>NC_090440.1:1555657734-1557047234 GCF_031143425.1 Pleurodeles waltl
TCATTATGTTGTGTACTGCAAAAAACATAGGGCCTCATTATGACCCTGGCGGGCGGCGGAGGCCGCCCGCCAGGATCCCGCCCTCCATTATACCGCTCCGCGGTCAGAAGACCGCGGAGTGTATTATGAGTTTTTCCCTGGGCTGGCGGGCAGTCTCCAAAAGACCGCCCGCCAGCCCAGGGAAAAACTCCCTTCCCACGAGGATGCCGGCTCGTAATCGAGCCGGCGGAGTGGGAAGGTGCGACGGGTGCAGTGGCACCCGTCACGTATTTCAGTGTCTGCAAGGCAGACACTGAAATACTTTGCGGGGCCCTCTTACGGGGGCCCCTGCCGTGCCCATGCCATTGGCATGGGCACGGCAGGGGCCCCCAGGGGCCCCGCGACCCCCCCTACCGCCATCCTGTTCATGGCGGCTTTCCCGCCATGAACAGGATGGCGGTAGGGGGGGTCAGAATCCTCATGGCTGCGGAGCGCGCTCCGCAGCCATGGAGGATTCACACGAGCAGCGGAAAGTCAGCGGGAGACCGCTGACTTTCCGCTTCTGACCGCGGCTGAACCGCCGCGGTCAGAATGCTTGTTGGAGCACCGCCAGCCTGTTGGCGGTGCTCCCGTGGTCGGTGGCCCTGGCGGCCACCGGCCGCCAGGGTCAGAATGACCCTCATAAACTAAAGCAGAACATATTCACCAAATGCAAGGCAGTCTAATTCAGTTCTGTGCTTAGAAATAAGGCTTGCTATAACCTCTACCGCCCCCATGCAATGCAAAATGGAGCTCCATGAACACATGGTGCTTGTGCCTGTAGACACTTAAGGTGAGTACTGACTTAAGGTTCAGGTGTTGAATCAAGAATAGCAGCACATTAGACACACACCAACATCCCTCCTGTTAAGGAGGTATTTAGTTTGAGATGGCTCCAGGTTATCCACTGATCAACGGCTCTGAGGCAACTGAAGATTTGGGAGTCTTCAATGTTTTGGGGGGTTTCTAATTTAAGTAGTATTTGTGTGTCATCTGCATAGTTGTAGCATGTGAGATGGAAATCATTGATCAGTTCTGGTAAAGATATCATGTAGATGTTGAAAAGCAAAGGTGAGATGATTGACCCTTGGGGGACCCCTGCTTTTGTGAGGTAGGGTTTGGACGAGAAGGGTGCGAGTGGATGATGTTGGCTCTTTTTTGGAGATAGGAAGTAATCCAGTTGAGAGCAATCCCTTGTATGCCGGCTTCGTGGAGTCTTTGAGTTAGGGTGTCATGTTCAACCGTTTCAAAGGCAGCTGAGAGGTCCAAGAGAAGTAGTGCAGCAACTCCATTTCGGTCGACTGTGTTTTTAAGATCGTCCCAGATTGCCATGAGTGCTGATTCAGTGCTTCTTCCTGGGTGGAATCCAGTTTGGAAGTCTGAAAGTATAGAATTGTCTTCAATGAATTGTGACATCTGGGCGAATGCTGCTCTTTCTATCAATTTGCCCAGGAAAGGTCCATTTGTGATTGGTCTGTAGTTGTTGGGGTCTTGCGGGTCTAGGTTTGTTTTCTTTAATAATGGTCGTATGTATGCCTTTTTCAGGTCTGCAGGAAAAGTTCCTGAAGTTAAAGAGTTGTTGATGATTCTTCTTACAGGTGTGGCAGCAGAAGTAGATAGCAGGATGTTCTTGAAGATTTGTGGTGGGCAAGGGTCAGAAGGGCAACCAGAAGGTCTGCTTGCTTTGACAAAATCCATAAATTCATCCTGGGATATTTGTTTGAAGGACTGTAGAGGTTGGGATGGTTTAGTCTTAAAGGGTATTTTAGTAAAGGGGTTGGTGCTGATGGTTTTCTTCTGTTTTAAATAGGAGTCCAATGCGTCTGCCTTGGTTGTGTAGTGAGTTGCCAATTTGTTTGTGAAATCTTGAGTGGTGGGATGACTTCCTTCCATGCATGTAGGTTTCCGAAATTCATTGAGAATTTTATAAAATTCCTTGGTTGTAGATTGAGCATTTTGAATTCTGTCTGAGTAGTACCTGTTTTTAGCTTTTTTGATTGATAATTTGTATATCCTGTTAAGTTTGTGTAGCTGCAGTTTGTCTTGACTGTTGTTTGTTTTGAGCCAGGTCCGCGGCAACTTTCTGATTTGTTGCTTTATCTTTTTAAGTTCTGTGTTTCTCCAAGGTGTTGGTTTTCTTTTGTCGTGTTTAGTTTTTCTGAGTGGTATTAGGACATCTAAAGCTTCCTGTAGCCACTCATAAAGTTTTGGTACAGAATTAACTGTATCGAGATCTGTGTTTGCTGTTAGTTGTGTTTCTAAATGATCCAAATTGAGTTTGCTCCATGGTCGATAGGTGTTTGTATGTAAGTAGTTGTGGGGTGTGTTGATTTGTGGAGTTGTATGTCAGAAAGTTATCATATGGTGGTCTGACCAGGGGGTTGGTGTGATGGTATGAATAGTAACGAGTTCAGGCTTAGCAAAAATGACATCTAGGATGTGACCAGCGATGTGTGTGGGATTGTGTACAATCTGATGTAGGTTCAATGCGAGTAGGCCAGTGGTGATAGCTTTTGGATGGGGCATATTGGGTTTGTCAAACCAAATGTTTAGATCCCCAAGAATGCATAGATTGGAGTATAGTGTAATAAGGTTTGAGACTGTGTCAAGAAAAGCATCAGGGAAAGTGGAGTTGTTAGGTGGAAGTCTGTAAAGGAGGAGAAAGTTACAGGAGGAAGTTGGAGTAAGGTGGCATCTGGTAAGGAGGGCTTCACAACCTTGTATGGAGATGTTGTCTGTTTTACTGAGGTTTATTGCCTGTTTGAATATAATAGCTAGTCCACCTCCTCTCTTGCCTATACGGTTTTGTGTGATGGTTTGATAGCCCGGAGGAAGGGCTTCGTGCAACACTGGTGCCATGTCATCTCCCAACCAGGATTCCGTAATGAATAGTAAGTCAGGTTGTGTGTCTGTGAGCAGGTCGTAGATGTGGTGCTTGTTTTTTGAGAGTGATCGAGCATTTATGAGCTGGCAGTTTAGATAAGGTGTGTTAGTGGTAGAGTTGTTTTGTTTAGTAGAAGTGTAAGTAGTGTAATGTGAGCTTGAAGCAGGAGTGTTGCTAGTTGTGATAACTGTTTGAGGCTCACAATAGTCTTGCTTTTTAATATAGTGTTCCTCTTCCAGCAGGTTAAGGAGGCATTTTGTTGGGTCTGTGTGTGTGGGTGGTGGACTTGGTGGCTGAGAGAGCCATGAGGAGTGTAGTTTTTTTTGTAGGGTAGTTTTATTATGTAACAGACAAGGGGATGCGAGGTTGCTGTGAGTGGCATGTTTTTTATTTTGTTTGCGTTTGTTTAGTGTGGATGGAGTATGGGTTAGGGATGGTGGAGGAGCATGTGGATCATGATGTAAGGCTCTAAATTGTGCAATGGAGGAGAGGCGAGTGAATGAAAGTTGCTGGGTTGGGGTGCTTGAGGTAGGTGTTTGTGAAGAGAGGGGGGTTAGGGGTGGAGATAGGATGGAATTTGTATTCTTTGTGTAGTCCTGGGGGTGGGAGTGGGTATGACGATGAGAGTAATGTAAGTTTGTGTTGCTTTGATGTGCTGATGTTTGTGGTTGGTATTGTTTGTGTGGAATAATGAGAGGGGATATTGGTGTAGTTGTTTTTGGTGAGGGATTTGTATGTGAGTTAGTGTTGCTAAGTGAAATTTGAGTGTTAGATGGGGTGTTGATGTGTTTTGGAGATGAATGTATGAGGTGTGTAAGAGGGGATGGGTGTGTGTCAGGGAAGTAAGTATTAGTTGAGATGACCGGAAGAGGTAATATGTGTGGTGGAGTGAAATGTGGGGATTGTATGGTTGTGTGTAATTGGTGAGGAGAGGGGAAGAGTGTTTGTAGATGATGTGTTTGAATGCAGGGTTTGGGCATTGTTATGATGACAGGTGGTCTGTGTGGAGCGAACAGCGGATAGTGTTTTTGGTTAATATCAGCAGCGAGTGTGTATCTGGGAAAATGAAACTGAGAGAAATGTATGTTGTAGTTTTGTATTGTGTGGGTGGTGGCAGGAAGTGTTAGTGGGAGTGGACAGAGTAGTGTTTGCTGTGAGAATGAAGGTGTTTGACTGTAGTAGTTGTGGGGGGTATGTGTATATGTGTTGTATGTAGGGTATTGTGTTGGGTGGTGGGGCAATGCAATCTGTCTGTGGTCAGTTTGTGATGCATGGTTTGGATGCCTTTGTAGAATATGTCGTTGCATGTTAAGGGATGTGTAGGGGTTGACACCATTTCTGGCCATATGTGAATTGGGCAGCATTTCTGGCCCTAGTCCCTACCTGTCCCGAACAGGCCCAAACAGACAACTGCCCTTATCCTCTCCGCCCTTTGCCTCGACGCCCAGGCTGAGACGCCCTGAATCCTGGCCTTTTATAGCCCTACTAGCCAATAAGAAGCAGGCCCTAACCCTAGCCAATCCTATTTTAAACCCTGATTTAGCCAACTAATGGGAGACCCAGCCCTAATCACCAGTCATAGCCCTATTCCTGACCACCAATCACAGCCCCAGCCCTAAAACCAGCAACCAATCAGATGATTCTCAGCCCTATCCACCAATCACAGCCCTAGAACCAACAGCCAATCAGAATCTCAGCCCTATCCACCAATCACAGCCCTAGAACCAACAGCCAATCAGAATCTCAGCCATATCCACCAATCACAGCCCTAGAACCAACAGCCAATCAGATTCTCAGCCCTATCCACCAATCACAGCCCTAGAACCAACAGCCAATCAGAATCTCAGTCCTATCCACCAATCACAGCCCTAGAACCAACAGCCAATCAGAATCTCAGTCCTATCTACCAATCACAGCCCTAGAACCAACAGCCAATCAGAATCTCAGTCCTATCCACCAATCATAACTGCATCCCTTGAGCTAGCAACCAATGAAACACCATCTCCCAACAACCTATCACAACAGCATATGCAACAACCACGAGGAACTTATATAAGGAGCAAGTTAACTAAACTCCAGTCCCTGTGGGCAGGGGGAAAGGCAACTGATGCTCTATTCAGAATCTCCTTGGATACAGACAGGCTGAATCCACACTTCCAAGCTAGCAGAGTCTACTTTCCAGGTAAGGGGGAGATTGTTTAAGAGACAAGCACTGCAATACTGCTGGGCGCACCCTCTAAAATCTGGCTTTTTAAAGACAAAAATATAGGGGGGCAGACAGTTTTTAAGCACAATTTAAATCACACAAACAGATTAAAACAGTCTCCTAAAACCACACTCTGAAAGATGTATGCAGCCTTTTTTACTAAGAATAGGGGGGGGAAGGAAAGGGGGGGCAGGGGGGGAAAGGGGGGGGTGGGTGCCACAAACTAGCAAGGGAATTCACACAGTCACGGCAAAAATGATTTAAAAAAAAACACCACTTTAAAAGAGGCCAGGCTGCCTGAAACACAGAGAGTCCACAGTAAAACAAACACTTTTTGAACAAATAATACTATTTACCCAGAAAACTCTTTGGGCTCCTTACCTAGGTCTTTTTGCAATCCTTGAACACTTGGCTGTATCAGGACACAGGGGAGATGCACAGAGGAACACAAAATGCATTCATGCTGCGTGGGTTTCAGTATCTTCTGCTCTGTGACACAGGGTTGGAAAGTTTCCCTTGCACAATATAACTCTGAATTGCAATCAATGTAAGAAAATATTAAGTTGTAATTTCTGTAAACACAATGAAACATTCTCAAGTATGATGCTACAGTTGGACATGTGCTAAAAGCTCATGCAGCTCATACACAAGTGCTGAAAATGACAGTGGCGACTATTGTCGTGTAGCTATTTTAGGTATAGCTCCATGCACGTTATTTTAACACACTAGGCCGCTGTGCACTTTAACCTAGATATATTTTATTCGGCTTCGCATTGTTATTTTTGCAATAACCATTTTTACGGTCTTGTTTTATTTTCATCTATCTAACTGTTTTTGCCTAGCCCAGCTCAAACAAGACATTCTTGATCACTCTGTGCCTCATTCAAGGCTACAGTTCGGTAAACGTGTTAGAAGTTAAGTCTCTAACATTCCTAGAAAATACACATCCTTATGTAAGGACATTTTCTCAGAACATCAGCTGTGTTGTTATATAAACACTTCCTTGTCCCTTACACGTTAGAGGGAGATTCCAGCCAGGAAACCACAACTGTATGCTGATTGCTGAATGCTTCGCTACAGATGCTAACGCAGACCACAGGACTTTGCTCAGGTATTGGGGTTGATGTCTTCCCAGGGGAACCTGAAAGACAGAATTAGAGCTTAACATGCTGTGCTCAAATTACAACCTAGATAGGAAATAGTCCATCGATCATTGTGACAATATGATAACATTGTTTTTATGCTTCACTCTTCCTGTCACAATTTTAATAGTCATGTTGTGTCATCCTGGTTATTGCAGCTCACGCTTTGCTATCTAAGGTGCAGTCATTTTATTAATCTCATTATTGAAACATATACTGCCTCTGTTTGTCGTTTGTATATGAGACTGAATTGTAAATGAGAGCACCGGATGCGACCAGAGTGACACGACTTCCATGAGAAGCCTAGTATGTCATGCGCTTGGCTGCCCAATCATCACTATCCTCTGGTAGAGATGAGGCACTGCTAGTTAGCCGGAGCAAAACCTAGATTTGGAGCGACAGGTGTCACCCGCATTGTGTTAGACTCAGTCTCCCACACCGCGGACGATCTTGCAACTCAAAATCCAGTAGCCTCATTAGAATAATGAGACCCTGCACCACACTACCATCATACAAATTCAGAAATGATTGCCTACCGGCTTTCAATAATTTTTTTATGTTGAAAGGAAATGCTGTCACAGTGTTTCTGTTCAAAGTGCAAAGAAATTGCTGGACAGCCCTGTCAGTTTTGACATCTTTCCACCAAACTTTTAATGTTTTGTGTATGGTTTTATTAAGCAAAAAAATAAAGACCCCTAACACCTTCAAAAATATTTTCCATACTTTTGTGGGTCAATTTTTTTTAACTGTTTCTCACTACCAGATATTTCCTGCTGGTGATGAACAGAAAAAAAGACATCCCACCGTCCAGCCTGAATAAGGCGGGTGGTTTAATGCCTTTACTCTGATGGCCCATACTCCATCGGGGTTTTAGAAGAAGCGTTCCATCAACAGAGCTATTGTAAGCTCAGTCAATGGAAAGTTTATGGTCTGCTCATCTCTAAATGAAGCAGGCAGACCGAGAATTTGGCATGCAAGGTACCCTGTCACGTTTATGAAGGAGTACACTGTCTGGCAAAGTCTAAATCAGCCCCATAGTGACTTATGCATTGTGGACATCACAGCTTACAAATCCCAAACACAGGAGTGTGATTGACTTTAATGCCTCATGTAGAAACATGATGACAGGCCGGCTGCATTAAAGCTGAGGTACCAGAAGTACTACCAAAACCATTCTTCATCTTGACTACTGATTTACCAGAAGTAATCTTCAGCAGTACTGTCCACCCATTGCTCCAGACTGCCAGAATAACATCCTTTGGGCCGAAGCGTGATGCAGGAGGTAGCCATGAAGGCCTGATGGATCCTGATGCACAAGAGTTTAGCATAAACATTTTGGATGCAGAACTTAACATCTTAAAGGAACATTTAATTAAAGGTGCAAATTTTCTTTTTGGGAAGGCAACAAAAAAGGTGTCAGAGCCTACAAATAACCCCCCGCCCCCCCCCCCAAAGTTGGCAATGGGGGTCAAAAGCATACCAGCAAAATTGTGGTAATGTCAAGGGACAGGCAAAAAGTAATACTCCAGACAATAACAGTTTAGGATTACCAGGAGGCAGACCACAGAGGCTGCAACCCTGACGTCATGTAAAATCCATGTGGGTGTAGTTGTACCAGAAGCTGCAGTGATCTTGGCTGGCATTGACACCTTTGACCACACTCAGAGAAAAGCAGGATGTAGCTGACCACTGATCTACCAGACCACCTGGTCGGGTGGTGCAGTGGACTAATACATTCACTCTAGTGATCTGGTTTTGACCTCATTGCCACCATTTCAGGTATGGCAGGTCCACTGGGGGTTTCATCCTTCACAGGTTGATAAAATGAGTACCATGTTGGGGGTTACAACAAACCAGTATGCTCCAAGGGGTGAACATGCACTTTTTAAATACATATGTTAACATGAATCACAACTCTATTTTTCCTTAATACCCAAAGATACAAACTACATAAGGAAATTAACACAAACATTGTGTCACGTTCTCCATGGAAGTATTATTATCACTGTTACAGATTTGAGGACCAGCTGACTAGGGTGGAACCTCAGGAAACTTTGGGACTCATTACAAGTTTGGTGGCCGGACGATCCCACCTCACAGGGTTGAGGCACCCCTCAACCCGGATGCCTCACCCCACTTCACATTATGATGTCCCCATCGGTCAGACAGGCGGGAACAGTGCTATGTTATTGGTCTCAGCTCCCTTAAGGGAGCCCAGGCCAATATCATAGCACTATAGCACCCTCGGAATGCACACTGTCTGCAAAGCAGACAATGTGCATTATGAAGGTTCTGGGCTGGGAGGTGCCCTGCACTGCCCACAGCATGTTTGTGGGCAGTGCAGCCCCCACCCCCCCTAGGCCCCCTTCACTGTGTTTCTACCAGCCTCTTCATGAAAAGGCTTGCGGAAACTGGACTGGTGATCAGCGAGTGACCATGTTCCTGGTGGGAACGGTTGTCCTCCGGCAGTCATAATGTGGTAGTCAGATCTCCTGGAGTGCAGTGGTCCAAACGCCACCATGACATTGGCAGTCCTAGGACTGCCAATGTTGTAATGAGGCCCTTTGTCTTTTACCCTCTAGAACGTCATGCCTTCAGCTCCAACTATCCCACCTTTGTTGCATACATCCTCTCCACACATTAGGAGGGAAAGAAGTAGACAGTCAGTGCAACAGGCAGAGGAAAACACACAGATTCCTTCAGGTACCTCCAGCAACTAGGCAGCCAAATGGTGCATGTACAGCAGTGGCAGCTCTGTGCCTTGCAAAGAACAGCAAACAAAGTGCAGTACCTTAATGGGAACATGTAAGCATCTGTCAAGTCTTCAGAGGAGGATATGGGCATTGAGGTTCATTATGTTGTGTACTGCAAAAAACATAAACTAAAGCAGAACATATTCACCAAATGCAAGGCAGACTAATTCAGTTCTGTGCTTAGAAATAAGGCTTGCTATAACCTCTACCGCCCCCATGCAATGCAAAATGGAGCTCCATGAACACATGGTGCTTGTGCCTGTAGACACTTAAGGTGAGTACTGACTTAAGGTTCAGGTGTTGAATCAAGAATAGCAGCACACTAGACACACACCAATATCCCTCCTGTTAAGGAACACCTTCTAATCACAATAAACCTTAAAAAACAAGTCCCCAAAGCACATGATGTCTGTTTTTGTAATGTTCATTTATAAAGAAATGACAAAACATATCTGTGACACATGCACACATGCTGTTATAGAAAGAGATGTCCACAACATGTATATAAGAACTACCACGAATATGTATGTTATGCTATCAAGTAACCATCCATTACCTGCATGACTATTTACATGATGAGCAGGAATGTCAAGAGGTTAGAAGACGTGTATCCCACGAGTGTGGATAAATGTGACATGTTTGGCACTGCACATGACTGGCACGTTGTTAGAAATGGGGTCTTTGGGTGGCAGTCAGGTTACCCCCTGTCCAAGCAAGGACCCTCAATCTTGTCAGGGTAACGGAGAATCACCCTCAGCTAACCCCCGCTCACTCCCTTGGAAGCTTGGCACAAGCAGGCAGGCTTAACTTCAGAGTCTAGGTGTAAAGTATTTGTACCAACAAACACATTAATTTAGTGATAACACTACAAAATTACACAACACGGGTTTAGAAAAATAGGAAACATTTACCTAAACAAAACAAGACCAAAACGATAAAAATACAGCATAGACAAGTCAAGTTATTCATTTTAAAAGCAAGAGTCTTAAATCCTTTTGTAAACAGTAAAAACACTGTTACCACTGAAAAGTACCTGGGTAGTGTCAAAATAACAGGCGAGTGTGCATCGAAAAAGGTTAGCGATGCAGCGATTTCTCACCCACAAGGAAGACCATGCGTCGTTTCTCCTTCTCTGGTCGGGTCGGCAGGAGAACGATGCGTCGATCCGGGCAAGCACTCAGTTCCGGGCAGGCGTTGCGTCGTTTTTCCACGGCCAGCAAAGTTTGCGTCGAAAAATTCTGCCGCACGGTATCAGCAAAACCGCGCTGTGTGGGTTGCAATATTACCATCCTCTGTTAGCGATGTGGCGCGTCGTTTCTCCAGCCTCGTGTGTCGATCTTCCAGTCACGCTGCATGCGGAGAGTCAATTTCTGCCGCGAAGCCGGCAGCATGTTGTTTCTTCGACCACGTCTCCAAGGTTGTGTCGGAAATTTCCCCACACGGCGGTCTGAGCGTGGATTCTCAATCTTGGTCTGCCAGCTTCACCTGTCAAGGCCCCAGGGACTGGATAGGGCACCACTTGGCAAGGTGGGAGTCTCAGCAGAGAGTCCAGGTGCTGGCAGCGGAAGTCTTTGATGGCCCTGAGGCTTCAACAACAGGAGGCAAGCTCAGGACAAGCCCTTGGAGATTGCTTCACAAGCAGGAATGCACAACAAAGTCCAGTCTTTGTCCCCTTTTATCAGGCAGTAGTAGCAACTGCAGGATAGCTCCACAAAGCACAGTCACAGGCAGGGCAGTACTTCTCCTCAGCTTTTCTCTGGGCAGAGGTTCCTCTTGTCCAGAAGTGATCTAAAGTCTGTGGTTTTGGGTGCCATTTTTATACCCTTTTTGGCCTTTGAAGTAGGTTTACTTAAAATGAAAGTTTCTCTCTTGTTTGTGAAATCCTGCCTTGCCCAGGCCAGGCCCAGACACACACCAGGGGGTTGGAGACTGCATTGTGTGAGGGCAGGCACAGTACTGTCAGGTGTGAGTGACCACTCCTCCCCTTCCTCCTAGCACAGATGGTTCATCAGGATATGCAGGCTACACCCCAACTCCCTTGGTGTCACTGCCTAGAGATAGATTCAAACAGCCCAACTGTCAAACTGACCCAGACAGGGAATCCACAAACAGGCAGAGTCACAGAATGGTTTAAGCAAGAAAATGCCCACTTTCTAAAAGTGGCATTTTCAAACACACAATCTCAAAACCAACTTTACTAAAAGATGTATTTTTAAATTGTGAGTTCAGAGACCCCAAACTCCAAATGTCTATCTGCTCCCAAAGGGAATCTATGCTTTAATCATATTTAAAGGCAGCCCCCATGTTAACCTAGGAAAAGGATAGGCCTTGCAACAGTGAAAACCGAGTTTTGCAGTATTTCACTGTTTGGACATATAAAACACATTAGAATATGTCCAACCTTAAACATACACTGCATCCTGCCCATAGGGCTACCTAGGGCCTACCTTAGGGGTGTCTTACATGTAAGAAAAGGGAAGGTTTAGGCCTGGCAAGTGGGTACACTTGCCATGTTGAATTGACAGTTTAAAACAGCACACACAGACACTGCAGTGGCAGGTCTGAACCATGTTTCCAGAGGTACTAATGTGGATGGCGCAACCAGTGCTGCAGCCCACTAGTAGCATTTGATTTACAGGCCCCGGGCTCCTCTAGTGCACTGTACTAGGGACTTACCAGTAAATCAAAGATGCCAATCATGGAAATCCAATCAACAATACAATTTACACAGAGAGCATATGCACATTAGCACTGGTTAGCAGTGGTAAAGTGCTGAGAGTTCTAAAGCCAACAAAAAAAGGTCAGAAAAAATAGGAGGTAGGAGGCAAAAAGATTGGGGATGAACCTGCATAAGGAAAAAAGTCCAACAAACATTAAGGGGGTCATTCTGACCTCGGCGGTAAAAGCCGCTTACAGTCGGTCAGAAGGCCGCCACAATACCGCCGCGGCCGCGGTCAGCCGCCACGGACATTCTGACCCACAACTGCAAAACCTCAAAAAATCCGCCCTCCACTGCAGTCCGCCACATCAGCGGCCAGCGGTAAACTGGAGAAGACCAAACCTCCACCGCCACGCCAACAGAAATACGCCCATCCCATTATGACCCGCAAATCCACGCGGCGGTCATTCAACCGCGGTATTCCATTGGCGGTACACACCGCCGCGGTCAAAATACAAACACCTTTACAAACCCCTACCACATTGGACAATTTGAAAGGCACACACCTGAAACACATACACACACCACTCCCACACATCCAATACCATATAAAACACACACCCACATCACCCACAAACCCCTACCAACAAAAACCAGAGACGAAGGAGAGAGAGACACATCAGAGAATAGATAGCCAGACACACAGAGGCACACCACAACATCACACACACCACATAGAAGCACAAAGCACCACACACCAACACACACATCATCACATACACCACCCCACACCTCATACACACCACCCCATGGCACCACAAAGGCACCCACGCTTTTCGGACCAAGAACTCTGGGTCATGGTGGAGGAAATCATAAGAGTGGAACCCCAGCTCTTCGGCTCACAGGTTCAGCACACCACCATAGCAAGGAAGGCGGAGCTCTGGCAGCGGATCGTGGACAGGGTCAACGCGGTGGGACAGCATCCCAGAAATCGAGAGGACATCCGCAAACGATGGAACGACCTACGGGGGAAGGTGCGCTCAATGGTCTCGCGACACAACATCGCAGTGCAGAAGACTGGCGGGGGACCCCCACCCACTCCACCCGAATTCACAACATGGGAGCAAGAGGTACTAAACATCCTGCATCCCGATGGCCTCGCTGGAGTACACGGAGGAATGGACTCTGGTAAGTACAAGGCCAACCACTTCACCCCCCCCCCAGCATGCTAACCCCCACCCTCACCCCCAACCCCCCAGCACACATCCTCCCTGAGAATGTCTCTCCAGCACAACCCACCCAACACCAACCCCTGCATGCCATCCCCAAGCTATGGACACCCATCACCTAAGCATGACCACTGCACATACCCATCCCCCCCCCACAAAACACCCTCACAACACCTCCCCCAAGGGAATGCCAGCACTGGGGGACAAGGGCACCCATAAAACGCAAGCTAATGCACACACAGAAACAATAACCATACCCTCTTACCCCATGCAGGACCCGAACGACAACACACCGGTCAGGAGGGACCAGAAATGTCCATCCCACCCCCGGAACAGGCCCCTAGTGATGACAGCAGCTCTGTCGACCTGGACCCTGATGACCAGCCCGGACCATCGGGGACCTCTGGGCAGTCGGTTCCCCTCACCCAGACACAGGCCACTGCAGACCCAACCCCCTCTGGGAACAACAGCACAGCTCCCACCCAGCGGGCCCATGCCTCTGTCTCTAGGACAGGTCAAGCAGCGGTGTGTCTACCACTACAGGGCCCCCAGGGTAACCCACCAACCCAACAACAACAGGGACCTGGGGGCAGTGGGAGTGGGCACACCGTCCAGGGGACAGAGGCCCAGGGAAACAGGGCAACTCGGAGGGCTGCTGTGCGACAGGGGGGGGAGGAGAGGCCCAGGGAACCCACTCTCCAAGAGGCCCTCACCACCATCATGGCAGCCTACCACCACTCACAAGAGACGATGGCGACGGTACTGGCCAGGTTCCAGGAGATCCAGGCACAGCAGGAGCAATGCTACATGGGGTTCAGCGACCAACTCACCAACATCTCAACCGCTATGGGGAGCATAGTCCAGGCCCTGAACCGTATAGAGGACACGTTTCGGGACCATGTGGCATCACACAGGGCCCCTGTCACTAGCCAGGAACAGGAACAGCCTACCACCTCCGCCGGCGCTAGTGGACAGGAGGCCCCACCACAACAACAGCCCACCAGAACCCCACCTCCTGCTGAACAACAACCACCCCGCAAAAGGAGCCTGAGATCAAAAAAACCGACAGAGTAGGATGTCACGACCCCCGCCAGCATCACATACCCCCTGAAGTCCTCCCACTGTTCAACATTGCCACCCTGTCAAACCTTGAACTGCCCCTGCTCCATCCTGCCACAGGCATATGGACAATGCACCTGTGAGACTGAGAACTGGACTCTGCCATGGACATTACTCCACCCCCACCCATCACTGTTTCACTATCATGTACCAATATCTATGCACTAATAATAAATCACACATTGCACTGAAATCAATCAGGACTCAGCCTGTCTTATTTACAAATGTATGACACATTACATATCAATTACGTATTTTTAACATTGTGAATTACACATACCGAGGTAACTTAGCATTAGTCCATGGGCCAACCAAGCCGAGGTCACGCAGTGGCTCATACAGCACAGAAAAGGGAAGGGAAAATCAAACATCATGTTTATAGTTCTGGGGGGAAATCGACAAAGTTGAGATGCAGGAGGCTTTCAGGAAATGTAAAATGGCATGGGTGATTATTACCTGTGTGCTACTGGAAATACTGTTCTATTACTCTGTCCCTGTTGTCTGTGTCGTCCTCTGAGTCTTCCTCCTCTTCACTCTCCGCAGGCTCCACAGCTGCTTCAACACCACCATCTGCACCATCCTCCTGCAGGAAAGGAACCTGACGTCGCAATGCCAGATTGTGAAGCATACAGCAGGCCACGATGATATGGCACACCTTCTTTGGTGAGTACATCAGGGATCCCCCTGTCATATGCAGGCACCTAAACCTGGCCTTCAGGAGGCCAAAGGTCCTTTCGATGATCCTCCTAGTTCGCCCATTGGCCTCATTGTACCGTTCCTCTGCCCTGGTCCGGGAATTCCTCACTGGGGTCAGTAGCCAAGGCAGGTTGGGGTAACCAGAGTCACCTATTAGCCGCACACGTTGTCTCTGTAGCTGCTCCATCACATAGGGGATGCTGCTATTTCGCATAACATACGCGTCATGCACTGACCCTGGGAACTTGGCATTTACATGGGAGATGTACTGGTCAGCCAAACAGACCACCTGGACATTCATCGAATGATAACTTTTTCTGTTTCTGTACACCTGCTCATCGTCTTTTGGGGGTACCAAAGCCACATGGGTCCCATCAGTGGCACCAATGATGTTGGGGATATGTCCAAGGGCATAGAAATCACCCTTCACTGTAGGCAAGTCACCCTCCTCTGGGAAAATTATGTAGCTCCGCATGAGTTTCATCAGGGCAGACAACACTCTGCTCAAAATCTTTGAAAACATGGGCTGAGACATTCCAGATGACATGGCCACTGTTGTCTGGAATGACCCACTTGCCAAAAAATGGAGGACTGACAAAACCTGCACCAGAGGGGGAATCCCTGTGGGTTGGCGGATGGGGGACATCAGGGCTGGCTCCAGCTGGGCACACAGTTCATGGATAGTGGCACGGTCAAGTCTGTATCGAAGTATTATATGGCGTTCTTCCATTGTCGACAGGTCCACCAGCGGTCGGTACACGCGAGGATTCGTCCTTCTCCTCGCAAGTCCCAGCGGACGGTGCCTAGGAAGGACAACATGGAGCACAGAGTCAGGCAAACCACAGGTACGTACAGACAGCTTGCACAGTTAAAGAATGGCAATGGGTTGAAAGGCGTGTATGTGTGGCAATGCAAGGCCTAGGCCTGTGTGTGGCAGTCAAAATTAAGCCATGTAGGCCCTTGAAATGGCGGCTGCCTGACCTGTGAAGTGGGACAATGGGATGTGAGGTCAATGCGCTGGCGGGGCACACCGTGGCGGTAGGCGGTCGAAGACCGCGGCGCAAAGCCGCATTGGTTAACATTGAACCCTATGGGTTTCAGGAGCCAATGACGATGTGCGCCGGCGGTCGCGGTACGCACCGCTGCGGTACGCACCGCCGCGGGCGTGACCGCCATTTCCTAGCTGATTGATCACTCGAGACCTGATCATCCACAGGAGAGGACCTATACTGCAAGTGCTGCTGTGACCTCGGTCTGGAAGTGACAATGGCTGCTGCGACTGGGGAAAGGGCCCCTGCCTTCACGTCTGAAGAGTTGGAGAAGCTTGTGGATGGGGTCCTCCCCCAGTATGCGCTACTCTACGGTCCTCCAGACCAACAAGTGAGTACACCGGGTGCACATGGAATGGGCTATGCCTGTGTGGATTGGGGTGGATGTAAGTTGGTGGGGTGGGGGGCGAATGAGGAGTGCAACGCACGACAGATGAGAGCATGTGCCATATGGCAAAGTTGGTGGGGGGGGGGCAATCACATCTAACATGCAGGTCATTGATGATTTCCTCCTTTCCACCCTGTACATGTCAAATAGGTCAGCGCCCATCAGAAGATCGAGATTTGGCGTGCCATCGCCAAGGAAGTCCGGAACTTGGGGGTCCACAACAGACGGGGCACCCACTGCCGCAAGAGGTGGGAGGACATCCGCCGCGGAACAAGGAAGACCGCAGAAACACTGCTGGGAATGGCCTCCCAACCTAGGAGGGGTGCCAGTCGCACCATGACCCCCCTGATGTCCCGGATCCTGGCGGTGACCTACCCTGAATTGGATGGGCGCTTTAAGACATCACAGCAGACACAAGGGGGTGAGTATCAGCACATTCTCCTATCTTTCTGCGCAGTGGAGGCATCTGGGTGGGGGAGGAGGGCTGTGGGTGACATTAGGCCAGGGCGCTTTCTGTAGTGTAGTCCTCTCCATTAGGCATGGCCCTGTGCCCCCGGCCCCCACCTCTGTAGGGTGACAAGTACAGCCATTGATGGTCCAGCATCACCCATGTGCACGTTTGACGTCTCTTGGCCTGTTGTCCTAGTCAGTAGTACTGAGTAGTGTACCCCGAATGCGCGGCTTAGTGCATGAGGCTCCTGTGTCTGTCCTCTCCGCCAACGGTGTTGACATTGCATGCACTCAACCTGGTCTTCTTTTTTCTCCCCCCACCCTTTCTCTTCATCTTCTTGTGCATGTGTGCATTAGCATCATCAGGCGGAGGAGATTTGGCATCGGAGCACGAGGGAGCTGCAGGACACAAGGCCCCGGTGGGCCCAGGAACAGACACCGAGGGCACCAGTGATCCGGAGGGCGAGGGGAGCACCACGACGGGGACCGCTGGTGAGAGCAGCGACAGCGACACGTCCTCGGATGGGAGCTCCCTAGCGGTAGCGGCAACATCCGGGCCCCCCGCCTCTACAGGTACAGCCGCCACCCAGCGCACCAGCCCCGCCCTCCCAGCAGCCCCTCAGCCTACGCTCCGTGCCTGCTCGCCCAGGAAGGCGCGCGTCTCCTTCGCCCCAGGCACCTCAGCCCCTGCCCCTGTTGCCCCTGCTGCCCTCAGTGCGGAGCTCATTGACCTGGTGAGGACGCTCATTGTTGGGCAGACGACCCTTTTGAATGCCATCCAGGGTGTGCAAAGGGAGGTGCAAGAGAGCAATGCGTACCTGGAGGGCATTCATTCGGGTCAGGCTGCCCATCAACGAGCGTTCACTGCTCTGGCCTCAGCACTGACGGCAGCCATTGTCCCTGTTTCCAGCCTCCCTCTTCTGACTGCCTCCAGCCTGTCTCTGTCTCCTGTTCCTCAGCCTATCCCATCCACACCATCAGACCAGCCTGCACACACCTCAACACCCAAGAGCAGCTCATCCAGACACAAGCACCACAGATCCCACAAACACTCACCCAAGCAACACCCAGATGCAGACATTCCAGCAGTCACAACCACCTCTGTGTCCCCCTCCTCCTCGTCTCCCTCCTCCCTCCCTGTGACGTCTACACTCACACCTGCATGCACCCCAACATCAGCCAGTGCTTCCATCACCACCTCACCCTCCAGTACAGTCCACACTCGTGCAGTCACCACCCCCACTGCCATTTACATGTCCCCTGTGTCCTCTCCCACTGTGTCTGTCACCCCCTCTTCCAAGACACACAAACGCAGGCAGACACCCACCCAACAGCCATCCACCTCACGTCAGCCTACAGCACCAGCACCTTCACCCAATGACAGCACACCTGACTCTCCTACAACCACATCCTCTTCCTCCACTTCCATCACCACTTCTCCTACCCTTTACCTTGGACCTAAAAAGCTTTTCCTGGCTAATCTTGACCTCTTTCCCTCCGATGAGATCCCCCCTCCATCTGCAAAGAGTCCCTAGAGCACCGCAGCCACCACCAGCCCAGCTTCGAGTGTCACTGTTGTGCATGGGTTCTGGAGTCCACCCTTTGCCAGCAGTGACACATCGATCGAAGATAGGCACTGCTGAAGAGGGCCCGCCGTGGAGAAGAGCACCGCTGAACAGGGCCCCGCCGTGAAGATAGGCACCGCTGAAGAGGGCCCGCCGTGGAGAAGAGCACCGCTGAACAGGGCCCCGCCATGAAGATAGGCACCGCTGAAGAGGGCCCGCCGTGGAGAAGAGCACCGCTGAACAGGGCCCGCCGTGCAGAAGAGCACTGCTGAACAGGGCCCGCGGTGCAGAAGAGCACCGCTGAACAGGGCCCCGCCGTGAAGATAGGCACCGCTGAACAGGGCCCGCCGTGCAGAAGAGCACCGCTGAACAGGGCCCCGCCGTGAAGATAGGCACCGCTGAACAGGGCCCCGCCGTGAAGATAGGCACCGCTGAACAGGGCCCGCCGTGCAGAAGAGCACCGCTGAAGAGGGCCCGCCGTGCAGAAGAGCACCGCTGAAGAGGGCCCCGCCGTGAAGATAGGCACCGCTGAAGAGGGCCCCGCCGTGAAGATAGGCACCGCTGAAGAGGGCCCGCCGTGGAGAAGAGCACCGCTGAACAGGGCCCCGCCATGAAGATAGGCACCGCTGAAGAGGGCCCGCCGTGGAGAAGAGCACCGCTGAACAGGGCCCACCGTGGAGAAGAGCACTGCTGAACAGGGCCCGCGGTGCAGAAGAGCACCGCTGAACAGGGCCCCGCCGTGAAGATAGGCACCGCTGAACAGGGCCCGCCGTGCAGAAGAGCACCGCTGAACAGGGCCCCACCATGAAGATAGGCACCGCTGAACAGGGCCCCGCCGTGAAGATAGGCACCGCTGAACAGGGCCCGCCGTGCAGAAGAGCACCGCTGAAGAGGGCCCGCCGTGCAGAAGAGCACCGCTGAAGAGGGCCCCGCCGTGAAGATAGGCACCGCTGAAGAGGGCCCCGCCGTGAAGCTAGGCACCGCTGAAGAGGGCCCCGCCATCTCAAGGACCGCTCCGCTGGGCCCTTCTTCTCAAGCACCGCTCCGCTGGGCCCTTCATCTCAAGCACCGCTCCGCTGGGCCCTTCTTCTCAAGCACCGCTCCGCTGGGCCCTTCATCTCAAGCACCGCTCCGCTGGGCCCTTCATCTCAAGCACCGCTCCGCTGGGCACCGCCGTCTCAAGCACCGCTCCGCTGGGCCCTTCATCTCAAGCACCGCTCCGCTGGGCCCTTCATCTCAAGCACCGCTCCGCTGGGCCCTTCTTCTCAAGCACCGCTCCGCTGGGCCCTTCTTCTCAAGCACCGCTCCGCTGGGCCCTTCATCTCAAGCACCGCTCCGCTGGGCACCGCAGTCTCAAGCACCGCTCCGCTGGGCCCTTCATCTCAAGCACCGCTCCGCTGGGCACCGCCGTCTCAAGCACCGCTCCGCTGGGCCCTTCATCTCAAGCACCGCTCCGCTGGGCCCTTCATCTCAAGCACCGCTCCGCTGGGCCCTTCATCTCAAGCACCGCTCCGCTGGGCCCTTCTTCTCAAGCACCGCTCCGCTGGGCCCTTCATCTCAAGCACCGCTCCGCTGGGCACCGCCGTCTCAAGCACCGCTCCGCTGGGCCCTTCATCTCAAGCACTGCTCCGCTGGGCACCGCCGTCTCAAGCACCGCTCCGCTGGGCCCTTCATCTCAAGCACCGCTCCGCTGGGCCCTTCATCTCAAGCACCGCTCCGCTGGGCCCTTCATCTCAAGCACCGCACCACACCGCTGGGCCCTTCATCTCAAGCACCGCTCCGCTGGGCCCTTCATCTCAAGCACCGCTCCGCTGGGCCCTTCTTCTCAAGCACCGCTCCGCTGGGCACCGCCGTCTCAAGCACCGCTCCGCTGGGCCCTTCTTCTCAAGCACCGCTCCGCTGGGCCCTTCATCTCAAGCACCGCTCCGCTGGGCACCGCCGTCTCAAGCACCGCTCCGCTGGGCCCTTCTTCTCAAGCACCGCTCCGCTGGGCACCGCCGTCTCAAGCACTGTTTATGGTTCACTGTGCCCACCATGCCTCCTCCTTGACCAGTGGAGACTGTCATCCACCTGATGGACTGTGGCTTTGCACTCCCCAGGATGGTACAGGGGGCAGCCCACCCACTGTAGAGACATTGAGAGACTGTGGCTTTGCACTCCCCAGGATGGTACAGTGGGCAGCCCACCAACTGTAGAGACATTGAGAGACTGTGGCTTTGCACTCCCCAGGATGGTACAGTGGGCAGCCCACCCACTGTAGAGACATTGAGAGACTGTGGCTTGGCACTCCCCAGGATGGTACAGTGGGCAGCCCACCCACTGTAGAGACATTGAGAGACTGTGGCTTTGCACTCCCCAGGATGGTACAGTGGGCAGCCCACCCACTGTAGAGACATTGAGAGACTGTGGCTTGGCACTCCCCAGGATGGTACAGTGGGCAGCCCACCCACTGTAGAGACATTGAGAGACTGTGGCTTTGCCACTCCCCAGGATGGTACAGTGGGCATGGTGGCTCCTCGTGGATCTGGCGTCGTGGACTCATGTGCCCCCCCCTTCCCTTCCCCCTGAGGTGCCTGTAGTTTTTACATCTGATGCCCCTGCAGTGTTCTCTCCAAAGGACTCAGGTCTCCCAGGATAATTGGGCCTTGGGGCCTATTAAGACTTGGAGAGGGTACTGCATGATCCCTCCACTTCTTTATGACATTTGGCCCTGGAAAATGTAGACCTTGAGGCCAGAATGGGGTGGGCGAGGGGGGATGTGTGCCCCCCCCTTAATTATGGTAGTTGGCCCCAGGGGATTGCATACATTTGGCATAATAAGAGGGGGAGTCAGGCCGTGCACCTCTTCCCCTATTATCAGGTGTCGGCCTCGGGGGATGAGATCCCTGGGGTCTTAAGGCTTGGGGAGGGAAGCCATGTGCCCTCCCTCATATTTTTGGTGGTCGGCCCTAGGGGAAGGTGTCACTGGGCAAATTGGGCTTGGGAAGAGGACCACATGCCCCTCCCAGAACTAACTGTTTTGTCCTTGGGGGATTGGGTCCACGGGGCCTCTTAAGGCTTAAAGAGGAGGGCCAAATAACCTTTCCCCTAATATTGATCTTTAGACTCTGGGGATGGGGTCCCCGGGGTCCATTTTGGCTTGGGGTGTGGAGCATTCTGCCCCATTCCCTAATATAAATGTTTTTAACATAGGGGATGGGGTCACAGGGCAAAAGGTGGCTTGGAAACAGGGGTCTGCACAACCTTCTCCTGTGGAAAGGAGCTGCTGCTGGAGTTTGGAATGCTGCTGGAGTTTGGAATGAATACAGGCCCTGTGCCCAACCCCACGCTGCACAGCTCAAGGCAATGCATTTTTGGGTTTGGCTGCCCCTAGAGGGTCGTTTGCAGGGCTTGACCACAACGTCCCCACCTTCAACCACGTGCGGGCAGGGGATTGGTTGTACTTATGGTAATAAAATATGACTTTACGTTAAAATACCCTAGAAATTCACTGAAAAAACACAAAGGCTAATGTGACATTATATATAGTTGTGATTAAAAGACCTGATTTCAGTTTAAAAAAACCTTAGAAATTCACTGAAATTCACTTAAAGTGATGTTAGAGTTAGGTGAATATGTCAGTGCCAACATAAGGTTTTGAACTCAAAAGACCACAGAAATTCACCAGTTATAGTTAGCAGAGCTAACGGTAAGTTGCGCCCCTGCCATGCACTGCTTATGACCTCACATATTACATCACTTATGTTATATTCTATGACATGTCTATAACATAATTTATGACATCACTGATGGCATTTCAAATGACATCATTGATGACATCACTGATGATATCACTGATGACATCATCCAATGAGTGTGTTAGTTTGTTTTGTTCTGTGATTCCGCAGGACTCATATATATATATATATATATATATATATATATATATATAGCACCAGTAGATCGTTATAGTTAGGACCATGTTTCCATAGAATACGTGTTTTTTGACTTGCCTATATCTTTGGCACTGTTTGATGAATCTTCACAAATTTTCCCAAAAAAGTGTGCCAGTGATTCTTCTTGTGCATGGGAAGTTTGATCCATCAAGGCTGAGAAAAGGGGGGGAGGTGAAAACATGTGTTTCCCATGTTAGTTTACATAAGAGTTTTGAACTTGACTACAGCACGAACCGCTGGATGGAATTACACCAAATTTGGCAGAAAGGTAGCTTTCAGTACGCAGTGCACGCTTTTTGTTATTTGGTGTAACTCCATTCAGAAGTTTAGGAGAAATTACAGGAAATCCAAATCTATATGTCTAGGGTCACAAACCATCCCCTACAACTTTGCTAATAATGAGAGCTTGTGCAGAGATCTGCAGAGCTCTGCTTGGATGCCAGCACTTCCACCAGGAAGTATTGGCCATCATCTTGGGACTCAGCTTCAGCTGAGTTCATAAAAAAAAATGAAAAAAAGGGGGCCAGGATTGGGACAATGCCAAAACAAAAAAACACTTTAAAAAAAAAATTGTCAAGAATTTGCAACAACGTTGCAAATTGTCAAGAATTTGCAACAACGTTGCAAATTCTTGGAAACATTATAAAAATTAAAAAAACGCAGTCTCCTGCGCTTGTTTTAATATTTTTTAATAAAGCTCACTCGTGGGCCAGGTCCCAGGGGCATGTAAAAACTAAAGGACGTGGGCCATGGGGCCTCCCTCCTTGGCTTATTTACTGCCCCCGGTACTGCCATCTCCTTGAGGCTTTGATTCTATTGTAAGTGGGGGACCCACAGCCCCCTACCCCATGGACCACCACCTCTCTGGGGCAATTGATTAAAAGTAAGGGGGGGTCACACGCCCCCCCCCCCCACAGCCCTGGGAACTGCCACCTCCCCGGGCAAAAATTAAATTAATGCGGGGGCCATGTGGCCACCTTGCAGCCCTGGGGATCTCCACCTCCCCTGGGCTGTTTACAAATGATGGAGGTGGGCACGTGGCCCCTCTCCCAAAAAATTATAATATAAGTCTGGGCCCCAGGAGATGAGGTCCCTGGGGCCAAAATCGGCTGGGGGAGGAAGGACGCACCCCCCCTCCATTTAATAAAGGCCAGGTCCTGGGGGCTGGGGTCCCTGGGCCTGAAATCAGCTGGGGATTGGGGGACAGAGTGGCCACCCTCCTCATACTGGACCTTCAACCAACAAGGTAGTATATACTAACTTATCAGTAGAAAGTGCTCCAGTAGGAGAGGTATTTTGTGCAAAACTGTGAACTCTTGTTGGATAAACAAGCAGGTGAGCTTCCATTCTGGTCATAAATGCTCATTTCACAGAAATTAAACCTCAACAGGAAGCACTTACAAATATAAACGTATTAGGTGCCCTATTTGAATCTCCCCTTCTGGAAAGAATAATGATCCTAACTCCTGGACTTGGTGTGGGCAAAGCAAGTGTGTTTACTCTAAGATTCCATATTGAAAAATGATCTGAAATGCTTCTTGGAGGTGAATGCATCTTTTGTCTATTGGAGCATAATCAGACACTCTCACATCCACTCTCACACCCATATGGACACTCTCACACCCAGAAACACCCTCTCACGCCTATTCTCACATCCAGAGAGACAGGCCCAGTGACCAACTGCCGCCCCGCATGGCCTTTGCCCTTGCACATTACAGGGTTTGGTGGTTATAGGGTCTTGGCTGTAAGTGCTAGCCGCAGACCAGGCCCTGCGGCCAACCCCCGCTGAGCACACAGCCTAAGGCTGTGCACCACAGTGGTTGAATTAACATATAGTAATGAATATTACTTTACGTTTAAAAAAAACATAGAAATTCACTGAAAAAACACAGGTTACAGGGAAGTTAGAGTTAGGAAATAGAATTAAAAAAACATTAGAAATTCACTTAAAAAACTAAGATTACAGGGACGTTATAGTTAGGTTCTGAATTTAATCACACAGAACCAGGGAAATTCAGCAGTTAGAGTTATTTCAAGTAACTATAACTTGTACCCTAAGGTAAATATAACTCGAGCCCTCGTCATGGACTGCTAAATACCCCAGATATACAACACTAATGACAACTTTTATAATGTCAATAAAAATATCAATGAATCATTAGCAGTCAAATTATTGAAGAAGAACTGTATATGGCAGATGTAAATTCTTCCGAGTGTTGAGTCCTGGTAACAAAATCGATGTATTCTATGATTTAGTGGCTAAAAATCTAGACAATCACCATGGTGGCAGGAGGGAAAACCTTACTGCAAAAG
This sequence comes from Pleurodeles waltl, assembly GCF_031143425.1. NCBI lineage: Eukaryota > Metazoa > Chordata > Amphibia > Caudata > Salamandridae > Pleurodeles > Pleurodeles waltl. The sequence continues at coordinate 1,555,682,141 of NC_090440.1, forward strand.
AACGTAAAGCCTTGGTTCACTTGAAGTTAGTGGATACAATTGAAATAATAGAAGCAGACAAAGGTGGGAATATAGTTGTGATGAATAAAGAGAACTATAAACGAGAAGCATGTAGACAACTTAACAACACAATGAACTATCAGAGGTTAAAAAATACTCCCAATTGTGATTATATTAAGGATTTGGACACCATGTTAAAACTATGGTGTAGTGAGACACTGATCAATGAGGTGGAACATCAGTTTCTCATGAATGATTTCCCGATCAGACCAACTATTTACTTTCTTCCTAAAATACATAAATCATTGGAAGATCAACCAGGTTGGCCCATTATTTCAAGATGTGGCTCTTTATATGAGAATTTGTCCCTGTACATTGACTATTTCCTGGCACCCTTGGCTGCAACCCTAAGCTCCTATGTGAAAGATACAGGTGATTTTTTTAGAATACTGACAAATATCACATAGCATACTGAGAACCTATTGACCACAATTGATGTGGTTTCTTTACACACTTCAGTCAGACATGAAGTGGTCTTACATGCAATTGAATACTTCTTGAAACAACGCAACGTACAAGAATTACAACACTAAATGATGTTGTTATCTATGATTAAGATATGCCTAATGAATTATTGTTCAACCGTGAGTTGTTCCTACAGACTCAAGGGACAGCGATCGGAGTTTCCTTCTCTCTGAGTTACGCCAATCTCATCATGGGTTCGTGGAAGAGGGAAGTGACTTGGAGAGAGGAGAGAGAGCAATATATGGACAAAGTAGTATTGTGACTAAGATAAATAGACAAGGCATGGAATGGAATTGGAATGGAATTGGAATTTCAAGATTTTCTTGCATTCTGAATAGTAATGAGATTGGTCTTCAGTTTACATGCAAAACTAGTAAAACTGAAATAGAATTTTTAGAAATCAAAGTCGATGTACGAGAGGATGCATTGAAAACAAAAATATATTGAAAACCCACTTCAATGAACAGTGTATTACATGGGAGCAGCTTTCACCCCAAAAAAATCTGAATAAGAGCATACCTTATGGTGAATTCATAGGGATGAGAAGAAACTAATCAAATGACAATGACATGAGGGAACATTTTAAGGATGTGCAACAAAGATTTGAGAAGTGAGTCTACCCTAAATGGCACATAAAGGAAGGGGTAACGAAATCGCAAAGCTTTCAAGGATTGAAACATTGATACCAAGTGGAAAAGATGGGTATGATAAAACCAAGGAACAAATGATAATGATTATGACATATTACAAAAAACATAAGGAAATTCAAAAAAATGTGGATAATCATTGGAACCTTTTTAAAGGGGATCCAGATGTGGGGCCCTTGATAGAAACAAATGTAACATTATCTACAGGGAAGCTCCCTCAATTAAGGATGAACTGATGAAAAGCCATTTCATTAGTGAGAGCAACACTACCTGGTTGGATAATAAGGGTAAGGGCTTTGTGAAATGTCTGAAATGCAAAGCATGCCACATAGGAGAAAATGGGAAGGAAGTGAGGGACCCTTAGGACGAACACACAGAATTCACCAAAAAATCACATGCGAGATGACCCATGTTGTATACGTACTAAAATGTGAATGTGTGTTGAAATATGTGGGCTGTACAATATGCAAATTAAAAAACAAATATTGGAACATATAAGGGCAGTTTGTGATAAGGACCAGAGCTATGCAGTGGCAAAACATTACACGCAATATCACAGCAATGATTGGAGAACACTGTTTACTTTCGGATAGCCCATGTACCAACGAATGAAAGGGGTAGAAACAGAACTTTAAAACTTCATCACTTAGAGTCCAAGTATATAGTGATACTGAGGACCAAGTTTCCATTCAGTCTAATGCTGACGAAGAGCTACACATACATTTTGGAGGCTTTTGCAATAGAGGGAAAACCGCACAAATGAGAAATTAGAAGAATATATAATAGCACTTGGGAACTCGTTTTGAAGTTCGGTTGATTTTTAATTCACATTGGATGGTGTTGAACATTAGCACGTCCCTCCACTTTGGGCATGAAGAGGTCTTCAAAGCAATATTCATGAGAAAGAACATTGTGAACATGAGAGGAAGACTGATGGTTGATTAGATTTAGCACTAACCTAGAATTGTAATTATAATAGAGTCAGCAATACCATCTTGATCCTGTTTTAAAGCACATGACCATTGTTAAATAATGAAATGATCATAAGTGGAATACCTAGGCTTTAAGCAAGAGAGGTGTGTGATCTAAAACATGGCCCTAAGTTACGTTTCTTTCAATGACTTGTGTGATAATAGAACTCTTCTATGTCTTCATTAAGTATTTAGAAACTTGCTGATGTAGCACTAAGCTATTAATGTAATTTAACAGGGACAATGTGGGTATTTTGTATGAAAGCTATATTGTTTCAATCTCCTAGTGTGTTTACAATACTTTGCCAAATAATGAAATTAATTATTACAAGTGGCCTTGTGAAATAAGAGGTTTGGTTGACAATATGGCACTAAGCTATGATTTTTGCAATGATGTTTATCACAATACCATAATCTCTATGTGGTAAGTAAATAGACAACATATATGGACTACAAATACCAGCATGCCTCAGGGCTGGATTAACTATGTAGTCGAAACTGAGGAGGGACTGCTTTATCCGTGATCATGATCTTACTGGTCGAAACAGGTCAATGGTGGGGGCATTTTAACTTGGCTAAATAAAATATAGCTGAAGAACTGATCCTGAAATGCAACACTTTTTGTTTTCGATTAAATAATATTGGAGGCTTGGCCGCATCCCCCGCTTTGGCACCGGCAGTTAGAGCGCGCAGGCTACCATGTGTCCTTTTGCTGTGAAATATATGTATATGTTAGACTTGGCATCGTTGGCGTGATCTCCCCAAACTCTTTGCCTCTACTTCCCAGGTTGTTGCTGTATGCTGCACTCTGATTTTGCTGTTTTTGTTACTCTGGGCACTTTGCCACTGCTGACCAGTGCCAAAGTGCAAGTGCTCCTTATGTGAAATTCTATGTGTAATTGGGTTTTCCACAATTGGCATATTTGATTTACTAGAAAGTCCCTAGAAAGTGCACCAGAGATGCTTAGGTCCTGTAAATAAAATTCTACCATGGGCCTGAAGCACTGATTGTGCCACCCACATGAGTAGCCCAGTAAACATGGCTCAGACCTGCCACTGCAGAGTCTGTGTGCAGTTTTAAACTGCCAATTTGACTTGGCAAGTGCACCCACTTGCCAAGCCCAAACCTTCCCTTTTTATACATGTAAGGCACCCCTGAGGTAGGCTGTAGATAGCCCCGTGGGCAGGGTGAAGCATATGTTAAAGGTAGGACATGTTCTGGTGTGTTGTTACATGTCCTAACAGTGAAATACTGCTGAATTTGGTTTTCACTGTTGCAAGGCCTATCTCTCTCATAGGTTAACATGGGGGCTGCCTTTAAATGTCCTTAAAGTGTAGTTTCCCTTTGAGAGCAGATAGAAATTCGGAGTTTGGGGTCTCTGAACTCACAATTTAAACATACATCTGTTAGTGAATTTGGTTTTTAGATTGTTAGTTTGAAAATGCCACTTTTAGGAACTAGGCATTTTCTTGCTAAAACCATTCTGTGAGTCTGCCTGTTTGTCGATTCCTTTTCTTGGTCAGACAGTCAGTTGGGCTGTTTGTGAATCTCCATTAGACTGTGACACAAAGGGTGCTGGGGTGTAACCTGCGTATCCTGATGGGCCATCCCGGCTAGGCTGGAGGAAGGAGTGGTCACTTACACCTGGAAGGACTATGCCTGCCCTCACACAAAGCAGTCTTCAACCCCCTGATGTGTGTCTGGAGGCAGGCCTGGGGAAGGCAGGATCCTGTAAACAACAGAGACATTTCTTTGAAGTATTGTACCCAAAACCCCAGACTTTAGATTACTTCAAGGATTCAAGAGGAACCTCTGCCAGGAGAAGAGCTGAAGGAGAAGTGTTGCCCCCGCCTGCGACTGTGTGGTGTTGGGCTATCCTGCACTTGTTGCTTCTGCCTGAAAAGGGTACAAAGACTGGACTTTGTGGTATATTCCTGCTTGAGAGGTATCTCCAAGGGCTTGGACTAAGCTTTCCCCCTGTTCTGAAGTCTCAGGGCCATCAAAGGCTTCCTTTGACAGCACCTGGACTCTCTTCTGAGACTCCTGCCTTGACAAGTGGTGCCTAATCCAGTCCCTAGGCCCTTGAAAGGAGAAGCTGGTGAAAAAACAAAAAAAACAAGTGCACTGACTTCGGACGACTTTGGACTGATGCCGCTGCCGGATCCCATGAACCCGCCTGCAACTAATGTCGTGGTTCTCGCTGGAGTGCAATGACCCCACAGACCCGCCGCTGTTGCAGCCTCACTGAAGTTCACAACTCTGCGAAGTCTCGAAGTGCTGTGTCACCGACATCTGTGAAACCCGACTTCATCGCACCATGCTGTGACCACCGGATATCGACTTCTCTGGAAGTGCGTGACTCCAACGCTTTGCACCGACGCTACTTTACCTCCACTGCTCTGCAGCAAAGACCTGACCCCTCTTCGTGATGCCTTTGCTCCTTCTCTCCCCAGCCCCAGAACCGACGCCGCACCGGTTCCAGAGACACCTCAATCCCCGACTCCGTGCACCAGCTTGTTTCCTCATTTTTACAAGGTACTGTACCTGGGGGTCCATGTGAGTCAGTGACTGGCGGCATTAGTGCCATAATGTTGGGAACTACTCCGTTACGACACTGTGATATAACCAAATTGAAGATTTTGTATTTCTAAGCGCTATATTGAAGTTTAATCTTTTAAAAATGTGTAACTTTGCTTGTGTATGTTGGAATTTTGCTTTGGTCTTGTTTTCTTTAGGTAGATATTTAGTATTTTTCTAAACATGTGTGGTGTCTATTTGTAGTGTTTTACTGTATTACTGTGTGTGTTGGTACAAATACTTTACACATTGTCGCCAGGTTAAGCCTTTCTGTTCGTGCCAAGCTAACAAGGGGGTGAGCGGGGTTAACCAGGTGTGTTTCTCCTTTGCCCTGACTAGAGTGAGGAAACAAAGGCAAAGGGAGGGGACGTCCCTATAACCCCCCTGGAACAGGGACAAAGAAGTAATACAGCAAAGAATCCAGAAGGAAAAAATACATAAAGGCACAACTAACCAAGCGAAAACCACAATTTCTCACTGGAATTTAATTTCTTTTAATGTAATCAAACTAATTAAATCATAGTGTCAACGAATTACCAGTGCAACTAAAGAAACTAACTAAACAAACTAGCCTGCCAGGTAAAATCTAAATATATACAAATCTAATACATAAAGCACCGTAATATAAAGCAAAAGGCTGCTTAAACCATCCAGTGGCAAGCAGTCACAGAAACAGATAGTGACCATGGTCCAAGGGAAGTATCTGGCCTCAGTGACGGAGAACCATCACTGGAGCAAAGTCTGATACGGTCCTCAAGTTGTAAGTCCAATAATTCAAAAATTCCGTTGGTCACTCCTTTCAGAAAACAGTTGACGCGTTTCGGCCTTATCACATCCGGCCTCTTCAGGACAATGTGTGTACAACAGCAAATTACTAAAAACCATTGCAGCATATAAACACAAAAACCACTACCAGATGGAGTAAAAACCATCTGTTCACCATAAAACACCCAAGTGTGCAACATAAAAACTATTCAGAAAACTGAATAATCCATAGAACCCTATGAGCTAAGACCAATGTAAGCATAAACAAGAAACATAAAACCAGCCCCGTGATGCAAAACTGAGAATGGAACAAACACTAAATCACACCTTAAGAAGGCGATACTGTCAAAGAATAATAAACCATAATAATATATGTAACAAAATATAAATATATATACGGGGTACGTAGAGAGAGGGACACTGACCTTACAGCAGAAGATGCAATTATGCATCAACTAACTGCTCGGTGGAAAACAACTTAAACCTCGAGCACTGCTGGAGAAAAACACAAAATTTAATCAATAGGTAAGGAGCTCAAACTAACGATAATACAAGGCTTATAAGCGCCTCACTCTAACAAACGAAGGGAAACTCGGGCGCATTCCTTATCTGAAAGCACATACCTCTTAGAAAGCGGCAAACCGGCATCATTAATTCCCGGAAACCAGCTAGTAAATAAAATGCGCTATCCGAGAGCGCGTGTAAATAGAATAGCCTGCCATGGTTAGGTACCTCTCACTGCGTCTCCCCGTAGTGAACATAAACGAAGTTCCTCAAAGTAGGTGGCTCTCTGCACATCTCGAGCACGGCGGCCATTTTGTAGTGTTACAAACAAAAGGCATCTAATGGAACATCCCAGGTGCAACTATTGAAATAGGGCATCCATAATGATATTAATCAAACTAATTCAAGTACACAACTAAACATAAAAACAGGAACATTAGAACTCTAAATGTGGTTCCAAAAACTACTTACAAAAACTGAACAGACAACAAATATATAGTTAAGAGATAGAAACAAGCTTGTCCACCCAATATTATACAAACATAAAAAGGGTTATATTTAAACTATATCAACAGCTATTATGTATACTATTAATCTAGGTAGACAGCTCTACATCTAATAAGCTCCCTGTTATACATGTACTACCCATTGTACATCGTAAATATTGCACAAGCATTTGTACTAAAACTAAACAGCAAAAAAATCATAATGACACAGAAATCACACAATAAATACCATCTCTAGGGCTGGAAAGCGCACACAGCTTATCCTAAAACAGAAAAAGGAAGGAAAGGAAAGAAGAAAGAAGAAAGAAAAAAGGAGAAAAAAGAAAAAAGAAAAAAGAAGCTATACAGAACAAATCAGGCTAGGCCAATTAAATTAAATTAAATTAAATTAAATTAAAGCCCACATTTCTGAAACATCATTTAAACCTCTCCTGGCCGTCCCAAATCGTGCAATGAAACGTGCTTCCATTCTATCAAGAGTGGGGGATGTCAGACCTCCCATTTTAGTTTTGTCCACTACATACAAGATGGACCACCTGATGTCTTCAGGGCAATGGCCCTGTTCAATGTAGTGATCCACCATCGGGGCACCATGCACCGCGCATCTAATCCTGGACATGTGTTGCAAAATCCGTGTTTTCACAGGTTGTGTTGTTTGACCAATGTAGGTCAGTGAACAAGGACAAGTGATACAATATATCACATAACGAGTGTTACAGTTGGAAAAACAACGTAAATGATGAATTTTTCCATTCAGTTGCACCTGTCTACTCTTCTCAGTGTATTGACAAGCCAAGCAATTCATACATTGAAAATGACCAACAACTGGCGGAAGTGATAACATGCTTCTTAAGTCAGCCTTTTGTTTATCCTTAGAACTAAACGGAGCATGTACTAAAGAGTCATAGATGTTACGACCTCTCTTAAAAGCAAACAAAGGTTTATCTAGCCCTACGGGCAAGAGTAACTTCCAGTTCTTTTCAGTTATGGACCTAATACGGTTCGCTTTAGGATTATAACTCAATACACATGTTAGCGGACAAGCACTTTTTTTTGGCTTCGGAACTAGCAAGTGTTCACGAGGGGTATACCATGCTCGTTTGAGGGCCGCTTTAACGATTTTCTTAGGGTAACCCCTATTGATCAGTCTAGATGTCAAAGATTCTGCATTTTGGAAATAATCTTCTTTAGTAGTACAATTGCGACGAATGCGCAAAAATTGACCATAGGGTAAATTCTCCTTCAGAGACAGAGGATGGTTGCTCGAAAAATGTAGAAGAGTATTTCGGTCAGTGGGCTTTTTATAAAGATTCACCGAAATATACCCATCAGTTGATTGGATCCATAAATCTAAAAAATTGATCCGTTTAAAGTCAGAAAGCAACGTAAAATTAAGATCCGGAGTTAGATGGTTAATCCACTGGTGAAAAGCAGTGAGAGTCTCAGAGTCACCTTCCCAAATCATGAAAATGTCGTCAATATATCGTAACCACATTTTAATGTGGTTATGGAAGGGATTACTTGTGTCAAAAATCCATTTGCCTTCGAAAAATGCCATTACCAAGTTCGCTATTTCGGGGGCAAAATTGCAGCCCATTGCTACACCCTTAACTTGCAAGTATAGTTCATTATCAAATGAGAAAACGTTATTTTTCAGACACAACGTAGCCAAGAAGAGCAAGAAATGAGATGGAACCTTCATAGGATCAGGCCTCTGATCTAAAAAGATCGTCATTATTTGAGGAATGTTAGTGTAGAGAGCCTCTATGTCTAGGGTCACTAGCATCTGTGTTTTCTCATTGAAAACATTCCCTTTGAGTTTATTGATCATGTGCATGGAATCACGCACGTATGCCTTAGTTTCAAATACTAATGGTTTAAGAAAAAAATCCACATATTGAGCCAAAGGTTCTAATAAAGAACCACAGGCTGCGATAATAGGTCTACCCGGAGGGTCAGTGGCATTTTTGTGGATCTTGGGAAGAATATAGATAAGAGGGATACGTGATTGACTTGAATTTAAAAAGTCATATTCTTTCTTACATATCCATCCCTCTCTAAGTGCTTCATCAGTTATAGTCGTAATAGTAGCTTTTAATCTAGAAGTAGGGTCTTCTGTTATCAGACGATAATGGTCCCTATTACTAAGTTGGCGGCGTATTTTCATGCTATATTTATCCTTGTCATGTATTACTATACCGCCACCCTTATCGGCTGGCTTAATGATGATGTTATCGTTAGATTTCAAGGAAAGAATAGCTTTATTTTCTTCCTTAGAACAATTGGATTTAAATGACACTTTGATCTTATTAAGCGAATCAATTTCCCGAAGAACCACATCTTCAAAAATCTGTACTTCACGTGGCATATGAATAGTCTCAGGGCAAAATGTAGATTTATTGTGTAACCCAGTGTGATTAGCTACATCGGAAGTCATCTCCCTAGTGGTGTCTTGAAAGAAGGCACGTAGCCTTACTTTACGTAAGAAGCGTAATACTTCGGTTTTAGTATCAACTGGATCTTGAAGTTTAGTCGGAACAAAAGAAAGGCCTTTATTTAGAACCTCTAGTTCTATGGCGGAGAGTGTGTAATTAGACAAATTGTATACCGGTATCGTGTCTATAACGACATTCGTCATCTTCTGTATGTTCTTTTCCTGGTATGGAATTCTCCCTGCTGAGGATAGAGACCTCTGTTCTGGTCTTGATACTGTGATCTGCCTCGAGGACCACCTCCTCTCCCTCTGCGTCCACCTCTGCCCAAAAAAGGTTGGTTTGCAGGGTAGGCGGGGCCCGAAAAAGTATCTGCTTCAGGATCAGACTCTGAATCAGACGAAGTATCAGAAAAAGTGATAAATCTCCTACGTGAACGAGATTGAAACTGTAATTTCAAATTACTGGGATTATTATATTTATAGAAATCTTCTTTCAAAACCGGGTAGACTTCCTCAAGTTTAAAATTTTTGATGTCCCTTGCAACCTTCGATGTTTTTTGGTTCACTGTGCGGATTTTAAACTCTGCAATTATTTTGTTAGCTGACTCTAAAAGTTGTTTTACGTCTTGTATTGTCTGATCTTGTGTAAATTCGAGTTCCAAAAGTTCGATTTCTTTCAATTCTGTTTCACTTATCCTTTGGGCGGTCTCAATGGAAAGGGCTAACCAATCACGAGAACACTTAGTACCAACCCCGCTAAATTGTAATAAGTACGGTTTGTCTAACACAAAAATAACCGGAATATTCCTCACCTGCACTCCTGCAGGGATAGTATTATTTTTCAGATGTTCGAGCAATACTTGTGCATGCAATTGTGTTCTAATGTTTTTCTTCTTAAGCTGTTTTAAACGTTCAATTTTGTCAACATTAGTAGGAATAGGGATTAATTGATCCCCACTTAATAAGGAAGGGTTCCCCAACAAAGAGTTGATTTGGGCTTCTGTATAGCTCACTGTATAGGGTTCAGTCATCTTAAAGTGAAAAAAGCAAAATCACCAAATAAAAACAGTAATCAGAAGACACTAGAAAATCATTTACAATATATCTGGCGGCAAGGCCCATGTATAACTAGATAATTCAAAAATAGATTAACCCCTGCATATAAAATGCAAAAGGAAACAAAGGCAAAGGGAGGGGACGTCCCTATAACCCCCCTGGAACAGGGACAAAGAAGTAATACAGCAAAGAATCCAGAAGGAAAAAATACATAAAGGCACAACTAACCAAGCGAAAACCACAATTTCTCACTGGAACTTAATTTCTTTTAATGTAATCAAACTAATTAAATCATAGTGTCAACGAATTACCAGTGCAACTAAAGAAACTAACTAAACAAACTAGTCTGCCAGGTAAAATCTAAATATATACAAATCTAATACATAAAGCACCATAATATAAAGCAAAAGGCTGCTTAAACCATCCAGTGGCAAGCAGTCACAGAAACAGATAGTGACCATGGTCCAAGGGAAGTATCTGGCCTCAGTGACGGAGAACCATCACTGGAGCAAAGTCTGATACGGTCCTCAAGTTGTAAGTCCAATAATTCAAAATTTCCGTTGGTCACTCCTTTGAGAAAACAGTCGACGCGTTTCGGCCTTATCACATCCGGCCTCTTCAGGACAATGGAAAAGGTGCCTGTGTGTACAACAGCAAATTACTAAAAACCATTGCAGCATATAAACTCGAAGGGAATGTTTTCAATGAGAAAACACAGATGCTAGTGACCCTAGATATAGAGGCTCTCTACACTAACATTCCTCAAGACGAGGCATTACAAATAATGAAGATCTTTTTAGATCAGAGGCCTGATCCTATGAAGGTTCCATCTCATTTCTTGCTCTCCTTGGCTACGTTGTGTCTGAAAAATAACGTTTTCTCATTTGATAATGAACTATACTTGCAAGTTAAGGGTGTAGCAATGGGCTGCAATTTTGCCCCCGAAATAGCGAACTTGGTAATGGCAATTTTCGAAGACAAATGGATTTTTGACACAAGTAATCCCTTCCATAACCACATTAAAATGTGGTTACGATATATTGACGACATTTTCATGATTTGGGAAGGTGACTCTGAGACTCTCACTGCTTTTCACCAGTGGATTAACCATCTAACTCCGGATCTTAATTTTACGTTGCTTTCTAACTTTAAACGGATCAATTTTTTAGATTTATGGATCCAATCAACTGATGGGTATATTTCGGTGAATCTTTATAAAAAGCCCACCGACCGAAATACTCTTCTACATTTTTCGAGCAACCATCCTCGGTCTCTGAAGGAGAATTTACCCTATGGTCAATTTTTGCGCATTCGTCGCAATTGTACTACTAAAGAAGATTATTTCCAAAATGCAGAATCTTTGACATCTAGACTGATCAATAGGGGTTACCCTAAGAAAATCGTTAAAGGGGCCCTCAAACGAGCATGGTATACCCCTCGTGAACACTTGCTAGTTCCGAAGCCAAAAAAAAGTGCTTGTCCGCTAACATGTGTATTGACTTATAATCCTAAAGCGAACCGTATTAGGTCCATAACTGAAAAGAACTGGAAGTTACTCTTGCCCGTAGGGCTAGATAAACCTTTGTTTGCTTTTAAGAGAGGTCGTAACATCTATGACTCTTTAGTACATGCTCCGTTTAGTTCTAAGGATAAACAAAAGGCTGACTTAAGAAGCATGTTATCACTTCCGCCAGTTGTTGGTCAATTTCAATGTATGAATTGCTTGGCTTGTCAATACACTGAGAAGAGTAGACAGGTGCAACTGAATGGAAAAATTCATCATTTACGTTGTTTTTCCAACTGTAACACTCGTTATGTGATATATTGTATCACTTGTCCTTGTTCACTGACCTACATTGGTCAAACAACACAACCTGTGAAAACACAGATTTTGCAACACATGTCCAGGATTAGATGCACGGTGCATGGTGCCCCGATGGTGGATCACTACATTGAACAGGGCCATTGCCCTGAAGACATCAGGTGGTCCATCTTGTATGTAATGGACAAAACTAAAATGGGAGGTCTGACATCCCCCACTCTTGATAGAATGGAAGCACGTTTCATTGAACGATTTGGGACGGCCAGGAGAGGTTTAAATGATGTTTCAGAAATGTGGGCTTTAATTTAATTTAATTTAATTTAATTTAATTTAATTTAATTTAATTGGTATTGGCCTAGCCTGATTTGTTCTCTATAGCTTCTTTTTTCTTTTTTCTCCTTTTTTCTTTCTTCTTTATTCTTTCCTTTCCTTCCTTTTTCTGTTTTAGGATAAGCTGTGTGCGCTTTCCAGCCCTAGAGATGGTATTTATTGTGTGATTTCTGTGTCATTATGATTTTTTTGCTGTTTAGTTTTAGTACAAATGCTTGTGCAATATTTATGATGTACAATGGGTAGTACATGTATAACAGGGAGCTTATTAGATGTATAGCTGTCTACCTAGATTAATAGTATACATAATAGCTGTTAATATAGTTTAAATATAACCCTTTTTATGTTTGTATAATATTGGGTGGACAAGCTTGTTTCTATCTCTTAACTATATATTTGTTGTCTGTTCAGTTTTTGTAAGTAGTTTTTGGAACCACATTTAGAGTTCTAATGTTCCTGTTTTTATGTTTAGTTGTGTACTTGAATTAGTTTGATTAATATCGTTATGGATGCCGTATTTCAATAGTTGCACCTGGGATGTTCCATTAGATGCCTTTTGTTTGTAACACTACAAAATGGCCGCCGCACTCGAGATGTGCAGAGAGCCACCTACTTTGAGGAACTTCGTTTATGTTCACTACGGGGAGACGCAGTGAGAGGTACCTAACCTTGGCAGGCTATTCTATTTACACGCGCTCTCGGATAGCGTGTTTTATTTACTAGCTAGTTTCCGGGAATTAATGATGCCGGTTTGCCGCTTTCTAAGAGGTATGTGCTTTCAGATAAGGAATGCGCCCGAGTTTCCCTTCGTTTGTTAGAGTGAGGCGCTTATAAGCCTTGTATTATCGTTAGTTTGAGCTCCTTACCTATTGATTACATTTTGTGTTTTTCTCCAGCAGTGCTCGAGGTTTAAGTTGTTTTCCACCGAGCAGTTAGTTGATGCATAATTGCATCTTCTGCCATAAGGTCAGTGTCCCTCTCTCTACGTACACCGTATATATATTTAGATTTTGTTACCTATATTATTATGGTTTATTATTCTTTGACAGTATCGCCTTCTTAAGGTGTGATTTAGAGTTTGTTCCATTCTCAGTTTTGCATCACAGGGCTGGTTTTATGTTTCTTGTTTATGCTTACATTGGTCTTAGCTCATAGGGTTCTATGGATTATTCAGTTTTCTGAATAGTTTTTATGTTGCACACTTGGGTGTTTTATGGTGAACAGATGGTTTTTACTCCATCTGGTAGTGGTTTTTGTGTTTATATGCTGCAATGGTTTTTAGTAATTTGCTGTTGTACACACAGGCACCTTTTCCATTGTCCTGAAGAGGCTGGATGTGATAAGGCCGAAACGCGTCGACTGTTTTCTCAAAGGAGTGACCAACGGAATTTTTGAATTATTGGACTTACAACTTGAGGACCGTATCAGACTTTGCTCCAGTGATGGTTCTCCGTCACTGAGGCCAGATACTTCCCTTGGACCATGGTCACTATCTGTTTCTGTGACTGCTTGCCACTGGATGGTTTAAGCAGCCTTTTGCTTTATATTACGGTGCTTTATGTATTAGATTTGTATATATTTAGATTTTACCTGGCAGACTAGTTTGTTTAGTTAGTTTCTTTAGTTGCACTGGTAATTCGTTGACACTATGATTTAATTAGTTTGATTACATTAAAAGAAATTAAGTTCCAGTGAGAAATTGTGGTTTTCGCTTGGTTAGTTGTGCCTTTATGTATTTTTTCCTTCTGGATTCTTTGCTGTATTACTGACTAGAGTGAGGGTCCTTGCTTGGACAAGGGCAACCTGACTGCCAAACAAAGACCCCATTTCAAACAGAATATATATATCTGATAATAGATATTTTGGTACAATGGTCTCACAAAGACATCTACATCATTTTGATCAATTCTTTTCTTTCTTTCTCTTCTCCACATCCCCCTTTATTTTCCATTTTCATCACTCTCCTCTGGGGCATAGCTTCAGGGGAAGTGTTTGGGGTGTTACACCCCCGTAATAAATGTTTTTTTCTTGTGAATAGTTGGGTACAGTAGCTTTCAGTCCTGTGATGTCTGCCGGATTTCAGCTAAGATTTATGGGCACACACTTTGGCAAAACTGACACACATTCTCTCTCATCTCTGTTTTGAAAGCCCTAAAAAAGTTTCTTAGTTAGTACCCCTACTAAGCTGCATACCTCTCCCTTTCCACTGCCTCTTTAGGCTCCTTTCATTGATCCTGCTTCTCATATAATGTATTTTATCATTATATGCCAGCGTGATTGTCGGGAAATCTGAAGCTCACCCTCGCCCCCACCAATCTTACTGACCAAGCTGCGCCCTTGCCTCGCCTTTCCCCAGTGTTTATCAGGCAACAAAGAAACGATATCTCTGAGCTACAACATACCGTTCTGCTATCTGTAAATTTTTATGTTTTCTTGTACTTTGTCTTTGTAGGTGGTAAAAGCACAATTTCAGTCTAATCAGCTGTATGCCATTATTCCTGCCTAGAGCTGCATATAAGCCAAGTGTAATTCGTGAGAGTCTGTGCAGCGTATACCAGTATTTTGTCCTTGATCTCTGGACCATTCTAACACCCCCGAATAGCGCATCAAGCTTCATGTTCTTTATTACAGGTAAAAGTGATGTTCGTGGTAACGGAAACACTTAGCGAATTCACATTGCTGTTGCTATCTGACGGCATGTATTTTGTCAAATCACAATATCCTAAAAATGGCTCCCACGCTTTCCTTCGAGGTTGGTGTTAGCCCGATTTACATATAAACTTTTAATGGTGTCAAATGCTAAAGGGTAATTTTGATTTCAACCCAGATTTGAATGCTCGTTATCTAAAAACATTGTAAGAAGCCATTACACTTTTAACTTCTAAAACATATTCTAGTACACCTGCTGTTTTCTTACTCTTTGATGTCAAGGAAAATGTTTACCAAATTGAATAATCTACATCCTTTCAATTCTGCATCAAAAACGCGTGTAACAAACTAGAATAAAGTGAAACATTCAAACCATATTCTCTTTTGAAAGGTGCAAGGCTTTTACTCATTGTCTGTATTTCTTTTTAGCATGCAGGTATAGGAAGGGCTGCTGAAATTATGTGGCGGGAGGACCAAATTATGTGGCAGGGTTGACTAAATTATGCGGCAAGAAAAGGCAAATTATGCGTGATAGTATGACTTCTGTTTTTTTTTTTACACTTGTTAACCCTGTCTTGGCACAGATTGCACATTATTAGTATCAGTTTAACACCCAAATATAGCTATAAGAAAGGTGGCTTGTCGGACTTTGGAAAGGGCCCTGTGGCAACACGTCACTGCGCTTTAAGTGTATCTTTTGGACCTTTTGAGCTAAAATCTGCAGATTATGTAACACATGATGGATAACGTGTAGGGTGACCAGGCGTCTCGGTTTTTCACCAGCTTTCCCGGCAGATTTTGGGAAATTGCTGCACCTCATGTACCAAATTTTAAAGAGGATTGCCTGAAAACAGTGGGAGGTGTTTTTTGTTTTGTTTTCCAAAACAGAGATACTTAGCAGGTGTTATAAGAAAGCAATATCATTAACAGACATTAGACTGGCTTTAACAATTACATTTTATTTATGTTCTTAGTGCCTTATCTGTAATTCTGTGTTGAGCGCTGCCATTCTGTGCACCCAGTTAAGTAAACGTGCGGTTTTTGGCTTTCAAATTCTGGTCAACTGCATTATGTAGCAAAGGCCACAAACACAAAGTTATGTGGAAAATGCTGCAGCTGGACAATCGGATAATTCCAGTGGCCCTGGCTGTAGGTAATGTTTACACTGGATGAACCATTACATTATATTTTCAGATAATTCTTATCTTGCTAATCTCCCCTTTCTTCGTTTCCTTGTCATTCACTGTGTGGGTTTCTGTTAGGAAATCTGTTGAAACACATTTTAAGAGAGGATGAAGCTCACTGAAAATGAGTAATGAGGATACAATTTTAACTACCAAAGGTACCCATAAAGCCTGTGTCTGAACTCCCCCCATCTCCCCACACTCCTACTGTATAAGTAGTATTTTCATTCTGGAAAAAGAAAATTGCCACATCCATGGGAAAACACATCATATACCAGTACTGTCTACGTGTAGGCATTATACATTTGGAAGCCATGGTGGTGTCATCTGGGTAAACAGCAAAGTGGAATCTTGAACCTGACATTGATGAAGAGGCAGTGTATTAGAAATGGGATGTCTAGTTGGCTAGAGTGGGCACCTTTGACAGGCAGAACCCACCACCCTAGTCAGATCAAATAAGTTACACACCAAAGATAACCTGTGCTCACCCTCTGGTAACTTGGCGCTGAGAAGGCAGACTTGTCATCAGAGGCACTGTGTAAAGTACTTACGCAACACGTTCACCCTAGTAATACAATTAATGCACCACTAAAGAGACTCTACACAGGACTACATAAAAATATGTTTCTTCATTGTATATATGTCATCAGACCAAAACAACATAGATCATATGTACTGTGCATATGAAACAATTAGTGTAATGGAACTCAGTGTCCTGATAATGCAAGAATCAACACCATATGTATTCTGAGATCAATGAATACTTAGATCATGGAACGCATCAGCCGATGAGAAAAACAGGAAGGTTCATAAATAACCACATTAATGTATCCAAGATATCTTGGTTGCAAGAGCACACAAATCATCAATACCATTATAGTGCGCAGGACACTTGCGCTCATATTAGAGATATTACGGTACTCAAGAATACCAGATAGGGCGCAGGATTACCTTCCAACTATTTGTTGTGTTATGGTATACTCTGGGAATTTCTAAGAAGGTGATTCCACACCTCCCCCCTGTGTCCGCTATAGCAATTTTGTCACCAGCAACCAATGGCCCCAGGGGCTGCCTAAGGTAAGGAGAGGGGGCTTAACCACCAGTACAGTGTTGCAGGAGATATGTCTTGGGATTCCCCACGTGTGGCATCACCAAAGAAGCAGTTGCCTCCATAGTGCACCTGCTATGGTACAAGATCTCAGACAGCCCGCATCGATCCAACATGCTGACCGCAGATTAATCTAGACATGAGGTGCCGGCAGTAGATGTGGAGCACAGGGCTGCTCAGCAAAAGGGGCAGTAGTGTCAGCGTTGCTCCAGTGTCACATCCCCACAGGAATGTGAAGAGGTGCTTTGGTGGGATACTTCGACCCAGGACTCTGTCGCCACAACTGAAGAACACAGTCCCTCGGCGAGAGCCCAGTCAGGGCTCAGAAGTGTAATGCCAGCCTGCTGAAGTCACCCCCAAGCACAGGACCCAGTTGACCATCGGGCTGTGCTGTCTTACACAGCAAAACAGACATATGCTGGTGAACAGGCTGCTCTGTCCTCCACAGCGCGGTGTGCTCAAAAACCTGCAAGGCAAAATAAAAGCTCTCTCTGGGTGGGCCTATGCAGGAGTGCAGACACAGCAGCCAATGAAATCCCCGATGGAGCTGGGATATTTACGGACAAAGTGAAGAGCAGAAAACCACCCACCCCTTGGAGAGCTCTGGAGGTGGGCCACAAAGCAGGGAGCAGTAGGCAGGCAGACCAGCACAACAAAACCAGTAGTTCTAATGACAATCTCTCCTGTCAGCACCACAGTGCCTGCACAGAACAGAGTCAAAGAGCTGCTGGTAGCTGGGCAACAAACAGAGGAGCAATCCAGTGAGTCCTTTAGGCCACCCAGCAAGTAGCAGGAAGCAGGGAAACAACAAAAGAGCAGTCCAGATGAGTTCTTTAAGCAGCGCAGCAGCCTTTCTGACAGAGGTTCAGTTCCAGTTCCAAAAGTGCTCTGCCAAAGTGGGGTTAGGACCCCTGTACTTATACTCATAAATGCCTTTGATATAAGAGTGACTTCAAAGGAATCCTTTCAAGTGTACAATAAGCCCTTTTCAACCCAACCCTGGCTCCAGACATCAGTATGGGCAAATCAGCTCTTTGTGTGAGGACAGGACACAGCTTATACAAATGTAAAGTGTGAATGACCTGTACGTCTCCCAGGCCTGGAAGACTGTCAGAATGCAGATGAATTCAAATGTATTCCCTGTCACACCCAGCCCTTCCTATGTTGTGGCTGTCTGGAAAGTATGGACAAAGTGTAACCGTCACTCATCCCTAGACATGGATTAGAGTCAGGCTGTAAAGCACATAGTGTTATAAGCACAGAGAAATGCCCACTTTCTAAAAGTGGCAATTCCAAAATAGTAATGAAAATCCAACTACACCAGTAAGCAGGATTTCTCATTACCAGTCCAAACATACCAAACATGGCAACGCTACTCCTTTCTGATCAGGAATTACCACTTAAAAGTATGTAAGGGACTTATCGGACTTATCAATGTTAACTTATGAGAGGAGCAGTTCTCCCACTAGTGAAAAAAGAAACAAGCAGTTTGTTACTACTAGGACATGCAAAGCATAAAGGTACATGTGCTACCTTTTACTTACAGAGCAACCTGCCCATAGGGCTACCTCAGGCCTACCTTAGGGGTGACTTATCTGTAATAAAAGAGGAATTTAGGCCTCAGCATGTATTTTGAAATGCCAAGTCAAGGTGGCAGTAAACTGCGCATGCAGGGCCTGCAGTGACATGCCTGAGACAGGTTTGAAAGGCTACATCTGTGGGTGGTCAATCAGAGCTGCAGGCCAACTAGTAGTATTTAAATTGCAGGCCCTGGGTTTATGGCATACCACTTTACAAGGACTTACAGGTAAATCAAATATGCCAAAGAGGTGTAAGCCAATAATACCATGTTTTAGGGGAGAGAGCACATGCATTTTAGCCCTGATTAGCAGTGGCAGAGTGCCCAGAGTCCTAAAATCAACAAAAAGAAGGTCAGAAAAATAGGAGGAGTAAGGCAAAACGTTTTAGGACAATCCTGCAGAAAGGGCAATTTCCAATACAGGAGAAACTTGCAGCAGAGACAAATTGCTGCTTGACTGCTCAATATTTCACATCCAACCACGCTTTTTGTAAAATGTTATCAATGACCGTTGTTGGACTTGGTCCCTTCTGCAGGGCAACCCCCAAAAGGTTTTGTCTTCTCCCCTCCTATTTTTCGGAATTTGTGTTTGTTGGACTTAGGACTCTTTGCACGTTGTCACTGCTGACCAGTTCTAAAGTGCTTGTGGTTGATCCCCAAAATATGGTAAAATTGGCTTACACCTGATTGGCATAGCTAATTTACTTGTAAGTACCTAGTACAGTTGCATACCATATAACTAGGGTTAGTAAATTAAATGCTACAAGTGGGCTGCAGCACTGATTGTGCCACCCGCTTAAGTAGCATCTTAAAACTTGTCTCAGGCCTCCCATTGCAGCCTGCATGAAGTTTTAAACTGCCAATCCTACCTGGCAAAACAAAAGTCTGAAAGTAGAAATCTCCACCACAACTTCATCTAGAGCCTTCCCAATGATGACACCTTCTTCTTGAATACAGGCGACTGCCTTGCCCCACTGAAGTTTACATTCTCAGGCATTTTTCTTCAAAAATTCTTCTAAGTCTGAAGGTAAGCAGATACTGGGTCCAATCCACCTTGTGTATCTGAACCGCCCTCCATCGTGATCACCCATAATTTTCAATTTTGCCCCTGTCTCTTGCGTCTAGATGTCCGGAGTTGGTGCTTTGATCTTTTAGGGGCTATTTTCCACTTTAAACTTAAAAAATTCATAACTCAGGTTCTACTAATTGGATTTTTGTTGTTTGGCTGTAAGATAATTTATTAAAATGTAATCTAGTTTTCTAAATTAGTATGAGAGTTTTCTTGTGGTGTGTTTTTACTTTATTACTTTTTTTAGGCCTTAAACACTTCCACATTGCCTCTAATCTAAATCTGACTGATTTTGTGCCAAGCTACTAGAGAGGTGAGCACAGGTTAAGTTAGTAATGTTTTGGGGTTCATCCTGACAAGGAATGTGGCTGTTTCTTCAGTAAGATTCCTTCCTCCTCAACCAACAACCCAATTTCTCAAATCATTATTTCATTTGCATATACATTCTAGAAGTGTAAATAGATCCGCATAGCAAACCCGACCATGCAAAAAAGATGTCTAAACATGGCTTGTGCTCACTTTATGGGACATGGAGTCCTGGCCAGGAAGCACATTAGGTGTCTTGCATGTATTCTGTGCCAAATATAATGCAATGAAATACAAAAACACCTATAAGTACATTGATATCACAATTAATATCCCCTGGATATATTTAGGTGCAGCATGCAGGACACTGTTTAGAATGCTATGAAGACCAATGTTCCCTCTAATTTGTTTCCTCTGTGTGCAACAATAAAGGGCTTCTGTGCACTGTAGCCTAGGCTGTGTGTGATGAAGACTGGTGAAAATTCACTATGCAAGAGTGTGGTTCATGATCTTCTAAAATTAGTTGTGTGCACTCCAGTGAAGGTTTATTTGAAAATAAATGCAAAATGGTTCTTTTCAATTCAGTTTATCAACATGTGAAAGTCACTTTTAAGGTCTCAGTATTAATATTGCTGCACACCAAACCAGAAGCACCTTTTACTGTGTTTTCACTTATAGAAAATTGAAAACATACACACTCAAGCTGCCGCAAACCAGCTGGGGTTCAATCCGTTTTTTTTCTTTCAGCAAAAAATCCTCAAAATAAACAACATTAGTAAATATCTGACTCCCTGATTTAATAGGGCATTGAGGAGCTCTATGTGTCATAGACATGCTCAGTTTTGTAACTCCGGTAACATTCTCTAATCAATTATGCTATCTAACTGATTAGTGTACCCTTGCCCTTGCACTCTATTCCTTCAGTGGCACCAGCAAATTTGGAGATTTCTGCTTCAAGTGCATTTACCCACTCCTCACCAGCACAACGATTCAATAAGTAGAGATTCAACTTTCTTGTTTACCTGCAGTTACGTACTGTGAATTAGTTTCCAGTAGTGATGACTTAGTCCTGGGAGATGGGGAGGGAAGTGACTTAGTTGATTTTAGTTTTTTTTAAAGCTCAGTCTGACAGAGGCAATGATCCCCTCAATTTTATTCTCCATGTGAATTTTTTAACCATTTGTGTATGCACTTTATTCAGCCATATGCAAGACTTTGTCAGTGACCTATCCCTCTCTGAATAGGCTATGTATCAGGTTGGGGAAATGTAAGAGATATCCTCAATCATTATGCTTCTACTTTACGCAAAGTAACATTATGCAATATTAAAGCATTTTTTACATAAATGCTCAGTCAAAACAAGATCTTGTAGACAAATAGCTTGACACACTGTAATAAAGCACAGTTCCAAAAGGCATGCCTTTCTGATTCTCAAACATTTTTGAGGTCAACAACAATAACATTATTTTTTGCATAGCCCAAGCTCTGTTAACAACAACTAGCAAACATGCAGTGCAACAGAAAAGCACAGTGAATTCAGAACCTAACAACTAAGTAGGAAAGTAAATTCTCTAGATTGCACTCTATGAACTGAACCACCTGTAGGCACTTAAGTATCATATCCTCCAAGACGGTGCAACATATACATTTGATTAAAGGAGATTAGCAGAGCAAATTCCCTTCTGTGGTCTTTGCTAACTTCTATGCTGATACTTATGTATTACATAAGGATGTATTACCTTCTAGAAGAGGGATTTAGGAAAGCACCATAACTTGGTGACTGGGTACAGAAATGTCAAATCTCCCACTGAACCTAACCATGTTCTTGGTTAACACTAATTATACATACATATAAGTGCAAACTGTGTTTCTAAATCTCGTTTACATCAATATAACTGAAAATATGATACAAAATATGAAAATTAAAATACGGATAAACTTTATAGAAAGGGAGTACAGCAAACCAGCACTAGCTTTTGTAGGACTTGAAAACTACATAAGGAGAGAGGAGTAAAAAATAACTGGCCAGGGTCGAACTGATGAAGTCTGTGGCAGGGAAGTAGAGTGAAGTTGAGCTGTTCTTGACAGGACTAGCAAACTTTGTAAAAGGGGAGAAGAGTGAAGCAGGAATGGCCTAGTCAGGACCAATTCATTCTGTGGCGAGAAGGAGAGGAGAGAAAATCAGAACTGCCATCTTTCCACTTTTTCCGTTAATTCCATTAATTTTTTCTTCCCTCATGCCTTCTCCCTTTTGTTGTCCATGTTTCATATAGTGTTACACAGCACGTGTGGTATAAGTGCTGAAAAAAACAGATATCGTTTTCCAATTGATGATACTCTTATGATCTTTGTGAAGCTGCTCTCTTATATAAGGCAGTACTCCTGTTTCTATAGAGATGGGTGGCCAACCGAAAGCTCAAGCCAGGCCTGAGCCTGATGCATGGCTCAGGCTCAACTGGGGGTTCTATTGAAACCTCAAGCTCATAACAAGCCAAGCTTTCATGTGGCGTCTGTCTGCTTGCCTCTCTCCCCCTACCTAGGATGTGGCATTACTGTCAGAGCTGCCAACTGTGTTACTCGACAACCAGGTTCCAGTTTTTCGATGTCATCTCAACATCCTGATTCTGGTCACATCACTTAATTTCCCCATGATTTTAAACAGCACCTGGAACCTTGTGTAGTGCAACTGGTGATCATGTAAAGCGCTCAGGCTTCAGGTTGGTTTAGTTTGCGCTGTGTTTCAAAACTGCAGAAAAAGAACTAATAAGTACAAACAAAGCCTTAATATAAGGAAAGATAACTGGAGACCCATTTCCTGGCTGATTTCTACAAATTGAAATCAGAAAACCTGGATAAATTGCGGCTTCCACCTTTAAATTGTATGATTTTGAGCAAATACTTTATTTCACCAAAACTCGTTCTTTCTTCATTATCATGTATAAAAGCATTTTCGAATCTCTGAGTTTAGACTACCAATTGTACAAAACTATTACTTATAATAAGTACTTCTGTTGGAGTGTGACCTTTAAAATCAATATTAACATGAAGAGCTTGCAATATATTCTGTAATGAAGCTGCATAGAAAATGTGTTAACGTAGGAAATAATGCACACGTTTGAAATGTGCCCACTGGGAGTGGCCACCAATGTATACGAAGACTAATGAAACTTATTAATAATGAATTAATAATGTACTAACGTATGGATTTGTATTAGCATATTATGATTAAAGTCATGAATTGGGGTTTTGCTAAATTAATCACTAGGCCTTAGTTAGCGAGGGTCTGGGCCTAGCTGCATGGTCTCATGTTAAACTGTGTTTTTCTAACGTGCAATGTGCTGCTTTCCTGAATGACACGAAGCTGTACTTTTCCAGAAGCTAGAGATATGTGTGTGTGTAGCCATAGTAAATCCTTTCTCATGGGACTCGACTTGCTCAAGGAGACATTCTTGCTGAATGCAACAGTGTAATTTGTAACAGGTACAAGGGTGTCTGGAGTAGGAGAAAACAATGGGACTACTGACTGGAGCGTAAAGTGTAACTATTCTTACCTGACATTCCTCCAGATGAAGACGTCAATTAACGGAGCCAATCAACTGCATGAGAACTGTGTTCTGTGGAAAATGCTATTGAGGTGCGTGGAGAATTATTGGACAGAGATAATGATACACAAAATATTATCCAATGGGGAATTAAGGGTTAGTTCGACAGTTTTGATATAACCGCTTGACCCAAGGAGAAATCAGCCATTACTATTAGCATTATTCTGACAAGCCATTATTGGGACACTTTTGCCATTATTCTGACATTCTGCCTTAAGCCATACCTTGCTATTGCTCTTTTGAGCCTTTGCTGTTTATTCTTCCTGATACTTCAACCATCCTCCATCTAAGTCCTTACTGATGCTTGCTTCGCCTCCATATGAGGGAAGAGCTTTGTTCTTTACCTATGCCATACTGAGACTTTGATTTGCCATGTCCTACCCTTGCTGATGGGGAACCGACTGATGTCCTGAGCACGACGACTGACGCTGTTGCTGATTCGTTGGAGGGGTAACTATCTGATGAAAATTGTAATTGTCTGTTTGCCTTTTCTTTCTAGGCACCAACTGCTCTTTTGATAGAGGCCATAGTTAGATGCTTTCCAAATTTGTGTTTGCTAAATTGTTTTGCATGAAGCCCAACATGCCGATGCTAATTCGAGGTTAGTTAAGATGTTCACTAAAATCTTACGGAAATAGACAAATGACTGAGTTCTTGCTTTGTTGAATCTTGTACTCTGAGACTTTGCTAAGCTGTTCTTATTAATGATGTGTTAATGCTTAATGAATATTCTCTATGCGTTGATTAACTGTGTTCAAATTATGTATCTGAAGAGTTACTAATGAGATTGATTGCTAATGAGATTAACAGAGATGACTATTAGATTGTAACCAATAGGGAATAAATATCGTAACACTTAACTAGATTTGTGTGGTTATTCGTGGCCGAAAGGTCATGATGATTTCTTTAATGATTCCTATTAAATGTTATTGATTATCTAGTTGATTAGTTACTAAGAGATTGATTGGGTTATTGAGATATTGATTTTGTGATGCCAGAAAGATACCTCGTAGTGGGAAGTCTCCGAACGTGGTCAAAAGGTTCATCGGCCTAGGCGTGTCTCCTTGTAAGTTTACTTATCAAGGTTCTGACGCGCTATCACTTCAGTGCAATGCCATAATGTGCCTTGTTGATGGTAAAGCTTTCACATGTTAAAGAAGTAACTGAATTTTAAAAAGACATTACCATATTTTACACAGTTTGTTGCGTGATTTATATAGCAAATATTTTCAGGGCTCGTTCATGCACGGGGCCTAAGATACGAGCCAAACATTGGCTCGGCTCTCGCTGTTAATTTGTTGGCTCCCCAATCTCTACAACCTTATCACCAGCACTGAAGCCAAAACAGATTGCCTTGCATGAGTATCTCTACTTCTGCCATTACAGCCTGTGGTTTGCTTGTGACTGAATAGTAGTATTAAAGGTTTACTGTCTCTGTAGCTCACGGTCAAGGCTTCGTTGACCTCCTAAGGGCTCGTAATCTGTCAGGGTCACAGCAGGCAGTTCAAATGAATGCAAGCTCAGTGGACAATGGCTGCGTGGAAAAGTTTATTGCTGTGTGATGCTGAGGGGTTCTATACACAAGCATGTGCAAATGTACTGCTATCAGTCCATGCCTCTGTCTCTCTCCCAAAAATGAGAAGAGCTGCTAAACAGGAGAACACACATACATCCACTGCTCTCTGCCTCCTCATAACAGCAAAGATAGGTTTACATTGAGCCCCAGGTGAGCGTTGTTGCAGAGCAGAAAGGTGAAAAGCACTGTTTTAAACATGAAGGGTTTCTCTGCAGGGGATGATTACAAAGTCATCAGTGTGAATGCCTGTTAATGATGCCCTTTATTTCACCCTGCCCCTGTGTTTGGGAGGGGGAAAAGGTTACCTAACTCACACTTAAAAGGGAGAACGTGATGCCGACTCTGCCAGAGTGCTCTATACATTACTTATTGAATTAGAAGTGTGCATGCTCCTGGAATTTAAATGGTGGATTAAGAAGAGCTGTGCGGCCACTCAAGCGCACACCTTAGAGGGAACATAGATGAAGACATGTACAAAGTTGGGTGCATTCTTGCATTGTAAGAATCGCCCCATCACCTTTACCCTGCCATAATAATGCTAGCCCATATAACACTCGGATGCCTTCGGGATGGGTGGGGAGTGCACAGAAGAGGGCACCAAAGAGTAGGTGGGTGAGGTTAATTATTTTTACTAAACTGAAGTCTCCAGTATGACATGCTCATGGTGCGGTTGCCATTTTAAAGTGGGCCAAGACAAGTATTTTCTGCTCACAACTGTATGTATGTATGTATGTACATATGTGATATTTCTATAGCGTGAACCTAGCAAAAAGCCAGTGCAGCACTCTACAGGTTCAAAGGCAAGCTTACAGTGAATGGAAGATAGAAGAGGTAGCTGCTTTCGGGAACTTTAATGTATTGTGATGTAATTTTCTTTAAATATGTGCTTCTTCAATGCTTTCCTAAATTGGAGCAGAACTGGGACAGTCCAGATGGATACAGGAATGTTGGTTTAGGTTCTGGATGCATATATTCTGTTCAGTTGTGTGGTGGTGTCTTGGCTGAGAGTGTTCAGAGAACTACCAAAGATGGAGAGATTGTCTGCAAGACAAGAAGGGTTTCTGGTCATGACAGCATTGTAAATGATGCAGTGGGTTTTGACGATGGGGCAGGCTGGCAAGGGGAACCAATGGAGTTCCATCAGAATGGGGGTAATGTGATCATATTACTTCAGGCCCTGGCTGAGACATGCTGCAGCATATAGGGTGTTCATAAGGGGTACCACTGTGTAATCTGGGAAGCCATGGAACAAGACATTATCATCATTTTGATGCAAGAGTAGGAGTGTTTGAACAGCAATTCGGAAGTCTCTTTTGGGAAGAAATGGTTTCACTTTTGTTTGAAGGGAACACTGGTACCAGGCTGTCTTTGTCTTTTTTGGAAATGTGTTTCTCAAGGGTACAGTTACAGATACTACCTTTTCACTGCCAGGGTACTTATGGACCTCGGTCCCACAGGATTTCAGAGAATATCACCAGTTTGACCAAATACATGTCCCATCCATCAATATCTCATTGCAGCCTGAAAATAAGATGACAAATGTGGAGATTCATTAAATTGTATTCAACATTTTTGCTCAATGCTTTGGTGTATTTCTTCTACAGACACACTGGAAACCTGAAAAACTAAACAGGGAAAAGTAGTCTTAAATATCTGCACTCTGGCAATACCAAATGTTTGTGGGTTTTCTAGGTAATATATGCTGCACAATCAATTATATATTATTAGCAGAGATGTCTAAATTGTGGCAGAACCACTGTTTCGAGTGCACTGTTCATTCAGTGGCAAATATAAAGGACTATATAAGGACTACATTGAAAGTATAAAGACAAATGATTTCCAATTCTGTACAACCTAAGGGATCCAGTGCATCTGAATGAATATGGAGATGTTGATTGTTACGCAATTTTTTGCACAACTATAGTGTTTTCCTCCAGGCTCCTTCTCAGAGGAACCTATCACTTTCCATGGCATCACCCTCATTTTTGTTCCTTGCATCTCCCTAGTTTGGAGATATCAGATGATTGAATTTTTGGTGGGTTTTCAATGTGCACACAGGTGATAAGCAGGGTGAAGTGCCTTCGGGAAAGTGGGAAAGCAACTAAAGTAAAGTTCCACAACTATTACAAACGTAGCAGCAGTGGAGAAGAAAGTCCAGCACAATCCTTCAAAAATCTCACCAGTGAAAAGGACTAGGAATTAAATATGATATGCTACCTCAGACAGCACTCTGCTGCTAAAGGGTGTATACAGAAACTCTGCCTAGGCACAGACTTTTACTACATTCAATTATTGTCTGGAGCACATACCAGGTTTTAATAAGTTCATTTGGAACCTCAGTCGATAGTCAATAAAACTGATTTATTGGGCCAAAGTCATTTAGATATAGAACATCAAAGAAAACAAGTTTTTTCTCTACTATGTATATTTGACAAAGATATTCAATAGGACAAACTAAGATGAGGAATATGCATGTTATTAACCTCTGAACAGCATAAGATGGATCTATCCCTATTATAGGATAGTGATATTAGCATGTAGCCATAAACACAGTTATCCAGATGCGTATGATACAGCCAACACGTGTTTTGTCTTTAATAAGACTTCTTCAGGTCTGTGAGAGAAGATATGAAAGATGTACAAACATATTCAAAAAAAGAAACATACTAACACTTATAAACAACATATAGTTGTCCTCTCTTAATTTGAAATGAGAGGAAAAGCTAAGTTTAGTACAGATAAAACCCCAAATTTTACCCACTACCATGTGCACAAGAGACCAACTACCGTAATTAAACAAAGAAAGAAGGGCCAACTACTTTTTCAAAGTTGACCGTGGAACATAAGAAAGTGATAACAGTGATAATAGCTCAAATAGATTGAATAGAGAAAAGACTCAGAACCCATAATCTCAAGTGAAAAGAAAACAGATCCAAGAAATAGACACCTTAAAAAATGATTAAAAAATCTACAAATGGTGCCACCTCACATATACAAGGGCAAAAAGGATGAATATAATACCGATTTACCAAACATATAAATAAAGGGGTACTCTGCGGGCAAAAATTGTCATTGTCCAATACAGTGATGCAATTAGCTCTACTAAGAAAAATGAAAATTGTTCATGAACAAACCTATTGTAAAACATGATATCCTGAATGATCTCAATTAAAAATCTAGGATGGTTCAAGTGTATACATCAAAA
Organism: Pleurodeles waltl; assembly: GCF_031143425.1. Classification (NCBI taxonomy): domain Eukaryota; kingdom Metazoa; phylum Chordata; class Amphibia; order Caudata; family Salamandridae; genus Pleurodeles; species Pleurodeles waltl. Next base: position 1,555,710,557 of record NC_090440.1, read on the forward strand.
ACCCAATCAGAACGACTTACTGTGTATAGACAATTGAATCTTTCAAGTTTCATAACCAAAAAGTTGGAAATTATCAAATCTTTGCAGCCATCAGTTTGTGCATTGTGACCCAAGTGTTAAACAAAAAACATTGAACCCCCTTGATAAGGAGTAATAGCTGTAAAGAAATAATTATTAAAATAGTTGAAAACAAAACCAAAAGAGACAAGGCATCACTCAAATAGAAGTTGTGAGCAGCTCACGATCAAAAATAAAGCATGCATGAATAAAGCAGTATTCATGACCGACAGCACTGAGCATCCCAAAAGGGCAAACATATTTACTGAGGATAAATGCAATACAGCAAGTCAGCAAATGAGTTTAAGAAAAGAGATGAAGAAAATATTTTTAGAATACAAAATTGAAAAACCCAGTATATCTAACAACTCTACTCTGGCATAACATGCATGTCGGTTATATGTAATAAGTAGTATTCAGATCTACATATAAGCTCCAAGGTATCGCAGATTCTAGGAAGACAAATCTTTTGGGAAGTGTTGGTGGCGTGTTTCAAAATAGCAAAGTGAAGCCACACGTTAGGACGACAGATGATTTCACTCAAATCCAGTAAAAGTCACGATCCATAAATGAAACTGGTACTAAAAAAATTCACTAGGGGCACACCACACAAATACAGCCCATAGCTATAGGCAACATGATATGGGTGCCACTAATGTGCCCATAGGCAATCAATTGTACAGACCCATATTTATAAGTCAATATAAAATAGAAATTACAACCAAAATATTGACATTTAAAAAAGCAATTGAATATTTATATCAATGCAAACGGAAGAAGAGCACAATAGTACTGTTAATAACCTAACCAGAAGTATTATTGGATAAACAAGTCAAACTTTTAATAATGCCAGAAGGCAAAATAACATTTGAAGCATGCATCAAGGGAAAAAGAAAGAAAGAGAAAGATTGGTAAAAAAAACAGAATTAAAGACAACATGATCAAAGTGCCTAGGACACAAGTCCTCACAGTGTGTGCGACAAATCAATGAACACAAGGTCATGTACTCAATAGATCCATCAATGTTAATATTAATCATCTGTATGGCGGTAGAAGTCTCGTAGTTGTGAAAGAAGATTCTTCTATAAAATATTTATTACCGAAGTCAGGATCCACTTTCGGGCTGCACAATGGTCGTAGAAACACCCAAAAGAGAGTATGTGCATCGTTTTTAAATAGCCGGATCATGGATATAAAAAGCAGACTTCTCATGAGAATTGTTCCACACGCAAACACAACAGTGGTAGCCATATTGTACTAGGCCTCATGCATACGCTTTAAGACACAGAACAAAATAATTCACGAAGACAATGAGAGTTGTAATCTACTCACTTGAATTGGTGAATAAAATCTCTCAAATGACAAGGAGAGAATTTTTGTATAATGTTATAAAGGTGCAGGTCAGCATTTATCCAGATCCATCCCAGTGGACACTCAGTATCCCGCACATAAGTTCTAAGTGACGGAAAGAGTTAGAACCAAAAGATGGAACCACTGTAAAACAATGTTCCACAGCTGTACACTAACAGCTGTTAGCATACAGTTTTAGTGTACAGGTGTGGAATATTGTACGAAAACGCATACAAAAATTTGCTCCTTGTCATTTGAGAGATTTTGTTCGCCAATTCAAGTGAGCAGATTAGGGATAGTGAGTCTTTTCTCTATTCACACTATTCAGAGCTATGCTCATGGTTATCTCTTTCCTATTTTCCACGGTCAACTTTTAAAAATGAGTTGGCCCTTTTTTCTTTGCTTGAGTACAGTGGTTGGTCTCTTGTGCACATGGTAGTTGGTATAATTTGGAGTTTTATCTGTGCTAAACTTAGCTTTTTCTCTCCTTTCGTATCAAGATAGGACAACAATGTATTGTTTATGATTGTTAGTATGTTTCTTCTTTTGAGTATGTTTGTACAGCTTTCCTATCTTCTCTCACAGTTCTGGCTAAGTCTTATTTAAGACGCAACACGTGGTGGCAGTATCGGACGCGTTTGGACAACTGTGTTTATGGCTACATGCTAACATCACTGTCCTATAATAGGGATAGATCCATCTTATACTGTTTATTGGTTAATCACACACATATTACTCATCTCAGTTTGTCTTATTGAATATCTTTGTAACATATACATATTAGATAAAACACCTTTTTAAAGTAATATTTTATAACTAAATGACTGTGGTCCAATAAATCAGTTTTATTGCTATTGATTGAGGTTCCAATTGAACTTATTAAAACATGGCATGTGCTCCAGACATTTATTGACTAGAGCAAAATTCCAGTTTAAGGTACCTGTCCTAGGATGATACTGTTGGCCAATAGTATCACCCCTGTGAAATAGGGAAGCATACCACAGCTATATATTTTCAACATATATTTATTCTTCTACATATTCTATTCATTCTTGTGCTACTCCTGCATCCCCCTGATTGGCAGTTCAGGTGAACGTGCTGAACATGGGTCTGTTAGTATGACAGTACCAGATAATGTTGAGTTCAGAGTGCCCACAGGCACTAATTGGGTACAGCACTGTCTGGACATTTGAAAAGCAATCTTACTAAATGAGAAATGCTCTTTTAGTGTACCTATCTTCGGGTTGCAGTTATCAGCCCAGGGCCTTAATGCAACATGCAAAAACCATGTTATTGCAATATCTACACTTCCTACAGTTTATATCTCTAGATCCCAGATTTTCATACTCTGATTGGTTGGCTGGAGCAATGCATTGAATATGATTTGTCAAATTTAGCACATTTTACTAAAAAACACTAATTACATCTAGTTTTCCTCATATCAGAATATATTCAATATATTCAATGGGTTTGAGCAGGCATCAATCCACTAGACGCCAGGGGATAAATTTTGGTTTTGGTACTGGGGTTCACTGGCACCAAGGAAAACCTACTAACCACAGACATTTTTGAAAACTAGAGACCCAGAGTCGTGTGGCCCTATTTAAATCCTACCACGTTGTATTACCCTAAATGCTCTGCAGATGTCAAAGTGCAGGTAAAATGAATCATAATTTCTTCAATTTTCTTTAAAGAAAACTCCAGAGCTTCTGGCAAGGATCAGAAGTCCTACAATCCCATGTTTATGCATTTCTTTCAAGAAACTGTATCCCATGTATGTTTGCATGTATGTATGTACGTAAATTGTATTTCTATAGCACAAGCCTAGCCAAAAGTCAGTGAAGCCCTGTACATGGTCAAAGACCTGTCTAGCGCCAAATTTATGGAGTTATAGTCATTTTTGGGGTGGAAACCTACCCTGCCTTAATGAGATGCAAGGTAGGTGTTTCCGTGCAAAAAAATACTCTATGGCCTTAACGCAATATTTATACTCCTGTGCAAAAATTGTGCACTGGAGGGAGGAGGGGTCAAAATATGGTGTAAAGCTTGCTTTGCCCCATTTCTTAACGCCTGGGTCAGGGCAGGCGTTAGGGGACCTGTATGCCTATTTCCATGGTGGAACACCATGGAATAAGCCTACGGGTGCCCTCCCCAGGGCCCAGGGACACCCCCACCCACACCAGATGGACAGCGAAGGTAAGTATAGGTAAGCATTTTATTTTAATTTTTAAAGTGCCAAAGGGGGCCTTGAAATGGGCCTCCATACATGGCACAGGGTGCAATGAACATGCCCAGGGGACCCTTGTCCCCTGTGCTGGCCATTGGGGTGGTGGGCATGACAGTAGTAGTGTGGTATGGTAGGTTTAGCACCGTAAAATGACGCTAATCTGGATAGAGTCATATTATTTTACTCTAACCTGCCTAACGTGATTTTTTGGTGCAAACCCCCTTCTTCCACACCGCCAGCCCCACCCGGCTAACGTAATTTTTGTTGACGCTAGCCTACTCTTTGCACCGGCTTACACCATTCCATAAATATGTTGCCTGGCTGGTGCTCAGAAATGGTGCAAGCGTGCTAAACGTTTTAGTGCAAACCTGCGTTAGTGCAGTTTTGCTCCAAAAAGTATAAATCAGGGCCCAAGTATGTCTGTCAGGATTCCTATTTTGAATTCCTGGCAGATGTAAATAGTGCTATATTTGTTAAATCGAGAGGGAAGTCAGAGTACAATGCTAAGTTTGCGCTTCTTTTAAAGGTCTAATGTATTGAGTTTCAAAATGGCTCCTCATGAGACACGCACGTAACGTGTGCAACGCACAATACTCTGGTTTAAAGAGTGTGCTTCCCAGAAGCCAATTAGTGTGAGCTCAGGGTAAACCTGAAATTAAACATGATTGATTTTATTTTACACAGGGTATTTTTCTCTGCAAGGTACACATGACAGTTGGAAAAAATGAAATATAGGTGCTTCCAAGAGATAGAAAATCTGCAGTTATTAGTAAATAATATGTCAAATGGGTGCTGGAAGACCCCCTCTATGGTCTATCTGCAACAGCTGTCAATTGTACCCCGGGTTTCTCCGTTTTCATTGCTCCGTCGCTTCCTAGCTAGCTTCTTATACAACTACCTCTCTGCATACATAAACATTTTAAAATTTCATAGATTTTAACACATTTCCTAGTTTTCAAAACATCATTATAGTATAGGTAACCAACAACATTGGTCCACGGATGTCTCAACATGTCATTAAATTTAGACAATCGTGAGAAGTATGTTTTTTACTAATCAACCAATCATTTACTATTACATTGGTAATCCTTTTAAGGAATAGCTTCAGCTGTCTGCTCCAGCTGATTTTATCAACACACACAATAAACAGAGAGTGGGCTTACATTCAGTACCCGTCATCCTCTGCCATGTATGGGTAATCCACCTTCAGCCACTATTATTTAAAATGTCTTTTATTTCAGTCCACGTGAGTATTGTGCAGTAAATATTTTTTTTTATGTATGTGGTTATGTGATAATTACAAAAAAAGACTCTCCACCCAGCTTTGCATACGCAATGCAGTTGAAACTAGCAATTTAAGAGAGTGGCGAATAAACCCCTACACTCATTTCAATCAAAGGGTGGCATTGAGAAAAAAAGGCCACATTGCTATATCCACTCCTGCCTTCATGCTTCATTTGTTTGGATAAATGACATTTGAAATGTCATGCAGCACCACTGTGTGATCCCATCCCACAGCATCATGTGTATGCAAATCAACCCTAGCATGGCTGCTTTCAAGGACAGTGCAGCATAAGGGATGCTCGCAAACATCATCCTGAGGTTGGCAGCAAGCCTCACTATAAAGGTCTCGCTTGCAGATGCATTCGTTTTGAAGACAGATCCACTATTAAAGGCTAAATATCTTCACCATGAAATCGTTTTTTTCGATGAGATGTCGTAACCCTAGCAAATTCAAGATGAGAAATATGTACATCAAAAACTCCTGATGAGAACATAACTAAAACCCTAATAAGTTCTCAAGTACTTCTCTGATTGAAATATCAGCCACTAATAAAAGCACATCTACGTCATCTTAGTAAGAGAAGATTGAAAATGGCAAGTCCACAGGATCTCTGGCTGGTCGCAAGTAAAATAAGCTAGGAGATGGACTTCTTGGTGCAGTATATCATTTCCAAAAACAGAAAACGTGCATACAGTTTTGTAAGAAGACATTATCACGTGGCAGCATGGAGCACTGACCTATAGAGCTCTAACTTGTGGAAAACCTAAGTGAGCTTTAAAGAGCCCAATTCTCAAACCATAAGTATTCTATCAAAAGTTGAACATACTCGAGGCAGATATGATTCAAACCCATTACTGCTGTGGTCTCAGATCACGGAAGCGGGCTTCATCAGTAGCTCAGAAGCTGGTAGGTACGTCAAAAAGTAAGCGGGCAGCTGGTTCTTTTATATAATCATACTCGTCAGCGAGACAAGCCTAATTCATGTTAATGGTCTCGTCCACAATTACTGATGGCAGTGAAAGGATGTGTCCAAAGCCCCAGCCACAATGCAAATGGCGGCCATTTGATCTTGCCATCAGTATACTTAACTGTGAGTTTTTCATGACACAAACAACTGGAAACTGTAATAAGAAAAGCCAGAAAATGTTTAAGAAACGTATTCTCTTCTACTTGTAGCACCTCCATATTGGAAAAGCTCAGAGAATCCGATGCCATACATGACAGTTGAAACACTCCTTGCGTTGTATTTGGAAAACCAAAGATGATCCTATTTATCCTAACTATTTTGATCCTCAAATTCTGAGTAGGCGAGGATCAGGTAACTCTAGTATCAGAGTTTAGTATCTCTGCTATCAAGGTGGGTATTATTAAAGTAGATGTCCTTAGTGTTTGTGTTAATGAGGCCAAGAGTCATACTTTTAGGTCTGATTAGTCCTCAGGGACAGAGTGTTCATGTATTCAACATATTTGAAGACAAGCTTCTCCAGTCCATTATTCTTGGATGGAAGAACTCTATTGATGTGCCCATTCCTTCCCCACCCCTTTGGAATCAGTGCTAATACCAGAAAGTGACCCCCTTCAAGCTAGGACTGGATATAAAGAGGGATAGGAATGTTGCCAAAACATACTCCCGCCACACACACCTCACAGACCCACAAAAGAAAATACAGTCTGCCTTGTGGTCGAACCTGACAGTTGCTTGATGGTGTTAGTAAGCTTGTCGTAGCGGAACAAACAGATCAAGATCAACCACTAAATCCTTGAGGATAAGCTACAGTTTAAACCTGTCCACTATGTGAAAAGTAGAGGACAGGTGCATAAAAGCCATTGTCTCTTTCTTTTTAGGACAACCTGCTTAGTGGGGGATAGGTCCCTCTACAAATCTGCATAACATAACCGTGCAGTTCAAATAAAGATTTAAAAACACTGTTCTTGTGTGGCAAGGCTCTCCTGAAAATTCAGCTAATGCCTAATGTGATGTTGTTTTGTTCCCTCAAACAAAGTCTTCCTATTACAAGTTATCACAATACCTTGGAGGATGAATCAAATAGGCATATGGGCCTATACAAAGATGGCTCTCTGCAAGAGTGCACTATAACCTGCAAAGAACCTTAGAAAGCATTGCATAAGATATGGTGGTCACATATCCTATTTCACATAACATATGTCTAGAGCAACTCTGTGAGAGAACAGGGCTGATTGCAGAGGCCCCCTAACTTTTTACCCCCATTTTTCACTTTTTGCTGATGTTTTCCTGACTCTGATGGTGCCCTGTGTACTGCTAACCAGTCCCAGGGCCTGTGCTCTGTGTAAAATCAGTATGCAAATTAGGCTAGTTATAATTGGCTAAGTCAACCTACCTATAAGTCCCTAGTATATGGTAGGGCATGGAGGTTTAGGGACCCCAGCATAGGTAGTGCCCCCATAGGAGCACTACTGAGGTGCCTAGTGTCATTTTAAAGGCAGGCCTGCCTTGCTGGCTGCTTTTAAATTAAAGTTATATGCAAATTCGACTTTGGAATTAAAAGTAGTTCCAAATTCTTAAACTACCTTATTTTTACATATAAGTCACCCCTAAGGTGTGCCCTATGTGCTCCTAGGGCTGGGTGCCATGTAACTATAAGCAGGGACCTTATCAAAATAGTTTTATAAGCCCTGGTGAGGTAAAAACTGCCAAATTCGTTTTTTCCCTCATTGTAGTGAATGGCTTCCATAGGCTAGAATGGGGAGACTTTATTTTAATTTTAAAAGTCCCCTTAAGTAACAGATACCAGAAGTTTGCTATCAAATTAATTGTTATAATAAATCCCACAACTTCCAGTTGTGGGATTTAATATAACTTGTTCAGGTGAAGAGTTTTAAACTTTACCTGAAAAGTTGCCAACTTCAGCCCTGCAGTGTTTTTGCTGCTGTGCTCTGATTGACCAGCCTCTGGCAGCCTGGCCAGGCTGCCTTGATGAGGTGTGAAGTGGCCTGGCTTCACACAAAGAGATGTGCCTGTGGGAGGGGATCTCTCCTCAGCAGAGGGTGAGGCAGGAAGGGGAGGGCTGCCAAACTGGTCTTCAAAGGCAGAGAATGACATTTGGAGCAACCCAGCAACACCCCCACATCCTGCAAACCCAGACAATTAGGTGCCCCCTTGATTAGATTAGGAGAGGGCAGGAGAGGGGTGTTTTTAGGATTTTTAGCCACACCAGTGGGTGGGCTCAGCCAGATGTAACCTCCAAAAATCACTTTCAGCCATGATGGATTTTTGAGGAATGTTGCTCTCTGGTATTGATTTTTGCCACACTTCCCACGAAGTGGTCATCAGAGGGGGAAGAAAATCTCCAAAAAAGAGACTAAGTCCGAACGTAGGAAGTTGACCAGGACCTCCCAGCCAGCGTATCCGAGGAGGGCTCCAAGGACGTCGGATCAAGATCCAGGTTTACCCTGGTTGAAAGATTTTCACCTCGAAAAAACAACCAAGTCCAAAGGTAAATATTTCCACCGAGGGCTCCCACGACGCATATCTGGAGAAGAGTTCCAGGAGGTCGGATTGGAGTGGCAGGTTCGTCCCGCTGAAGAAAATCTTCAGAAAAACGACTAAGTCCGAAGGTAATCTTTTGACCGGGGCCTCCCGCGCACTGTAGCCGCGCCGGACTCCATCGCGGTCAGCCTTAAACTTTGACTTTGTCCCGATCGAGGTGCGACCAGATGACCAGATTGGCGCTTTTTGTTTCTAGGTGCTAGAAAACAATAATTCTTTAAAAATTCATATCTCCGGTTCCCCTTATCCGATTTTATTTGTTTTTGTGTTATTTTGAAGATAGAAATATAATCTATTTTCATAAATTGGTTTTGGATTTTTAAACTGTTTCCTGTGTTTTATTTAATTACTGTTTTGTGATATTTTAATGCTTTACACTCTGTCTCCTAAGGTAAGCCTTGTCGCTCGTTGCCAAGCTACCAAGGGTTGAGCTGGGTTTAATTTACTGAGACCTAACTGGACCTAAGTGGAGGTTAGTGGCCTATTGCTAAGTGTAGGTGCCAACCTGCCCTTACCAATAACCCCTTTTCCAACAAACTCCTTTTTGGAAAGACTGCCTATATAATGGACTAGCACAACCTTGGATAATATCAGAGCATCCTTACCATGCATAGACCAGGAAATCAAGCAACAAGTTTCAGCAGGTGTTCCAGCACAGTGTAAACCAGACACCTAAAATAGCAAGACCTACTGGCTTTTACCATTCTTGCTTATTATCACATGCTAAAATCTCTAAATAAGTTCTACAAAGTGTGCTGCATCTTTAGCTTGAATTGTATTATATGCTGCACTATTTTCCTTTTCTTTCTGTATTATTTCTTCACCCTGCTGCATAATTGAGTTGTACGTTGTTGCATACTTTCAGTGCTTCCAGTGCTTCTGATTATAGGTTAATATAAAAGAGCATTCTAATACAGGTCTGTACATTGACTAAACGTGCTAAGTGATAGCCACTTCAGTGTTATAGATGTTGGTGTAGACCTACACATTGATGTAGGTTTGTATCCTGATATTTTGTATCATATAAATTTGTATTGGTGTGGGCATAGAAGTAAGCTAGTCTGCTGAGGTAGACTTGTAAGCTGATCTGCACCTCTTAGTTGCTGTAGGCCTACATGGCAGACCTGTACATTGATGGAAACTGCTGTAAAGACCATAAAGTCTGACTCTATTCCTGGTAGGCCCCCAATTCCATCTTGGACAACACTTCTCCCGCTTTCTGCTGAATCATTAATATGTCTGGTCTAAACACGAACAACACTAATGTAGCCTGCCCTTATCATTCTTATCATTCCTAGAACTGAGAGAGTGTCAAGTCATTCATATAATGACTTTGTTATAACATCTGATTTGACACCTAGGCTGGGACAAGTATTTACTTATTTTTATGTCAAGGCCTTAAAAAGAACATCCATAGATAAATCATCAAAAGAGTGTAGTCCGAATTGACATCCCTTCATCTCCCGATTTCTTAAAGATGTGTCTAAGACTATCCCTCGCTCCTTAAGTGGGGAGAAACTTCACCCAGGTCACAGACACAGATCACAGATCTAAATGAGCACAGCACCAAATTCTATCTCAACAGAAAAAGTCTCTAGCAAGACTTCCGTGGCATTGTGAAGCATATTCTGCCTTCATGGACTGGTGCCAAGATTGTGTTCTTGCAGAGGCCGCAATCTCCTAGCTTCTGGCCCTGTGCTTGAAATACCTGACAAGCTATTCCAAACAGACAACAAACCCTGTTGTCCAAGTATGCACCCCACCTCCATAAACTCATGTTTATTATTTATTCATTTGTTAGAACTAGCACAGAGCTTAGATATATCGCAATGAGGGTGTAAAGGCTATAAATTGTGATTTTATGATTTTTCCATATTTTCACTGTTATAGAAAAGCTTAGCTGCTTTTTATTATCATCTGTGATGTTATCAATATCATGTGCACTAGATCTCAGTACTTTAAAATAACTATTTCTAAATAAATATGTCCAAATACATATTCTGTTGCTAGTGATCTTGAGTGTATAAATCATTAATGCAGGATCGTTTGGATTACTACTGCTCCCTGTTAGTAACCCAAAAGCATTGACTCAATCTCATTTGAGTATTGGGTGGGGTTCTGTGGGGCTACAATAACCTGTTTTTCCCATTCATTGATTGGTGCATTGAACTAAGTTCACTCTTGTCACCCGTGGGTGTGAAAACAAATCTTATAGAGTTGAACCAAAGATTTAGTTTACACAACTGAAAATACACTTGTATTTTAAGACACTTGCATTGATACGACGGACTGTACAAAAGCATGCTCCTACTTCACCACTCACAACTATTGCTCAATTACTTCAAGAATAATGGTTGTTTAATCTTTAAAATCTTGATCTACCTTTATATGTATTTAGATTTCAGAATAGTGCATCATCGAAGTCAATAGGTCTGGGACAAGGGTCAGCAACATGTTCAATTATAGACTAGTGCCTCTAGAAGGACTATTCAGATGAGTTGCAGCTATTTCTATGTGATACTTGCGACCTGATGGCACTGACTGGAGAGTGGGGACCCCATCCCGAGCCTTGGTGGGCTCCGAATGCATTGCCACGGGGGCACGTGGCTCGAAGAGGAGACCGTCGAAAGGAGTGGCCGCCCGCAGTTACACGAGTGGCTGCTGAAGTGATCTCTTTATCCGGGAGGACACCAGGGATGGTCCCTCGTGGTAGTAGATGTCCTGGATCCCCGCTCTCAATTCCCTTGCAGTCAGGGGGTGGCATTGTCCCTCCAGATCGCAGGACGGGGTGGCGACCCTCGACGTAGGTCCCCAGTCCTGCCAGCATGACCTTAGCATTACAGTAGTGATGTGTGCTAAGATGCCCTAAAGAAAGGTTTTCCATGCCATATATCTTTATGTTGGTGATAGGGAGGACCTGCCATTTAGGGGTATGTTTTATCACAGGTGCATTCCAGGAAGTGTTTCTGCATTCAAGCTTATGTGTTTTCATGATAATGTGGTACAGTGATAAGGACAACATGGGCTTTTCATTTTTGGGCCATTCATGATGTTGTTTTGTCATCTATGATGAGATGTATGTCATTACATGTGCATTTCTAATACCACTGTTTTCCTGACCTTTGCTTATGTTGCAGAATAACCAGTCACCTAGGTGCTTTATGTGACTACTGCTGGCTTTTGCAGAGTACTAGTAACTGAATAATGTTCTGACAACAGCTTGTGTAGCGGGGTATTCCTGACAAGTTTTGTTTGGTCTAATGATGTTTAATGCAATACAGTTTATTTTGATATAACTTGGTGTTGTGTTTCCTTTGTGGCGTATGTAGTGCGTCACATGTGTTGGCAATCGTTTTACACATTGCCTCTGGGATAGGCTTGACTGCTTGTGCCAAGCTACCATGAGGGAGAGCAGTGGTTATCTTGGGTGTGTAGCTCCCTCGCCCTGACTAGAGTGAGTGGGTTCAGCCTGGCTTAGGTGCATACCGTAGCCAACCAGAAACCCCATTTCTAACAGAAATTCTTTTCCATGAGTGTTTAGGATTTGCTGTTTGCTTAAACTGCTTGGAAGAGGCGCATTGTTATAAATAACTCTTGCTATCGATTAACACTCTTGCCCAGGATTAACATTATTTTACTTTCTGTATGGAGGCTGGGAGCAGTTAGTTCAAATAAATATGCTTTTTATGCCTCTTCATGAGATATCAACCGTTTGTTTTGTATGCAAAAGTTATCTTTTTCATGTGTTATTTCATTTACAAATATCATGAAATTATAACTAAGGCCCATATTTTACTTTTCTACTGCTGCATTTGCGTAATTTTTTAACGCAAAAACGGCGCAAACTTACAAAATATAATTGCATTTTGTAAGTTTGTGCTGCTTTTGCGTAAAAAAATGACACAAACAGGGTGCTAGAAAAGTATAGATATGGGCCTAAGTTTTATTTTTTGATTGTTATTTGCTAAGTCTTAATATTGTCAAATTGAAATGGTTGTTAACAACTATTCAATAGATTTATTCAGTCATATATTTGTTCACAAGAGAAAGCATCTTGCTGAAATGAACTATTAATATGAATGATTTTCAAAAAAGGACTGTGCAAGATTAGGATTCTTACAGCATTTTATATAGCATTCTTAATGTGATGTTCTCTAACCTCCCCTTTCAGCGTTCACCCCATGCATGTCCTAGAATCCTCTCTCATTTCTTGCTTCACTTTACTGTGGGAAATACATTAGTGTTACTTTTCAATTCTCATATCACCTACATGCTGAGAACTACCAAATTTTAGCTACCTGTCAATGGATTACCCTAGGAGCTTCACACTCATCTCAGCCAAAGCCTTTTGTGATCACTACTTTATATATTTTACTTGTAATCATAATATATCTCCCCTCTAACCAAACCCTGGCTCAGTTTGTATCATTCAATCAATCAGTAATTTCTAAATTGCGGCTAATCACCCGGAGGGTCTCAAAGCACTGGATGAGACAGGTCCCTCTATATTCACGACAAGGCTATCATCACAACTCACAATCATGAAGTGAGAACACTGTGAACTCTTCTACTAAATTCCCTCTAAACCTTTTAGCTATACCAAAAATTTAACTTTGCCAATTGTACACTCTGGAACCAACAGTTACATATATTGACCAAAAGTCAGGCTGAATAGTAATTAAAAGCAGAATCCTTTTCAGATTCCTATTTCAGAATTTAAAATCTGTGTATGACCACCTACTACCACCTGGTTCATTCCATTTACTTCTCCACTGCTCACTGCCCTCCTACTCAGAAGCACTTATACTGCCTCTTATCACCATCCCATGTGTCCATCCCAGATTAGCGAACCCTGCTCCTCGACCTAAGGATATGCTTGTAAATGAACACCTTGAAACTACTTCTCTCAATGGAAAGATGCCCTTGTCTTCTTAACTCATTCACAAATGTATCATCCCCACATGAGTTTTTGAACCACCTATAGCTACTTCCATATTCCTGCAGTATGTCTTTGGAACCTAAATATGCAGAAATGCTCAAGAAGTGTAAAACAAATGCAAATTGTATGTGTGTTTTGACATTGATAAAATGTATACAGCTTTGTATTAACTCGGTTGTTGTCTTTTAATCTGCAGCTTCTCCAAACATTATACACTGGGGACTTGTGGAGCTGACAATTCTAGTGACTGTGCTAATTTGTGTTGCATCGGTAGCATCAATGCTATTAATTTGTGCTTGCCATGGACGCCACTCCAAATACAAAAAGGCAAATCAACAACATTCTGAAGAGCTGTTATCCGAGTACAACATATCCAACTCTGGGAAAGCTTTAAAAGAGCTCTTTTGTGATATGTCTGCATCTGGATCTGGATCTGGTATGTTGGAAGTTATGTAAATAAAAAATATATCTTTCTGTATGTTATGCATGGGATACCTCATGAAATGCCACAGTAAACAAAACACAACTGTGTAGTTTAAGCTTTCCAGGAGATCCTACTAAGATATGTACTGTAAATGTCAAAGGGTCTGATTTAGATTTTGATGAAGTTGGAGGAAGGTTGTATATCACAGGCCCTCACACCCATTAAACATGCAGCCCCCCTGCCCAATCATGAGTTAGGGGAAACTCCAGGTTTACCCTGGCAGAGCCTCTGCTTGCTCCACCAGTGAGAGTATCCTTAGCTGTATTAGCATGATTCTTAGAATGTCTTGCTATTTTTTTCTTCATAACCAGAGTCCAATCTCTTCTCTTCCATCCTTACACTCACTTCAGCTCTTGTCCTGTTTCACCTTTTTGGCTATGCTTCTCTTTTTTTCTCTACTCAGATCAACTCCCTCTCTCTGGTCCTTTATTGTCAGTGTCATGAAAAGAACATTATGAGTGGCTATCAGAATACAGATACTGTTCTGGTGTTTTGAACTTTTCTCAGTCGCTTAAATTATAACCACCCCTACTAGATTACTGAAATATGGGAGATTCAGTCCGTCTTTGCTATCTCTTCCTCTGTTTCTTCCTACCTTCCATTGCAGATTTCTCTTAAGATTTTGCTTAAAATGTGTCTTAACGGCTAATGTGTCCAAGGTATCATGATCCACAGAGGTGTAAACTTCTGTTGTTATTTTTGGTAGTTTCCTTCATGATCTTAAACTGGAAGTGCTTCAAGTCTCTGATTTATGGCCATAACTGAGAGCTTCTCCCTTAATTTTGCTCAGTATGACTAAAAAAACTGTAGAGAATTTCCCTAGTAGCGTCATTCCTAAGTCCAAAGCTGGTGCAGCCTTATGCTCATTTTGTACTTGTTTTAGTACTTCAATGAGAACTGCCAATGAAGACTTGTCATGCATGTTAGTAAAGATGCCTTCAAATATGCTTCCTCATGTGTTACATTCCACTTTAGGTGGCACCATTTTAAGAGGAAGACTCATAGTGAAAATCCTATGCTTGTCCTGGGCTGTTGTATATGGATAGACCACTTCCAACCGATTGGTGTCTCGAGCAAACCAGAAGGCAATCTCATCAGGGACATTTTTTTCATGATAACCTTTATCATCTGTGGACTGATTGACAACACATATCCCTGTACTACTGGTCCTGCCACTAAAGCTGGTCTAGAGTTGGTGGTATTCAGTACAAACTGTAAAAGTTTTCTGTATAAGAAGGCTGTATAGTTCAAGTTTGCTACAACATCAGCAAGTGCTAATGTGTCAAGATATGGAATGGGTTTGTATCCAGCTAGTACTGGCCATCTAGCCCCTTCATTAATGTTCAATGCTCATTGGCCATTCCTGAGTGTGTGTGTTTATGTGTGTGTGTGTGTATGGTAACTCACCAGCAAACTAGTTTTTGTGCTATTGGTAAGTTAAAGAGATTTACATATCCTGGTATGCCCTATTGTGTGCAGACAGTTCTGCAGGTTTGTAAGCCTGAAACTGCCCCAAGACAGCATCCATAGCCTTGAACTCCATTGATGAGTAAAATATCTCAAAGGCATACTCCGTGTGGGCAGCTATAACCAATGCAACTGCTCCTCCCGCATCAGGGACAGCAGTAGTCTTAAGATGTTGAGTAAATGCTTCCCTGTAATTTACTATTAACACAACAGAAGCCTCCATTTAACTGAATGGATTCAAAAGAAATGGAAAACCCAGAGATGGGGACAAACATTTTAAAAGTGAAGCTTGACAAACCTACAGCAATAAGTGTTTCCTTATTCCCTGTACGAGGTAACTATGATTGCTACGGATGTCTCTGTAATGATGTAATGATGGTCCACTTGTGTGTGCATATTAAAAGAAACTAGAAAAGAAAGGGTCCCAAACAAATTGGAATGCCTGTCCCATGTATGGCACCAACATTGCATAAGCTAAGACTCCTGCTTGGCTCTACAAGGTTTGCTTTTACATCCAGAGTTTCACAAGTGAACTTAGTTCAGTGCACCAACAGTTGAATTTGAAGAAACAGGTTGTTGTAGCCACACACGACCCCACTCAATAAAGAGTTGTTTTTAGGTTATTAACAGTCCCTATACATGGATCCAGGGACACAGTGGTAATTTAGAACCCAATTTCATTCTTTACAATATCACACACAAGAACTACTCTACGAAAAATAAATTTTAACTAAAAAGTGTTTATTTTAAGAGTCTCATCATGTTGCTTAGTGCATTCAAAATAACCAAATAGCCGTAGCCCTGCTCTTAAGTGGTTTGGGGAGAGCAGGGCTACGGCATGCTCCACCTCACTAGCCACATCAGCCCTACCACTCCTTTCACAGTTTCAGCAGAGGTACGCCATACGACCAGACAGTCCAACCCCAGCATGGCACTCAGCAGGTTTGCGTTAACGGCCTTGGTGCCCACTCCCCGTGCAGCAAGGATCAATGGCTGCCCTGTCTGCTACCCCTCAGAAGCAACATCCGCAAAACCCCTTCAGCATGACAGAGCACAATCACCCAGTAGGAAGCAGGATCTGAGGATTCATGCCGGTTTGGCGGGCCATAACATCAGACAGTTTGATCCTGCAAATTGTTCAAAAGGGCTACGCCCTCCCCTTCCCTTCCAAAACACCCACCCTTCCGCCCAACAACTGATGGAGGACTATTTTTCCTTTCTGCAGCAGAAAGTGCAAGCCCTTTTGGCCAAAAGGGACAATTGTAAGCATGCCATCACCAGAAGTAGGATGTGGTTGCTATTCCCACTACTTCCTGGTGCCTAAAAAGGACGGAGTCCTCCAGGCTATTTTAGCCCTCTCAGTTCAAGAAAACATTACGAATGTTACCAACATGAGTATTCATTTCCCTGCTTCAACTTTAGGTGAGGGGAAATGGCTGATGTATAAATGAAGTAGTGCCCTCTTGTCACCCTGTTAAGTTTTTCATCACATATTTTGCAGATGATCTATAGTGCATTAAGCTTTTTTTCCCCTGCCTACTCCTTCTACTACTCTATACCCTCTCCTAGGCTGAATCTTCCAGCTCCTGTGGAGTATACGAGCAATGTCCTGGAAGCACTCCTCTAGCTTGTACCGTAGTGGAGCCAAACAAAGCTATGAGCGGCAGCACATGAGTGGGCCTCTTGTTCCTCACAAAGCAGTGGCTGGCTTCTTGTTGTCAAGGAAAAGGCACTTTTTCCTATGGTTTTAGGTTATCTAAGTTCTCAGCCAATGAGAAGCAGCTCAGAATGCCCCTTAAAATATAAAATACTCCATATAGTATACTGTAAGTCCTCAGACTATGCACAAGGTTAAGCCCTTGTTGCTAGACACACCATGTCCGAGGTCTAGTAAGAGAGACAGTGGACTTGGAACGCTAAACAAAATTAAGTTCATTATGAATGACCTCTTAATAGTTGAATGTCATGCCAAAGTACATAAAATGGGCCATTTTAGGAGGAAAAATGTTGGGATTTTTTATTATATCAACCCCCAAATGTGGACGTCATCCACATATTATTTTTGGAGGTAACTAATTTGACACACACACAAAATTGCAGTCATTGTCTGCGGCCTCGAAAACGAGAATCTAACAAGCACAGAACCCTCCAACTTGGCAGTCCACCATCTGCACTTTAAGGACAGTGACCACAGACTCTAGAAGGGGACTCAACAATGGTTCATGTAGTCTGTGGTCTTGCCAGAAAGTCTGTGGACACACAACATTCAAAATGATGACCGTAGTTCACAGCTTTGTTGGTGCCACTGTGGACTATGAATCTTGTGGACCAGTGCTGTGTCAGATTCTGTAGTCTGTGGTCTCAGTATTGAGACCACATGACTTGGGTATGGTCATGCTTGTCAGGGCCCACAGATCCTATGACACAGACAAACTGGTTTTATCTTATGATATATGGAGACCCTTTGTGGGTCCCCCCACTTAAGCTGGGGTGCCAGGGTACGCTCTCCATGCCCCTTATGTGGCATCTCCAAATATCTTTTAGGACTTAGGAACCATGCCCCCATCCTGTAAAGGTGTCAGCAATAGAAGGTTTCCTGTTGTAGCCAGTCAATCGCATCATTTGGGTACACAAGCCTTGTTTTGAGCCTGTGGACCCAAAATGGACAATTGGAGAAAAAGCGTCCTCGTCCATTAAGAATTTAGTTTTTTTTTTTTAAACTTAGGTCTACAAATGGTCTGCAAATCCAAGTTTACAGACCACCAGATGACTAGCGATCTTCATATCTCTCTCTTGATTGGCAACTTGGCTAAATTTGAGGTCTAGAATAAATACTTTTCCACCTATAATTTCCCACAAATGACTGAACAGATTTGCACCGTAATACACCAAAAAGGGTAAATGTAGTGATGTACTGGTAAGAGTAAAGTTCTACTTTCTTCCCAAGATCCCAAGTTTGGCTTAAATCCATTCGGTCATTTTCCCAAATCAGACAGCAAGGAACCCTATGGGGAGAGGAGGGAGGTGGGGGTATGTTGGTTGGGGGTTGTTTAGGAAATGTGGCAGTTACATGTAAATGTCTCCTTTTTGATTCCCTCTGCCCTATCTTTTGCCCCAGCTTGATAGATATGTTTGAAACTTACCAGGCCGAACCCATATCGGTTAAACATTTTTTTTGAAGGTACATGCAGGTTTACATGGCACTTAAACAATATTGTTCAATTATTCATGTGTAAAACGTGATTTAACTACGGTTGTTATCCCAGGGAAACACATCAACAATAGCAAGAGATTGATTCATCACTGCCGAAATCTCTATCATCTTCTATGAAATAAAGATTTTGTTACTCAAAGTCAACTTCAAGATAGAAAAGGGCAGGGAGGTTCATGGATATAGGTACAGGCATAACAAGGGCCCCCATAGCCCGTGCGGTATAGGGGGAACGAGCTCCAGGTTCCCCCCTCAGCACAATAGCTGGGCCTGAGAGATCCTGAATAAGTCCAGAGGGCCCATTCCATGTAATTTGCTGGAGGGCCCCCTCACGTTTCGTTACGCCAATGGATATAGGTTATTTCAACTGATTAATAATGAATTGAATAATTATTTAAATAATTTTCTTATAGTGCTTCTGCTACACAAAAGGAATCCTGCCACTGGAAGTCCCATAACCAAACCTGATGATTTTGCAAGTTGGAAAAAACAGGTTTTCAGATTGTCTTCAAACAGACTGCGTTAGAGATTCCATTATTTGGCAGACAAATAAGAAAAAGATCTGCTTCCCTGTCTACACAATCTGATCCTTGAGAACGAAGTTTGATGAAGAGTGGCTGAGCGTAGAGGATGTGTTGGAAGAAACATATACAATTCTTCCTAATTCAGACAGGTCTTGTAATATTCAGATAATTATGTGTACAGTAAAACAGAGCTTTGAATTTGGCACATTTACACACTGGAAACCAATGTAAGGTTTCTAAGTGTGTTGTGACGGAAGTATACAGCGGAATGTCTAGTATGCGCCGGGCAGCCTAGTTCTGTGCAACATGAAGACGCTGAAGAAAATATAATGGAGCCACTCAATAAAGTAAGTTCCCATAATAAAGATGAGAAGAAAATTTCGGAAGTAGTGGAAAGATTTTAAAGAGTATACAACGTATGTGCAATTAGATAGTAGACATGCAGCAGATTTCAACAAATAAACAAAGCTTACTGTTGAAGATGAAACTCAGATTGTTTTGCAGAGCTAACCTGAGTAGGGGAAGATTCCATTTCCGGAGGCCACCAAGATGGTGACCAGACGGCAGATTGTTTATCAAACAAATTGTCTTGTGTCTGTAAACTTCAGACAATTCTGACTCATCCATTGAGCAAAAGCACATAAGACCTGTCAGAATTTTAGTTGAGAAATAGAGTGGCTCTCCAAGATGAAGACGATGCTTTGAGTGTCATCTCTGAAGGAAACAATATTGAATCTAAAAGATCTGACCAAAGAAGGTAAAGGAGATATGTACACATTAAACTGAGTCAGACTCAGCGTCGAACTCTGATGTACTGAGCAATGCAAAGTAAATAGTAAAGCAAGAAAGAAAATGTGGGCAAGCAACAATCTGGATTCTGTCAGATAAAAAGGAACAAAGGCAGCTGGGAGTTGCAACTTCTGCACGCTCACGTCAGTTGCTTTCAAGACTGTCCGCACCCCGAAACACAGAGCCCCAAAACCCAATTGGTGTGACCTAAATTTGGGATCTTAGTAATGGACAGAGTTCAATCACAGTAAGGGCTAGATGGGAGAGTCAGTGAGGAATCTGTGGCTAGAGTCTTTAACAGAAAGATAAATGACTTCTGAATAGATATCAAACAGAACCGCTTAGAAGGTGGGCCTGCACAAAGAATAAAACCAAAAAGTCTTGCAGGATGAAGCAGGCAAAGTGCCCCTCTCGCCAAACCTGACTATAGAGGCAATAGAGTTTTGTGAAAATATGGAGGGAGGCCCACAGGCTACCTGGTAAATGTCTATGACAGGAGGTGTGTGTGCTAATGCAGTTGTAGAAACGTTCGCCCTGGTAGAATGAACATGCTGCTTTTTAGCCAGTCCGTAACAGATCTTAATGAGGAGCAAAATCCAGTGAGAGATGTTTCTCTTCTGCGCAGCCTTGACTTTTTTCATTCCCGAGAACACCACAAAGATGTGATTGTCCACCAGCTGGTTTTTTGTATGATCTATGTAGAAGCTCATAACTCTCTTGTGGTCCAAATGAAATGGTCTTTCGTTCTCCATAGAGGGGTGAGACAAAGCATAGAACTCTGGCAAGATGATGGTTGGACCGATGTGGAACGGCGTGACAACTTCTACCAAAAAGGATACCAAAGTCTGTAGAACCTTTTTGTCAGGAAAGATGAGGGTTTATGGTGGGTTGACACAAAGAGCTTGAAGCTCACCCACTCATGTCACTAATGTCGTGGCAAGAAGGAACACTCTCTTGAGGGTGAGAAACTGTAAGGGGCAGCTGCAAAGTGGCTCACATAGGATTTAAATTAGAAAAGTGAGGGCCAATTTAAGGTCCCACTAAGGCAATGGCAAAGGGAGAGGGAGGAAATGAGTGCTGTAAACCTTCACAAAAAATCACATAACAACAAGGTATTTGAACAGACGGTTGATCCGGCAACCACAACATGCTGAAAGAGACAAAAGGTATACTTTAACTGTGACCATATCAAGACCATCTCAGACAAAGGACAAAACAAACAATAACACATCAGAGAGCTTGGCCTGAAGGAGGTCGATTTGCTGTGAACCACACATAGCCACAAATCTGTCCCAATGACAGACATGTACAGTTTTAGTTAAGGGACTTCCAGTTGCCAAGATGACATCAACCACCCCCAGAGGAATTAAAACATTCAGCTGTTGTTGCCCAATCTCAATGCAGATTGTGGATGACAGGATACATGGCTGCATTAGGCTTTGGCAGATGTGACAACCATTAAATTCTTAGTAAGCTTTTCAGCAGAGCTCTATGTCGCCCTTGGATCAGTAGTATTAATTGGAGGATCCTTCCTATGAGGTGACAAGTTGACTGATGGAATCTTGAATGCACACCTGGCTCCTTACTTGCCATGTACTGTTTAGAGGTGACTGATGGTGTTTGCCTTGGTAAGTTTGGGGAACATGCCATTGGTCCATGCAACCCATCTGCTAAATGATCATATTTAAGGCCCATGACAATGTATCAGCAACTTGAAATGCTACTGTGCCCTTAGTGTGATAAATTGACTTTGTGGACACCCCTGTAGAGTGTTTGTAGGGTAAAGTACCTAGGCTTCAGTAACACTGCATTTACCAACATTAGTTTTTTCATACCCGGAAAACTCAGCCGTTTTATACACAGGGATAAAAGCAGCATCTGCATAAGCTATACTGAGTTAGATATGTATGGCATGCTCTCTCACTGTCTGGACTTCAACAAGGAGGGAGGTGGCGCACACTCAATAGCCCAAGAGGCAGTTCTCTGAGACAAAACGTAGAGACAATACGTATACGCACCTTGCAGTTTCAGGGGCTCTCAATGGGCAGTGACACTTCCCTAGGATCCGGATGATATTGGACCCAGGGGCAGTCTCTGAAGAGGAGAAAGCAATAGAGATGGGCAGAGATTATGTGACAGCCATTAACTCTAGTAAAGCTGAATCGTATCTTCACTTAAGAAAATGCTAAAATTACTCATTGCTTAAGAGTGTTTTGTAGATTAGACAGTCTGGTGATTCGCACACTCTTCTAAACTTCACTTACATCTGCTCTTCTCTACTCATATTCAAAGTAAGAAGGTGTAGATTTCCAGGTCTAAGAAAAATCAGCAGTTTCTGTGCATCACAAACGTGGTACAATTTCTCACTTCTCTCTGTTGGCCCTCCAGCTGCAAAGAGCACAGCTTGGTGAAGTGAAGGTTTTATAAGATGACCAACATGAACTTACAGCTCTGACTCTAAACTGGGTCAGAAGAATGCAATGCATATGCAGTGTGTTGTACAACCTTCACCTATGTTCTGCGATTCGCGTGAGAATAAGGTAAATGAGTGATGGTGCAGATTTGGCCAGGAATCTAAGACTTTTAAGTTATTTTGCAAATCTGTGATGACACTCAAGATTTCTTAGTGGAAATTTGAACATGCATTAATGAGTAATGGAACAAATCGGACATATAGTAAGCATCACTGAGTGATGAGCCACATCTGAAAATGTATGTAATTGGTGATTTATGATATAATGTGAGAATTCTTTGGACAGCAGGGCCCAGTCATGTATAATGCTTGCACTGGCATAATGGTATGATTTCGTGACATATTGTAGGTACTCGTGCCACTGTGGTGCCGACCCATTATGCTTGAACTGAGATAATATTGGAAATGGTGGATATAATTTGGGCATTCTAGGAAAGTGGTGCCCAGCTGTAATGCTTGGAGTGGCATAATATTCCCAACATCTTGAATTTAAAACAATATCAATGATGCTCCTTGAGGTCTGATTATTTAAAATGATGTAACTTGTCTAAATCTATTGAGGCACGGTTGTTCCCATTCATCTATTAATACATTCACCCATTCATCCATCCATCCTTCAATACACTCACTTATTTACCTATTTGTCCATTCATGCACTAATTATTCATCCAGTTATTGAGTCTTCTCGCCAACGAAGAACCACTTTCACTTATGGCCTAGCCAGGCCAATTGGATTTGTCAAAGCTTAGTTTATTTTTGTATTGTGGTGTATTTTCTTTGGTGTTAACCACTGCCACTTGTATGTCTAAAAATAATATCATTTGTAGGTTTGCCTCTTCTTGTACAAAGAACAATTGCAAGGACTATTGTTATTCAGAAACTGGTAGGAAAAGGACGCTTTGGCGAAGTATGGCATGGAAAATGGTGTGGCGAAGATGTAGCTGTCAAAATCTTTTCTTCAAGAGATGAAAGATCTTGGTTTCGCGAGGCTGAAGTCTATCAAACAGTAATGCTGAGGCATGAAAATATCTTAGGTTTTATTGCTGCCGACAATAAAGGTAACTTCTTTTCCATTCATCTTTTGTTGAACAAATGTTTCTTTAAACTTAAACATTCAGTTGTATCTAAAATCAGTGTACGTACACAATCGGCTCAACCTAGAAAGGTTAATTTTGTATGGGTAAGCCTCCTCACATGCAGATGTCCACCTACAACTAGGTGGAATTTTCATCATAAATAAAATTAGCAATTTCCTTGTGTAGATTTACACCTAAATGTACTTATGAGTCTCTACATCATCAAAAGAGAGGTACTATTAGTTCCACCCTTTCGTAAAGATCTCTGCCATCAGTGAGGAAATGTTCCTGTAGGACGTAATGGGGGACTTTAATGAAAATACAGTTTTCATTTTATTGTTTTCAAGCCGAATGAATAAAGGACATTTCCCTAACTCCTCTTCGCCTGGAACTGCCACAGCAGGAAGGGATGACCCACTTGCACTAAAACGTAACATGTTATTTACATTTTAATTAATTGTTTTTTATTTGTATTCAAATTATTTTTATTAAGTTAAATGTGTATTTCCCATCCCAACCCTTAAAGTATCTTTTTGTTAAATGTGTCAAAAATTTTAAAGCAAGTTATGTGTTATTTTGTGATTCATCTAAAACAAATCTCATTTACAATACATTTTAGTAAAATGTTATTATACTTTTAAAAATAACATTTACAATGTTTTGCAAAGAGCAATAGTCTTACTGTAATGTGGGTGTGTTACATATTAGCACATCGTTTCCTAAACCCCTCATTCAATTTCCCTCATTCAATTTTCATTAACCCCACACTTTTTATAGAATTAGTCCATATTTTCCTACCACTGCCTCTTTTTCCTTCAACATTTACTAGTAAATACGAGGGTAGAGATTTCCATACATAAAATATGAGCAACAGAGGCAAAGATCTAAAACTGGAGGTTTGAGAATTGCATTTTGGACTAAATAGCATATTACTACTAGTATGACTTTATGTACTCAGAAATAGCTTTTGTGAATAGGTCCATGAATTTTAACGTCCTTACAGTCCTTACAGTGTATTTATTTTCAAACTACTTGCTCACCATATCATATACATTGCTCTATTGCTGGGGGATTTAACAAACCATACTGCAAATTTGGTACTGTATTACACCATAATTCAACTTTCTGTGATTATAGATAAATATGTGAAGTATTAACTAGATTATAGGCCGAGCAATTTTGCAAACATTCTTTTGTGTTATGAATGCTAACAAATTAAAAACATTACTAATGTTGCTAATGTTATAGTTAACAAATTATATAATTAAACATATGTATATATTTCAATTGAATTCTTTACACTTTCCTTACCCACAAATTAGTGTTCTAATGCCAATATCACTCATCCCTAAACATAATGAGTCAATTCTAGTATCTGTACTTACTCACATGTGCATCACACCAATAGTTCTCGACTTCTTATGACAGAGCTATTGGGTTTGTCAATGCTTGATTACTGCCCATATGTGAACACATGCATCAAGACACATGGGCGTGCTTGGCGGCAATATTGCCATGGTTTTTGTATTAAAGAAAACTAATTGGGGTGGACTTTCACCATTGATTAGGATGGCAGGTTCTCCTCAAGTCTCCAGAGTTTCGCAGCATGAGCGCGGCCAACCCACCACTCTTGGAGACAGTGGAAACTGGGGACAACATCTATCTATCTTTTACACCTGGCATGTACTCACTGTGGAGATAGCAGTCTTCCACTACCCATCTCCTGCATGAAGATTCAGTAAGGTTCCAGCCTTAGGAGCCTGCGGCCATGCTGCACGATGAATCCGAAGAACCTTTCTGAGGCCTGGCCTGGTCCGTCCGTTTGTGTTCCCGGCCCTTCTGCCTGTGTTCCTGTGCATCTCATTTGCTTCTGTCCCAGATGTGCTATAACACTGGGTCAATCTTCCTGACAGATGCTTTTTACAGGAGGGATGGAGGGTAGCAAAGCAGCCGCTGCTCCAGTGACACAGGGCTCCCCGCTGGATGCAACCCTCAAAGAGCTAACCTCCATTGAAGCGCGCTGGCATGCAATGGACATGAAGATAATGGACCTCACACAAGATTGAAATCTATCAAAGCAGACGTGGGATCTTTTCATGCCTGAGTGGATGTCATGGACAAACGCCTAACTGCTCAAGAACAAACTTGATTACAACATTCTTGCTTGGGTTCATCCCTCGTATTACAGGCATTTTTCAAACTCCCCATCTTAAAATATAGAGTTCACGCAGGATTGGTGCTGGTGCTACCCATGCGGATGCCAACAGACCTTGACCTCTGACAACCTGTTTGTTATGCCACACTCACACCCTTCAAATCCTCCTGAAGGTGCGAAAACATGGTTCCTATGAGCTACATTGATGCAAGATCCCGATTGCTGTGGACTGTTCACCGGAAACTAACACCGAAAGGAAAGCTTTCTTAACTCTCTGTCTGCAACTGAGAAGATGGGGCATCAAATTTGGACTCATCAAGCCTGCTGCCATGTGGATCACAAAGGGCAGCTGTTCTAGAGGCTTCTTTGATTCTGTGGAACTTATGACATTTTTGTAGTCTCTAGCACTGTCTGACAAGGAAACCTCAGTCCCATCAAAGGTGTGCCACACATACCCCCCAGCCTTTAGGGACCCAACCCGGTATTGTTGCTTGTTTGATCGTGCTTGGGGAATCAATCTGAACAAAAGCAGGTGCTCAGAACGGTGGAAGAAATTGTGCAGGTTAACATAAGGGGCAAGTTGCTCTCGCCATTGAAACTCCCAACTGCCCCTGAATTGGGTGTTGACAAATCCTTCTGGATCTGGTACCTATCTTCCTGCCACCCAGACCTGGACTGTTTCTTTGGTAAAACTGGGACAGGTGAGTATTGCATCGGGGCAGCCTCCTTCACCTATTTAATATTTATGGCCATTTTGGTGCATCATTCTTATACTGTTACATGCTTATCATGTTCTTATGGTGTTCCTGATCCTTGGCTATGTACACCTGCACAATGCGATCAATTCTTTCATCCCTTTATACTTAGCTCACATGTTTCCCCTCTTCCTTAGCTTCTTTCCATCTTTTTTTCACTATTGATGCTGGGCATGCCTCAGCTGCCGAATGGGCCCAGGCTCCTCTACAGTGTCCTTGGTCTCTATAGACAGTGCTCCCTAAGTGATTGCCCTGTCCGGAACCCAGCCCCCATACAACTGCATGCTGGTGCTATCTTCTATGTTGCCTTGACTGTGAGCTGACAACTTTTCCCTCAAACTGCACTTACCACCCTGTTGAAGTAAGCCTCAGCAAGGCCTACTAGTGCAAGGGGTTCACCCTTCTCTGCACAAAGTCCTCTGACCATATAGGAAGAAGTTGGCACAGAAACTGAAATAAAAGACAAAGGTGGTGATTCCTAGTTTGGCGGGCGGCGGTCGCCGCCCGCCAAGCGGGAACCGGCAGAAGACCGTGCCGCGATCAAAAGACCGCGGCGGTCATTCTGGCTTTCTCGCTGTGCGGGCGGGCGACCGCCAAAAGGCCGCCCGCCCGCCCAGCGGGAAACCCACAGCAACGATGAAGCCGGCTCCGAATGGAGCCGGCGGAGTTGCTTTTGTGCGACGGGTGCAGTTGCACCCGTCGCGATTTCCAGTGTCTGCTATGCAGACACTGGAAATCAATGTGGGGCCCTGTTAGGGGCCCAACGACACCCGTTCCCGCCAGCCTGGTTCTGGCGGTGAAAACCGCCAGAACCAGGCTGGCGGGAACCGGGTCAGAATCCCCAAGGCGGCGCTGCCTGCAGCACCGCCATGGAGGATTCTGCGGCCCAGGGGAAAACCGGCGGGAAACCGCCGGTTTCCCTTTTATGACCGCGGCTTTACCGCCGCGGTCAGAATGGGCCTGGATGCACTGCCAGCCTGTTGGCGGTGCATCCGCGGTCCCCTACCCTGGCGGTCTCGGACCGCCAGGGTAGGAATGACCCCCAAAGTTTATTAAACCTCATGAGGTGGTACTACAGTTCAAACAGCACCCTTCGGTAATGTTTGAAGTAGCACAGTGAACTGAGAGAGCATGGTCCTTTTATACCCACGCAGGGGCTAAAAGGAGGTGGTACAATTATAGAAGCAAGACTTGCATACATGTAAGGTCATGTAGAAATGCACAGTCGACAGGTAGGAGGGGCTAACAGTTTTCAAGGACTAACAGCTGCAGACCTTACTGGGCATGTGCGAAAGTGGGAGATGCTAAATATAACTTGTCACTAGGCAGATTTTCAAGAGTAGTTAACAGAAAGGTAGGACAGAGCACATGGTGAGCACATGGCAGCATGTGGCAGAGAAAATGGCTGCCATAAATACAAAATGGATTCCGCGAAATGTTCTCAATAGTCCCTAAATACAAGATGTCTTCTGCTAATGCTTAATCTAATCGCTGCTAAACTACAACAGACGACCCTTTCAGCATTAGCTGAAGACATTCATCTTTCTGGGATCATCTAAATATTCATCTTGTATATTTATGCTCATCATTTCAGCTATTTCCTTATCTAACATGTGTTGTGCTTTCATGTCTGTAATATTTCTTTTGGTAGGCATACAAGCAGTAATACACATGGAGCAGAACATTGGACCACACTGAATACAGATACAGCATGTGAAAAATATTGCAATCATTACACACAGGATAGTCAGTAGTTTCCAGCCCCAGGCGGAAACAAGAGCCCAAAACCATCCAGAAAAAGTCCAAGTACCAGTCTCTGTGTGGATTTCTGCAGCAATTTTATGCCATTTAGATATTGCATCATATACTGAAGGTGAGTGATCTGGAATAAAAACACAGCAACTACTACCGATGATGCGACATGCACCACCTCGGTCAGCTAATATCACATCTAGTACCATACGATTTTGGAGCGCTACAATCCTCGCAATTTGGAGCTCCTCAGTAATATTCCCAAGTGCCAGAGCTGCCTGATTGGTAACAGCTTCAACAACCCTAGTCAATCGTCTCACTTTCCTACTGTTTAACGCAGCACCCACAAAGGAGAACAACCCTAAATTAAAATCAACATATTGTTGCAGGCTAGTATCCGTTTGGTCTACCTCATTTGTACTTATTGCCCTTTTATATCTATTTTTAATGATGTCATTGAACAGTTTAAAATCTCGGTGATATGATGCAGGGGCCAAAAACACAGGGGGTAATAGAAAAGATACATAACACACACCTGACCACCCAATAGGTAGTTGGTAATATCCATAGTTACCACAAACAAAATATGTATTATGTGAAGCTGTAAAACTACTATTATTTACACCCTCAATAGTTAAAATCAAGGTACAATCGCTTATCCCTACTGGAATTCGCCCAATGCTACGTATACATAAATCTGCTTTAGTTTTTGTAACAGAAATCACAAATTGTTCTTTCTTGTCAGAGTCTCTTATATTTGTGAAGACATATGGTATTGAAACATTGTCCGGTTGATACTCTTCCCATTCCCATTTAGTTCCTTTGGCTTGGGGATACCCATCTTTGTCTTGGTAGCATACTTTATTAAGGCGAAAAAGAAGTCCGCCCTCTGTACGTTTTCCAGATGCAAACAAAAGCGTATACCAAGCTTGACAAGAACCATTGTGTGAAAAAGGAAGAGGAATGAAAGGTGTTCCTCCTTTCTTTTGATGCGCAGGTATCATTCCACATACCCAACAGTTAGTAGTATTTGTAGCATTATGAGTATGATGCAACATCTGAATGAAAGTATTATTGAAGTACGATTGACGGTGCTTCTGCTCCTGATAGGGAAGCGTAAAGTAATAGTGATCCTCTGGTAATGGAGTAGTGGCAACAAAAAACTCACGAGCAGGAGCCTTCTTTTCAACAAACCAAGTGATTATTGCTATAATCACCAAAACAACAACAAACCCCATAGTACTAATGATCAGTTTGTTATTCATTTTAGCAACAGTGATAATCGACCCTTTCAGAAATGAATTAAAAACAATCGTTGGAGCTCTTATCCCTGGGCAGCCGCTGATTTCTTCACCACGGGCCAAGATGGGTGTCACTACTCTAATGCATGGGTGATCCCCCCGCCCTTGCCACATTGGCTCTCCGTTTCACTAACCCAGGGCGGTAGCTCAACCAGTTTAAAAAAAAAAAAAATCTGATTCTTTCCTCTGTCTCAAATTATATCGCAACACTCCAGAAGTCGTATGGTCCGGAAAGACCTCTGCAGATTCGTCAGGTGATATAGCACGGCCTTTCTCCGTAGTCAAAATCTCTCGATGATCGGTCAGCACAGCAGGTTCCCCAAGGTAGGTAGCACTTTCTTGCAGTGAGTACTATGGACCCAATTCTTTCGGTTCGTCACTCTAACTGCTGTCCTTGTCGCAAGGAGCACCTGTTCTGGGCCTCGCCACCTTGGTTCCAAGCTGCTTGATCTTTCAAAGGACTTAATCATCACCTGGTCACCAGGTCGGAGTTCATGGCCTTCACCTGTAGATCTGTCAGGAAGTGCTTCTTGAACCTGTTGATGAATAGAAACCAAATTGTCGGTTAACTGTGTCAAATAATCATTCATCAGGACACAAGGTACATCATATACAGAATTTGGCTTAGGAACTCCCCAAATGTTCATTGGCCTCCCAAAAACCACTTCATAAGGACTAAGGCTGATTCGAGAGTGTGGCACTGACCTAATAGACAATAATGCCAACGGTAATGCATCCGGCCAAGTTAAGGATGTGGAAGCCTGTATCTTCGCTAACTTCAGCTTCAAAGTAGCATTATACCTTTCCACCAACCCTGCTGATTGTGGGTGGAAAACCGCATGGAACTTCTGTTTGATCCCTAATCCTTTCAGGACATATTTAATAACTTCCCCAACAAAATGAGGTCCGTTATCATTCCATAAAAGTCTGCAAACACCAAACCTAGGGAAACATTCTTTCAAAAGCACCTTTGCTGTGGTAATGGCAGTATTATCCTTTGTGGGGTACGCCTCTATCCATTTATTGAAGGCACATACCACCACCAAGACATACTATAAATTGTTGCAGCGTTCAAGCTGAATATAATCCATTTGTAGAACTTCGAAAGGTGCAGTTCGTGTAGCAAACCCTCCCGCAGGAGTACGTGTCCCTGTTCGTGTGCCAATTTGTTGAAGTAAGCCTCAGCAAGGCCTACTAGTGCAAGGGGATCACCCTTCTCTGCACAAAGTCCTCAGACCATATAGGAAGAAATTGGCACAGAAACTGAAATAAAAGACAAAGTTTATTAAACCTCATGAGGTGGTACTACAGTTCAAACAGCACCCTTTGGTAATGTTTGAAGTAGCACACTGAACTGAGAGAGCATGGTCCTTTTATACCCACGCATGGGCTAAAAGGAGGTGGTACAATTATAGAAGCAAGACTTGCATACATGTAAGGTCATGTGGAAATGCACAGTCGACAGGTAGGAGGGGCTAACAGTTTTCAAGGACTAACAGCTGCAGACCTTACTGGGCATGTGCGAAAGTGGGAGATGCTAAATATAACTTGTCACTAGGCAGATTTTCAAGAGTAGTTAACAGAAAGGTAAGACAGAGCACATGGTGAGCACATGGCAGCATGTGGCAGAGAAAATGGCTGCCATGAATACAAAATGGATTCCGCGAAATGTTCACAATAGTCACTAAATACAAGATGTCTTCTGCTAATGCTTAATCTAATCGCTGCTAAACTACAACAACCCCATATAGTGCCCCAATAATACCTTTCCATGAGCCTCACGAAATTGGGAATTGCATATGGGTGCGCCTATCCCATACCTGCTTCTCCCTTTCTTCTATCTCCCCTTCTCAGGGAAGTCGTAGAAACAGTTCATACCCTTTTTACTCATTTACTCAGTGACTCACACATGCCAAGGCAGGACACAAGATGCAAACTGGATTTCAATGCATTTATTGAAGCAATTGTATCCTAGTATAAAAAGTATGAGCTGCGATAAGGCAGATGAAACAGTTCAGTAATCATCATTACAACCAGTGTAAAGAAGATAAAAAATCCCACCATTTGGCAAGATTCTAGAAAGCCTAGAGAGTCCTGCCTAAACCATATGTCTAGATTTGAGAACATAGTAGTGGTAACCCTTCTGCCTGTCCCGATCTAGGGATTTAACCCCAATTCGTTGGGTTTGCCTGTAGTCTGGATGGCAATCCTTTCAGGAAGCTGAAGAATCCGTGCCAGGATCAGAGAGGATGTCTGTCTGCATCGCAGGACAATCATGTCTGGAATGCCCTCTGCTCCTTTAGGCCTATGTGTTGTTTATAGAATAACCCGTACTGAGTTTGGGGAAGAGGCCTGACGTATTGATGTGTCTAGTGAATAGGGACTGGCTCCTGGGATCCTGGACTGGCAATACAAGCTAGCAAATGACCTACCATACATGATAGCCTTTAGCAGGGCACAGAGTGCACGTTGTACAATGACTTGATAAAATGTGCATTGTGAACTATATCTTCCTAGAAAGAGGGAGCTGATTAAAGTATA
The DNA here is from genome assembly GCF_031143425.1 of Pleurodeles waltl. Lineage (NCBI taxonomy): Eukaryota > Metazoa > Chordata > Amphibia > Caudata > Salamandridae > Pleurodeles > Pleurodeles waltl. The sequence continues at coordinate 1,555,742,472 of NC_090440.1, forward strand.
AAAAGAACGAGCTAGAAGCAGGCTGTGTTAAAAAATATAAAAATGAATACAATGCATCTGAATGTAAAAAGCCCAGGCTTCGGGAATAAGGCTAAAATAAGGGTGCACAACGTAGGTGCTTAAGTGATCCTGCAACAAGAGGATACAAAGGTAGGATTGAAAGTGGCACAAAAAGTTACATTTTGCATTTCACTATTTATTCTTGAGGGGCTTATCAATGGAGACTTGGGCCCTAATTTAGTAAAGGATATTGAGCCCCTTCTATTTGATTTGGTAGTAAAAAAACAGCCATTTATTGGGGTGCAGTGGGCTCCTCACATCCCTGAGCCTGAGTGCAGCTTCACCTGCTGCACTATTGCCCTGGCTTCACATCTCTTAAAAGGATGGGAGCTGCAATGAAAAGTTGTAGCATGCTGTCTGGCTAGGACTTTGGCACAGTGCCAGGTATATCACTGTTCTGAATACCAAGGGCTGTTAACATCATGTCAAGATGCAGAGCAGGACACCCTTACCTCTGCATGCTAGTCCCCCTCAGCGCTCTACTTTGAAACTCTTCAACTTGCATATCTTCAGGAGCAGAAGAAGATGTAGGGGTGTTTAGAAAGTGGGTGCCTTCAGGACAAAAGCATTTTGTCTCAGAGGAACACAGCCTGTGAAACACCAGAGTAAAGACAAGAAAGACTGCATGTTCCATGAAGCCACAGGATTTTGAAAAGAATTACATATGGTGGAGACCATCTTGAAGACCTAAAGCATAGGTTTGTTGTGGTCCATAGTATCCTTCCTATGAATTTGTGAAACATAGTTGCGCTAGCCAGGACTTGTTTTGAAAATTAGAATCATTGGGCCAGATGTACCAAAGGATTTTACCCATTCTGTGTCTATGGGAAAAAGCTTTCGTACATATGGCCCATTGAAACCTGTTATACTATGAAGTCGACAATTTACTTTTTGATATAGAAGTATTTTCGAATCGCACTTGCAAAAGATGTAGACTTGCACTTGTTTATTTTTTTTCCAGAAGAGATCGATTGGGGTAGCAAACCCTATTTGCACCTTGTGTATTTAAACGAGGAGTGATCCATTATAAACCCTATTTTCACAAAGAGTTCTCCAACTGGATTGAGATTTTAGTGCCTGATTTAGAGTTTGGAGATGGATTAGTCCATTACAAATGTCCACACATTCAGTCTGCCTTATTACAAGTTCTTTATATCCTAAATGGTACTTGCAATAAGGCAGATAATATATCTGTAATGTTTGAGACAGACTAAACCATCTGCTAAATTCTAAGTCAGACACTTAATCATATATGCAACGGTGGTCCATGGGCCGCCAGGGCCGCAATGGGGGTCTCACTGCTGCGGGACTGGCGGTGAACACCACCATATTACGCCCACGCGGTTTGGCCACTGCCAAACAACGCTTCTCTCTCTGTCCCGCTGCTTTACCCCAGCCTGGCGGGAGTCAAAAAACTCCTGTGGTTATTTTGACTCGGGACACCACCAGCATTTTCCTGGTGTTCTCACTGCCATGAAAATGCTGGTGGAAAGGTATCCCAATGACAGGAACTTGCATTCCTGTCACCGGAATTCCCCCAAACACCTCCGCACGCATGCACCCACACCCACAAAATCACACACACACACCCACACTCACACACACACACTCACAACATTCACCCCCATAGACACAAATACATACCCATACACATCTCACATGCACGCATAAACTCTCCATTGCCCCACCCCCTCCCTTCAACTACATACATACATACATACACAACGCCCACCCCCTCACTAATGTTCACAAAACCACACCCCCACTCTCCAATCGAACCTCACCGCACGTGCACGCTATCACACTATATACACATACAAACATACAAGTACCTGCATGCATGCACTCACTCACCCCCCTTTCCACCTTACTCTTCCATTTACTCCCCCTTCCCCTTACTCATCATTCACTCTCCTCTGCCCCTTTACTCATCCATTCACACCCCCTTACTCATTCACCCATGCACACACCCCGACCCCGTCCACATGAATACAAACACGCACCCTCACCCACCATACACATTCACCCACTCATGCATCACCGTCACCACATTTACACACAGACATGCACGCACAAACACTCCCCCTCCCCCCACATTCATGAAACGCATACACACACACACACACACCCATTCACACCGCCCAATCCTCCTCCCCTTGCGGATGACACCTACCTCATCCAATGAAGTGCTCATCCATGAAGGGACAGGACCTGGTGCTCCCACCGCTGGCAGCAACCCACCACCAGAAGACCGCCACACAGAATTACAGGTCACAATTCTGTGGGTGGAAATGCCTAAACACCGCAAATGATGCCGGATATCTAACTGCCAGCGGTGCAGATAGCCGGTGGCAGACGTAATATGGCAGTCGGAAGACTGCCAGCACTGGTGGTCTTTTGGCGGCCGTGGCAGTCTTCGGAAAAGACCGCTGCAGTCATAATGAGGGCCTATATCCATACTAAAAGTCTTTGTTTTTTAACATCAGCGCTCCTGCATTGAAATGAAATCCAACTGTGTAAACAGGCAGTGTGACAATATTCAGCATCTCTATTCGTTCTGTTGTTTCATTGCCCATCTATTGATGTCCTACACAGTAACAGTGTGAGTAAGACTGTAGACTCAGCTAAATGTGGAAGGTTCCATCACTCCTGTTGGACCTGGATTTCAAGGTTAGTGCATCTTGGAGCACCAGGACGAGTAATCCAAGAGACCCAAAACTCAAATAAATGCAGTTATGGCAAATTAGAATGTGGGTGCAGTCCCATTACCTTGAGTTTATTTGTTCAAAAGTAGAGCATCTAATTAATTAATTTCAGCAAATCATTTAAAATATTTGCAGTGTTTCCTTTTAATAAAGTAACACATTGGACTGCATTGTTCTTTAAATATCCCTTCTTCAAACACTCCTGCAATGTAGTTCATAGCTCGTCTCTTTGTGAACAACATACTGTTGGATAGTCACTGTAAGTATTTACAGCTAATTAACACAAACTGGTTAGTCCATGCAGTTGCTAATGCCACTGAGTCTCCTAAATGGCAAAAATGTGCTTGTCTGCTTCCCCACAAAAAAATATTCACAATTTTAAATAAACAAAAAACAATGGTTTTGATGACGAGGGAACCTATCGTTCTTTACAACCTATTCTACTCTCGAATTCCATTAAAACAGGTCATCGACAAACTGTGGCACATATTAAATACAGGGCAAAAAGGATTTGAAAGCACCTACTTTCCTACGAACAAGAGTGAAATATTAGGGATAAAGTTTTCCGCTCTACATCAAAAACGTTCATGCAGACCACATCTCAAACTACTTTAAGGAATCTCCCTCCTGTAGCAAGACATTTTCTTTGTGGCATAGGCTCTGTATGAAAATTCAGCCAGACAAAAATATGTAGGCTTCAGTACACCCTGGCATCTACGCAAACACCAACTGCAATACTGGTAATGTATTTCACTTAGAATCACTTTTCCCTGATACCTATGTTACATGGCCATGATGACAAGAAAAGTAAAAATCTGAATCAGTGTACACAGAAACAACATGTTTGCAAGGATTCTGTGACCAAATTGCAAGCACGCTATGTAAAAATATAATACAATGATAATGAGCTGAAAAAGATCATACTAAAAGAACTGACCACTAATCAGGATTTAAGTGACATCATCAAAACACCATTTACAAAAGAACATTGAAGTTAAAAATCATTTATTTTTTTCAATGATGACATTCCTTGTCATATGATCCATTGAATTAAACAAAGCTTTTAGATTCCACGTGGTAGTGAAAATTTCCTGCATATATTGAGTTTTACGTATAAAGCCTGAGTGCTATGAGTATTTTTTATCCCCAAAAATCCATGATGAATTATAGATTTCCATATTCAATTTAATTAGTTGTTTGGTTACTATACGGTTAGATTCTGGATCTGGGTACTTATTGGCCAATGCAGAATGCTACATATACAACTACTACTTGATTTAATGAAAAAATCACTTGCATTTTAACAACACATTGATTTTGGGGTAGAGATCACTTTGATGACATTTCAGAATATTCAGGACCCCTCATCTCACATTAATAAATATCAAAGCTGTGCATGTCCTATTCTTCAAACTGAATTACATGGAGTAATGTGATGCCTACACTTGTTACAATTGACCAATCTGCATGACATACGGTATCACCTCGGGATATCTGAGTAGGAAGGCAGAACACGTGTTCGAAACCCTTGTCATGGCAGCACTCAATCCCACTTTAGGTTGGAGTAGCAAACAATTGCATTGCTCCACCTTGTTGGGAATGTTGTTTAATTTTGTATGGTCACTGCACGCCGTCCCACGCTGTAAGCATGAGATGTAATGCATACTGCTGTAGCTGATTTTTGATCTGTTTTTCTTAGCATATTATATAAAATGCATCTTTGTATAAAATACGAACTGCGCTCTGCCTTTTCCTGCCGCCGCCCCATTCATGCAGCAGCATGTGAGGTGATATGCTTACTGACAAGTATACACCATGAGAACACTGTTTAAGCATCCTTCTTATCCTTCTGCACCACGGAGAACCAGTAGAAGCCATCAGGGGAATAAACCTAATCGAGCTTTCTCTCGGTTAGAATTAAATGCCACATACACGTTGCACTTGCCTCTCCTGTTAACGTTCGTATCGTCAGGCGTCTCGTAATCAACTTCCTAGTTGTTTAGGTTAACTCTTAGACAAATATCTCCAGGATTTGATATTTTTCAACGCCCTCCTTAATTCCTTTTAGGGTGATAGAGTGGGTTACATGTGTAAGATTCACTCTTTTCCGTGTTATCACCATGCGTGTTATGCTTAAACAATGAGTGCTAATGGCTGTATTCTTTAGAAGGGTGACTGCATTTTTCATGCGTATTCATATTCATCTGGAACCTCTGTGATTCAACAACAAAATGGGGCAAGCAACCATTGTGGTAGCTAAAATGGAAAATAGATCATTTGCAAACTAATAGATTATGGGGGTGCTGTGGGTTTTTTCAGAATAGGAGTTAGCTGCCCAGATTTTACACAGTCTGGAATAGAGCCATGAAGTAATGAAGCATTTACTGTCTTGGTCCAGAGTGGAAGTACAGACATTTTGATCTGAATGAAGACGTTAGGCAGTAGAGGGTTGCAGAAGTGGTTTGAAGGTTTCAGTGTTAGAATTTTAAGACTATCACGCTTGTCAAAGGTTTAGATGTGTTCCACAAAATGTTGCTTTTGAGGACAAGCCCTTGGAGATATGGGGGCTCATCGAGCACAGGTGGAGGTTGATAAGAGGTTTGACCAGAAGGCGCTCCATTGCTGCTAGGAGTTCACGTTCAACCTTTTTTGTCTTTTCCAGGAAGTAGGAGGCAAATTCCTTGCAGTTTGGCTGGGGTTCGGTCCGATTGTGGAAGAGTTGGCTTGTTTGTTAGATTGTAATTTAATAATTTTGAACAGTTTTTTTGGATGCTTTCTGGCTTTGTCTTGTTTTCTAAACAATATCTGATGAGTTTGTCATAGATGCTCCTCAACAATCATGCAGTGTACATATTAGTCTGTTGTTATTCACAATGTTTATACATATGAGGTTAAGACCATGGTTTATGACTGTTTCACAGAGAGTATGTTGCGGTCAATGCAGGCTATCCCTTCACCTGGTCTGTTAGGTCTGTCCAATCTTATGATGTCATGACTAATATGTCAAGGATTGGTGGGGAGGGGTCATTTAACCATGTTTCAGTCAAGATTAGTAAATCCAGCTCATGTTTGAGGATTAGATTAGCAATGTCAGCTGCATGTCTTCGTTGCTGATCTGCAATAGAGAAACATGCATTTCAGGTGTGGTTTGGGTTTGCTAGTATTCTATAAGATGGGAATTTGTTTAAGGTTGGACTTGATGACATTTATTTTACTGGGCATAAGTACTATATGTGGGTTTGTGGGAATAGTTTGGATAGGACCCAAATTATCTGGGTTACCGTAGTATATAGGATTATATGAGAGGGGGAGGAATGACGCTGTCTGAGAGAGGATCTCTCATTCTAAAGAGTCGAGTAGAGGTGTTGGGGTAGGGTATCATATGCCATCTCAGTTGAGGGGGTGGAGAGATAGTTGTGGAGATGTTGTAAGGGGTGTCTAAAGACTGCTTTGTGTGGAAGAAAGTAGATAGGGAGTGGTTGTGTCTATTGATTTCAGGAGTCTTGTTAGGTCCCCAATTGGATGCAGTCTCTGAGATGATGTTTATTAGTCTTTGTAAGTCAGTCCTAAGTTGTTGAAGTTCTAGTGTAATCTCACCAAGTCTGGAATCTAGTGCGGAGTGGGAGCAGAGGGTCATGGATTGTGATAAAGGGCTGTGTGGTGGGGAGGTTCCATGTGTTGTGGTATAAGCGAGAGGCTGTCTTGAGGAGGCCAGTGAGGTTCTATGTGTTGTGGTGTTATTGTAAGGATGGCTTGAGGAGACCAATGAGGGGGTTGTTGAGCTGGAGATAGATTTATGGTTGATATCTGCAGGAATAGGGCCTGAGAGCCTGTTGAGAGGATGAGCTAGAGTTGTGTGGTCCATGTTACTGGTCAGGTTGGGGATTTTTGTTTTAGAGAAAGTTATCACAGTGTTCATGGGGAGTGTCATAAGTGTGCTAGAGTTATCCAGGATGGTGAAATCAGGGTTTGAAGGCAGCTCTCGGGATATGGAGTTACTAACTATGCTGTGTGTATCAGTAGCCACTGCTTTGGCTTTGAATAGTGGGCATAGACTGGTTTGTTGATGTAAGGGGAACAAAGCACCCATGGAAGGTGGCTGACAGTTGGAATTGTGTGAGCTGATTGCCCAGAGGGAACAAGGGTGGGAAAGGGTTGGATCACTTAGTGTAACTAGGCTATATGAGGACGTTACTTGGGGTTCATGAAGGTTGCCTGGAGAGCTAGGGTGACCTTGGTAGGGGGTGGATTCCTTACTTGTCATGGTGTGTTTTATGGTAGCAAAGATTTGGTCAGATGATTCTAGGTTGCGGTCTGATGATTGGATGAGGATAATTCCAGTGTTGTAAATGGAGATGGTTGCTTCTGCTTTGAAAGTGGGTGAGGGAGCTACAGAGAGTCTTAGACCGTGAGGTGATTTCCTGGATGTTGTGATCAAAAGTAGTGAGTAAAGTACTTTCCTCCGTTGGCTTTTCTTTTCATGTAGAAGATAAGATTGTTTATTCAAGCTCCTTTTGTCGCACAGGAGTCGGTCTCGGAGATTAGTGCTTCTGGGTTGGATTTCAGAAGTCTGTGTTTAAAGGACTTGGAGGAGTTTTTTGATAGGTTAGGAGGGAACTGCAGCCGGTTAGTTCCAGTTTGTCATCAGGTGTATAAAGAGAGTTAGGATACATGTCTGAGCGGTGATATAGATCCAAAAGACAGGCGGGGAGTCCGGTAATCAAATAAACAGGGCACGCTACTGACCTGATCAGCCTAATGGCAGTAAACAGGGGGGATATTCTACGAGAAGTGCAACCTCTTTCTGTTTTTGGGATACAGGTAGACTACTGTCTCATAGTGTAATTTACTTTTGGTATATCAACTTTCCTAAGGAAGAGGAGAACCCCATTACATTGCAGGTAAAGTAGCAGAGTAGTGCTCAATTTTCATTACATAATACTGAATTATAGTTAGGCAGTGATGTCCATCTACATGTGATAGGAAGGATGAGCTTAGCCAATTCATCTGTTTTTAATCATACCTCAGGGAGATATCAATAAATGTATATTGTCTATGACCTGGTAATTTTAATAGTTTTTGTAGGGATCTGTTGTCCGTCGAAGTTAGAGGGATTGGGTTTGACACAAAAACCATCATAACAGAAATGCAAAAAGTTGTTTTGATTAGAGCTCCTTGTCTGGACTCGACTCTGACATGAACTATCAGTCAGGACGAGGAGGATACCTCATAATGAGCCATGCTACCTCAGTAGGTGAGGGACTTACGTTCTATAAAGAAATAGATCTTTCTGTAGTTATAGGCACCATCCCTACTCCTCTATGATTCCAGGCCTATCACAGTTTTGTTATCAATAGTCTTATTTGGGAGAATGTGTAATAGACCTCTAGCCAATTTTCCTCTTCCTTCTCCTTTGTTGTAGGGGTAGTGGAGTAGCCTGGTAGTAAGATGCAGGAGCAAGAGGGTGTGGAGTACTGTAAGGTTGTAAGGAAGAGGAAGCAGCAAAAACATAACAGGTGGAATGTAGTTAAATATGTTTTCACTGAAGGGAGATACGTGAGTTGTCCCCACTGTACATCATTATTTTTGATGTAAAGTCAGTGGAGGATATGCCAAGGAAGCCATTTAAAATATGAATCTAAATATTTATATGGCTTGATCATCAAAACAATAGTATTTGTTTCTGCCTTGTTAAAAACAAGTCAGTTTTCTGTGAAAGTTCAGTAAATATGTACCTTGCTTCCAGTAACATCATTGGAGTAGTACTGTCCCTGGAACAGTGAGCAACAGGATACTTTCTCTCAGTGACATATCATTAAATTACAGTTGCTGCAGACTGGGTACACAGGGATAGCTAACAAATTAACAGGGAAAGCAGAGTCAGAACTGAGACAAGGGGCTGGCTTGGCTCTAATATCTCGTGCACAAGTCTACCTTGAATATATTTGGAATGTAAATCATTCAGCAAACATCATCTAAAATATGATAAAATCACTTCAAAATTTAAAAAAGTGTATTTCTTCAGCATGACAAGGGAGGTTATTACAACTTTGGAGGAGGTGTTAATCTGTCCCAAAAGTGACGGTAAAGTGACGGATATACCACCAGCCGTATTACGAGTCCATTATATCCTATGGAACTCGTAATACGGCTGGTGGTATAGCCGTCACTTTACCGTCACTTTTGGGACGGATTAACACCTCCTCCAAAGTTGTAATAACCCCCAAATTGTTTCATTTTAGCACTTCAAAATAATATCAGTGCATAAAGAGACATTTACTAAAAGTAATAGTTTTGAAACATGAACTAGCTGTTCCCAGTAACGCCGCGGTCTGTCTTACCTACCCCGTCTCCATGCTCCCCGGATTCTGGGGAGCAGTCCATCTAACCTACCCCATCTCCATGCTCCCCGGATTCCAGGGGGCATGGATAAGGGGTACATTAGACAGACCACGCCATTCCTGGGAACAACTGTTTTACTGGAGAATGACCAGCGCCCATGATATCCCCAAAGGGCCTGATTGCCTGAATCTAGGAGGGTCCCTGCTCATGTTGCAGTACTATTGTAAGGCATGTGGTATCTCTCAAGTAGTTGGCATAGAGTACTGTTACTCTCTTAGTGAGGAATAGGAGTTTCTTTAGGTCCGAACAAATTGCCACTAGATCTTTAAGACTGTTTTGAGCAAGAAACATGTTGACCAAGTTTGAGGGTTCCATAGTGTAGAAAGTAACCACACACAATCCCTACATGCAGACACTAATAGTAGAGGTGTTAGGCTCACATTGGATAAAGATTTAAGGGAACCAGATCATTATACCCTCCTTCCCTCTCTTTGGGGGTTATTACAACTTTAGAGGAGGTGTTAATCCGTCCCAAAAGTGACGGTAAAGTGACGGATATACCACCAGCTGTATTACAAGTCCATTGTATCCTATGGAACTCGTAATACGGCTGGTGGTATATCCGTCACTTTACCGTCACTTTTGGGACGGATTAACACCTCCTCCAAAGTTGTAATAACCCCCTTTGTTTTTAATCCTGACCATGGATGTCAGATTAGATTAAAGATTGAGGGGGTCATTCCGAGTTTGGCGGGCGGCGGTTGCCGCCCGCCAAACTTCCCCTGTCGAAAGACCGCGGGGGCCATTTCGACTTTCCCGCTGGGCTCGTGGGCGACCGCCAAAAGAGCGCCCGCCGGCCCAGCGGGAAAGGCCCTGCAACATTGAAGCCGGCTCCGAATGGAGCCGGCGGTGTTGCAGGGGTGCGACGGGTGCAGTTGCACCCGTCGCGATTTTCACTATCTGCAAAGCAGACAGTGAAAATCCTGCTGGGGCCCTGTTAGGGGGCCCCACGACTCCCGTTCCCGCCATCCTGTTTCTGGCAGTGAAAACTGCCAGAAACAGGCTGGCGGGAAGGGGGTCGGAATCCCCATGGCGGCGCTGCAAGCAGCGCCGCCATGGAGCATTCTCCCAGCCGGGGGAAATCCGGCAGGAAACCGCCGGACCCGGCTGGGCAACCGCGGCTTTACAGCCGCGGTCGGAATAGCAAAGGAAGCACCGCCAGCCTGTTGGCGGTGCTTCCGTGGTCGTCGACCCTGGCGGTCGATGACCGCCAGGGTCAGAATGACCCCCTGACTCTTTTTGGCAACCTTAGTCAATTTTAAAGCACCTTTTTGTCCAATCCCTCACTCCTGTACTCACTTCCGGCAAATTTATCACTAACATCTCTGGCAAAGAGCCCTCTACTAGGGCCCGTCAGGCATTGCAGCGCAAGCCTGATGAGGAGCATGGCCCAATGATGAAGCATGTCACCTGATGGTGAGTGAGGGCTACTGTTACTAGTAATTAAATGCTTTCAAGGACCATGAGACTCCTGCCCTAGTAGGCAGCATGGAACCTCATCTTTTGGAACTGTGCATTTACATTTTTGCAATGCAATTTTATCTCACCTTAAGTACTGTAAGCCCTTTATTTAGTACTGCTGGTAAAAACCTTAACACAGATACTGTACAGAGAGTCCAAAATTAGGCGGCAAAACTATTAGTAGGTGCTAAAATGTCTTGATGGGCCAACACCAGTACTGAAAAACTGCATTTGCTGCCTTTCGGAAAAAGATTTGTTTGGTCCATAGAGCCTTCTATAAACACAGCCCAGAAAAATGATCTGCTAAATTTCAGAATACCTTCTGTGCAGACATTTACAATGTGTTAATGCCTTTATGATCACTTCCCCAAATTAATTCTGTTCGGAAGGGCAGGTTGTCCCTGTCATTCCTGGCCCCTAGACTCTGGAATGACCTCCCCCTTGACATCAGGTCAAGGGTACCATTATAGGTTCACAAGGTTCTAAAGACATGGCTGTTCCAATAAACTCTTTTCTCATCTTTTTAGTTTTTCTAAATTCAGCATCATCATCATTAGCTGTTAAAATGTTGACAGTGCTGGAGGAAACAAAATGCAGTGCTTAAAGCTGAGTTGGGTGGATTGTTTGTGTGAGTGGAGATGGTGAAGTGAGGAGATAAACAGAAATATGTTCAGAAGAAAAATGTTGCAAAACTGTCTCAAAAGGAAAATAATGATGTGTTAGATATGCAGATGGAGGATTTTTTAAAGATGTGACGAGAAAAGGTCAGTACATGCCTAACAGAATGAGAGACAACAGAGTAAAGTGGCATGAATGGGAACAGAAGTGATTGAGACCTCTGAAGACCACCTCCCATTTTATATCTCTTAGCAATGTTTAATTCAGTCTGTTCAGAATTGAAACATTTTCAATTTTATTTATTCATCCCCAAAATATTGTTGATGCACTTTGGGTCTGATTTAGGTCATGGCGGAGGGAAATACTCCATCACAAACATTATAGATATCCTGTTCGCCGTATTACGTTCTCATTATCTCCTGCACAAATCGTAATGTGGGAGACGGGGTATCCGTCATATTTGTGACAGAGTATTCCCTCTGCCAAAACTCAGGCCCTTTGTTCTATGTCTAGAGGCCATAACATAAAACCCAAAGAAAGGTGCCTATATACTGGCCAGGTGGCATGCTTTGGAAAGGCAGGATTTAAGTTTTCTTGAATTATGCCACACCCTTAATTAGTTAGGACACGCCGCTTGGCAAGGAATCCTAGTTACTCTTTTTTTCCAATGTCTTCTAGAGATTCCCCACCTTTTTCATCTCACTTAACGTATTAGCACATGGGATGATTACCATAGCGATCCAATCAACGCACAGCGTTGGAGCTTTACGCCTCTCTTAGGTCATTTGTATGGTCCTTGGACATTTGGGAGACAGTGCTTCAGCAATTGAAGTTGGCTCTTACATTAGGTATTCACTTCTGCAGCATCTGTTGTTTTCTTGCTGAATTCCCATATGTATATGAGAAGTATCAGAAATAGGATCTGCTTGCCAGCGATGTTATCTTTAGCTGTAGGGTCCTTCCAAAATCCTGCAATGTTCACTTTCACCAGGTTCAAGGCCCCAGAACTTCATCACCCACCTCTGTTAGGCTCTGCCACGTGCATTGGATCCAGGGGCCAGTGTTTGAGATGGTACCATATCTACTGTGAGAATAGCAGCACAAACAGGTTCATTTTACTGACAAATCATGTCCATCCTAGTGATTAGGTCTTATAGTGCTTCATGTTGTGTCACTCAGAAGTGATGTAAATAATTAATGTTCCCACATATTGTGGAATATGGTTAATACAATTGCTAGAGCTGCAGTTGCATGCGTCACCCTAGAACCAGAACATATATATCAACAACATGTAATATCTTATTCTGGAATGGCTCTCTACTATTCTCTCAGTTATGAGCTTCTCTTGTAGCCAGCAGTGGCCAAGTCACAGTGTCATAGCAGATGTTTGTCATTGTAGAATCATCTGTTCCTGGGGTATGACTCCACAGTTCACAAACGACAAATTTCAATTACTAGGTAGTACTAAGATTCTTGATAATATTTGGAAACAGTGTTCCCCATCACAGAGATTTCTCCTGTTTTGTTGCCCTTTAAAGTCACTAGACCCTTATTGAGCGTATGCACAAGGGTTAGCACCTCCAAACGTAGCAGCATCAAGTTCAGTTACACACATCTATCCACATATATATCCATTCTTTGTGATGTAATGGTGTAATTTTGGTAATTTCACATAACAAGCGTAAAGTGAAATTCCCGAAATTACACCAATTATGCTGGTATAATTTAAATTTCACCTTTGGCTGATAAATACAAATATACCGCCTACAAAATGCAACCTTTAGTCCACTTGTACACACAAAGGTGCTATCACCATTCCTTGTGCAAATATCCATCAATACATAGACATTTTCCTTTCACCTACTTATATATCTGTCCATACAGATTCAGCATTCACCAGAGCATAAATTCACAGGCCATCCAGCCTCCCATTCATCCAACTGTCCACCACTTCACACCACCACCCACTTCTACATCCATTCACTTAAGTGTCAATACAGTAATGGGAACTGCCACCGGTAATATAACACAACTTGACATATTTAGTTGTTAGTGCATGTTCACTGCTTGGGACAACTTGGTGCTGGTAATAATTAATGTTTATACTCAATCTTCCAAACTTAAAGTTTTTACTTGCTCAACCATTCATGCTCTTAGAAATCCACCCAAGCTTACTGAAACAAGCACATCAAATAGCCAAGGGTGACTGTACTGCTGCTGCAGACTGTGCTTTTATTTGAGAGAAATGATTACACTGATACTTCCAGAGGTTTGCCTGGTCTCTGACAGGGGGACTGCTGCTGCTGCTGCCATAGTGTCAGAAAGCGAAGCTTCCAGTGCACAATGCTGTACCTGTTACATGCAGGAGGAAAGCTTATATGTCTGCCCATGCTCTACCTGTTCCCTGAGCAATGGAAGCCTCACTGCCCATGCCTGTACCTAATGTGTGAGGTATGCTGTGCTGTACTTCTGTGAAGATGGGAAACTTGCCAACTGATGCATATGGTGTACCTGTTCCTTTGGGAGCGGCAAACATGTGCTGCTAATCCCTGGATGTGTCTGTTTTGTCAGTGATGCTTTGTTGGGCTGGGCCCTTTTTGCAGGGTAGCCCAGATATATTGCATTCCTTTACTGAAACTGTTTTTTGGCTTTTAGGACTCTGCACACTTTACTCCTGCTAACCAGTGGTACAGTGCTTGTGCTACCCCTTCTCAACATGGTAACATTGGTATAAACCCTATTGGTCCTTTTGATTTACTTATGTTATATGGTACCATAAATATATGGTAGTACAAGTACCCAATTATATGGTAGTACAAGTACCCAAAGTGTGTAAATTAAATACTACAAGATGGGCTGCAGCACACATTGTACCACCCACTAAAGTAGCACTGTAAAACATGTCTAAGGTCTGCCACTGCAGCCTGTAGGGCAGTTTTAAACTGCCATTTCAGCCTTGCAGAATAAACTTTTTGCCTGGACTAATCCTTCATTTATAATGCTTTTAAGTCACCCCTAATGAAGGACCTAAAGGCTAACAAGGCAAGGTGCATAGTATTTAAGAAGTAGGACATGAGAAACTTTACTTTGGAAGCCGGTAGGAGATTACTTTACCCACTCATTTGAATTCAAATGTTATCATTTATCTTTATTGGAAATGCCTGATTTTACCTCACTATTCTGAAAATGACACTTCCAGAAAGTTGACATTTTTCTAACAAAACCAAATGTGTCTTTTTGCCAGTGTCCAGGATCATATGACTGTATTAGCTGTCCTGTGGTATGATGTATATTCGTTCCAGAGAGAGAACAAAAGGGCTTTTGGTGTAGGGAGGAGTATTCCTCTCCAGAGCAGGATGGCCCAGGGGTTGTACTTAGCCTCACCTGAGCTTCAAAGTGTAGCCTGAGAGCTGTGCCCACCCCCTTCCTGACTTTTGACAAGGTCTGCTCTGTCACTGGCAAATGCAGCTGACACCTGGGCTTGCCTGGCCTTTGTTACCCTAGACAGTTTGATGCAAAACCCATGGGAAGGGGCAGAACTGACCAGAACCATTTTAGGGGTACACAAACAGAGGGACCCTCACACAAAGACTAGCACTGGCTATAAAGGGCCTCTGATCAGAACTCTTCTTGACCTATGGAAAATTAAAAACAAGGAATGCCCTGCTGTCTGAAAAAGAAAGGATGGACCTGTTTGACTTGAACCCACGATCCCCATAAGTAATGCCAAGAGTCAGTTGGCTGACCTCCTGCTTGACCTACAGGAACACAACAAGCTTCCAGAGGCATTCTTTGCAATTCCCTTCTGCCCAGCTCCAACTGGAGTTGCCTGAGCCTCCTGCTGGACTCTTTTGGTGTGATTCCTGATTCCCAAGAGGTGCCTGGGTCCTGGACCCTTGGCCTGCATCAGAGTGTACTCCTCCTTCTTCACAACTGCCAAGACTGAACTACAGGTTAAAATCTAAATGTTATGGGTTCTACATGACCTCAAGCAGACTCTTTGCATCAGAAATGACCAAGACCTCTCCCGCCAACTCGAACTTCTGAAGGCGAGATGTCTTTGCGCCAACAGCAACCACCCGCATCTCTGCCAACACAAAGTTCCAGTGGCGACCTGGTCTTGGCACCAACCATAGATCTTCTTGCAGCTTCTCCCAAAGCTTCTCCTCATGTGGAATTGTTCTGTGGCAAGGTAAACTCTTCATTCGCATGAACCTGGTCCTTAAATCTGACCCGCTGTCAATAGCGGTCATCCTGAGCTTGTGACTTTGAACGGGTCCAGTATGACCAGATAACTGCAAGTGGCACTTTGTACATTTTTGTGCTATTTTCACCTGAAACTTAAAAATTAAAAACTTATGTTCTACTAATTTTATTTTTGTCATTTTATGTATTAAAATTTTATTTATTTTTCTAAAATGCTTAGGGATTTTTCTTGTGTTGGATTTTCACTTTATTACTGTTTGAGTGCTATATAAATAATGTACATGTTGCCTCCTAGTTAAACCTGGCTGCTTTGTGCTAAACTACGAGAGGGTTAAGTACAAGTTTATTTAGTGACTTTTTTGGTTCACCCTGATAATGATTGTGTTTATTACTTGAGTGAAGCTCTCAGCCCTCTCAACTAATAATCCGATTTCTTACATGTTTGCACTGTTGGTTTGGAGGAGGGATGCTGGCTTTCTAATGTTTCAGGAGCATTAATCACACCCATTGTTTCATACTAATCTGTTTTTGCCATTTGGGTGCATCTGGGTGTGAGATCTGCCCATGATTTTGAGCAACCAGTTGATGTGCCTGTCTTCTTAAAAGAACTATAGGTAGTATTGCCACATTTCTCAGATAAAAATACTGGCCATTTCTGTGTATTCTGAGGTTAAGGAACCACCAGGAGATGGTATTACATAGCATTTTGTGTAAACTTGACTGCATGTATTCTTTTTCTTTAACATTGAAATGTGGCCCCTATTTGCATTAAAAATACATTGGAATAGTCTAGACCAGGGGTCTCCAACCTTTTCTTTAACAAGAGCTACTTATGTTAAAAAAAAATCATGCTGAGCTACTAATACTGTTAGTGTTGTGCAGACAACATTAAGTTAGTGGCCACCCTATGCGAGACTGCAAGTGGTTATTACTACAGTGTATCAGGCTGGGTCACCAGTAGTAATGCAAGAAAGGTTTGAGCTACCTGAAATGTATAGTTTAGAAATTAAACCCTTTTTCTCCAAACATCATCTTATGAGCTCTGAAGATATACACATTTGCATCTTGAATACACACTTTTTAATTTTGGTATACATATGTTAATTAATCCAAGCAATAAACTCTAATTTAGTAGGAAGGGCTGCATGTAGGAGAGCTTATTACAGGTAGCTGGAGAGCTACCAGTACCTCACAAGCTGCTCATTGGAGATGCGCGGTCTAGACCACTCAAATTCTTTTGATATATTTTCATATTGTTTTACTGCTTTATGTTTATATTTCAAAGGGGCTAAGTACAGGAATGTGATGTTTTTTATGATTTATTTTTAATTAGATTTAGCATGGAAGTACTGTCCAGATTAAGGGTCACAGATGCAGACCTTTCACAATAGCTTACGTGGTTAATATACCTGCACCAGAGCATTGCTATGTTAGATCTCACATTTGTAGTCTAATTGAGATAGCGTAGAGGGTTCATGCCTTTGTTTCAGATGTTGCTGTGTAAACTTTGCATCCACTTACATCCTTCTTTTTATGTCTACCTGAAGGACCCTCATCATCTGCTGTGTAGAGGTTGAAGGATAGGATGTTGACATGGCCTGAGTGTCTCTCATCCTCTTCCTGCCTCAGAGAGATTGCATCCACCCTTTCTAATGGCATCTCCCTTCATGTCATCGTATTGTGGTGTCCTGTTGGAAGCCAGCTTGTTAGGGAATTGTTCCTAGGACCATCAATTGGCTTTAACCCAGTTGGATGGTTCAGTGTTTATTAGATCAGTAGTGCATGCAGCTCAAGCCACACTTACTGTAGGAAAGTGCCACTGTTGGCATGGTTACCCCCCTCAACTTTAGCCTGATATTGATGCCATCTTTCATTGAAAGTGTGCTGGGATCCTGCTAACCGGGCTCCAGCACCAGTGTTCTTTCCCAAAATCTGTACCTTTGTGTTCCCAATTGACACACCCATGGCATGGCACACAGTTAAGTCCCTTGTAAAAGGTACCCATGGTACCAAGGACCCTGTGGCCAGGGATGGTTCCCTAGGGCTGTAGCATGTATTATGCCACCATGGGGGACCTCTCACTAAGCACATGCACACTGCCTTTGCAGCTTGTGTGTGCTGGTAGGGAGAAAAAGGCAAAGTCGACATGGCACCCCTCTCAGGGTGCCATGCCCACAAACCACTGCCTGTGGCATAGGTAAGTTAGCCCTCTAACAGGCTTTACAGCCCTAATGCAGGGTGCACTATACCACAGGCGAGGGCATAGCTGCATGAGCAATAGGCCCCTATAGTGTCTAAGTCCATTCTTAGACATTGTAAGTACAGTGTAGCCATATTGAGTATATGGTCTGGAATTTTATCATTGTAAACCCCACAGCTCCATAATGGCTTCGCTGAATACTGGGAAGCTTGGTATCAAACGTCTCTGCACAATAAATCCACACTGATGCCAGTGTGGGATTTATTGAGAAATGCACCCACAGGGCATCTTAGAGATGTCCCTTGTATGTTAGTCAAACTGCTAGTTCAGGACTGACCGGTCTGTGCCAGCCTGCCACTTTCAGACAAGTTTCTGACCACATGGGATGAGAGCCTTTATGCTCTCTGTGGCCAGAAATAAAGCCTGTCCTAGGTGCAAGTGCCTCACACCTCCCCCATACAGGAACTGTAACACCTATCAGTGAGCCTCAAAGGCTCAAGCCTGGGGTTACAGTGTCCCAGGGCACTGCAGCTAGTGGAGTTGCCTGCCCCCTGGACAAAGCCTAACTTTTGGCAGCAAGTCCTGGGAGAAAATTATGGAAAACAGAGAGGAGAGACCACCCCAGCTAGGATCATCCCTAAGGTGTCCAGAGTTGAGGTGACCCCCTCCCTGCAGAATCTTCCATCTTGGTTTGGAGGACAGGTACAAATAGGGTTAGGTTTGTGTCCCCCTCCCCAAAGGAAGTGGATACAAGAAGAGTTTAGCCACCCTCAGAGGTAGTAGCCATTGGCTACTGCCCTCTGCCCCTATAACGTCCCTAAATCCAGGACTTAAGGGGCTCCCTGAACCCAGCTCACCAGATTCCTGGTGACCTGACAAGAAACAAGAAGGACTGCTAAGCTGAACCCACAGCAGAGAAGAAGGAAGACGCAAAGAACCTGCAACAAGAAAGTGACGCATCCTGCGGGTCCAGTGACCGCTATCAAGCTCCAGAGTACTGCCCTGCACCCAAAAGGACCAAGAACTCCCATGGACAGTGGCCCTGTCCAAGAAGTAATGACAACCAAGAAACTTCAGAGCCTTCCCAGATCCGTGAGTACTGACCACCCTGCACCCGACGCCGTTGCCTGGTGACCAGATGGAGCAACCAGTTAGAGAGTCCCCAGTTAACTGTGATCAAGTGCCCACCCTGGGTTGACCTCTCCACTTCTCCACGACGATGCCTGCAGAGGGAATCCCGAGGACCCCTCTGACCCCCTGACGGCAAAAGCTCTGGAAGAAGATATCCAACACTTAAAAGACCAATGCACCCGTAGCCCCCAGGCCTTGGAGAACCCGACCTCTGGTGCAGCTACATTCAGCAGGTGGCCCTCCTCCTTGTCCAGCCTGTGGTTTGCCCAAGTCAACCCCCTGACCTCACCTGCAGCATCTGAGTGACCCCCGGGACCTCCTCATAGGCCAGCATTGGAAACCCGACACCCTGGTTTGCACCCTGGCCCCAAGTGCTCCTCTAAACCCCCCAGGTCTGCTCTTCGGAGTCACATGTACTTACCTGCAGGCAGGCCTGATTCCAAGTGCCCCCAGTCTCCATAGGAGCCCATGTTAAATTTGCCTCAACTTTGACCTCTGCACCCGGCCAGCCCTGTGTTGCTGGTGGTGGGTATTTGGGGTTAACTTGAACCCCAACCTGTGGACATCCTAACCCCGGCGACTGGAACTGTAAGTCCAGTAATTACCTGTAAATTGTTCTAACTTTTCTTCCCCCCAGGAGCTGTTTACTGAAAATTGCACTGTGTCAACTTTTCAAACAGATAATTGCCAATAATTCAAAAACTGTATAACTTATCACTTTCAAACAAAGTACTATTGATATATGTGCGAAATACAAATCTATTGAAGTACCTACCTGAAACTTGAATCTTGTGATTCTAGAAATAAATTAAGAAATATATATTTGCTATATAACTGTGTATATGACTCTAGAGTTAAGTCATTGACTGTGTGCTTCTTCTATTGTCTGTGTGTGTACAACAAATGCTTTGCACTACCCTCTGATAAGTCCACACTATCACAAAAGAGAGCATTAGTATTATCTACTTTAGCCTCTGTGAAGCCTGTGGGGAACCCCTGGACTCTGTGCACACTAAGGGGGTCATTCCGACCCCGGCGGGCGGCGGGCGCCGCCCGCCGGGCGGAGACCGCCAGAAGACCGCACCGCGGTCAAATGACCGCAGCGGTCATTCTGACTTTCCCGCTGGGCGGGCGGGCGACCGCCAAAAGGCCTCCCGCCCAGCGGGAAAGCCCCAGCAACGATGTAGCTGGCTCCGAATGGAGCCGGCGGAGTTGCTGGTGTGCGACGGGTGCAGTGGCACCGGTCGCGATTTTCAGTGTCTGCTAGGCAGACACTGAAAATCATTATGGGGCCCTGTTAGGGGGCCCCTGCACTGCCCATGTCTGTGGCATGGGCAGGGCAGGGGCCCCCAGGGGCCCCACAACACCCGTTCCCGCCATCCAAACCGCCAGGACCAGGATGGCGGGAAGGGGGTCGGAATCCCCATGGCGGGGCTGCGAGCAGCGCCACCATGGAGGATTCTTTGGGGCAGGGGTAAACCGGCGGGAAACCGCCGGTTGCCCTTTTCTGACCGCCGCTTTACTGCCGCGGTCAGAATTGCCCATGAAGCACCGCCAGCCTGTTGGCAGTGCTTCCGCTGCACTCTGCCCTGGCGGTTAAAAATGACCGCCTATATCTCATATATTTCATATTGTATATACAGAGCCAGCTTCCTACACTTACACATCACAGTACAGCAACAGAACGCATTAGACACAATTCCTATCACCAGCGTATGCACAATACAGGTTGAAGCTGTACAATTGTAAATGTTTGTGAACCCTCACTGGCACATCCTTGCAATTTATACTGCCAAATGTTACTGTATCATCAGTGTACATATCCTTTGTGAAAGAGGTTAAATTAAACCAAACACATTCAAAACATATAGAATGGTATCAAAAACACATAATTATGAAAGGTTGCTCTATACCTACTTACCACATGCAGCCGCCTAGTGATGGACAATTGTGCACCGCAGCAGAACAAATTAATTTACACATTAATTCATTAATTTACAATACCATTTCTGTACTTTCTATTAAAAGGGAGGGAGAAAGATGACTCACTGGTTGCTTTGCAGTTCTCCACAGTATGCAAGGGTTTTATGGTCAAGGTAGTTTCCTTTCCTGGAGTTTTAGGTACTGTATGTTATTTGTCATTACACTCTGTTAGTATTGTACAAAATGTCCTACTTTTTGCAGCTTCCACTTAGTATGCTCTCCATGATGCCTCTCTTCTTCCAATTATGGTCTGCTACTGGACTTGGGCTACAAAAATGCCTGTTCTCGTTGCCCACTCTAAGACTGGTCTGCTGATGTTAGGTGTGAGATTATGCTAGTCTACTCCCCTGAGTCTGTCTGCCCTACCTTACTGTGAGGCAGAACTAGATCAGAGTAGCTAAACTAGTACTGACTATCTCGCTGAAGTCCTGCAATGACTGGCCTTACCTTTCCAAATAACTGAAAAAGAAGACACCTAGTCCTGTCTATTACCACCATCCAGTGACCCCACCTGCCCTGTCAAAGTTAGCTGGGTATACCTCTTTGTTGGGAAATCTCAGAATCACACCCCCTAACATTACTGACTAAGCTACATCTTGGGTTTTGAGTATGTATCTTGCTTCTTTTTGTCACCACCCTACAATTCCTATCTCCTTATCTCACTCTTCCAGGTCCTTTTTCGTCCTTACTTTCTCTTTGTCAATCTTCCTACCTTTTCCTCCTCCTTCTTGGTGCAAATGAAGCAATGAATACAACATTTCTATTTTTTAAATGCCAGACCATGAAAATGTTGGCTCTTTTGAGATTGGCAACTGTATTCAACAGAGAAGCTGTCAGTAGTTTCTGTTGCAGTTATTAATTTCAGAATTTGTTTGAAACTTGGACATCAGAATATAATACATATGAATACCTAAAAAGAAACTGGTGCACAATAAATGAGTATGTAACCAATTTCCTGTATGTAGCTCACACAGGGTATGCCAAAATGCCATGCTCTGTGCATGCTACATTTAGGAATGACCACAAGACATGTGATGTATATTATCTTCTATGGTATGTAGTGGGTGCAGGCCATTGCCAGGGATAAGAGTTCATGCCGCCATACTTGTGTCCCCTTTTCCAATGTATGGAGCATGCATGGAGCATTACGCAAGCAAAATACATGGCATGACCCATATACTGTAGACTCAGGTCTTGGCAGCAAGCCATTTTCCATGTGCCCTGTACCACTGGTCACTGGATGCAGAAAACATGGCTAAAGGACCATGGAGTTTAGGTAAAGGTAATTGAACTGATGGAGAACCCTGTTATTCAGTCATTCTTTCCAGTCTGAATAGGGCTCATCTGGCTAGCAGGCAATATATATATACCCTCTTTGCCTTTGTTTAAGTAGTTCCAGGACTTTTCTGTTCCTCTTTTAGCACCTCCAGACAGTACCTGCCACACAACGTTCTCCGGTGCCCACAGTCTCCCCACGGTACCTTTTCTCTGCCCTCAGCACCATGTACTTTCTTCTGGTTGGCCTCCTTTTTGTTTTACCAGCCTAATTAGCTCAGTTGGTCAAACTTCATTTTAACTTCTGGTGTCAAAGAACCAGTTTGGACCTTGAGACCCCACCGAATCCTCAACAGGACAAGCTAGGCAAAATAAAGCACACACATTGGGCACTGGTACAGCGTAATAAACTATCACTGTGATCACAACAGTAGACCTCTTTAATCACTTGTCAACTGCAATGCACACCATCAGCAGTATACTTTAGAAAGACATTTGCACAAAAGTATCAGTGTGCTGATGACAGCACTCTCCACGATGTACCATGGCAAAACCAAATAAGGAACATACTAAGACAGAGGTGCTAACATCCACCCAACACAGATCAATTATGGCATAAACTGGATGTACACAAGTGAGAGAGCATAACTTGGCTGTGCCATTATGCGTTCCAGAAGGATAAATGAAATGTACTTAATGATGTATATACTATGGTGGTCATTCTGACCCTGGCGGTCTTTGACCGCCAGGGCGGAGGACCGCGGGAGCACCGCCGACAGGCCGGCGGTGCTCCAATGGGGATTCCGACCGCGGCGGTAAAGCCGCGGTCGGACCGGCACCACTGGCGGGGTCCCGCCAGTGTACCGCCGCCCCATTGAATCCTCCGCGGCGGCGCAGCTTGCTTCACCGCCGCGGGGATTCCGACCCCCCCTACCGCCATCCAGATCCCGGCGGTCGGACCGCCGGGATCCGGATGGCGGTAGGGGGGGGTCGCGGGCCCCTGGGGGCCCCTGCAGTGCCCATGCCACTGGCATGGGCATTGCAGGGGCCCCCGTAAGAGGGCCCCTACAAGTATTTCACTGTCTGCTGCGCAGACAGTGAAATACGCGACGGGTGCAACTGCACCCGTCGCACAGCTTCCACTCCGCCGGCTCGATTCCGAGCCGGCTTCATCGTGGAAGCCTCTTTCCCGCTGGGCTGGCGGGCGGTCTGAAGGCGACCGCCCGCCAGCCCAGCGGGAAAGTCAGAATTACCGCCGCGGTCTTTCGACCGCGGAACGGTAATCTGACGGCGGGACTTTGGCGGGCGGCCTCCGCCGCCCGCCAAGGTCAGAATGAGGGCCTATATGTTTAAATCTATTCATGCAAACGAAGAGGACTGAAAGTTGTGAATTGAAGTGTACTTATAAGTGGAAATGTAGAATGATCATATGCAAAGCACATGTATGCAGTATTATTCAAAGTACGAATATTATGATTATCTAGTTAATTAACATTTACCTAGCTAATTCCCATCATTAGTGTTTATGTGAAAGCACGTATAACCATGTATTTGAATGAGCATTAAGGTCTATGTTAACTTGGCTGGAGTTGAGGCCTGAAATGTTTTAATGTGTTAAACCTTCAATGTGCAAGTTTTGCCTTTGAAGTGTATTTTTTACTTACAGGTGCATCTGCAGAAGTTTTCTCTTAAACAAACACTTATTGTTAGTTGTAGATAAGAGGCTATGGGAAGAATGGTTGCCAAGGACAAGAGTATTAGTAGGGAGTTGTGCAGAAGAACTCCTCTCTGGATTCCTGAAGGCGAGAATAATCCAAGGTCATCCTGATGCTTGGACCGAGGGATAAAAGTCTAATGAAAAGATACCATTCACATTCATGTACAAACCATGGAAACTTACTGGGTGTGACGTCAACTATCTGAGTTTCGATGGGATAAGAGTGTTTAGCCAGTCAGAGATTGAGAATCATTTTGCCCTCTAACTAGCGCGGACCCTTAGAGACTTAGGGATATGCAGACCTCTGTTTCACCTTGTTTTGGCTGATATGGCTTTATGCTACGCACATGTCTCTTACAGGAGCTTCTACTGAGTTTTCTGTAGTGCTGACACTTTTAATTCATTTTTATTGCCTTAGACTAGAGAATATTATGGTTTTTCATAGCCTTTTAGACTTCTGTAGATTCAATGGTCAGGCAGGAGGTTCAAAGTTTGAATTTTGAGCACCAAGTATTGTTCCTCATCTCCTGTATTGCTGCTACTGAGGTTTTGGTATGTCTCATGTTGGTGTGTTTTAACCTAATGTGACGCTTTAACTCACTTTGGTAATTCTGTACTTGTATAGGATGTTTTTTGAGACTCATCTACATAGGGGGCGTGGTCTGGCCACGAACATAGATGGACGCTTGAATCTCGAGCTCCATGCGCCGGCAGGCTTGCCAAGGAGGTAGCAGCCTCTTCACTGTCACTGAGGGTCGACAGAGAAGCCCTTCTCAACCCCGATGCCAACTGGAGTTGCCAGCCCGGCGGAAGGATGGCGACTCACCCGGTAATGGTGAGTTCACCCTGCCTCCGAGCTGGCACTTGGACTCGCGCCTTAGCAAAGGGGTGGAGCTGCGGCTTATAGTGAGCGCCAACACCACCCGTCGAGCCCCCAGGCTAAGCCTCCGACCTCCTTGCAGGCCCAGCAGCACAGCACAACGTGGGGGGAGCATAAACGAATGCCCAAAGGGCTTCTTCAGAGACCCAACCTGCGAAGGGCAGGACCAACAGCAAGATACAACACGGGGAGCATGAATTAATGCCCATAAGAGTGCCCCAGGGGTACCCCCAGCTACCAGCAGGCCTGGAAGCATAGAACAATGCAGGGGGAGTCTGATTCAACCCCTGAGGGACTGCTCCAGGGAAATCTTCAGCTCCTAACAGGCCATGCAGCATAATACAACGAAGGGGAAGCCTGAACTACAGCACGGAGGACAGCCCCAGGGACAGCTCCGGCTAACAATGGGCCCTAGCAGCATAACACAATGCAGGGGAAGCCTGACTAAACTCTGAAAGACTGACCCAGGGACACCTATACCTATCAAAAGACCATGCCCTCCTCCTAAGAGGATTGCCCCTGCTGGAGCCCAGCACAACCCTCCAGCCATGCGGCAGTACCCACCCTCGATGATGTCAATTACACCACCCACAGACTCCCCATCTGGGAGCACTGACTTGGACATAGGACAGTACCCTGAAGCCCCCACCAAGTACCCCCGTCAACCATCACAGGGCACAGATAACCATCCCCAAACACAGCAACCATCCAGTTAGACAGGACCTCATGCATGGTCAAGGGCTCTCCCACTGCAGCCCAACTACCAGTCGCCCGCCCTCTAGGTGGGGGTCACCTCCTTGCCCAGATATCAGCAGCAAACGATAGTCCTGCTCATGCCCTTACTGGATCTGACAAAGACCGTCACACTTGCCGCCAGTGCATGCCTGGCCAGCAAAGGACTCCAATAATGTTGAACCTCCCCCACACCCTCTTTATGCCTAAAGGGGGCAGCGCAGACTATCTGGCAACAGAGACACACCATGGAGCACACATCCTTCTCTGACCTTTGGTACTGGAGCACTATCTGCACCATCTGCATTACCCCTGCCCTGGTCTGATTCCGAGAGCTGATCTGAGAGCCGTACGCTACCAAATAGGACTACGTGACCACACCTACCGGCAAACCTGCACAACTGCTCTTTTTGAAATCTCTCCAACCCCATCCTATTGCTACTGCAAAGGGTCTGTCAGTGACTATCCGGGCTGATGACCTCACTGGTTCAGTGCCAGACACCAACATGGACCATATCCTCCAGGAGATCATGGTGGTGGGGTATTGGTTGGAAGGTATGGACTCCAACATCTCTACGCTCATGGCTGAGACCAAGTCCATCCACATGGACATTGCGAGATTCCAGAATCATGTAACAGACTTGGAGCATTGCATCTCAATGGCGGAGGATCGTCTCAACATTCTACCGTAAAGAGATCAGGAACTCCTCTTCCTCTGAAGTAAAGTCATCCACTTGGAAGATAGATGCTCTGACTATCCTAGGCCACACCCTGTCTCAACCACATTCCTCCTTGGACTAGCACTGTGTTTCACCCTTTACCCTGCCTTTTCGCTCCTACTCCAATATGATCCTGCAGCATCTGGGACAACAATGGCATTCATATTGAAGGACATACCCTTAACTGGAACCAGTGGTGCATGCAGGCATCCACAGCCTGGACCAGATCCTAGCTGATGGCGACCTGAATCTGATCAGGTGCCCCCACGAGGCCTTTCTGTGCACCAGGCATAGCAGCAACTTCAACTGTCACACTGTTTGTGGCACAGCATGGGATCTCACCCTTTGACCCTCCCCGTCTCACCCATGCTATCATACCTGAGGACTTGGGGCCATTTCAGGGAGGTAATGTCAGACCTATATGAGGCCCTCAAACATCACATCTTCTCGCAGCCCTTCCTTGACACCCTCCGTACCAAATGGCAATCTCGCCTGCAGATAGAAATCGAGGAGGAGGACTGGTCGGACATTATGGAAACTCTGGACAGGGGCACAAGGTAAGCCCGCCTGAAGTTTTGCCTCTTCAAAGCTCTCCATGAGTGCCACTGGACGCCAGTGAAACTCCACAGGACACGCATGCTGCCACATGTAAATTGCTGGTGATGCCCGGCTAACCGCTGCACCTCACCCATATTCCATGTGAAAGGCTTTCAGTCCAGCCCTTGTGGATAGCAATTAGCGGCATCCTAGGTACCTCTATGATGCTCAAAGAGCCCTATTCTCCTTCAGTTATCCTTCTACATGACACAAAGTGTACCACAGATTTAACCCGTCCACAATGCTTACTTTTACACATGGCCCTTGCGACCACCAAGATTTGAATACTCTGACCCTGGCGCTTCCCTATGATACCCTTGCCAGTCAGTAGCGAGGGTCCAGACGGCGGCCCACAAATATGTCATTTAACATCTACAGGACCAATCAGCGTTATTTCAACAGAAATGGGAGCCTTCTCTTTGGGACGGCCTGTAACACCCCACCGAAAAAGACCACAGTTGGTCTCTTACTCCCCCGCCCATCCTCCTCCTGACCCCCCTTAAACCAGTCCCCCCACCTCTCCCTATACCTCTGTTCCCCTCCCCCACCACATCCCTTTCCCTCCACCCACTTCTCTTCTCTTCGCTTCCCTCCGTCTCTCTCCCTCCCCTTCCCTTAACCTCCCCCCATCCCTGTTCCCTCTTCCACTCCCTAGTCCCCTCCACTGGACCCACCCGCAGTCCCTGCCTTTATCGGAATCACCTACGCTCTGTCTCCAAAGTGGTCACAGGGCCCGCAGATCTTCTTTTATCATCATGCTTAAACCTCATCATGGGTCCTGCTACCAGAACACTGGACCATTGCTATCTATTTCCCCTTCCCTACTACACCCCCCACCAGTTCCCTCTGGCCCCACTCCCACAATAACAAGGCATACAAGATCCTTTCAGTCACTAAGTCTCAGTTCACATTTGATTTTCTCTACACACAAAGGAAAACTCATGAGAAGGTTTTCCCCTCCCCCTCATCCTACTTCAATTCTTTCACACTTTTTTCCCTCATCAAATCTCTCCACACACCGACCATGGTATTGCCCAGCCCCTCCCTGCTACTTCTCTCCTTATTCAGTAGACTTTGTTCGCCACTCGTTCTGATTATCGCCTTATTCTGAACGGTATGCTGGATTCCTTGTACTTGGTATTTCTCCAATAAAAAACTACAACAACAAAAAAGAGACTCAGCTACATAAGTTTAGCTTTGAACTTGAAATAAACTTTTGGAACTTGCCTCCAAGATTTGATGTGTGACCAAGTAGGTTGCACTGTAAATTTAGTTGAATGGTTTAATGCGTATCTCCTCACCCCTTGAAACTTTAAAAAAGATTAATCAGATCCAGAAAATTAGTATGAGTACCAGAGGTTGGATCAGATGGTGGTGAAAAGGATGGTTCTAGTGAGGAGAACTCGAACCCTATTCTAGAATAGTTAGCCCCCAGAGTCCAGTCCCAGGTGTCCATGTCCAGACCCTAGACAATCAGTGGAGTTGTGGAGGTTCAGAATAGAGTTGTATTGGCAATGGATGTGTGAGTATTAATAGGGTTTAAATTGCAGCTGTTTATGTTTAGTTTGAGGCGGTTGTGATGTTGGGTGATGTTTTACAGCAATGTTTTGGATGTTATGTGAGTGTGGTGATTTGTGAAGACGTTGAAGAGGTTATCCAGTCCAACGTGGCCTAAGATCCAGCGAAAGTGTTTAAAGGTGCGGAAGACACCATATTATAATTGTCTGCTAACTGGTTGTATTTGTTATATGTCTGCAACGTTAAGAAAAGAGTGTGCGTGCAGATTGTAAAGGAGAGTGAACTGCTGTGAGATTGACATTATGGTGTGCTGCGCTGATATAGAACAGTTGGTGTGTTGCCACGCTGCTATTGGCTGAAGACGCCATAAGGGTTCACGCTGCGACTGGTGGTTGTTTCAGAACAAGGGATTGTGAAAACAGTGTTATTTTTTATTTGAAACAGAATTATTTGGTGAATATTGATATTTGATTTGGGAGAAAATGAAATGTTTCAAAATTATGCAAGATTTGTTCAGAGGAGATGTTCACATGCCTAGCGGAGAGGGAGAAGAGGCGCCTCCCGAAGATATCCCAGGTCACTCTATGTTGATTAACATAGGGCTTCATACATGTGTTTGGCTTAGTGAATGGCGCAAGATCACAGAAAAGGAAGGTAAATTGAGGTTTCCACAATATGGCACATTTCATTTGAGGATTATTGAAAATCTGAGGAGGATGTTGTATGAGATGGAACCGTCTCCTAGACCCACACAATATGAAGCACTCAGTGCTTGGGGAAGTGTTGCTCATGCTTGAGAGAGAGAGAGAAAGAGATATCAGGGTAGTACATGGAAGGTTGTGCATACCTATGCGGTTGCTAGAATGGATGCTGAGCAGAAAAGGTAGAGAACCAATATGATAGAGGGAGTCAGGTTGTATCCAGCCTTAACAACTGAAATAGCTGAGGGAGAAAAGGAAAAGAAAAAGACTAAGAAACAGAAAGGGGAAAAGAACCAGATGACATGAGGAAAGTTTGTGACAGCGAGATAGTTATTTCGATATGTTGCTGTCTGAACATTCACCTCCATATAGCAAAGTTAGGAAAAAAGTGGAAATGGTGGTATTAGTGGTAATGGAAAGATCATATTTGCCACTGCCTGCGGGAGCCACTTCAGCTAATGTGTCTAATGAACCAGAAGTGTGGGTTCAAGGGTGTATGCCCCAGTTGACTCTACCGTGAGTACTGTTGATGCTCGTACTGTCCCAGTTACCATTGGCCCGGTGGGTCCTATGTATAAACCTGAAGGGCCAGGAAAGAACACTCATAACTTAGCTGTACCAAACACTGTTGGTGGACAGAGTGGAGTTCCAATTACTCCTGATATTAGAGAATTTGTTCCTTTGGTTTTGACAAATACAAGTACTCCATGTTTAGTGAGTGAGGATTCAACTTTGAACATTTCCGGATCCACATCCATAGGTACTTATCAGAAAATGCCCACTACTGGAACCCCTATTTGGGAACCTCCTTAAATTGTGACAATGGTGCACAGGGAAATGAGACCATGTGTAAGGTTCCTGTGGTGACTTGAACTATCAGTACTAAGGAAATAGATGACTGAGTGAAGGTTTTTAATGCGGGTACCCCTTCCAGAGAAAGTGTGAGTATGGAGGTGAGTCAAGGAAACATTCAATCACCCCGAAGGGAAAAATTGGTGTACGTGGCAAAACTTAACTTGGAACTGGATGAAATGATTAGTGAGAACCTTGGATTGGAACGATTATAGACTTATCATGAGGATGAACTTGCATTTATGTGCAGGGATATTACCAAACAAACAGGGCACGATCATGATAAATTAGCGGAACGTCCTCAAAAATATGCAGTGGATTTGAATTAAAAAAAGGTTTTATAGAGGAGTTACTGTAGGACGCTGGCCTGGTTTGTAGTGGGTACTTTATTTTAGTGACACAAGGCCAAAAATATCTTAGAGGCAATACTCCTTCTGGAGGTAAGTATTATACACTAGTAACCAAAATCAGGTAAGTAAACAGTCATAGAATAGTGCAAACAATAGAAAATCCAATAGATTGCAATGGGCCTAGAGGCAACTCTAACCATATACTTAAATAGTGGAATGCGATCCACAAATTCCCCCCTAGACAAGTGTAGTGTGTAGAGGGGCGCTGGGAGTGTAAGAAAACACCAATGGTAAGTAATGTACCCAACCCCAGAGCCCAGGAAAGCAGGAGTAAAGTAAAACAAGTTTACTCAGGACACACTACAAGTCGTGATAAGAGATTTTGCAAGAACCAAGCAAGACTGCAAGCAACAAACAATGGATTCCTGGACCTGTGGACCTGTGGAGAGAGGAGACCAAGTACAGAAATCGAAGAAGAGTCCAGGAAGGACAGAAATCCCTGCCAACCTAGAAGATGGTGCAAAAGTGTATTCTCCAGTAAGAAGAAGAGTGCAGAAGAGAACCAAACCAAAGAAGATGGCTGCGGGTTTCTGCTTGGTGCACGTCAAGTTGTTGGATGCATGTTATTTACGTCACTGGATTCCGCCAACAAGCCTTGGTTCACGCAAGTACGCAATTTGCGTCAAAATGGAGCTGCCTGGACCCAGGAGGGATCTGGGGTCTCAACTCAGCACTTCAGAGAGCCCACAGAAGACCAGGCAGTACTCACGGGAGTCCCAGGACATGGGGACAAAGAAGATGCAGAGTGCGGTTGTCGCAGCACAAGAAAGGAAGGTCCCACGCCACTGGAGAACAAGTCAGTGAGTTGTGTGATGCAGGATGGAGTGCTGGGGACCTGGGCTACAATGTGCACGAAGGATTCTTGGGAGAAGTGCACAGAAGCACAGGGGTACTGTTGCAGCACGGGGAGGCAAGCTCTTACCTCAACCAAATTAGGACAGTCTGGGTCACGTTGGTCCACCACCTGTGTTCCAGGGAGCATGCTTGTCGTCAGGAGAGAAGTCCCAGAGCACCGGCCATAATCGTAGAAGGGTGCCTTCAGAAGCAGGGAAGTGACTCCGTCACTCCACGGGAGATTCCTTTGGTTCTTCTGCTGCAGGATAAAGAAAGGCAGTCCTCAGAGTGTGCACACCTTGGAAACTGTTGCAAATGTTGGCTGGAGCTGAAGTTGCAGGTCACAGGAGTTGTCCTGGATACTTTGTTGTAGTTACAGCGGTTCCCGGAGCAGTCTGCGGTTGATCCAACGGTCAGAAGCTGAAGCAGAGGACGCAGAGGATTCCTGGAGGAGTCATGCAAGCTGAATCTGAGGAAACACCCAGAGAAGAGACCCCAAATAGCCCTGAGAATGGGATTGGCTACCTACCCAGGGGTCTCTGATGTCACCTGCTAGCACTGGCCACTCAGAGGTCTCCAGAGTGTCCCTCCACCTTGGAATCCAAGATGGCTAACGCCAGGGACACACTGGAGGAGCTCTGGGCACCGCCCCTGGGGTGGTAATGGACAGGGGAGTGGTCATGCCTCTTTCCTTTGTCCAGTTTTGCGCCAGAGCAAGGACTGGGGTCCCTGAACTGGTGTAGACTGGCTTATGCAAGGAGGGCACCATCTCCTAAGCATGTAACACCTATTTCCAAAGGGAGAGAGTGTAACACCCTCCTCCCAAAGGAAAATCATTGTTCTGCCTTCCTGGGATTGAGCTGCTCAGTCCCCAGTAGGGCAAAAACCTATCTGTGAGGTGGCAGCAGCTGGGGCTGCAGTGGAGACCTCTGAGTGCTGGTTTGGCAGTACTGGGGGTCTATGGTGGAGCCTCCAGGGTGCAGGGGATCGACCCCTGAATACCTAATTTGAATGAAGGGGACAATTCTTGATCTTACACACCTCACATGGCCAAATTAGGAGTTACCATTGTGAAGCTACGTATATGTATTGACCTATACGTAGCGCACATATGTAATGGTATCCCCGCATTCACGAAGTCCGGGGAATTGGCCCTGGACAACGTGGGGGCACCTTTGCTAGTGCAAGGGTGCCCTCGCACATAGTAACTTTGCACCTAGCCTTCAGTAAATTAAGGTTAGACATATAGGTGACTTATAAGTTACTTAAGTGCAGTGAAAATGGCTGTGAAATAGTGTGGGCACTATTTCACTCAGGATGCAGTGGCAGTCCTGAAGAAAGGTTTGTCTGAGCTCCTTATGAGCGGCAAAAGAAATGCTGCAGCCCATAAGGTTCTCCTGGAACTCCAATGCCCTGGGTACCCAGGTAAAATATACATGTGACTTATAAGGGGGGATCCAGTGTGCCAATTGGAATTGGAATATGGAATCACTAAACTATAGTGACACATTTGGTAAGTAGAGAGAGCATAAGCACTGGAGTTAGCAGAACTTCAGTGACACAGTTAAGCATATTGACAACACACACAAAGGCCACAAACTATGAGCACTGGGGTCCTGGCTAGCAGGATCCCAGTGAGACAGGCAAAACACACTGACAAATAGGGTTTTCACTATGAACATTGGGGTCCTTGCTAACAGGATCCTAGTGAGACTGTAAAAACACACTGACAAACACTCACAAACAGACCAAACCATACTAGAAAGAGGCTACAGTTACCGAGTGTGCTTTAACGAAAGGGGAATGACATGAAAATTCCCGGAATAAAAACCCAGATTAGAGAATTAATTGAAATTATTTGGCTATGGAATGAATTGGATAAGTGGAAAGCTAAATGGGCAAAAATGAAAGATGTAAAGAACCCCCAGCAGAACCACCTCCGGTAGTCAGAGAGGGGGGGATATAACAACTTTCCTGTTAAGAGAAGTGCCTGGTAAAGGTTATGTACATGTGCAATGAAGTAGAAGTGAAGTGATCTTGCATCATGTATTAAAAATTTCCCAAAAGTGATGAGAAAAATCAATAGAATGGTACAAGCAAGTTGAGCGATTTGTTAAGATATTGCAGATGTTGTGGGTCAATTTGAACACCTTGCTTGACACTGTTGCTCCAAGTGATTTAATGGCAGAATGTAAGGTAGCTGTTCAGTAGCCTGAGACAGAACCGATTGGAAATCTAGTGATGAAAGGTCTGTTGCCGTTGGTGATGAAAACGTATCAGCAGTTTATGACATTTTTTAAGGCGAAGATACCACCCCAAGATATAGATTGGGTCAAGATTGACAGAACGACACAGGAACCTAATGAGTCAATTCATGCTTATTATGAGAGACTGTTGCAGGCATTCAAGCAATATACTGGAATGGAGACCCCTGAAGCTAAAGATATGGGACATTTTATGTCAAGGTATATAACAGGATTGAGACCTGAAATGAGCATGATGAATCAGCAGCATTTGTTTGATGGCAGAATATGTCAGTTGATGAAATTCTGAGATATGCCAAATACTGCAGTGCCAAGATTGAAATTAAACAGAAGAAGTTAAAGGAGAAGTTCACCTTTGCTCAGACAAAGGCAGCACAGAGAACGAATCAGATTCAGTCGTTTGTAGGGAATGTTGGAACGATGCAAGGTGTGTATCAGCAAAGACTTAATCCAATACAGGGTAGAGATCGAGGAGCCCCTATTCATCCTAAAGCAGGAATGGATGTTAATAGTTTGAAAAGGTCAACCTAGTGTCACATTTGTAATAAGATGGAACATTGGAAGTGGGAATCTTGTTTAAATACAGCTAATCAGTTCCAAATTTCAGGACATGTTTCGGTAAAATAACCCAGCATAAATGGAGAATGAGCAGAGACCTAGGAGTCAACATTTTAATGAGCCCCAAGCTCCAGTGATGCAATTTCAACAACCTCCAATGCCACAGCAGAATGCTGTTGGGCCTAGACAAAATTTGAATCAGGGTTCGAGAAGGAATACAAATAGTTAAAGATTGTAATCCTTTCTATAAGTTTCCTCCGTTTGAACCTCATGATAGCTATGGTGCCTGAGAGGGGAGGAAGACTGTGTGCTTGGCGTAGCTTTGAAGGTTGACCAGAGCAGACCATTCCTAGATAGTGAGATGGATGGCTGCCCAGTGCCATTTTTAGTTGATACTGGTGCTACCTCTTCTACATTATGAACAGTAGAAATCCCAAACCTAACCCTCTCTGGAAAAGTAGTCCAAGTTATAGGTGTAGAGAACAAACAGATGACAACTCAGAAAACTGCACAAATTTCCATGATTGAAAATAGGGTCGTTTGAGATTAAGCATAAATGTGTAATGTGTGATTCCAGCCCAGTGAGTCTTTTGGGAAGGCATCTACTTTGTAAACTATTAATCTTTAGTAAGCCTGAGGGTATAGAGATGCATGCCCCTGATGAGTATGCTGCTTTTAAATTGACTAATAATGGGTCACATTGTACATTGATAACTCTGCTGACATTCATTGATTTGCCTCCAGATTTGAAAGAGACAGTTACATCTAAAGTATGGAATTTGTGAGGAAAACTCATTGGACTGATTAAAGGTGTTGAGCCTGTCCGAATTTCTATCAAACCAAATGCTGACTTTCCAAAAACACCACAATACAATTTGACTCCTGAGACAATTGCTGGGACAACTCCTGTAATAAAGTCAATGATTCAACAGGGAATACTGAGGAAAATAATGGGTAGTCCTTGTAACTCTCCTATCATTGGCTTACGAAAACCGAGTGGAAAGTACAAGATTGTACCAAACCTCTGAGAAAAAAACAACATTGTTGATCCTTGATGTCCTGTGGTACCGAATCCAGCTGTGATATTGTTTCAGATTCCACGTGAGGCCGAGTGGTTCACTGTCACCAAAATGTGGCAAGCCTTCTTCTCGATACTGTTTTAAAAAGACAGCCAATTCCTCTTCGCATTTTGGTTCGAAATAATGGTTTGGCATGGTGCCAAGTCCACCAAGCGTACATGGAGAGCCCTTCCATTTTCAATCAGATTCTTAAGAAAGACATGGAATCTTTGGTCATGCCTTATAATTCTACTCTAATACAATTTATTGATGACCTGTTGGTGGAGTCAAATATTCAGGAAGCTTGCAGACAGGACACCATTGTGATGTTGACACATTTGGCTGAGAACAACCTAAAGTATCCCCAGGAAAGTTGCAATATTGTAAGAAAGAGGTCCAATACCTTAGACACCACATTGAGGAAGGACAAGGAAATTGCCACAAGAGAGAATTCCATCCATCTTGAGTAAGAGTCCATCAGTGTTAGAAATAGGGTCTCTAGTTGGCAGTCAGTTTACACACTGTCCAAGTAGAGGCCTTCTCTCTAGTCAGGGTAACGGAGTCACACACCTAAGATAACCCATTATCACCCCCGTGGTAGCATGGCACAAGCAATCAGGCTTATCTCAGAGGCAATGTGTGAGGTATTTGTGCATGCACACGCAGTAACACAGTGAAAACACCACAAAAGGACTCCAGTTTAGACAAATATCCAATATTTATCTTAATCAACCTAGACCAAAACAACAAAAATCCAACATACACAAGAAAATATATAACTTTTTCAAAGTTAAAAGAGTCTTAATCCATCAAAGTCAATGGTTACGTTGTTTTAAGCACAAAGTACCTGGTAAGTGTCAAAAATAAAGCCGAAAGGGAGGTGATGCGTCAGAAAAGCAAGCAATGAATTGATTCCTTATTCGCAAATGAGGCAGTGCGACGATTCTTTCCCCGCCAGGTTGGCGATACATTGATTCTTTACCTGCAGAAGAACGATGCGTCGATTTCTGGACACACATCCTCAGGTCCATGCAGTGATTTTGAAGATTTGATGCCCAGGTACAATGCATAGAAAATTAAGAGCACGGCAATGATGCATCCACACTGAAGCAGGTGATGTGTTGATTTCGTAGCTGCGAGGCAGGCGCTGCGGCTATTTTTCAGCTGTGGTGCAGGCGCTGTATCGATTTTTCTGCTGCAACGGCTCCAGTGCATAGATTTTTACTCAGGTTACCAGCTTCCACTTCCAAGAGCCAAGGGACTGGACTTAGCACCACTTCGCAAGTCAGGACTCTCAGCAGTTTGGGGCCCTTAGAGAACTCCTTACTTTTATCTTTGTACGCCACCTCCTTCTTCTGTTGGGGACCCTGCCAAACCTTGGCGGAGTCTCCCACATACAACTTCTTGTGGACTCTGGTACTCACTCAGTAGTCTGCCTCCTGAGCAAGTTTCCTGGGGTCAGTAAGCTTGCTGTCAATTAAGTGCTGGCACAGCTCTGTAGAATACAAACTAGACAAGTGTTCCCATACAAACAATTTGTACAGCCCCTGATAATATGTTACATCACTGCCCTTCTAGCAACCATCCAGTGCTCTTCTGAAGGAATCCGCACACTCCAGCCAGGTCTGAGAATCTAGATACCTACTCTCCCTGAACTTCCTTCTATACATTTCTGATGTCAGGCCATATCTAGCAATTAGGGTATCCTTCATTTTGGTGTAGGTAAGCTGGCTAGCTGCCCCAAGTGCCAACAAGGTGTCCCTCCCTTCTGCTGTAAAGTAGTTCTAGAGCCCCCCCCAATCTCTCTCAGTGATCCTGTGCATGTGGAGAGCTGCCTCAAAGCCCTGACAATACCTGTGTATGTCATCATCCGTAGTGTACCCTTTCCCTAAATTCTTGAGAAGGTGCACCCTCCTCTCAGACTGCACTGATGAAACACTGTCACCTTCTATGCTGGACCTGCAATCCAGCTCTTTCAAGCTCATCTCCTGAGCTACATGCATTTTTCCTTTCTCCACAGCAATTCTCTATTTTTCCATAGCAATTTTGTCTTTGCCTTCCTCCCTTCTTATCCTAGCCAGCTCCAACTGAAGCTCCCTTTCATGTTGTAGCTTGAGCTTCTCCATTTCTAGTTGATGCCTCTGGCTCTCCCACCTGACCTCCAGCTCGTTTGGGGTCAGACTTCTGGAGGAAACACTGCCACCTGCCTTCACGGCCGCCTCCCTCTTAGGCAGATCTTGGCTGTCCACGACTTCCTGCAGGTTGCCTCCCCCCCCACACATCAACATTCTCCTCCTCTGCGGGCCCATCAACCACCTTTGCTTCCAACCAGGACCTCAGCACCTTTTACATCTCCTCTTTTTTACTGGAGCCCTTTATAGCACTGTGTCACATTTTCAGCTGCAGTGCAAGCGTGGCGTAGATTTTTCTGCCACAATGGCTCTGGTGTGTGGATTTTTACTCAGGTTACCAGCTTCCACTTCCAACGGTACAGGGACTGGATTTGCCACCACTTGGCAAGTGAGGACTCTGAGCAGAAGACCCCAGTCACTGGCAGATGAAGTCTTTGATGTCCCTGAGACTTCACAACAAGCAAGCTCATTTCAAGCCCTGGTAGAACTTTGGGAAGCAGGATGTAGAAAGCAAAGTCCTGTCCTTTCACTCCCAGGGCAAACGCAGCAGCAGCAGGCCAGCATAGCAAAACAACAGGCAGAGTGACAGGTCCTTCTTAAGCATCCAGCTCCTCTCCCTGACAGAATTTCCTCAATCCAGGAGTGTTCTAAAGTTGTGGGGTCACCAGTCCAATACTTATACTCGTATTTGCTTTGAGGTAGGCAAACCTCAAAGGAAAGTCTTTGCAGTGCACAAGACTCTGCCTCTCCCTGTCTTGGCCCCAGACACACTCTAGGTGGTTTGAGACTGCTTTGTGTAAGGACAGGCACAGCCCTATTGGGGTGCAAGTGTCCGCTCTTCCCCCTACTCTGGCCCAGGAAGACTTATCAGGATATACAGGACACACCTCAGCTCCCTTTGTATGACTGTCTAGAGTGAATTTACAAACTCTCCAACTGTCAGTGTGACCTAGACGTGTATTCCACAGCCAGATAAAGACACAAAATGATTCAGCAAGAAAATGCTCACTTTCTAAAAGTGGCATTTTCAAACTTACAATTTAAAAACCAAATTCACCAAAATATGTAGTTTTAGATTGTGAGTTCAGAGATCCCAAAGTCCACATCTCTATCTGTTACCAATGGGAAACTGCACTTAAAAGACAAGACATGGAAACCACACTAATACATGTCCTATCTTTTAAATACATTGCATCCTGCCCATGGGGCTGTCTTGGGGCTAACTTAGGGGTGACTTACATGTGGTAAAATGGAAGGTTTGGGCCTAGCAAGTGGGTACACTTGCCAGGTTGAACTGGCAGCACAGAACTGCATACACAGACACTGCAGTGGCAGGTCTGAGACATGTTTACAGGGCTATTCATGTGGTTGGCATAATCAGTGCTGCAGGCCCACTGATAGCATTTGATTTACAGGCCTAGGGCACTTCTGTTGCACTTCACTAGGGACTTACCAGTAAGTCAAATGTGCCAATCATGGAGGAATCAATCACCAATACAATTTACACAGGGAGCACTTGCACGTTAGCACTGGTCAGCAGTGATAAAGTGCCCAGAGGACTAAAGCCAAGAAAAACAAAATTCAGCAGAGGATCAAAGAAAGGAGGTCAGAAGCAAAAAAGTACAGGGTAAACTACGCCAAGAGCTGACAGGTCTAATAGTCAACCACACAGAGAAAGGTCAGGATGTTTCTTGGAATGCTGGGCTACTGTTGTCAGTGGATATCCAACTTTTCTCTAATGGTCAGGCCATGATTGTCTTGATTTTACTGAACTATATACTAAGCCGAGACTAGACTTTCAAGATGAACCATTATCTGAATCTGATTTTGTCCTCTATGTTGCTGGTTCATGTTTACAAGACAGTGGAGGAAGTCTGAGAGTGGCTTATTCTGTCTTTACCCTTTTAGCAGTTATTTAATCCTCCTGGCTCCAGGGAATATTCTCCGCACAAGTGGCGGAATTAATAGGTCTTCCTTGGGCATGCTGTGTCTCTGATCCATTGAAAGTGACAATCTTTACCTAAAGTCAGTACGGCTTTGGTGTTGTTCATGACTTCGGACCATGGTCCCAGAAGGGGTTCATGACGTCCTGGGGATCTCTGATCCAGACTGGTGAACAAGTGAGAACCCTCCTTGATGCATTTCTGTTGCTTGGACAAGTTAAAGTGGTCAAGAGCCCTGCACATGGTTCTGGAATTGATCATGTGACTTTAGGCAACAATTACACAGATGAAATTGCCAAGTATTGTGCCCACAATGTCTAAACTTTTAATGCGGAAAATAATGATCAATGAGACTAAGTACAACCTTTTGTTGACTACACCTAATACTTGGGAGGAGACGAAGAGGTGTCAAGAGGAAGTGTCAGAGGAGGAACAGCAGAGAGAAATGGTGACATTTGGGTTTCAATGGATGAAAAAACAGGGTTGCCAAATAGTTTGTTATCCCTTATGGCACGACATTTTCATTGTCCTGCTCATGTGGGTAGGGACGCTATGGTGAGATTGTTCAGTCATACCTGGTTTAATCCTAAATTCAGACTGATGGAAGAAGGGCTGTGTCATTAGTGCACTGTGTGTCAACAATATAATGTTGGAAAGAGAAATGCAGTTACATTGAGTTTCATAGGAAGATCAGGAAGGTCTTTTAACGGGATGAAGTTGGATTTCATAAAAATGCCTGTGTGCAATGAATTGAGGTATGTCTTGGTCAGTGTGTGCATCTTCCATGTTTGGCTGAAACCTACCCATCTAAAATGAACAATAGTCTCACTGTAGCAAAATTGCTGTTGAGGAAGCTCATACCCAGATTCGGTTTTCCGACTTCGCTGGAATCAGATTGCAGAACTCATTTGAATAATAAAGTGCTGAAACTGTTGTGTGCAGCATTGCAAGTGGCTATAGACCTGAGACTTCGGGTCTTGTCGAGCAGGTAAATGGAATGCTGAAATCCAGTCTGGCAAAAGTGTGTGCTTCAACATCTTTGAAATGGCCTGATGTATTGCCTCTTGTGCTGATGAGTCTTCGGAGTGTACCTGATCAAAAGACTGGATTGTCTCCCAACAAAGTCATCATGGGGAGAGAGATGAGTTTGACAGCGATTCCTGTGAATGCACTTTTAAACATTACAGATAATATTGTCCTCAATTATTGCAAGGGACTAGTTGATGTAGTGCATTCTTGTCAGAGTCACCAGATCCTCGGGGTCTGTGCACGTTCCCAACACTTCCACCACAAGACAGCTCCAATACTCTGATTAGAATTGTCACAGAGTCTAAGAGAGTCCAAGTGGGGAAAAGGGGATTAGGAAGGGAACAGCTGGGAAGGAAACCTACAGGAAGCAAAAAGGTTAAAACACACAATATCAAGATTATATCATGTTAATCAGTACTAGGCTATGACTCTACGCATTGTCATTCTGAAAACATGGACAACCTAAGCATAGACTTAAATAACTAGGCTTCAAGATGACTGGATACCTGTGAGGAAATCAAGAAAGGTTAAATGCAACTTTCAAATTCAAGTATTATCTTTTGCAATGAGGATCAGGAAATAATCTGAATGATTTCTAAACCATCATATGAATCGTGTTTGAGGAACTTATTATGTACATACAACATCACATCTAGAACTCTAGCATTTTTGTTTTCTCAAAATTACCGCAACATGAATTGCGCACATTGCAAATTTTTACAAAGGTTGTAAATACCATGGAATGATTGTGCACCATGAATAACATAAGTTAGACTCGAGAAATAAATCACGCGTCTTGCCAAATCGAAAACCACCAAGTAAATGCCATGAAGTGGTAGTGCATAATGAACACCGTGATTTTAAACACAAGAAACGAATTGCGCGTATTGCCGATTCCAGCACCCCCAAGTAATGCCATGAAATGGTAACGCTCGCGGAATAGCATGAGTTCAACACAAGTAATGAATCGCGCGTTCTGCCGATTCGAATGTCAGCCAATAA
The DNA here is from genome assembly GCF_031143425.1 of Pleurodeles waltl. NCBI lineage: Eukaryota > Metazoa > Chordata > Amphibia > Caudata > Salamandridae > Pleurodeles > Pleurodeles waltl. Next base: position 1,555,783,459 of record NC_090440.1, read on the forward strand.
ATGTCATAAAATGGTAACACACAATGAATATCATGAATTAGACACAAGAAATGAATTGCGCATCTTGCCGATTCGAAGCCCGCCATGTGAGTGCCAAGGAATGGTGGCGCACACTGAATATCATGAATTAAAACACAAGAAAAGGAATTGCGCGTCTTGCCGATTCGAAGACTACCTTATGAATGCCAAGAAATGGTAGTGTACAATGAATAACATGAATTACACACAAGAAATGAATTGCGTGTCTTGCCGATTCTAATGCCACCATGTAACTGCCAAGAAATGATAGCGCACAATAAATATCAAGGGTTAAAGCACGAGGATCGAATCGCGCGTCTTGCCGATTCGAATGCCACCATGTAACTGCCAAGAAATGGTAGCGCACAATGAATATCAAGGGTTAAAGCACGAGGAACGAATCGCGCGTCTTGCCGATTCGAAAATTAACATGTAAATGCCAGAAAAACCGAGAGCACATTCACACACACAAGGTAAAATCTCTCAACATGAAAATTAGGCCCAAGAACTCGGATGCCTTCGAAAACGGGATCGGGGGGCCAGCCCGACCTCCGTCTTACCGCCCTGATCAAGGATCACCAATGTAAATGAAGAGCAAAGGCCTGGAAGATCAAAGTAGGCCTCCAGAACAGGAGCTCAGGAAGTTGCTGCTGCTCTGCACCTGGAACTCTGAATAGTGAGCATGTGGAGCTGGGCTGGCTCCCTTTTATAGAGTCTTAGCCCAGCCCACCAACCACACTCAGGCATGCTGCAGGGAAAGCTTCTAGAAGGCCCTGGAAGGGGACCACACCCTGACACAGTCTGAAAGCCTGCAGCAGTCCATTGCATGTGAACAGTATTTATATGCATGCTGAACATAAGTCTTCAGGATTAAACTCTGCAATGCAAAAGGTTAAACAACATCATATCAGCACAATGCATAGATTATGTTAGCTTGAAATTGTTAGGTTTTTGCATTCTAGTCGACCGTAGAGCGCGCACTGCCCTGTGGTGACAGTTCTGTGTCTCATCAGGTTGGAGCAGTTAAAGTCCCTCCCCCATCAAGAACAGTGCCATGATCTCAGTCCTGATTGGGTCATGGTGAAGAAACATGTAAGGAAAACATGTCTGGAACCCCAGTGGCATCGGCTGTACCAAGTCATGCTGGTCACAGCGGCTTCTGTGAAGTGTGGAGGTCTCCCCAACTAAATTGACGCTTCCTATACTCCAGAAGTACCGGTATGAGAGAGATGTGACAGGAGCAGGTTAGTGAAGCTGTCAGGGACCAAACTGACTTTGAAATAGCACTTGATCAGTCTTAGGAGGGTCTTGAGCAAGCCACAAATGAAGCTGAAGTAAGAGCAACTGGACCTTGTCCTGTGGTGGTAAACGAGTCGAGTTCCTAGTACCTAGTGCTGGTTGAAAGCTAGTGGTAGCTGGAGACCAATGGCCCAGAAGACAAGAAAGAGAGAAATTGAGCTTTTCTATAGAGCGTGTGCCACAGATGACTCTTGAAGATACGAAGAACTCTGATTTATGTGAAAGAGAGGACAAGGGTGTAGCCCTAAGAAGGTCCAAGAGAAAGAGAGTGACCTGTTCGATGTACTCTTCCCCTGAATCAACATATTTTGCTTCAAATGATGGAGATACAGAGCTTTGAGAGTATTGGAATGACAGTGCAAATGTGATTTAATCTCCATGAACTGAGCAACTTGTTTGAATTATATCTTGAATTCTTTTTGCCTTTGATGTAGTTGAACCGTATAGTAATTAGAGACATTCACTTTGACTGTGATATGAAACTAAGAAGAACACCTAGGCCTGAGTAAAAGAAGAAAAGAGGGCTACCCTTTAAGAATAAAATGGAGTAGGGCTACAGAAGTATAATGAAGATTGTACATATTTGTTGTTCATTACTTGAACGTTGTTTTGCTATTTTGCACAGGTGGAATTTACGGGGAAGAAGAAGAACTCTGATGCCACTACATTTCACAATAAGTAGATCTGGTTGTAGAAAAGTCATTGAAGAAGTAGATCTGGTTGTAGAAAAGTCACGGAAGCAAATCAGAAAGTTAAATTCAAGGCGATTGTAGGAAAGTGCCACTTTGTGTATGATCACCCCCCACTTTTTGCCCCTAATGCTGATGGTTATAACTCTGCTAATCATGCCCCAGTGCTTGTGCTGTCTCCCTAAATTGATTTGTCAACTTGGTACATCTATGAGTGGCAAAGGCCTTACCCCTTTTTAAGTCCCTAGTAAATGGCACCCAGGGTACCCATGGCATAGATGGTAAAGGGTTCCCAGGGCTGCAGCACTAGTTTTTGCCACCCTGAGTGACCCATGCAAACTGCTGATAACAGTCCTGCCAATGCAGACTGCAGGAGCAGTGCAAACTGCTAGAGACACCCCTAAGGAAAGCCTCTGTTGCCCAGGAGGCAGGGTGCATTATATTTATTGTGCATGCTTGTAGGCATGAACTTATATGCCTTTACAGTGTCTTTTCCATTAAAATATACTGTAAGTGCTGGTCGGTGGGTGGATAGAATAACTTGGGATTTGCACTCGGACAGACCCAGGTTGCTAGCTTCATTATGGTACCGTCTAGATATCTTGAGTGTGGTGTCAAACAAGTTGCCTTCTCTCCCCTGACATGAATCTGGTGTTGAAGGATAGCTGGCATGTGCCCAGGTGGCACCTTGGAAGATACCCACCTATTTTCCCCAACTTCACTGTGATCTGGCTGGTCAGCCAGTGCTTTTCCCCCACTTATTGCCTCCAAGACAGGGTTCTGACTTCTTGCCAGATAGTGTAGGCACTCTCAGGAGTCAGATACAAAGGCTGAGGCTGGAAGGACATCACACCTCCTTTCCTCCAGCTGGGCTAGTGAATCGGCACATCAGGGTGGTGGGCTTCAAAGGCTTCACCGTCCCTGATAGCCATCTGTGCTGTCTCCCAGGGGAGAAAACAGCCCTCCTGCCACCTCCAGCCAGGTCAGGCGGGAAATTAGATATGAAGGACAGTGCACACCCTCAGCCGGCTGACCACACCTCTAGGATGAGCAGCCCGGTCTGTGTACTAAAGTTTAATTTCTGACATCTTAGGAGTGGCAGAATAAAGGGTTGTGGGTAGCAAAACATGACCCATCCCACCCGATGTGGTCACCTCAGGGACAGATTCGCTCTAGGAACTAGCTATCCATTGTCCACTTGCCTCCACAGACCCAACTACCCTAAATCTAGGATTTAAGGGACACCCCTGACACCAGAACTTCAGACCTGATTGACCAACTTCGACGAAGGACCAAGAGGCGCCAAGTGTCCCTGATAACCTGACTATGTCCACTGCAACAAAGCAGAAGAGGCAACAGCCTGGGAACTGCAGGTATGACCCTTGTCCTTGGCTAAAACCCAGCACTCCCTACCAGGGGGACCCCTGTGGATACCAGAAGCACCCTCAGTCTCTCTAGGACTAGTGGCTAGTAAAACACTCGCAGGATCTGAAGATTCACTGGCCATCGGGCCCTCCATGGAATTGGGCAAATCCAGGTGGCCCAGTGTCTTCTGGGAGTTGTAGTCTTGCCTTCCCCAAAGTTTCAGGCCGCTATGTCACTCACCCAGACCCCGTGAAGTTCTCAAAGCTTTTTGTCATCTTTACCACTCCAAAGATTTGTTGGTTGCAAACCCAGAAATTGACCCCCACACCTAATGCTGCATTTGCAGGGCACACTGTGTAGCCTGCACTCAATATTGCCAACCCAGCCCCGGCTGAGTTTTTGCATTTTCTTCACTGCATCATCGAGTAAGCAGGAAAATCAGCACAAGCGCGAGTCCCGCTCAGCACCATGGATAGCCAAGACAACTCTGCTACCGACTGACTGTCATGGCCAGGTGTTAGGATCCGATCCGCACAACCTTATCCTTGCAAGAGTTCCATGTAACTCAACCTGTAAGTGGTCTTTTGTCACAAGTGTTTTTTCTCCATTGACTTCAATGCAGGTTTTAAATGCTATTTTTGCTATGATTTAATCTTGCTTCAAAAATCCATAACTCCAGTTATACTTATATAATGTTTGTTTTGGTGTCTAAATTAAGAGAAAAATAAGCTCTATTTAAAAATTGGTGTCGGATTTCTTTAGAGTCATGTCAATTGCTTATCACCCATATTGGTGCTCTGAAATGCTTAACACATGTTCCTCTAAGTGAAGCCTGACTCCTCTTTGCCACACTACCAGGACTGAGCTACAGAATAATTAGTGTGAATTCAAGGACCATCTTTGGGATATTGTAAGAGTATTACATGGTGAGGACTAACCTCCATACCACATAATACTCCACTTTCCTACATTGTTTTTATAGCTGGATCCTATAATGGTGTTTCGCAGTCCCACTTGGTCATAAGTTCATTTTGCACAAGAAATTCACTAAATTGAATTTAGCATCAAAAATAATTTTTGCATTTTCTAAAAAAAAATCTAATTGGTTTGTAAGGGCTCTGTGTAGACCCCAATCCCACTAGACATTCACACAGGCTTAGTATGTTAGGAAAGGTTTTTTTAAACGTTTTTCTACATTTATAAGGTCCCAACTACTAGGTTAAAAGGCACATTGGATGCTGACAAGAGTCTAGACTTGGTCATCCTTCCAGCCCTTAGGATCAGTTACCTACAAGCTTTCTGCAAAACCAGAGGCATTGGCTATAGAGCTACAGCCAAAAAGGAGGACCTTAAGAAGGTCCCCAACATCTATGAACAGGAGAGAGAAAGGAAGAAGGATACTCCCTCTGAGAATGACCCTGCAGAGGTACACTCCCTCAGAGAATGACCCTGCAGAGGTCAAGGAAGATACCCTAGCCCCAGAGCATGAAGGGGAAAGAGGTGAAGACCAAAACTCTCCACCCTTCCCCTGCCCACCCCACAAGTGGGAAGTGACAAAAGTCACTCTAGCAGACCCTCCACTGGAAGGGTGGTAGGACTCCTAGAGGAAGAGCTGGGTTTAATCTCCCTGGAGGAGAGAAAATTCAAACTTGAAAGAAGAGACTAGCCCTAGAGGAAAGGATCATAGGAACAATAAAAAGAACAGGGAGAAGGAGGAATCCTTTGAGCCCAGAATCCCCAAAGGGATTGCCCCTCAGCATAGTGATAGAGATGTTATTATCAAATGGTTGGCAGCCTTTGAGGAGGCTTGCAAAATCATGAAGGTACCATCCCAACACTGGGGCCCTCTACTTTGGTAGTTATTCTTAGTAAAGTGCAGAGATAGACTTCAGACTTCTGACCCTTAAAGCAGAGGGTAGATAGAAGGATTTGGACTTACTACTATAGAGTACAGGGTAAAGTTCAGAGACATCCAGAAAGGTCAGAACCAGCCCTGGGTGGACTTTGTTGACTGCTCTATCAAAGCAGTAGAAGGATGGATCAGAGGCAAAAAGCTCATGATGTGCTGTATAATTTAATTATGAAAGAGCACATTTTACCAAATTGTACCACAGAGAAATTGTGTCAGCATCTGGTGAACTCTGAGTTATCTGTTCCCAGAGAGCTGGGGAAGATAGCTGATAAATGGGTCATATCCAGGTGACCAAGAAAACCCATAGTGAGAGTGACCAGAAAAAAGGTTCTCATGCTTCCCAGCCAGGGAAAGTGGTGAGCAACAGGCAGGATAAAAATAAGGAGTTCTCTAAAGGCCCCCAAGGGCTTCTCAGGAGGGTGGGCCTGAGTGTCCTCACAATCGAAAAGAAAGGGGTATTAGGGTGAGAACTGGGACCCAAAGAAGGCTTCTGGGTTGTGTCATGACTGTCATCAGCTAGGTCATAAGAAAGGAGATGCAGCATGCTCCAAAAATTCCCCCAGTGGTGGACAGACCCCAGGATTGGCTAGCACAGGAGTGGGGGTAGAGGTGTACTCTGGAGAGTTCAGAGGTTACACAGAGGGTACTTTAGTTTTTGTGGGTATGGTGGATATTTAAGCCCTGGCTGTCTTACCTCCAAGTATGGAGAAGTACAGACAACAGCAAAAGATCAATGGGAGTGAGGTAGAGGTTCTGAGGGATACAGATACCAGTGTCACTATGGTGGCAGCCAGACTGGTTTCCCAGATGAAATGTTGCCTGGTGTCAGTCATCAGGCTACCAGTGCTGATAATGAGACTAAGCTACATCCAATGGCATTGGTAAGCGTATGGTGTGGGAGGGGAGGGGTTACTGGTCCCATGAAGGTGGTTGAGTCTCCTGCCATCCCAGTGGAGTGTCTGCTGGGAAATGACCTGGAGACTTCTGCATGGTCAGAAGTGGAGAGGAAGGCTCATGCAGAGATGCTGGGTCTCTCTGAGTGGATGTGTGTAACCACAAGAGCACACGCAGCATGCCAGGGAAGGAAAGGGAACTTGGATCCTGAAACTGTGGACCATGTGGCCCCCAACAAGAGAAAGGGCACGAGGTCTGCTAAGGCAGCTTCTAGAAGGTCACAGGACCAGAGGGAGAATTCTTCTGAGGGAGATACCCAGGTGCCTGAGGAGGGAACTGCAACTGAGGGAGCCTGGCCTGACCTGGCAGATCTCCTAAGTGCAGGGGGACCCTCCAGAGAGGACCTGTGCCAAGGGCAAACAGAATGCCCTAATCTTGATGGCCTTAGACAGCAGGCTGCAAGGCAAGAAGAGGGAGATGCCAGTGGTACCCACAGGGTCTACTGGGAGTATGGGTTTCTGTACACTGAGGCCAGGGACCCCAAACCAGGGGCAGCCAGGAGAGTGGTGGTCCCTTAAATGTACAGAGAACTAATTGTCACTTTGCCCATTTTTATTGGCCCCAGATGTCTGAAAAAGTGAAGGAGTTTTGTCGATCCTGTGTGACTTGCCAGTCCAGTGGCAAGACAGAAACATGCCCAAAGGTTCCATTAATTCCACTCTCTTTGGTTGGGACTCAATTTAAGAGGGTAGGGATCAACATTGTTGGCCCCCTAGACCCTCAAACTGTTTCTGGGAAATAGATTTATCCTAGTGGTACTGGACCATGCCACTAGACACCCAGAGGCAATTCCCCTCTGGACTGCAACTGCTCCTGTAGTGACAAAGGTCCTCCTTGGCATCTTTACCAGGGTTGGGGTTCCTAAAGAGATGGTATCAGATAAAGGGGATAATTCCATGTCTGCATACCTAAAAGCTATGTGGGATGAATGTGTAGTGAGCTACAAGTTCATCACTCCCTATCACCCCCAAACCAATGGTTAAGTTGAGATGTCCAACAAACCCATGAAAGGCATGATAATGGGCCTCCCTGACAAACTCAGAAAGAGGTGGAATGTCTTGTTACCTTACCTACTGTTTGCATACAGAGAGGTACCACAAAACCGGGTTGGGTTCAGCTCTTTTGAACTTTTGTTTGGTCATCCTGTAAGGGGTCAATGGACTCATGTAAGGGAAAGATGGAAGAGGCGTCTCAAACAGTACATAGTGGACTATGTACTTGGCCTGTGTTCCCGCATTACTGAGTACATGAAAAAAGCAAACAAAAACCTAGAGGCTAGCCAGGAGCTTATGAAGCACTGGTATGAACAGAAGTCAGCACTGGTGGAGTACCAACCAGGACAGCTGGTGTGGGTGTTGGAGCCTGTGGTTTCCAGAGCCGTCCAAGACAAGTGGACTGGGCCCTATCCAAGTGTGGTGAGGAAGGGGATGTTACCTACTTTCTTGACTTAGACACCCCAAGGAATCCTCATAGGGTTCTTCATGTAAATCACGTTAAGCCCCACCAGGACAGAGCTGACATGACCATGCTTATGGTCACTCATGAAGGCCAGGAGGAGGAAAGTGAATCCCTCTCTGATCTTCTGTCAAACATCCTCCAAGATGGGTCAGCTTTTTTCATCTTTTTATTTATTTATTAGTATTCAGACCATACAGAGATATGAGTATACTCCCAATAAGTGGGAGAGACAACCAGAATTAAAGCATGTATGTAAGTAGCATAGTACAAATAAGACAGTTATGTATAACACTAATGAACAAGTATAAAACGTTGGAGGTCAATCGCTAAATATGTATCAAGGAAACAGCAGATACTGTAAGCCATTGAGCAATTGCTTATGGACATAGCAAAGAGGGAGGACAATAACAGCCTGTCAGAGTGACGCAACAATTTCCGGAGCGTCCAGAGTCAAAGGGTAGTCTGAGGCTGCCAGGTGTCCCTTGGCTGAGACAAGTGAGGTTGAAGGGTAGCATACAGTTCACTAGTAGTATCACATACATAAGACTTTTCAGCCAGGCTTTTGATATGGGTAGTGTCGTAGAACCCCAATATACAGCTATGTCCTGTTTGGTCAACAATAAGGCTATGGCTGTGAATCATCTTGTTGATTTAGGAGTGTCCTTCACATGACTGAATAGTGCAATGAGGGGATCCGGTGTAAAGGGTTTGACTAGCATCAAGATAAGTCGACCAAACACATCCTTCCAGTATAGTGCTATAGTGTTGCAAGTGCAGGTCATATGAGCGAAGTCTGCTCTAGGTGCCTGATATTTGGGGCATGTCAGGGATCGTGAGGGGTCTAGTTTGACTACGGCAGTGGGTGTCATATAGTCTCTGTGCAGGAGCTTAGAGTGTATTAGTTTATGTTGGCTGTTGAGGGAGACAGAGCGTGTTTGGGTGCAACAGGCATACCAGACTTTGGGGGTGATTCCAGCCCAGCGGGAAACACCCTTCCACGAGGAAGCCGGCTCCGAATGGAGCCGGCGGAGTGGAAGGGGTGCGATGGGTGCAGTAGCACCCGTCGCGAATTTCCGTGTGTGCTAAGCAGACACTGAACTTCTAAGTGGGGCCCTCTTACGGTGGCCCCTGCAGTGCCCATGCCATTGGTATGGGCACTGCAGGGGCCCCCAGGGGCCCCACGACACCCCATACCGCCATCCTGTTCCTGGCGGCCGAAACCGCCAGGAACAGGATGGCAGTATGGGGGTCGGAATCCCAATGGCGGCGCAGCAAGCTGCGCCACCATGGAGGATTCCCCTGGGCAGCGGAAAGCCGGCGGTAGACCAACGACTTTCCGTTTCTGGCCGCGGCTGTACCGCCGCGGTCAGAATGCCCAAAGGAGCACCGCCAGCCTGTTGGCGGTGCTCCTGCGGACCACGGCCCTGGCGGTTTTTACCACCAGGGTCGTAATCAGGCCCTTTGTCTGATAGTGGGTGGTCCAACTGAGTCTCCCAGGCCTCTTCTACATTTCAATCTTGGACTGGTAGGAGGTCAAGGCAAGTGTAGTATAGTTTTGAGACTATCCCAATGCCCATGTAGTCTGTAATGATCAGTGTGAGAGGAGAGAACTCCTCTGGTGCCAGCGAATATATGGATATAAAGGCCTGCAGCGCACTCTGGAGGGGGTGAAGTATAAAATGGTCCATGTGCGTAGCAGTGAGGAACCATTCATCCTCCATCCAGGAAAACAAATGGCTGTCAAAGAAAAGGTCTCCAAAAGTGTAGATATTCAATGAGGTCAGTGTGCATTTCACCAACACCTCCTGTGTGATAGGGAGCCACAGGTTATCTCCTAAGGGAATGGCGCTCCATGCTCATATGGGAGGGTCAGAATTTCCCAGCAAATATGGGAGCGTTTTCCCACCCAGACTAGCTTCAGCAGCGAACTTCTGAGGGTCATGAAGAAGGAATTAGTCAATGGGATTGGTATATTCATAAACAAGTATAAGAAACACTGCAAAACCACCATCTTAATGAAGGTGATGCAGCCAACCAAGAATGAGGGAGGCGTATTCAACGGTCAATTTGCGTGTTCAGTTGGTTTAGGGCAGGGCGACCATTCAGTCTAATTACCTGCTCCTTGTCCCAGTGTATATGTATTCCTAGATATTTTAGATAGTCTTTGCACCATGCAAGGGGGAACTCACATCGCACTGGGGCCATCGCTTTGGTAAGGGGAAATAGTTCTGATTTAGCCCAGTTGATGTGCAGCCCAGAAAAGCAACCAAAACTCACTATATCCCGCAGGACTGGTTCCCGGTTACCTGCAGGGCATCGTAGAAAAAACAGAATATCATCCTCATAAAGAGAGATTAACAAGGGGCCAGTTTTAAACTGAAGTCCCCTGTTCAGATATTTCTCCTGGAGGTGGTGCACCAGGGGAATCCATCACAATAATATATATTAGAGGCGACAGGGGGCTTCCCTGTTCGCTACCTCTACCGATGGAGCAAACAGAAGTGAGGGTGCCATTGATCCTGACCCGAGTATTCAGCTGAGAGTAAAGAAGCATAATGAGGGAGGTGATCTTATGTAGCATGCCTAGTTTATGGCGGATTGCTTCTGAGAAAGATCATTCTAAAGGATCAAAAGCCTTCTCGACGTCAAGTTGGGATACAGGAGCTGAGGTGTTATGAGACACCCAATGTAGGACTGCAAAGACAGTGCATGGGTTGAGAGATGTAGAGCAATGGGGGATGAAGCTGGACTGGGCAGGAGAAATGATTTGATCCATTAAAAGGGACAAGCGGGTGGCCAGCAGTTTAGTCAGTATTCCATAATTAAAATTTGATAATGAAAGCAGGAGGTATGATCCACATAAGTAAAAATCCTTTTCTGGCTTCGATAGTAGGGTGATCACAGCTTCATGCAGCATAGGAGGAAGCATGCCATGGTCTAGTGCTTCAGTGGACAGTTGTCTAAGAGATGTGGGGCTAGAATATGCTTGTACGTTTTATAAAATGGTCAAGTAAAGCCATCGGGACCAGGTGCCTTACAGCCATCTAGAGAATCAATAGCCTGTATGTTCTCCTCACTAGTGAAGGGCTCACTCAGAAACTGCAGCTGAGCAGTGTTGATCCACACCATGACAACCTCGACGAGGTACTGCGACAGTTCAAGGGAGCAACCATCCATTCTGGTGGAGTATAACTGCATATAGTACTGAAGGACATCCTCTAGTATCTCCTTTGTGGTAGTGGCATTAGTCCCATCTGACTGCTGCAGCTCAAGTATAAATGTGGCTGATCTAAAAGGTCGGAGCAGGTGAGCCAAAGTGTGGCCCAGCCTGTCACCCTCCCCATAGCTGCGCACCCTGGCATATTTGCAGAGGAAATTCACCTTGCAGTCCACCAGGTCACAAAACACCTACAGAAGGTAGGCACGCTGGGAGAAAGGTAAAGTCCGAGTGGGCGTAACACATCTTCCCGGTACAGATCGGCCAGAGCAGCCTCCAATGCTCCAGCGGATATTCTTAAGGACCCAGGAGTGCTTTGCAATGCAGACTCCTCTAATATATGCCTTGAAGGCCTCCCATCATGTGGTACATGAGGTGACCGAGTCCTTATAAAGATTAAAGTATTCCATGATAGCAGTGCGTAGCTTGGAGTGAAAGACATTGTTGTGGAGTGCTATGGCAGGAAAGCACCACAGGCACTCAAACAACCAACCCCAAACAGGGGAAACCCAATGCCAGTTTGACAGGGGAGTGATTGGATAGGGTACATGGGAGGTGTGTGACAGAGTCAAGCTAAGGCAGGATGGCAGCAGATACCAGCCAGAAGTCTATGCGAGACCATGTGTTATGGGGAGCAGAATAAAATGTTTTTGCCACAACAATGGAGTTGCAGACGCACCAGGGATCTTGTAACAAATATCTCACAGTACATGCATGGAGCGGGATTTGCCTGTGGGGTGTGTGGCCATTATGTCTAGTTGTAAATTTTGGAGCGTATTGAAATCTCCACCTAGAATATTATGGTCCTCATCCTCCCTGTCAATATGTGTCTGCAGCTTTAAGTAGAATTCTGGTGTATCCACATTCCAGGCATAGATATTAATCAGTAAAAGCACGTCACCCACCCGGAGTACCCGCTACCAATATGCACCAGCCCTGGTCATCAGCATAAGGGCGGTGTGGATGAAATGGGAGGTTCTTATGTATGAGCGTGCAGACTCCGTTGGAGTATGTGCTATAGATTGAAAAATATTGATGGGGGCCCCAAAATTTGGCAAAGGTATATTGAGATGATGGGGATAGGTGTGTCTCTTGAAGAAATACAATTTAGGTACCATGACTATTTAGGAATTGCAATACATATTACCCTTCGGGGATTGTTGAGTCCCCTAATGTTCTAGGATGTGAATGTACTGTCAAGCGTGGACCTCCTATCAGAAACAGGAATAGTCATCTGGCCAGAAAAAGGCCTGCTAATAACATCATGTATGGGTGAATTAAAGTACGAACAATAAAACAACTCAAACAATAACAAATCAGGTTATCAGTACACTTCGACCCTCCACACCTGGCAGAAACATGCCTGGTGGATCCCAAGTTATTCAAACTAGCAATACCCCAACAGAGTGTAGAGTTGTGTCAACAATAGGGGTGTGGCAACACTGTGGTGGTGGCCCCTGGTATTGAAGTGTCAAACAGACAAGTGGATGAGGTGTATCTGACAGTCATCATATAAGGAAGAGGTCCTAATGTCTCTTTAGGGCTGGGAGACAGAACAAGTACCGTGGCCATACCTAGTATTGCAGAGATCATACCTGTGACAAAAAATCTATGAGCATTGTACCTCAATCTGGGGGGAAGAGGTCCATTCTGGAGACCACCAGGGTGTCCAGCAGTATACGGTCTGGAGAGGCATGGGTCATTGAGGAGTGATCCTTAGTGTACTTCCTGAAAAATATCATCACATCAGTGGGAGTTTTGAAGATTCTCGGCTTCACCTCAACGTCCACATGAAGCTTAGCTGGGTAAAGCATGCCATTAAGAGGCCCAACTACTGAAGGGCAGCCTTTGCTCTGAGGTATTTGCACATGGGCTCCTGGACCATCATGGTTAAGTCTGGATATAAGAAGATCGTTGTGCCTTGGTACTGAAGCGGGCCCTTCTCCTGAGTCAGTCGGAGCGCTGTGTTGCAGTCCCGATAGTTTAGAATTCTGGCAACAATCGGACATGGGGGGGCACCAGGCACCAGTCGGGGACCAAGAGACGTTTGAGAGCATTCCACCACAAACATGGATGTGAAGTTAGAGCAGTCCAGTAATTCTGAAAGTAAGTGCTCAACAAACAGGTCCAGGAGGCCGGTGGCTGTTGTCTCAGCAATTCCCATTATGCAAATATTGTTGAACCGTCCACACGCCTAAAGGTCTTTAATCTTAATTGCAACTGCGCAGCCAGGATTCCAACTTCTCCAATCAGTTGTCCACTTTGGCAGTGTGACTGTTGAGCTTCAATATTCGCTCTTCCGCATTCTCCAGCCTGGTGTACTGGTGGTCCATGCGTTCGCCCATGCGTTCCACGCGACAGGCAATGGCATCAAAGCAGGCATCTATGGCTTTAAAACATGCACGGAGTTCAGCCATGATAACAGAGGTATGCGCTAGTTGGTCAGTCTCAGGTTCACCAGAGACACTCCCCTCCATTGTCAAAGGGGTGTCCTGCGCAGGTGTCTGCTTATGTTTTTCGAAGGGCAGCTTCCTTTGCCTGGGGCCACTGTACATCATAACAAGAGGGGGCATTCCCTGAATATAGGTCTGATACTGGTGTATAGAAGGGGCACAGTGGCAGTAGGGTAAGCCCAGGGAGTCCTACCACGTTATAGTCCTTAATTGGGTAGAGCAGGCAGTCCCAGCATGGGGATGAGCCACCTCTGACCAGCAGGACTAGAGTCTGCAGAGTTTAGTGAGGCAGGCTGCTGGAAATGCTCCCAGACAATGAGATGTGTTGGGCCTTTAAGAGCTACAGAGGCAGCGTCGCAGGTGAGAATCACTCCACTGCCCTGAACTGAGGAACATGCTGTGAGGGGGCAGTAAGCAACTCAAATGAGCCAAAATTGAACAGACCAGTCCCCAAACTAGTAGAAGCAGTTGTGGACAGCAGAAGATGATGACAGGCAATTCAGGGGGCACAACAGGGGATTGGCTGCCCATTATTTCAGACGGGGCACCCCAGGACACACCTCCTTACCTCTACAGCTCACCCCACCAGGGCATTGAGCAGAAGCCCAAGGTCATTGACGGTATCCCCGGAAGGTGGCAATGTTGCAGTGCGACGAGTGCACATCCAGTCACTCCGATGTCCAGTTCCAGGGCAGTACCAAGGGTGCGGATAGGCCCTGGGAGACCACGAAATGCATACAAATATTGGGCCACGCAGCCCGCCCTGTGCCTCAGGTTTGCCCACGGCCCTTAGCTGCTCTGGGGCCTCCGAGGCACAAGAGCAGTGTGTGCAGTATGGGTCCCATGGGGTGCAGAAGGATGCCTCCGCCAGTGATGCCACACAACCACAACCCCCTAGGGGTCCTTGATGTCACCCCTTATCTGTCCAGCCCGCGTTAGAGACCGAAGACACCTCATTCAGCAAAGTTCAGGGGTCAGTCCGACAGAGCATCCATGCCACACGGCCATATTGGTTGCCGACATGGCCACACCCCCAGGTGTAGTCTTATCAGACACTCTCACTGCCCAACAGCAAACTGACTGCAGGCAAGTCCTAGGGCAGTTTGCTGAGCTCTTTTCCTTAACCCCTGGTCAGACAACATGGTGTACCCATTATGTGGACACAGTTGAAAGCCTTCCTGTCAAAAACTAAATATGCAGTCTGTCAGACCAAGTTAAGGCTTGCATTAAAACTGAGGTCAGCAAAATGTTAGAGCTTGGGGTTACTGACCCATCTGACAGCCCAGGCTAGCCCACTGATGCTGCTCCCCAAAACTTCACTCGAAGGGTGGAAAACCTGAGATGAGGTTCTGTATGAACTATAGGGGCCTTAATACAGTTACAGAAACTGTTGTTCATCCTTTCCCTAGGGCAGATGAGCTAATTGACAAATTGGGTGTAGCCAAGTTCTTGAGTACCTTTAAGTTAATCTCATGGTACTGGCACATTGGACTTACCAAAGGAGCAAAAGAGAGGTCTGCATTTTCAACTCCAGAGGACCACTACCACCCCTTTGGACTACAAATGCACCCGCCACCTTCCAAAGTTCTTTCAGGTCTGGAAGACTTTAGTGCAGCATACTTAGATGACATTGCTGTCTTTAGCTCCACCTAGGAGGATCACCTGGACCACCTGAAGGAAATGTTACAGACTCTGCAGCAGGCAGGCATAACTATCAAGGCCAGTAAGTGCCAGATAGGACAGAGTTTTGTTGTGTGCCTTGGCCACCTTGTAGGTGAAGGGCAAGTACAGTTTCTCCAACCCAAGATTCAGACTATTCTAGACTGGGAGCCTTCCAAGACTCAAGTAAGAGCCTTCCTTGGCTTAGCTGGATACTATAGGAAGCTCATAGGAGGTTTGTAGAGACCTACAGAAACATTTTGGCCCCACTCACTGAACTTACCTCCAACAAGCAGCCAAAAAGGTCATCTGGACCACAGGATGCCAAAAGGCCTTTCACAGTCTGAAAGTTGCTATGTGCTCAGAACCTGTATTCAAAGCACCTGACTATACCAAAGAATTAACTGCCCAAACAGACACTTATGAACATGAGATTGGGGCAGTGTTAGCACAAGCAGATGATGAGGGCCAGAATCAACTAGTTACTTATATCAGCAGGCAACTCCTCCCTGGACAGAGACGTCGGAGTGCCATTGAGAGGGAAGCTTTTGCTGTGGTTGGTCCCTGAGAAAGCTGAGACCATACTTGTTTGGGACTCACTTCAAGTTGCAAACCAGCCACAGGCCTCTCAGATGGCTAATGCAGATGAGAGGGCAGAACCCCAACTGGTGAGGTAGTCCATTTCCCTAAAGGGTATGGACTTTACAGTGGAACACAGATCAGGGACTGACCATGCCAATGCAGATGGGCTTTCCAGGTTCTTCCACTTAGATGATGAGAACTACCAGGGTGTAGGTTAGTTGCTCACCCCCTTTCGTCTTTGAGGGGAGTTAGTAGGAAAGTGCCCCTTTGTGTATGGTCACCTCCCCAGTTTTTGCCCCCAATGTTGATGGTTTTGACTCTGTTAGTGCACTGGAAGAGCCTGCTATCCAGGCCCCAGTGCTTGTGCTCTCTCCCGAAAATTGATTTATCAACTTGGTAATTCTGATTAGCAAAGGCTTTACCTCTTATAAATCCCTAGTAAATGGCACCCAGGGTACCCAGGGCATAGATGGTAAAGAGGCCCCCAAGGCTGCAGCATGTGTTAGTGCCACCCTGAGTGACTTATGCAAACTGCTGATAGCAGCCCTGCCTTTGCAGACCTCAGGAGCAGTGCAAACTGCTCCAGTTTCACTGTGCCCTCACCATGAGTGGCACAGTCAAATGCCTTGCCTTACATATAAGTCAGACACCCGTAAGGAATGTCTCTGTAGCTCAGGAGGCAGGGTGCCTTATATTTAAGGTGCCGGAATGTAAGCAAGAGCTTATATGTCTCTATTGTGTCTTTTCCATTAAAATATACTATAGGTGCTGGACTGTCCAAAAAATAACATGAGACTTTCACCAAGGCAGGCCCGGATGCCTAGCTTTATCATGGTACCACCTAGATATGTTGAGTTTGGTGTCAAACAACAAGGCTGTTCTCCACAGACATAAATTTGGTCTTGAGGGGCAGCTGGCATGTACCCAGGTGGCACCTTAGAGGTTACCCACCTATTTGCCTCCACTTCTTTGTGTTCTGGCTTGTCAACCCATGCTTATACCATTCCTGCTGCCACCAAAACAAGGTTCTGACCTCCTTCCAGGTAGTGTGGGCACTCCCATGAGTCTTAGACAAAGGCTGAGGCAGGAAGGAGGTCACATCTGCCCCTCCCCCAGCCGGACTTATGAACAGACACTTCAGGGCAGTGAGCTTCAAAGGCTTAACCACCCCTGATAGCCATCTGTGCTGTCCCCCAGAAGAGGGAACTGTCCTCCCCTTGCCCCTAGGCACATTTGCTTATGGTCAGGTTGTAAATTAGATATGCAGGACAGTGCACACCTCCAACAGGTTGGCCACACGTCTAGGGTGAGCCTCCCAGTCTGTGCACTAGGTTTTGATCCCTGTCATCCTAGGAGTGGCATATTGGAGGGTTCTGGGTAGCAAAAGGTGATCCAGACCTGGATGTGGTCACCGCTAGGGCAGATTAGCTGTAAGAGCTAGCTGCTAATTGGCCACTAGCCTTGACATCCCTAACTCCCAAAAATCCATGATTTAAGGGACACCCCTTACACCAGAACCTCAAATCTGATCGACCAACTTTGAATAAGATCAAGAGGAGCCCTGGGTCACCGACAACCGGACTTTGCCCACTGCAACAAAACAAAAGAGGGATACTCTGTCCCTGAGGCAACAGACTGTGAGCTGTGTGAACGACACTCGCTCTTTGCTAAAACTCAGCGCTCCTCACCAAACGGACCCCTATAGCAGAATCACCCTCAGTTTCCCTTTGACAAGTGGCTCTAGTCCCCTGCAAACTGCAGGTAAAAATACTCTCAATGCACAGAGGTTTACCCCCCTTTGGGCCCTTCATGGGCTCACCCAAATCCAGGTGGCCCAGTGTCTTCTGGGAGTTGTAGTCTCACCTGCCCCAAAGTTTCAGTCCTTGTCTTCACTTTCCCAGACATTGTGAAGTTCCTAAAGCTTTTTGTCACCTTTACCACTGTCAAGGCTTGTTGGTTGCCAGCCAGGTAACCCCCACAATTGATGTTGCAACAGCAGGGCACACTGTGCAGCCTGTACAAGATATTGCCAACCCGGCCCTAGCTGTTCTTTGCATCTTTTTCACTGCATTGTCATGTAAGCAGGAACATCAGCACCATTGAGTCCTGTTCAGCAACACGGAAAGCCATAATAAATCTACACCTGGACGCTACAGGACAGAAAAAACAAAACTGACTATTGTGGCCTGGTCCTAGGACCCACACAACCTTAAACCTGCAAGGTATCCATGTAACTCAATTTTTAAGTGTCTTTTGTCACAGGTGTTCTTTCTCCATTGATTTCAATGCAACAATTCAATGCCATTTTTTCTGTGATTTAATTTTGCTTCAACAATTATAACTCCACTTATACTAATACAATTCTGCTTGTTTTAGTGTCTAAATTAAGATAAAATAAGATACATTTTTATAAATTGGTGTTGGATTTCATTTCAGTCGTATTAATTACTTGTAGTCCATGTTCGTACTCTGAAATCCTTAACACATTATACTCTAAGTGAAGCCTGACAGTTTTTTTCCACACTACCAGGACTGAGCTAGTTATTTACTAGTGAGAATCCAGGGACCATCTTCAGGGAATTATTAAAGTATAACATGGTGAGGATTAACCCCAACACCACATAATACTCCACTTTCCTACAGCAATTATTCTGCAAATGTATATTTTATATTATTTTACTAATACGCTGAAACTATAGATGTGAGGGATTGCTATGTGAGTAAGGAATTGCCTGCATCAGATGTTTAAGGGATTACATATCATCCTATTCCAGTGATTTATGGGATTATTGTAGTCTTTTGTTAGGTCTGTTTTATGGGACAGGACACTATCAATATTAGTTGTCAAATTTGTATTTGGTTCTTTCAAAGATTCCTATAATTGAGTACCTAAAACGTCACCCTGCCACTCTGGAATTGAATAATTGCAAGATTCTTTAAACCTGTTACAACATTAGTTAGTTTATGTACACTGACACAAATTGACATGTATTTTGACTGAAGTTTAAAAGAAATTTCTAAATGTAACTGAAGACAGGATAAGAGAATTAGAAGCTAGTTTGAAAATAGACAAAAGTTTAGGAGCTGACATAAGTGAACTAAAGAGGGGATTGGACATCAGGTAGCTGGAAATTTGGCAGCCTTAACAATAGATTGGGAGCACAAGGGGAGATTGTGTATTTGGATGGAGAGATCTTAAGTGGGCAATATATTTGTAGAAAGGTACCTTTGAAGTGGAATGGATTTATAAGCTGTACTTGGATGGGAAGGATTCTGTTACTCCAGGAGTTAACCTTATTTGTGGAAAATGTGCTTATTTTAAGTTGCATAAAGGGATGGTATGGTACATGTTATTTAGGTATAGTCTTCCCCAAGATTTATTATGTAGAACATCTTGATGATCCTATTTATTTATTTTCAGTTTTTATAAAGCGCAACACTCATCCCGAAAGGGATATCATGGTGCTAAGGTAAGCCAAGTAACGTAGGCATAGTTACTGTATAAGGCAGAAATAGGATAATCATTATTTAGAAAAAAGACACATTTTAAGCTTCTCTCTAAAGTCAAGATAATTGTTGGTGCAGCGGAGATCTAATGGCAGTAAATTCCAATGTGCGCCAGCCAGACAGGTAAAGAAGCAGCCCCAGGCTCTTGCTTTTTTCACTTCTTCAGTTTTAGCAATGGCAAGATTGGCCGATCGGGTACTTCTTGTGGGGGTATAGAACTCCAAGTTGGATCAGAGAATCACAGGACCTCTGTTTTTAACGGCTATATGTGCATGACATAAAAGTTTAAATTTAGCCCTCAGACGAATGGTAAGACAATGCAAGGTTTTAAGGATGGCAGAAGCCAAGCTAACCCTATCTTGGTTGCATATAAGTTTAGCAGTAGTATTTTGAATCACCTTCTGATGAGAGAAACAATGGTCTGATACTGTAATATAGATTATTATAATAGTCCAGTCTGCTTACCACAACAGCTTGGACTGTGGATCTATGCCAACCAACTGAAATCCAATGGAATAGTTTTTTAAGGAGTTTTAACAGACCATAACATTTGCCACAGGTAGCAATAACTTGATCATATATTTTTAAGGAATTATCAATCCTCACCACTTTTTTGGTTTAGGAGCAGGTCCCAAGGAACCAGGCCACCAAGATGGGTCCCAGAATATCATGGGCACCTCCCAAAAGCAGAATCTCTGTTTGGACAAAAGGTTCTAGATCTAAGTGATGTGTTAGTGCTGGAGAAGTAGTAGGGGATATATTTGGTGCATCGATTTAATCTGTGGGAGTGATTCTAAATGATTTCAAGATTAGAAGGCTGTCTACCATAATGGATAAGTTGGCTGCTAATACAGCTGGAGCCTTACTGGTTATAGATTCAGAAATGGTAGCTATAAGATCTATGGTTTTGCAGAATCTCTTGCGTTAGACATCTTACACGCAAAGGGGGGTGGACTTTGATGGATATTGAAGGCTCAGCAATGCTGTGCTTATATCCCAGACAGCAGTACTGACTTGGAGAATTATATTCAGAATATTTCTGGTTTGACAAAAGATTTTGGAAGTGACTGGTGCACGGGAAGCCATTGGAGATGGATTTCCTGCCATGGGCAGATTGTTTGGGAACTTAGGAAGTGGAGCTGTGGGTGTTGTTCTAAAGCTTTTGTTGGTTATTGCCATATGTGCAATAGTTTTGGTGGTGGGATTCAGAATTGTCCAGAGTACGAAGGTTGGGAAATCAAAGAGGAGGAAGAGAGCAGATCTTGAGATGGAGGAAAGTCAATGTAAATATTATGATGATATAAAATGTCTGGAGGAGTCTAGACAAAAACGGTTGAAAACTGCAAGTTTCTTGAGAATCTCATTTGAGAAGCAAATAGGTTTGTGATATTTTAATACGTCATCAGAGGGGGGCTTTAGAGAGCATTACTTGGCTGTTCCATTATGCGTCCCGGAATGGGAAGTTAAATGTACTTAATGATATATAGTGTATGTTTAATGTGTGAGTTGAAGTGCACTTATAAGTAGAAATGTAGAATGATCATATGAAAATCACATGTATGCAGTATTATTCAGTGTATGAATATTATGATTATCTAGTTAATCGACATTTCCATAGTTATTTCCCATCATTATTGCTTATGCGAAATGCATTTGAATGCACATCAAGTTCTGTGTAAAGTTGGCTGGAGTTAAGGCCTGAAATGTTTTTTTCTGTTTAGCCTTCAACGTGGAAGTTTTGCTTTTGCTGTGTATTTCCTTACTTGTAGGTGCATCTGCAGAAGTCTTCTCTTAATGAAAAGTGTATTGTTAGTTGTAGATGAGGGGTATGGGAAGACAGGTCACCAAGGACGGGGGTGTTAACAAGGAGTTGTGAAGAAGGACTCCTCCCCGGATTCCTAAAGGCGAGAAAAATCCAAAGTTATCCTGGTGCTTCGACCAAGGGATGAATGTCTAGTGAAAAGATTTCATTCACATTCATGTGTAGACCATGGATAGTTACTGACAGTGACATCAACTATCTGAGTTTCAATGGGATAAGAGTGTTTTAGCCAGTTGGAGATTCAGATTCCTTTTGCCCTCTGACTAGAGCGGACCCTTAGAGACATAGACCCTCATTACAACCCTGGCAGTCGGTGTTAAAGCAGCAGTAATACCGCCAACAGGCCGGCGGAACAAAAATGGAATCACAACCATGGCGGAAACCGCAAACATAGACAGCCACTTTAACACTCCGACCACCACAGCGGTATCAACAAACACTGCAGCGGTAACCGCCAACAGACAGGCGTAACACAAGGTTCCACCCACCTTATTACAACACGCCTATCCGCCACCTTTTCTGGGGCGGAACCAACACTATCAAAAGCACAACGGAAACAGTACACAGAAGGGAAACCACTCACCTCTCGACTCCCAATGAGGAACCAGGACACCATGGAGCCCGAGTTACAGGTCCTGCCCATGCTGATCTACCTCCTTCTGTATCAGGAGCAGGACGGACACCGTCGACGACCACGGTGAGTACTCCACCCACAACACAGGAGAGGGAAAAGAGAGTGACACACACATGCAACACGCAACACCCCCACCCTCACCCACAACACCATACACACAAATACATGCAGCAACATTACATATACACCCCCTCACCCCTTGGAAGAACGCAAGGACAAAAGGAAATGATTGTAACAAGTGTAATCAAGAAAGGTTTCTAAAATCAGTATATACAAATATGTACACCAACTACACAAGTCCGGATACTGTTCCAATCATTGTCCGTGGACCAGTGGTCCCAAAATGCATGGGCGAAGCCCACACAAAATACCTGATTAGAAATGGAGAGAACAGTGCAGGGGAATCAGATCGAAATTAAACAGGCACCTCAGGGGGAGGGGGGCACCTTAGCCGGATGAACGCACGATTCCACTGCTGCATGAGGGGGCTCCATGCCCATTGCTGTATCCTGGGGAGTGCAAAGCCACAGTCTCTCAAGTCTTTCTAGTGGGTGGTTTGCCCACTGCTTTATCCTGGGGAGTGCAAAGCCACAGTCTCTCAAGTGGATAACAGTCTCCACTGGTTCTGGAGGGGGCTTTCTGCCCAGAGTGCTTCATCCTGCCAAGGACTGAGGTAGTGGATGTCAATCTCCACTGGTTCTGGAGGGGGCTTGGTGCCCAGAGTGCTTCATCCTGCCAAGGACTGAGGTAGTAGATGTCAATCTCCACTGGTTCTGGAGAGGGCTTGGTGCCCAGAGTGCTTCACATGCAGTGTGGCTGGTCCCATTACCTCACATGGGTGTGTATGCCACGAGATTGCCTAGGAACAGGTAGCATGATACGCCATGGAGGTAGAGACATACCCCACTCTGCTGCGGCTTCGCCTGCCACCTGCAGGTGCAAACAGTGATGAGAGTCATGCCTCATGGAAGCTGGGCAGGGTCCAGGAAGTCTCCTCCAGCCTCGGACGGCTGCCCACTGGGGATGGTAGCCATGTCAGATGTGGTGGCACTGTCTGAGCATGTCGCGGGGCTGGTGGTGGTGCTTGCGGCGGTGTCTAAGGGCGGAGGTGCTGGCGGTGGTGCATGTGTCAGCTCCTGTTGAGGGATACACCAGGACGTCTCCTGCAGCCTCTGACAGCTGCCCACTGGGGATGATGCTGGGGACTGTTGCTGAGGCAGCAGATGTGCAGGTGGCGGTGCAGGGGGCAGGGCAGGTGGCGGTGCAGGTGGCGGTGTCCACCACCGTACAGGTTGGTGTAGTGGTTGACAGAAGGGGTGACTCTAGTCTCTCTGTCGGAGCCACTGTGCCCTGTCCTGACCTGCTCTTCGGCTTGTGTCCCTTCCCCACCTTTGATGTTGCCGCTGGTGTCTTGCCACTGTCCCCTTTTCATTTGGAGGAGCCCTTGGTGGCTGGTAGGTGCCGCTTCTCCCTCCGGGATGTAGGCACCTTCTTCACCTTGGCAGGTAGCAGAATGTCCTTGGCCTCGCTAGGTGGCACACTGGCAGCCCTGATGGGTGGCGCACTCGATGAGACTGCAGTTGCTGGCACCACTGTGCCTGGGGATTTGGTGGCTGAGGTGCTGGGCTGGGACCAGGAAAGCCTGGCCCTAGGGGAAGGACGGGGGGGAGGTGTAGGGAAGAGGTCAATGTTAGCCAGGAAAAGTTTTTTAGATACACTGGGACGGGAAGATGGAGGGGGTTTGGGAGTGGGGGAAGAGGTAGTAGTTGTAGGAGGTGTACGTTTGCTGAATTTGGGTGAAGGTGCATGGGCCGGAGGCTGTTGTGAGGTGGATGGCTGTTGGGTGGGTGTGTGCCTGCGTTTGTGTACTTTGGGAGGAGGGCTCACAGACACACCGGGAGAGGACACTGGGGATGTGTGAATGGTAGTGGGGTTGGTGATTGCACATGAGGGGCGTGCTGGTGATGGAGGTAGTGGCTGAGGATGTAGTGCATGCAGGTGTGAGTGGAGGTGAGAGAGGGAGGGAGGAGGAGGACGTGGAGGAGGGGGACACAGTGGAGGCAGTGGATGTTGCTGTGTCTGCAAGGGGTTGGTGCTTGTGTGAGTGCCTGTGGGATGTGTGGTGCTTATGTTTGCCATGTTCACTCTTATGTGTTGATGAGTGTGCATGATGGTCTGATGGTGTGCTTGGGATAGGCTGAGGTACAGGGGATTGGGTCTGGGTGGAGGAAGTTGGAGGGGGGAGGCTGGACACAGGGACAATGGCTGCCATCAGTGCTGAAGCCAGAGCCTGAAATGCTCTCTGTTGTGCCGCCTGCCCAGAATGAATGCCCTCCATTTATGAATTTGTTTGCTGCAAATGCCTCTCAACACCCTGGATGGCATTCAAAATGGTAGATTGCCCAACAGTGAGGGATCTCAGGAGGTCAATAGCCTCCTCACTGAGGGTAGCAGGGCTGACTGGGGCAGGGTCTGAGGTGCCTGGGGCGAAGGAGATGCCCACCCTCCTGGGTGAGCGGGCACGGGACACACGCTGAGGGGCTGCTGGGAGGGCGGTGCTGGTAGGGGGGCTGGCGGCTGTACCTGTTGATGCTGTGGGCACAGAAGTGCCCACCACCGCAAGGGAGCTCCCATCAGAGGACGAGTCGCTGGTGTATGCTCCTGTCCCCGTCATGGAGCTCCCCTCGCCCTCCGTCCCACTGGTGGCTTCAGACTCCGTTGCTTCACCCTCCAGGGCCATGTGGGATGCAGCTCCCTCCTGCTCCGGTGCCACTGCTCTTCCGCCAGATGATGCTAATGCACGCAAGAACAGGATGACAAAACAAAAAGGGGGAAGACAGAAGAAACACATGTATGCATGCAACACCACTACCGTTGGCAGACACAACACACAGGGAGCAGCCCTATGCACTAAGCCATGCACTAACAGTTCTAAGGAAATTCATATGCCCATGGGGGACAATGCCTAAGCCCAATTGCTGCACACCTGGAAGCCACAGGAGCCTGACTAGGTGTAGATGGCTATTACCAGTAGTGGCGTAGGGGTGCCACAGAGCCTGCCTAACAAGGGACCTAGTCTACCAAGTTCTCCCTGGCCTATGGGAACCCACAGCCCACTTCCCCCATCCAGACACCTCATAAAGTGCGTCGAGTCAGCTGAATGAGAGTGTACTCACCCCCTTGTGGTTGCTGTGATGCCCTCAAGCGCCCATCCAACTCTGGATAGGCCACCACCAGGATCAGGTCCATCACGGGGGTCATGGTGCGACGGGCACCCCTTCCACGTTGGGAGGCCATCCCCAGCTGGGCCTCCACTGTCTTCTTGCTCCAGTGGCGCAGGTCCTCCCATCTTTTCCGGCAGTGGGTGCTCCGTCTATGGTAGACCCCCAGGGCATGGACATCCTTGGCAAAAGCACGCCAAATACCCTTCTTCTGGTGGGCGCTGACCTAGAGGATAAGTGAAGTTAGAATGGATGTTACTATCCTGTACATTTCATCTCACACATTGCCAAACACCTCCCACCCTAGGCCAGACATACATACACACACACTATCCTGACATGCTGGCCTGTCCCCCTCCCCACCCTCTTCCATCCACAACACTCCATACAATCATGTGCTATCCACCATGCTCACAGTGCACTCACCTGTTTGTCTGGAGGACTGTACAGTTGCGTGTACTGGGGGAGGACCCCATCCACCCATTTCTCCAAGTCCTCCGAAGTGAAGGCAGGGGCCCTTTCCCCAGACACTGTAGCCATTGTCGCTTCCAGACACAGGTCACAGCAGCACTTGCAGTGTAGGTCCTCTCCTGTTGAAGGTCAGGTATCAAGTGAGGGAACTATTAGAAAATGGTGGCCACGTCCGCGGCGGTGCGTACCGTCACCGCTGGCGTACATCGTCATTGGCTCCTGGGACCCATAGGGCCCAATGTTAACCAATGCTGAATTGCGCCGCATTTTTTGACCACCTACAGCAACGGTGTACTACGCCAGCGCAGTTACCTCATTTCCCCTTTCCCACGTTACAGGTCAGGCAGCCGTCATTTTAGGGGGCCACATGGCAGGGAAAAAAACTGCATCACATCTGTTTAGACTGGAATATTGACAGTTAAAGGCACATTGCGAATTATCAATGTTTTAGCAAATAACACAATGTGATACCTGAGTGTTGGATGACCCTCTGCTCACCTTTCTCCTACATAGGGCACATCTGCTGGGGCAGGTGATGGTGTACAGACCCCTGGTGGACCTGTCGACAATGGTAGGGAGACACATCATTATCACTTACAGACTTGATCGTGCAACAATCCTGGAACTGTGTGCCCAGTTAGAGCCAGATCTGATGTCAGCTATCCGCAAACCCACAGGAATCCCCCCTCTAGTGCAGGTTCTGTCTGTACTCCATTTCCTGACCAGTGGGTCTTTTCAAACAACAGTGGCCATGGCATCAGGGATATCCCAGCCAATGTTCTCTAACGTGTTGTCTGCCCTGCTGAAACACATGCGCAGCTACATCGTTTTCCCTCAAGTGGAGGATTTGCCCACAGTGAAAGGTGACTTCTATGCCCTGGGACATATCCCCAACATCATTGGTGCCATTGATGGTACACATGTGGCATTTGTCCACCCCCCCGGCAGGAATGAACAGGTGTGCAGAAACCGGAAAAGCTACCATTCAATGAATGTGCAGATGGTGTGTTTGGCAGACCAGAACATCTCCCATGTGAATGCCAAGTTTCCTGTCTCAGTGCATGACGCTTACATTTTGAGGAATAGCAGCATCCCTTATGTGATGGGGCAACTCCGGAGGCACTGTGTGTGGCTAATAGGTGAGCACAAGGTCCCAAAACATTTGACATAGGTGTCTGTGTATGGGGTTGTCCCTAAGGGTTAGTGTCTGTCTAAAAGTTGTCCCTTTTGCAGGTGACTCTGGTTACCCCAACCTGTCATGGCTACTGACCCCAGTGAGGAATCCCAGGACAATGGCAGAGGAACGCCACAATGAGGCGCATGGCCGAACTAGGAGGATTATAGAACGCACCTTCGGCCTCCTGAAGGCCAGATTCCGGTGCCTCTATCTTACAGGTGGCTCCCTATACTACTCACCGAAGAAGGTGTGCCAGATAATCGTGGCCTGCTGTATGTTGCACTACCTGGCTTTGCGACGCCAGGTGCCTTTTCTGCAGGAGGATGGGCCTGATGGTGGTCTTGTGGCAGCTGTGGAGCCTGTGGACAGTGAAGAAGAGGAGGCAGAAAAAGAAGATGTAGACAACCGAAACAACTTCATCATGCAATACTTCCAGTGAGACACAGGTAAGAAGATGGAACTGCTTCCCACATCTCATACTATTGTTGGAGCTAGCATAAGTCTGCCATTTTCACTCAGTGTATGGACCCTGACTTGTTACTTTGCCTTTCCATTTCACAGATCTGGGTCCCACTTTGTGCCCTCTGCTATGTTTACTGCTGGCCTACAGCTGTGTTACATTGGTATGTGAACAAGTACATTGACATTGCTATATGCCAGAGGTATTGCAATTACACATTTGTGAAAGCACAGACTGACTCCAGATTGTTTTGTGATTCAAGGGTGTTTATTTCTGTGCAAATAAGTGGAGGGGTTGTGAAAATGGGCTTGGGTGATGGTGGAGGAATGTCTATGGCAGAGTCCAGTTTATTTGTATCACAGGTGCATTGTCCAATGGAGCATAAAAAGTGGAGCAATGGCAGTTTAAGGTGGACAGGGTGACAAAGTGGGACAGAAGGGTGACATTCAGGGGGGTCTTATTTCCTGGAGGGGGTCTTGGCAATATAATATTCTCTGTCTTGTTCCTGGATCTCAGAGACCTTTTGCGGGGTGGTTCTCCTTCTGCAGGGGGTGGGGTGCTGGTTGCCTAGTGTTCCTGTGGCGGTGCCTCCTATCCGCTAGTGCTGGCGGAGGTAGAGGGCTGTTCATCATCCAGGCTAGTGTCAGGGGCCCGTTGGTGTGCCACTGTGTTTCTGCTGGTGTTGGCAAGGTCTGCCAGCACCCCTGCAATGGTGACTAGGGTGTTGGTAATGGACTTCAAGTTCTCCCTGATCCCCAGGTAGTGTTCCTCCTGCAGCCGCTGGGTCTCCTGAAACTTGGCCAGCACCGTGCCCATGGTCTCCTGGGAAGGGTGGTAAGCTCCCATGATGTAGGAGAGTGGCTCGTGGAGAGTAGGTTCCCTGGGCCTGTCCTCCCCCTGTCCTCCCAGCTTCCCTGTTATCCTGTGCCTCTGTCCCCTGAACCGTGTGCCCACTGCCACTGACCCCAGGTCCCTGATTTTCTTGGGTTGATGGGTTTGCCTGGGTTCCCTGTAGTGGTGGACACACTGCTGATTGACGTGTCCTCGGGACAGAGGGATGGGCCCACTGGGTGGGTGCTGTGGTGGTGTTTCCTGAGGGGGGAGGTTCTGTGGTGGTTTGTGCCTGTGTGAGGGGAACCGACTGTCCCGAGGTCCCTGATGGGCTGGGCTGGTCATCTTGATCAAGGCGTGCACTGTGGGCCTCTTCTATGGGGGGACTGGATGTGACTGGCACCTCCTGTCCGGTGATGTCGGGTATGGGTCCTGTTGGGGTGTGAATGCATAATCTTAGTATCTATGCGTGCCATCTTGTGCAATGGGTGAGTTAACCTCTACTCCTGTGCTTGCATTTTTGCTGTGGCCCTTGTGTGATTGGTGATTTTGGGGCATGAGTGAGTCTCTCTACTGGACATGCTTTGGTGATGGGTGTCCATGCATTGGTGTTACATGCAGGGCTTGGCTTTGGGATGTGTGGGTTATGGTAGTGGGGTATCTGTGGGGTGTTGGGGTGATGGGTGTGAGGGTGAGGGTGGGGGTATGTGATGGCATGCAGGTAGGGTGGGGGTATAGTAGTAAAGATATGACTTACCAGAGTCCAGTCCTCCTGCTACTCCTGCGAGGCCCTCAGGATGCATGATCACCAAGACTTTCTCCTCCCATGTTGTTAGTTGTGGGGGAGGAGGTGGGGGTCCACCGCCAGTCCTCTGTACAGCAATCTGGTGTCTGGATACCACGGAATGTACCTTCCCCTGTAGGTCGTTCCACCTCTTTCTGATGTCATCCCATGTTCTTGGATGCTGTCCCACTGCATTGACCCTGTCGACGATTCTCTGCCATAGCTCCATCTTCCTAGCAATGGATGTCTGCTGCACCTGTGATCCGAATAGCTGTGGCTCTACCCGGATGATTTCCTCCACCATGACCCTGAGCTCCTCCTCAGAAAACCTGGGGTGTCTTTGAGGTGCCATGATGTGGTGTGGGTGTTGTGTGAGGTGCTGTCTGTTGTGATGTGTACGGGGATGTGTTGGTATGTGTTTTGTGAGGTGCGTGGATGTTGTATAAGTGATGGTGTTGTGTGTCTGTGGATGCTGGTGTTGTGTTAGCTAATCTCTCTCTCTGGCCTTCTTTCAAATTTTGGGTTGTAAGGGTTTGTGGGTGATGTGGGTATGTGCTTTATATTGGATTGGGTGTGTGGGTGTGGTGTGTGTGTATGTGTATCAGGTGTGTGTATTTAGAATTGTCCAATGTTTGTGTTTTGTAAGTGTGTGTGTATTTTGAGAACGGCGGTGTGTACCGCCAATGGATTACCGCGGTTGAATGACTGCGGCATTGATTCATGGGTCGTGATAGTGTGGGCGTATTCTTGTTGGCATGACAGTGTGGGTTTTGTTATCGCCAGTTTATCACTGACCTTTGGTGTGGCGGACTTGTGTGGGCGTCTGTATTGTGGCGGATTCCGAGCTGTGAGTCATAATACCTGTAGCGGAATTCCGCTGCCGCAATGGTATGTTGGTGGTGTTCCGCACGGCGGAAAGCAGGATTTACCCCCAGGGTTGTAATGAGGGCCATAGTGAGATACAGACCTCTATTTTCCCTTGTTTTGGCTGATGTGGCTTTATGATATGCCCAGCTCTCTTACATGAGCTTCTACTGAGGGTTCTGTAATGCTGACACTTTTAATTAATTTTCTATTGCCTTAGACTAGAGAATTTGAGAGATTCCTATAGCCTATTAAAGTAGTTAGAATTCTATAGTTTCAATGGTTAGGCAGGAGAATCAAAGCTTGAATTCTGAGCACCAACCTTTGTTCCTCATCTTCTGTATTGCTGCTACTGAATTTTTGGTATGTCTCATGTTGGTGCATTTTATCGTAATTGGATGCTTTAATTCACCTTTGCTAATTCTGTACTTGTATAGCATGTTTTTGAGACTCATTTACATAAGTTTAGCTTTGAACTTCTAATAAACGTTTTGAACTTTGATTTCGCCTCCTAGATCATATGTGTGACCAAATGGGTTGCACTGTAAATTAGGTTGAATGGTTAAATGTGTTTCTCCTCACCCCTTGAAACTTTCAAAAAGATTAATTGGATCCAGAAAATTAGTAAGTGTGCCAGACGCTGGATCACAGGCTACCACCAGTTTGTTTGACTGTTTAAAATGTACAAAACATTCCCAGGCTACGTCTGAAATCTTATATTTCTGAAAAATGTTTGTGAATACTTTTTCATAGCTGAGAGCATACACATCTATATTTTCGCATTTGAACAAAGCAGAGCCAAAGTCAACACACCTGCTATTTCAATTTTCTTTTCACTAAGACACCAGTTTCCTTACACTCCCTAAACGTTTGTGGATGTTTCCTTTTCCATCTCAAAAAAGGGTTTTTCTGTGGAACTAAGGGCCTGATTTATGTTTCAGTGGATGGTATACTTAATCAATAATGTAACTGATATCTTGGCTGCCATATCACAAGTGTATTATATCCTATGGCACTTCTAATAGGGCGGATGGGATATCTGTAGGAGGCTGGCCTGGTTTGTAGTGGGTACCTTGGGTACTTACACC
Organism: Pleurodeles waltl; assembly: GCF_031143425.1. Classification (NCBI taxonomy): domain Eukaryota; kingdom Metazoa; phylum Chordata; class Amphibia; order Caudata; family Salamandridae; genus Pleurodeles; species Pleurodeles waltl. The sequence continues at coordinate 1,555,813,924 of NC_090440.1, forward strand.
TTATACCAGGTCCAATTATCCCTTATTAGTGAAATGCAGTAGTGTTCTAGGAGCTTAGGCTGATAGAGGTAGCCATAGCAGAGCAGCTCAGGCTGAACTAGGAGACATGCAAAGTTCCTGCAATACCACTTATAGTTACACAGTACTTATACACAAGTAAAGACAATACTCAGTGTTACCAAAAATAAAGGTAGTTTATTTGGCTGAGACAAGGCCAAAAATATCTTAGAGGCAATACTCCTTCTTGAGGTAAGTATTATACACAATATATACACTAGACACCAAAATAAGGTAAGTAGTTAGACAGGATAGTGCAAACAATAGGAAATGCTATAGACTGCAATGGGAGAAGATAGGTCTAGGGGCAACACAAACCATAGACTAAGAAAGTAGAATGCAAATCACAAATTCCCTCCAGACAAGTGTGGTGTGTGCAGAATCACTGGGAGAGTAAGAATACAGTAAAGGTGAGTAAATACCCCACCCCAGAGCCCAGAAAAGCAGGAGAAAAGTATTGCAAGTTTCCATAGGACACACTACAAGTCGTGATTAGAGTTATTGCAAGAACCAAGCAAGACTGCAAACAACAAATGGTGGATTCCTGAACCTGAATACCTGCAAAGGAAGAAGACCAAGTCCAGAAGTCTAAAGAAGTTCCAGGAAGGACAGGAGCCCCTTCCAACCCAAAAAAGGTGCAAAGGAAGAGTCCCCAGTTGGACGAAGACTGCAGAAATGCACCCTAGGAAAATGTCAGCGGGTTCCTGCATGATGCACTGGATGTCCCATGGAGAAAAGTTTGAATCAGGCGAGTTATGGTGCTGGATTCCTCCAGCAAGCCTTGATTCTGGCAAAGTTGCGTTTTACATCAATTTGGCGCTAGCTGGACCCAGGAGGGACCTGGGGGCCTCAACTCTGTGTGAGGAGGAAGTGAGGGCTCTTGGCACTTCAGAGAGCCCTCAGAGCACCAGATAGCACCAATGGGAGTCCCAGGACATGGGGACAAAGGAGGTGCAAAGTGTGTTTGGTGCAGCACTACAAAGGAAGGTCCCACGCCACCGGAGGTCAACTCAGCGAGTTGAGAGTCACAGAACAGGGTGCTGGGGACCTGGGCCAGGCTATGCACGAAGGAATTTTGCAAATAGTGCACAGAGACCTCAGGAGGTGAAGAAGACGCAGTGCACAGGAGTACTGTCATTCTCGGGGAAGGCAAGGTTATACTTCCTCCAAATTGGGACAGCAGGACCTCAGGACAGTCTGTGTCGATGGGGTCCACCCTCTGTGTTCCAAGGAGCATGCTTGTTGCCAGGAGACGTGTCCAAGAGAAACGGTCATCGACTTAGAAGGTGCCTGCTTGAGCAGGGGAGTGACTCCGTCACTCCATGGATATTTCTACTGTCCTTCTGGTGCAGGGTGAAGACATGGAGTCCTCAGAGTGTGCACCCCGTGGAAACTGTTGCAGTTGCTGGCTGGAGCTGAAGTTGCAGGGGAAAAGTAGCCCTTTTAGATACTTTGTTGCTGTTACAGTGGTTCCTGGAGCAGTCTTCAGTTGATCTGAGGTCAGAGGATGAAGTAGTAGTTGCAGAGGACTCCTGCTAGAAACTTGCAAGTAGAATCTGAAGAGAACCCACAGGAGAGACCCTAAATAGCCCTGCGAGAGGCATTGGCTACCTTATCAGGTATGGACCTACCGGGAGGGGTCTCTGACGTCACCTGCTGGCACTGGCCACTCAGAGGCCTCCAGAGTGTCCCCACACCTTGCAAAGGAAGATGGCTAAAGTCTGTGACACACTGGAGGAGCTATGGGCACCACCCCAAGGGGGGTGATGGACAGGGGAGAGGTCACTCCCCTTTCCTTTGTCCAGTTTTTCACCAGAGCAGGGACAACGGGTCCCTGAGCCGTTGTAGACTGGCTTATGCAAGGAGGGCACCATCTGTGCCCTTCAAAGCATTTCCAGAGGCTGGGGGAGGCAACCCCTCCCGAGCCTGTTACACCTATTTCCAAAGGGAGAGAGTGTAACACCCTGCTCCCAAAGGAAATGCTTTGTTCTGCCTTCCTGGGACTGTGCTGCGCAGACCCCTGGAGGGCAGAACCCTGTCTGTGAGGTGGCAGCAGCTGTAGCTGCATTGCAAGCCTCAGATAGCTGGTTTGGCAGTAGTAGGGGTCCATGGTGGAGCCTCCAGGATGCATGGAATTGGCTGCCCAATACCAGATTTGGAATGTGGGGGAACTCCATGATCTTAGACACCTTACAGCCCTCGTCAGCAGCAGACTTGACTACGGCAACGCACTCTACACAGGCATCCCAACCAAAGACATCAAACGACTCCAACGTATCCAAAATGCCTCCGCCCGACTGATCCTCGACATACCCCGCCGAAGTCACATCTCCCCTCACCTAAAGGAACTCCACTGGCTCCCGGTAGACAAGAGGATCACCTTTAAACTCCTGACCCACGCTCACAAGGCACTTCACAACACCGGACCCTCCTACCTCAACACCAGAGTTAACTTCTACACTCCAACACGTCAACTCCGATCCGCCAACCTCGCCCTCGCCATCGTACCCCGAATCCAGCGCAAGACATCCGGCGGCAGATCCTTCTCCTTCCTCGCCACCAAGACCTGGAACTCTCTCCCCACATCTCTTCGCCAGACCCAGGACCTCCTCGCATTCAGAAGGCTCCTCAAGACCTGGCTCTTCGACCGCTAAATCAGCAGCGCTCCTCCCCCCCCCCCCTCAGCGCCTCTAAACCCTGACGGGTACATAGCGCGCTTTATAAATGCTATGATTGATTGATTGATTGATTACATGGCCATATTCGGGGATACCATTGTGAAGCTACATATAGGTATTAACGTTCTCGCACTCATAAAGTTCCGGGAATTGGCCCCAAACTATGTGGGGGCACCTTTGCTAGTGCAAGGGTGCCCTCACACTTAGTAACTTTGCACCTAGCCTTCATTATATGAGGGTTAGACATATAGGTGACTTATAAGTTACTTAAGTGCAGTGAAAATGGCAGTGGAAATAATGTGTGCACTATTTCACGTAGGCTGCAGTGGCAGTCCTGTAAAAAGGGTTTGTCTGAGCTCCTTATAGGTGGCAAAAGAAATGCTGCACCCCATAAGGATCTCCTGGAACCCCAATGCCCTGGGTACCTAGGTACCATATACTAGGGACCTATAAGGGGGGTCCAGTGTGCCAATTAAAATTGGTAAATTAAGTCACTAGCCTATAGTGACAAATTTAAAAGCAGAGAGAGCATAAGCACTGAGGTTCTTATTAGCAGAGCCTCAGTGACGAAGTTAAGCACTACACACACACACATTAGGCCATAAACTATGAGCACTGGGGTCCTGACCAGCAGGATTCCAGTGAGACAGGCAAAAACATACTGACATACAGGTAAAAATGGGGGTAACATGCCAAGAAAGATGGTAGTTTCCTACAATATCCATCACATTTGTGATGGAGCATCCCATTTGACGAAATATAAAACTGGAACTAAATCTCTTACCCTTTCCAACAGGGAAAAGGGTTGGAAAATAGTTTGCAAGTGCATGTGTGTGGACCTTCATATTGTTTTTAAGGCACTCCCTTCCATGGAATGCCTGTCCCCAACCTAGACTATTACAAACAATGTGTGGCCTCAGTTGAAGTACTATATGTGCTGAAAAAAGAAGCATACATTAGGAGCAAAAAATACAAAGTAGAATGCTAGAGACTACAATACTACTTTGTCCTTTAGAAATAAAATCACAGTTTGAAAAGCCCCAACATTCCAGTTAAAAAATTATTTGGCTTTTTAGTGCCTTGCAAAATGATCCAAAGATTTATTATAGAACCAAGGTATGGGTGTTGCATGAGATCCAAAATAACTTCTAACTGACGGGTCAGTTATAATTAGGGGAACATATATTCTGTTATATATAGAAAAATATATTGACTAATAGCTTCCTGTGCTTTTACAGTTTATCTCTACATATCTGTTATAAAACATTATACATAAAAAGTTCTCTGTACTGGTAAATCAAAACAAGTTTGTTTTCTAGCATGATGAGTTTTGTTGGTTATGCACAACAAACCATGCAGTGTTATAAATCGTATGGATTCAGCAATGAAGTTTTGATTGTAGTCATTTTACCACCATGAGTACTGCGAGAAAGTGGATTATTAGTTGGATTGGATGCCAGTCCTTTTCAATTAATAATGGCACTGTTTTTTTTGTAATAGGTCCAGTTAGGTTTCAATAATTTAAGCCTGAGCTCAGCTCTTGGTAGCTATAGCACAAAATAGGCAAGTGGAACTTAGGAGAAATTTATAATGTATTTATTAGTACCAAAACAGTTAAAAACAGTTAAAAAGTAGAAAACACCACACAGTAAAAATCCCACTCCAACTTATGAAAAAAGAGAAAAAAATAGACACCAAATGACAAAGTACTTCTAGCACCAAAAGGTACAAAGCGCCTACTGCAGCTATCTGGTTACGGTAGACTGGGTCAAAGTAAAATGTTAAGGCTGACTGAGATGGAGCGCTGGTTGGGCACAGGGACCAGGTACATCCCAGTGGAAAGTTTATCTACTGACTTAGTTGTTTTTATGGAAAAAAATCCTCATCGATGAGGGAGTTGCCGTGTTTGATTCCAGATGGATCCAAAAAAGGATTTGTCAACAGCAGCTGTATAAAGGACAGGGTCTTGGTGGGCACCTTAACTCTAGAGGGAAGCTCGAGGTTCTCACCGGCAATGACGGGAAAAGGCAGTTTGGATGAAGTCCGAAGATGGGGCCCTAGAAGGCACTATCTTCGAGTTGCTGCTCGGCGTTGGTCCTGGCTCAGTCCTATACATTTGAATTTATAATCATTTCTGGAAGTTAGGATCCTTTCAGCAGGGCAAACAAGTAAGTTGAGTCTGACCAGCAGTTCAAAGTTGGCAGCAGCAGCTCAGCTGCAGCCCAGTGGTAGCCTCTGGTTCTTTTCCAGAAAATTCTGAAAAGGTTTCTATTTTTTGAGTCTTGCAATGTTGGAGGAGGAAGAGTACAATCTAGCACTGGTCATGGATCTAGGACCTTTTTGGCACCACTTGAGGGTTAGTTCTCAATCTCCCAGAAGACACCCACAGGGTCCAGGGTAAATCTGGTGAGAACTGGTCAGCTAAACTCAGCAGAAAATGTCTGTTCCTAGAGATGAACAGCAGGCTAGCCTACTAGCACTTGGCGTCCACTCTTCTGATCCTGCCCACAAGCAGAGAGCAGGTCCAGCACTTGAGGTTTCTCTCCACAGGTTTATCAGCAGATGCAGTCCTTCTTCCATCTTCCATAGGTCAAACGTTGTTCTGACAAGGGTACTGAAGGTGCCACATTCATGCCCAGTTCCAAGCTGTGGGTCGAAAAGACTCCTGACCACTCCTAACGAATGAGCCACTTTTGCAGTACTTCTTGTGTGTTTTACTGTAAACTATTTCACAGTGCCCCTCTCTACCTAAAACCAATATTCACTATTAGATTGGAGTTTAAATTACTATTAAATTAATTCCCCGAATCATGGTGCTAGCTACTTCTAAACTGAAGTTATGCATTATAAAGTGTTGTAATGTAACCCATTGCTTTCCTATGGAAGACAAGGCTTGCCACAATAAAAACATACTTTGGAGATTTTCACTGCCACGACATGTACAACTTAAGTAAAGATGTCCTACTTTTTTATTACCATGCAGCCTGCCCTATGGACATGTAAGGCCTACATATGGGTGACTTATAATTATTAAAAGACAGGTTTTTTTATTTTATTTATTTACTGTGTTTTTCTATAGCACTAATTCACCTAGTGTATTAGGGTGCTTTGTATTGAAACAACAATTACATATTACTGGAGCATAATAATAGTACAAGTCACATAGAGATTATCTCTACATTTTATATAGTTGGTAAATAGTTGTTTTAGGCCTGCCAGGAGGTTTATTTTGGCAAGTAAAATTTGCAGTTTTAAAAGTGCACACTCAAGCTGCAGGGGCTGGCCTGAAAACATTTTTTGCTTTATCACTTTATTGGTGGCACAATAGGTACTGCAGTTCACTTGTGACATTTAAATTACAGGCCCTGGGTACACTGGGTACCAAATACTAGAGATTTACAGGTAAGTTAAATTTGTCAATCAGGATTTTTAACCAATTCAACCAGTTTTTAGGAGTCATAGCACAGGCACTGGGACCCAGTTAGCAGTGTACAGAGAGCAAAAACAACAGCATAATTTTACAAAAAAGTGGGCTTGATCATGCAGAAAGAGCCATTTCCTTACAAACACCTCTCAAAAACAAGAACCATGCAGTCATGACTCACAAGGGTTACAAGTGGTGGGGTGGCACCCAGCGCGGGGGATATTAATAATATAAAAATAGAAGAAGAAAAAATTACCTGCCCGCCGCTCCTCCGGCTCCTCAGCAGGCAGCACAGGCTCCCAGCTTGCCCTGCAGCCAATCCTGAACCTGCTCAGAGCAGCGTTAGTATTGGCTGGGGCGCCCAGACAGGGCACTCCCAGGCAGACTAGGAGCCTGTGCCTGCTCTCTCCTGCTTGGCAACACAGTGCCAGGCTGGAGAGAGCATAGTGTGCATTTGTGTTTGGCCGGCCCAAGACGGCGGGCCAAACATACATGCGCACTGAGTGGGAGTGCACAGTGTACTCCCCTCATCCCCATCATCCCCAATGCCCCATCACTTTAACAACAAAAGGATAACAAACTTAGGGGGTCATTCCGACCCTGGCGGTCCATGACCGCCAGGGTGGAGGGCAGCGGAAGCACCGGCAACAGGCTGGCGGTGCTTCCTGGGCGATTCTGACCGCGGCGGTAAAGCCGCGGTAAGAAAAGGGGAGCCGGCGGTTTCCCGACGGTTTCCCGCTGGCCCAGGGAATCTTCCATGGTGGCGCTGCTTGCAGCGCCGCTATTGGGGATTCCGACCCCCTTCCCGCCATCCTGTTCCTGGCGGTAATTACCGCCAGGAACAGGATGGCGGGAAAGGGTGTCGTGGGGCCCCTGGGGGCCCCTGCACTGCCCATGCCACTGGCATGGGCAGTGCAGGGGCCCCCTAACAGGGCCCCATAAAGATTTTCAGTGTCTGCTTTGCAGATACTGAAAATCGCGACGGGTGCCACTGCACTCGACGCACCCCTTCAACTCCGCTGGCTTCATTCGGAGCCGGCTTCATTGTTGAAGGGGCTTTCCCGCTGGGCGGGCCGGCCGGCGGTCTTCTGGCGGTCACCCGCCGGCCCAGCGGGAAAGCCGGAATGGCCGCCGCGGTCTTTCGGCGGGAACCGCTTGGTGGGCGCCGACCGCCGCCCGCCGCGGTCAGAATGACCGCCTTAGTTTATTATCCTTTTGTTGTTAAAGGTTTGCAGCAGCTGCTGCTGGCTGGGGGTCTCTGGAAACATGGGCAATCTCACATTCTTCTGTGTTCTGGTTGTCTTTTCAAAAACACATTTGAGAATTTGTGATTAGAGACCTCTTTCATACATGAGGATATTGAGACACTGGAAATCAAGACATGAAAACACTTTTAAACAGTATACCACAGAAATGAACAAGTTGATGGTTTCTGAAAATGTGCTGTGTGCAGTGGCTAATTTGGAGGAGAAGAAGTCCTGTACCAGCTTGACAAATCCCAAGACTGAATAGTTTAGAATTCACTCCATGCTTATTTAATGCATTTCAAGGCTCAGTGCCTCTTTATCTCACTCTTGCAGTGCCCTACGTTCTTTGTTTGAGATGGATTTCTGTCTTTCTCTTCTTCCATCTTTATAATTTATTTGTTTTTCCCTCTCTTGCTCTCAGGAAAAATATGATAAAGAAAAATAAGTGCTGGTCTCCAAAAATGAATGCCAGTGGACTCCACCAGCCACCACTGGCTCAAATAAAGCACTGGCTGTGTAAAAGTAGAGTTTTTTTATTTTGCCAACATGGATTCTACTTGAGTACATCTTAAGAAACATCGTGAGAAAGTGGATTATTAGTTGAGGTGGACAGTAGTCCACTAGAAGTTAAAATGCCACTATTTTTGTTAGGTCCAGTAAAGGTTTAGAAATTTAAACCTTAGCTCAAACCCTAGTAGCTACGGCACAAAGCAGACAGGCTTAACTTAAGGGAATGTGTAAACCTTTTGGAAGTACCTAAACAGTTAAAACTTTTTAAATGAAAATACTGCTAAAGAGCACTACGTGCCAACTAGGGTCATCAAGTTCCTCTGGACTGGTATCTACAAAGAATTTAAGGTCAACTGCGATGACCATGGGTCGGAAACAGAAACTAGGTTTAACCCAGTCATTTTTACCTTCTGACTTAGGGCCTCATTACGAGTGTGGCAGTCCGTCGACTGCCATGGCGGTGGTGGTGGTACGACCTCTGTCGGGATGGCAGTCGGACCGGCATATTACGAGTCATGCGGGCCAATGGAACAAAGTCCACGTGATCCCGCCGGCTCCGCCAGGCAGCACTGACCACCATAGTCAGAAGGCATCACAAAAAGACTGGAGGAGCCTATTTTGCTGCCGGGCACATTATGAGGTTTCACATGGCCAATGTGACCATGGCGGTCCAACCACCATGTCTCAGAAGGCGTAAATGGGGACTATAAAGGGAGACACTCAACTGCAGGCAACCTCACAATAGAACCCATCACTTACGTCCTGCCGCTGTTGCTGATCATCAAAGGAGCTCAGAATCAATGCCGTTGTGCGTGCAACCGATCATGAGTACATACACCTACCTGTCTCATCAACCTTAACAACAGATTGTAGCGCCGTCATCCACATCATATGGGTTTCATGCTACGGGCACCAAGTACACATCTCACTATGTACACAGTCCAAATTATACATGAAGATGGGCACATTCACAGTCACAATACGCTCCCTTTGGGCTGGTCACTCACACTGCACAGCAATACTACACAAAAACAAATGTCCACACATCTCAGGCACAGGGATAGTAAAGGCTACACATCATTGTCTCACACATCACCAACAACCTACATCTTCCATTACAACTCATACACTCACATTCCACATAGGCCAAGGACTGTCATCACATACAACATACATATGTATCAATGTGACATGGAACACAAACAGCACTCCCAGTAAACGGTCCTGCAATGGACACACACCACATACATCACAGCACAATGGAAGGACAATGGCATACACAATAGACAGAGAGACAAACAGAGAAAGAGCACCATGCAAACTACCTGCACAATAGGGATGGGGCCATCAGGAGCAATCATAGGAGGAGGCTGCACAGGGACACATATCACTTTGCACATGCCCATAAAACAACATGTGCACAGGAAATGGCCCTGCATGTGTCTCAGGGACAAACAGTACTAGAGCCAAATGTTAGTCCCTGCTGCATACTGTGAAAGTGCAAGTCAACAAAACACAAACACAGGGCTGGCTTTAGGGCGGTGTGACTGGTGAGGGCGCACCGGGTGCTGACCTGGATGAGCGGCACTGACCTCAGGGGGGCGCGGTGTTTAGCAATAACGTACGCAACTTGCAATGTTAAAGCGCCTGCTGGAGAGTTCCTTGTGCGTCCAGCCTTCAGGAAACAAATAAAATGTCAAGTTAACTCTTGTGACTAATGTTCCTGTTAGAGAAAGGGCTTGGTATTCTGTCCATTGGCACTTTTGACTCAGCATAAAGTAGCAGAGAGGTTAATGTGCCTACTGCAAAGAATATAACTATTTTATGTGTATAGCTGAATGGATTAGTAAAGCCAGCCTTTACCAACCCTTTAAAACTACTGAAATGTATGTGAGAGGGGCTGTGGAGAGATGAGGGGTACTTGTGCCTGGTGATAGTGAGGGAATCCCAGGAGGTGGTCATTGGGTGGGGGCTCTAAAAAAGATTGCTTCACCAGGCGCCACAAGTGCTAATGTTGGCCCTGCACACACAACTCCAAGGGCATGGGTCATCACTAATTGAACTAGCTGAAAGGTACACACAACTTAATGGACACATGCACACTCAAATGCAAACAAAGGTAGCACAACTGAACACGTTCCAAGTCTGCACAAACAGAACCAAGTTGACACCCATCAGATGAATCGATAAGCCATATCAGGGGACACATCTAACACCATACATGCTCACATTAGACAACACAAGATAAATCCTCACCATAGCAAACAGTGCACAATGCCATGATACCACAATTATATTCATCAATCAATCAATCAATCAGTATTTGTAAAGCGTGGCTACTCACCTGTGAGGGTCTCAAGGCACTGGGGGAGGGGCCTCATCCAAAGAGCCACGTCTTGAGGTTCTTCCTGAAGATGGTGAGCAACATCCTTACACCCACATATCCAAACACCCAACAAATACCCTTCTCTTGGAGGACTCCAGCACTGCCCACAAAGTCAGACACTAAAGAAAACAGCAATTAGAGCAGGAAGCATGCTCAAACACACACAACTGTAGCCACACAACATATGTCACCCAGGAACAACAGTAAGGTAGAAAAGGAATTGCAGGACAAATGTATACCCCAAAAAATACAACTGTTTGGGTTTAATAAACAATAAATATTTAAAGTACAAAGGCCATTGGCCAGTCCAAAAGCAGTCCAATAATAGCACAGTGTTGTGCCTAAGCTTAAATCCCAACTACCATGGAACCTACACAGGAAGGGGAATCAATGGGCAGGCAGGCACCTCAGGGATTATGTGGGGGATCAGATTTGGGAGGGGGGTTTAGGCTTAGGCTTGGGGGAGGTGGTCTTCTTTATGGGATGGATTGGCTTCTTCTTTGGGGGGAGGTATGGGTGCTTGAAGAGGGCAGGGGAGGCCTGGGAGGTAAAAGGAAGGTCTGGGAACTGGGTGGGCGCCGCTTAGATTTGGGACGGGGTGGAGGGAAGAGTGCAAATGTCAAGGTCAAACAAATAATTTCTTAGGGATGGTCATCAGAAGAGAGTCTGAATATGGAGGTCAAGGGAGTGGTTGTCTGCTGTGTTGGTGTGGATGTTGTGGATTTATGCTTCTGGGAGGTGTGTTTGTATGCGGCGGGTGTCTGTTGGGTGGGTGAGTGAGTGTGTTTGTGTGTCTTGGGGGACTGGGAGGTGGAGGTGCCAGGGAATGGAGTAGGGGAAGTGTGTAGTTGTTGTGGTAACTGTCGGTTGGCTAGATGTGGTGGATGTCTGTGTATCTGTAGTTGTGGTGTCGCTGGGTGTGGTGCCTGTTGTGCATGTCTGGGGGTCTGCTGGGGTGGTGTCTGTGGATATGATGGGTGTTTTTGGTGTATCAGTGACTGTTGGTGTTGTGCCTGTGGGTATGCCTTATGTCGTGCATGATGCTTGGGGTGGGAGGGGTGTCTGGGGATATTCTGACTGTTGTATCTGTGGGTGGATGTTGTTTGCCAGTGTGTTTTGTGGTGCTTGTATTTGTGTATGCTCATCTTCTGTGTTGATGTGGATGCATGCAGATCTGTCTGAGTGCTTTGCTACCTACATAGGGGATAGGGGGATTTGGATTGGCAAGAGGAAGGTAGAGAGGGGATGGAAGGTGGGGGGGGGGTGACTGGCTACCAAGCCATCCATTGCACCTTGAATGCCTTCCAGAAATGCGTTGGTTTATTGCAGTTTGGTGGGTAGTCCATGGATGGCATTCACAGTGGCTGACTGAACCACAGAGATACTTCTCAGGAGGTTAATAGCCTCCTCACTGAGGGCAGTAGGTGTAACAGGGGCTGGGCTAGAGCTGTCTGTGGCAAAGGAGACACCCACCCTCTTGGGGGAGTGGGCACAGCCAACTTGGTAGGGAGCAACGGATGGGGAGGTGATAGAATAGGGGGTGGCACTGGGGGATACTCAAATGGGTCTGCCACCACTAGGGGGAGTGTCCACTGTAGGAGGAATCCGATGATGATTCGGATAATGTCGCAGTCTCCCCTGTGGCACTCCCCTCACGCTCTAGACACTGGGTCCCTCTGTGTCAGTGATGTCTTGACCTGAGGTCCGTGGACACATGCTCCCCACTCAGCTCTGCCCTGTCTACTTTGCTTGCCGGTACAGATGCTGCAAATACAAAGAAAAATAGGGTCATAACATGTCAATGATCAGACTTGATCAACTCTGATTAGCAAATATTACCATTATGCCAACATGCCCCAGTAACAAATTCCACCTAAGTGGTCCATCCATGTGCCATACCATATGCATGCATGCCATCTGAACTGGTAGAAGTTGCCCACAGGAAATTCAGGATCTCACACAGCTACAATTGCACGGCTGAAGTTGTGCAATCACAATGACCATTCAACCATCAGGAGACACCATCACCCTCAAAGCTTTGCTCCATGGAACAGACAACATTCACCTGTTGTCCTACAATAGTAGGCCAATACAAAATGGATTTCCACAGATCCCTCAGAGGGTCATGCACACATCTCTTTGTCACATACATGATGACCCAACAATGAGTACTGATGATACAAAATCATGCCATTTTGATGACAACAATACAGTATCCTGGAGAAGGTGACAAGGAAATACACATGTTACACTGGAAACAATGTACACTTCACTAAGTGATATTTGTCCCAATAGAGTCAAGGAGGTACTGTTGCTCAGGTAGGCCACATGTGTGGCATGGAAATGAACACTGTGGACATCATGTGCAAGATGTCAGGGAGAGATGTCCACAAAATACACAACACAATGAATAAGCAAGCCTCAGAGTTATAACCACTAATGTCTGGCACCCCTTACAATAACATACTCTGAGTGCATCAGTAGAATCTACTAGTCCATTGCATGTTGGAGAGAAAGATAAATTTGCAAGGACTTGTAGAAAGCCCTCAATATGTTGCCCAATGGGAAGCTACATCACTGTCTCCATTTTGCTCATGCAGACCCAAATGTCTGGCTGAGGATGAATGGGTATTCCCAAACACGTGATTTCAACATAACTGCAAGTCACTCCATGATGTATATCAACAGTCAGGTTACAAACATTATCCATTACACATGTGCAGTGGACTTTTCCACCTGATGCCACATCAAGGACATAGATATCCGCATTATGGCTCTAAACTCTAAGCCTTCCTGTCATGTCCCTCATCACTAATGCAGATGTACCTGCCAAATAATATGCTGTTTCGGTTGAGGGTGTGTGGCAGCCAATAAACAATGGCGACACACTCCTGCCTCTGGTACAACATGAAATGTACACCCATTGTAAATGTACTTTTCAACAAACAGTTTCCCATGCACATATATGTGAGGGTATACGGACATCATCCCATCAATATATGTAGACCATGCATGAACCTGCAGCTTACAAATGTCTTCTAAAGAGAAAGGGATTCATGCTGACATGTAGGCAAAAGGAATGTTGGCAACAGTGATGCCACATAAATCACGTGAATGGACATTCCCCACTTACCAAGGGATAGTAGTGACTTATAACTGCATCCAAAGAACAATGTAAGCCCTGTCACATGTATGTTGGATACCTTCTCTTTACAGACTGCAGTGAGGCTCCAGCACCCATGACATGTTGAAGAAAACTAGCTTCTTGGTAGCAGATGCCAACATACACAATTACCCAGACACCAGCAGAGGACAGTGATCCATCACCTATTTACCTTTGGCCTGGCACACTGAGAAGTAGTGGTCTGTTACACAGTAATTACACCCACTAACAACAACAAACAGTACAAAATTGATCAATCTACACAGACATATGTGGTCCCTGCAGAGCAAGTAGTTTGTAGATTCCAGCAAGTTGTCTCCTAGGTCCCTGTTCCAACTGGCAAGGCACATCAGTATACAACACATGACATGTCAACACAAACAATCTCTCGTCTACTGTGTGACACATGGCTCATCCCTTATTGTCAGGGGGAGCTGTCAGAACCTAACTCAATCACTTGGCAATAGGGCAGGCAGGGATATGCCCTGGACTCACCCCCTTGTGGTTGCTGTGCTGCCCTCAAACGCCCAGCAAGCTCCAGATAGGCCACCACCAGGATGCAGGCCATTAGAAGTGTCATGGTCCGAAGGGCACTCCAGCAACGATGGGAGGACAGCCGAGCTGGGCCTTCATGATCTTTCAGGCCCAGCATCTCAGGTCCTCCTACCTTATTCTGCAGTGGGTGCTCCTTGGGCTGTGGATCCCCAGGGTCCGCACCCCCCACTTGATGATGGCTTGCCATATCCCCTTCGTTTGATGGGCGTTGACCTGCGTGGATTCAAGAGACAAATCAAGAGATTATGATCACAAGTTTCATCACAAATGGTTGAGTCACATACATGTCAAAAACAGCAAACTAGACCGTTCCTATTTGCCAATATTCCCAAACTGTGACACATGCCAGCCAAGAAGTACAGGTACATGACTACAGACATACATTTCACAATCTGCCGACCAACCTACCACCCTGCTCAGGCCCTACAATGACTAAGCAAACTTACTGACATCATGTAGCCCATGTTCTAGCAATCTGGCTGCTATGTGAACCACTATGAGACACATCACACCTCTGTGGCTTCTGAAGGGTAAACTCCTGGGGCATGAAGGGAGCAACACATTCACACTCTGTGAGGATGGCTCTATGAATACAATCCCTACGTGCTGCAGTATTAACTCAATCATCACACATGGATAATAATGGAGGGACTGGAACGGTTGGTAAAGAAAGTGTCATCTCTGTCCATGTGTGGACTTGTGAACTAACAAATGCATACTCATGCCACTTCACGGGTGGGGTTCTCTGTTGTGTAGTTGTACTGCAGAACACTCTTTTGGACATATGTGTCCAACCCAATGAAATGACATCCAACTAACAAAGGCATGCATTGTCCAGTTTCTGCTATGTGACTAGACTACTGAGTCACATTTCATGGTCTCCCAGGAATCAACACAATGTCTGCTCTGTGGGCCTGTACAAGACAAATATGACCTGTGGGAAGGTGACAACAGAGCTGTGGGAGTAAGGGACCTGTAATGAGTCAAAGACACACATTGACAGTGAGTCAAAATGCATATATGGACTAGCTTAACAACTTACCTCTGTACCCAGTCCTAATCTAGTCAAAGGAATGAGGCATTTTGGGCAGGATTTTACACTAGAGCCTCATATTTCCCACATGACAGGATCTGCTGGGGTACAAGGAATGGGCAAAGTGCCACAGTTGCATAGCCACAGTGACTCCACCCCAGTCTAGACTAGGACCTATACTGGGAGATACATTTGTTAGGCCCTGGTCTCTGCAGGCTAAGCAGACAGAACATATATGAAACCCCGTTCCCATCAATTCCATGCATGACAGAACATTATGTAGCCAACAGTATTTTGGCATGTGGTGTGTGTGGCAACCTGAAGGGCAAAGTGACCCATGATATGTCTTCCAAGCAACAGTTTATCAAGGACAGATGCATGAAGAAATCTCTGTGGCACGATACACATTGCTCACATTATTCTCAACTGACTCATACAACATGCATACTAAGCTCGAGCTGTCAAGCACATACATGTTGTCTCACATATACAACAGTCATGAGGAAAGAGATGTCATTGCATGGCTGTAATGTCACCTCACCTGGTTATGTGCATCCAACACAAGGTGGATCTAGGAACACATAAAGCATACACCACAATGTGAATGGACTCAACGTATGGCACTGGCCACCAATACCTGCACTTCGTACATCCAGAGGATGTCATCCAGACTGCACTTACAGGCACATGAGTAGTCAATCTGGCACACATGGGCACAGACTTGCCTGAGAGGAGGGAAAGGATGGTGAATTACAGAAAAAATGTGCACATGAGGCGCTTACCTGTCCTCTGTTGCCAAATAGAGCTGTCCATACAGGGGTAGGACCTCAGTCACCAGCCTCTCCAGCTCCTCTAGAGAGAAGGCAGGGGCCCCATCACCTGCTGCGCATGGCATGATTGCTCCCAGAGGAGGTACACAGCAGCTCAGGTAGAGGTCTTACTGGCAACAGGGTCAGGAGTCAAGTAGGGGAATCTGCAGAGCATGGCAGCCACGTCTGTCACGTATGCGGTTGTCACTGCCGGCAGACACAGTCATTGGCCCGTGACCAATACTTGCAACAAAGTCAGCCTATGTTTGTGTCCTTTGCGGTTGAAACTGACTACTGCCATGACGACTTGAGCCAGCAGTCACGGGCGGTTCCAAATGTCCAGTGGAGTGGGTCAGGCATCTGCCATTTTAGAGGCCTAAAATGCGGTACTGGGCTTCACAAACTGCATCACACCTCTGAAACTGTTCTTTTGACCTCACAAACATGCTAATCATGTCTTGTCATGTAGGTCCTACTACTCAATCACCATTGAAGAATGTTGGAGGGCACAATTGGCATTTTAGAGTGGGCATAGTCCACTCCCGTCAAAGGTCCTTTTTGCAGTTGGGATAACCAGTCACATTTCGAGGGGCATTTGTGATGCACATCTTTGAGTTAGGTCGAGACACATGATGTATACACATGTGTGGCAAACCATGGGGGGGTCATATGTAACCCTTGTTTCATTAGCATCTGTGATGTGTACTGGTTGCCATGTCCATCCCTTCTACATTGTCTTGTCACATGTTATCATTGACATGCATCATTGATATAGCTGGGGACATAATGACTAATGTCTGAACTCATGTCATATATAGGTACCCAGGGAGAGGGAGGATGCATCAACCACCTGTCTACCATCCACTGCCAGACCTAGAGAGCATAGAAGAATGCCACGTCATCCTCCTGTATCGTCTGAATTTGCAAACAATAGTGGGCCTACGTTGTCAGTTGGAGTCAGATCTGATGCCAGCTATTAGTCAGCCAACCAGCATACTGCCCATTGTACAAGTCATGTCAGTATTGCAATTCCTAGCCACAGGGTCCTTCCAACATGCAGTGGCCCTAGCTGCTGGCATGTCCCAAAGTATGTTCAGTCTGATGTTGAAGGATGTCCTTTCAGCAATCTTGAAACATATTGACAGCTACATCCAGTTTCCCCAATGTGAGGATTTAGCCCATGTGAAGGCTGACATATATGGTTTTGCACACCTCCCACATGTGGTGGGGGCTACTGATTGCACACATGTTGGCTTGGTCCTACTGCATGCCATTGATCAAGTATGCCGCAACCGAAAGAACTCCTATTCCATCAATGTTCAAGTTGTAGTTTTGGCAGACCTCTACGTTTCACAGGTCTGTATCCAGTTTCCAGGTTCAGTTCATGATTCCTTCAGTATGCAGAACATCACAATCCCTCAACTGATGTCAAGACTGGACTCAGAGCGGGCCTGGCTGGTTGGTAAGTCACAGCTGTCCTGTTTGTGTACGTGCAATGTCTGGTGGCACAATTCTGAAAAAAGTGACTAATTGTTGCACATATGTTCCATTCCCAAACAGAAGACTCTGCATATCCAAACATTTCATGGTTGTTGTCACCAATAAAGAATCCAACTACACCAGGGGAAGTCCACTTCAATGAGGCCCATGTATGAACAAGGCGGGTAGTGGATCAGGTTTTTGGGATTCTGAAGGCCAGATTTCTCTGTCTGGACCGGACTGATGAAGTCCTCCTCTACTCACCTGAAAAAATTTGTAAGATTACTATGGTATGCTACATGCTCCACAACCTCGCCCTGAGGAGGAATATCCCATACATCCCAGAGGAGGAGCTGTGACTGTATGAAGAACTGTAGTTTTTAGAATGTGTGTAGTAGAGTGTTTTAGCAAGAACTGGGGAACTATTACCCTGCAATGTTCAGCCAAAGGGCGCATGCGGGGTTAGACTATGACAAATCCCCACCTTGATGTAGCTACATCATTTGTGTCAGTCTCATTGCAATGTAAGTTCCTTTCCAGATGCTTGCCTAAGAATAGGGCAATAGGAATTTTAAAGCCCATAGTCCTTGTTATGTCTTTGTCTAGGTACCTTCTATATGACATCCTTATGTTGTCATTTCAGAGTTGTGACATTAGCAGGTTTCTGATGCTGTTCCGACATTGGAAGTGGACAAGGATTGTTCCAGGTAATGTAGGTCACAGATTTGGGGTGTGTGAGACCTGTGCTAGGCAGCTTGGACAATGTTTGAGTGGAAGGTCTGAAGTGCAGATTGCACTTGTTTAGTGTGCTATGGTGAGCTGATTGCATCATGTATGTGATCATGTGGCCATCAAATATGTTGTCATCATGTGCAAGTAAGGCATTCATCCTTCACATAGGCTAATCACTCTTCTTGTATGACCTGTATGTAGCTGTAGATGTGTTTCATCATTGCAGGCCACAGTGCCTGTGCCAGAACACTGACATATGCTTGTGTCATACCAACAGATGCATGGTCAATGAATCCTGATGTGCCTGTGATCAGGGACTGTTGTGCTGCCCTCTGTCTGTACCTTGGAGTATGTGATATTGTATTGCTTTGGTGTGGTATGTGATAAGGCTCAAGCTGGTATCACCATCCATTTGTTGGTGTGTCTATTTTACAGGCCAGTGTCTGACAAGGTCTTTCCTTCCGTGGTCTGTGGGGCTGTATCTTGGTCTGTGTAACCTGAAACAATTTGAGTCACTCATTCTTGGCTATGAGAGTCCAGACATTTCAACAGCCTATGTGCTGTACAATGGAATAAAATGTTTGGTGTGACCAGACACTTGTACCAGTGTGTTTGTGTGTGTTGGTTGTTATCCTTAGCAGGACACTGTACCTGTAACACATCTCTCCTTGCACTATTATCTTGTGTCTTCATCATTTGCTTCACATGGTCTTACATCTCAACATAGCAAAAATTGGAAAAGAAGCAAGCAGACACAAAGTTTGTGATAGGTGGTATTTATTCTGAATTTGTGAATAGAAAAAGAAATAGGTATATGACGGAACAGAATAGTAAAGGGTTCAGTCATGGTGGATGAAATCATTGTAATAGATGCCACAGAATTGTAAGGCCAATGTCAAGGGTACTCTTCCCATCGGAAGTGGAGGGTGGTTGAGAAACAGTCAACAGAGTGAACATGAGGCATACAAAGGAGGTCATTTGGGAAGAATTCACTTGCTGGTAGTGATAGGTGCCTTGCCAGTCGTACCTCCCAGACACTTTGCTGGATGTCCCTACTTGCTTGGGGGTGTTATCTGCTGCTACAGACGCAGGGGTGTCTGAGAGTGTGTCCTTCCATTGGCAAGGCCTCCATTCCAGTGGCTGGCACCGATGTTGAGGTGCCAGATGTAGACAAGCCAAGGGAAGGGGTAGAGTCTTACTGGCCATGTTGGTATTGTGGGCCTCCCACTGTGCACGCACTTCTCTGTATGTATTCCCCCTGCAGCTGCTTCATTTCACAGAGTTCAGTTAGCACCTGGACCATCACGCCTTGGAAGTCCTGATAGACCCCAAGACATGGCTGGGGGTGTCCTGGCCAGGAGCATCCCCAGTGGCCTCACCCCGCTGGCCCACAGCATCCGTCCCATGCATCCGCTCTACCCCCACGGGCCTGTGCCCTTGCCACAGTGTACCCTCTCCCACTGGTTCCTGGACCATTGTTGTCAGAGATGTTGTGTTGCAACTCAGGATCCTGGACTGGGGGGCACAACATGATTGTCACTGTTCTAGGGGCACAGGTTGGGGGGCACATGGTTGCCCGTGATTTTGAGGCAACCGGGTTGAAAGGTGCTGATGTGGCCACAGTGAGACTCGCTGGTGGTGTCTGACCAGGTTGTCCAGATGGACCAGAACTATCATCCACGACCAGATGTTTAGTAGTTTTGTCATCACTGGGGGCTTTATCCTGGGAGGTTATGGCAGTCTCTTCAGTGGCCTCTGTATGGCCAGTGGCAGTAAGTACAACATCTAGATGTGAACAACACAATGTTACTGGTTGTATTGTGACATCCACCTCCAATCATTTACAGTGACATTTCACTGAGACTTTATACCTAGTCATCTATCATGTAAACATAATGTGACAGGTACACATGGTAATGGTTGTTTTGACATGACATTTGTGGAGCATGCCAGATCTCCTTGATTGTCACAGCAGCTGAACTTGCAATAGATTGTTCCTTGGGAGGATGGTCTATAAGTGTCAACTTGCCACCAGTGCAGAAAAAACAGTGGCTAGGCAAGTTTGGTATTTGGCCATTTTGAGGATAGGTAGAATGTGATACAGGCAGACCAAGGAGTTTGTAGTATATGTGATAGAATTCATAATATGGTTAGTACAGTGTTAATGTGTGAGCTTTCAATAACAATCTGGTTATGCCTCATGGAGCCTTTGGGATCATTGTTTAGCACACTGGGTAAGCTGTCCTGCCTGTCCTCAATGGTTTCATCTTAGGTTAGTAGTTCAGGTTGGGGCTAGGTAGCCAGGCACATCTCATAGTTGGCCATGATCTGTATGCTGCTCACTCCCAGTGGAGTGAATCTCAAATGTGATTTTATCAGGCAAGGGTATTTGATCAAGTGACCACTGGTGTTTTTTTTTTTATATTTGGAGGAACAGTGCCTCCTGGGAGTCAGAGTCATGACACTGTCTCTACTACACACACTTAACAATTTATATCGTCCAAGGTGTGTAGACTTTATTTGGGTCTTCTCTAATAGATTGGTTTGGGCACATGAACATATGATTGGTTTTGGGTTTGAACTATGTGGAACAGGGCCTTTTGGGCTTAGCTTTCTGGTCAGTCCCACTACTTTTCAGCATTTCACAAATAGTATCCACCCAGGTGAGAACACATCAATTGGGATTTTGCAGACATGGCACATGGACCCTGAACTTGTGTCTGGAGTGTGAGCTACATAGACTCTTGGCCTTAGCAGTCCTGTCACTCCCTTTACTGCACACACTATACAAATGGAATCAACACATCTGAGTAACTTGATTTTGGGAGTTGGGAAACTGCTCGTTGATCATATGTGCACTGTTCCGGTGTTTGTAGTCAGAGTAAGAGTGCCTCCTGTGCATTGCAGTCAGGTAAGTCTAGGTACTTGACACAGCTGACCAATGTCATCCCCCAAGGTGAGTACACTTCATTTGTGAGTTGACAAACAGGGGTATTTGGACAAGGGTACAATGTGCTGGTGTTTGGAGTTACAGAAACAGTGCCTGCTGGGAGTTGCAGTCTTGTCAGTCCCTGTTGTGCACACACTATACATATGTGAATCCCCCAGGTGGGTATAATTCATTTGAGACTTGCCAGACAAAGGTGGTTGGATTCACAGGGCATTCCTGGCCTTTGCATTTTTATCAGAACCTGCAGTACACACAGTATACAACTGTTGTTCCCCTAGGTGAGTAGACTTCATTTGATACTTGCCAGACAAGGGCATTTGTGCCAGTGAATACTGGACTAATGGTTGGATTCACAGACCTGTCAGTTCCTGTAGTGCACACAATATACAAATGTCATTCCCACAGGTGAGTAAACTTCATGTGAGACTTGTCAGACAATGGTATTTGTAGCAGTGAACACTGGGCTGGTGTTTGGAGTTACAGAAACAGTGCCTGTTGGTATTTGCAGTCTTGTCAGTCCCTGTAGTTCATACACTATACATATGTGAACCCCCCAACCCCCAGATGAGTAGACTTCATTTGAGACTTACCAGACAAAGGTGGGTATGTGTTGCAGTGAACACTGGGCTGGTGGTTGAATTCACAGGGCCTTCCTGGACTTTGCAGTCCTGCCAGTCCCTGTAGTACACACTATACAAATGTTGTTTCCTCAGGTGAGTAGATTTCATGTGAGACTTGCCAGACAGGGGGTATTTGTAGCAGTGAACACTGGGCTGGTGGTTGGATTCACAGACACAGGGTCTTCCTGGCCTTTGCAGTTCTGTCAGTTTCTGTAGAACACACACTATACAAATGTTGTTCCCCTAGGTGAGTAGACGTCATTTTAGAATTGCCAGGCAAGGGTATTTGTAGCAGTGAACACTGGGCTCGTGGTTTGATTCACAGACACAGGGCTTTCCTGGCCTTTGTAGTCCTGTCAGTCCCTGTAGTACACACACTATACAAATATTGTTCCCCCAGGTAAGCAGACTTCTTGGAGACTTGCCAGGCAAGAGCATTTGTAGCAGTGAACACTGGGCTGGTGTTTGGAGTTACAGGAACTATGCCTGCTGGGTGTTGCAGTCTTGGCAGTCCCTGTAGTGCACACACTATACATATGTGAACCCCCAGGTGGGTACACTTCAATTAGAAGTTCACATACAGGAGCATTTGGAGGAGAGGACACTGGGCTGGTGAGTGGGGCAAAAGTAAATTAGGGAAAAGGTGAGCTATGGACATGCATGACATAGCAATTTTGTGAATTTTTTTTGTGTTGTGACTTGCCAGACTCCACTCCCACAGGTATTCCTGTCAAGCCCTCAGGATGGAGGATGGCCAAGACTTTCTCATACCAGGGAAAGAGCTGTAAGGGGGCACTGGGAAGGCCACCACCAGTCTTCTTGGCCAGCAGTTGGTCCTTGGAGGCCAGGTAATGGACCTTGCCTGTCAGGTTGTTCCACATCTTTCTGATGTCCTCTCTTTTGCGCAGGATGGTGCCTACAGAATTCACTCTGTCGAGGATCCTCTCCCACATTTCCATTTTCCGACTAAGAGGAGTATGCTGGACTTGTGCTCCAACAATTGTGGCTCTACTCTTATAATTTCATCCACCATGACGCTTAACTGGTCTTCAGAGAAACGGGGATTTTTGGAAGGTGACATGGTGGAACTAAATTAAATGGGTGAGTGACTTGCTAAAGAGTGGAAGTGCAATATGGTGTGAATGGACAAATGTTTGTGCAGTGTGCTCATGTGATGGTGGAAAAAGGGGTGCTAATCTATGTACTCTACAAAAAAAAAGTGATTGGGCTTCGTTGTCTTGCAGTGTAAATGCAAAGGATTGAAGTGTGTCAAAAGGTGCGTTTTATAGTGTCCTTTGTAGGTGTTTTGAGTGTGGCAATGTGTATCAGCTGTGTTGTTTTCAAAT
Source organism: Pleurodeles waltl (assembly GCF_031143425.1). Lineage (NCBI taxonomy): Eukaryota > Metazoa > Chordata > Amphibia > Caudata > Salamandridae > Pleurodeles > Pleurodeles waltl. The sequence goes on from NC_090440.1 coordinate 1,555,836,913, forward strand.
TCATCCAATATGCTGTTGTGTGTTACTTTGGTGACCGCCGTAGTTTGGATCACCAGGGAATAACCACCATGGTTGCCACCCATTGAGACTTTGGACTAGAAATACGGTCACTGGTTGGTCACTTTGTTGTCGGGGCTGGGGGTCAGACCACCTAGTTCCAGCCCTCCTTGCCATTGGTGATCTGCCTTTTTGGTTGGCGGCCGGCTGTCCTACCTGTTTGACAAGTAAAAGGGTGGTCTGTGAGACCAACAGCCTGGCGGTCTTTTTGGGACTGCCAACATGGCGGTCCAACCACCAAACTCATAATGAGGCCCTTAGTCTCTGAAATGGAAATCAAAAATCCTCTGCAGGTCAAGGTAGCAGGCTAAGGCCAATAAGGGCTCAAGGAGGCCGAATAACCATAAGACAAAGTCTCAGAAAACCCATAAGCAAATTGCGGAAAAGCTCAGAGCAAAAGAAATTAAAAACTCAAACCCAAGCAAGGTACCTCACTGCCTAGATACTTTTGGCACCCTCGCCAGGTGAAGATTTCTGTGAGAAAACAGGGCTGATTGCAGAGGCCCCCTAACTTTTTGCCCCCATTTTCCACTTTATGCTGGTGTTTTCCTGACTCTGATGGTGCCCTGGGTACTGCTAACCAGTCCCAGGGCCTGTGCTCTGTGTAAAATGGATATGCAAATTAGGCTAATTATAATTGGCTAAGTTAACCTACCTATATGTCCCTAGTATATGGTAGGGCATGAAGGTTCAGGGACCACAGCATAGGTGGTGCACCCATAGGTGCACTGCTGAGGTGCCCAGTGTTATTTTAAAGGCAGGCCTGCCTTGCTGGCTGCTTTTAAATTAAAGTTATATGCAAATTGACTTTGGAATTAAAAGTAGTTCCAAAGTCTTAAACTACCTTATTTTTACATATAAGTCACCCCTAAGGTGTGCCCTATGTGCCCCTAGGGCTGGGTGCCATGTAACTATAAGCAGGGACTTTATAAAAATAGTTTTATAAGCCCTGGTGAGGTAAAAACAGCCACATTTGTTTTTCCCTCATTGTAGTAAATGGCCTTCATAGGCTAGAATGGGGAGACTTTGTTTTAAATTTTAAAGTCTCCTTAAATGATGCATACCAAGAATTTGGTATCAAATTAATTGTTGCAATAAATCCCACAACTTCCAGTTGTGGGATTTAATATAACTTGTTCAGGTAAAGAGTTTTAGACTTTACCTAAAAAGTTGCCAATTTCAGCCCTGCATTGTTTTTGCTGCTGTGCTCTGATTGGCCAGCCTGTAGCAGCTTAGCCAAGCTGCCTTGATGAGGTGTGAAGTGGCCTGGCTTCACACAAAGGAATGTGCCTGTGGGAGAGAATCTCCCCTCAGCAGATGGTGAGGCAGGAAGGGGGAGGGCTGCCAAACTGGTCTTCAAAGGCAGAGAAGGACATTTGGAGCAACCAGCAACACCCCCACATCCTGCAACGCCAGACAACTAGGTGCCCCCTTGATTAGATTAGGAGAGGGCAGGAGAGGGGTGTGTTTATGATTTTTAGCCACACCAGTGGGTGGGCTCAGCCAGATGTAACCTCCAAAAATCAGATTCAGCCATGATGGATTTTTAGAGAATGTTGCCCACTGGGATGGATTTTTGCCACACTTCCCAGGAAGTGGTCATCGCAGGGGGAAGAACCCTGCTCCTGATTGGAGAACCAGGACCCCCCTGCTTTTCACCCAGGAGCAAGGATAAAACTGGCAGACCTGCACCCACACCTCAGATCCCCATCAGATTCCAACAAGGAAGAACTAAAGGAGAAGAAGGACTGCCCTGCTGGACCCCTGGCCTGCACCTGGAACCTGCACTCAGAAGGACTGCACCAGCTGCACACTTGGGCTTCACCACAAGAAGGACTTTGCCTGGCTTCAGCTGGTTCAAGGAGGGACTCCCTGTGTGCTACAGGTGAAAAATTGCTATCCAGAGTCCCCTGCACCAACTCCTGAAGAAAGCGACCAGCTGACCACTGTCCAGTGGCCAAAAAGGAGTTTGCGCCAGGTGCATTCTGGGAGTTGCAGTCCGCACCCCCCAAGGACCATCTCAGAACTTCTGGACCCTTGGGGTGAGCTGTGGACCCCAAAAGAACCTTAAAAGGACAACTTTTGAAAAAAAGCTCCATAGAGGGACCGACCCGCCGCGGCAACTCTAGCCGGCTTGCCTCAACCGCGACCCGGCCTGATTTGCTGGTTCGTCCCGGTAAAGAAAAATCTCAGAAAAAGAGACTAAGGGGGTTATTCCAACTTTGGAGGAAGTGGTAATCCGTCCCAAAAGTGACGGTAAAGTGACGGATATACCACCAGCCGTATTACGAGTCCATTATATCCTATGGAACTCGTAATACGGCTGGTGGTAAATCCGTCACATTTGGGACGGATTACCACCTCCTCCAAAGTTGGAATAACCCCCTAAGTCCGAAGGTAAAAAGTTGACCGGGACCTCCCAGCCAGCGTATCCGAGGAGGGCTCCATGGACGTCAGATCAAGATCCAGGTTTACCCCAGTCGAAGGATTTTCACCTCGAAAAAACGACTAAGTCCGAAGGTAAAAATCTCCACCGAGGATTCCAGCATCGCGTATCCGGACATCATTTTTTGGAGCTCTGATTCTATCTATACCTATCAGACAGCTGGGGAAAACAATATACTTCATAGGTCACCAGGTGCAAAGATAAATGATATTGTTATAGTTCACCATGTACAAAAATTAATTATATTGTTTGTCTAGTCTGTGTCTCTATTTTCTCTTAATGAACATATCTCTGTACTCAATGGAACTTCACTGTTTTAGCAATTCATATGTCACTGAGTATATCTGCTAATGTTCTTTGTGAATGTTTGGGATGTTTGACTGTGAAACATATTTACATAGTATACAATGTTTTGCCTCTGGTAAGGTGTAAAAATGTAACAGGATGAAATGTGAGTCAGGCAAAGGATTGCAAATAAGACTATGAGGTTTCTGTTGCCTGTGTGGTATGGTTTATAGGACAAAGAACTAAGGGCCACATGTACGAAATACAAGTTTTGCCACTCGCAAATTGCGAGTCAGAGCGTCTCACAATTTGCGAGTCGCAAAACCTTATGTACAACAGTGTCAATGACACTGTTTGCGATTCACAAGAAGGTGGCAAATGACCTACCTCATGAATATTCATGAGGTAGGTTGCAATTTGCGACCCCCTTGGGAATGGCCGCCCTCACAGGGATGGTGGCCTGCTGGAGACAGAAGACCACAATGTCTGTGACTGCTTTTAAATAAAGCAGTTTTTTTAAAAATGCAGCCCGTTTTCCTTAAAGATAAATGAGATGCATTTCAAAAACAAAAAATGAAAAGTTTTCTGGGACCACTGCCTGCTCTGAAAAAATGTTTTCCCTGCCATTCACAAAGGGGGACCCTTCCCGTTTTAGAATGGGTTAGCACCAGTTTGAAACTGGTGCTAACTGCGATTGTTTTGCGACCGCATTCGCGCTGACAAACAATCATACATAGGACTCTGACTCGCAATTAGGAAGGGAACACCCCTTCCGAATTGTGAATCGCAAACCCTTTTTGCGATTTGGTAAATAGATTACCTAATCGCAAAAATGCGTCTGTACATCCCAAATTGCATTTTGCACGTCACAAACAGCCTGATTTGCAATTTGCGACATGCAAAATGCTTCGTACATGTGGCCCTAAGTGATAAGCAGACATTCAGCCCAACAATAGCCGTAAAATTATTGGATTCATTATTTGAAATCTTTACGCAGCACTATACTTATAGTTCTAAAAAAAAATCCTAATGTATGTGTGAAAAACAGAAACGGGCAGTACTCATGTTTTTCTAATGTCTGCCCGGTTCATCCAAAGGCTACAATGCATTTGGCCAAGCTCTTTTAACTGTAAATCATAATATAAAATTTAACAAATTAACCGTGAATACTTTATCTAGTCACATTAAGTTACATTTAGTTGGAAGGGGTTGAGTAAAACCCATTTATTCAAGCCCTCCAAACTTCATATCACTCTTTAAAATTCTCTGTTCTATGCTCTTATTAAGGATAGGATTGCAAGTTTGCACAGTTCAGTTTACGTCATAATTACTAGCTCTTAAGATAAATGAATGACCAATTTATAAAGGTAACCCAAAATCAAACAAAACCATCCATGCTTGTGGTTCATTTCAAATTACATACAAACACAAGATAACTAACTAGTTTATATATGCACAAGTACACTATCAGTACTTTACCCTTCATTACCCCTAAAATCATTGCTAAAAAGTTTTATAATTTGGAGCCACTCTATTACCAGGTGTGGCCCATCATTAAGAGCAGAGGGGCTTCACCCATCCATATTTCCGCAAAGCATGAAGAGGTCTATCAGGCTGAGCAAAGGCCCGCCTAACAGATACTCTTCATGTTTGGGTCAAGCAGATAGGCACTGTACATATGCTAAGTGCGCAGACTCCTGGCAGCCTCAGAAAAACTGCTTGGCTTAATATTTCACAGAACCTTGAGGTCCCCCAACTCACGATGAAGGGCATGGTAAAGTATACAGGGCTTATTGTCAGTGACACCTTGTTGCAGAGTGGGGTGGGGTCAGCAACTCTCACTGACCACATCCCACTCTGTGGCGAGCGAGTGAGTGACGGAAGGTCCTCCTCCGTTTGGCTGACCCATGGCAATGTCAGCCAATGACAGCATGCTGCTGGATCATTTTTTTCCCCTGACCTAAGTGTCCAGCTCTTTCCTGTGCCTTCTTCTTGCTTTCCCACTGGACTTCCAATCACTGTTGCGGCCGGTAAATATCTTTTTTACTGTTTTGTAGTGCATGTGTGTATGTATGAATGTACCTTTATTTGCAAGTGCGTGATGTGAATTGGTATGTGCTTGTGAATAGTGAGTGCATGTACATGCACTAGTGAATGCATGGGTTTGAACGAGTCTGCATTTGGGTGGGTGAGTGTGACTATATGTGAGCATGGGTGGCCCGCCCCATTGCTCAGCCACATTATGGGTCACCATTGCCCACTATACTTCTGAGCTTTTCCAATATCTTGGTGTACAGAAAATGTGCCTCACGTATAAATCTCAGAGTCGCTACTCTTGCTTATTAAAGGCAGCATTAATGGACAACTTCTCCAAAGTATTCCTGGTCTTTTGTTCTTGTAGGGGCTCAGCACAGAGGAAAATGCCTTGTAATACTACCTTTCTTTAGATGTAAAAATAATTGATCTACAAACTTATTGTTGAACCTATCAATTGAAATTAGTTCCTCTAAAGCAACAAAGCACTGCTGGTTTTATTGGTCATAAGCTTGGTAGATGAAATATAGGTTTCAAGAGAGTTACTTTTTCTGTTATTAGGACTAAGCAGGTGAAAAGAAAGTATGATATAGGTTTCTTCTCCATGCATATTATTTTTAGATTAAACATGACTGGTTAATTGAAAGACTGTAAGGGAATATGAAACTGCGTCATACTAGTCAATTTAAACCTGAGTTTGGAAGAAAATAGAACTTCCCATATGATGGTGCCTGTTAGAAATTGGGTCTTTGGTTGAGAGTCAGGTTACCCCCTGTTCAAGCAAGGACCCTCACTCTAGTCAGGGTGAAAGAGAATCACCCTCAGCTAACCCCTGCTTACCCCCTTGGTAGCTTGGCAGAGCAGTAGGCTTAACTTCAGAGTGCTAGGTGTAAAGTATTTGTATCAACACACACAGTAACTTAATGGAAACACTACAAAATAACACAATACAGGTTTAGAAAAAAAGGAAATATTTATCTAACCAAAACAAGACCAAAACGAAAAAAAAATCCACAATACACAAGTCAAGTTATCAATTAAAAATCAAAAAGAGTCTTTAAGTAGTTTTAAACACAAGCTAGCGCTGCTAGCATGAAAATGTACCTGGTACACATTAAAAATAACCCCGCACAGGCGAGAGTGCGTCAAAAAGGGCTTGCGATGCATTGATTCCACTCACGAATGGGACCTTGCGTTGTTTCTCCTTTCACCGGGTTGGGACGCGTCGTTTCTTCTCTCCGCAGGAGAGCAATGCGTTGATTCGGTCCGCACACGAGACCAGACAGGCCTTGCATTGTTTCTGCACGCACAACGATAGTTCGCGTCAGAAATCCAGCCCCACTATGATCTGAAAACCACACAGCGCTGATCGCAATTTCCCAGCCTCCGTCAGCGATGCTGTGCGTCGTTTCTCCTGCTCCATGCGGCGATTCTTCAGGCGTGTTTCTGGTGAGCGTCAATGCTCAGCCTCGGAGCCGGCCGCGCGTAATTTTTTCAGCCGCATATAGGAGTTGCGTCGATCTTTTGCCGCACGGCGCTCTGTGTGTGGATTTCTTCCACTTAGGCTGCCAGCTTCTCCTTTCAGGGTCCCAGGAACTGGATGGGCACGACAGGGCAGAGTAGGAGTCTCTCCAGACTCCAGGTGCTGGCAGAGAGAAGTCTTTGCTGTCCCTGAGACTTCAAACAACAGGAGGCAAGCTCTAAATCAAGCCCTTGGAGATTTCTTCTCAAGATGAAAGGCACACAAAGTCCAGTCTTTGCACTCTTACTCTGGCAGAAGCAGCAACTGTAGGATAGCTCCACAAAGCACAGTCACAGGCAGGGCAGCTCTTCTTCCTCAGCTCTTCAGCTCTTCTCCATTACCCAGAGGTTCCTCTTGTTTCCAGAAGTGTTTCTAAAGTCTGTGGTTTTGGGTGCCCTTCTTATACCCAATTTCCCCTTTGAAGTAAGCCTACTTCAAAGTAAAGTCTCTTTTTACTGTGAAATCCTGCCTTGCCCAGGCCAGGCCCCAGACACTCACCAGGGGGTTAGAGACTGCATTGTGTGAGGACAGGCACAGCCCTTTCAGGTGTAAGTGACCACTCCTTCCCTCCCTCCTAGCACAGATGGCTCATCAGGAAATGCAGACTACACCCCAGCTCCCTTTGTGTCACTGTCTACTGTGAGGTGCAACCAGCCCAACTGTCAAACTGACCCAGACAGGGAATCCACAAACAGGCAGAGTCACAGAAATGGTATAAGCAAGAAAATGCTCACTTTCTAAAAGTGGCATTTTCACACTCTTAAAATCAACTTTACTAAAAGATGTATTTTTAAATTGTGAGCTCAGAGACCCCAAACTCCACATGTCTATCCGCTCCCAAAGGGAATATACACTTTAATCATATTTAAAGGTAGCCCCCATATTAACTTATGAGAGGGACAAGCCTTGCAACAGTGAAAAAAGAATTTAGCAATGTTCCACTGTCAGGGCATATAAAACACATTACTATATGTCCTACCTTAACCATACACTGCACCCTGCCCTTGGGCTACCTAGGGCCTACCTTAGGGGTGGCTGACATGTAAGAAAAGGGAAGGTTTAGACCTGGCAAGTGAGTACACTTGCCAAGTCGACTTTACAGTTAAAACTGCACACGCAGACACTGCAATGGCAGGTCTGAGACATGATTACAGAGCTACTCATGTGGGTGGCACAACCAGTGCTGCATGCCCATTAGTAGCATTTGATTTACAGGCCCTGGCACCTCTAGTGCACTTTACTAGGGACTTACTAGTAAATCAAATATGCCAATCATGGATAAACCAATTACATACAATTTATACAGAGAGCATATGCACTTTAGCACTGGTTAGCAGTGGTAAAGTGCTCAGAGTTCAAAAGCCAACAGCACCAGGTCAAAAACAATAGGAGGCAAGAGGCAAAAAGATTGGGGATGGCCCTGCATAAGCAAAAAAGTCCAACAGTACTCCTAAAGCTTACTTTTTTATATAGGATTTATTACATAAAACAGCGTACATATTATATTTAGGCAAATTACAGTTCAACCATACATCTGCATTTTGCTCTTCTGCGTATAATCGTAGAGCATTCCTGAAAAGATAAAGACAATGGGCCCTATTCACAAAGGTAAACTTAGACCAAAAGTCTAAGTATAAACCAAAAGGCTAAGTTTACACCAAAAGTTTAACTTTACTCATAGTAAAGTTAGGCTTCTGGTCTACATTTAGATTTTTGGCCTAAAAAGCAATGCTTTACTTTAAAGGAAAGTGGGAAAGTCCCTTTCTGAAGTGTGACTCACAAACATTTTTGACTTTTTTACTTCCAGACTTTTACCAATCCACTTGGTGTATCCGACCCAGGATCCATCGCAGCTGGCCATAAATGTTCACATTGGTGCAGGTCTAAGCGGCCAGTGACTTACATTAAGTGCTTTATTTGTTTCAATATGTTTTCACCTGTTTGGGGTTAAATATAATATATGTAAAGCTATATATTTTTTAAATGTACTCAGGAATGTGAGTTTAGGTTTGAATAATATTTGCACTACTCCAGATTCTAGATTACCCATAATGCCATGTGGTCCTGAGGACTTTTTGTTTGCAAAAAGTATAGTTTATGGACACTGGCTTGCAATAGGAAGCCAAAAAATTGTGAAATAAGAGCCAATGGACAACCATCCTGCTTCATACACTTTTCCCAATTAAACTGGATGCCAACAAGTGCATTGCCCTGGTCAGGAAAGACCCAAGAAGGAGACACTGTGAAGAGCAAGAATAAGTTAGTTATTTTTAGGATGTGCATAGCTGTGCTATTTAGGCCTGTGGTTTTCCAGCACAGAGGGAAAACATTTCCAGAGATTTCTGCATATTAATACCTGGTTGAGTCCGTGGTCAGGTGGCTCACATGGATGCCACCACTTTTTCTTACGTAGAACTTCCTGTACAGGTCATATATTGGTGAAAAAATCTCTGATGGGAAGGCCCATTTTTTGGAGATTAGGAACTTACCCATTACCCAGTGTTCTCACACTTTTACTAATAAAAATAGTACCTCACCTGTGTGGGTAGGCCTATTGTAAGTGACACCAACCGGCCAAATCTGTGACTGTCTGAAGTCAATATAGTGTTAATGTGGTATTCACATGGTTACACTTTTGGCCTATTGCCCCCCCCCCTTGCAATAAGCCCATCTATAGATATGGGGGGTACTTATTTTATTGGAAGACATGTAATAACATAAAATGGTAGGACTTTTGCTATTTGACTACGGGTCTGAAGTTTTCAGTCACAAAGAAGGAAAGAAAATGTGACCTTTTCATCCATCCTCTGATATTTTCAGGGATTCTAGGTAATAAATATTGGTGGAATTCATGCAAGCTACATCACCCGGGATATTCATTTTCGGAATTGTCTGGGAATGGTAGGTTCACCTGGGTGCCAGCTGAAGACGGGCCCAAATATTGCAGAAATCTCCCTTTTCCAAAGTTTTCCTTGATGTACAGTGATCTGTGCTCGAACCAATAGAAAATCCACGCTCACAGGACCTTGGGGAGCACATTTTTGGATCAAGCTTTTGGCAGTGATATGTTCCTGTGTGAAGGAAGCTGAAGGAAACTACAATATTTTAGGTCAAAATGTTGAAAATCTGACAAACTTCTTGTCCTGGCCAGCCAAATATGGTGAGGGAAGCCTGATAATTAGTGATAGAAATCTTAGCATGAGCATCTGTTAATAATATATGGTGTGTGTTTCCATATAGCCTGTGGGTGATACATGTGCCCAAAATCAGATAACCTAAACTGGTATTTTGCCTGCAGTTGCTTTTCAAATTTCTGAAATGCATTGCATCCAGTTTATTTCATTTGATTGTACAGCTGAGTATCAGGGCTATTAATATTGTGGTAGAAGAATATCATAGACAAAGTATTCAGGACCAAGTGCATATAAAGGTATAAATGGTGTATAGTTTTACTATTCCTAACTAGAGTTCTTTAGGCAAGTCTTCACCAAAAACTGCTGAACAGAATTACACCAAATTCAGCAGGAAGCTAGATCTTGGTTCGCAAATTGTGCTTATAATTTGGTGTAAATACATTAAGCTGTTTTAGAGACGTTAAGGGTAGATATATTTGTATATTTTGGCTGTAGGGCTCACAAGAGTCTCCAAGACTCTTGCGGGAGCGAGATTTTAACAATAGATTGCTCATTTTCCCTTGGGCCATCTCGCTCTCATGGGAGTGAGACTGCCGCAAGAGTGAATGCTCTATTTGGCTGTCAGTAACATGTGAAAATGTTGTTGGCAGCCATCACAAGACTTCAGGATTTAACCCCTTGTCCTGAAGTTGTTAAATAAAGGTATACAGGGGCATGGTAGGGATACCCAGACCCACTAGGCCCCAAGAGAGAACCCCAAATGATCCCTCCTTGGGGCCATAAAAGACAAATAAACAGCAAAAAAGTCACAATCCTGCAAGTTTGTTGAGGTATCAAAAAAACATGGTGGCCAGGCCACATTAATTCATCATAAGTCCTGGGAAGCCTACTCCTGGGGCAAAAAACAATTTTACGGAGAAGGGAAATGCACAGCCTCAACTTCCCAAACAATTGGAGGCCCAGGGGAGCCCACCCCCAGGACCAATCTTATTTAAGAGAGGGGGGCCTTGCGGCCCCCTTCACTGTGTATGGTTAGGCCCCAGGGAGTCCACCCCTGGGGGTGACATTCATTTTTGTAGGGAGGAGGTCCACACAGCCCCCTCCCTGATCCTTGAGAGGCTCCAGGAAGCCCACCTCTGTGGCTGATTTTGAATTGTATATGGAGGTGGGCCACTTGGCCCCCCACCTGAGCCTCTTGAGGGAGCCCAACCCAGGTCTGAAAATGCAAAATATGGGGCAGGGGCTCCACAACCCCCTTCCTTGAACCTGAAAAGGACCTGAGGAGCCTATCCCTAGGGCTGAATACCTTAAGTGAGGGGCCCACATGGCCCCCCGAGCCATCCCTGGGGCCAGCTCAGCAGCTATGTCACATGATCTGCAGGAGCCTTGGGGCTCCTCCCATAGCCCCCAAAACTGAGGACTCCTCTTGGCTAAATAAGCAGGTGTGGATCCTTTCTGGCACTGATGCTCATTTCACAGGAATTAAACCTCTACAGAAAGCACTTACAAATATAAACATAGTAGGTGCCCCAGTTTAAACTCTGCTTCTGTAAAGAACAAATTATCCTAACTTCTTGCACTTGGGTAAGACAAAGCAAGTATGCTTTCTCTGCAATTCCACTTTGAAAAACGATCTGCAGTGCTTGATGGAGGTGAATGCATTGCTGCTTTATTGGAGCGCAATCTCTTTCAGAGTGACTGAGACCAGTGTGTTCTTCCTTCTTGTCTCCTCCTCCATGTTTTTCCCTTTTAATTACTATCAGTATGTAAATACGCAAATGACGTAGGAGCCCTGCCCATTTTACCCTATCCCAAATACGTTAGTGGTATGCAATGGTCTTCCCTCCCTTTCCCCGGCTGATAGACTGCTTACCAAAAGGCCCCCAAACCCATTTCCAGAAGATTTTGTTGACGCTTTCATGATGCAGAGGAATGTGAACACAGTTCCACCAAACAAAGAAGCACCTACTTTATATAATTAATTACCCTTGTTTGGTGGAGATTTAACTCTTTGTAACCTCACCCTTTTCTCTATACAAGGTTTCATGTTATCACAGATTTCTGTTTGTAGACCCTCAAGGAACAATAACATTGCCAAAATTACACACACACAAGGTCACTAGAGACATTACCTTGTGATCCTTTATGCAGCTGTAATGCAGAATATGCACTGGACATTTACCCAATGAATAGCGCTTACTAATTAGCCAGTAGAAAGTATTCCAGTTGGGTAGACCTTTTGTGCAGAACTGTGGACTCTTCTTGGATAAATAAAAAGGTGAGGGTCCATTCTGGCACCGATGGTCATTTCACAGCAATTAAAAGTCAACAGGAAGCACTTACAAATATAAACATAGCAGGTGCTCAGTTGAAGCTACACTTCTGTAAAGGTCAAATCCTAAATTCTTGTGCTTGGCCAAAGCAAAGAAAGTGTGTTTTCTCTGCAATTCCACTTTGAAAAATGATCAGAAATCCTTGATGGAGGTGAATGTATTGTTGCTCTCGTTGGAGTGCAATCTCTTCTATAGTGACTGTGACAAGTGGGTTCTTTTTTTGTTGTCTCCTGGTGAGAGCAGAATCCATCACTCTCCCTTTTAATTACTGTGAGTATGCAAATGCACAAAATGACCTAGAAGCTCTGCCTGTTTGGCCCTGACCCCATACATTAATGGTGTGCAATGGCCACACTGCCTTTTTCCAGGTTGATGGACAGCTTACCAAACGATTCTTGATATAGAGGAATATGATCACATCTCCACCAAACAAAGAAGCCCTTCATATAATTCAGAAGAAATACCTCCCCTTTAATTAAAAAAAGGTCCTAGGGAGCAGAGTCCCCAGGGCCAGGCTGTATGGGTAAGCCACTTCTGCACATGGTAAAAGGCCATGCGCTGTGGGGGGGTGGCTGTATGGGGAGTTTTGGGCTGCAGGGCCTGGTGGAGTTGCATTGTATTACATTAAATTAAAAAAAACTAGAAATTAACTGAAAAACCAAAGGGTAAAGTACCCTTACAAGAGACAGAAAGGGATTGGTGGCTGGGAGTACTGCGCACAGACTCTGCATTAGATTCTTAGCTTCATAAAAGTAACTCAGTTCAAGGTTATCTTAAGTGCACGAAATGCAGGAAAGTTACCACTTCTTCTTGAGTCAGAAAATCCACCAAACTAAACAAAGAGGATTGCAAGCACCCACTGGTGCATCACAATATAGTACTGAAGTAATTCTGTTCCTTTATTCTTATGCAACTTGGTACAAAGATTCAAATGATCCTCCAAACAGGTTTTACCATGTGTACTCATGAGAGTGATTATATGACGTTGGATTGTATTATTTCATTAATGGTTATTGTGAATTGTTAGCTTAGCTACGTACAGTGTAAATATACTTGCATGTTAGATTTTAAACTGTTAAACCACAAATGGAGTAGGATGATAAAGTGTAGGCAGATTATGCACAAAGGGCCAGATGTAGCAAGCAGTTTTGCCCATTCTGTGTCTATGGGAAAATGTGTTCGTACATATGGCCCATAATGTTGTCTTTGAATGGGTATTGAGTATAATCAGCTTTATGAATGTGACTGTCAACCACTTGTATGTTAGGATGGCACTATTCTTGCTACATTGATAATCAGAGTTATCTATTCACTCCTGCCCCACCCTCGCTTCTTTCTACTCTTGTATAAATATTTCATACTATTCACGCAATGACTTCCAAGATATGGCCATAATTTTGTTGGCTGTCACATACTGTGAGCTCTTTGGTACTCTTTAATCCATTTCAATGCGTAAATTACATTTTACAACTCAAGATATTTACTAACTGTTGCAACAGGGAGAAAAACACTACAGACTGAACCTCAGCTCATTCAAGCTACCCCTGTGTTTTTTCTCAAATGCTTGTTCACAGGTAGGCTTTCTTATACAATACAATGCTTTATTACATATAGTAAATAATAATTTACAAGTTACAGATTCAAGACAGAAAAACACTTAACGACACAGGACCCCATAACCCTGAATTCCTGAACTAACCCATTACATATTCTTCATTATACCGTTGACAGTTCTTTATGACAGGGCATTCTGTGGTCTAACAGTGCATAGGTTCTTCAAAGATATAAGCTCCTTAGAGACTATGCTGGCAGCATTGTGTGCCTGAGGTCTCCATGTGCTCGGAATTTATTTTCTTCCCTGCACCCTTTGTTTCATCAAGCACCTGTTTGCTCTGGGCTAATTCCATTATGAACCTATAGTCTAATCAGGCCACAATCTGTTTGAAAGCATGGAGTGTGTGCTGGGGACTTTTCAACTGATCTTCTAAATGCTTTTTGAGTCAGTTAGAGATGAGTTGGCCTTTAACTAAAAACCCTTTTAAGTTTCCTACCCCACTACATCCTTAAGTGAACTTTCCACCTTGTTCATGTCAGTGTGGGAGCTGGGCCTAAACTGGTTTTTAACTATGAACAGCTGTGTGGTTTCTGCTTGGGCCTGATGTGCAATATTTTCGTGTTTCATATTTTCTACATTGCGTTTATTTTTTACATTCCCTACAACATTCCCCCCTCTAATTGATATTTCAACTACTTCATTAAGACCTTGGTCTGTCCTTGGCACCAAGTAATACAGGTTGCTCTGAGAATATACTACCTTTGTTGGTGTTCTAATTGAAAACATCCCTCCTGCATTAGCGCTATTCTCCTAATACAAGCTAAAATTACTTGTATTATACAGTATGTCAGTAATAACAACACAGTCAAGTGTAACAAAGCCTCCACCTGTCCTGACATCTAGGATAGCAGTGGTGCAAACCAACCATTGAACGAGCTATCTGGGGGACCTCCTTCAGCTAGTATTTTAGTTTGTAAACTATGCAATATCTGTATTGCTTCTAACAAAGTTCCATTTTCTACATCATTTGCTGGGAGGAACATGCAGCACGCAGATCATATCTTCTGCATACCCCGCATTGTATGGCCATCAAAAGGGCCAGTACATAACAATGGTGCAGCACTATCATTCTTAGGGCACAAAGTTCCAATTTTATGGACTTGAAGCCATCATTGGTGGTGCTGATGACCTTGAGGAGTTCCCACCTTGTGAGTTGGAGCCAACGAGCTGTTGCTTTAGCTTGGACAAATGCAAGATGCTCCCAAAGAAAAGTTCAGCATTGTTGAACAAGCAATACTCTTAAGGAACTTAATTTCAGGTGCTTGTGCCATAATATTCTGCAATTCTCTTTCTTCGGCTGTGATGTAGCAAGGTCGGTGGATGGCTCATGGGGTGTTTATGCAAAATAGATATGTTTATTCCAGGGATCACTAAACCTGGAGCGTGCAAAGTCACTATGGAACAGATCCTTCCCAGTGTTCTGTACGAGCCACTCACCTGAATTCCAGGTATTCTGGTGCGACAATGACAATTACCCAATCCCAGTGAAGACTAAAGTAACTGTGATGAAGAGTACATTGCCCTCTCACAAGTCCTCAAAGGGAAGAGGGTTTTAAGAAGAGAAAAAGAGAAAAAAACAGCTTCTGCTTCGTGGACTGCAGAATCAGTCTGCTGGACCCTGGACTGCGTGTCATGTTGGGCGTCAGGACTTCTGATTTCAAAAATTACTGGGTTCTTGTTTTTTTAGGATTCTGGGCTGCAAAAGAATTACTTCATTAATACATTGAACTTTCATAAACTAGTGTACATTGCAATATGTCAGTTATTGTTGACACACTGTGCGAACGTGTCTATAAGGCTGAACAGATCTCTTCCTCTTTTTACAATACTTTTAGAGTCTCTGAAGCACTGTATAAACTCAAAAAACAATCAACTTGACTAGAGGGCTCCTTTGTGTTCTGGCGTAACCTCTTGCCAGTAACAGTTCTGACAAACTTGCTCTATTTCCAATCTCCTAATTCTCAGGAGAGCACTTGTTACAGGAAATACGTCTTTCCTTAATGTCTGTTTAGCGGTATCTTGGATTCCCACACAAACAATAGATCATGGTAGTTCTAATTGTCATAAATTATTTAACAAACAGAGCTCTGTTTTGTTTCATTTAAGTGATTAATCTTTGTTTTACCTTAAAATGAAGTTACTTGCTTAAAAAGTTCAGAAGTACCCAAACTGGGTTTTTTGACCTTCCTTATTTTCTCTTTTTTACAGGAAGTACAGGATCGTCAACCGAAGATGGAAGAGGAGTGCTGGGACTCTGCAGGAAGCAGACCAGAGGGCGAGGATCGCTAGAACTCGACTGGAGGCTGTCCAAAGGACGAGAAATGCTTGAACTCAACTGGAAGCTGGTCGGAGAACGAGGAACACTGGAACCCGACTGGAATCAGGCTAGAGAACAAGAAACTCGACTTGCCTGGAAACAGGTGAGCAGAGCAATAGGTACAAAGCGAAGCAAGGCCTCAGACTCACAAGCACCCTTAAATATTAAACTGTGCACAAGTGTCTTTTGGCAGTTGATTGCTTGTTAAGGAAATGAGCAATTATCCTCCTGATTGTGGACACGTTCAATACAGATGACATTGTGAAGAGCACATGTTTTGGCATTTACAGTGGGAGCAGGTGGAATACAATAAATCAACAAGCATTTGTTGTAATAAATGAGACATTTAACAAGCATTGGTTATTGTACACTTGATATTCAAGGATGTAATGAATATACCCGAATAAGTCTGAATGTTTCAAGCAACAGCATCTTACTGTAATCAAGCTCTTGGATGTGCTAGTGTGCCCACAACACCCAGTTGGGTCGTAACTGAGCATGCAGCAGTTCGCCACACTGCCGGAAGAAGTCCATAATGTTAGAGGTGCCCCCTGCAAGCCAGGGTGGAAGACTGACCTTGCAACTAATATTTCAACCTGCGTAAACGGTGCCATTTCCCCTGAAAGATAAGGGAACAGAAGTTCGTTTCAGGAAAGTCTGGGAAGTTACTGTACCATCTATCCAAGAATAACACTGAATATTCTTGTCCCAGGTGGGTGTACATTTCTGTATTGCATCTTGGATTATATCTGTGCCATTCCATAAGGACATAGTCCTACAGTAAAATTCAGTGTTGGTATGCCATTAATCATGGGCAAAGACTGATACCATATGTTATCTGACAATTTAGCATGGGCATTACGGGTCACATTGCTATTGCTCTCAAGACATGAAAGACATTAGAATTGAAGGGTACTTTGCTAGCAAAGAGAAAAATGGATAGTATTAAGAGACAAAAGAGAAGCATAAAAACAAAAATACATATCTTTTGTATTGTCTTCTCAAAGAATAGTCCACAAAAGCAGTTGGAGGGTGGTGCTCTTGAGGTCTCAATTTTTGTTTCCCCTCCTCTTGTTCCATTTGCATTGTTCTTTGTTTTTGGCGAAAAGCTGGGTCAAGATGCACACGGCTGTGATGAATTAAGGGTTTCTGCAATCCACTTTGAGGGCAGTTGTGTGACCATTGTGACTGTACAGGGGCCCTCAAAACATTTTTCATTCCATTTCCGGACCCAATTGCATATCAACATTTGGGGCCTCATTAGGAGTTTAGTAGATGGAAAACTCCATCTGCCAAACTCCCGGCAGGGTAACCGATGCCTGTGCGGCGACCTTCCCGCCAGAATCATTAAGAGTCTCCCGCTAGGTGGGTGGATTGAAACCTGAGTTTTCGCCTGTTGGCCTATCAGAAAACAGGCTACAGCAAAGTCTCTGGCTAGTAATCGACAATGCTGCAATGCTGTAGCCAGCAGGATGCATAAACACCATCCCAATGTTCACTGTCTACAAAGCAGACAGTGAACATTGCGATGGTGCTGGGCAGGAGGGCCCCTGCACTGCCCATGCCAAGCGCATGGGTAGTGCAGGGGCCCCCCTGTTGCCCCTGTACCTGTTCTCTGCCAGCCTTTTCATGGCAGTTTAACCGCCATGTTAAGGCTGATGGGTAAATGACTCCCTGTTCTAGCAATGCCTGTATAGTAGGAGCAATGCCTTCCTCTGCCTCCTTGGACAGGGGATATTGCTTCACTCTGGGTAAGAAGGCACCTTTCTTTAATGTAATCCAGAATGGTGCAGCAGCACGGATAAAGCCAACATTGGGGGACCCTTAGTCCATAATGTGTCTGGTACTACTGACAGCTCTGCTTCTTTAACTGAATCATATGCTCTATTTGGTGAGGGTGTGCTGATTTCTAGCACAATTCTCAGTGGTATGTCTTCCTGAAAGTACCGCTCTTTTCCAGTGGTCAGCATCAAACAGTTGGTCATCCAGTATCTCCCTAACCATCTTCCTGGTTCAAGGACAATAACACAGGCCCACAAAACATTATTATGGTAGCTGGTTATTAGAGCCCCATAGGTCAGTGTTAATTCCAAAGCTGCTATCTGTAATATCACCTAAGTATCTGACAGTCCAGAGTCCTGTCCCTGTTGTCTAAAAAGGAATTCCATGGGCAATTGAACCTCCTTTCCCAGTAACTCTGGTGTTTCTGCTATCAATGTGCCTCCCTCCTACTTCCATCTCCACTGGTTTGGTAAAATCAACCCTTATAACTTCCCCAGAGAATGCCTGTGTGTTCATTAGTCTGTTGGAAATCGGAAGGCCTCTCTCTCTAATACATGATATTGTTGCTCCTGCATCTATGAGTAATGCATACCTCTTGTCATTGATGACCACGTCACAGTGGGTTCCTCATCTGGCCTGTGTGTTACTGACAAGACAGGACACATAGAAATACTCTGCTGGTACCCTCATGGTCTGCATTCTCCCACAGGGTTCACCTGGAAAGGATTTCTTCCCTTTCATAACTACACCTCCTTGTCCACTTTGGAGTGGAATCTCTGAGGGGGTGTCTGGTTATTCTACTGAGGCAGTCCCTGCTCTGCTTGGGGCACCGCTGGCTGCTGCACATTTTGGGAGGATGTCTGGAGTACATATATTATTTGTGGACTTTGCTGTGGCTGTACAATCATATTCCCTGACAGACCATAAATTTGCAGTCAACCATTTTGCTCATACCATCTCTTCATATGGCAGTCTCTAATAAGAAACCCAAACCTCTGGCAATAATACCATGCCTGATCCCTTCTTGGAGGTCCCACCCTACCTCTTCCTACTTCTCCTCCTTTATACCTGTGTCTTTACATCATTCTGCTGTTGAGGTATTGCCGTTAGGTGTGCCCTTGCACTGTTCCCACAGATTGCAGTCATCTGAGTGGCAGCTGCCACTACAGCACCTTCCATAGCTCTTTTCTTCACTAACTTCTGTTGCACCAACTTGGCTGCTGCTTTCTCTACTACTTCCTGTTGCCTTTTCTTTCTCTTTCTTTATCTTGCACAAATAAATGATGTGTGCTTGAATTTCAGTTCAGGGCTTGGCCTCTGGTGCTACTATGTTATCTAAGCTGTCCTGCACGTCAGAGGGCAACCCTTTCTTGACAACATTATAAAATAGTACTGCATTACCTCCTGCTACTTCCCAGCCTTCACCTATTTCCTGGGTCCATTTTTCTTTCATCTTATTGATGTATTGTACGGGATCCTCATTAGATTGCATAGACTAAGTCATGAGGGATCCGATGTCTGGTCTATCGGGCACATTTTCCTCAGCTGATCCCACACTATAGATCTGATCAGATTAAATGGAGACCCGTCACACTTGATATCAGTGAAGGTCACATTTTTCATTCCAGCCTTTTGAAATAGCTTGTCTGTTTCATCTCCTATGAGGGAACTAAGCAGGCGTTTTACATCCTCTGTTGCCAGGGTAATGTTTGCAGCCTTTTTCTCAAATGCCCTAATTAATTTCCTCTGTGAGCAGCGGCAACTGTTTTCTGAGGTTTGCATTGTCCATTTGTTGCCAAAGAACAAAGGGGGTCATTCCGACCCTGGCGGTCATGGACCGCCAGGGCCGGGGACGGAGGAAGCACCGCCAACAGGCTGGCGGTGCTTCAGGGGCAATTCTGACCGCGGCGGTAAAGCCGCGGTCAGAAAAGGGAAACCGGCGGTTTACCGCCGGTTTTCCCCTGCCCCAGGGAATCCTCCACAGCAGTGCTGCAAGCAGCGCCGCCATGGGGATTCCGACCCCCTTCCCGCCAGCCTAAACCGCCAGGAAGAGGCTGGCGGGAACGGGTGTCGTGGGGCCCCTGGGGGCCCCTGCAGTGCCCATGCCACTGGCATGGGCACTGCAGGGGCCCCCTAACAGGGCCCCATTAAGATTTTCAGTGTCTGCAAAGCAGACACTGAAAATCGCGACGGGTGCCACTGCACCCGTCGCACACCAGCAACTCCGCCGGCTCCATTCGGAGCCGGCTTCATCGTTGCTGGGGCTTTCCCGCTGGGTGGCCGGGCGGCCTTTTGGCGGTTGCCCGCCTGCCCAGCGGGAAAGTCAAAATGACCGCCACGGTCATTTGACCGCGGTACGGTCTTTTGGCGGTCTCCGCCCGGCGGGCGGTGCCCGCCGGGGTCGGAATGACCCCCATAATGTGGTACCCCAGGTTTCTTAAGTATCAGGGTCATCTGATGCAAAGCGGTGGTGGCACATTGGAGATGGTGCTATCTGCTATACTTCTTCATTTAAGATCACCCTCACAATACAGAATGCAATTTTCACCATTTGCCATGTCATATGGGTCAAAGGACACATCTTCTGGCCAAGGGGTCAACTGTGGGGCTAACCGCTTTGGCCAGTCTGCTAAATTGTCTACAAATGGTATACCTGGGTGACAGCTACTTTCCCCTTCAGCAACAGTCTCACTGGGAGTGAGTTTCATGCTGAAGAATTTGCTTGGGCACGCATCTGCTATGCTGGTCTGTTGTGGCGTGTCACCTGTCCCCTAATCTCGCTGGATCCCATTCTGTGGTCTGGCTGGCCATGGGTGCTTTGGAACTGTATCCGCTCAAGCTCTGTAGCTTGGGGTTTTCTACTTCTAGGGAACACATCTTGCTCTTTTTCCCTTGCATCAGTTAGTTAAGGCAGTGTCCCTGCCCCCCATGTCTAGTCTAAGTCAATGAGCGGTCTCTTGTGAATATCTTCAGTAGGGTGACTTACTCCTTGGTTCTGAAGCAGTTCACCCATGCTCTCCCCGTGCTGGAGTATGGATTTTATTGTGTCCACCAATTTCCTAAAACTTCTCTTAGTTTGTCCTGTAAAGTCATCATCAAGTCCTTCTCTTCTTATTTTACTTGTCTCTCTTCTACTCTCA
Source organism: Pleurodeles waltl (assembly GCF_031143425.1). Lineage (NCBI taxonomy): Eukaryota > Metazoa > Chordata > Amphibia > Caudata > Salamandridae > Pleurodeles > Pleurodeles waltl. The sequence continues at coordinate 1,555,857,578 of NC_090440.1, forward strand.
CTACATGATAGCCAGTCCTGCACACTCTTTGGTGAGACTACAATGCCCCCTTCTCCTTCTGCCAGTGGGGAGGACTCCCTTCAGTCCTTCTATGCTCCCGCTCCATTCCTAGAGATATTGGCTGTCGTGTCCTATCTACAGTCCTTTTCACATAGTCGCTCCCCCCTGCATTCCCTGTGTCCCTTTGCTGTTGGGTGGACACTTGTTTCCTAATTACTTTACCTGTAGTATCTCTTCTCTGAAGTAACCACAATGTGGCAGATGAAATCTGTGATTGGTCATCACTATCCCCTTAATTCTGTTTGTCGTTCTTATCTTCTTGGGGAAAGGCTGGATGTAGATGTAGTATGAATTGCCCTGAAAATTGGGGGTCTCTTACCCTAATTTTCGGTCTAGGGGTGCTTGCCCTCTTTGGCTTTGGTATTTGTGGAGTTAACGTGGGGGTCGCTCTCAGGGAATGTGTAGGAGTTCCAATTTCAGGGTTCTCAAACCCTATTGCAGCTTCCTGCAGCTGCACTAATGGGTAGATGCTAGGCAGTGTGGGTGTGGTGCTTATAGGGTAATACAGGGGTGGGTGAACAGACAGGGCATTAGGGGATCTCCTTGTGAGGATTCTTTTGACTTCTCACAAAATATTCTCCATAAGGCTATGGTTGCTTCCCTTTTCTTTAATTTGGTTCCTTCATATTTACTTCTGAGGTATGTGACACTCAAGGACATGTGATCCCATGACCCGGAATTCCTGAACCAACCCATTACATATTCTTCATTATACTTTCGACAATGCCTTATGACAGGACCTTCTTTGGTCTAAGAATGCATGTGTACTTCATAGTAGATATAAACTTCTTCGAGTCTCTGCTGGCAGCATTGTGTACCTTTGGCCACCGTGTGCTCAGAATTTAGTTTCTTGCATGCACCCATCGTTAAATCAAGCACCTGTTTGCTCTGGGCTAATTTGATTATGAATCTATTGTCTAATCAGGCCACCATCTGTTTGGAGGCACGGAGCGTGTGGGGAGGATTTGTGTGGAGATGTTGTAATTGTTTTTGGGTCAGTTAGATACGAAACTGACTTTAACTAAAAACCCTTTCAAGTTTCCAATCCCACTACATCCTTAAGTGAACTTACACCTTGTTTGTGTCAGTGTGGGAGTTGGGCCTAAACTGTTTTTTAACTATGAACAGCTGTGTGGTTTCTGCTTGGGGGTGATGTTGCTCGATATTTTTGTGTTTCATATTTTCTACATGGCTTTTATTTTGTACAATCCCTACAACACTTTCTTGGCATGTCTGCAAATATGTTAGTTGTGATGGTGACCATAATACGTGGTAGCAAGTCTGAGACATGTTAGCCCACAGGAGTCCTTTGTCGTCAGTTTCACTGGGTTTGCTATTGTTGGTATAAATTCTGAATTTTAATGATCGCTAAATTTTACATAATGATTTGGAGCTCGTGGTACCTAATATACTGAAAGGAGTTACTCTCCTTTTGTGGGATTTAATGAATAACAATGTGATTACTTTTTCAGTTACAATTATTTTTATTATTATATTAGTCCTAAAGAGTTATGAATACGGACGCCTACTAGTTTAAGATGGTGGCCACCCTGGAGCCCGGGGTACTCTACATGTTGTCATTACTGTTTGTCCCTCATCAGTGTCACTGTTACTAAGTGTGACTATAAATACAATGTTCAAGATGATGGCCGTGCTGCACACGGATCTTGCGCTCATGGTACTCCACATGCCATTTCTGGAGCACTCTCCTTTGGTAAAACTGATATTTGTGGAAAGCTGTATAAAGGGCATTTTGGTTACTGTTAAGTATACTTAATATATCTGCTAACACTTATTTAATAGCACAGAGGATATCTGATACTCTGGTTGGGACAAGGGGTTTGTACTTTCGTGATTTTTATGAATTGGTAGGTTTGGCCTAATGTCTGGCTCTGGGGATCATTTACCTCAACTAAGACTGTAGAATGTAAGGGGCCTATAAGACTATATGATATTACCTGACAGATGAATATGTCTGTGATGTTATACTATATCATGCCTTTACCGAACTCTAGGTGAGCGTGCAAAGATTTATAATACATCTTGTGAGTGGTTTCGATCTGATTACTTAGCAAATTTTATATGTTCTAGGTGATTATTCCTTGGACATTAATTGCCTGGATGGACAAGACAATATAAATTTTGGTGTAAGGAGAGCATTGGATATTAACTTCTATTTTGATATTCATTTGATGAGTCACCTATACTCTTTTCTGTTTACTCACTGGCTTCATCACCCTAAAGTTTCCTTTTCTCACTGGGTGCTAGTCACTTTTGAGTGACTACTGGAAAGGAATGAGGTGTCTTGTTTGGTTCACTATAGGTAGTTCTTTTGGTGATGGTATGAATTTTGGCACTTTTGGAATACATCTTATAATTTTTTTGGTATTTTTAGCCCTGATGAAGTCTGCAGCCATATTATCTCAGAGGATGAAACATGTGTTGGCTTTGGCTCTGGATGCTGTTCTTATGGTGAAACCTGTTTGGAGGATTATTGGAATGTTTGTGCCAAGTTGCATAAGAATACGGGGAAAGACTTTCTCCAGTAATATACTATGATGTACCAGTGGAGTGCTTGAATTCCTCTTTGTTTGAAGTTACATTATAGTTAGGTGTGATAAAAGGATCTGTTTAAAAGAAATAGGAATTCTCCTAAAAAAACAACAAAGGTTAAAGTAAAGTAATAGTTAGGTGAAGTGCTCAGTAGCAACATTATCATTTTGAATGAAGAAACCCACAGAAATGCCGCAGTCATAGCTAGCAACACTAACTATAACTTGTGCCCCTGTGTGCACTTCTTAGGACCTCACATATGACATCACTCATGACATCACTTATGACATCACTAATAATATCACTGATGGCATCATCCAATGAGTATGCTAGTTTGTTTATATGTGATATAGTGGCAGGTAGGTACCATATTACTTGTGTACCCAAATTTGAACAGCCTGGGTCCAGCTAATGAGTGTAAGTGTTTACAAAATGTGTTAGCTCCTAATGCACCACTTAGAAGTACTGAACATGTTATAAATGTTTACATTCAATAGTAAGGCCCTCATTATGACTTTGGCAGTCTTTTTCCAAGACCACCGAAGCCGCCACTAGACCACCAGTGATGAGGTAAGTGTCCTCCACAAAGGGGGGGTGTAAATGGATGTGTGTGAGTGTGTGTATGCATGTCATGAATGGGTGCGGGGGTGTCTGTGCATGCGTGTCTGTGTGTAAACGTGGTGATGCTCGTGTGGGTGAATGTGAATGCTGGGTCGGGTGTGTGTGCATGTATATAGACGGGGTTGAGGTTGTGTGTGTATGTATATTGAGGAAAGGAGAGGGTAGGGGGATGGGGTGTGTATGCGTGCCAATGGGGGTGCATGTAGTGAGTGCGTGCGGGAGTGTTGTGCGTGTATGCATGTATGTGTGTATGGATTTGGGGGTGTTGTGTGTGCACGTGAGTGTAAGGGTGTTGTGAGTGTGAGTGGGTGAGTGTCAGAGTATGCGTGTTTGTGGGTGCGTGTCTGTGGGTGTGTGTATGTAGGGGGGTTTGGGGTGTGGGTTTAGTACAGGGATGTGGGGTGTGGGGGTAAGTACCTGTGTGAATGTTGTAAGTGAATCAGGGGGGTTCTTGTGTAGATGGCGGGTGGGGGAGTCATCTACCTGCAACAGGAATGCAAATTCCTTTTGCTGGTTGCCTTTCCGGTAGGGATTTCATAGAGGTGCTATTGCCACAAAATCCCTGGAGAAAAGGGGGTTCGTAATACCACCGTCAGTCTTTAGTGGCCCGCCGAGTCAGAGATGCTTATCTCCAGCCCGCCGGTCTGACTGCCTTGGTGGTAAGCACGGAAAAGTGGCAGTTTGGCATAGGCCAAACCGCCACACTCATAATTTGGCAGTCCACACCTCCGGCCCGTTGGCAGTTGAACCCCCACCATGAATCTGGCGGTCTGATGACCACCAGACTCATAATGAGGGCTTGGGAAAAAGGGCTATCTTTAAAGTTTTCAATGCAGTATGAAGGCTACAGGTAGTAAAATCTTTAGGACCTTCAGATCATGGTTATTTTTAGCGAATAGTGTCTTTTTTACAACTGTTGCATAGAATGTAAACTGTTCTTAGTACAATCTTTTAAATAGTCTGTCGTGTATTTCATATGAGAGTTTCACTGTTTGCAGTGTAGTATAGAAGGAAATCTCTCCATACATTAAACAATGTTTACAGTACTCAGTTCTCTACTGATATAAACTGAATTTCTTAATGTAGGTTCGGTGTGTGTCATGTCTTTGATATAGATAAAAGCTGTCCATAGTATGGCATTTGTTTTGGAACTGGCATTTACTATTTTGGCTTTTTCTGAACAGTTGTATACAGATTCAACGCCTTACTCAATGAGGACCACCATATATCTGTGGTTGATTGTTGATGTGCATTATACTATGTGTAAAGCCATAGTAATTTATAAAGCAATATGCAGGAAAAAGAAGCTTGAATGAGGTAATCAGTGATGTCATCAGTGATGTCAAAAATTATGTCATAGAACATGTCATGAGTGATCTCATATGTGAGGTCATCAGCAGTGCATGGCAGTGGTGTAAGTTATAGTTAGTGCTGCTAACTACAACTGCTGAATTTATGTGTTTTTTAGTTCAAAACGTTAATGTTGTCACTGAGAAATTCACCTAACTCTAACATTATCTTAACCTTTGTTTTTTTCAGTGAGTATATATATAGAGAGAGAGAGAGAGGGAGAGAGAGATCGATATATGTATAATGTATATAGATATATATATAATATTTATGTTTTTTGTCAAAATGCATATACAGATAGTTAGGTTAGGTATATAAAATCTGTACTCACGTACCTTTCTATATTTTGACCTCAATATTTTGCATCCCTCAATATTTTGGATACGATATTCAGGATGCACAGAATCTCTTATGCTACACCCTGAAACCACAGAAAACCCAAACATGGCTGATTAATATCTCCACACTCAGGAAACCCAGATGAAGAAAATTGAAGGTCCATCTTGGACATGTGTGCCCCTGCCTGAGCAAGGCTGCTGTGAAAATATAATGCTTTGGAGAAAACAAATCAGTACTTATTGGACAAATGTCATGTTTTAGGCAATCAGGGTAAGGGAAAACTGACTTATACCAATAGTTTCCTTATATCACACAAAATTAGAAACTATTTGGTCTTTATTTTTTCAATTCAGTGCTGAGTTTGATATCTATTGTCATATAAAGCATGTGATAGTGAATTTGCCACAATTTAGTGAAATGTGCTAAATATATGTAATTGATTTTGTTGATTGTGTAGTCTAGATTCTCTAGAAAAAAACATATTTGTTATTGCTGGATTCCAAACTTTCAGGGCAACATTTTGTTGGTGAACGGTATATTTTCCCATTTCAGAAATACATACAAAAATCACACACATTTCTGTAAATGAAAAATTTGAATGAAAAATAAAAAAAAGACAATAACTTCAAAATATTCATTATATCTTCAGGCCGCAAAGATATATTGATGCAAAATTTGCAACAACAAAAAATACACTAGAGGAGATATTTACTATTTTTTCATGCAACAGAGTTCAGCAAGCAAAGTTACTGCACTGCACTGTGTGAAAGGGTGACAGCAGGAAATATCAATTAAGATATGGTGCATTTCCGCTGCCTGCTACCGCTGGTGCAGTGTGTGCGGTGTAGTGTCAATGCAGGCACCCTTGTACCATCGTGCAAGAGTGCCTGCATTACTGGATTACTGGAAGGATTGCTTGTGTTCAAGAAGGGACACCTTACTGCACCAATACAATCCTTAACAGCCTTTTCCTCTTTCTATATGTGCTGGAAAATGCAGCACAGGTGGAAAGAGGCAATAACGAGCAGAAATTAAGATATTGATACTTGTAACACCTCACTGGGGAAGCCTTAGCATGTAAACACATTTCCAGGATTACAAGTCTTTGTAAATCTAGTAATGCGCCAAACTCCATGGTGGATGCATGAGAACTCCCCTGCTCCACCCATGGAATGCCTTCTCAACACTGTGCGCTGCTTTGCATTACTTTGTATTTATTAAACCACTCAAATCCAAGAAAATTGGTTTTGCATGGCTTACTAAAAAATTAACATTATTTTGTGTTGGGGTTGCATCATTAAAGAGACTCAACCCCCACATAAAATGTTTGCAAATCTGCCCCTGATTTGTGTTGTTTTGTAAATCACAAAAAACATTTAGCGTTGTGGCTACTTCGGAAAAGTGGCATAACCATAACACAAAATGTTAGTAATTCTGAGCATGAGTGTGCTGAAAAAAACATATAGTTTGTATGGGTGTACAATCAGACCAATGAGTCACATTTGCTTGAACAACCTAATGTAGATTCTATTTAAAAAGAAACTCTGACACACAGGACGTAGCTGTAATGTTGTGCCATAAAGTATCATAGAGAGTCTGGGATCGGAAGTGAGGGCAGAGAAGGAGGAACACCGGATGGGGAAGACACAGAGGGAATATATATATATATATATATATATATATATATATATATATATATATACATATATCAATATATATATATTTATAGTGAAAGGGAGGGGATTATTACACTTGTAAGTGAAAGGAATGAAGAAATCACACCATCAGCATGTCGCGCCTATTATTGCACGTGCCCTAAACATTAAAACTGGCAATGAAGAGAAAGGAGCGACGTGCTGCAACCCCATACGTCACTGCTACTATCAACATGAATTCTGGACCCCATCCCAGTCACGTGACAACAAGAAGCACAGCACAGCATCGGAAGCCTACACCCAGCGATGTGGAATTCCTTTAGCCCGATGTCCAGGACATGTTGTTTGGAGTCAAGGATAACTAGTTTTAATGACTGTTTTGTCCTTGGGACAAGTAGACCTAACCCCTGCAGCACAAACCGTTTGGCTTGCAATTTACAGTACATTATGAATCAGGGAAGGGCACTTTCTAAAGTAAAGGTAATAATTGCCTTCATGTGTTAAAGCGTTCAAACCTGTATATATTGTTTATTAATTCAAAGCCTTTAGTATTAGGACAAACTCTCTAAAGAAATGTTGTAAGCCTTGGACTGCGATAATAACAGTGGTTCCAATTTGAAAATGTATGGACACGTTTGCAAAGTTTAACAATACAAGGCTATGTACAACATTCCCATAATGCTGCCTGATTAGCTGTATATCTTGAAAGCAAGATTGATGGCACTTTGCTTTCAAAATAAATTGCTACCAAAAAATGCAACAAAACTTTTTGCTAAACAGCTACAAAACTGCTATCAAAATTTAGGTACCATTTCTTTGAAGCATCACTTAGTAAAATGCATACTTTTATTTCCAAAAATATTCATAATGGAAAATCAGGGTAGCAAATTTAAACAGGATTATGCGAAACATGAAAATAAACAAGTACTGGCAAAACCAAAAGGTCTGACACTGATGGTCAGCCCTTTGGTTTTATCAATGTGTGTATTGTTTTGACATGGTTTTGTAGAACTTTATAACTGTGGAAGCTGCAGGGACCTCACCATTATAACAAATATTGACCCAAAAAAATATTTTTTGTTCTCAAAAAGCACACATTGCTACAACTTTCCATGCACTGAATACAACTATATTATGTGCTGATATGCTTCTTGTGAAAGAGCAGAATGCTGTCGCTCACAGTGAAGCCAGCCAGTAGATAGATAGCTATATAGATAAAGAGATAGAATTTTACAAAAAACGAAAGGTTTTGGTTAACCCCAGACCTAATTAGGAGCCCAATTCTTAAAGAATGTCACAAAGGTGCACCCATGGCATATGTCCTTTTACTAGTGCAGATTTACGGCTTTAATTAATTCACAAGAATTTACAAAAGTAGACCAGGAAATCGTACTGCATTTTAGCACAAGTAAATATGCACATGTAGATTTGCTGATGAGCATTTACATGCTCACTTTCCCTCCAAACACTTTTTTCCCACCATGGAAGAAATTTTACTTCTGCCCTTGTCAGGATTACATTTCCTATCTTTCTCAGTTTGGGAAAAGATTAAAGAAGAGCTGGTGAACCACCCTAAAACATGTGAGTTAATACGTCTGCACAGACTTAAAAGGGCATTCCAACCCTGGACCTATTAGTTACCACTACCTCAAGCCCCAGTAAGTAGATCTGCAGAAAGGTGGCAAAATAAGTGAATTTCTAGTATTCAAGCCCTACTATAATATAAGCCTGTGCATAATCAGAGAGGCTATAATCAGAGATCTTATAAAATTAACTTGCTGCCATAATTTGTCATAACACTAAGTGGCACCAAAGGGACAAGTGGAATTTTTTACAGGGCAAGTTGATTTATGAAGCAACTTCTCCCATGGACAAGTAGATAGCTAATTAAATTCCACAGCCTGCTACCCCGTTTGCATGGACACCAAGAAGCACAACATCAGGAGCTCACCCACACTGCGCAAACACAAGGAAGCACAGCACGACTTCCCGAACCACAACCTGAATGCGCCCAGGGACAACAAAGCACAGGCGCCACAACAGTGAAGCTGCATAGCCTCGACAATCTGCACAATACGGGGAGAAAGAAGTGACGTACACAGCGACTCCATGAACCCATCCCTGGTCACTTGCAGCCCCCTATATCCCTGCCACCACCCTCCGAAAAGTTTACTCACTAGCGATAAGCTGACGCCCCCACTGCTTTCTCCTGCTGCTGTCTTTTTCTAGGCCTCAGTTTTCTCTGCATGCTACCAACCTCTTGTGAGAAGTCAGAATCTCGCTGCGGCCAACTTGAAGTCAAGCAGCTCCACCAATCCACTACAGAAGATCTCCGGTGGCCATCCTAGAGTCAGGCATCAAACCTAACAACCACAAAAATAAAATAACGGAAATCACATCAACCTTGTCTTGTACTGACACTACACAGAACATTTCAGCTTCACTTTGAGTGTGAATTCACTGACACTGCTAAATTCCTGCAACACTTACAAGGGAGTACACCATAAATAAGACATGTCTAACACTTCTTACAAACTATATACATAACAAAATGTTGACCTCCCCAGATTCCACGAAACTTGATGGACCCAGTGTCAACATAGACATGCCCACTTCTACAACCACCCGACCCAACAGAGTACGCACATGGACCATGTATGGGATATCATTTCTATGCTCTCCAGAACTACTAGCTCTCATGTTCGGTGGTTGTATGGGCCTTCGCTGGCAGGAATGGCTGGAAGCCTTTGAAAACCTTGTGGAAGGGTCACAAGTTACTTACCCAGGGCAGCAACTCATCGCTTTACAAAATCTAATTGGCAAAAGAGTTGGCTAACCTGAAGCAGTATCATCATATCAAGAGGTGTGTGAAGCATTTAATAGAAAATGTCTACACAAATAAAAAATTTACTATGAAAGCTATACTTTCAACTTGGCTTTTCAAGAAAAAGATGAGCCCAAGGGGAAATTCATATCACACCTCAAAAATCTCACCTGCTACTGCATTTTTGATACCTTCACAACTGAAGATGCTCTCAGACTACGAATAATAGAGGGCTGTCAGTCTGAGTCCCTCCGTCGGCAACTCCTGAAAAAGATCTATTCACTCAATGAAATAAAGGAAATGACAAGAGTAACTGATCAGGCATAAGAACACACAAAGAAGATGGAAGCAGAAAAAGATGAAAAACAAGAGCAGGTCTTTAGACTTTAAACCCGCCACAATCAATCAAAGTCGTCCAATCACCGACAGACATCCAAACCCACAGAATGCCACCATTATAAGACCTTCCATTATTGCATCTCCAAGCAAACCAACAAGAGAAGGGAATGGCAACGTACATGTTATCACTGTGGACAAGAATTTCCGCATACTGAATCTTATCCTCAGAGATGTCACCCGTGTGGAAAAGATAACCATTTTAAAAACTTTTGCCATGCATCTGTATTGCTTTCACTTAAACTAAGAGGACACAGTGGCAACATGATTCAACACTCTTAGTTTAAATAATTAATTTATTAAGGCACTTCCCAAATATCAATTGAAAGTCATACAAGCATATGAGAATAAGCATATAACTCAAATGCAGCAAAACATGGGTATATACAAAGATAAATGCACATATCAAGTGCTCAAGTCTTAAAAAGAAATGTGCAATGCATCAACAGAGCATGTATACATGAGCTCAATCGATCAACATTTTTAAAGCGATTTACTCACTCGCAGGATCTCAAGGCGCTGGGGGGTAGGTCCTCAAGATTTGGTCGAAGAGCCAGGTATTAAGGTCCTTCTGGAATTGCAGTTGCGATGGCGACTGCCTAGGGTGGAGAGGCAAGGTGTTCCAACATTTTGCTGTAAGGTAGGTGAAAGATCTTCCTCTAGCGAGGACTTTTTTATGCGGGGTACAGTGGCGAGTGACTGCTGGGAGGAGCGGGGACGTCTGGCAATGGAGTAAAAGGTGATGGGGTGGCTGAGGTAGCTGGGTCCGAGGAGCTTGAAGTTGATCCTTCTCTTGACAGGGAGCCAGTGGAGATCTCTAGGGTGACCGGTGATGTGTTTTCTGCGGGGGATGTTCAGGATGAGTCTGGCGGAGGCATTCTGCATTTATTGTAGCTTGCTCAGGTTCTTCTTGGTGGTTCCTGCATAGAAGGCATTGCCGTAGTCAAGTCTGCTTGTGATCAGGGCATGTGTCACAGTCTTGTGGCAGTCACTTGGGATCCATCTGAAGATTTTCCGGAGGAGTCGGAGGTGTGGAAACAGGTGGAGGCGACCGAGTTGACCTATTTTGTCATGTGAGCGATGAGTTGAGGACGACACCAAGGTTGTGTGTGTGGTTTGAGGGGGTGGAGGGGCTGCCAAGTATTGAGGGCCACCAGGAGTCATCCTAGGCTGAGAAGGAGGGTCCCAGGTTGAGGATCTCAGTCTTGTCGGAGTTTAGCTTAAGGCAGCTCTCCTTCATCCAGGTGGCAACTTCTTCCATCCCATCTTGAAAGTTCTTCTTGGCTAAATAATTAGGATTTTAAATACTTCACCGATTTGGCTGACATCATCCTCGCCAGCGTAACTGGGGAACCCTCAAATCAGTCAGGAAGGAAACCCGAGGCTGATAGAGGTAGCTATAGCAGAACAGCTTAGGCTGAACTAGGAGACATGCAAAGCTCCTGCAATACCACTTATAGTTACGCAGTACTTATACACAAGTAAAGACAATATTCAGTGTTACGAAAAATAAAGGTAGTTTATTTTGGTGACACAATACTAAAACTTCTTCTGGAGATAAGTATTATACACAATATATACTCTAGACACCAAAATAAGATAAGTAATTAGACATAGGATAGTGCAAACAATAGGAAATGCTATAGAATGCAATGGGAGAAAATAGGTCTAGGGGCAACACAAACCATATACTAAGAAAGTGTAATGCGAATCACGAATCCCCCCTTAGACAAGTGTAGTGTGTAGAGAATCACTGGGTGAATAAGAATACAGCAAAGGTAAGTAAATTACCCCACCCCCTAGGCCAGGAAAGTAGGGACACAATACAAGTCGTGATTAGAGTTATTGCAAGAACCAAGCAAGACTGCAAACAACAAATGGTGGATTCCTGGACCTGAAGACTTGCAAAGGAAGGAGACCAAGTCCAGAAGTCGGAAGAAGTTCCAGGAACGACAGGAGCCCCTGCAAACCTAGAAACCTAGAAAAGGGTACAAAAGATCCCACATTTGGACGAAGACTGCAGAAATGCACCCAAGGAAGATGTCAGCAGGATCCTGCATGATGCAATGGATGTCCCATGAAGAGATGTTGGATGCAGTTGAGTTTTGCCGCTGGATTCATCCAACAAGCCTTGGTTCCGGCAAAGTCACGTTTTGCATCAAAGTGGCACTGTCTGGAACGAAGAGGGACGTGGGGGCCTCAACTCTGTGTGAGGAGCAAGAGGGGGCTCTCAGCACTTCAGAGAGCCCTCCATTGACCAGACAGCACCCATGGGAGTCCCAGGACATGGGGACAAAGGAGGTGCAAAATGCAGTTGGCGCACCACTACAAAGGAAGGTCCCACGCCGCCGGAGGTCAACTCAGCAAGTTGAGCATCACAGGATAGAGTGTTGGGGACCTGGGCCAGGCTGTGCATGAAGGATTCTTGCAAATAGTGCACAGAGGCCTCAGGAGGTGAAAATGATGCAGCGCACAGGGGAACTGTCTCTAACGGGAAAGGCAAGCTCTTACCTCCTCCAAATTTGGACAGCAGGACCTTAGGACAGTCTGTGTCGAAGGGGTCCACAACCTGTGTTCCAAGGAGCATGCTTGTCGCCAGGAGAGGAGTCCAAGAGAACAGGTCGTCAACTTAAAAGGTGCCTGCTTGAGCAGGGAAGTGACTCTGTCACTCCACACTAGATTTCTTCACTCCTTCTGGTACAGGGTGAATACAGGGACTCCCCAGAGTGTGCACACCATGGAAACTATTGCAGTTGCTGGCTGGAACTCAAGTTGCAGAGGAAAAGTAGCCCTTTTGGATACTTTGTTGCTGTTACAGCTGTTCCTGGAGCAGTCTGATCCAAGGTCAGAGGATGAAGTAGTAGTTGCAGAGGATTCCTGCTGGAAACTTCCAAGTAGAATTTGAAGAGAAACCCACAGGAGAGACCCTAATTAGCCCTGCGAGGTGTATTGGCTACCTTATCAGGAATAGACCTATCAGGAGGGGTCTCTGACGTCACCTGCTGGCACTGCCCACTCGGAGGCCTCCAGAGTGTCCCCACACCTTGGAAAACAAGATGGCTGAAGTCTGGGACACACTGGAGGAGCTCTGGGCACCACCCCTGGGGTGGTGATGAACAGGGAAGTGGTCACTTCCCTTTCCTTTGTCCAGTTTTGTGCCAGAGCAGGGACTGGGGTCCCTGAACCAGTGTAGACTGGCTTATGCAAGGAGGGCACCATCTATGCCCTTCAAAGCATTTCCAGAGGGTGGGGGAGGCAACCCCTCCCCAGCCTGTTACACCTTTTTCCAAAGGGAGAGGGTGTAACTCCCTCCTCCCAAAGGAAATGCTTTGTTCTGCCTTCCTGGGACTGGGCTGCTCAGACCCCAGGAGGGCAGAACCCTGTCTGTGAGGTGGCAGCAGCTGTAGCTGCAGTGCAAGCCTCAGAGAGCTGGTTTGACAGTGCTGGGGGTCCATGGTGGAGCCACCAGAAAACATGGAATTCACTCCCTAATACCATATTTGGAAAGGGGGACAATTCCATAATCTTAGACACCTTACATGGCCATATTTGGGGTTACCATTGTGAAGCTACATATAGGTATTGACCTACATAGTTCACGCGTGTAATGGCGTCCCCACACTCACAAAGTCTGGGGAATTGGCCCTGGACTGCGTGGGGAAACCTTTGCTAGTGCAAGGGTGCCATAACACTTAGTAACTTTGCACCTAGCCTTCAGTAAATGAAGGTTAGACACATAGGTGACTTGTGAGTTACTTAAGTGCAATGAAAATGGCTGTGAAATAATGTCTGCACTGTTTCAAGCAGGCTGCAATGGCACACCTGTGAAAGGGTTTGTCTGAGCTCCTTATGGATGGCAAAAGAAATGCTGCACCCCATAAGGATCTCCTGGAACCCCAATGCCTTGGGTACTTAGGTACCATATGCTAGGGACTTATAAGGGGGGTCCAGTGTGCCAATTGAAATTGGTAAATGAAGTCACTAGCCTATAGTGACAAATTTAAAAGCAGAAAGAGCATAAGCACTAGGGTTCTGGTTAGCAGAGCCTCAGTGACACAATTAAACACTACTGACAACACACACATTAGGCCACAAACTATAAGCACTGGGGTCCTGGCTAGCAGGATCCCAGTGAGACAGGAAAAACACACTGACATACAGAGTTTCAACTATGAGCACGGGGGTCCTGGCTAGCAGGATACCAGTGACACAGTAAAAACACACTGATACACACTCACAAACAGGCCAAAAGTGGGGGTAACCATGCTAGAAAGAGGCTACTTTCTCACACATCATACTCCACTCTTTGACCATTGACTCTCAAAACATATTGGTTTGAAATCACCAGTTTCAAGCGAAAACATTGATATTAGATTAGGCACACATTGTACACAGCAATAGTATTACTATGACAATAATTACCATAATTATCCTCCCTATAATAGAACAGAGCTGACCAAAATCAGGTGACCATCCCAGTAACCAGTCCCACCACCCTTTGTCTATATCTTGTTTCACTTCTTTACCAGTTCATGTAATGCTCCAATGTGAGACTGGATGGATTTAGAATGGTCCAACAAATTAAAACAACACATTCCTTCAAAGTCTGAGCTTCCATGATCGTGTTTTAAAAGCAAATAATCAATTGCAGCTCGATTCTGCAAGGCAGCTTTTCTAGTTCCTAGTATATCTAGTAATAATTCTGCTAAAGCAATAGGTGTGTATTTAATTAATATGTTTGACCATTAAACATGCTAATTTATTACTGTCTCGAGTATTATAGACAGCTATTCCTGAGACCCCCACCATAGAAAGATCTAAGCTTACATATTCTGATCTAGATAATAACTGAACTCCAGGGTCACAGTCTTCACTTAGTTGAACTGTTTCCCTTGTGTTTCGAGTATGTAATGCTGAGTGCAACTGAAACATCATGAGTCCAAGCTACGTGAAAGCACACAGCCCTCCTGTTATATTTGCTGGGATATAGGTTTTAGTAACATTACCACAAGAAAACAACCATCCAACAGGTAACTTAGCGTGCTTGATATGACTAGCAGCAGACACTACGTTCTTGCAAAACATACTATTATCTAAATTTTTACACATTTTGTCAGTTCTTCTCTGACACAGGGTGTTTTGTTCCCATGAGATTGCTTTTGAGTCACATTTGGGCACATTTGCCGATGTGCATCACAGGTTGAATTATAACACATGTCACCTACGGTGACATTGTAGGTAATCACTTGAGCTAGGTTATTTTACTTATCATCAGTTGTTTCTTAGCAAAACCGGCAAAATTTATATGGAGAGAAATTAGTTTGTATATCACTTTTCACCACCAACCCATCTGCATTAATATTATTAAATATTTGTAGCAAAACACCAGCATGGGTTGGAATGGCAACTAGGCAGGTGGAGATGACATTGGTAGTGCTTTTTATATTCGTTATGCAAAAGTCGATCTGTTAAGCACAGTTTACGCCAGGTTATCCATACATTCTCCAAATGGTGCAGCAGAGGTGTCAATCGGTGCTGTTGGTCGATCACTTCAGGGTTGGAGGCCCTCAGACCCTCCTGACCCACTCAGACTCATCCAAACACACTCCACTGACTACAGGCAGCTCAAAGGTGCCTCATAGTATGATCTGTAAAAGAGACAAGTATGATTATTCTCGCAAGTAACATTTATCAGTTAGTACCTGCTTCCACTTCTCCTGTCCTGGTTCCATGACTAACAGAATATTATCATTTCCTTTTGCTATGATTTCTGCTGGTTCCAGGGGATGATTTGGGGATTCTACCCACGCCATAGCAGAAGTGGAGCCAAAGCCTTCCTCCCCTCGCACTGTAGGAAGGGCGGGGGCAGTCCCCTTTTTTACTATTCCTCCATACTCTGGAATCATGACAATTTTAGCAATTCTGACTCCGGCCTGTATTATCAAATCAGCGTCTTCACTGTTCATTAATATTACTTTGATCTCGCCTTGATAGTCTGCATCGATCACTCCTCCCAACACCTGAATACCCTTGAGTGCCCGCCCAGATCGAGGAGCAATCACTCTGACATGCTCCAGGGGAATTTGTATCCCGACTCCCGTCTCAATGAGTAGAATATCTCTTCGTTTTAGTCTGTAGAAGTTTCAAGCATGCAAATCAAGTCCTGTAGCCTCTGGTGTTGCCCGGTATGGAGCTAATGCTCCTGTTTTTGTTTTCCAATACGTTATAGTATTAGTTTCTACATGAGGTTGTATCTGTAAGGCTGGGGTCAGCATTCGCATTAAAGGAGTTTCTGCATTTTTTAAAGGTTTATTGTTCAGTATTTCTAATGTTTTATTGAAATGATCTGTCCAATTTTTCATTGATCCATCTGACAATTTTCTCAACTGAGATTTCAACAATCCATTTTCTCAATTTATCCCACAGGTTGTGGGTAATATGAATATGATAAATCTACTCTATATTGTGCAGTTAACAATAGTCTTGCAGCAAATGACTTTTAAAATGGGATCCGTTATCACTTTGGATCCGGATTGGAACTTCATAGTACAACATCAATAATTCTAGGGCCAGATGTAGCAAGCCGTTTGCATGTCGCAAACTGAGAAAATCGCAGTTTGCGCCATGCAAACGGCCTCACGCGATGCTCATTCCGAAATTGCGAGTCGGTATCGACTCGCAATTTGGGAATGTGACTCGCAAATAGGAAGGGGTGTTCCCTTACTATTTGTGACTCGCATCGCAATTCAGAGTTGCTTTGTGACCGCGAATGCGGTCGCAAACCAACTTGCAGTTACCACCAGTGTCACACTGGTGGTAACTCATTCGCAAAAGGGAAGGGGTCCCCATGGGACCCCTTCCCCTTTGTGAATGTCGACAAAAATATTTTTTCAGAGCATGCAGTGGTCCTATGGACCACTACCTACTCTGAAAAAAACGAAACCAAATGGTTTCGGTATTTTTTTCATTTTGCAACTCGTTTTCCTTTAAGGAAAACAGGCTGCAAAATGAAAAAAAAAACTGCTTTATTTAAAAAGCAGTCACAGACATGGAGGTCTGCTGACTACAGCAGGCCAACATCCCTGTGAGTGCAGGGACTCGCTATGGGGTCGCACAATTGCGAGTCGCAGACGGTGTCTGAGACACCGTTCTGCATCCGAGATTGCGACTCGGAAATTGCGACTCTGACTGACTCGCAATTTCCGAGTCGCAATCTCGGACTTTCCTACATGTGGCCCCTAGTGTCTTAATTGTATTGAACTGAGTAGCACATTCACATGGAAATGCTATCAAATAGCCAGAATGAGGCTCTCATTACGAGTGTGACGGTCTCGCGATGGCGGTCGGACCGCCTCAGACAGGGCAGTCCGACCTCCCTATTATGACCGTGGCAGATGGGCCATGCTCTGACCGCTGGCACCGCCAGGTTGCTGCCTGTCGACAGCCTGGCGGTCTTGGCAGACACAATCTGCCAAGGGAGAGCTGCAAGCAGTGCTGCACTGGAGATTAAAAGTGCCCTTTCCACCAACCTTTGCATGGCGGTATCATCGCCATGCAAATGCTGGCAGAAAGGGGGCATCCCTACACTGCCCATGCACTTGGTATGGGTAGGGTACGGGCCCCCATGGACACCCCCATCGTGTTTTTCACTGGCCGAATTACAGGCAGTAAAATGCGATATGGGTGCTGTCGCACCGGACTCACCACAACGTTGCCGCCAGCTCATAATCGTTGTGGTGAGTTTTCCCCTGGGCCAGCAAGGAGAAACGCAGTTTTCACCCGCTGGCCCAGCAGAAAACTCCTAATAGGGCAGCCAGCATACCGCCAGTACTCGCGGTATGCTAGCTGCAACAGCTTCCAGAAGCCGTAATGAGGGCCTAAGTGGCCACCACTGTGTAGGCATACCGACATCCTTGACTATTTGGCATTAGCCCAATGTAATCAATCTGCCATATCTGACCTGGCCACTTTCTTCTCCCCAGCTGATCGCTGATGGTCTGTAGGACAGATCTCTCTTGTATGTGTTGTCAAATAGGACACTGCATGATCATAGTTTTAATTATATCTAGGGGGATGTGCATCCCTCTAATCTCTGCCCACCTATTAGTGGCCTTCTCTCCCAGGTGTACACATTTTTGGTGAGCCCACTTAGCCATCCTCACCAAGTCAGAATCGGGTATCGCCACTTCTGCTTCCGAGATTTTGGCTTTTTCGTCTGCAAAGGAATCGAACCAGCATTCTAGTGAGTCAGTAGGAAAGTGGGCGTCTATATGATATGCAGTGACTGTACTTTGCTGTGCCATTTTCCAAATTTCCTACTACATTTCTTTGCCCCACACCTCATCAGAATGTATTTTCCAGTTATGTGCATGCCACGTTGGCAGAAGACCAGTATAAATGTTACATTTCCCAGGTAAGTATTGCTTTAAAGCTTAATACACAGCATACAATTCTGCATATTGACTGCTCTTTCCTTCTCCAGTAGCGGAAAGCAGCTTTTTTGTTACTGGATTCTATGACACTGCCTTCCAATGTCTCATGGCCCCCACACACTTTGCTGAACCATTGGTGAACCATACATGCTTCCTGTCTTCAGGGGACAAGGACTCAAATGGCTCACCCCACTTCACTGGTGACTCCATTACCTCTAGCACCTCCTGCAACACCTCCTCATCTTCAGCGGGGGCCTGCGCCACGTGTTCATGCAGGGCTGCGGTTTCCGCTGGTCCCACTCTGGCCCTACTCTGTATGTACAATTTCCACTTAATGACACTTGCTTCTTGTGCATGCTTTATTCGGTGAGGTTTGGGTGAACTCATCACCCACTGTATTATTGGAATTTCCGGGCTCAGAATCACATTGTGCCCTATTGTCATCTGTTCAGTATCCACCAGAGCCCAATAACACACCGCAACTGTTTTTCAAAGGGAGTGTACCACTCTCCAGCATCTGCTAACTTTTTGGTCCAGAAACCTAGGGGCACATTCTTTCTTCCCTGTTTTTGCCACATACTCCAATTTGCATATTGCTCCTGAACTGTCACATGTAACTCCAAGTCTTCCTCTTGTACTGGCCACAAATCTAAAGCATGTTGAATCACCTCCTTTGCCAATTCAAAAAGCCACTCCTGGTACTCTCCCCATTCAAACTCATGTTTCTTTAAAGTCACTTTGTACAAAGGGGCCAAAATCTGACTCAAGTGAGGGATACGCTGCCTCCAAAAACCAAATAATCCAATGAATCACTGGATTTCCTGCTTATTACAAGGTGTAGCACATTCCAGTATCTTTTGTCTCACCTGTGGCAACACCTCCCTATGTCCCTGATTCCACTGAATTCCTAGGAACTTTACACTTTGAGAGGGTCCTTGTAACTTTTCAGAATTTATCTCCCACCTCTTTCTTTGCAAGTGTTCCACAATCCTGTCCAACTGAGTCTACACCTGTTCTTGAGTTTCTCCCTGCACCATCATGTCATAAATATCATGAAAAGGCTGCCCTCCTGGAATGACAGGTACTTCAGCCAGGTGTTCTGCCACCAGCTGGTGGCAGATAGTAGGGCTATGTACATAGCCCATAGGAAGTTTTAAAAATTGGAACTGTCTCCCAGACCACGAGAATGAAAATTGCTCTAAATTCTCCAGGGCCAATGTTATAGTAAAGAAAGCACTGGCAATATTAATTGTTGCATACCAAGGCCCTTTATGTCTCTGTATCTTTTCAATCAAAGTGATGGTGTCTGGAACAGCGACAGCCAAAGGGGGTGTATGTTTATTCAATTTGCAGTAATCGACTGTCATTCTCCAGCTACCATCGGGTTTGCACACAGGCCACACAGGATTATTCCAAGCAGTGCAGTGGTGACTGAGACCACCTCCCCTGCTTCTACCAAATAGTGTATGATCTTATCTCCTCATGCCTTCATGGGATCCAATACTGCTTCAAATGAACCACCTTGGTGGCTGGGGGAACCTTCACCGGAGGTATTTTCAAATGACCCACCCTCACTGCTGCCTCTGAGATGTATCTCTTTGATCTGAATTAATAGTACCCATCTTCCAAATATAGATTCATCCCCTTCAGAATATAAATTCCAAGAATATAGTCAAAGAGGTGCCCTATCAAGACAGTGTGTTCTCGTTTTGGCATTCTCCCTATTTTCACGTGGAGCTTAATTTGCACAGCGGGGTTTCTTTTCCATCTAACCCTGTAATGGTGTAATGCTGTCCTTGAAACTTTTTGGGATTTCCATATATGAAAGAGGCCTCCGCTCCAGTGTCCACCAGGGCATGGACATTTCAGTTTTTCCAATAGATTTCTAAGTCAACATGGGGTCTATTATCCTTGTGAGTCCATCCCTGTACCGGAGTTTGGCCTATTTCCTAATCTGATTTCAACCTGTTGACTTTCACCCAGTTCAAATCCAGGTATATGATTTCATATCTGTGAGGAGACTCTTCTTTTCCCCTATTCTCCTCAATCAACCAATCAGTGTCCACAGCTTCCTACTCCTTTACCTTTGAGGGTCTATTTTTATCTCCCTCTCTGTCTACCTCATTAACTTCTGACTTTCCTTTGCTTATTATCCTGATTATTCACGTTCCTGCTCTCCTCTTTTCTGTCCAGCCCTCGCTTTCAGTACATTTCCCACAGACTCTTGGTATCTATTCCATCTATCTTTTCTTTCTTCATACCATCTTTTAACAATGCCATGAACATATCTCTCCTAGATACCCTATTGTTATCTGTATGGCTTTCAGACCGTGAGGCTCTTTCAGATTTTATCCATTCTCCCAACTCAGGGACTGCCTCAAACGCATCTTTCAATACGTGTCCTCTTTGGTTAATTAGCAGAGTCATTATCACCTGCTGGTAAGCTGGGGGAGCTAACCGAATTATCTTGTTTCGTACTGACACCGTCAGTGGTGCATCTAACAAATTTGAGCCTCAGTGCACCTGTTTTCATACCTTCTTTCATGATTCTCTGCATTGCATCTCTCCATGCATACCAGGGCTTATGATTTGGTGGCCTGTCTGACTTTGTGTGATATTTTTGATTACATCCTATAACCGCTAATTGTAACAAACTAGTCGCTCCTTCATCCCCATAGCCCCTAATTTGCTCCTGTATAATGAGGTCAGTGCAACGTGTACAGAATGTCTGTGCATCTTCCACATCCAGCACCACTCCAGAAGCACCTGTGTCGAACAATCGCACCATCCGCTTAAGCAACGCTTCCCCGGGTTTTTGACAAAACCTATCCATAATATTGTTGATTTCCTGCTGAGATTAATCTTCTAGGGGGTTCATCTCACCCCCCTGGATTTTGCTGGGTATCTTGTATTTTCCACCTAAATGTGGGCTGTGCACGGACCACCTTCTGCTCTTCTGACTCACCATGACCACTATTCTGACAACACTTTTCCCCAGAGTCTGAAAACTCTGAGGAATCCCAAATATCTTGTATTTTCCACCTAAATGTGGGCTGTGCACGGACCACCTTCTGCTCTTCTGACTCACCATGACCACTATTCTGACAACACTTTTCCCCAGAGTCTGAAAACTCTGAGGAATCCCAAATATCACTGTCCCATTCATCAGGATTCCAGTCTAACCCTGCTTTGGCAATGGGTAAATGAACCTTCCATTTATTAACTCTTCCCCATCTCTTCTTGTATTTATACTGCACCACGTGTACTGAGGCTCGCTCAACCAGATTGGTAAGTGTTGAGTTTATCTTAACAATTTATTGTGACATGATAACATTGTGGAAGTATTTTTGGCTTCCACTATTTTCCATCTCCATCTTAGTCTAACTGAACACATTTCTCATGCATTTTACAATAAGTCATAAGAGGATCCAGCCTCTTCGTCCCAAATTCGTAAGCTCTTTTCCTTTTTCAATTGTCACTTTCTGCAAACAAGCTAATGCCTCCGCTGGCTCTGCATCTGCAATACACTCATTCCAGTTTTCACTCAAGCCAGCACAGTTAGGCCACTTATGCGCAAGCATACCGTACATGTCTGTTTCCCACCCCAGTATTTTATTTGGTAGCTGGGAAACTGCCTTTGTCTTTTTGCCAAACATTTTTACACTTCAATCTTTTACTTCGTATCCTGCAAGTGACACCAACATATATTGCTTTCACTTAAACTAAGAGGACACAATGCCATAAGACTTCAACACTCTTAGAGTAAATAATGAACTTATTAAGGCACTTCCCACATATCAAAATAAAGTCACACAAATATATGAGAATAATCATTAATCATGTAGCAGAACATGTGTATATACAAAGATAAATCCATTAATCGAGTGGTCAAACTTAAAAAGAAATGTGCAATGCATCAACAGAGCAAGTACACATGAGCTAAATAATAAAGATTTAAAATACTTCACCGATTGGGTTGACATCATCCTCGCCAGTGCAACTGGAGAACCCCAAATCAGTCAGGAAGGAACCCAATCAGAATCACAAAATAGATCCTGGGAAACGTGTCCGCTCCACAGGCGAGCTCCTACCTGAGAACCAAGTCTCCCTGTCTTTTATACCTTAAAACACCTCAAGAAGAAGGTTCTAGAAACCCCCTCCCTTCTGTTATGAAATTAAACGCAGGCTGTACTTCATCTGCATCAAACACACAAATAGAAGCTGGCCAGGCTCCCAATGTTTGTTCAGGGACAGATTTGTACATTCCTCTGGTAAAAAACATTCTCAGCCTTGTGAACTCTTATCAAGTCTGCATCCCACATACTATGTTCCAGCACTGTCCGACTCTTCGCTGGTCAAGAGAAAAACAAGTTTTGTAAGGAAAAATGCCTGCACTGCCCTGCAACTGCAGCAGGGCATTAAATGGAGTCATGCACACAAAATGGAGTTGAAGGTCAAGTGATGGTCAAATATAAATAGCATCAGAGGATCACAAAAGGACATTCAAAGAAAATCCCTGGAATCCAGATCTCACCATCATGTAAAAGTAGTTTGGGACCAACTTGATCACTTCACAAGCTCTTCACTGTTGAGCTTGCGCTCTCAGGGCATGCACAGGTCTCAACACTCTGGTCCTCATTATGACATAGGTGGTAAATGCCGCCGGCCGCCAAAAGACCGTCACCGTGGCTACCAGCCGACCGCCATATTATGACCGCACCTGAAATTCTGCCAGAGGGCTGGTGGAATTCCGTTTACGGTCATGGCGGCGGATGGCGGTAAGGCAGTGCTGCTGCCTGCAGCAGCGCCACACCAGTAGACCACCGCAGACCGTATCATGATCCATGATACGGCCTGTTGGTGTTCTGCTGGCAGACGCTGCTGCTGGCAGCAGTGCCCCGTCCCATCTCCTGCCGGAGGACCCCCTGCAAGCAGGTAGGTCGGGTGCTCAGACCGGGGAGAGGGGTGGGGGGTGTTGTGTGTGTGGGTGTATTTGTGTTTGTTTCTGTGTGCGTGCATGCTGGTGTGGGGCATGTGGAATGTGGGTGTGGATGAAGGGTCTGAGTGTGTGTGTATGTTGTGTTATGTGAATGAATGTGTGTGTGCATGTATGTCACTGTGTGTGGATGCGTGTACATACATTAATGCAAGCATGGGTGAATGTGGGTATATGTGTGTTTATCTGGGTGTATGTCTGTGCATGTAGGTGTGTGTATGTCGGGGTGTCAGAAGGGGGATAGGGATGGTGGGGGAGGACTCTGGAGAGGGGAGGGGGCAGGGGAGACCCCTATCAGTGCCAGGAAAGGAATTCCCTGGCACTGATAGTGCTTATCGCCATGGTTTTCGTGGCGGTAAGAAAGCCACGGAAACCATGGCGGTGGGCGGGGTCATATTCCTGTGGGTGGCCTAGTGACGGCCGCCGGGCAGGAGACTGTAGTCTCCAGCCTGGTGCTCTGTAGTCTCCAGCCTGGTGGTCATTACTGCTGTGGCGGTCAGTGTGGTACATTGGCAGTTTGGCTTTGCCAAACCGCCAATGTCATAATATGGCGGTATGTACCGCCAGCCTGTTGGCAGTACTACTGCCACTATAACACCGACTGCAGGGGTCATAATGATCCCCTCTGTGTCTCGAGAATCACAATCCCTTACATCAATTTCTCAAAACAGCGAAGACTATGGCTACATGGTAGCCGACCGTGACAGATTAAAAAAGTAATCAGGATTGCACATCCAGGTGGGCACCCACCCAACAACATTTTTGCTGGACAGGTTAGCATCTCTCAACTATATCTGTGTCACAGAGTACAACAAAATGAACCCCGAGTATGCATATGAAACTGATGCCTTGCCTAGGACAATTCCAGATCTCACTCACCTACAAAGACAGAATTGTGCATGCTCACATCCACGTCATCAATGGGCCTGAAGCTACTGATTGATCTCCTCAGTCACCCTACTGCAGAAAGACTAAAGCTGGTAGAAATACTGTATCGAGTAGATGATGAACAAGACATATCGAACAAATTCCCAAAACTGTTCACAGGACTCACCAAACTGGCCCACTTTCCAGTTTGCTTTCATATCAATAAGCAAGTGACACCTGGTGCCCAACATCACAGGAAAATGCCCTTTCACCTTCAACTGGAAGTGGAAGATGAGCTACGTGATCTTTTACATGCAGGCATCATTGAAAGACCATCCGGACTAACCCACTGGGTGTCTCCAGTGGTCATGGTCCCCAAAAGAGGATCAGAGGGTAATATGTGCCTATGTGTGGACATGAGAGTTCCAAACACCGCCATCGAACGGGAAAGACAACCAGGGCCCCATATCAGTGACTTGATCACAGCACTTAATGAAGCAAAGATCTTTTCCAGGACATGGGCAGTGCAGGGGACCCCCAGGTGCATCCCGAGTCCCCCTTACCACCAGCCGTGGCCAGGCTGGCGGTCAGGGACTCATAATCCCCAGGGCAGCGGTGCTTGCACTGCCTCCCTGGGGATTATGACTGCCAGGCGGAAGCCTGGCGGTTTGTTGTAGGGGCCGGCGGTATGGCCGTGGATATTGCGCCATGGTCATGCTAGCTGGCGGAACACTGCCAGCCTGTTGGCGGTGTTACTGCCAGCTTACCGCCGGCTGCCAGGGTCGTAATGAGGCCCACAGTGGCTTACACCAGCTGCAGTCTTACTGACACTGAGAAAGCATATTCACAGCCAGAGAGAGAGAGTTTGGCCCTAGTCTGGGCATGTGAATATTTTCATATCTTCATATATGATAAACACTTCACATTGATTACGGATCACCAATCCCTAATAACAATCTTTGGAAACCCTCGCACAAAAATGCCCCCCAGAATCAAGTGATGGGGAATATAATTCACAAACCTGGAAAAACAGCCAATCTTGCAGACTATGGCTCTCATTACGACTTTAGCGACTTTGGCCGCCAAAGCAGTGGGGTGGCAGAAGACTGCCAGTGCTGGTGGTCTTCCGCCCACCTTATCACAGGTACTGCTGGATTTCCGCCACACTTTAGGTGGAAATTCAGCAGTATTCGTCCTGACGGGCGGATGCGCTTGGGGGGGTTCCACCATCGCCCCTACCCTGGCTGTATGAGTCCACCAGCCGTATTTTGGGAAACAATATGGCCTGGAGGTGTCCTGCTGGCAGGGCGCTGCCGGCGGTGGAAGTGCACCTTCCTGTTCCCTGCTGGACGACCTTCTCCCCGGACCGGGTAAGGTGATCATCTGACAGGGGAGGGGAGACGCAGGGTGGGGGTTGTTGTGTGTGCAAGTGTGTGGTGTCTGTGTGTGTGTATGAATGTGTGGTTGTATGCATGTCTGAATGTTGAAGTGAATGCATGTATGGATGCATGTGAGTGAATACGTGCATGTAAGTGTAGGTGAATGAGTGTATGCGTGGTGCATGTGGGTGTCTCTGTGCGTGTACATGTATGTGGGGAGGGGGCGCTGTGTCAGAAGGTGGTGTGGGGGTGTTGTGTCAAAAGGGATCGTAGAAGTGTGAGGGAGGGGGGCACTGTGTCAGAAGGGCGGGTAGGGGGCATTGTGGCTGGAAGTTGTTGAAGTAAAAGGTATCCAGATGAAGGAAGATCCACACAAGTAAAGATATAGGCCCTCATTCTGACACTGGCGGTCGGTGATAAAGCGGCGGCCAAGCCGCCAACAGGCCGGCGGTCTAAAATATGCAATTCTGACCCTGGCGGGAACCGCCAACACAGCCCGCCAACTTAACACTCCGCCCGCCACGGCGGTACAAACAAACAGCGCGGCGGTTCCCGCCGACAGCCAGGCGGCAGACAATGTACCGCCCACCCTATTACGACCCACCAATCCGCCACCTTTTCCGGGGCGGGAGCACCGCCGATAAGAACACGGCGGAAACAGACTACGAACGGGAAAACGCTCACCTCTACGCACTCCACGCGAGATTCCGGCAGTATGGAACCAGAGTTGCAGGTCATCCCCGCACTCCTATACCTGCTCATATACCAGGAGCACGCCCGGCGGCGCGGAAGACATCGGTGAGTACTGCACCTACGACACAGGGGAGGGAAAAGATTACCGGCACACACCCACCCACCCACACCCACTACAACACACACATCAATGCATTCCCAAAGATCACTGTCACAACCCACAAACCACCCCCCTCCGAAATAATGCAAAGACCAAAAGAAGAGATCATAAACGGGCAGATATATTGAAATATGTACACCAGTAATCCCAATAAATAAATAAACTATGTACAAAATATATACAGCTACTAAATGTAGTCCAACCACTGTCCGTGGATCACAGGGGTCCTGTGCAAAGGGGCAAGGCCCAGTCCCACGACAAGAACTCCACGGAGAGAACACTGCAGGGGCATCAGAAAGAAAATAGGACAGGCACCTCAGGGGGAAGGGAAGGGGGGGCACCTCAGCCACTTGAGTACACGACGCCAGATCCACGAGGGGACTCCATGACCACTGGCCCATCCTGGGGAGAGCAAAGCCACAGTCCAAACAGTCCATACAGTGGGTGGCCTGCCCACTGGGCCATCCTGGGGAGAGCAAAGCCACAGTCCATACAGTCCATACAGTGGGTGGCCTGCCCACTGGGCCATCCTGGGGAGAGCAAAGCCACAGTCCATACAGTCCATACAGTGGGTGGCCTGCCCACTGGGCCATCCTGGGGAGAGCAAAGCCACAGTCCAAACAGTCCATACAGTGGGTGGCCTGCCCACTGGGCCATCCTGGGGAGAGCAAAGCCACAGTCCATACAGTCAATACAGTGGGTGGCCTGCCCACTGGGCCATCCTGGGGAGAGCAAAGCCACAGTCCAAACAGTCCATACAGTGGGTGGCCTGCCCACTGGGCCATCCTGGGGAGAGCAAAGCCACAGTCCATACAGTCCATACAGTGGGTGGCCTGCCCACTGGGCCATCCTGGGGAGAGCAAAGCCACAGTCCAAACAGTCCATACAGTGGGTGGCCTGCCCACTGGGCCATCCTGGGGAGAGCAAAGCCACAGTCCAAACAGTCCATACAGTGGGTGGCCTGCCCACTGGGCCATCCTGAGGAGAGCAAAGCCACAGTCCATACAGTCCATAACAGACCCCACTGCCACTGGAGGAGGCAAGTTGGCCAGAGGACATCCTGCAGCCCTGCCCGAGATAGATCCTGCCCTGCCACGTCTGCCAAAGGGCCAGCGGTTCTTGCCTTGAAGGGCCCAGTTCAGCGCTCCTTGCCTTGAAGGGCCCAGTTCAGCGGTTCTTGAGACGGCGGGGCCCAGCGGAGCGGTTCTTGAGACGGCGGGGCCCAGTTCAGCGGTTCTTGAGACGGCGGGGCCCAGGTCAGCGGTTCTGGAGACGGCGGGGCCCAGGTCAGCGCTACTTGCCTTGAAGGGCCCAGTTCAGCGGTTCTGGAGACGGCGGGGCCCAGTTCAGCGGTTCTTGAGACGGCGGGGCCCAGTTCAGCGGTTCTTGAGACGGCGGGGCCCAGGTCAGCGCTCCTTGCCTTGAAGGGCCCAGTTCAGCGGTTCTTGAGACGGCGGGGCCCAGCGGAGCGGTTCTTGAGACGGCGGGGCCCAGTTCAGCGGTTCTTGAGACGGCAGGGCCCAGGTCAGCGCTCCTTGCCTTGAAGGGCCCAGTTCAGCGCTCCTTGCCTTGAAGGGCCCAGTTCAGCGGTTCTTGAGACGGCGGGGCCCAGCGGAGCGGTTCTTGAGACGGCGGGGCCCAGTTCAGCGGTTCTTGAGACGGCGGGGCCCAGTTCAGCGGTTCTTGAGACGGCGGGGCCCAGGTCAGCGCTCCTTGCCTTGAAGGGCCCAGTTCAGCGCTCCTTGCCTTGAAGGGCCCAGTTCAGCGGTTCTTGAGACGGCGGGGCCCAGCGGAGCGGTTCTTGAGACGGCGGGGCCCAGTTCAGCGGTTCTTGAGACGGCGGGGCCCAGGTCAGCGCTCCTTGCCTTGAAGGGCCCAGTTCAGCGCTCCTTGCCTTGAAGGGCCCAGTTCAGCGGTTCTTGAGACGGCGGGGCCCAGCGGAGCGGTTCTTGAGACGGCGGGGCCCAGTTCAGCGGTTCTTGAGACGGCGGGGCCCAGTTCAGCGGTTCTTGAGACGGCGGGGCCCAGGTCAGCGCTCCTTGCCTTGAAGGGCCCAGTTCAGCGCTCCTTGCCTTGAAGGGCCCAGTTCAGCGGTTCTTGAGACGGCGGGGCCCAGCGGAGCGGTTCTTGAGACGGCGGGGCCCAGTTCAGCGGTTCTTGAGACGGCGGGGCCCAGTTCAGCGATTCTTGAGACGGCGGGGCCCAGGTCAGCGCTCCTTGCCTTGAAGGGCCCAGTTCAGCGGTTCTGGAGACGGCGGGGCCCAGCGGAGCGGTTCTTGAGACGGCGGGGCCCAGTTCAGCGGTTCTTGAGACGGCGGCCGGTCTATGGCCAACTGCTAATTGCCTGGTGGTGCCCTCCTGGGCAGCGGGGATGGTGCTCCTTCAATGCCCACCTGGGCTGTGGGTGGTGGGGCCCTCCTGGCCAGCTGGGCTGGGTCCTCCCTGGGCAGCGGCTATGGGGGTGGTGGGCTCTCCCGGGGCAGCTGTGCCGGTTCCTCCCGGGGCAGCGGCTATGGTGGTTGTGGGCTCCTCCTGGGCAGCAGGCCTGCTGCCTGACCTCTCCGACTTGCTGCCCTTGCCCTCCTTAGTCGTGGGCCTGTGGCCCTTTCCTCCCTTTGGAGCTGTGGCTGGTGACTGTCTCTGGGTGGTGTCCGGGGGGGATGTAGAAGGCGGGCTCCTGCGGCGCCCCTTCCGCCTTCTGCTCCTCTTCCCAGGGGGTGGGCTGCCTGTCCCCTTGTTGCTGGGCGAAGATCCAGACATGCGGGCTGGTGGGCTCCAATACCCCTGCACCCTTGTCAAGGGGGCTGCAGGGCTGGTGGTGGCTGAGGTGCTCTTCTTACCCCGACGAGAAGGAGGGGGGGGCTCAGGGTCAGGAAAGAAGTTAGTAGTGGCGAGGAAGAGCTTCTTGGGACAATGGAGAGTGGTAGGTACAGTGGGAATGGGAGTGGAGGGAGAGGATGTGGTTGTAGGTGAGTCACGTTTGCTGTCTTTGGGTGCAGGTGCAGGAGGGATAGGCTGTCGTGAGGTGGATGGCTGTTGGGTGGGTGGGTGGCTGCGTTTGTGTGGTGTGGAAGAGGGGGTGACAGACACAGTGGGAGAGGACACAGGGGACGTGTAAATGGCAGTGGGGGTGGTGACTGCACGTGTGCGGACTGGAGTGGAGGGTGTGCTGGTGATGGAAACACTGGCTGATGGTGAGGTGAATGGAGGTGTGAGTGTAGACGTCACAGGGAGGGAGGAGGGAGACGAGGAGGTGGGGGTCACAGAGGTGGTAGTGACTGTTGGCATGTCTGCATCGGAATGTTGCGTGTGTGAATGTCTGCGTGATCTGTGGTGCTTATGTTTGGATGAGCTTCTCTTGGGTGTTGAGGTGTGTGCAGGCTGGTCTGATGGTGTGGGTGGGACAGGCAGAGGAACAGGAGACTGGGAGGAGGGAGTTAGTAGAGGCAGGCAGGAGACAGGGACAATGGCTGCCGTCAGTGCTGAGGCCAGAGCCTGGAACGATCGCTGATGGGCAGCCTGACCCGAATGAATGCCCTCCAGGTACGCATTGCTGCGATGAACCTCCCTCTCCACCCCCTGGATGGCATTCAAAAGGGTAGTCTGCCCAACAATGAGCGTTCGGAGGAGGTCAATGACCTCCTCACTGAGGGCAGCGGGGGTAACAGGGGCAGGGCCTGAGGTGCCTGGGGCGAAGGAGATGCCCGGCTTCCTGGCAGAGCGGGCACGGGGCGAACGCTGAGGGGCTGCTGGGAGGGCGGAGATGGTGCGCTGGGTGGCGGCTGTACCTGTAATGGCGGGGGGCACGGATGGTGCCACCCCCGCAAGGGAGCCCCCTTCCGAGGACGTGTCCGTGTCGCTGCAGGGTCCAGTCGTCCCCGTCGTGGAGCTCCCCTCGCCCTCCGTCTCACTGGTCCAGTCTGACTCTGTGGCATGGCCCTCCTGGGCCATGTGAGATGCAGCTCCCTCCTGCCCCGATGCCACTTCTCCTCCGCCTGATGATGCTGATGCACACAAGCACAGAAAGACAAACAAAAAGGGGGGGGGAGAGAGAAATAAAGGGATATTGATTACATGGATCTCGGGTACAGTTAGCGGACATGACAGACACAGATGCCCCCTGCACTAAGTTGCGCACTTGGGGTCCGCTACGCATTCCGTGGAACATGCCCTACACGCCTAGAGTTGACAACTGCACCCATGGATGACACGGCCCAGGGATGGCTGTACTGACAAACTACTGAGGGTGGTGGCTGGGGACACAGGGGCTTACGGGGGTGCCCAGCCTACAGATATCGCCCTGGCCTAGGGGGACCCCCAGCCCTCCTCCCCCACCCAGACACCTCCACTGCGCGGCAACAGAGTAGATAATGCTTGTACTCACCCCCTTGTGTCTGCTGTGCTGCCCTCACGCGCCCATCCAAATCAGGGTAGGCCACCGCCAGGATCCGGAACATCAGGGGGCTCAGTTGACGGCAGGCACCCCGCCTACGTTGGGAGGCCATCCCCAGCAGAGACTCGGCGGTCTTCTTGGTCCCGTGGCGGATGTCCTCCCACCTCTTGCGGCAGTGGGTGCCCCGTCGATGGTGGACCCCCAGGGTCCGGACTTCCTTGGCGATGGCACGCCAAATCCCGATCTTCTCATGGGCGCGGACCTATGTGACACGTACAGGGAGGGAGAAATACCACGTTCAAGTTTGTCAGCATTTTCCTTGCCAGTGGCCCAACGCCCCCCATCCCCGCCAGGCCCCCCGCCATGCCCCCCGCCATGCCCAACATGCCCCCCATCCCCGCCAGGCCCCCCGCCATGCCCCCCGCCAGGCCCAACATGCCCCCCATCCCCGCCATGCCCCCCGCCATGCCCAACATGCCCCCCATCCCCGCCAGGCCCCCCGCCATGCCCCCGCCAGGCCCAACATGCCCCCCATCCCCGCCAGGCCCCCCGCCAGGCCCAACATGCCCCCCATCCCCGCCAGGCCCCCCGCCATGCCCCCCGCCAGGCCCAACATGCCCCCCATCCCCGCCAGGCCCCCCGCCATGCCCCCCGCCAGGCCCAACATGCCCCCCATCCCCGCCAGGCCCCCCGCCAGGCCCAACATGCCCCCCATCCCCGCCATGCCCCCCGCCATGCCCCCCGCCAGGCCCAACATGCCCCCCATCCCCGCCAGGCCCCCCGCCAGGCCCCCAAGCCAGCCAGTGGCCCCAAATCCAGATTGAATTAAACTCACTTGTTGGTCTGGAGGACCGTAGAGTAGCGCATACTGGGGGAGGACCCCATCCACAAGTTTCTCCAACTCCTCTCCAGTGAAGGCAGGGGCCCTTTCCCCAGGTGCAGCAGCCATTGTCCCTTCCAGACCGAGGTCACAGCAACACTTGCAGTATAGGTCCTCTCCTGTGAAAGTTCAAGTCGCAAGTGGATAAGTAGATAGAAAATGGCGGTCACGTCCGCGGCGGTGCGTACCGCGGCGGTGCGTACCGCGGCGGTGCGTCCCGCCACCGCCGGCGCCCTTCGCCATTGGCTCCTGAAACCCATAGGCTTCAATGTTAACCAATGCGGCTTGGCGCCGCGGTCTTCGCCCGCCGCCCGCCGCGGTGTGCCACGCCAGCGCATTGACCTCACATCCCATTGTCACACTTCACAGGTCAGGCAGCCGCCATTTCCAGGGCCCACATGGCTCAATTTCAACTGCGTCACACAGGCCTAGGCCTTGCATAGCCACTCAGACACGCCATTCACTGCATAGAGAATGGTTTACTGTGCTAGCTGTGAGTACGTACCTGTGGGTTGCTTGACTGTGTGCTCCATGTTGTCCTTCCTAGGCACCGTCCGCTGGGTTGGGCGAGGAGACGGATGAATCCTCCCGTGTACCGACCGCTGGTGGACCTGTCGACAATGGAAGAACGCCACATTATCCTGACCTACCGTCTTAACCGTGCCACTATCCATGAACTGTGTGCCCAGCTGGAGCCCGACCTGATGTCCCCCATCCGCCAACCCACAGGGATTCCCCCTCTGGTGCAGGTCATGTCAGTACTCCATTTCTTGGCAAGTGGGTCATTTCAGACAACCGTGGGAATTGCTTCTGGGATGTCTCAGCCCATGTTTTCGAAGGTGTTATCCAGAGTGTTGTCTGCCCTGATGAAATCCGTGAGGAGCTACATCATTTTCCCAGAGGTGGGCGAATTGGCTACAGTGAAGGGTGATTTCTACGCCCTTGGACATATTCCCAACGTAATTGGTGCCATTGATGGGAACCATGTGGCTTTGGTTCCCCCAAGAGACAGGGAGCAGGTGTACAGGAACAGAAAAAATTACCATTCAATGAACATCCAGGTGGTGTGTTTGGCTGACCAGTACATCTCGCATGTAAATGCCAAATTCCCAGGGTCAGTGCATGACGCCTACATCCTCAGGAATAGCAGCATCCCTTACGTGATGGAACAGCTACAGAGACACCGTGTATGGCTAGTGGGGGACTCTGGGTACCCCAACCTGTCGTGGCTACTGACCCCAGTAAGGAATCCCCGGACCAGGGCAGAGGAACGGTACAATGAGGCCCATGGGCGTACTAGGAGGGTGATCGAACGCACCTTTGGCCTCCTAAAGGCCAGGTTTAGGTGCCTGCATATGACAGGTGGATCCCTAATGTACTCACCTAAGAAGGTGTGTCACATCATCGTGGCCTGCTGCATGCTTCACAACCTGGCTTTGCGCCGCCAGGTGCCTTTCCTGCAGGAGGATGGTTGAGACGGTGGTGTTGTGGCAGCGGTGGAACCTGAGGAGAGTGACGAGGAGGAAGACGACGGGGCTGAAACAGACAACAGGGACAGAATCATTGAACAGTACTTCCAATAGGACACAGGTAACATTTCAAAGATAATTTAGTAAATGTTTGCTACTCTCCTGCATCTCTGCTGCCTGTCTATTTGCCCCAGTGTATGATGACTGAGTTTTGGCTTTTCCCTCCCTATTTCAGATCTGGGGTCCCCACTACGAGTCCTGTGCTTCGTTTCCCCATGGACTACAGCTTTGTGGCAGCTGTTTGTTGACTTCACCATGTACATATTTGCACTGTCATGTCAATTACAATATATTGAAATCACAGCCAGACTCCAGATATTTTGGTGCAAAATAGGTGTTTATTTAAGTGCTCAAAATGGGATGGGTGGTTTCAAGTGGGTGGGGGCTATGGTGAAGGAATGTCCATGGCAGAGTCCAGAGTAACAGTCACACAGGTGCATTGTCCAGAGGCCTGTGGAGAGATGGAGCATGGGCAGTTCAAGGATGGACAGGGTGACAATGTGGGACAGTGGGATGACATCAGGTGGTATCCATTGCTGGCGGGGGTCTTGACATCCTACTCTGTCTTCTTGCGAGATCTCAGGGCCCTCTTGCGGGGTGGTTCTTCTCCTGCAGGAGGTGGGGGTCTGGTGGGCTGCTGCTGTGCGGGGGCCTCCTGTCCACTAGCGCCGGCGGAGGTGGTTGGCTGTTCTTGGTCCAGGCTAGTGGCAGGGGCCCTTGGGTGTTGTTGAGTGTCCGCCCTGGTGTTGACGAGGTCCTGCAGCAGCCCTACCATGGTAACCAGGGTGGTGTTGATGGCTCTGATGTCCTCCCTGTACCCCCGATAGTGTTCCTCCTGCAGTACCTGGATCTCCTGGAACCGGGCCAGTACCGTCGCCATCGTCTCCTGGGAGCGGTTGTATGCTCCCATGATGGTGGTGAGGACCTCGTGGAGAGTGGGTTCCCTGGGCCTCTCCTCCCCCCCCTGTCGCACAGCTGCCCTCCGAGTTGCCCTGTTTCCCTGGGCCTCTGCCCCCTGGCCGGTGTGCCCACTACCACTGCCCCCAGGTCCCTGTTGTTGTTGGGGTGGTGGGTTATCCTGGGTGCCCTGTAGTGGTAGACACACCACAGATTGACGCGCCCTGGAGACAGAGGCATGGGCCCGCTGGGTGGGAGCTGTGCTGGTGTTCCCAGAGGGGTTTGGGTCTGTAGTGGCCTGGGCCTGTGTGAGGGGAACCGACTGTCCAGAGGTCCCCGATGGTCCGGGCTGGTCATCGGTGTCCAGGTCGACAGAGCTGCTGTCATCGCTGACGGCCTCTTGGGTGGGGGGTGTGGAGAATTCTGGCCCCTCCGCCGCGGTGTGTTGACGGTCGGGTCCTGCAGGGGTATAGAGGTATGGTTATAGTTTCAATGTGTGGCATATGGGTGTATCTATGGGTTCTCGTGTCCCCAAGTGCTGGCATTCGTGTGTGGGGGGGCTTTGGTGAGGGTGGCTTGTGGGGGGGATGTGTATATGCATTGGGCATGCTTTGGTGATGGGTGTCCATGCTTAGTGGACGCATGCAGGCCTAGGTTTTGGGATGTGTGGGTGGTGATGGTGAGACATTGGCGGGGAATAGGTGTGCTGGGGGTGGGGGTGGGGTTCGAGGATGGGGGTGAGGGTTGGGGTATGATTTGGCATGCAGGTGGGGGGGAAGCAGTATTGAAGCTTCAACTTACCAGTATCCATTCCTCCGCCGACTCCTGCGAGGCCGTCAGGATGCAGGATGTTCAAGACTTCCTCCTCCCATGATGTGAATTGTGGGGGTTGAGGTGGGGGTCCTCCGCCAGTCTTCTGCACGGCGATGTTGTGCCTGGATACCATGGAACGCACCTTCCCCCGTAGGTCGTTCCATCGCTTCCTGATGTCTTCCCGATTTCTGGGGTGCTGTCCCACTGCGTTGACCCTGTCGACAATCCTCTGCCATAACTCCGTCCTCCGGGCAATGCTGGTGTATTGTATATGTGTGCCGAACAGCTGGGGCTCTACCCGAACGATTTCCTCCACCATGACCCTGAGTTCTTCGTCTGTGAAGCGGGGTTGTCTTTGGGGTGCCATGGGGTGGTGTGTATGATGTGTGGGGTGGAGTATGTGTATTTAAGTGAGTTGAGTGTGGTGGTGTGTGTTGTTTTGTGTGTGAATAGTGTGTGGGTGATGGTGTTGAGTGGCTGTGGCTGTTAGTTTGTGGATGCTGGTGTCTCGCTCTGGCCTTCGTTCAGAATTTTTTAGCGTAGGGGTTTGTGGGTGATGTGGGTGGGTGTTTTATATTGTATTGTGTGTGTGGGAGTGGTGTGTGTATGTGTATCAGGTGTGTGGGATTCAAATCGTCCAATGTGGCTGAGTTTTGTTTGTTTGTGTGTATTATGACCGCGGCGGTGTGTCCCGCCAATGGAATACCGCGTTTGAATGACCGCCGCGTGGATTCGTGGGTCGTAATGGCATGGGCGTATTTCTGTTGGCGTGACGGTGGAGGTTTTGTCACCTCCACTTTTCCGCCGACCGCTGGTCTGGCGGTCTGTTGTGGCGGTCGGATTTTCTGAGGTTGGCCTTCTGCGGGTCAGAATGACCGTGGCGGGTTTCCGCGACCGCGGCGGGATTATGGAGGATTTCTGACCGGCGGTAGGCGCCTTTTACCGCCGAGGTCAGAATGACCACCATATTCCTTTAAGTTTATTCCAGGTAATCTTCATCTGTAAATAGGAACTCCAACCCCATCCTAAGGCATCCAAAACCTCCAACTGTCCAGCTCAGAATCCCAACATTCTGGCTGTGGAAGAATCCAAATGCCATAGGTAGAGATGGAAGATACCATATACCACAAAACAAAACAAGTAAGAGAAACTTACACTACACGGTACAAACACAACATACAAAATATAATATTACACAATACAAAATACAATACTACAGGGGTGTAATGCTTGCTGGGGGGGGTGGGGGAGTCATCTACCGGTGACAAGGAAGAAATTCCTTGTCACCGGTAGCCTTTCCTCCATGGTTTTCATGGCAGTGCTACCACCATGGAAACCATGGTGGAAAGGTGGCTCCTAATACCGCCGGAGGTCTTCTGTGGACCTCCGGGTCAGAGATGATCATCTCCGGCCCAGCGGTTTCGACCGCTATGACAGTATGAGTGGAGATGTGGCAATCTGCATCACCAACCTGTTGGCAGTGGGGCCGCCACATTTCCCCTGGCGGTCAGAAGACCGCCAGGGTCAAAATGACCACCTATATGTCTCAACACTCTAAGTCATCATATAACAAAATCTGTTCACTCGCAAAGGAATATATCAATTTTGTCATCGATCAAGCAAGGCCTCCTGCAGTCCCACTAGAAGCCATCATTGCAGCAATTGCAGGTGATGCTACGCTGCAAGATGTAACATACTGAATCCAAACAAGCACCTGGAGACATCTAGATGAACACAAAATCAAATCTCCCAATGATTTCAAAGAACTGATCTCCTTTAGACATGTAAAAGAGGACCTAACGGTTGCCAAAGATGGACTAATACCCAGGGACAAAAGAATCCTCAGTCCAATGAAACTGCGTCAATTGTTGGTCAACTTGGCACATGAAGGCCACAGAGACATCATAGCCACCAAAAGGGCATTATGTGAACATGTCTAGTTTCCTGCCCTTGACTAACTGGTGGAAAACACATTGAAAGACTGCCCTCAGTGTCAACTTGTGATTTGCAGAGAACCACCCACACCTCTGCAGATGTCTGAACTTCCAGAAGGGGTATGGCAACATGTGAACGTAGATTTCTTTAGCCCTCTAAAGTCAGGAAAATATGTCCTTGTCATAATGGACAAATATTCCAGATTCCTGATTGCGCAACAAGTATCGTCAACAAGAGCTACCACCACTATAGCAGTGCTGGATAAAACATGTGCAGCTTGGGGCATCCTCAAGGTGGCCAAGATGGACAATGGACCTCCTTTCAATGGACATGAATTCGCTGAATTTGCTGGACGCCTCAGCTTCAAACATAAAAAAATCACATCCATGTGGCCTCAACCTGATGGGATGATAGAGAGGGTTAAGCTATGTAAAAAAAACTGTACAACAAGCTGAACTGTAGAGGCGAGATGTTCAGGTAGCCTTGAATGAAGTTTCACAAGCCTATAGAAATACACCTCACAACACCATAGGCAAATGTCCTGCCACCCTGATGCTATTTCAGGCCATATGCACAAGGATATTGGAAGACACAGCTGGTCATGGTCAACAAGCCTCCTTTTGAATAGCTGAAAGATGTAGATCAAAGTAAGAAAGAAAAGATGAAAAGGTATGCTGATGCTCGCCGAAAGGCCTAACCCTTGCCTGTCCAAGAAGGAGACTGAGTACTTGTTGGGCAAGAACAAAGAAAGAAGACTGACAGTAGATATAATGAATGCCCACTACAAGTGACTGCTCTAAAAGGCACCATGATCACGGCTGCTTCTGACAGCAGAGTGACAAACCGAAACAGCTCTCACTTCAGAAAATGTGAGTCAGTAGTCAAGGAGCTATCGACCACCTCATATAATGACAATCAAGAGCTTGATCGAGACTTAATGACTAATTCTAACCTTCAGTCTCCTTATGACACGCAGAAACCATTGGAACCTAACAGGATATGCCTATTGTAGAGTTGGGGGCTCTAGGCCCTCATGATATGAAGTAAAGGTGATGCAGACACTGTAGCATGGTAGTATGAACTGGCCCGGGGCACGTGCGCCCAGCCCTTTTTATTGGCAGGGTCATCTAACTGGTGACGCCTGTGTTGGATGGGTGTGGGGTGTGAGTGTAAGGCCAGCCCTCAGCTGAGTGGCTGATGAAACACTAGAACATGTCCAGCAGGACACTACATCCCTCCCAAACTTTATTGAGGAACAAAACAGCAAAGTCCAACCTGTGGAAGAGAAACAAAGACACAAAATATATACAGAGTCTCTTCAGGCTATCCGCCTGACCTGTGGCATGGAACTGGAGCAGCAGGGCACTTGGCATCACAGCACGCCTCTGTTGTTCAACCAGACTGCGCTGGACACGAACAGCAGTGCAGATGACATCCGGATACTTCAGTCGCTTGTCCACGACCTCACTGTTTGCTGGGGATTGTTGGTCCGGTCCTGCCTGGGCTCATGTTGTCAAAGTCTACGTACAACTTCTGATGCGGGTGCATCTGGAGCAGTGGGGAGTCCACTGTACACAGTTCTGGAAGGCATTCCGACTCTGGGGATGGTACACCTCCTACGACTGCAGATGAAGTCATGGCCTGGTGCACCTGGGAGTCCAGCGGCAGAGCAGCAGCAGTCTTCCTTCTTGTGCTAGAACTCCATCGAACTGAAGTCCCTTCGAGGCCCTTTGGCGGGCGGCCACGGAACTATGTGGACTGCGCCGGCCTATTGCAGGCCCAACAAAGGCGTCGCAGAGGAACAGCCTACAGGACCACATCCTAATCTAGCATGGAACCACAAAGGTGGTTGATGCAGGGTCAGCTTGCTCGAGCAGTCAGTATTCAGGTGCTCTGGCCATAGTGCAACATTCTTTGGGTGACCAGTCTCTGTATGAGACCTCTGTGCTTCCCAATGCCTGATGTGGAGCTTTCTCAGACGCATCTCTCACAGCGGGATTTCTCTCCCACCGGAATTCCCTGGAGGCCCTTGCCCCTGGATTGCCACAGGACTGCATGGGCTGTACGGGCCAACGTAGGCCATGCAAAAGGAGTCGCTCTGAACTCCTAACAGGGCCACGTCGAAGTCTTGTGCAACCCCAAGTGTGGATGGTCCAAATGGTCTGGTCTGCTCTCACTGGCAGGTGTCTGGTTCACGGGGCGCATGGCAGGTGTTCAGGTGGTAAGTTTCCACGTTGTCAGATATGGCTGGTCAGTGTCGGTTCTTGTTGCTGACTCTGGCTCCACTCAGGTGGTGCGGTGCTCCTTCGGTAGTTGGGCAATGCACCTCATCATGATGATGATCTGTTTTTCATCCTTCTGCAGATCAAACAGGTGGCGGTGTCTTTATCGGCAGAAGGATCACTTGATGGACTTCGTGGTCAATGGTGGATCTTGCCTGGCCTGCAGTTGGCAACAGGGATGTCATTGCAGCCAAGCAGCCGGTGACAAGTGACAGGACAGTCGCACTGAGAAGCGTGGGGGTCCACCCGCATAGCTGTCTTCAGTGACGTCTGCTTATCCCGGTGGCTGTCTTGTGCTGATGGATACCTTCTTATCTTCTCACACAAGTCCTCAGTTGTGTTGCTCTTCTTCCTTTCGCTTGCGCACCTGTGTTGAAGTTGATCTGTGGTGTGACCGATCTGTCACACTCCTCTCTTCTCCTCGTCCTTTCTCGTGTGGCATTGTGCCACGCTCTCTTCTCCTCTTTTCTCCTTGGTATGGCGTTGTGCCACAGGACGCATGCTGCGTCACATGGACCTTCCGCTGCACCTCTGCCGGTGCATCTTGCTCTTCGTCCTCGATGTGGCGTAGTGCCACAGGTCGCCTGCTGCGTCACATGGACCTATCACTACCCCTCATCCATTGCAGCTTGCTTGGTCACAGCCTGTCGCAGGCCAAGTCCTGTCAGTAGGACTTGATCGGTTCTTCTGGCAGACCTCTCGTCGGTCTGGTCCATTCTCTGATCTTCTTGGTGGACCACTCCCTAGCCAGAGGATCACTGTTCTCTTCCTCCATCTCTCCACTCAAGGGCCCCACTCTTGTGCCTCAAGACTGCGCTGTTGCGGCGCTCACTCCTGCCTCCATCTGCTTGGCAGGGTCGGTCACTTCTGCTGACATGGTCAACGATGGGCCAACTGTAGCCATCTACTGTTGCTGTGTGGCTGGCTGGCACGGCCTCTTGTCCTGTGCGTTATGTCACGCTTTCGGGTGCTCTGTCCATCCTCTCAGGCTCGTCCCCGTGTTGTCAGCTTCGGTGGCGCAGCTCTCTGTGCATCTCTGACATTGTCCCTTTTCCTTGTGGGCGTCTTTTGTTGACACCTGGCATGTCCCTCTCCACACTCGCGATGATGTCCATCACTGCTGGGGCATGCGGTGTTCTTTCAGCGGTGGCGGTAGACAGCTGCCAGGTGCTGCATAGACCATGCGTGCTCTCCTAGTGCCTCGTGTGGCACTTCAGTCCATTTTTCACTGTTGCAGCTTGGCTGGGACAGCTGCTGTCTTCTCCTTTGGTGTGCCGCGGTCGTACACATTATTTCCGTCTTCTGAGCCATTTCAATCCATGGGCGCGCTACTAGTCTTGCGCAGTCACTCTCTGGGGGTGCTGCTGTACAGTAGCCTTCAACACAGCTTGTTTCCCTGTTAAAACAGAAACAAGGGTGCAGTACCTACTTTGGCCACTAAATGCCACTGTGGTGCTTCTTTCCAGGTGGAAGACAGTCTTTCTTCCTACCAGGCATCGTTTGTCCAAAGCTGATGCCGATGAGGAACCATGCTACCAGGGAGGAGCTCATAAGGCCGGAGGGGGCTGCAAGTAAGTGCATTTTTTTCTTTTCTCCATATCTCCTCATTTTTTTTTCCTTGTTTTATTGTAATAATTTTTATTTTCCTATACAGCCTCATGGTGAAGATGCAGGAATTCTGTGGTGTGGTCAGCGTTGTTGGTGCAGGCCGTCGCAGCCCTCCCTGACGCTGCAGGCTGTTTTTTTTTTTCTCTCTAACAAGGGGGGGCGGGCAGCCCTGGGCACTTCACGCCTCATTCGGTGTGAGGCAGCACTGTTGCACTTTCTTCTTTGCGGCGACCGCAACCGTATTGGCAATGCTGCGGGCCGCTATGTTGCTCTCTATTACTTGTTGGAGCGCCGCTCCCAGGGGGGTGAGGTCAGCTGGACGCAGCCACTTTTGTGGAGAGGGGCAGCAGGACTGCCCTTACCAGGTGATGGGCTGGCAGGGCTGGGGCTTCAACGTGCCTTTCTCTCCCTTCACAGACCGCAGCAGCTTCCTCCCCATTGCAGGCCTCTCGGGATGTCTGTGTGGGGGTGGCGCTGCAGGCGCAATGTGAGCTCCAACTCTAGGCACTCTCCCACAAGGAGCAACAGGGCAGCAGCTGGTTCATGCGTTGGGCAAACCCACTTGTCGCCATTGTAGAGTTGGGGGCCTTAGGCCCTCATGCTATGAAATAAAGGTGACACTCTGTAGCATGGTTGTATGAACTGGCCCTGGGCATGTGTGCCCAGCCCTTTTTATTGGCAGGGTCACCTGACTGGTGACGCTTGTGTTGGATGGGTGTGGGGTGTGAGTGTAAGGGCAGCCCTCGGCCGAGTGGCTGGTGAAACACTACAACGTGTCCAACTGGACACTACACCTGTCACAGCAATCTTGGCAGAAAGTGATGCGTCTCATTAAAGAAATCTAATGGAAATTCTCCCAGTTAGACTTTTGTGTAAGTGAGAGGAGATGTAATATTGTGCCATAAAGTATCATAGGGAGTCTGGGATCGGAAGTGAGGGCAGAGAAGGAGGTACACCGAATGGAACGGAGACAGAGGGAAGAAATATATATGCAAAGAAGGGGAAAATGGAGGGAATTATTATACTTGTAAGAGAAAGAAATAAAGACATTACACCATCTGCCTCTCATGCCTATTATTGCATATACCCTAAACATTACAGCAGCCACCCCAGCAATGAAAGAATTACGTTTTATTCGGACTCAATACTTTACAATCTATAGCTTTATGCCTCCTATGCTCCCTTCAATCCAGATTCGAGTGCAAACTGGAGTTACTGTCCAAATCATGATTGCGAGTTTTACATTCACTTTCGGGTTTTAGGGCCAGATGTAGCAAAACTCCAAATTGCAACTCGCAATTTGGAATGCAGACATGTGTCTCAGACACCTTCTGCGAGTCGCTATGGGGTCGCAAAGACCCACCTCATTAATATTAATGAGGTGGGTCGCAATTTGCGACCCCATAGCGAGTCAGGGCACTCACGGGGACGGTGGCCTGCTGGAGACAGCAGACCACCATGTCCGTGACTGCGTTTAAATAAAGCAGTCTTTTTTTTTCAAAGTGTAGCCCGTTTTTCTTAAAGGAAAACGAGCTGCACTTGGAAAAAAAAACGAAACCTTTAGTTTCTGTATTTTTCAGGGCAGGTAGTGGTCCCTTGCGCCTGGGTTACCATCCACTTCAAGTGGATGGTAACTGCGCTTTCATTTGCGACCGCAATCGCGGTCGAAAATGAAAATGCATAGCATTGAGAGTCGCAAATAGGAAGGGAACACCCCTTCCTATTTGCGAGTCGGAAATGCATTTTGCGAGTCGGATCCGACTCGCAAAATGCATTTCTACATAGCAGAGAGGCTTTTGCGACTCGCAAACGGCGTTTTTCGCCGTTTGCGAGTCGCAAAACCCTTGCTACATCTGGCCCTTAGTGATTACACTTTTTCGCCATTGAAAAGCAGGCAACGTATGTTTGAGGACAAGACTTCAAAATGAGTTGAAAATGTTTTGAAATGTGTGCGCAAACTGGTTTTCACGGTTACTCCCAAAATATGTAGTGGTGCAGTAATGCCGGACATGATAATGACTGTATCTCGCAGTATCTGTAATTCCTAGTGCGTTATTTCCGGTTTTCAAAACAGCCTAAAAATGAGCCCTGTGGATTTTAGTGCTAAAAGGCTTAAGCATTTTAACCACTTGAGTTTGTGTGGTATTATTCATCTATCCTCAGATAACGTGTCTCATTTAAAACAATTAATTTTCTAATGCAACTAAGATATAATATTGTAGATATGTTTTTATTTGTATTCTTCTGTTTTGATTCACACGTTCTAACAATGCATATGATGTTAGCTAAGATTTATTTTATGTTGGATGTACAATGAAATGCTCTTTTTTTTAACTGTTTTTTTGTTTCTAGATAACGGAACATGGACTCAGCTCTGGCTGGTTTCAGAATATCATGAGCAGGGCTCGCTGTTTCATTACTTGAACAGAAATTCAATAACCGTGGCTGGCATG
Source organism: Pleurodeles waltl (assembly GCF_031143425.1). NCBI lineage: Eukaryota > Metazoa > Chordata > Amphibia > Caudata > Salamandridae > Pleurodeles > Pleurodeles waltl. The sequence goes on from NC_090440.1 coordinate 1,555,900,693, forward strand.
CTGAAACTGTGCCTTTCTCTTGTTAACGGACTGGTGCATCTTCATATGGAGATTGTGGGGACAAAAGGTATTTTACCTTTCACTAACTAAAATTGTATAATACTGTGCTTCTAAAGAAAATGATAGCTTTGAACCATACTTGGATACTGTTAGGATTTTATCGCACAGGAAATGCCTTGTACTTAACGTTTAAATTCAACGTACTGGCAAAATATGACTGACTAGGTCTACAGTGAGGTCTCTAGTTGGGAGAGGTGCACACCCTTGTCTAACTAGGGACCACAATCCTAGTCAGGGTAAGTCACAACACAATCTAAATTATCCTGTGCCCACCCTCTGGTAGCTTGGCACTGAGCAGTCAGGCTTAGCTTAGAAGGAAATGTGTAAAGTATTTGTGCAGAGCCTATATCATAACACAGTGAAAACACCACAGAAAGACACCACACAGGTTAGAAAAAATAGAGAATATTTATCTGAATGAAATACTGTTGAAACAGTGAAAATCCAATGTACACAACCAAGGTTATACATTTTTAAAGTTTAAATCCAACTAAAGTGCCTAGAAAAACAATAGCTCTGACTGGGACTATCACGGCGTCATTGACGGAGTCATTCCCAACGATCTAACACCACCGGTGCAGGTCACGGAGTCACACGGACCCCAGGTACAGTACCTTTTCAAAACAAAGGACGTCGCAGGGAGTCGGAAAGAGGCATCGCTGGAGTCGGAGCGGCATCAGTCCCTTACAGCTTCAGAGGAAAGCGCCGTCGGTCCTACACTGAGGAGCAGGTGGAGGTGATGTGTCGGTTCCATCCAGATGCAGGGGGAGGTGATGCGGCTATGTACGCAATGCTTCGATCCCTCGTGACCCGGCGGGGTCACTAGTTCTGGTCGGTCAGGACATGATGTGTCGACTTCACAGTGTCGCGATGACCCTGAGTGACATCAGCAAAGTCAGACTTGTATTGCAGGCAGCAGTTGTTGCATGCAGCGAGGTCCACGGAACGGGAGCAGGCTGTGGCGTTGCTGGTATCACTGAAGTTGTTCCGGAGTTGCTGGAGTCGGGTACCAGCAAAAAGCTAATCGTTGAAGTCTTTGCTGTCCTTGAGATTTCACAACAGGAGGCAAGCTCAATCCAAGCCCTTGAAGAGCACTTTTGGGGGAAAGCAGAGTTCTTCCAGCACAGTCAGAGGGCAGCAGGGCAACAGCAGGGCAGCAGATCTTCTCAGCAAAGCAGTCCAGAGAGTCCTCTGGGCAGCCAGGAAGGTCTTTTGACAGAGTTCAGGCGCAAGTCCAGAAGTGTCTGAGTTGGTGGAGTCAGAGACCCAGTTTATATACCCAAAATACCTTTGAAGAGGGGGAGACTTCAAAGAGTGCTTTTGAAGTGCACAAGTTCCCCTTTCAGCCCAATTGTGTCTGACAGGGTCCCAGTGGGGGGTTATCAGCCTATTATGGGAGGGCAGGCCGCTGGCCTTTGAAATGTGTCAGGCCCGCCACCCTTCCAGCCCAGGGAGACTGATTCAGTATGCAGATGAATGCAGATGTGATTGAGTGTCCTGTGTTTGTGGTTGTCTGAGGGAAATGCACAAGGGAGCTGTCAACCAGTACAGACCAGACATTGATGGAGACAGGCTGTAAGGCACAGATGGTTTAAGTGCAGAGAAATGCTCACTTTCTAAAAGTGGCATTTCTAAAATAGTAATATTAAATCCAACCTCACCAATAAGCAGGATTTTCTATTACCATTCTGGCCATACTAAATATGACCTGGTTACCCCTTTCAGATCAGAATCTACCACTCAAAACGTATATGAGGGCAGTGCTAAGGCAAGTCTATGAAAGGAGCTGGCCTCACAGTAGTGGAAAACAAATTTAGGAGTTTTCGACTACCAGGATACATAAAACACATATGTACATGTCCTGCCTTTTACCTACATAGCACCCTACACTTTGGGTTACCTAGGGCCTACCTTAGGGGTGACTTATATGTAGAAGAGGGGGAGTTTAAGGCATGGCAAGTACTTTTAGATGCCAAGTCGAAGTGGCAGTGAAACTTAATACACAGGCCTTGCAATGGTCACCATTGCCCCCAAGCTCCGCCTCACCATCAACCTCTGCCTAGCTGCCACCTCCTTCCCCGACAACTGGAAACACGCCGAGATCAACCCCCTCCTCAAGAAACACTCGGCAGACCCCACCGACCTCAAAAACTTCAGGCCGATCTCCCTACTACCATTTCCTGTGAAAGTCATCGAAAAAACTGTCAACAGTCAACTCGCCACTTTTATGGAAGACCACAAACATCTTTGACATCTCCCAATCCGGATTCAGGAAAATCTATGGCACCGAAACGGCCCTCCTGGCCGCAACAGATGACATCCGCTCCCTGCTGGACAAGGGAAAGACAGCAGCACTCATCCTGCTAGACCTTTCGGTGGCCTTAGACACAGTCTCCCACCACACCTTGATACGAAGACTTCACGAAGCTGGCATCAGAGACAAGGCCCTCGACTGGATCCAATCCTTCCTCTCCGGCAGACCTCAATGAGTGAGACTCACCCCCTTCCTCGCAGACCCCACACCTGCCACCTGCGGAGTTCCCCAGGGATCCTCCCTCAGCCCCACGCTGTTTAATATCTACATGTCCCGCTAGCTGCCATCGTCAGAAGCTACGGAATCAACATCAGCTCCTAGGCCGACAACAGCCAACTCATCCTCTCCCTATCCAACGAACCCAACACAGCCAGACACAACTTCCGTGAAGGCATGGAAGCAGTCGCTAACTGGATAAGAAACAGCTGCCTTCAACTCAACGCAAACAAGACAAAAGTACTCATCATGGGCCCTCAACCCAATGCGTGGAACGACTCCTGGTGGCCTCACACCCTCTGAAACCCTCCCACTCCCACAAGCCAAGCCTGCAACCTCGGGATCATCCTGGACTCCAAACTCAACATGACCCACCAAATCAACTCAGTAACCTCCACCTGCTTCCGCATCCTCTGCCTCCTATGCAATACCCTCAAATGGACCCCCCTCGAACATAGAAAGACCGTCACACACACCCTCATCCCCAACAGACTGGACTACTTCAACACACTCTACGTCGGATGTAAAATATTTTGATAGTACACCACCAGTAATTATATATCAAAATAGTCCAGACATCATGTAACACCACTTTTGTTCACTTTGTTGTCTTCATTTTATTCAACTTCTCTTTGGAATAGATCATAAAAACAACAGCCAACGCATATCGTCCTCAACATAGGACTTTTTCAGGGCTGCAATGTAATAAGAATAATATCCTAAATACAATCCATTATATATTAAATAATAGAAAAAGTATTATTTTTCTAAAATTATAAAGAATAAAACAACCTTAACCATGCAAAGCAGCTAACACATAATCACTAATAGTAATAAAAGGACAAAAAATAGAAAAAGAGAAAAGGAAAGGACAGCAAGGGACAATTGCATTCAATATTTAACACCAAGACAAACATATGTACAAAATAAGTCCACAGCGAGGGAGACAAAAATTGAACCTTCCCCACACATCTAATTGTAAATATGTACATGAATATATATCCAAAAAAGACAAAAATATAAAAAGCAGACAGACAATGTATAGATACACTAACCATAGCACAAACGTATAATTTATATACATGCATATGACATCAACATAAATAGTGACATTAAACACTGGCTCCATACCCACCCATAAAAAATGAATTAGCAAATTCATCAATAGTTTGATATAACACAAAAAACAATATTTATTTCATACCAATTTTAACCTGCATATTGATACTAATTGCATAGTATTAGGTAACCCAAAAATAGTACCAACCTCACCAACAATATAAAAACTTCATACCTCGTGTATGTGTAGTATTCATGCTTGTCATCACAAGTAAATATCAGGGTAAATGTAATTGGTATGATGTAGATCAAATATGGGCCAACCTGCCGAAAAGAGTAATTGGAAAGACAAGAACTAGTATCAAAATGAACACCACAATGGGATTCCACAAACTGTATGTGCCATCACCGCACTCCGCTAGTATATGCGGTTAATATGTATCAAACACGCTCGGGGCAACAAAGGCGCTTAACCGTTCCCTACTCAAATGAGAACCGCTAGTAATTGCGGTAAGTGTAAACTACACAAAAAGTACAACAAAGATGCCTAATGGCCGACCTTTTGTAACATGTGACTTTCACTCACCTATACTCCTCCGCGTCTGCAAGGGAGCACGGCAAGTGCTACATGCCGTGACGGCAAGTGAAACCGAGCCTACCTCCATGACCTGGTTAAAAACAGATCCTCGCTCTCTGATTGGTTCAACGTGTAAGTATGTTTCCATGGAGACCAAACTGCTTCCAAACACAGGAATAAAACCACAACAAATGTGGCTGCCATTTTGTAATATCAAGTAACAACAAACAAGCGCCCGTCTGATGTACAACTAAATGCAAAATTAGCGCTTGTCTTTCGCACATAAAGAAAATAAGACACTAACTATTGTTATTATGACAAACAACTCAAAAATATGAGCTAGCCACCAAAAAAAGAACACATGCATTAATCATAAAAAATATAAACAAATATTAGATCATTTGCTTTACAAAAAATTTATATTTGATATACCCAAAGAATTATATAGACCTATAGTACACACAGACTTAAAGGATATTCCAAATGCCAAATATATACTCTAAATCACATCCTATACATACAACGGAAGCGGTATCTGCACATATCCATCATATCACAAAAAGGGGAATCACCCAGGAACCGATCACCACGGTTCCCAAACAAGATGGCCACTTATTTCACCATTGGCTACAGAAAGTAGTGAAATTCATCATCAGTATTATGACCCATATCCACGGCCCTTAGGTGTCAAATCCATGCCGCCTCTTTACGCCGTAGGGTCAATTCTCTGTCACCACCTCTCAAATTGGATGGTACCAAGTCAACCCCATGAAACCAGACCCTACAATCCTCAGGGTGTAATTCCATCATGTGGGGTGCCAGTGGATATCTAACATCCTTGTTTTTGGTAGCCCAGATATGCTCCTGTATTTGAAATTTCAAGGGTGTGATGGTGCTGCCCACATAGATTTTACCACAACTACAACCAATAATATAAACAGAATACTTAGTTTTGCAATTGATGAAATATCTAATATCATATCTCTTGCCAGTATTATAACAGAAATTTTGTAGCTTGTCAACACCCAAACTACACTCTATGCCGGAATCAACAAGAAACTCACCCCCAAACTACACAACATCCAGAACGCCGCCGCCAGGCTGGTCCTCAACCTGCCTTGACACTGCCACATCTCGCAACACCTGCGCACACTACACTGGCTGTCATAGAGAAAAGAATCACCGTCAAGATCCTCACCCACACACACAAGGCCCTCCACAACACCGGACCAGCCTACATGAACCGGCGACTTAACTTCCACGTACCCCACAGGGCCCTACGCGCAGCCCAGCTCTCTCTCGCTGAAGTACCATCAGGAAAACCACAACAGGGGGACGCTCCTTTTCCTACCCTGCAGCCACCATCTGGAATGCCCTTCCACTCCACATCAGACAAACCACCCCCCTCCTCAACTTCACAAAGGAGCTGAAGACTTGACTTTCTTAAGAACCACCTCACCGGTGGATGCTACACTCCCCCCACCAGTACCTGGAGACCCTTGCAGGTGAGTAGTTGTGCTTTACAAACACTGATTGATTGATTGAATGAATGGTAGGCCTGAGACATGGTTAAGGGGCTATTTATGTGGGTGGCACAATCAGTGCAGCAGGCCCACTGGTGCACTCGGCTAGGGACTTATAAGTAAATCAAAATGCCAATTGGGGAATTAACCAATGTTACCATGTTTAAGGGAGAGAGCATATGCACTTTAGCACTGGTTAGCAGCGGTTAGGTGGGCAGAGTCCTAAAACCAGTAAAAACATTGTCAGAATGTGGAGGGAGGCAGACAAAAAGTTGGGGGATGACCATCCTAAGGCTGTCAGGTCTGGCATGCATCCCCCCAGCTGAAAGTGGGGAGAGCTACCCAACCTCCTGGGAGCTCTCATCACTAAGGTGGAAGAATCTGGAGAGACCATCAGCATTGGTGTGATCAGTCCCCAGGCAATGCTCCATCGTAGCGTCCATCCCCTGTAGGAAGATGGACCACCTCAAGAGTTTAGGATTTTCACCCCTCACCTGCATGAGTCATTTGAGGGGCCTGTGGTCTGTCTGAGCCCGGAAGTGAGTCCCAAACAGGTATGGTCTCAGCTTCTTCAGTGCCCAGACCACAGCAAAGGCTTCTCTCTCAATAGCACTCCACCTCTGTTCCCGTGGTAATAGCCTTCTGCCAATAAAGCTACTGATTGGTCTAGGCCCTCCTCATTCAGCTGTGCTAGAACCCCCCCTATGCCGTGTTCTGAAGTCAGGGACCCTGAGCACGGGTGCCATTCCTTTAGGGAGTCCAAGGCATTCTGACAAGCCTCTGTCCAAATCACCAACCTAGGTTGCTTTTTTAAAATTAGCTCTGTTAAGGGGGCCACCATGGTGCCATAACCCTTAGCAAACCTACAGTAGTACCCAGTGAGGCCCTGGATGGCTCTCACATCTGTTTGGGTTCTAGGTGGTTGCCAGGCCGTGATTGTCTCAATCTTTGCCGGAAGGGACTTCACCTTGCCACCACCAACCAGGGCCCAGTTTTATAATTGCTTTGCGCTGAATTAGCGTCATTTTTCTTTACGCTAATTCAGCACAAACTTTACTCCAAATTTATACTTGGTGCTAGACACGTCTAGCGCCAAAGTTGTGGAGTTCAAGTCATTTTTTTCTAGCGGGAAACTACCTTGCGTCAATGAGATGCAAGGTAGGCATTCCCGGGCAAAAAATTACTCTAAGGCCCAGGCGCCTTATTTATCCCCGTGCAAAAAATGTGCACGGGAGGGAGGCAGGCCTAAATAATGTCACTAAGATTGCTTAGCGCCATTATTTATCGCCTGGGTCAGGGCAGGCATTAGGGGACCTGTGGGCCTATTTCCATGGTGGAACACCATGGAATAAGTCCACCGGTGCCCTCCCCGGACCCCACGGACACCCCCACTCACACCAGAGGGACAGCGGAGGATGGAGAACTCTACCACAGGTGAGTACAGGTAAGTAGAGGTGAGTATTTTATTATTTGTTTAAATGTGCCATTGGGGGCCCTGAAATGGGCCCCCGTACATATCACGGGGTGCAATGGTCATGTCCAGGGAACCCTTGTCCACTGTGCAGGCCATTGGAGGGGTGAGCATGACTCTTTCATAAGACAGGAGTCATGTGGTATGGTAGGTTTAGCGTCAAGAAATGGTGCTAGGCTGGTTAGAGTAATCTTTTTTTACTCTAACCTGCCTAACATAATTTTTAGGTGTGAAACTCCCTTCTCCCATACCGCCACCTCCACCCGGCTAACGTCATTTTCCATGATGTTAGCCCACCCTTTGTACTGGATTGCACCATTCCATAAATAAAATGCCCGGACAGCGTCTTGGAATGGCACTAGCCGATGGTAAACATTTTCCCGCAAAACTGCGTTAGCGCAGTTTTGCATGAAAAAGTATAAATTTGGGCCTAGGTGTCCCAAGTACACCATGGAGCCCTGCCCAATCTGGTACTTACTGGCCTTGATTGTTAAGCCTGCCTGTTGCAGGGCCTGGAGCACCTCTTGGAGGTGGAGCAGGTGTTCCTCCCAGCTGGAACTGTAGATGGCAATGTCATCTAGATAGGCGGCGCAGAAGACATCTTTACCGGCCAGGACCCTGTTATCCAACCTCTGCAAGGTAACAGTGGCATTTTTCAAACCAAAGGGTATCACTCTGAACTGGTAATGTCCCTCAGGAGTTGGAAAAGCAGATCTCTCATTGGCCCCCTCAGTCAAGGCGATCTGCCTGTACCCTGCTGTGAGATCAAAAGTACTGAGGAATTTGGCAGCACCTAGCCAGTCTATGAGCTCATCAGCTCGGGGATGGGATGAGCATCAGTTTTAATCATGACTGAATTGAGACCCCGATAATCCATGCAGAACCTAAGTTCTGGCTTGGAACCGGTTGGGGCAGCCTTTGGTACCAGCACCACAGGGCTGGACCATGGACTGCTGGATTTCTCAATTACCCCCAGAGCTAACATCCTGGCAACTTCATCCTTGATATAGGCCTTCACCATGTCTGACAACCTGTAAATGTTATTCTTTACAGGGGGGCTGTCTCCTGTGTCAAGATCATGGACACACAAGTTTGTGATTCCAGGGGTGAGGAAAAACATGGAGGAGTTCTGATCCAGCAGCTGGTAGCAGTCCCCTTGCTGGTCAAGGGTCAGGGAGTCAGAGAGATTGACACCCTCCACTGACCCATCACCTTCCTGGCCAGAGAGGAGGTCTGGGAGAGGTTCACTCTCCTCCTCCACACTCTCATCTGTCACCAGAAGTATGTTGACTTCAGTCCTCTCAAAATGAGGCTTCAGTCTATTCACATGGAGCACCCTTAGGGGGTTCCTAGGGGACTGGAAGTCCACTAAGTAAGTGGCTTCTCCTTTGCCCTCCTTTATCTCATATGGTCCAGTCCAGATGTCCTGGAGAGCTCTAGCCTCTACTGGCTCCATCACCCATACTTTTTCTCCAGGCTGAAACTCCACTTGGCGGTCTTCTGGTCATACCAGCGTTTCATAACCTCTTGACTGGCCTCAAGGTTGCTCTTGGCCTTCTTCCAGAAGGGATGCATCTGGTTGTGGAGGGCCAGCATCTAGCTGACAACATCCTATGGGGGTGCCTTGTGAGCTTTCTCCCACCCCTCTTTCACAATGCTTAAGGGTCCCCTGACAGGGTACCCATAGAGAAGCTCAAAGGGACTGATCCCTACCCCCTCCTGGGGTACCGTTCTATAAGTAAGTAAAGAGAAGGCATGGCAAGAGGATGTCCCACTTATGCCTCAATGCCTCAGGGAGGCCTGTGATCATGCCCTTCAAGGTCTTGTGAATCTCGCCACAAGACCATTGAATTGAGGATGATAGGGTATGGTGAACTTGTAGGTCACCCTACATGCATCCCGCATGGACTTTATGTATGCAGACATGAGGTTTGTGCCTCTGTCAGACACAATCTCCTTTGGAAATCCCACACGAGTAAAGATCTCCATTAGAGTTCTGGTCACCACCTGTGCAGTTACCTTCCTCAGTGGGATTGCCTCTGGGTAGTGGGTGGCATAGTCCACCAAAACCAGATAAACGTATTGCCTAGGGCAGTTTTGGGGTCCAATGGACTGATTATGTAAACGCCAACCATTTCAAAGGGGGTGCCAACGATGGGGAGTGGGATCAGGGGGGCCTTTAGCCTTTTCCTGGACTTCCCACTGGCCTGGCAGGTAGGACAGGACCTACAGAATGCATCTGAGACTGTTGGCATTCGGGCCAATAGAAGTGAGTGACAAGCCTGGCAAAGGTCTTGTCTTGCCCTAAATGTCCTGCCAGGCAAATGTCGTAAGCCAGGCCCAGATGAAAGGTCCGGTGACACTGGGGGACCACCAACACATGTGCAGCCCCAGCCTCTGGTACCTTAGGCTCACTGTAAAGGAGATAATTTTCCCAATAGATAAGGTGATCCACAGAGGTTTAACCTGCTGCTGGGGCCTGTTGCCTCAAGTCCACAAGTGTGGGGCACTCTTTCTGCACCTTGCAGAATTCTTCCCTAGTTGGTCCACACTCAACTTGCCAGCCAGCAAGCTGAAGGTGTCCGCCCCTCTTGGCGCAGAGGCCTCCTCCCCAGGGACCCCATCAACCACGGTGGGAACTTCTTGGACTGGTATCCCACACCCCTTGCCCCCCTCCTTGGCAGCTGTCTGGACCATTCTTCCAGGCTCAAGATGCCCTTGACTCCCCTCCTGGGCAGCCATGGACCGTGTGGTCATGCAGACCCACTCAGGCAATCCTAACATCTCCAAGTGAGACCTTAGCTCTACCTCCCTCCAGGTAGTGTGCTCAAGGTAATTGGCTAACAGACAATCTACAGGCATGTCAGGTCTCATAGCTACTTTGAGATACCAGATACACCCCCACCCACTCAATGGGAACCAGAGCTACTGGTAGGTGGCTCTCACAATTGTCAGTGACTATGACTTGGTAGAATGTGTTTGGTAGGACCTGCTCTGCTGACACCAGCTGCCCCTTGACAGCAGTCATGCTGGCTCCTGTGTCAGGCAGAGCCTCCACTTGTTGCCTAATAATGGTGACCCACTGCCTATACTTGGAAGTACTTGCCGGTATGTGGGATTTTGCCACCATTTCTGCAACCCCCAGGGACACTAGAGTTACCTCTGTCTGTTCCCCAAAACTAACTAGGACTACCTCCTCCCCGAGCCCTACACTAGCCAAACCAGGTGGTCTGCCCTCCAATGGGGGGGCTGTGCCTTCTTTGGACATCTGAAGTCACCCTTAGAGTGACCATACTTAAAACACTCTATGCATTGAAGTACAAACCTTCCTGTCTTATGGTTAAAGAACCCTTTATTTTAAAGAATCAGACTGGGGCTAATTTCCACTATTCCCTTGAGAATTATTTTGGGGGCCTTTTTCCTTATTTAAAAAATGTTCTCCCCCTCTTTCCTCTGTTGAGGACCCGGACCACCTTTGTTGGAGTCACCCCAGATAGCTTTTTGGACACTCTTGTGTTCGTTCACAGGTCCGCCTCCTCAGCAAGCTTCCTGGGATCAATCAGCTTACTGTCAACTAGGTGCTGGCACAACTCTGTAACAAATGTTGAGCATATGCTCTCTCAGGATCAAATTGTGCAAACCCATGTAATCATTTACTTTACTGCCCCTCACCCAGCCATTCAGAGCCTTACTAGAAAAATCAACAAAGCCTACCCAGGTTTATTTGGGGAGCTTGCTACTGTCCCTGAAATGTTGCCAATACTTTTCAGGGGTCAGTCCAAATTTGGCAAGTAAGATGGCCTTCTTATGGGTATACTTGGTCTGGTCTCCAACCTCTAATGTGAGAAGTGTGTCCCTCCCAAGTGTTGGCACGTGTTTCCACAAGCCCGTCCCACCATTGCTCTTCAGGAACCCATGAGCTCATAGTGCAACTTCATATACGGAACACCACTTATCAATGTCATCTCCCACCACATAACTTGGCACATTTTTTACTCCAGCAGGTCCTGTATGTATGCTGCCACCATCACTGCTGGACTCAAACTGCCTAGCCTTGATGTCCAGCACTTTAATACTCAGTTCATGAACTAGCAATAGTTTATTTTCTGCCAAGGCCCTCTCAGCGTTCCTTTCCTCTGCCTCCATTTGCAATCTGGCCACCTGTAGCCTGAATTCTCTCTTCTCTCTCCTTTCCTCTGTGGTCAGGCTGTGATTTGAGATACGGCTCCCTGCTTTCTCAGGGGGCACACATTCAAGGGTATCACCCCCCACTACTGGTGGGAAATCCTCAGGAGAGCCATCCACTTGCTCTATCAACTCAACATGCTCTTGTGAACGGGATTCTGCCCAGGCCCTCAGCGTCTTTTGGTACTCCTCATTCTTGGAGGCTCACTGGGTAGGTACTCCCATCCCCTTGCAGAACCATTTCAGCTGGCTGACAGTGTATGCCTCCAGCTTGTCTAGCTCAAACTCTCCAGCTCCTCCTTGGGACCCAGCCAGAAACATGTTGTATAGGATTAGATTACAAAATGTCCAGTAGAAAGGGTTTCATAAAATGAAACAATTCAGAAAATGATCTTTGACTGTGGGTGGCTAGTGTTCACGTAGCTATTGTATGGTACTGCACAAAGACAAGTTCTATCCTGCTGCTGCCACCAGTGTTAGAAATGGGGCCTCTAGTTGGCAGAGGTGTACACCCATGTCCAATTAGGGACCACAATCCTAGTCAGAGTAAGTCACAACACAATGCAAATTATCCTATGCCCACCCTCTGGTAGCTTGGCACGGAGAAGTCAGGCTTAACTTAGAAGACAATGTGTAAAGTATTTGTGCAGGACTTATATCATAACACAGTGAAAACACCACAAAAATACACCACACGGGTTTGGGAAAATAGGGAATATTTATCTGAATAAAATACTTTTGAAATGATGAACATCCAATGTACACAAGCAAAGTTATGAATTTTTTAAGATTAAGTTCAACTAAAGCACATAGAAACACAATAGCTCCAACTGGGGCTATGACAGCATTGTTGACGGAGTTGTTTCCCAACAATCCAACACCACCGGTGCTGGTCACGGAGTCACACGGATCCCCAGGTACAGTATCTTTTGAAAACGAAGAACAAGGACTTCGCATGGAGTCGGAAAGAGGCGTCGCTAGAGTTGGTGCTGCGTCAGTCCCTTAATTCATATTCTTCTACAGCACAGCTCAATCAAATGGCTCTTCAATAAGCCACTGTATCATCTTTTTTCTAAAGTGTTCTCCCTGGAGCGACAAAATCTTTCTAATTTGTGTTCTATTTCTCACCTATTCGCACCAGCATCAAACATGGCAAACAATGTCACCGCCCAACACTCTGGACCCGGTCTTTCACCTAGCTTGTCTCACAGAGTCTGTGCTAGTCACAGTCCTGGATGGCATTTGAGAGTGCATATACTATGACATCATCACATTCTTGATCATTTTGGATCTGGGTTTAGCACTGTGAAGCCTTCCAGTCTTCAGATCACCATTAGGCTTGAAGAAAATGTGAGGGATACCTTTTCCTGATTCGGAGATTGTGTCTGCAGCATCTTAGGCTAAATGGCTACAAGCACATTAAAACTGCTTTTAATTGTGGCGGGACCCCCTTGAAATAGGAGCTCTCCTTGTTGGCCATATCAGTTGGAGGCCAGGTCACTCCAGAGATATGGATGTGTAGCATGGGTGTAAGTATAGTTTAAAGTTTCTTAAGATATAGGTAAGGCACACAGACATCTATTCGAATCCCGATCCAACTCCAACTTCCAGACACCAATTTCAACTGTCCCTTCAACTGTCACTTTAGAAACTTTCATGCACCCCATTCCATATGCAGCACTCTATGCAGAAAGAAAGAGATTGTTCTACAGCCATATGAATGAGCAACATGAGTTGTAGTGTGGAAAATATCAAGAGGCCTGTGACCATAACACATTTCCCCACATAACAACTGAATGAAAAACAACAAAACAAATTGATGTGACATTACTTATGAAGCAATTCTTGTAGGATTCTCTAAGATGGTTTCCTGTGTCAAGGAGGACACTTCACCCTTTCAGTAATGGACTGGTGCACCTCAGACTGATGAGAGAGACTCATGTGGGAAGTATGTGATTTTTGTCCTTCGGTACAAAAGTGACAAGATTCAGGAGTTACAGTAGTGCTTGGTTTAAATCTTTCTTCTATTCTGGAAATTGATTCAGCAATTTCCTTTAGATCTCCAGCGGCTACTGCTACAGTGGAAGTGAAATCAGCCCAGCTCAGTTCAGCTCCGAAACCAAAGACCAGCCTGCTCTTTAGGTAAAGTAAAGTAGTTTATTACGCATACACAGAGACTGAACAGCCTGGGAGATCAAGCCCGAACAGTCTAAAGAAGGAAGTAATACATGATCTTTTATACTATCAAACCACAAACCAATTTGTACATTTCATTGGTTCTTGACATTGACTTATGATCATTTCTTCAACATTGCTAAAGTTGTTACTGTTAATTCTTCATAACGCACCATAAATGGAGATTAAAAGCATAGACAAGGAAATTACATAATATGTCCTACGTGTCTAATATTGCGTGATACATCTTGAGACAGAAATGAGAACAACACGTACAAAGGATGGTACTTTCCAGAAGGAAGATTGCTTCAGCTAGCATGCAGTGATATTTCATGGTGGCTGTTCTAATAGCAAGCCTTGCAACATAATGCGTTCCGAGCAACAACAAAATATATTAGTAAGCACAGTTCATGTTGGTTAAAAGTTGTTCAGTATAAACAGGCCTGGTTGTCATTGGGTATCACAGGGCCCGACAGGCCCAAAATGGGTCCCAGGAGAATGCGATTCGGCATTCTGCCCTCCGAAACTCAATGACAACCTAAACTTTGTGATGGAGGGGTGTCATTTCGATAGTGTTGCCACCCCTGGCATTACCCTCACTGCCTAGTTGGCAGTGATGCACAGTATCCTTGCAGCAGACATTCTTTATAAGGATTTTCAGGAAGGAGGGACAAACTATTATCAGCACACACAAGGTTATTATCTCCACTACCCCTGTTACCAGCACTTCTATCAGCCATGATCCCCAACCACGGAACCATGCTGCAATTGTCCCCAGTATTCCTCTGACATCTGTGAAATCTGGCACTTCCTTTGCCCCCTTTTCTACCTTCTTTATCTCTTCTATTGCCCCTCTTATATTACCGCTGTTGTCCGGAATATGTATGCAGCATTCTTGATGGATCATGTGACATACATCACTATCTTTTGCTAGAATGATGTCTAACGCAAGTCTATTTTGAATTACAACAGCTCTTAGATCTGTAAGTTCTTCAGTAATATTTCCTAAGGCTGCAGCTGTGGAGCTCTCCACTTTTTCCACTAATCCTGCTAATTTGTGTATTTGATACTCTGAAAGCATGACCCCCAGTGGTGGCATCAGTACTCCTAATGTGGCTATAGCCTTATCTATCCAAGAGGGGGTCCTCCTTCTGTGCATTCTCTGGGGGGTGTCATCTATTATTTGGGCCAAATCTGTAACATGGGAAATGCAAGGTAATACAAACGCCAGGTAGCAGCTGCCACGCCATCCTGCTGGCAGCTTAAAATATGTAGACGTTCCACACACAAAAAATATACCTTGTGGTACTGAGATGGCTTCCCACAAGCCCTTGGGGCCGTCTAGTATTTTGCCTAAATTGGAATATTTGTAGCATTCGCTGACCCCCACATCTTTATTGATGTTGTAAAATATACTGGTGTTAGTACATGTCACCGATGTAGGAGAGAATACGTGCAAGTATGTGAAAACTAGGCATACTTCACTAGTCAACATATTTTCCACTGGGGCACTGCCCGTGTGGAATCAAATGCAATATGGTGCCTTTTTCTTCTCATTTATGCCAAGAGATGGTGTTTTCACCTCTCTAGATGTCTTGACTTTTACATATCCCTTGTCCCTTTCTTCGTTATATGTGGCAAGGAGTTCCTTCTTTCCCTGTCGAGGGACCAATTTCCCACATACTGTTTCATTTGCCTGTTTTTGTTTTCTACTGTCTCTTTTCCCTTCTACACGTTCTTTTGTTACTTTCCTTCGTACTCTGATGTTACTTTAACTTCTTTTCCATAATATTGTTCACCATATGGCATGCAACATATTGGCTAAGCGGGATGTGCGTGTCATTTGTAGTCCCCAGGACAGTAGTGGGCAGGTGGGTGCATATATACCAATCTGAGACATTTGCAACTTCTTTATATAATCTAACCATTTGTACAAATGCATTATCAGCATATGTTTCCTCATTGTCATCCCAAAATGTTTGTCCCCTGCCTCCCACTTCTTCCATCAGTCTTCTGTTCCTTCCCTTTGACGTATTCACAAGCCCTTGTTCACTTTTATTTATATAATTGTCCTCATCTAAAAATGGTATGTATATATCATTTGCATATATTATTAGTATTATTGTCAATATTATTCCTGGAACTGGGGTACATATGGCAGTCAACACCGCAGGCCACATCCTTTCTTCTTTCTTTCTTCCAGGCATGATGTTTGTTATCAATGAAATAATATCACAGTCTGTTCTTTTTATTCAGTTCTTGATCCTTCTGTTTCCTCTGTGGCACCTCACAGAGTGGTGTCAGAGGTTAACTAGCACTTGACACCAATCAAGGTACTTTGTGGCTGTATCCTGGCAGGACCCGCTTGCACCCTTTATCTTCCGAGGTGTGCAGCACGAGCAGTCCTGTGAGGAGTCACCGCAGGACCCGCTTGCACCTCCTTGCTCCTTCATGGGGGCGCAGCACGAGCAGTCATTTTAGTGTTGGCTTGTGTGGCTGGTCAATCGAAGATTGTACCTCTGCAGTGGTGATGAAGCTTTCATGGGCACCACAGGTGGCTGCTGGAGATCCGTTGATCTGGCGGCCTTCTTGGTGTGTGAGCTGTGGGTCCATAATGTCAGCCCCTCACACTTGACCGCCTTGGCTGTTGTTAATAGGACCTGGTAGGTTCCTTTCCACCTTGGTCGTAGGCAGTGGCGTCTGGTGTGGGCCTTGACCCACACCCAATCTCCTGGCTGCAGTCTGTGATCTGGCGGTGTTTCTTCTTCTGAAAAGGCCTGCAGCACGTGGTGGTGGAGATAATGTAATGTCCCTGTTATTTTTCTGCAATATTGTAGCAATTGATCATCTGTGACTGCCAGTGGCATGACTGACATGTGGGCTTATATGTGCATGGGGCGCCCAAATACCACCTGATGGGGACATAATTTCGTAACCATGTCGGGGGTGCTTCTCATAGCAAGCAACAGCAGCGACAGTGCATCAATCAAGATAGTTCAGCTGCTGCACATATCTTTCCTATTTTGTTCCTTAGTACCCCATTTTTCCTCTCAACAGCTCCCGTTGCAGATAGGTGGTACGCACAGTGCAACTTCTGTGTTATTCCTAACCCTTTACAAAAGCCCTGAATAACATGTGAAATGAATCCTGGTCCATTGTCAGAGGTTAAAAGAGAGGGTACCCCAAAGCGCGGTATCAGCTCTTTCAAAAGGCATTTAGCAACTGTCTGTGCATCGCAGTTCTTAGTGGGGTATGCTTACGTCCATTTGCTGTACATGCACACTTTTACTAGGACGTATCAGAATTTACGCCTAGTGGACAGTTCAATGAAATCCATTTGAAGACTTTCAAAAGGTCCGGGTGGTGGTGGGAAGTGGCCTGGAGCAGTTGGTGTACCTTTCTCTGTGTTGTACTGTGCACAGATGGTGCACTTCTTACATAAATGTTCTGCACATTGCCAGAATTTGGTATTGAACCAACACTGGGAAAACAGATGTATCATCCCATTCCTTCCCACAAGTGAGAGGCCATGGAAAAGGCGTGCCATAGCGGGAAGTAACGTGGATGGAAAACATATCTTACCATTTGGGGATACCCAAATTCCCTCTTTATACTTTCTGCAACCGCTTCTCCTCCATTCTTGTAATTCTGACTCCCCAGCCTGTTGTTGAACACTTTTGGGATCGAAATATGTTCTTTCTTCCTTAGCCAGTGTGGCAGGTGTGACCTGTACCTTTCGTAGTCACACCCACTTAGTGCTATTCTTCGTGCTTCCCTGTCAACGAGTGCGTTCCCCATGGAAATGTAATCCCTTACAGAGGTGTGTAATGTACATTTTACAATTGCAATCCTTTTGGGCAGGAGTAGAGCTTGCTACAAATCAGCAATTAGTGATGCGTGTTGTATGTGTTGGCCAGCCGGGGTGAGGAATACCCTCATTGCCCATAACTGGCCAAAGTCATGTGTGACCCAAAAAGCACATAGGCTGTCTGTGTAAAAATTTGCCAACCTTCCTTCTGCCAACTTGCATGCTCTTGTAATTCTGCTGCCTGGGCACTTTTTATTGTGGGTATCCTTCCTCCTTCCGGTAATCTTTTGGCCGTCCTTACAGCATAGGTGCCCTGCAGCATCCCAGTGTGGTCCCTAATGCATGACCCATTGACAAACAAATCACCCTGGCCATCTGGGAAAGGAGTGTCTCTGATGTCTGGTCTCACCTTTGTGTGCCTGTCGACCGCTATAATGCAGTAGTGGAAGGAGTTGTTTGTGGACGGGTCATCATGGTCATGCTTTGTAGGCAGAAGGGAGGAGAAATTCAATGTGGTGCATCTTTTAATCATTATGTGTGATGCCAGCAATGTCAGCTCGTATCGTGAGAGGCGAGCATTTGTTAGATGCTGAGTCTTAGTGGTGGTCAGTAGTGTATCAACTGCATGCGTGTGTGCCAGAACAATATTCTCTGATTGTTCTATTGCTACAGCAGTTTCTGCTACCGCCCTCAGGCATGGCGGAAGTTCTCCACCCCAGTATAGTGGAGAATTACCACTCTGGCCAGAGTATCCCTCCCCATCCCCTTCGCCAATGCCCTGCGCCCCAACCCCTCCCGGTTGGAGGCACAGGCGTCACAGCTCCTCGTGCTGTGACCCTAGACAACTCCTTCAGCAGTCTACCACACGCAGCCTCACCGGCTAGAGTCAACCACAAAGGACGACTGTCCGTGCTTAGTTGTGAAGAGAAAAGAAACTTCGGACTTATAATTAAAGAGGGAAGGAAATGCTACAATGAGACAGAAACAATAACATTAATATGAAGTCCCAGAATCCGACGAGTGGCGAATGGCCACCAACAGAAAGTCCGGAGCAACCACCGCAGAGAGGCCTTAACTCTTGGCATGCCAGCGAAGACAAAGGAGAAACATGACAAGAAAGAAGAGCAGGCTAAGAGGAACAGAGACTATCCAAATCATCCCCAACTCCATTATTAAGTTAATATGGTGCTCCACCACTTTCCCTCTTTTTTATGTGACTCACAAAAAAAACCACACAGCCGTGACAAGGAAGTGACAAATACTGACGACAGCCCCGGCTCCCAGTCCAGGAGGGGCCTTTCCAGCGCTCAGGAAAATACCACTGGTGCTGGTCCCCTCCCACACAGAGGCAGGAGCCAGGCTGGGGAGACCATCAGTCCGAACACGCATAATATGTTCAAGAATTGGCATAATTAAAATAAAAAGAAGCAGGATAATTGAACAGATTTTTATTCCCTTCTTCCTCTGTGATAGTTAAGTGTCTCTGATCCCTCAATTAGTAAACTGCTGCTACATATATTTTGCTTTTCAGTACCATGGTCCGGAGTATCCTCTTACGTCTGCCGCCTCGGTACAAAACAGTTGTAAAAACCATTATTAACTTTTATCTTGATTATGGTAACTCCCTTTATCTGGACCAGCCAAAATGTGTTCTTCCCTAATTACAAATTATTCAGCATTTGGCAGACCGTCCTTAGTATAACGTGTTGTTGAGTTTCATTGGCTCCTGGTGGCCTTCGTTTAACTTCCGTTCCTTTATGACATGGGCATGTCATGGCATCGTCTGAAAATGTTTTAGGATTATGTATATGCCTCATGCTCCTGTTTGGGATTGAGGAAACATTTTGTTTTCCCTTTTACAGTATAATTGCCTCACTCTCTTCTGAAAGTAAACACAAGCGTTGTTGTCTTTTCACAGGCTTGTAAGGTGCCAGCAGGCAAATACTAGAAATGCTTCATGATTTGTTTGTATATGCACTGTCTCGGACATAGGCTTCGCATCACATAAAGTGAGCCCTAGGAGCGTTATGTTACAACTGAGTCTGACACAGTTTTCGGCTGACTAGAGTCTTAAATAGATGAAGATCTGGAGAAGTGCTATTTTACCACCTTAGACAGTGGTAAATGGTTGATTGTAAAAAGGAACATTGCGGGCATGTGTAGCTTTTGGCTGGACATATAGCTGCATTTGTTAACCTACCTGAAGTAAACAGCTGAACTTATACACGACAGTTACAAAGCAACAATAACACAAGTAAGACATAACAGGGCACATCATCAGTCTACATCAACCTTAGAACAGAACAACAAAATCCAGCACAAAAATACGGCTGCACAAAAAGAAACAGAACAGTTCACCACCACAACATAATGCCACACGACAAATGTGCGCGTGTTCTTATTACGTATTACCATCTCCGGAATCATGTTTTCATAATATAATGTTAAAACATGTTTGCAGCAAGCAATGCCTTAGTACCACCAAGGACATTGGTGGGCAGTTAAAACATCTCTTTCTGCTACTGCCAGTATCCCTAATCTCTTCCTCTGACTAAGTTCTTCATATACATTCATTTTAAAACCCACGCTATCCTCTCCCCCTATTTTTTCATTACTTTTCATAATGTATTGGCTCAGCAAGATATTATTACTATTTGCCTTCCAGTAGCCTAGGGAAATTCATCAACCTATAAAAGTATGGTTTGGTATTTGCGGATGCCTTGCTTTTCTAATTCAACAAGGGCGCATTCCTAGACCTAAATCTGCAATCTGTTAACCTGTTGGTAGAATGGGAAAAGGCATAGTGTGCTTTGTGTTCGAATGTTCCGCGTTAAAATATTATGTTTGTGCAGAACCATTAGAGGCTGAGGGGCAAGTAGCCCACAGCATTTGAAAGATGACTTTTCTAAATTTAGCAGGAGTTCTACTCTGGGCCACCACCCGTAGATGTTTAGACATAAACAATCTATAGTACAAAATTAAACATGTCAATAAGTAGTTAGATATTGGTCGCAAAAAGAGATTAGAAACAATTTACTTTCAGGCAGATTAAAAATAAATGCTCTAGCTCAACATGTGTGCCTGCAGAAATAAACATATTGCCTTAAACATCTCCTTTCTCTGTTTATTTAGATAGAACAGATCAGAAAAGGGAAAGGCCAGTTTCATGTTCGTTGTTTAAACTGCAGCTTAAATTATGCTCTGTGTTCTGCATTTCCTCGTGGTTGCTCGCATTTTGACATCACAACCCAACTGTAATAACGTATTACAATTGAGCAGCAAAGTCAGTTCCTTATTACATGTGATTAGAGACGTCTCCCCTCTTCTTGCCGTCAAAATCCTTCTTTACCTCATGTAATGCAAGGGATTATGTTCTGCATACTGAAAAAACTCTGGTCTAGAGGAATTTGAGAATTCGATGCTTTACTCTTGTGTTTATCTCATCACTACAATTCAATGAAATGTTTCGTTTTCTTGTACCTTACAGGTAAACCTGCTATCGCACACAGAGACATAAAATCCAAAAATATTTTAGTGAAGACAAACGAGACTTGTGCCATTGCAGATTTAGGCCTGGCTGTGACACATGACTCAAAATTGAATACCATAGACATACCACTGAATCCAAGAGTCGGAACAAAAAGGTAAGAGCAGAGTATTCTATTGGTACATTTGATATCCTATGTCAGTATGTAGTGGAATGTGCAATATTCAATTCAATTAGCTTAATTCGGTCTTATTAAAATAGACGACAAAAGTACAATACAATCACATACAGCGAGACATAATAAAACAATAACAAATCATCTAAAATACTTGAGTAAAAATACATTCATAGTACATATAAGGCATCACCACCAAATTCAGTACATAAAATAGCATTGGTATGAAGCCTGCCAATGGGTTTCTTTAACATATCGACAAATCAGAGGAGAGTAATAAATAAAACTTGTAGTTCGCACAATATAGGTACGATCACGGTCAAAATCATATCTCATCTTTATATTAGACTTGCTATTAACACAGTACTTCGCAGTACTATGAAGATGTCTGGTCATCATACATAACATGTTAAATCAAGGCATACAAAAGGGTGCTGCCACGCTATAAAACTACCCAAGCGATTTTGTCTCCCTGAACACCAACTTCAAGAAGGTGTACACCGTAATCATAATCTCCTCTGAAACAACTGATTGAAGAAAGTGCAGTGCTTCTGTACAGTGGCGCAAGGAGTACTTAACCAGTTCAGATTTTAAAACAGACGAGCTGTGGTGAGAGTAAAAAGTACAGAAGAACATTACATGTAGAATGTTCTGTGCAGATTTTCCATCACATGGGCAAAGTGACAAGTCTTGTTACCAATCGTTACATTGGGGGAAGGTAGTTAATCTATGAAAGAGACTTAACCGGAACCTTAGAATAATAAAATGCTGGTAATGTGGTATGTTGAACAGCAAGAATTGCTAAGTGTCCCTAGATGGATTAAGTTGCATATAAAAGTCCACACTGGAAAGTACCAATACCCTTGTCCACCTCTCTTCCTCCCAATGAGCAGAACACATGGCTCTAAGTGTTTTTTGAGTAATGTAGGCAAGTATCGTAGAGTGCCTGTGAACAAATCCTGACTACCCAATGTCATGGTCAACTCCCTAATTCCCCCTCAGCCACGGAATCTCTAGTCTTCGGGACAGGGTCAAACAATCCTCAATTAACAATCTATTAATGGGGACCCTTCACCAAAACATTACTGAGCGGGTTCTAAGGACATCTTCAATGTGTTGAAGCACTATTTCCTAAAGGGTGATAAAGGAGGTGATGGATGATGGGAGAGCCAGGAGACTACATATACATTCATTTTCTGTGACCTTTAGGGGGTGCTGCCTGTACACCACAGATTCCTGCCCCACATGTTGTTACACCAACACATTTTGCACAATGTATGGCTAGCATATGGACAAGTGATCTTTTGCCTAGTTTTGCCAGAAAGGAGAAGACAGCATTAATGCTTCTTGCTAATGGCTTATTACTAATTTCTAACTGTGACTACCAGGATCCCACACAGTTAAACATCACACCTAGGTAACTAAAGTTATCATGTTTGACACGAGTGGTGTGTTGTGGAGTGAAAAAGTTGGTTTCATGACCTTCCTTTATCCACAGGACATTTCAAAGGATTTGCTCATATTAATCCTCATGTCATGCTCCTCCATAAAGCTGCAAAGGTTTCCAAGTGCTGCTGGAATGCGATAGGTGTGTAGCCCATGATGATGGCATTGTTGACATAAAATACAGCCAATATTGGAAGTTTCCCAAACTGGGGCATATCACCGCACCTAGATAGAATATCCCTCTCCAGATGGTTAATATAGAGGGAGATTACGGAGGGTACAAGGACACATCCTTGCTTAAACCCCCTGTGCACCCTAATCCTCTAGGTGCACTCCCCCTCCAACCCAAACTTACAACAGTGCTGGAATTACAGTAGATTTCTCTGATGGTATTGATAATGGATCTGTCAATATCCAGGTATTTCATTATGCCCCAGGATCTAAAATGTGAGACATGATCAAAGGCACTACACAGGTCCATGAAATCCAAGGGCAGTGCTCCACGCTTTGCAATAGTGTGTTTGCCTAGAAAAAGGCATAGAATGAGACATTGGTCTTCTGTCTCCATTCCTCTCCTAAACCTGTACTGGACGTCGGATCGAGTGCCACTCTCCTCAGCCCAAGCCTCGAGGCTGGAGAGTAAGACACAGCCCAGTATCTTCCCTTTGGACTCCAGGAGAGAGATTGGACTGTAGCAGCCGGCCTCCTCACTAATACCCTTTTTAAAAATCAGAACAATTACTGAGTTGGACCATGACGGTATCTTGGTGAAAAAGCTGACAGCTCTTAGAACGTTTGTTACTAAGGGGCCCACAAATCTAAACTGCTCTTAAAGAGATCTAAGGTCACCCCATCCGGGCTCAGGGCCTTGCCACTAGGGTTGTTCCTAAAAGCCACTATCACCTCTTCCAGCAAGGGACAAAACTTTGATAGAAAACATTCCTGTGGTGGCAGTGAGAAATCACCGTCACTGCCTAGGACATCACCAATGGAGAAGACCTCCCCAAAGAAAGTGGCCCACTCATGGCTCATTATGCCAGATTCAATCATAGGTTCTATACTGTTGAGAAATGATTGATTAATAATGCTCCAGAAAGTCTTCTATTACTTCATGTGCGAGGTTTCCTGAAGGTCCTCCCAGGCTTTTAATCTGAGGACGTCTTTCCTTCCATTAATCACCATTTTATAGGTCTTTCCACAAAGTGCAACGTCAGAGTCGGACCTGCTCTTCTCTTTTTATGAGACCTGGAGCTCCCTGCATCAAACTAGCCCTTTTTCTTACTGGGCCCTCACATGCTTCTCTACGTAGAAACCTTGCAACTGCCTCTGAAAGAGCGAGGAAGGCTTACATTATGCTAGCTTCATTGACCTCCGCCTCTAAGCTGAACTCAAACCGGGTGCAATTACCCATAACCTGTTGGGACATAAAGGTATCAGTCTTTATATGTTTTCACTTAATGTGGGTGACTCTTTTCCTTTGCACAGTAATCCTGGTGATTCTTCTGTTCCAACCAATTAGAGATATCCAAAACAAGGCTTTAAGGGAGATGATCGCTAAGTGCGACAGTATGTAGTTGATGTCTCCCCGCTGTAGTTGCTTAATTAGCAGCCAGTAGGATAAAGTCAATTCCTGATCCCTCGCCCTTCTCCACAAAAGCCCTTGGGAAGGAACCATTCATAGCACCTTACTCATTAGCAGAGCACGTATTGAATTTCGTCAACAAATAATGAATTAAAAAATTCAAAGCAGTTCCTTTAATATCAGTTAAATCATAAGCATCTTTTTATGCAGGAGAGCAAACATGAGCATTAAAATCCACCCCCACATCAGACCCGGCTCACTACGACTTCTAGGACTAAGTGAATCCAAGTTGAGAACTGGATTTGACACTACACAACCTTTGTCTGCTGTTGGAATATTATTGTAAAAAATAATGATGCCCAACTGATAACCTGGATCAAATTCCAGGCCAAGGACCTGATAAAAGGATGTGCTATCTATATAAGGAAAGAGCTTGACATTGACCAAAGTTGAGATGTATATCACCAAGCCCATGTACCTAGGACAGCCGGATATGAAGGGAGTTACTGGTAAGTGAAACCTTTTAAATCTGTTAATATGAACAGGAGACACAGTTCATGTTCCCTGAAAACATAATATCATAAAGGAGCACACAAAGTTTGTTCATCTCTGATTCTTGATTTTCCCTTTAATTCTGGTGACCTTCCAAACCAAGAATGAACATTTTGGAGTGTTGCCAATTTATTGTCATAATCAGACATTAGGTCACAGTCCTTTGACAGTGGGGTTAGTGTAATATTGGCCTTTTCACAAGTGAGGCTGCTATCAGCATTCTAGATCCATATATTTGTCCGCTCTGGCGGTGACTTGCATGGTGAGAAAATTTGGGAGAGTACCACTATTAGTTTCTAAGTCTGAGTCTGGGGCTAAATGCAGGCACAAGCAAGGCCACACCGAGCCAGGTCGCTTTCCCCTTGAATTGCTAGGAGGAATACTATTGTACTCAGAATGGGCTTACTGCACATTCCACCATGGCTTCACATGCGTGTGGAGAGTTGGAGGGCTCTTAAGCTCATGACATCACTTCCTCTGCTGTGTTTGAGAGATAACTTCCCGAAAATGGCCCTCTGTGTGCACACTTAAAACTGTTAGGGGTGTAGGTAGGCACTTACAAAAGTCTGAGCCATTGGCTCCTCTCAGTAAACCTGGTGATTTATAAAGGTTACTGTCACCTAGCAGCAGGGGACTAGGATAGCTAGGGGGTAGTGCTAGTACCAGCTCAATTCCCCACATGTAAAATGTATCTATCAAGTGCCAGACAAGATTTAAAAAGTCCAGTGAAGTCCAGATAGTGATGGTGGTGTCACCACCCCTGAAGGCTGGGTTATCCCCGAACTCTACTGATTCCAAATGTGTGCTGTCAATATGTCTGGTATTCGCCACTGACCCGAGTAATTTCAAAATTCTGCTCCTATTAAGTACATCATGTTTGCTCCTGGGCACATAGGGGGTCATTATGAACACGGCAAAAACATCGCTGTGTTCATGCTGGTGGTCTTTCCATAGACCGCCAGCCCCCCTGAGATCCAGCCGGCCGCATAAAGAACATTCTGCTGAGCTGGGACATTGCCGACCGCTCCACATGGATCCGCCATCAATGCCACTGTGCGGCTGGTGCAGCAGCACCAGTCGCACAGATCACTGCCCATAAATCGGGCAGTGACCTGCATGACGGGGCACTGCATGGGGGCCACAAAGCACCCCTTCCGCCAGCATTTCCCTGGCGGGGGAACCCGCCATGGAAAGTCTGGGGGAAACAGGGTACATTATCTGGAGGGCAGCGCTGCCCTGTCGGATAATGTAATCTGCCATCGTCAGGCTGCCTGTCAGCGGTAGCCTGGCAATGGTGGAGGGCCTCCACTGTGTTAATAATATAGTGGTTCAGACCGCCATGCCGGTGGCGGTCTTTTCCGCCGCTGCCAGCATGGCCGTCTGAACTGTCAAGTTCATAATGAGGGTCATAATGCGGTATGAACTCAAGCTTGGAAATTTGGAGGTGCATACAAACTTCTGATTTCCTTGTTCGGCTGCCACAGTTTACCTGAATATTGTGGTCGTCATATCAAGGCTTCCCATGAATGAGAGACAAATCATCTATCAAAGCTTCAGACTTTGCACTGTTTGTGCATGGGAGAGCAGGTGCAATGGGAACATTGAGCATTTAGGATTGATGGGATGGCCCAGAATAGACTGTTGATTGAGTTGGCAGTTCCATTTGTGATTGTAGCCCAAGAAGGTTGGTATCTACATTTTGTTTGTGAAGCATATTTAGTCCAGTAGTGGTAGCAGTGGAGTTCTCCTGTGGTGTATTTCCAGCATAGTGACTTGTTGAGGGTGGATTTGGGTCAGGCACAGTTTGAGACAAAACTGAAGCTGCAAACTAGTTGTCCAATGGCAGCAGTGTACCACCCATGGCAGTGTCCACAGTGGTATCAGTTTTTGGTGCTGAATTGAGATAGAACATTGGATATGTTTTTATTCCCCCAGGAGGCTGCATATTACAGACAGAGGGTTGTCAGAGTTGCCTCCTAGGCCCTCATTGACAGTAGGAGCTAGCTGGGTAGTGGCTGCACAAGAGTGTAAAGTGCAGCTAGTTCTTTACTTGAGTCTTGCTTTCCAAAGCATTTTACGGTCCCTTTTCGTAGGTGGCTTTGTAATCCCTCTATGTTGTACTGCAGACACTGATCTATCAATAATTAAATTGATATTATCTTCTTGTGGTTTAGAAGGGGGTGAGACAGGGTCACACTCACTGCCATTTTCAAAAACAGATGGCGCAGGTTCCAGAGCAATAGATTGCTCTAATGCTGGTCCTATATCTACCTCGCCAGAATCCAAACCAGTGATAATACAAGGTGAGCTAGTCTGCAGTGTGTGTCTTGAGATGTTGTTAAGCCTAGCAGGAGCCTGATTGGATTCCATCTTGGCCTGTTCATCTAAAGTTGAACCCGTTTGTTGGATAGGTACAGAAATCCGCTTACGGATATCATCCAGTGTTTGTGGTATCCTGGCAAGAGAGTTAATTTTGCTGAAGCAAGAGTAGTAGACAGTATCCGGGTCTGTCTGGACCCTTGTGATCAAAGCACTCAGCGATAGCAATTTTGCTTCAATGCCCACAATGTGGGTTACTAAACAACTTAGAATATCCACTTGCATATCCAGTTTTTCTGAGTGGTACGACTGATTCTGAGTCAGTCTCTAGGTTGTTGAGTAAGGTATTTCATATGGTAACACTTGGATAATGTGACTGCGGAAGGATTTGTGTTGTGAATTGCATTCTTCCCATAGGGACATTAAATCGGAGTGCCTTGAGAAACCAAAACTATGGACCTCATGATCCTTATCTGTGGGAGGAGTGTGACTGGGCATTTCCTTGACTGCACTAGTAGACAGTAATTTCCCAGACAGAAAATGTACTAATGGAGTACAGGGGACTAGGTGACATGCAAGATTGCCACAGGTGTTGGTCCAAACTGCTGCTTAAGTGCATGAGCTGGGTTGTGTTGGGCTTATTGTCCAATGTACCAGGCTAGCCACCTCATTAAACGGCTTGCTCCTTGTGAATTCACCGCTAGCTGTCATGTTTTGTTTCCGATGGTAGAAATATAAAGAGGTCAAAAACTGACTCTGGGAATGATAAATTGTCCTCCTGGTGATCTGTGGTGGATGTGTGAACCTGAGCTGACACAATGAGCGTTGTACAGTGTACTCCCAGATTACCTTGAATGCCAACACTATCGCCGGCTGAGGTACAGGAGGCATGCTAGTTAAGGCTTGTAGTATCAGTACAACTATTGTTGTTTAGTTATTTGGATTTAAATAATCTGTTATCTTTGAGCACTTGGGTGAGGGGGGTTGCGAGTAAAGCAAAGAGGTGTGAAGAAGGGCAGGTGGTGGTGCTGAAGGTGAAAATACTGATGGTATCAAAATGTCTCATGTCTAATCATCCGTAGAAGTGGACATGTCTTTCTTTCCAGTCCTCTTGGCTCTTTTTTTCCATTCCCCTTATTTTTAAGTGTTTGAGAGCTCATGCCCTGGGTTCTCCCTAACCACATCTCAATGGGGCAGTTAAAGGATTTCAGAGCTTATCTCACTGGTCCAATACATTGTGACTTTCACTTTTTTTAAACAAATGGGCAGGAACAAGTGGTTGTGAGACAGCAACTGCTGAATTCTTAACAGGAATAAACGGCTATACATTTATGCTGGCTGGAACTGAAACTAAAAAAGTAGTGTGGCCTTTCGCACTTTCTCAGATCTCTTATGTTTACAGTTACACTGTTACTGGTACTATTCACTATAGTTTGCTTTTGCTGTCCCCTATCTCAAGTATGTTCAGGAAAGTGTGGCCCCTCTTACCAGTGCCGCCTCACCCCACTATAATGTGGCAACAGAAAATTTGCAGGGGGGGGCACGAGCATGCTGCCCAAAGTTGTTACGCAGAGTTATTTAAATAAAAAAGTTGTAAATATAGAAATTAATAAAAAAGTATAATGCAAATGAGTATAGGGGACTGTTAGACCTGACAGGCTTAGGGTGGTCTTCCCCCAATTTTTTTGCTTGCCTCCCTCTATTTTTCTGATCTCATTTTTGCTGGTTTTAGGACTCTGCACACATTACCACTGCTGACTACTGTTAAAGTGCTTGTGCTCTCTCCCCTAAACATGGTAAAATTGACTCCTACCCAATTGTCATGTTTAATTTACCTATTAGTCCCTAATAAAGTACACTATATGTGACCAGGGCCTGTAAATTAAATTCTACTAGTGGGCTTGCAGCACTGATTGTGCGACCCACATTAGTAGCCCCTTAACCATGTCTCAGGGCTGCCATTGCAAGGCCTGTTTGTGCAGCTTCACTGCCACTTTGACTTGGCATTTAAAACTACTCTCCAAGCCTTAAACTCCCATTTTATTATATATATGTAGGCCAAAGGTAGGTCCTAGCTATCCCATAGGGTAGGGTGATACGTAAGTAAAAGGCAGGATATATACTTGTGAGTTTTACATGCCCTGGTAGTGAAAAACTCCCAGCGTCGTTTTTCACTATTGTGAATCATGCTTATCTCACAGACCAGCATTGGAAATTTCCTTATATACTTTTAAGTGTTAATTTCTGATCAGCAAGGAGTGGTATTATCTTGTTTGGTATGTTTGGAATGGTAGTGAGAAATCCTGCT
Organism: Pleurodeles waltl; assembly: GCF_031143425.1. Classification (NCBI taxonomy): domain Eukaryota; kingdom Metazoa; phylum Chordata; class Amphibia; order Caudata; family Salamandridae; genus Pleurodeles; species Pleurodeles waltl. The sequence continues at coordinate 1,555,929,950 of NC_090440.1, forward strand.
TACTGGCGACGTTGGGTTTGACATTACTGTTAGGCCTGTCAGCTCTTGGCATGGTTTCCCCTGTCTTTTTGGCTTCTGACCCTCTGTTTTTGATTCCTGTGCTGAATTTTGTTTTTGCTGGCTTTAGGACTCTGGGCACTTTACCACTGCTGACCAGTGCTAAAGTGCAAGTGTTCTCTGTCTAAATGGTATTGGTGATTGGTTGATCCATGATTGGCATATTTGATTTGCTATTAAGTCCCTAGGACAGTGCACAGTGTGTGCCCAGGGCCTGTAAATCAAATGGCACTAGAGGGCCTGCAGCATTGATTGTTCCACCCATGTGAGTAGCACTGTATACATGTCTCAGACTTGCCACTGCAGTGTCTGTGTATGTAGTTTTAAACTTCCATTTTGACCTGGCAAGCTCTCCCACTTGCGACGCCCAAACCTTCTCTTTTATTACATGTGAGTCACCCTTAAGGTAGGCCCAAGACAACTACTAAATGTGTTTTTTTCACTATTGCAAGGACTATCTCTTCCATAGTGTAACGTGGGGATTTCCTTGAAATATCTTGTTAGTGTAATTTACCATTAGAACAGGTAGAGATATGGAGCTTGGGGTCTCTGAACTCACAAATTAAAAATACATCTTTTGGTGAAGTTGGTTTTTAGATTGTAAGTTTAAAAATGCCACTTTTAGAAAGTGGGCATTTTCATGCTTAACCATTCTGTGCCTCTGCATGGCTGTGGAATACACGTCTGGGTCAGGATGACAGTTGAGCTGTTTGTAAATTCACTCTAGACAGTTACACAAAGGAAGATGAGGTGTGCCCTGCATATCTTGATGGGTCTTCCTGAGCAAGACTGGTGGGATGAGCTAACATTTGCACCTGAAAAAGGCTGTTCCTGCCCTTACGCAAAGCAGTCTCAAGCCCACTGAAGTGTGCCTGGGGCCAGGGAAGGGAAAGGCAGGGTCTTGTGCACTACAAAGACTTTTCTATGACGTTTGCCTACTTCAAAGGTAGAAAAGGGTATTAGTACTGGACCTCTGACCCCACAAAGTTATAACACTTCTGGACTGAGAATATTCTGCCAGGAAGAAGAGTTGGATGCCATACGAGGGACTGCCACTCTGACTGTTGTTTTGTTGTGCTGACATGCTGCTTGCTGCTTCTGTCCTGGGAATGAAAAGACTGTATTTTGATTTCTACATCCTACTTTCCAAGGTTGTCCAAGAACTTGAACTGAGCTTGCCTCCTCTTAAAAGTCTCAGGGATATCAAAGAATTAATCTGCCAGTGCCTGGGCTCTTCTTCTGAGAGTCCTGACTTGCTAAGTGGTGCCACCTCTAGTCCCTGGGCCCTTGGAAGTGTAGGATGGTGACCTGAAAAAGGAAATCCACACAGCAATGCACCACAGCAGGAAAATTGATGCAGTGCCTGTCCCGTGTCTAAAGAATCGACGCCGCGCCTATCCCCTAGCTAAAGAATTAATGCAGCGTCTGTTTGGCCGCTGCAGAATTGACACAGAGCCTGTTTCACCGTGGCTCTATCACCACAGCTTGTCTAGATTTTCCATGTATCGTCCCTGGGGGATCAATTTATCATCGAACCCATACCATAGTAAGAAACGAATGATGCTTGCCCGTAAATCAACACATCACCTTTGCTGACAGGAAAGAATCAACGCATCACCTCCCCTGCCAGTAAGGAACTGACGCATTGCCTCTCCTGCGAGGGAAGACTCGATGCATCACCTCCCTTGCGCATTGGGTAACCAATGCATTGTTTTTCTTTTTACACCTCACCTCACCTTTGGTCCGCATTGTCTTTGTTTTTGATGCATCCCAGTACTTTGTGCTAGAAAGATACAATCATGGATTCCTATGGCTCATTTCCACTTTTAAAAAGTAATATCTTTACTTGTGTATGCTGGACCTTTGTTGTTTTGATCCTGTTATACTCAGAGAACTATTGGGTATTTTTCTAAACTGGTGCAGAGTATTTTGTGGTGTTTTCACTGTATTACTGTGTGTGGGTCTGTGTACAAATACTTTACACATTGCCTCTGAGCTAAACCTGACCGCTCATGCCAAGCTACCAAGCAGGTGAGAAGGGATTGTCTTAGCTATGTGTCTCCCTTACCCTGACTAGAGCGAGGGCCCCTATTTGGACAGGGCGGAAACCACTGCCAACTAGGGACCCAATTTGTACAATTGCTATTTTAGAAATGACACTTTTAGAAAGTCAGCATTTCTCTGTACTTAATGTTCTCTGTGCCTTACAGCCTGTCTCCAATTCACATCTGGTCTGTGCTGGTTGACAGCTCCCCTTGTGCATTCCACCCAGACAACCATAAACACAGGACATTCAGCTGCATCTGCATTCATCTCCATACTAATTTGTCTTGCCGGGCAGGAAGGGTTGAGGGGCTTTCACTCACACTTCAAAGACTAATTGCCTTACCCCACACAAAGTATGGGTAACCCCTAAAGATCTCCTGGCAGACAACGCTGGATTGAAAGGGAAACTAGTGCACTTCTAAACCACTCTTTGAAGTCTCCTTCACTTCAAAGGCACATATGGGTACATATACTGGATCTGTGATCCCCTAAATATCAGACAGTTCTGGACCTACAACTGGACTGCGTCAGGATGACTGCAGTGCTGCCCAAAGGACTCAATTCAACTGCTTTTCTGGAAGGATTGCTCTTCTGCTTGTTGCCCTGCTGCCTGCTGCTCCCTGACTCTGCTGGAAGGACTGTGCTTTTCCACCTCAAATGATTTCCAGGGGCTAGTCAGCTTGTCTCCTGTTAAGAAGTCTCAGAGCCATCAAAGAGTTCATCCAAAAGAGAAAAACTTTGCCTCAACGCGCTGTGCTGGAAAAAGCGACTCAACGCCTGTCTCGTGGCAGAAACATCAACGCAACACCTGCAGAATTGATGTAGCGTCTGCCTCATTGCTGAAAAATTGATGCAGTGCCTGCAGAATCAATGCAGTGCCTGTTTCACTGTGATTCCATCATCACAGTCCATCTGGATTTTCCAGGCATCATCCCTAGGCATCAATTTGTAATCAACCCAGCACCACAGTAAGGATTCGAGGCCGAGGAAATTGACGCATCGCCTTTCCTGAGAGGAAATAATTGACGCATCACCTCCCCTGCCAGTAAGGAAATGACGCATCATCTCCCATGAGAGGAAAGAATTAATGCGTCACCTCTCCTGCTCAGTGAAGGACTGACACAATGCTTTGCTTTTGCCGCATCCCAGGTATTTTGTGCTAAAGAGAGACAGCCATTGATTTCTATGGATTAAGACCTACTTAAACTTCTTAAAAGTGATATCTTGACCTGTGGATATTGGACCTTTGTTGTTTTGGTCGTGTTTTATTCAGATGAATACTATCTATTTTTCTAAACTGGTTCAGAGTAATTTTTGTCATGTTTTCACTGGGTCACTGCATGTGTTATTGCACAAATACTTTACACACTGCTTTCTGAGTTAAGCCTGCCTGCTCTGTGCCAAGTTATCAGAGGGTGAGCAAAGGATAATTTAGACTGTGTTGTGACATACCCTGACTAGGATTGTGGTCCCTACTTGGATGGGATGCATACCTCTGCCAACTAGAGACCCAATTTCTGAAAGATACACTCCCCTAATGTCTCCTGGTGTGGCTCATTGACTTGTTAACAGTCATGGGACCATTGTTCGACCTTGTACCTTCAGCCTTCGCTGCTCCTGTACCCATGAATATCTGAGTTCCTAAATTGAAGTTGCACAGCACAGTGCAATGGTGTGCGGTTCAAAGCAGTCTATGCAGGTGGTTGCACTGTAGTTGGTCGGCAAGGCCAGTAAACAAATTAGCACCTAATTATGGGCAGCTTGAATGGTGCTGTATGGTGCAATAATGCTATGGCATGGTAGGGGAGACAGAAGAGTGGGGAGAAAAACAGATAAGTGCGAGCTAGCACTGTCGGGGAAGGAGGACACCAAGGCCACAAGCCGCACCCAAACTTAGTCAAGCCGCCCCCCCAAACCCAGGTCCCTGCCAAGCAAGACGGTTGAGACCTAGGTCTACTGTAACCACCACTGCGGCCAACCGCTGATACCCTGCCAGTCGCCAATCGCCGTCCTCTTACGTCTTCCGCCTGCTGTGTCTCAGCTGCCTCATGCCAGTTGGCTAGTGCTTGGTGGGGGCTGGTTGGGGCTGGTATTGCGAGGCTCTCTCTACCAACCCCAACTCTCTGCATACCAGCACTCACAGCTCTCCTCAATTTGCAAGCAAGCTCTCTGCGGCTTCCGTTTGCTGCTTACGGGTTGCTCTTCCTACTGTGCTCTTCATCCTCTGCATCCCAGGAAGCAGTCAAAATCATCCTAATGGCCTGGTTACGTTTCCAAAGTTACAGAAGTCTAGCTTGCTCACTGGTGCTTACCAGTGCAAGTGAACTTCTGTATCCCAAAATCTGCACTTGAGTGAATGTGCAATATGTACGGATAGAACTTTACATTTCTTAATTTAAATATAGGCTTTTCATGTGGTAAGTCATGTTAAAGTAATGAGTCAAAACATATCTATTAATATACTCCTTTGAAAGCCTTACTTCTTGATGCACTACTGTACGTAGGTCTTAAAATGATTGCAGTTTCTGGCATTCTGCTCCATATATCATTTTAAAGGTCTTCAGCTGGAAATCCTTTAAAATGCAGAGAATGCCGTCAGTACTCTTTATAAATTTGACGCTTGGAATCTATAGAGATTTATCGGCCTTAACAGGGATTATTGTTCTGTTTTCTGATTTTGTACTATGTATTTGGGCCTTCATGGCATTTATTGCATTCTTCTGCATCGCCTATATTAAGACTGGCACTTAGTCAATGGGATCTCCTCCGGGTAAATCTAATGTTACATTTTTATAACACTAATCCTCAAAGTTCAAGTATTGTCAGGAAAAAAAATTGAAAACATCACAAGCATTGTATTCTCATGCATAATGTCCTTGCCCAATAAAAATTAAGTAAAAATCAAGGAAGTGCTAGATTTTCTGTCTGTGGTCCATGCATCCCTTCAGGAGGCTAGTGAATGTGTACATATTGACTGTCAACGTTTTTTTAAATGTGAAATTTTGGGTGACAAATCATTTGTGCAATTTATTAATTTTGATCATTCTTATAGTCGTAGCCAATAAATTAATGATGTTGCACTTGAAATGACGTTGTTATATGGTTTAGAAGTGTGATTCATAGTATAATTATGACACATTTGTATGTGATACACCATGTTTTTAAAATGAATACAGGTTCTGACATTCTGCTCATCTTGCTCCTGCTCATTCCTCTTACCAGTGAGGGACACACTACAAGTCTCTTCTCCCCATAGTCTTTGTGGAGCGCAAAGTGCTATGCGCAGAGAATGCTGTCAGTACTTGTTAGGAGTTTGACACCTGGAATCTATAGAGATTTAACTGCCTAAATGGGGATTATTGTTCTGTTTTCTGATTTTGTACTATACATTTCGGCCTTCCTGGCATTTATTTTACCTCCTTCTGCATCACTTTTATTAAGATTTCTGTAATAAACCTTTATACTTATATTTGATCTAGAACTCAGTTACTGACTGATCCTGGTTCCCATTTGATTTTACTCTGATAACTAATAGTTACTGCTGTGAAAGGTGGTGTCTCTTGCCGCTAGATAAACTAACACGAAAGAGAGCCAAACTGCTTGCAGTAAAAATCGCAGTGTGCACAATACTTTCTTGATGTGGCCAAAGGCCAAATATATTATTACGAACGCTAAAAATGCATTTACAATTAAAACTTTGTTAAGGGAAATGTATATGCCTAATACACTAAGCCACTATCTAGTGCTTGTCTAACTTACAAATGTGATGGCTTGATTAACAAGTGCAAACAATAAAAAAAGAGGTGGAATTACAGTGGGAAAACGATTTCCCTAGGTGCACTATTACCCATGTATGTTATAAGATTATGTTGAGTAAATATTTTACCAGGGATAGGGAGTTGTAACTCCAGAGCCATAAAACTCTGGTAAAGGCGGAAATACACCCAAGCTTGTATTCAGAAATGTGTCCACCACCAACTGTCACTTTGGAAATTATGATGGATTTTCTTCCAATAAGGACCTGAAAAAATGGGGAAAATGTTTTACTTCAGGAGAAAATTGCATTCATGCAAAGGCACTTGAGGGAATTGATGTGTACCCTATATACAATTCTACATACTGAAAGCACTTTGCAATCACAAACCATTTCCAGGAGTACGCTTGGCCATCCTCAACTGTAACAGTTACCAGGGCTACTCAGGAATACAGGCATGAATTCATACACAAGTGTAAGTCAGCCCCCAACTGGGATAGTAAACCATACAGGTGCAGATTTAGACATTTTCTATGAAAGAATCAGGGCCATGGTTCCTTACACGCAAATGAAAAAAGGATTGTACTATGGTTACGATTTGTAGCCTAAAAAGCACTCAGATTCATGAATTACGTGAACAATTGCACATCATCACCCTCTAATGCACTGTAATGTCAGACTGTACTTTAACTATGCTCTGCAGGTTCTGAGCAAAGGGTTTAAAAGGGTTTATCCAATGGCCCAGGCTTGCTTTCCAGGAGTTCATAAAACACAATTGTAGCAGATGTAAGATTTACAACATTTATTTTAGTATCTACTATAAAGAATATGTATGTGCCTTGGATTATTTATTTCTGAAGTAGACTACTACGTGAGGTTGTAAGATTTCATCATTGTTGAAAAAGTTTGCTTTGTTTTGTAGATCGGTTTCTTTATACAATGTGCACATTATGCAGACTTTAATGTCTACATCAAGGATAGTGCTAAAATATATGATAAGTGTACACCAGATATACTCAGACACTAGGAGAAGGACAGCTACTAAAAACAGGGTTTGGCACTTTCATACACATGGGGATAAGTCGTCACGTTCTAATCAATCTTGGAGGGTTATCGTCTTGCAATATAGAGCACTTAAAAGTGTGTAAATTTTAGTTCACTGAACCTTTTACGTTACAATAAAGCGAATTTATGATTAAAACACTCTGGTTGTACAGATGTGGCATACATCCTCCCCAAGTAACATACCATAAACCACCTGCGTGTAGGCCACCAGTGTCAAGATTGACAGCTGCATGAACGTCTGTTAGGTTGCCAATAAGCCACATGTAGATTCAATAGAATGGGGAATCCACAACGTGATGTGCCTAGTTTGGGAAACTTGAGAGTGCTACTCAGTACACCCTCTAATGTTAAATGTATGTAGAATCATTGCTTTACCAATATGCTGCAGCCACAGTCAGCAATAATACAACATTGAATTTTTTTTCAAAAATGCTGTAAATGTTATGTCTTGGATAGTACTTAGACAACTGTAATATTGGGACGCATGCTGTTTGTGTTAAAAGCAAGGTAGTGAGCACAATCAGAAAAATAGTATGTCCACTCCACAAGTTGATTATCTTCATAGTTGTTTCTCTTCAAGGCAAATTTAATAGGGACTGATCAAATAATATGCAGTCCAATTGAAAATGCTGAAAATGAAAAATCTGACTAAGGCCTGCTTTGGCAATCTCTTAAGGAGTAAGGAGGAATAAGGGCATCATTATTACCCTGGTGGTCTTGATACCTTGGCGGTCGTGCCACGGTCAGACCGCCAGTATTGCCAGATCATGACTTTTCGTTGGTCTGGCCGGTGCTGGCGGTCCTAATCCACCAGGGCAATGCCGCAAGCAGCACTGCCCTGGGCATTGCGAGTCCCTTCTCCGCCGGCGATTACATGGCAGTAGCCCGCCATGTAAAGGCTGGCTGAGATGGGGTGGAGGGTGCCCCAAGGGGCCCCTGCACTGCCCAATGCTGATAGCATGGCAGTGCAGGGGTCGTCCTGGCCACCCTGATTGCGATTTGCACTGTCTGATTTGCAGACAGCATAAATCGTGACGGGTGCTGTTGCACTCTACACACTACAGCATTGCTGCCTGCTCAAATATGAGCTGGTGCCAATTTTGGAGGCCGTTTCCCGCTGGGCCAGAGAGAAACTGTTAATGGAGCCAGCGAGAAGGGGACCACACTGGCGGTAAACTGACCGTAAACTGACTCGGGGTGAAGCCGAGAGGGTGGATCTTAAGCTCGCACTAAACAGTTACAAAGAAGCTTGTCGGGTAGCCAAATCAGACTATTTTACACGTAAAATTAGCGAAGCAGTCAACTCTTCTAGAGAGTTGTTCAGAACCGTTAATGTTCTTACCACTGTCTTAGGCACTCCTAAAGTTGAAAACTCTCAAGATTTTTGTAATAAAGTAGCCAAATTCTTTGAATGTAAAGTTCTTGATATTTACTCTAGCTTTAGGGTGGATAAGAATCCAGCTAACTTGGTCTACGGGCTAACTAAGAATCTGTACCCAGGGGTGACAATGAATGAGGTGCCAGACAAGCCATTTTTACTCTCAAAGTTCAAGATGCCCTCTCAGGAAGCTTTGTGTAAACTGCTCTTGGAAGGTAAATCTGTCTCCCCTAGGGATCCTTGCCCCCCTGCTATCCTCCAATTAGCACCAGAACTAGTGGTTTCTATGCTTGCCCCTATTTTTCAGGAAGTGCTTGTTTTACCCTAGGGAATGGAAGGAAACCACTATCATTCCGTTAAAAAAGAAGGCAGCTGGTAAACCCGATGACCTGACGAACTTACGCCCAATAGCCCTCTTCCTTATGTGGCCAAACTTTTAGAAAAACATCTTAATAAAGAATTGGTTGATTTCCTGTCTGCTTCTAAGGGCTTAGACAGCTCGCAACATGGCTTTCGGAGGTCCCACAGCACTGAATCAGCTCTCATTGCATCTTCAGACACCATACGCAGATTGGTGGATAGGGGGCAGGGAGTTTTTTTGGTGCTGTTGGACCTGTCGGCAGCTTTTGACACCATTGCTCCCCACATCCTGTTAGACCGCTTATATCAGGCAGGTATTAGAGACCAGGCTCTGAAATTGATTGAATCTTTTCTATCTGACAGGTGGGCCACAGTTAGCAGTAGTGACTTTAGATCCCCTGCCTATCTCTTGCCGTGTGGGGTTCCGCAGGGCTCCTCATTAAGCCCGACACTATTTAACGTGTATGTAGCTCCGTTGGCAGATCTGGTCCGCTCTTTTGGCTTTATTGCTACTTCATATGCAGACGATACTCAAATTATTATCCCTATTGACAAAGATCTTGAAGAAGTGGCTTGCCGCTTCAACGCCTGCATGACAGCAGTGAATCATTGGATGAAGACCAACTGGTTGAAAGTCAACTGTGAAAAAACTGAGATTCTGTGTTTTGGTATAGGAAGGATACATTGGTCTTCTAGCTGGTGGCCTGAAGAATGTGGGACGCTTCCTGTTCCACGGTCTACCTCAAGAAATTTAGGAATAGTATTTGATGAGCCATTGTCATTTAAACCTCAAGTTAACTTGACAATTAAGACCTGTCTATGGACTATGAAGAAATAAAAAAAAAAAATTCCTTTTATTCCTCAAACCTGTAGAACTACTGTCATTTTGGCTTTAGTCATTTCCAGATTGGATTATGGAAATGCGCTTTTACTCAATCTGGACAAACAATCTTTGCACAAAATGCAGTTGATGCAGAATACTGCTGTTAGGCTACTATTAAATTTACCTCGCGTGGCCTCTGTTAAGAAGTGCCTTAAAGATTTACACTGGCTTCTGGTAATCCAGCGGATCTCTTTTAAGGCTCTCTGCATCACCCATAAGGCTGTCCATGGGATTGGGCCTACGGATCTAACCACAAAGCTGCAATGGCATAGGCCGAAGCGATTGTTGCGCTCGGCCTATGCCCACCAAATTCATATATCCCGCACGAAGAAAGTAAAGTGGGGAGACAGAGCATTTACCAATGCTGCGGCAAAAATTTTGAACTCTCTACCATTGAACATACGGCAAGAACATAACTATCTAACTTTTAGGAAATTGGTCAAGACTTGGCTGTTTCCTCAATAAGTTCGGGAGTTTCTTGGTTAGTCACCCCGCCTCACTCAGTTAGCGCTTCGATGCCCTTGGGCCGGAACGTGCTCTATAAATACTTAATATATACTTAATACATACATACCGTGAGAGTCTGGCAGACAGCCTTTTCCATCTGACCAAACTCATAATGACTCCCTAAGTGTCTTCCAAAAGTAACTTTCACTGGTGCCCAGATTCTGGGTGTTGCTGTAAAGATCCCATATTTCTGCTCCATAAGATTACTCACTTGAGCCTGTGCCACTGTGTCAATGAGTGTGGAGATTCTGCTGCCTTTTTTCCTTGCAAAGTACAAAATTACATCCACCTGCAAATATGGAGGGACAACTGTTAGATACACAATAACCCGTAGGGACAACCCCATACCCAGACATCGATTCACACTGTATAGGGTCCTTGTCCTCACCTATTAGCCACACACGGTGCCTCTGGAGTTGCCCCATCACATAAGAGATGCTGCTATTCCTCAAAATGTAAGCGTCATGCACTGAGCCAGGAAATTTGGCATTCACATGGGAGATGTACTGGTCTGCTAAACACACCATCTGCACATTCATAGAATGGTAGCTCTTCCGGTTTCTGTACCCCTGTTCACTCCTGCGGGGGGTACCAAGGCCACATGTGTCCCATCAATGGCACCAATGATGTTGGGGATATGTCCCAGGGCATAGAAGTCACCTTTCACTGTAGACCAACCCCCCACCTAAGGGAACACGATGTAGCTGTGCATGTGTTTCAGCAGGGCAGACAACATTCTGGACAACACGTTAGAGAACATTGGCTGGGACATCCCTGATGCAATGGCCACTGTTGTTTGAAAGGAACCACTTGCCAGGAAATGGGGTACTGACAGGACCTGCACTAAAGGAGGGATTCCTGTGGGATGGCGAATAGCTGACATCAGGTCTGGCTCCAACTGGGCACACAGTTCCTGGATTGTTGCACGATCAAGTCTGTAGGTGACTATTATGTGTCTCTCTTCCATTGTCGACAGGTCCACCAGCGGTCTGTACACCAGAGGATGCCGCCATCTCATCACCTGCCCCAGCAGACGTGCCCTATGGACGAGAACAATGAGCAAAGAGTCAGCCAACACTGAGATATCACAAAATGTAATTTGCACACATTTATTAATCCGCAATGTGCCTGTAACTGTGTGTATTCAAGGCCTACATTGGTGTGACACAGTTAATATTAATGCCATGTGGCCCCCTGAAATGGCAGCTGCCTGACCTGTAAGGTGGGACAAGGGGATATGAGGTAACTGTGCTGGCGTTGCACACCGTCGCGGTGGGCAATCGAAGACCGCAGCACAATCCAGCATTGGTTAACATTGGACCATATGGGTCTGAGGAGCCAATGACGATATACGCCGGCAGTGACAGTACGCCATTTTCTGTCTGTTCACTCACTTGATACCTGACCTTCAACAGGAGAGGACCTACACTGCAAGTGCTGCTGTGACCTGTGTCTGGAAGTGACGATGGCTCATGTGTCTGGGGAAAGGGCCCCTGCCTTCACTTCGGAAGAGTTGGAGAAACTAGTGGATGGGGTCCTCCCCCAGTACACACAACTGTACGGTCCTCCAGACAAACAGGTGAGTACACTGTGAGCATGCTACATGGGCAATGCCTGTTTGGAGTGGTGTGAATGGAAGATAAATGGGGGGGCTGAGGCCTGCATGTGCGGACGGTGAGTGTATGTGTGTCAGGGCAAGGTTGGGAACGTGGGCCAATGAGTATGATGGTCCGGACGGGTAAAGATGTTCCTTTCCTCCTGTGCTATTCCTCTAGGTCAGCGCCCACCAGAAGAAGGCTATTTGGCTTGCCATCGCAAAGGACGTCCAGACCCTGGGGGTCCACCACAGACGGAGCACCCACTGCCGTAAAAGATGGGAGGACCTGCGCCGCTGGAGCAAGAAGACAGCGGAGGCCCAGCTGGGGATGGCCTCCCAATGTGGGAGGGGTGCCCGTCGCACCACAACCCCCCCTGATGTTCCGGATCCTGGTGGTGGCGTATCCGGAGTTGGATGGGCGCTTGAGGGCATCACAGCAGCCACAAGGGGGTGAGTACACTCTCATTCAGCTGACTCTGCGTGCATTACGAGGTGTCTGGGTGGGGGAGGTGGCCAGTGGGTTCCCCTAGGCCAGGGCGAGCTTGGTAGGCAAGGTCCCTTGTGAGGCAGGCTCTGTGGCACCCCAACCCCACTAGTGGTTAGTGTCATCTACACCTAGTCAGGCTCCTGTGACTTCCAGGTGTGCAGCAATCGGGCTTAGGCCTTGTACCCCATGAGCATGTGAAAAATCTAGGAACTATAAGTGCATGCCGTAGTGCAGAGAGCTGCTGTGTCTGTTGTGTCCGCCAACGGCAGTGGTGTTGCATGCACTGAACATGTCTTTCTCCTGTCTTCCCCCCACCCTTTTTGTGGTCTCCCTGTACTTGTGTGCAATAGCATCATCAGGCGGAGTAGCATTGGCACCAGAGTAGGAGGGAGCTACATCCCACTGGGCCCTGGAGGGCGAAACAACGGCATCTGAAGCCACCAGTGGGACGGAGGGCAAGGGGAGCTCATCGGCGGGGACAGGAGCAGAGACCAGCGACAGCGACTCCTCCTCTGATGGGAGCTCCCTTGCGGTGGTGGGCCCCTCTGTGCCCCCCGCATCAACAGGTACAGCCGCCACACCCCCTATCAGCACCGCCCTCCCAGCAGCCCCTCAGCATGTGTCCCGTGCCCGCTCACCCAGGAGGGTGGGCATCTCCTTCGCCCCAGGGCACCTCAGGCCCTGCCCCAGTCAGCCCTGCTGCCCTCAGTGAGGAGGCTATTGACCTCCTGAGATCCCTCACTGTTGGGCAGTCTACCATTATGAATGCCATCCAGGCTGTTGAGAGGCATTTGCAACAAACAAATGCATACCTGGAGGGCATTCAGTCTGGCCAGGCAGCCCAACAGAGAGCATTTCAGGCTCTGGCCTCAGCACTGATGGCAGCCATTGTCCCTGTGTCCAGCCTCCCTCCTCCAACCTCCTCCACCCAGACCCAATCCCCTGTACCTCAGCCTATCCCAAGCACACCATCAGACCAGCATGCACACTCATCAACATACAAGAGTGGGTCAGGCAAACATAAGCACTACACATCCCACAGGCAATCACACAAGCATCATACCCATGCACACATACCAACATCCACTTCCTCCACTGTGTCCCCCACCTCCACGTCTCCCTCCTCCCTCCCGTTCTTGTCTCCACTCACACCTGCATGTATTACATCCTCAACCACTACCTCCATCACCAGCACGCCCATCACCACACACCGCTCATGTGCAATCACCACCCCCACTACCATTCACACATCCCCAGTGTCCTCTACCAGTGTGTCTGTGAGACCTCCTCCCAAAGTACACAAACGCAGGCACACACCCACCCAACAGACATCCACCTCACAACAGCCTCCAGCCCATGCACCTTCACCCAAATTCAGCAGGCGTACACCTCCTACAACCATTACCTCTACCTCCACTCCCAAACCCCCTCCATCTACCCATCCCAGTGTGTCTAAAAAACTTTTCCTGGCTAACATTGACCTCTTCCCTACGCCTCCCCCCCCGTCCTTCCCCTATGGCCAGGCTTTCCAGGTCCCAGCCCAGCACCTCAGCCACCACATCCCCAGGCACAGTGGTGCCAGCAACTGCGGGGTCATGGAGTGCGCCAACCATCAGGGCTGCCAGTGTGCCACGGAGTGAGGGCAAGGACATTCCGCCACTTGCCAAGGTGAAAAAGGTGCCCACATCCCGGAGGGAGAAGCCGAAAACACCTGCCACCAAGGGGTCAGGGAAAACAAAAGGGAATAGTGGCAAGACAGCTGCGCCACCATCAAAGGTGGGGAAGGGCCAAAAACTGAAGGGCAGGTCAGGAGAGGGCATGGTGGCACCGACTGAGGGACCAGTGTCACACCTTCTCTCCACGTCAACGCCAACCTGTACGGCGGAGAACACCGCCACCTGCACCGCCACAGACCCCGCTGCCAGCACTGCCGCCACAGACCCCGCAGCCAGCACCGCCAACAAAGACCCCGGAGCCAGCACCGCCACCACAGACCCCGCCACAAACACCGCTGCAACTGACACCGCCGCAAGCACTGCCAGTGGCCCCGAGACGTCCTCAGACAGTGGCAACACCGCAGACATGGGTACCATCCCCAGTGGTCAGTCGTCCGAGGCTGGTGGTGAGTTCCAGGACCCTGGGCAGCTTCCATGAAGCATTACTGTCATCACAGTTGTCATCTGCATATGGAATGCGAAGCCGCAGCAATGTGAGGTATGTCTCTGCCTCCATGGCATATCATGCTACCTGTACCTCGGCAATCTCGTGGCACACACACCCAGGCGAGTGTATTGTTCCGGCCACACTGCACGTGGAGAACTCTGGGCACCAAGCCCCCTCCAGAACCAATGGAGAAAGGCATCCACTACCTCAGTCCTTGGCAGGATGAAGCACTCTGGGCACCAAGCCCCCTCCAGAACCAGTGGAGAGATACATCCACTACCTCAGACCTTGGCAGGATGAAGCACTCTGGGCACCAAGCCCCCTCCAGAACCAGTGGAGAGATACATCCACTACCTCAGTCCTTGGTAGGATGAAGCACTCTGGGCACCAAGCCCCCTCCAGAACCAGTGGAGTATCACATCCACTACCTCAGTCCTTGGCAGGATGAAGCACTCTGGGCACCAAGCCCCCTTCAGAACCAGTGGAGAAAGGCATCCACTACCTCAGTCCTTGGCAGGATGAAGCACTCTGGGCACAAAGCCCCCTCCAGAACCAGTGGAGTATCACATCCACTACCTCAGTCTTTGGCAGGATGACACACTCAAGGCACCATGCCCCCTCCAGAACTAGTGGAGACTGGTATCCCCTTGAGAGACTGTGGGTTTGCACTCCCCAGGATGCAGCAGTGGGCAAACCACCAACTGGAGAGACTTGAGAGACTGTGGCGTTGCACCCCCCAGGATGCAGCAGTGGGCAATCCACCCACTGGAAAGACTTGAGAGACTGTGGTTTTGCACTCGCCAGGATAAAGCAGTGGGCAAACCACCCACTGGAAAGACTTGAGAGACTGTGGCTTTGCACTCCCTAGGACCAAACTGTGGGCATGGAGATCCCTGGTGGAGCAGTGGCGTTGTGCGTTCACCAGGCTGAGGTGCCCCCTCCACCTCCCCCTGAGGTGCCTGTATATTTTCTATGTGATGCCCCTCCAGTGTTCTCTCCGTTTGGATTCAGGTGTCATGTGTGGGCCTCGCCCATGCATTTTGGGCCCAGTGGTCCATGGACAATGATTGGTGCACTATCCGGACTTGTGTAGTTGGTGTACATAATTTTATATACTGGATTTTGCATTTTGATAATGATATTTCCCATGATTACATTCGTTCAAATCATTTCCTTTTGTCCTTGCGGTCTTCCAGGGGGTTGGGGAGGTGTATATGTAATGTTGCAGCATGTATTTGTGTGTATGGTGTAGTGGGTGAGGGTGGGGGTGTTGCGTGTGTGTGTCACTCTCTTTTCCCTCCCCACTCCCTTGTGTTGTAGGTGCAGTACTCACCGTGGTCGTCGCCACTGTCGTTGGAGCTCCTCATAGAGGAGCAGAAATACCATCGCCGGCAGTATCTGCAATTCGGGCTCCATGGCTTCCTGGTTCCTAGTGGGGTGTGGCGAGGTGAGTGTTTTCCCTTCTGTGTACTGTCTCCGCTGTGTTTTTATTCGGGTTGGTCCACCCCAGAAAAGGTGGCAGATAGGCGTGTTGTGATAGGGTGGGCTGTACATTGTCTCCCGCCTGTCTGTTGGCGGTGTCCGAAGCGCTGTTTGTTGCTACCGCCGTGGCGGTCGGAGTGTTAAAGTGGATGTCTATGTTGGGGGTTTCCGCCATGGTCGTGATCCCATTTTTTTTTTCTGCCGGCCTGTTGGCGGTATTACTGTCACTTTAACACCAACCACCAGGGTTGTAATGAGGGCCTATGTGTCTACTGCATGAGTGTGTGTGCTAGCAGTGTGCTAGTGTTGTGAGCATATGAGAGAATCTATCCTGCCCATCATAGAATACATTACTTTCATAGTCTATATTATAAATGGGGATCCAGGTCGTAAAAATAGACAGGGACCACAGAAGGGGCCAATAACATGGCTGAAACATGTCGACCAGTAGGGTGCAGGCTCTATAGTCATCCCTAACGTCCTAGTATTGACTCAGAATCCAATCCAATAATACAAATTATTTTGAACAATCAATTGGGATTTTTAATTTCACATGTTGAATCCCCATTAAAATGAATCGAGGCACATTCACTTCTACAGAACTAGGAAGCCCATCTTTCTCTCCAAGAATGTTGGGTGAATGAGGCAAACCAAATGATGAAGGTGCCACCTAGGTTTGGGGGTGAGAGTGTGTGTTATATCATTATGAAATTCACAGAAAACACATTTGAGTGTGCACCAATATAGGTGTATCCATTGGTTGTGCATCCTAATTGCCTGTTTTTATTATTGAGTGCATAACTGTAAGAGATCAACCATGCTCGGCACACATCTCTTGTTCCCCCTTTTGATGGCAAGGGAGTAGGCAGTGTCACAAGGAGCCACTGCCAGTTCTCAATGAATTTCCATAGGAAGGACCTGGCCTATCAGTTTGGGCTGAACTATTCCCCTTTAAGCAGGGTCAAGACTGATTTGTATATGGCTGGGTCCAAACTGAGGTGGCATAGTGTGCAAAATAATGATGTATTGAAATGTGGCCCTTTATGATTAACAGTGGCTGAAATTAGTTCAAGCAATAGGATGAACAGACTTCTGTCAGTTTTTTCAAAAGGTTTCAGCACGCCCATGATGTACATGTCCCACAAGATAGTCGAATTATATGGCCTTCTTCTAAACATGGCCCTTGGTTCAATGATGATCTGAAAGTGGAAAAGGTAAGGTTACGCCAACTTGAAAGGCAGTGAAGTAGGAGCCACTGCACTTTAGAAACAAAACATATTAGTGAGGGCTTGAGGAAGGGTAAAAGCTTGCTCCTCACCATCAAATCCTCTTTGTATTCTAACTGCATTAATTTAGCAATAAATAAACAAAAGGACGCTTTTAAGATTTTAAACAAACTAACCTGTTCCAAGTAAGTAACCAGGGAGATAGAACCCTCCCAAACTCTGTACAATGCACTAGCACTTTCTTCAGTCAGAAAATGAACTCAATGATATAATTATAGCCTTCTGACAACTTCTCTGCCTCAACACCCTGGGAAGAATGTGGACCGTGGCACCACTAATTCTCACTCTATGATACAGTTTCACCAGTCCCTGCATGAGACCCTTATTTCTTTTATGCATAAAGTGAAATCTGTCTCCCACTGTATCTCTGTCCCCCTACTATTATGCAAGCTATGTCTGTCATAACAGCCAACCCTCTGTTAGACCGTTTGAATAAGTTACTCACTCAGTGCATTAGCCCTGATAGATTTAAAGCTGCTGTGATACCTTACTTGCTAAAGAAGCTGGTGATGATGCTAAGCTGCCCGTAAAATGATCTCCCAATTTCACGTATCCCCCATAAGCAACCAAACCTTTAGAAATATTTGTTCCTCCAGAGCTATATAGGTTTCTTTATTCATCCAACATTCTTCATTCAGTGCAGGCTGGTTTTCTGTTCAGCCCATAGTACAGGAGCAGTGATGCATTCTATCCTTGATGATGGAAGATGGGAGTTGGATTTGGGACATTTGTCCATGGTAGTTACTCTAGATTTATTGTCCGCCTTCAATACTGTCGACCATGCGATTCTGGTGAATTGTCTGAAGGTGGCAGGTCTTTCAGGTGAGGCTCTAAGTTTGCTGTCCTCCTTTCTAAGAGCCCGCACACAGGAAGGACAGCTCTGTCCATTTTCTTCTTCTAATTCCCATTTCTGGGGTCTACCAGGGCTCAGTATTCTCTTCTTTGCTGTTTAATGTTTACATCTACTCACGGATCTTGGCCCTGACTAGTTGTGGTTCTATAGTCTATAACTGCACTGATGACTCTCAACTCATATTCCGGCTTGAGGGTCCTGCCCATTACCACTAGAAATGTCAATCTACCCTGGAGTTCATTTGGAACAGGATGGGCACTAACTCTCTCAAGCTAAATGCCTGTAAGTCTAAGCTGGTTATTCTCAATCATAGGATAGATCTCTGGGCCAACACCTACTGGCCCTCTGAGCTCAGTGCCTCTCCTGCTCCAGCTGCCTCTTCCAAGAGCCTGGGCATCATGGCAGAAAATCAACTGTCCATGATCCTCCAGATCAAGGCAGTCATGGCAAAGTACTTTGGCCTATTGAAACCTATTAGGAAGGTCTCTCCTCTTCTGTCACCCAAGGCTTTGAAAGCAGCTATTGCAGTGGTAATTGTGTCATGCATGGACTACACAAACTCCTGGTATTTGGGTCAAGTTGCAATTTCTTTACACATATTGCAAATAATTCAAAATACAGCCTCAGGATAATATTTAATTTACATATACATGTACATACCTCTCCCGCCTTAATATAGCTCCACTGGCTCCCTGTCAAACAGAAAGCTCTTTTTAAAAAAGCTTGTATTATTTATGTGTCACAATCAGGTTCCTTTGGAGCAGTCCCCTCCAATGCCTACCTTCTAGTGGCACAGAGTCGCTGTCTATTACTAAGCAGAGGTTCAAAGTGATCGGATTAGGGGAAGGATTTTGAGGAGGGCACTGCAGGGAGGGGGATCTGGAACAAGAGGTAGGTGTAGATAAATTATCTGAGCCGAGATCACTGATCACTCTTCTAACTTTCATATGATATGTTAGTTCTAAATCTTACTGTGACTAAGATGTGAATAGAGTTATGGTTACTTTCATCACATTCAACTATGATAGTTCTGTAGATTGCACTACTTGAGTTTACCTAATATCTTTACTCTGCCTCTCAATGAAAAGTTTGATTTCTCCAATAGTTGGTATTTGGATTTCACATAATGTCACTCTAAGAAATAACTCAAGATAGTTCACTCTGGCCAAACAAGAGTTTTATGAACAGTTTGGCATGTGCTCATAACATTAAAGTCACCAGTTTGCTGACAAGCTAGATCTTTTTCTAGTTGGAGTGACTTTGATTTTGACAGTAAGGCTCTATTACTAAGTTTGTCAGAGTGTACTCCTAAGCAGTATTGTCAGAAATAACTTCTCTTGGCCACAGAATACACTCTCTTTTCATGAAGAGCCTATGTTTTACCTTGTTATACACATCAACACTTCCTTCAGCACACGGCGCTTCCATCATCGCTCAAGTAAATCAAGTCAAATTTAAAATGCGGACTCAGAAAGCCATACCAAAAAATTATTACAGCATTAGCACAGTTCATGGTTGACTCAGGGAACAATGAAAAGATGCCTACCTGAAAGAAGGAGGCTTTCAATGACTTTCAGGATTACTCTAGACCACTCCAGCCAAAGATGCTGATTATGAGCGGTCGGAGCAGGGCATGGTCTCTGTTTATGAGATTCAAGATGGCCCCCGGAAGTTGAACTACTTACAGGATTTTGCAGTCAGTTCCTGTGACTGTGGAAGTGTCGCTGAATAGCAGCAAAGAAGGCACCCGTGTCAAATTTTAAGGAAAAATGTGTTAAAGAAAAAAAACAAATTGCAAGCGTATAAGAGGCATAAATTACAAAGTTCTGTGAGTCTTAAGGCATACAATAT
Source organism: Pleurodeles waltl (assembly GCF_031143425.1). Taxonomy (NCBI): domain Eukaryota; kingdom Metazoa; phylum Chordata; class Amphibia; order Caudata; family Salamandridae; genus Pleurodeles; species Pleurodeles waltl. The sequence goes on from NC_090440.1 coordinate 1,555,949,719, forward strand.
ATTCACCACTTGCAATAATGTTTGTTCTTGGCACATGCTGGTACCTCTTTCCAGATACATAGGCCCTCATTACAACCCTGGCGGTTAAAGACCGCCAGGGCTGTTTTGTTTGAAGTGCCGCCAACAGGCTGGCGGTGCTGCTCTTGGAATTACGACCGTGGCGGAAGGGCCGCTGTTGCACCGGCGGTTTCCCGCCACTTTGGTCCCGGCGGTTGTAATCCCCCAAGCAGCGCTGCCCAGGAAATTACGAGTCCCCCTCCGGCCAGCCTTTTCATGGCGGTATGAACTGCCGTGAAAAGGCTGGCAGAAAGGGGAGTCGTGGGGCCTCTGGCATGGGCAGTGCAGGGCCCCCCTGCCACGGCCCCATGGAGCTTTTCACTGTCTGCATAGCCGGCTCCCATGTTGCGGCCGACATCCCTGCTGGGCCGGCGGGTGGAAACCAGGTTTCTGCCCGCCGGCCCAGTGGGGATCTCCAAATGGACACTGCGGGAGTGCGGCCGCATTGGGGGCCGCGCGGTGGATACAACTTGGCGGGCGGCGGTTGCCACCCGCCAATGTTGTAATGAGGGCCATAGTGTTGTAGGACCTCATTACAACCCAGGCCGTCGGTGATAAAGTGGCGTTAATACCGCAAACAGGCCGGTGGTAATTACTGCCAAATTATGACCATGGCGGACACAGCTCAGACAGACAGCCACTTTAACACACTGACCGCCAGGGCTGAATCAACAAGCACCACAGCGGTAGCCGGCAACAGCCAGACGGAAGACAGTGTTCCACCCACCGTATTATGAGAGGCCAATCTGCCACCTTTTCCGGGGTGGTACCAACGACATTAAAAGCCTGGCGGAAACACTGCACAGAAGTCAAAGGACTCACCTGTGGAGACTCAGGGAACAACCACGCCGCCATGGAGCCGAGCATGTCTTCCCCATTCTCTTCTACCTGCTGCTTCACTACGAATACCAAAAACGACGAAGACGACCACGGTGAGTACAGCCGCCTAGCACACAGGGACGGAAGGGAGGAAAACGAGAGTGACACACACATGCAACACCCCCAACACCATACACACAAGCAGATGCAGCAACATAACATATTTACCCCGTACCCCTCAGGAATAATGCAAGGACAAAAGAAATTGATAAAAGTGAGTGTAATAAGATAAATACAGTATAAATGCGTGCATCCAAATCAAAAAGTAAATACATGTTTACAAATGTAGGGACACTGCCCAGTCCTCAATGTTCGTGGGCCACAGGGCCAGATTACAAAGTCCAAGGCCCCACCTCACTCCTGCAACAACTCAGACAGAACACTGCAGGGGCATTAGGTCGAAAATAGCCAGGCACCTCAGGGGGACCGGAACTGGTGGCACCTCAGTCGGAAGATGGTACAACGCCACTGGAGGGGGCAACACGCCCTGTGCTTGATCCTGGGGAGTGCAAGGCCACAGTCTTTCAAGTGGGTGACTTGCTTACATGCTCTGGAGGGGGCAACATGCCCTGTGCTTGATCCTGGGTAGTGCAAGGCCACAGTCTCTCAAGTGGGTTACTTGCCCACATGCTCTGGAGGGGGCAATATACCCTGTGCTTGATCCTGGGGAGTGCAAGGCCACAGTCTCTCAAGTGGGTGTCTTGCCCACTGGTTCTGGAGGGGGCATCATGCCCAGTGATCTTCATCCTGGAGAGGATGGGGTGAGTGGATGGCATCTCCACTGGTTCTGGAGGGGACATTGTGCCCGGTGATCATCCTGGCGAGGATGAGGTGAGTGGATGGGATCTCCACTGGTTCTGGAGGGGGCATTGTGCCCTGTGATCTTCATCCTGGAGAGGATGGGGTGAGTGGATGGCACTGGTTCTGGAGGGGGCATCGTGCCCTGTGATCTTCATCCTGGAGAGGATGGGCTGAGTGGATCGCATCTCCACTGGTTCTGGAGGGGGCATAGTGCCCTGTGATGCAGATCTTTGAGAGTGCAAGGTCACAGTCTCTCAGCTGGGTGTCATACCTATAGGAATTGCAGGGACCAGGCTGCACAATAGCCCATGGACATAGGACTACACACTGTCCGCTGGCCATGGCGGCTGTTCAGTGGTGGCAGTGGTGGTCCTGCTGGCGGAGCTGTTGGTGGTAAAGGGAAGGTTCCAGCCCATCCCCTGCAGCCTCGGATGGCTGCCCACTGGTGCTGCTGCTGGTGGTGCTGATCGTGGTGCTGCTGGCAGAGTTGTTGGTGGGGGGGAGGCTCCAGCCCATCCCCTGCAGCCTCAGACGGCTGCCCACTGGTGCTGATGCTGCTGGTGGCGGTGCTGGTGGCGGGGCTGCTGGCGGACCTGGTGGTGGGGGGAGGCTCCAGCCCATCCCCCACAGCCTTGGACGGCTGCACCACCATGGTTGGTGGTGGGGTCTCTGACTGAGTCCCAGCACCAGGCCCCAAGTCCTCACTGGCAGCTGGTGCAGGCCCCTTGCCCTTTCTTCCTGCAGCACTTGGGGATGGCTCCTTGCCCTTCTAACCTGCAGCACTTGGGGTTACCTCCTTGCCCTTCTTTCCTGCAGCACTTGGGGCTGCCTCCTTGCCCTTCCTTTCTGCAGCACGTGAGCAAGGCACCCTTTCTGGCTGGCTGGCTGGTGGCTGGGATCATTTCCCACCTTTTTTTACTGGGAACACTACTGTGCCCGTGGACTGGGTGGCTGAGGTGCTTGCCTGGGTTTTGATCACCCTGGCGTGAAGGACAGTGGGGAGTGGTAGGGAAGAGGTCAACACGTGAAGAGGAAAAGCTTCTTAGGGACATTGGGGTGGGAAGAGGGAGATGGTTTGGGAGTGGTTGTAGGAGGTGTAAGTCTGCTGTGTTTGGGTGCAGGTGCGTAGGCTGGATGCTGTTGTGAGGTACATGGCTGTTGGGTGTCTGAGTGCTTGCGTTTGTGTACTTTGGGAGGAGGGGGCACATACACAGTGGGCGAGGACACAGAGGACGTGTGCATGGATGTGGGGGTGGAGACTGCCAGTGAGGGGTGTGTACTGATAGGTTTGCTGGTTATAGGGTAGTCGATGACGATGTAGTGCTTGCAGGTGTGAGTGGAGATGCAACTGGGAGGGAGGTAGACTAGGAGGAGGAGGGGGACACAGTGGAGGCAGTGGATGTTGGTATGTCTGCATCTGAATGGTGTTTGTGTGAGTGCCTGTGGGATGAAGTGTGGTGCTTGTGTTTGCCATATCCACTCTTGTGTGTTGTCCTGGGTGCATGGTCATTTGCCTGTGTACTTGGGATAGGTTGGGATTGAGGGGAATGGGATTGGGCAGAGGAAGTTGGAGCGGGGAGGGTGGAAACAGGGACAATAGCTGCCATCAGAGAGGAGGCCAGGGCCTGGATTGATTTCTGTTGGGTCGCCAAGCCAGTGTGAATGCCCTCTAGAAATGCATTGGACTATTGCATTTGGGCTGCCAGCCCCTGGATGGCATTCACAATGGTTGACTGCCCAACAGAGATGGATTGCAGGAGGTCAATAGCCTCCTCACTCAGGGCAGCAGGGCTCTCTGGGGCAGGGCCTGAGGTACCTGGGTGAAGGAGATGCCCACCCTCTTGGGTGAGCGGGCATGGGAAACTCGCCAAGGGGCTGCTGGGAGGGCAGTGCTGGTACTGGGGTGGCGGCTGTAGCTGTAGATGGAATGGGCACATAAGTGTCCGCCACCACCAGGGAGCTTCCATCGGAGGAGGTATCTGTGTCTGAACTGTCCCCTTCAGTCTCCGAACGTGGTGCTCCCCTCGCCCTCTGTCCCACTGGTGCCCTCGCCATCGGTAGATTCGGCCTCCTGGGTCCTGTGGGATGCAGCTCCCTCCATCGCCATTGCCTCTGCTCCTCCGCCAGATGATGCTAATGCACATAAGGACAGGTGACAAAACAAAAAGGGGAGGGGGAAGAGACAAAGGATTCACTTGGTCAATGGTGGCACCAACACCACCGTTAGAGTACACAACGCACACACACACACACACACACACACACACACGGAACAGCCCTACGCGCTAGGCAATGCTCTACCAGTTACAATGCTAGTCACCAGCCCATGGATAGGGACACATACTTCCAACTGCAGCATACCTGAGACCCACAGACCCCTGCCCAGTAGTGGATGCCTACTATCTTGGTTGGAGGACTTTCACATCAGAACCCTGCCCAACATGGGACCTACTCTGCAATGTGAGGCCTGGCCTAGGGGCTCCCACAGGCCCACATCCCTACCCGGATACCACCCCACCAGGCGTAAGTTGTAATGAAGTACACTGTACTCACCCCCTTGTTGCTGCTGTGATGCCCCCAAGCGCCGATCTAGTTCCGGATAGGCCACTGCCAGTATGCGGGCCATCAGGGGGGTCAGGGTTCGAGGGTCACCCTTTCCTCATTTGGAGGCCATCCCCAGCTGGGCCTCTGCTGTCTTCCGTGCCCAGCATCTCAGTTCCTCCCACCGTTTCTGGCAGTGGGTGCTCTGCCTGCCATAGAACCCCAGGGTCCGCGCGTCCGTGGCAATGGCACGCCATATACCCTTCTTTTGATGGGCGCTGACTTGCAGAGAAATACACACAGGGAAAGATATTAGTCCGACCATCCTGCCAGTTACACTTATGGCCCACCATGCCCCTTCCCATCCCCATTAGCACAGACATGGCCCAGCGTACATGCTGCACTCTGCCCGGGACCCATCCACCAACCACCCCCTACATGAGGCTTTCACACACACCACTACATGCATTCATGCTCCATGCAGCGTACTCACAGTTTACTCCCCTGTTGGTCTGGAGGCCCATTCAACAGTCGGTACTGGGGTAGGACCCAATACACCAGTCACTCCAACTCCACTCATGGGAAGGGAGGGCAGGGGGTAGGCCATGAGTCCTAAATGCGTCACAGTACCCAAATTCACATTTTGGACATATGTCACCGAAAAGTGTAACAATCACAATATGCATTGACCTGTAGTAGTTACAATGTACAGATAATGACTCTTTTGCCCCTTAGATTGCAACCGCTGCAGATGAATAGTTTAGTTTAGTTTAGTTTAAATTAAAGGATTTATAAAGCGCATAGTTACCCTAGGGCATCCCAGTGCTGACGTAACATGACTACTACAAGGAACAGAGAAAAAGTCCAGAGAAGTTAGCTTAAAAAAAGAATAGATTTTAGCTTCTTCCTGAAGAGCTGCTCTGAGGGTTCATGACGGAGCTCAGACGGGAGAGCATTCCAAAGGCGGGCAGCCTTGGTGGAAAAGGAGTTGCCTCCCCAGGCTCTCTTGAACCAAGGAATATTAGCATGCCAGAAGGAAGATGATCTCAAACTTCTGGTGGGGTCGTAGATAAGGATCCGTTTTCTAAAGAACATTGGGCCCTCATCATGTAAAGCCCTGTGAACAATGCACAGGGCTTTAAAATGAATGCGCTGCTTGATAGGAAGCCAGTGAAGTATCGAAAAAGCCGGCTTTGCAGACAGATGTCTAGGCAGATTAGTGAGAAGCCTGGCAGCTGCATTCTGCACTATCTGCAACTTCTTTATCATATAGGCCGGGGAACTAAGAAACAGAGAGTTCCCATAGTCGGGGCGGGAAAGAATCAAGGTTTGAATGAGGATACTTCTGGCCATGGAAGGTAAGAGATTAAAGATCTTCCTAAGAACTCTTAGGAGACCAAAACATGTGGAAGAGACTTTGTTAGCTTGAAAATCCATAGTCAAGCAAGGGTCCAACCAGAAGCCAAGGCTTTTTACATGGGCTTTGGGAGAAGGAAGATTGTTAAAAGTTTCTGAAAATGATGAGAGGGGAGGGGCCGGGGAGCCATTACCTAAGACAATAACTTCAGATTTTCCGTCATTAAATTTAAGTTTGGATTGAATCATCCAATCTCCAATATCCTTCATACAGCAAGAAAGATTGGCCGCGGATGAGTCCTCAGAGCTAGAGAGGGATATCACAAGCTGGGTATCGTCGGCATTGGTAACCAGGGAAAAATTGTGAGGAACAATGACTTTAGCCAGTGGGGATAAATAAACATTAAAAAGGGTCGGACTCAGGGAGGAGCCCTGAGGGACTCCACAGGTCAACAGAAGGATTTCAGAAAAAAAAGCACAGTCCAAGACTTGAAAAGATCTTCCTTTAAGAAAGAAGGAGAGTCAGGACAGGGCTGAACCTCCTATCCCCATTTCAGAGAGCCTGCTGCAAAGAAGATTGTGGTTCACCGTATCAAAGGCTGCGCTAAGATCAAGTAGAATGAGGGCCACGTAGGCCCCTTGATCCAGAAGTTGACGGGCCGACTCGGTCACCGTAAGAAGAGCCGACTCAGTACTATGTTGAGCTCTAAAGCCCATTTGGGTAGGATGAAGGAGCTCATGGCTCTCAGGATAGCAGGTTAATTGATAGGCCATCAATAGGAGATGGAGACATCCCCTGTGTACAGACCCTTGATGGACTTGGCAACAGTGGAGGACAGGCACATTATCCTCACCTATAGACTGGATAGGGCCACAATCACAGAGCTGTGTGTCCAATTGGAGCCTGACCTAATATCTGCTATCTGTCATCCCACTGGGATCCCCCCTCTTGTGAAAGTCCTATCTATGCTCCATTTCTTGGCAACTGGTTCTTTCCAAGTGACAGTGGGCTTGGCAGCAGGAATGTCACAGCCAATGTTCTCAATAGTTCTGACCAGAGTGTTGGCTGCCCTGATTAAACACATGTGCAGCTACATCGTTTTCCCCTAGGTGGAGAATTTGGCCTCAGTGAAGGCTGACTTCTATGCAATTGGATATATCCCCAAAATCATAGGTGCAATTGATGGGACACATATTGCATTTGTCCCCCCCCAGCAAAAAGAACAGGTCTTCAGAAACCGTAAAAGTTTTCACTCCATGAATGTGCAGATGGTGTGTTTTACGGACCGGTACATCTCCCATGTCAATGCTAAGTATCCAGGCTTGATGCATGATGCTTTTATCCTGAGGAATAGCAGCATCCAAAATATGATGGCCCAACTCCAAAGGTGCCAGGTGTGGCTAATAGGTGAGCCATGGTTCCCATCAAGTGGATGTTGGTGTATAGGTATGTTGTGGGCCATAAGGGTTAGTGTGTGGCTAACAGTTGTCCTTCGATATTTGCAGGTGACTCTGGTTACCACAACCTCTCATGGCTACTGACCCCTGTGAAGAATGCCAGGAAAGGGCAGAGGAATGTTACAATGAAGCACATGGGCAAACAAGAAGGATAATAGAAAGGACATTCGGCCTCCTGAAGACCAGGTTTCGTTGCCTTCATCTAACTGGTGGATCCCTGTACTACTCGCCCAAGAAGGTCTGCCAGATCATCGTGGCATGCTGTATGTTGGACAACCTTGCTTTACGACTCCATGTGCCTTTTCTGCAGGAGGAGTAGGCTGGAGATGGCCGTGTGGCTGCAGTGGACCCTGTGGACAGTGAAGATGAGGAGGCAGAGGATGAGGACAACAAAAGTGCAGTTATTTGTCAATACTGCCAATGACACACAGGTAAGACAGTGTTATTTTACTTTTCATTGACAGTTTGGTGTGTGACATTGTCACCGGCAGGCTGTGGATTCCTACTTCTCTGCCCACTCACTGTACCTTTTGGCATCTCTTTTTGCAGATGTTGGTGCCCTACTATTGCTCCTGGTGTGTTCACTACAGCCAACCACAGGTCCTTCCTATGTAAACAATACTGTACAGTTGAATTGCAAAGTTTGAAACTTGGTAAAGAAATGCATTTAGAAATCATTTGACATACTCCATACTTATATTTTTTCAAAGTGTGTTTATTGCAGTGCTCTGAATAAAAGGGGGTTGTGCAATGCGCTGAGTTGATGATGGGGGAAAGTCCAGGGTAGAGTCCAGTCTATTGGTGCACAAGGTCAGTGTCCAAGGGGGCATAGGAAGGTGAGCAATGGCAGTTCAAGGTGGACAGTGTGACAGAGTGGGACACAAGGGTGACATTCAGGAGAGTCTTATTTCCTGGCGGGGGTCTTCGCAATAGTCTCTGGCTTCCGCCTGGATCACAGGGAACATTTGCGGGGTGGTTTTCCTTCTGCAGTGGGAGGAGTGCTGGTGGCCTGTTGGTCCTGTGGTAGGGCCTCTTGTCTACTAGCGGCAGAGGAGGTGGAGGGCTGTTCAGTAGTCTGGCTAGTGTCAGGGGCCTGCTGTTGTGCCACTGCCTCCCTCATACTGTTGGCCATGTCTGCCAGCAACCCTGCAATGGAGACCAGGGTGGTGTTAATGGCCTTCAAGTCCTCCCTGATCCCCAGGTACTGTCCCTCCTGCAGCCGCATGTTCTCCTGCATCTTGTCCAGGATCTGGCCCACTGTATCCTGGGAATGTTAGTATGCTCCCAGGAACACAGTGAGTGCCTCCTGGAGGGTCGGTTCCCTGGGCCGGTCCTCCCCCTATCGCACAGCACTCCACCCGGCTTCACTGTTGTCCTGTGCCTCTATCCCCTGAACTGTGTGCCCACTGCCACTGACCCCAGTTCCCTGATAGTCCTGGGTTTGTGGTGTGCCCTGGGGTCCCTGTAGTGGTGGACACACTGCTGATTGACGTGTCCTGTGGACAGAGGTATGGGCCTGCTGGGTGGGTGCTGTGGTGGTGTTTCCTGTGGGGGGAGGCTCTGTGGTGGTGTGAGACTGTGCCTGGGTAACTGACTATCCCTGATGGGCCATGTTGGTCATCCAGATCCAGGTGACCAGAGCTGCTGTCATCACTGTGGGACTCTTCAAGGGAGCACTGGATGTTGCTGGCATCTCTTCTCTGGTGACATTGGCTGGGATACCTGTGGGGATGTAAATGCAGTGTTATTGTTTCTGTGTGTGACATATTGTGCATGGGTGGGTTGCCCTCTATGGTTGTTAATACCCTGTCAGCTTTGCCTTGTGTGAGTTGGTATTCAGTGGGCTAGGCGATTCTCTCTAGTGTGCATGCTGTAGTGATAGGTGTCCATGCAGGTCTGTGAGTGGTGTCCATGCATTGGTGTTGCATGCATGGCTTGGAATTGGGATGAGTGGGTTGTGATAGTGGGGTGTGTGGGAGGTGGTAGAGTGATGGGAGTGGGGGTGAGGGTGGGGGTATGTGATGCCATGCAGGTGGGGAGGTGTTAGTAGTAAAGAGTTGACTCACCAGAGTTCAGTCCTCCTGCTACTCCTACCAGGCCCTCAGGATGCATGATTGACAAGACATGCTCCTCCCATGTTGTTAGTTGTGGGGGAGGAACTGGGGGTCCACCGCCAGTCCTCTGTACTGAGAGCTGGTGTCTTGCTGCAATGGAACGCACCTTCCCCCATAGTTTGTTCCACCTCTTCCTGATGTCATCTCTTGTTCTGGGGTGCTATCCCACGGTGTTGACCCTGTCCACGATCCTCCGCCATATCTCCATTTTCCTAGCAATGGATATATGCTGCACCTGTGATCCAAATAGCTGTGGCTCTACCCGGACGATTTCTTCCACCATGACCCTGAGCTCCTCCTCAGAGAATCTGGGGTGTCGGTGTGGTGCCATGGGTGTAGTGTGAGTGGTGGGGGTGAGGTGGTATAGGGTGATGTGTTGGGGTGTGTGATGAAAGGTGCGTGGGTGCTGTATAGGTGATGGTGGTATGTGGCTCTGGTTGTGTAAGTGCTCTTGCTGTCCCTCTCTCTGCTGGCAATTCTTTGTAGTCATAAAGGGTTGTAGGTAGTGTAGGTGTTTGTTTTATGGTGTTGTTGGTGTGGTGTGTGTATGGCTATCAGGTGTTTGTAGTTTGAAATGTCCAATGCGCTGTGGTATGTACTGCCAATTGTTCACCGCTATTGAATGTCCACCATGATGATTCGTCAGTCATAATGTGGTGGGCGTAGTTCTGTTGGCATAACGGTGTGGGTTTTGCGATAATGACATATAGTTAATAAGATATGATCTTTGTGGGAACCAACTGTCCCTAGCTACTTAGAATGTTGAGAAAGAGAGGCATGTTTCAACTGTATTACAAGAAATTAGATTATTTATTGAAGGAGCTGAGGTCCCTCTTCAAGAAATACTCACAATCCTTGGCAGGGTGAGCCACAATTGTCAATAACTAAACCTGTGTGTAAGCCTCTGGTAGCTTGGCACAAAGCAGTCAGGCAATGTGTTTTTGCAACACTCAAACAGCAACAAAGTGAAAAAACAACATATAAAAATGCAGATGACGCAGTTTAAGTCACCTGCACCCCTAAAGCTTTGCGCCTTTTAATACATTCTTTTGTTGGTTTTATGGCAAATCTTAATTCATTGACAAATTTTACGAAGTCATTTCTAATGACCTCTGACCCGAAGCGTTCAAGACTGTGGTCTATCACTGCAGGCACAAATATTTTATCAAGCACTAGCACTTTCTCCTACTTGGGGGTAACCTTCAGTTCATCTGGGTCGTGGACTCTGCATATTGTACTAAATAGAGTCATGTTTTCAAGGGCAGCTAGGGTAATACTTAGCTTTCCATCACCAAAGGGAGGGAGGCCTCTTAAACCCTTCTTGCAAATATACACTGCTCAATGCGCCCTTATTGTGACCTACAGGGTGGGAATCTGGGGTTTAGGTGACTTTACAAACCCTCAGAGGGAGGAAAATCGCTTTTGTCAGAGGATACTATCGGCCCCATGTATCAACCTCTCGTTTTTCTTCTCACAGTGAGTTGGGCCTAGATTACATGAGTTATTATATTCACAGTCGCCTGGCACTTCTGTGGCTATCCATTTGGAGTTCAGAAGACACAACAGTATCAAGAAATATAATTAATGATTGTTTGGCCTTGGTTGGCTCATGTTAAGAAATCTTTGGAAGGAATGGGTTTGGCCGGTCTATTCCTAAATAGAACACGACAGACTGTTGCATTTAGGAAGCAAGTAAAGTTTGCATTATTAGACAAGGTCAAAATAGAAAGGCTATGGGTTGAAAGCAAAACATCCACGGTTATAAATTAGGAGAGTTCCCCACTGGTTATTTGTGGAATACTAATAGGAGGTGGGCACACATCCTGTTGTTCTGCTTTAGAGCTGACATAATAAAATATTCTTTATACTTCCGGCTCGCGCATCAGCACACGTTTAGTTTGAAAGTACACCTGTGCAATCATCTGTCAAAACAAACCATGATGCACTTTACCTTTTTTTGTGGCTACTGTACATTGTACACAAAAAGATGTATTTTGCCTTTCATGAAACTTAGAAAAATAAGATCTTGTATGCAAGCCTACTGTATTCAATGATCATTGATAGATGATGAAACTTGTCGCTGCGTAACCATGTTCCTCCAAGCTGCAGTATATTCTAGGGGATCAATGTTAGTGGATTGAATTTCAATTATGTTTTAAAATAAACTTCCTATTGTGGTACGTGGCCTAGTCCTACTAAGAATATTGCTGTGATTCTTGATTTTATAGGAACTGTTAGAATTATTAATATGTGACCTAAACTTTTATTGATACACCTGTATACTTTATAGTTTTATTTGTTTGTTTACTTGTACGGTTATTTCATAGCTGAATACATTTCTTTCTAATCTGAATCTGAACATAGAAAAACCCTACCAATTTAGGAAAATTGAGAGTATAAGAAATGAAATGACACCAAAATGTTAAAAAAAATCCAATAGGCAGAACAGGAGATATGAATTTTAAACATTTGAACTAACGATAGCACAACAAAGCACAAAGCACCATCCACAGTTACGTGGTCATGCTAGACAGGATCAAAGTCTTACCGCAATGGAGCGTGGGTAGGATACAGTGATAAGGTCGTTCCCCCTTCAAGAGATACTATTGGACTTTCAAGAAAGTCAGGGAAGATAGAGTCTTCAGGGGGTCAGGGCAGCAGTCTGGATCTGAAGGAGTCATGGATGACATGGAGCCACTGGACAAATTCTCAGTGTCATTGACAAAGGCAGGAGAAGCTTTGAGTGGGAAAAGTCAGGATTTTGCATCAAGGAGGTCATCATCGTCAATGAGGTGCTGTTCCACGTCCTTCAGGCCTGGTGAAGATTTCTATCTTCGGACATAGAAGTTTTTCTGGAGCTTTGATTTTCCCAGAGGGGCAAGACCTCCAGCTGTAGCTGCAGGGGGCTTGGCAAGACCAGACAGCAACATCGGGAGGCCCCTCTGAACCAAACTGTAGGCTGCAGAGAAGAATGTAGCAGGAGCAGCAGTTAAGTACATCCCAAAAGTGTTGCACCTTCAGCTGGCAGGTCAGTCTCCGTCCCATGCCATTCAACTACAGAAGGCAAAGATCTAAGGGAATACCAGACAAAAGATGCTCCTTTCTAGCACATATCATTGATATAAGTTATGTCTTGTAACCAATCTTGTACCTTTGGAAGGGGCCCCTCCCCCAGTTAAAAGCCACACACCTCTTTGCTAGCATTACTGAAAGCGCTGTAAACCTGTGCTGCCAGCAGGTATATCATGCAATGGGTCTGGGCACAGATGCACTCTCATCACAAGGGACCAGAAGTTGAAAATGGTGATTAGTAATCCGCCACTCCCTGGCACACCCAGGCCTGGTGACAGATCCCTGCTTACAAGGCATTCACCACTTGCATTGTAAGCCCTCCTGAAGACCATTTCAACTAACCCATTGGTGAAGCGAAATTTGAAATTAAGTCATCCATGCCTTTTGTTGATGGATACTGCCTACATTTCGGTGTTTGTTAGTAAGTAAGGGTCTGCTTCCCACTTGTCCTTTTTAACATTTCTCCTCACACTGTCTCTGCTTGTATATATTAGCAGAGTTTGAACACTAAGGGCCTGATTCACAAAGGTAAACTTAAACTTTTGTGTAGGTTTATGATTTGTTGCGATACATAAAGAATTTAACGATTTGGGGATTGTATTGTAGGAGGCATTGTTTTTGCCCCCTGCTGTCTTTTATGTTACGTTTATGTGCAGCATGAGGCCAGAACACTAGCCCTGCGAATATCTGCACCCAGTGATGGGGGCTGTTGAATCTTTGATTTCTCCTATTCAAGTGGCATTGGGTCATTGAAAATCATTTGCTTAGTATTTTCTCATGTCTTCCAACTAACTTCAACAGTTCCACTGTTCAATTTTCTCATGACCATGCAGCCGGGGAATCTCACTTTCTCTCCAGGTTGCAACAAAATGATTCTCCTCTTTATACTTTTCATGACAGATATATGGCCCCCATCCTTCCATCCCACTTCCCAGTATGATACAATAAAATCAAACCTGAGTAGGCTCCGGGCAGTGTGGCGGAGGAGGCAAAAAGAACAGATGATTGATGAAATGCTGAACAAATCAAACATTCGCCCCCAGTCACAGGTCTGGGTTTAATTCATTGTTGTTTTTGCATGCCATGCCATTCCAATTTGGACACACCCATATGCAAATCAATCTTGACACTGCTCCCCATGGAAACAGTTTCACCCGAACTGTGAGGCCCAGGCCTTGTTTGACTAGAAACAAGTATGCTGGGACCGGTTTGGGGGTATCACTCTTCATCAGCCAGGCTAGCTTGAATCCAGGGTCATAGCGAGCATGTGACCCACCTCAGGGCATTTCCTTCTCACTTAGGGCGACAAATGCAAAGAAAACAGATAATGGACGGAATGTTGAGCACATCAAACATTCGCCATCAGTCACAGATCTAGGTTTCATCCATCATTTTTTTGCACCCCATGCCATTCCAGTTTGAATCCAGTGATATGCAAATCCATCTTGACCCTGCTTTCCATGGGAACAGTCCAGCCTGAACTGCAAGGCCAGGTCCTCCCTTGACCGAAAACAAGCATCCTGGGACTGGTTTCTTGATAGCACCCCTCAACATCCAGGCTAGATTGAATCCAATGGCATAGTGAGCATGGGATCCACGTGTGGGCATAACCTTACCACTTAGGGTGACAAATGTGAAAAGAACAGTTGAAGGATGGAATGCTGAATACATCAAAGTTTCACCCTCAGTCACAGATCTGGGTTTATCTATCTTTTTTTGCATGCCATGCCATTCCAGTTTGGACCCAGCGATTTGCAAACCAGCTTGACCCTGTTCCCCATGGGAACGGTCCAGCCTGAACTGCCAGGCCAGGTCCTATCTGGACCAGAAACAAACATCCTGGGATGGAGGAGGGCCTCATATTATGGAGAGGAATTTGTCTTCAGGCCAGGTGTCTAGGACTTTAGTGGGTCAGCAGTTTCTTCAGTACCAAAGTGCTGGTGTTAGTGAACCAGCTGGGAACATCAGTAGCTACAAGCCACCTGAAGTTCTACAAGGTCAATCAAATGAGGGTAAGAGTAACACAAGGGTTCATACATTCAATTAGGGGTGTAATGATGATGTTACCATAAAAAACGCCTGAATCCTGCCCCTTTGTTGTGGTAATGATGAATGTCCCACCCTTGCCTCAGAATACATTTGAGTTGTCGGATCAATTAAAAAACAAAGGGTCTGATTTAGAGTTTGGTGGATGGGGTTACTTCATCACAAAGGTGACGGATATCCCATCTGCCATATTACGATTCCTTAAAAACCTATGAAAATCGTAATAGAGCAAATGGATATCCGTCACGTTTGTAACCAAGCAACCCATCTGGCAAACTCTAAATCTGGCCCTAAGTCCTTCACTGGTTACAAGTTAAGTTTATTCTTCCTGTTTTCGAGGCCAACAATATTTTGTTTGTTTGTAAGGAGGGTTGGGTGGATTGGTCATTTAAAGAAGATTCTCAAATAGGCGGTGCACGGCGAAAAGGGCAAATAAATCAATAATATATAGAAGAGACCAAAGTCCAGAGTTCCAGTAGTGCAAGTGAACAGTCCTTATTTGTAATGTTTCATAACAGTCCAAGGTGTTGATTCCACACCGTTCCGTGGATGAAGAAGTTAAAGCCAGGAGAAATAACATAAAATAACCATATGTTGTTACAATTCCATAAACAAATTAGATGACACTTGAGATGAATAGCCAACGTGTTTCGCCCAACAAAGGGGCTTCTTCAGGGCTGTAATGTAATGAGAAATAAATATATACTATACTATCCATAGTTTGGAGAATAAATATTTAGATAAATATAAAAAAGCAAGATGTGAAAGTGAAACGAGAAAGCTAATACTGTGTACCAACACAGTGTTAAAAGTGATAAGCCCAAATATGAGCCATTCCATATCATGCAGGAAAAGAAAAGTATCATAAACAGTGCGCAAGGAATATCCAAAAACTGGGTTAACTGAAAAGATTACGATGTTTAAAGGCTCCCACGCACTCCCTACCCCTAACAGCATGTCACGCTTTAAGGATAAACGTGAAGAACTAGCCATGGAACTATTTAGTTCTTCATCCAATACTAATCCATCTGATGTACCAACACACAAGACACACTGGCCCTCATTCGGACCTTGGCGGGCGGCGGAGGCCGCCCGCCAAAGTCCCGCCGTCAAAATACCGTACTGCGGTCGCAAGACCGCGGCGGGTATTTTGACTTTTCCCCTGGGCTGGCGGGCGGCCGCCGAAAGGCTGCCCGCCAGCCCAGGGGAAAACGACCTTCCCACCATGAAGCCGGCTCGTAATCGAGCCGGCGGAGTGGGAAGGTGCGACGGGTGCTACTGCACCCGTCGCGTATTTCACTGTCTGCTATGCAGACAGTGAAATACTAGCGGGGCCCTCTTACGGGGGCCCCTGCAGTGCCCATGCCATTGGCATGGGCACTGCAGGGGCCCCCAGGGGCCCCGCGACACCCCCTACCGCCATCCTGTTCCTGGCGGGCGAACCGCCAGGAACAGGATGGCGGTAGGGGGTGTCAGAATCCCCCATGGCGGCGCAGCGAGCTGCGCCGCCATGGGGGATTCAAATGGGCAACGGAAAACCGGCGGGAGACCGCCGGTTTTCCATTTCTGACCGCGGCCAAAGCGCTGTGGTCAGAATGCCCAAGGGAGCACCGCCGGCCTGTCGCCGGTGCTCCCGCCCCCGTTGGCCCTGGCGGTGCAACACCGCCAGGGTCATAATGAGGGCCACAGTCTGAAAGCTAAATTTCCGAAGTTGGAAAGGCTCAAAAAACAAGAATTGGCTAGATGGTGGGAGGGGATCACCTTACAAAAATATCTGGACAACAAAAAGATACCCAGGGGCCTTAGAATTTAGATTTTTCCCACATATGAGGATTTAGATGAGGACTCATTAAAAGAATGGGAGGCCAACTTGCAGCATGCATCTTTTAACATGATGCGTATACTAATTCGGCATACTGATAAGAAGGTAACCAAACTCCAGGGGGACATTGAGGTGCTAGAAAGAGAGATTGATGAGGTTACCCAAAAAAACCTGGTGAAGAAAAATTATGAAATTTTGGATAAAATAATTGACGATTACCAAATGTACCTAAGGGATAAGAAACAACGTAAAGTTACGTGATGACCTAGACTACAAATTGGGCAGAATATACACCTTTGCACTCAAATATGATAATGTGAAACTTGCTGAGCCTCTAACCATTAGGAGACACAATACTGTTGACACAGATATGTCCAGTGGGAGCTCCATTTCCTCAATTGATAGCTGCAAATCAAAAGAGAGTGGTTCTTCCATGCAGATTTCTTGTGATGTTTCTAACAACAACAATTTTTTTGTGGAAATGGAACGACTGCACCAAGGTACAAGAATTACCCGCAAGGATACAAGACCAGAAGGGGTGGGAAACAATGGAAACAGAGATACAGGAAAATCGGGGGTCAGAACCAGGTCCAAAAAGGATTAACACCCGTCTTACTTAATGCAGACAAGACTGAGGGTGATTTGACTATTATCAACTTGTCCGATCAAATTCTGAGTACTACTGAATGTAAACTACTGAGTAAAGGTTTAGGCTTTTGTCCTACTCAGACTAATGACCCCGTAGAGGTCTTCATTGACTTATTTAAATTTACACGTCTCCTTAAACTTAGAAACTATTTTTCTTCCGCCCTGGATGGAGACTTAAGAAAATCCCAACCAGAGACCCATAACGAAGACCCTTCTATTCCTGATAAACATCCCTCTATTCAGTTGGTCTCTGACCTTCATGATGTACAGTTACTCATGTCCCTAGAAGATGACTGTAGGGAAATAGAAGATATCCGGAGAGACTTGGGGATTTCAGAGAAAATTGAAAGAACTACTAAATTCAAACCTCGGTCTAAATTCATACCAGCCAGTTCTCATAGTAATATCGAGTTATTTGCCAAAAGAGTCTCTCTTGATTTACACCATACTTTGAATACTCACATACACAATTGGTATCAACGTGACAACTTGGATGTTACAGAAAGGGAGGCTCTTCGGAACCTCAAGAATGATCGATCGATTGTTATACGCGAGGCCGATAAGGGAGGCAATGTGGTGGTTATGAATCACGGGGATTACATGGAAGAAATCAATAGACAACTAGCTGACACTACTTGTTATAAACATCTTACACATAACCCCATCGGTGGCTTGATTGAATATATTAACAAGTTGTGGGGTTGGTACGAATTTGGTTTACTTTCAGATGTTGAATTCAAATATCTAACTGTTAAAAACCAGAAATTTCCTTGCATCTACATACTTCCTAAGGTACATAAAGGTGGTAACTTCCCCCCTGGAAGACCCATTATCTCAGGGATAGACTCCCCTACGGAAAAAATATCTGAATATGTGGATTTCTACCTACAGAAATTTGTCTGTAATTTACCTTCTTTCATACAGGACAGCAAAGATATCCTCAATAAATTTGATGATTTCACTTGGTCTGAGGATCTCATCTTTGCAACTATGGATGTAAATAGCCTGAACACATGTATATGTAAATCCTTTGGGATCCAAGCTGTCACTATGTTTCTTAATACCAGAATTGCAGATTGCTTTACACATAACCAAATGCTTTTCCAGATGATTGATATCATTCTGTCCAGAAACTACTTTTTACATAATAATGAGTGGTACCAACAGACACAGGGGACGGCGATAGGTTCGAAATTTGCCCCATCATATGCCTGTTTGTTCATGGGCTGGTACGAAAAACTACACGCCTGGGGCAAACTTGCCTCATCATGGAAGGATTCTATTGTATTCTGGGGATGATACATTGACGACATCATTATCATTTGGAATGGGACTGCTGATCAACTTATCCAGTACCATGCCTTTCTTAATAATAATCCTTATAATGTACAACTTAGCTTACACAACAACAAAAACACCATAGAGTTCTTGGACATCAGATTTTACATAGAACATAATAGTATACAGAGTGTACTCTTCAGGAAATCCACAGCATGTAATGGTCTTCTTCACGCCACCAGTGCCCATCCCCCTTCGGTTATTCACAAGATCCCGTATGGAGAAATGGTACGCGTTAGACGCAACTGTAGCACCAACGATATTTTCTATACACAGATCCAGCACACCAGACACCGATTCACCAATAGGGGCTATAATGCTGATATTCTATCACAGGGCGTTCATCGCATCATGAAGGCCCCCAGAAAGGACACCCTGATTGTGAAAACACATGGGAATAATAAGACTCGGAAGGACTTTTTATCTTTTGTGACTCGGTACACGGCCCATAGTCAGGATATCTTTAATATTCTCAAACGCCACTGGCCCTTATTGACTGATGTCCCGGGTCTCAAAGGAATCATATCCAACAAACCTAAGATTACTTACCATAGAGGACTAACCCTCAGAGATTATCTGTGTCCCCGTTACATTTCTTCTCCTAGTCCCGCTATGTGGCTTCCTATGAAACCCAAGGGTTTCTACATATGTCATGATTGTAACATTTGTATTTTTGGTCATGACAAAACCAAAGACTTTTGTTATCATAACACCAAGAGATTTACCATTCATCATTTCATTAACTGTAATACCAAATTTGTTGTCTACATTTTGGGCTGTGCTTGTAAAAAGGTCTATGTGGGTAGCACGATACGCCCACTAAAACTTAGAATACAGGAACACTTACGAGCTATAAGAAAACAGGATTTCACTTATCCACTTGCTATACATATGACATTGACTCATTCCAATGATCCAACTATTTGGTTTCACGGTATTGAATATGTTCCCATCCACCCCAGGGGGGGTAACAGAGAACTAACTTTGCGCCAAAAAGAGGTGGCCTGGATCTGCAGCATCCAAGCCGTGGAACTGGGCCACAATACGGATCATGAGCTTCATTATTTCCTCTAGGGTGCTTGTTTTTGGTTCCCAATGTTACTTGCTTTTCAATATGATTGTATTATTGGGGGTGTGTAACACTTCTTCTTTTCTCCCATTTTTTTTGTTTGTGATAGACACATGTTATGTTTCTCTATTTTTTCTGTTACATATTTTTGTCTTTTCGAGTATCATGTTGCACTCTGCTATATTGCACACATTTTGTTGTTTCAACATTCATGATCAATATTATGGTTGAACTGGTAATACTTGTCATCATATGTATTTTTACAATGTGTTTACATTTCCCTCTGTTGACATGTATGTGTATTTTCTTATGCCAACCAAACTCTGTTTGATTACATTAATGTTTGGGCTTACTTGCCCTCTATCTCCCCCCTGTATCTCCCCCCTCCCTCCCCCCTGTCCCCCCTTTCCCTTTATTTTTCTCATTCTTTTTACTTTGCTTTTCTATTCCCTCTCGATATACTCATCTTTTTAGTCCACTCATACTCTATGGATATCCAGTCAGTTGGGTATATATTTTCCTTTTTTATAATTTTCTTTGTTTTCTTATTTAATTCATCTTAATATGGTCGTCTTTTACTTTTTTCCCTTTGTCCCGTGCTCATTGTTAGCATGTACTTGCTGTTACTATAATCAGCCCCAATATGGCGGCCCGTTTGGTCCTTCTTCTATTTTTATTCCCAAGAGCCTTTATTTTCTCGCGTTCACACACGGGTTTGTCTGCTTGGTGTCCGGCTCCATACAAGGGCCGGACGCGCACGATTACTCGCGGTCGTTTTGATCGCACTGAGGCAATTATTCTGAACGCGTGAATTTCTGCTGTTCCACACTTGCGGTAAGGCTCATACTATCCCCATTTATCCTATTTTTCTTTCCCTTTTACGCTTGGCTTCGTTTGTTCATGGTTCAAATATTTCCACTCTTATTTTCTGGAGCTTTATGGACAGGTCTTGGGCATTTCGTCATGAGATCCATCTTACTGTCCTACTCTTTATCTTCAGTAATTGTAATCATGTGGTATCTATATATACTTTCTGCTACTTTTTTAGCGCTTACCTCATTTGATTTTTATGCCTTTTTTCTATATGGATGTATCTCCATTTACTCTTTATCTTTACTGATTTAAGTTTGTCCTGGTTTTATGTTTCCAGGCTATGATTCTACTTACATATTTGATATTACTACCACTGACTGGACATTCCTGATGGTATGCCTCTCAGCATTGTGCTTTACTAACTGCACCTGATACTTGGTGCCCCCCTCCCCCCCCTTTTTTTGGGGATCTTATTGCCCAATGGGCACTTACTAATACACATATATGTACTTCTATTTAAACATCGTAATCTTTTCAGTTAACCCAGTTTTTGGATATTCCTTGCCCACTGTTTATGATACTTTTCTTTTCCTGCATGATATGAAATGGCTCATATTTGGGCTTATCACTTTTAACACCGTGTTGGTACACAGTATTAGCTTTCTCGTTTCAATTTCACATCTTGCGTTTTTATGTTTTTTTATATTTATCTAAATATTTATTCTCCATACTATGGATAGTATAGTATATATTTATTTCTCATTGCATTACAGCCCTGAAGAAGCCCCTTTGTTGGACGAAACGCATTGGCTATTCATCTCGAGTGTCATCTAATTTGTTTATGGAATTGTAACAATATATGGTTATTTTATGTTATTTCTCCTGGCTTTAACTTCTTCATCCACGGAACGGTCACAAACCTCAATAATGTTAGTTTCGATATCACAGCTTTGAGTAATGACCCATTAGAGATCGTAGTTGGCTCACCTGACTATATTCCACCTTTCCCTTGTCCTAGCTCTAAGTCCATAGGTGAAGTAGCTGTCTCTCTTCCACTTTGGTAGCTGGGTCAGTCAAAAAATGGTACGTAGTGCCTTTGGCACAGCCTCCTTAGTAAAAACCTGTGACCCTCATTACAACCCTGGCGGTAAATCCCGCTTACCGCCATGCTGACGGCCGTCAAGATACAGTGGCGGAAATCCGCAACAGGTATTACGACCCACATTTCATAATCTGGCACAATACAGACACCCACACAAGTCCACCACACCAAAGGTCAGTGATAAACTGGCGATAGCAAAACCTATACCGTCACGCCAACAGGAATACACCCACAGTACCACGACCCACGAATCAAAGTGACGGTATTTCAACTGCAGTAATCCATTGGCGGTACACACCGCTGCGCTCAAAATACACAAACATTTACAAAACACAACCACATTGGACAATTCAAGATACACACACCTGATACGCATACACACACCACACCCACACACTCACACCACTATAAGACACACACCCTCATTATCCACAACCCCTAACAATGACATATTTGGAAGAAGCAGAGAGAGAGATAATAGCAACACAACACCAGCATCCACAGGCACACAATACCATCACTCATACAACATCCACGCACCTCAAAGAACACACACCAACACAACACTTCACACAGCACAACAAACATCACCCAACACATCACCCACACCACATTATGGCACCTCAAAGACACCCCAGGTTTTCTGAGGAGGAGCTCAGGGTCATGGTGGAGGAAATCATCCGGGTAGAGCCACAGCTATTCAGATCACAGGTCCAGCAGACCTCCATTGCTAGGAAGTTGAAGCTATGGTGGAGAATTGTCGACAGGTTCAACGAGTGGGACACCACCCAAGAACACGGGATGACATCAGGAAGAGGTGGAACAACCTACGGGGGAAGGTGCGTTCCGTGGTATCAATACACCAGGTAGACGTACAGAGGACTGGTGGTGGACCCCCACCTCCTCCCCCACAACTAACAACATGGGAGGGGCAAGTATTGGCGATCATGCAACCTGAGGGCCTGGCAGGAGTAGCAGGAGGACTGGACTCTGGTAAGGCAAATATTTGCTATTATATCCCCCCACCCTACCTGCATGCCATCACAAACTCCTACCCCTACCCTCACACCCATCACCCTAACACCTCACAGATACCCCACTATCATAACCCACACATCCCAATACCAAGCTCTGCATGTAACACCAATGCATGGACACCCATTACAGACCTGCATGGACACCCATCACCAAAGTATGTCCAGTAGAGAGACTCACCCAGACCACAAAATCACCACTCACACAAAGGCTAAGGCAAGAATGCAAGCACAGGAGTAGAGGGAAACTCACCCATTGCACAAGATGGCAGACACAGATACAATAACTATGTATTTACACCCCAACAGGACCCCTACCCAACGTCACTGGACAGGAGGTGGCAGCCATATCCAGTCCCCACACAGAAGAGGCCCACAAGGACAACAGCAGCTCTGCACGCCTGGATCAAGATGACCAGCCAGGCCCATCAGGGACCTTAGGACCTTCGGTTCCCCTGCCACAGTCACAAACCACCACTGAACCGCCCCCCTCAGGAATCACCACCACAGCACCCACCCTGCGGGCCCATGCCACTGTCCCCAGGACATGTCAATCAGCAGTGTGTCCACCACTACAGGGACTCCAGGCAACCCCACTACCCCAAGACAATCAAGGACCTGTGGTCAGTGGCAGTGGGCACACGGTTCAGGGGACAGAGGCACAGGACAATAGCGAAGCTGGGAGGACTGTTGTGTGACAGGGGGAGGACAGGCCCAGGGAACCCACTCTCCACTCTCAAACATCATGGGAGCATACCACCATTCCCAGGAAACCATGGGCACGGTACTGGCCAAGTTTCAGGAGACCCAGCGGCTGCAGGAGGAACAGTACCTGGGGATCAGGGAGGACTTGAAGTCCATTAACACCACCTTGGTCCCCATTGCAGGGGTGCTGGCAGACATGGCCAACACCATGAGGGAGACAGTGGCACACAACGGGCCCCTGACACTAGCCTGAACGATGAACAGCCCTCCAGGTCTGCCGGCGCTAGTGGACAGGAGGTCCCGCCACAGGACAAACAGTCCACCAGCACCCACCCCCTGCAGAAGGAGAACCACCCCGCAAACGGTCCCTGTGATCCAGGCACAAGACAGAGAACATTGCCAAGACCCCCACCAGGAAATAAGACTCTCCTGATTGTCACCCTTCTGTCCCACTATGTCACCCTGACCACCTTGAACTACCATTACTCCACTTCCTATGCCCCCTTGGACAATGCACCTGTGATACAAAGAGACTGGACTCTACCATGGACATTCCTCCACCATCACCCCAGCCCATTGCACATACCCCTCCACTGATTAGCACTTAAATAAACACCCTTGAATCACAAAAGGATCTGGAGTCAGTCTGTACTTTCACAAGTGTGTTATTATAACCTCTCTGACAAATATCAATGTCTATGTTCATTTGCACATACCAAAGTATGACAGTTGTTGGCCACCAGTAAACATAGCAGAAGGCAGAATGTAGTACCCAGATCTGTGAAAAAGAAAGGCAAAGTGAACTGCCAGGGTCCATACACAGAGGTAAAAAGTCAGAATCATGCAATGTCCTACAGTAGTCTGATATGAGAGGAGCAGTGCCAGTCTCTTACCTGTGTCTCAGTGGAAGTATTGCATGATTATGTTGTTTCTGTTGTCGATATCCTCTTCTGTCTCCTCATCTTCACTGCCCACATGCTCCACAGCTGCCACAAGACCACTAGCTGGCCCATCCTCCTGCAGAAAAGGCACCTGGCGTTGCAAAGCCAGGTTGTGCAGCATACAGCAGGCCACGATTATCTGGCACACCTTCTTCGGTGAGTAGTATAGAGAGCCACCTGTCAGATGGAGGCACCGCAATCTGGCCTTCAGGAGGCCGAAGGTGCGTTCGATCACCCTCCTAGTTCGCCCATGTGCCTCATTGTAGCGTTCCTCTGCCCTTGTTCTGGGATTCCTCACTGGGGTCAGTAGCCATGACAGGTTGGGGTAACCAGAGTCACCTGCAAATATTGAGGGGTATCTGTTAGACACACACCAACCCTTAGGGACTCTCCCATACCCAGACACCTATTCAAACTGTGTGGGGACTTTGGGCTCACCTATTAGCCACACATGGTGCCTCTGGAGTTGGCGCATCACATAAGGGATGCTGCTATTCCTCAAAATGTAAGCATCATGCACTGAGCCAGGATACTTGGCATTCACATGGGAGATGTACTGGTCTGCCAAACACACCATCTGCACATTCATGGAATGGTAGCTTTTGCAATTTCTGTACACCTGTTCATTCCTGCGGGGTGGGACAAATGCCACATGTATACCATCAATGGCACCAATGAGGTTGGGGATATGTCCCAGGGCATAGAAGTCACCAAATCCTCCACCTGGGGGAATATGATGTAGCTGCACATGTGTTTCAGCAGGGCAGACAACACTCTGGACAACACGTTAGAGAACATTGGCTGTGACATCCCTGATGCCATGGCCACTGTTGTTTGAAAAGAACCACTGGCCAGAAAATGGAGCACTGACAGGACCTGCACTAGATGGGGTGTTCCTGTGGGATGGTGGATAGCTGACATCAGGTCTGGCTCCAACTGGGCACACAGTTCATGGATTGTGGCACAATCAAGTCTGTAGGTGATAATAATGTGTCTGTCATCCATTGTCGACAGGTTCACCAGGGGTCTGTATACCGGAGGATGATGCCATCTCATCATCTGCCCCAGCGGATGTGCCCTACGGAGGAGAAGGGTGAGCAGAGGGTCATATAACACATAGGTAGCACAAGGGTGTTTTGCACTATTGTGATGTAATCTATGTGTGGCGCTGTCTGTCTGTATTCCTGCCCAAACGTGTTGTGACACAGTTAGGTGTCCTCCATGTGGCCCCCTGAAATGGCGGCTGCCTGACCTGTAAGGAGGGACAAGGGGAAATGAGGTAACTGCACTGGCATTGTGCAGCGTCGCGGTAGGCGGACGAAGACCACTGCGCAATTCAGCATTGGTTATCATTGGGCCCTATGGGTTCCAGGAGCCAATGACGATGTACGCCGGCGGTGACGGTACGCACCTTTGCGGATGTGACTGCCATTTTCTATCTGTTCACTCACTTGATACTTGACCTTCAACAGGAGAGGACCTACACTGCAAGTGCTGCTGTGACCTGAGTCTGGAAGCAACAATGGCTACAGTGTCTGGGGAAAGGGCCCCTGCCTTCACCACAGAGGAGTTGGACAACCAGGTGGCTGGGGTCCTCCCCAGTACACGCTACTCTACGGTCCTCCAAACAGGTGAGTACACTGTGAGCATGATGGATGGGGCATGAATGTATGGAGTGCCGTTGTTGGAAGATACATGTGGCGGGGGCTGTGGCCAGCATGTGAGGATGGTCAGTGTATGTGTTTCAGGGCATGGTTGGGAAGTTGTGGCCAATGAGTATGAATAACCGGACGGGGGAGTAAAATCCATTCTTACTTTACTTTTCCTCTAGGTCAGCACCCACCAGAAGAAGGGTATTTGGCGTGCCATCGCCAAGGAAGTGCAGACCCTGGGAGTCCACCATAGACGGAGCACCCACTGCCACAAAAGATGGGAGGACATGCGCCGCTGGAGCAAGAAGACGGTGGAGGCCCAGCTGGGGATGGCCTCCCCACGTGGAAGGGGTGCCCGTTGCACCATCACCCCCCTGATGTACCGGATCCTGGTGGTGGCATATCTGGAGTTGGATGGGCGCTTGAGGGCACCACAGCAGCCACAAGGGGGTGAGTACAGTCTCATTCAGCTGACTCTGCACGCTTTACGAGGTGTCTGGGTGGGGGAAGTGGGCAGTGGGTTCCCCTAGGCCAGGGCGAATTTGGTAGGGTAGGTCCCTTGTTAGGCAGGCTCTGTGGCACTCCAACCCCAATAGTGGTAGTGGCCATCTACACCTATTCAGGCTCCTG
Organism: Pleurodeles waltl; assembly: GCF_031143425.1. Classification (NCBI taxonomy): domain Eukaryota; kingdom Metazoa; phylum Chordata; class Amphibia; order Caudata; family Salamandridae; genus Pleurodeles; species Pleurodeles waltl. The sequence goes on from NC_090440.1 coordinate 1,555,975,797, forward strand.
TGGGTTCCAGGTGTGCAGCAAATGGGCTTAGGCACAGTCTCCCATAGCCAGGTGAGAACTGTTAGTGCATGGCCTAGTGCATAGGGCTGCTCCCTGTGTGTTGTGTCCGCCAACGGTGGTGTTGTTGCTGGCATTGACCATGTGTCTCCTTTGTCTTTCCCTCCCTTTTTGTTTTGTCACCCTGTCCTTGTGTGCATTAGCATCATCCGGCGGAGGAGCAGTTGCACCGGAGCAGGAGGGAGCTGCAACCCACATGGCCCAGGAGGTTGAATGTATGGAGTCTGAAGGCACCAGTGGGACGGAGGGCGAGGGGAGCTCCACGACGGGGACAGGAGGAGACACCAGCTGCAGCGACTCCTCCTCTGATGGGAGCTCCCTTGTGGTGGCGGGCACTTCTGTGCCCACTGCAACAACAGGTACATCTGCACTGCCCTCCCAGCAGCCCTGCAGCGTGTTTCCCGTGCCCGCTCACCCAGGAGGGTGGGCATCTCCTTTACCCCAGGCACCTCAGCCCCTGCCCCAGTCAGCCCTGCTGCCCTCAGTGAGGAGGCTATTGACCTCCTGAGATCCCTCACTGTTGGGGAGTCAACCATTTTGAATGCCATCCAGAGTGTCGAGAGGCATTTACAACAAACAAATGCATACCTGGAGGACATTCATTCTGGTGTGGTGGCCCAACAGAGAGCATTTCAGGCTCTAGCCTCTGCATTGATGGCAGCCATTGTCCCTGTGTCCAGCCTCCCCCCTCCAACTTCCACTACCCAGACCCAATCCCCTCTACCTCAGCCTATCCCAAGCACACCATCAGACCAGCATGCACACACATCAACACACAAAAGTGGCTCAGGCAAACATAAACACCACACATCCCACAGGCACTCACACAAGCACCATACCCATGCAGACACACCACTGCCTCCACTGTGTCCCCCTCCTCCATGTCCTCCACCTCCCTTCTCTGTCTCGTCTCCACTCACACCTGCATGCACTACATCCTCAGCCATTACCTCCATCACCAGCACGCCCATCACCACACACCGCTCACATGCAATCACCACCCCACTACCATGCACCCGTCCCCTGTGTCCTCTCCCAGTGTGTCTGTGAGCCCTCCTCCCAAATTACATGAACACAGGCACACACCCACTCAACAGCCATCCACCTCACAACAGCCTCCAGCCCATGCACCTTCACCCAAACTCAGCAGACGCACACCTCCTACAACCACTGCCTCTTACTCCACTCCCAAACCCCCTCCATCTTCCTGTCCCAGTGTGTCTAAAAAACTTTTCCTAGCTTCCATTGACCTCTTTCCTACACCTCCCCCCCGTCCTTCCCCTAGGGCCAGGATGTTCAGAAAGCAGCCCAGCACCTCAGCCACAAGATCCTTGACCACTGTGGTCCCTGCAAGTCCAGGAAAAGCGAAGGCGGCACCCATCAGGGCTGCCAGTGTGCCACCTAGTGAGGCCAAGGACCTCCCCATTCCGCCACCTGGCAAAGTAAAGAAGGGGCCCAACAGCCAAAGAGAAACGCTGCACCAACCACCGCCGCAACGACCGCCACCTGCACCGCCTCTACTACAGTCCCCAGCATCATCCCCAGTGGGCACCCTTCCAAGACTGCAGGAGACGGCCTGGTGTCTCCCTCCACAGGTGCAGACACCTGCACCACCAGCAGCATCTCCACCGCAGACACTGCCGCAGCCACTGGCACCTGCCCCGCGATGTGCCCAGCCAGTGCCACCACAGCGGACATCAGCAGCATCATCCCCAGTGGGCACCCATCCAAGACTGCAGGAGACGGCCTGGTGTCTCCCTCCCCAGGTGCAGACACCTGCACCACTGGCAGCATCTCCGTCGCAGCCACCGCCAACTGCCCCGCGACGTGCCCAGCCAGTGCCACCACAGCGGACATCAGCAGCATCCCCAGTGGGTAGCCGTCCGAGGCTGCAGGAGACATCCTGGACCCTGCACACACTCCATGAGGCACCACCACCAGCACTGGCACTACCAGCAGTTGGCAGACTAGGTCACCACAGGGTGGAGTGTGTCTCTGTCTCCATGGAGTATCATGCTACCTGTTCCCTGAAAATCTTGTGGCTCAGACACCCAGGTGAGGGAATGGAACTGCTACGCCACAGGTGCAGCATTACTGGGCACCATGCCCCCTCCAGAACCAGTGTAGAAAAGCATCCCCTACCCCAGTCCTTGGCAGGATGAAGCACTCTGGGCACCATGCCCCCTCCAGAACCAGTGGAGAAAAGCATCCACTACCCCAGTCCTTGGCAGGATGAAGCACTCTGGGCACAAAGCCCCCTCCAGAACCAGTGGAGAAAAGCATCTGCTCGAGAGACTGTGGCTTTGCACTCCCCAGGACCAAGCAGTGGGCAAAGCACCCACTTGAGAGAGTGTGGCTTTGCACTCCCCAGGACCAAGCAGTGGGCAAACCACCAACTTGAGAGACTGTGGCTTTGCACTCCCCAGGACCAAGCAGTGGGCAAAGCACCCACTTGAGAGACTGTGACTTTGCACTCCCCAGGACCAAGCAGTGGGCAAGCCACCCACTTGAGAGACTGTGTCTTTGCACTCCCCAGGACCAAGCAGTGGGCAAACCGCCCACTCGAGAGACTGTGGCTTTGTACTCCCCAGGACCAAGCAGTGGGCAAACCACCCACTTGAGAGACAAGAGACTTGAGAGACTTGAGAGACTGTGGCTTTGCACTCCCCAGGAGCAAGCAGTGGGCAAGCAGTGGGCATGGAGCCCCTTCAAGGAGCAGTGGTGTCGTCCTGTCATCCGGCTGAGGTGCCTCCCCTCCCCTTCCCCCTGGGGTTCCTGTGTTTTTTTCGACCTGATGCCCCTGCAGTGTTCTCTTCGTTTTGAGGCAGGTGTAATGTGTGGGCTTCGCCCATGCTTTTTGGGACCACTGGTCCACGGACATTTAATGGAACAGTATACGGACTTGTGTACTTGCTGTAAATATTGTATATACTGATCTTATAAAGTTATCTTGGCCTATCTGGATTTTCGATGATTACACTCGTTACAATCAATTCATTTGGTCCTTGCGTTCTTCCAGATGGTGACGCAGGTGTATCTGTGAGGTATTTGGATGTGTTTGTGTGTCTGTTGTTGTGGGTGAGGGGTGGAGGGTGTGGGGTGTTGCGTGTGTGTGTCACTCTTCCCCCCCCCGTGTTCTAGGTGCAGTACTCACAGTGGTCGTCGCCACTGTCTTTGAAGTTCCTGGTAGATGAGGAGGTAAACCAACATTGGTAACACCTGTAACTTGGGCTCCATTTCGTCCTGGTTCCTCGTTCGTTGTCGAGAGGTGAGTGGTTTCCGTTCCACAGACTGTTTCCTCTGTGCTTTTGATGGCGTTGGTACCGCCCCGCAAAAGATGGCGGATTGGTGCCTTGTAAAAGTGTGGGTGGTACATTGTCTTCCGCCTGGCTGTTGGCGGTGTCTGCTGCGGTGTTTGTTTCTAATGCCGTGGCAGTCGGAATGTTAAAGTGGCTGTCTGTGTTGGCGGTTTCCGCCATGGTTGTGATTCCATTTTTTTTATCGCCGGCCTCTTGGCGGTATTACGGCCACTTTATCACCGACTGCCAGGGTTGTAATGAGGGCCTATGTCTAAAATGGGATATGTAAGTTTATTTTATGGAATATTGCTGGGCTCTTAAGCAAATTAACAGCTTCAGACTGACTCAATATAACCGATACTTCGCAAATAATTTGTCTCCAGGAAACCTGGTGCGTTGAACAAACTTATGTTGAAGGCTTTTTATATATTCATTGCCACAATTCCGTCTACATCAGGCTGTGCTAAAGGCTGCCTGCAGATTTTAATTTTAATTTTAAGTCTGCTGCCCACGTTTATCAGAAGATTAATGCTGCTTCCCCATATTATCAGTTTGCGTTTTTTTTTCCTTTAGAGGCGGGTCAAGTTTAGTGATCATACATTTTTTAAACAATGTATTTAACTCTACTCGTTTTGACATTGTAACCGCACTAGATGCAGACTTAAAAGCATTTCTGTGCCCACACAACTCCAACTGTCCCATCCTATGAGTAGGTGATTTTAGTATTCAAAAAAGCCCCCTTCTGGCTAGTCGAGTGTGTGATATTACCAGCCCATCGGACGTTGGTACCCTACACTTCCTGCACCGCGTTTACGGAAAGTGCCTAGATTTTTAAATGTTTACATTTGAGTAGACACTTTTGGAGGACTGTAACACTCCAATCAGTGAGCTTGGCCACTTTTTTTTATTGGCAGAGGTGCCAGAACAACAATTGATAATATTTTAATTACACCTTCAGTCTGCTACCTCGTTGGGAATTATGGTGTAAACCAAAATGCTGTAAGCAACCATAAACCGAAAATTGGACCATTGCACGTCAGTGCTGAAGACTCTGTAAAAATAAGCTGTCTAGGTAACATTGTTCCAGGCGCGCCTAATGGTGTCTGTATCAAATGAACACGTGTTGATCCCTTGTGTATGTTGAACAAGTTACTAGCCATGAATGAGACTGAATGTAGTTATTGTCTAAGCCACGAGGTGGATCACAATAGGGCGATTCAAGCTTTTGGAACAATAGTCACGTCAATTAACTTTTATTGGTGATGCCCTCTACACCTAGAAATCATTAAAAAAACATGGTTGAATAGATCGCTGATGCACCCTTGCTTCTAAGTTAATACGTGTAGCCCTGCATAGTTTACCAAGGGACAATTCCCTTATCAAGCAATTAAGAAAGCAGTGTAATGAGGTGCTTGCCTCTAGGAAGAAGGTTCTTAGGGAAGAGGCTTGCTCTAAACTGATTCAGCCAGCTAAGACAAATGAGCCAACTGTTTTGGAGCCTGGTTAACGCGCTTTTCTTTGAACATTCTGTCCCAGAACAAAATTAATGTGTTCCTCTTCAAGCCTGGGTTGATCATTTTACAAGTATGTTTATTCCCTTTGTGGGTATTGATTTTGAGTATGGACAATTTGCCACAGTTGTGCCGTGTAAGAGTACAATCGAAGCTAGTAGTAAGACTCTAGCATTTACTCTTTGGCACTAGAAAGGAGAGCTAGGGGCAAAGCTCTTAGGCCCGGCGGGATGCTGGTCGATGCCTATAGAGCATTGATTGAGCTATGGGCTCCCATTTTGTCCAGGGTGTTTAATGCGGCAGCTGAATGCATGATATAAGCCAACTGGGCAGATTTCATCATAGTGCCCATTCTTAAGAAGGACAGATCCGATCCTAAATGTTACCCCCTATCTCCCTCCTGGACTCTTCTGCAAAGTTGCTGGGAGGGGACTTTTTCAGAGATTGAAGCAGTGAACGACTGATAATTCAGTCCTTTCGAAAGCCCAATATGAGTTCGGGGTGGGGGGCTGCGGACAGTGGAGCTGTGTGAGAATCTGAATCTTTCAATTAGCCAAATACACAAAGGATAAGCTAGGTTCGTTGGCCTCAGTGGTGCCTTTGATTTAGTGGACCATTCGATTTTGTGAAATACATTACTATCATTAAGGACCCCTGAAAATATCATCTATCTCCTGTCTCTGAAATATGAGAAACTGTCTACAAAAAATGATTTTGCCCCAATGGGGAATGCTATCCCTCTTTTAAAACCAAGAGGGGAGTTAGGCAGGGCTGTGTCATGGCTCCATTTTTCTTTTCTCTATTTATAAATGATGTGGATAGTACCTGGCAGGCTCTTCAGTCCAATTCGCCCTTAGTTAGTGGGCATTTGGTCCCTGTGCTTTTGCACGCAGACCTAATGTCCAGGACCAGTGTCGGTCTGCAGAGACTGATGGACAGTTTTGCAGACTTCATGGAGGCCAGGAATTTAAAGATTAGCATGATTAAAGCATTTACAATGACCTGCGGGAGAAGTATCCCTAAGTGCAAAACATTTACTGTCAAGGGCACTCCTATTGTGAAGATAAACTCCTTTTGTTATTTTGACATCCTTTTTACTACTGATGGCTCACAAACCCAACACATCCAGAAATCTAGAGCTAAAATTAGTAGAGTGTGTGAGGGACATTTTGACAAGCGTGACTGCTTATACAGTATTCCAGAATAAAACAGTTACAGTTGTCCAGTATAAAACAGTACAGATAATCAACATCATACCTCTGCTTCAACTGCAGACATAATAATACAGTATTTGACAGGTATTGGGTTGGAGTAACAATCATTGCTCATCAATAATATAATAGGCACTTTAATAAGACTCATATTGGAGCCCCCACCACTTGCTACACTCCCATACTTCCATAAATAAACTGGTAAACATATGCTGGAAAAGCCCCACCTACAATTTGACACTACAGCATTTAGAGCACTGATCTGCACAATTCTGGGCAACATGCGTTTAACTGGGTGCAGCATCCTCCAAAGTGCTGCAAATGCCTGTGCTATAGCTCCCGACGAAAGCTTGTCACCTGCCACCCTTTCATCCCATCGTGTCCGTCGCATATGCTCCACTTCTGCCCCGTCCACTCCAGCAGGTTTTTTCCCAATCCCGAATCATAGAGGGTCTAACACTCAACCAACTGATCACAACAAACCTTTTACCCACTACAAGCCCCAGCTCTGTTGTTAGACCTGGCATCCTTGATGTGGTCTCCCCTAACTTTTTGCATCTACTTCCCAGGTTGTTTGCTGTGTTTATTACTCTGGGCACTTTACCACTGCTGACCAGTGCAAAAGTGCAAGTGCTCCCTGTGTGAAACTGTATGTGTAATTGGCTTTTCCGTAAGTGGCATATTTGATTTACTAGTAAGTCTCTAGTAAAGTGCGCTAGAGGTGCCTAGGGCCTGTAAACCAAATGCTACTAGTGGGTCTGCAGCACTGATTGTGCCACCCACATGAGTAGCCCTGTAAACATGGCTCAGACCTGCCACTGCAGTGTCTGTGTGTGCAGTTTTTAAACTGCCAAATCGACTTGGCAAGTGTATCCACTTGCCAGGCCCAAAACTTCCTTTTTTATATATGTAAGATAGACCTTAGGTAGCCCCATGGGTAGGGTGCAGTGTATGTGAAAGGGAAATGCTGCCAAATCCGGTTTTCACTGTTGCAAGGCCTATCTCTCTCATAGGTAAACATGGGGGCTGCCTTTAAATATTCTTAAAGTGCAGTTTCCCTTTGAGAGCAGATAGAAATTTGGAGTTTGGGGTCTCTGAATTTACAATTGTAAAATGCATCTTTTAGTGAAGTTGGTTTTTAGATTGTTAGTTCGAAAATGCCACTTTTAGAAAGTAGGCATTTTCTTGCTTAAACCATTCTGTGACTCTGCCTGTCTGTGGATTCCCTGTCTGGGTCAGATTGACGGTTGGGCTGTTTGTGAATCTCCTCTAGACAGTGACACAAAGGGAGCTGGGGTGTAGCCTGCATAACCTGATGAGCCATCTGGGCTAGAGTGGAGGGAGCAGTGGTCACTTACACCTGAATGTGCTGTGCCTGCCCTCACACAATGCAGTCTCTAACCCCCTGGTGTGTGTCTGGGGCCTGACCTGGGCAAAGGATGATCCTGTAAACAAGAGAGACTTTTCTTTGAAGTTGGGCAAGTTTAAGGGCAGAAAGGGGTATAAGTATTGGACCCAAAACCCCAGACTTTAGATTTCTTCAAGATCACTTCAAGGATTCAGGAGGAACCTCTGCTAGGAGAAGAGCTGAAGGAGAAGTGCTGCCCCTGCCTGTGACTGTGCTTTGTTGGGCTTTCCTGCAGTTGCTGCTTCTACCTGAGAAAGGGGACAAAGACTGGACTTTGTGAGATATTCCTGCTTGAGAAGAATCTCAAAGGGCTTGGACTGAAGTTGCCCACTGTTCTGAAGTCTCAGGGCCATCAAAGACTTGCTCTGACAGCATCTGGCCTCTCTGCTGAGACTTCTGCCCTGCCTAATCCAGTCCCTGAGCCCTTTAAAGGAGAAGCTGATGGAAAATCAAGAAGATCCAGGGAAACCGACTTTGGAGGACTCCGGACTGACATCCCTGCCAAATCCTGTGACGCGCCTTCAACCAAAGCCGCGGTCCTCACTGTACTGCGACGACCCTGCAGGCCCGACGCCACTTCAGCCTCACTGAGGTCTGCGACTTTGTGGAAGTCGCCGCACCATGTCGTGACTGCCAGGGACCCACTCCGCCGGAAGAGCGCGGATACAACGCTCCGCACCAATGACACCTTATCTCAACTTCCCAGCAGCAAAGACCCAACGCCTCTTCGTGCTGCCTCTGCTCCTTCGCTCTGCAGCACTGGAACCACCACCGCCTTGGATCCAGTGACGCCGGGATCCCCGACTCTGTGCACCGGCTTGTTTCCTCATTTTCACAAGGTACTGAATCTGGGGGTCTGTGTGACTCCGTGAACGGCGCCAGTAGCTTCAGATTGTTAGGAACGACTCCCTCATGACACCGTGATATCACCAATTCAAAACATTTGTGGATCTAGGTGCTACATTGAAGCTTCATATTTAAAAAAATCATAACTTTGCTTGTGTATGTTGGATTTTTTTCGTTTTGGTCTTGTTTTGTTCAGATAAATATTAGACATTTTTCTAACCTTGAGTCATTTTGTAGTGTTTTGACTGTATTACTGCGTGTGTTGGAACAAATACTTTACACATTGTCTCTGGGTTAAGCCTTTCTGCTCGTGCCAAGCTACCAAGGGAGTGAGAGGGGGTTAACAGGTGTGTTTCTCCTTTGCCCTGACTAGAGTGAGGGTCCTTGCTTGGACAGGGGGCAACCTGACTGCCAACCAAAGTCCCCATTTCTAACAATTGTGAACCACCTACTCAGTTTCTTATTATCGTTCTCCGAGAGTAGGCCCAGTAGACACTGTTTAAGTTTACAGTAGACTTCCCACCCTGTGACATCCTTAATTTGGGCTAATACTTCCACCCAATAAATCGCAATAACTGAACAGTGGCACGTGACATGGAAGAAATCGCCCTCCGCATAACCACATCTAGCCCACTTGGGACAAACGTGACAGTTATCAAGCTGGCCATTTTACAAGTTCCATAGAAAGTAATGGGACTTGAAATATGGCGGACGGGATATCCATCGCGTTTGTGACAGAGTATCTCATCCGCCAAGGTCGTAATCAGGCCCTTAATTTATGACCATCGAGTGTACCCGCCAGAATGACGTATCTCCCATCTGTGTTCGCCTGCACATGCAACTTCTGTAATAGTACCCTTGGGGCAAACCCAAATCAGGGCCCCTTGGGCATAACTAGAGAAGGATGTGGCATAAACTTGCTCCTGCCACCTCCTCCTCAAATATTTGAAGATATCTTCCCACATGTGCGTCTCCTGAAGAAATGCTACAGCCACTCAATGTCTCCGGAGGTCTGCATGCAGCCTATTCCTTTTTTTGGGTCTACTCAGCCCTCTCCTGTTCCAGGTTAGGAATTTGTAGTTAGTCCCTAAGTTTATCATATAGGGCTCATGTATGTGACCTGTACCTTCCTAAATGCGACAGTGACCTGTGTGGCACCCCATAGTACCAACAGGCAATGGAAGCTCCCCAATGGAACAGTATAACTGATTGCAACATTTCCACAAGTGTTTCTCCCCGAGCACTTCCCTTAGGCAGAATATACAGACCCACCTGACTCAACCTGTGGCCAAAGGGGCCCTAAAGCAGTATAAAAACCCTAATTGTAGATAATGCCCAAGTGGGCTTGACCCCTACAAATTGCAAGACTAGGTATGGTACTAAACAATCAAGAAGAGGTCAGGCTCCTGGCCTCTCCCATTCTTGAAGCATGAAGAAACTTTTTACAGAATGATCATACTTAATACCTCTACTAGTAATAGTTAAGGAGCTCCTACAAAAAGGACGCAGTGGACCTGGACTCCTAGAGATTCTACACAGTCATCTGTACAGTCTTTACCTGGTATCCAGTATAAACCTATGATTCAGAGCTGGATCTCTCTTGCCTACTCTGCATCAGTGCTATCACTCAGGGTGTCTGGTACTATGCATAATTAGGAAAAGGAGTTCTGGCTTACCAATTCCTTTGGCTTGTTTTGCAATGTCCTATTTGGGCAGACCAGGATACGTTCACTTCCATCTACATCAGGAGTCTTAGAAAGGTTTGCCGATTCCATCTTGTTTTTATTCAAGTAGCGCACACCTTGCTGTCTTGGTTCTCGCCACTCCAGATTCAACTCAAACCCAAGGACTCAAACCAGTCCACTGCCACATGGGGTGATTCATAAAATTGAACCAGGCCTTCATGTTTGATCCTGAGCTTAGCTGGAAACATCAAACTTACTTGATATTGTGCTCCCACAACAATTTTTTAATCAGCATAAAGGTTTTTTTGAAGATCCTGGACCCTCTGTGTTTAGACGTTGAAAATGAGCATCTGTTTGTCCTCAGATCTTGGACAGCTACGCATGCATACATGTTGGAGGATCACATTTAGTCATCTGGGCTTAAGTGTGTTAACAATCCAGTGCACGTGACGGCCACTGTGATGTGTCTCTGCTACACACTAGGAGCACCTGTGGCTTAGTCCTTGGGGCAGCCCAAATGAACAAAGGGTGCCACACATTGCACAGTGCCTTTTGACTACATCTACACCCCTTCAGATAATTTACAGCAGTGTCTTAATTTTGTTCCATGTAGCTTATAGTCTGGTTTACTCAAACCAGGGGGAAAGGAGATGGAGTTGAAAGTAGAAAGAGAAAAGCCCCCTGTGCAGGCCTCTCACCACAATGGCTCAGAAAATTGTAGGCATATGCAGCAGTGCAACACAATGTTTCTCTGGTAGTGTGAGACATTAAGGAAATGTCTGTTGCACTAATTACGCCAAGTGTAATAGAGTACAGGGATCCCTGCATCACCAACTTACTTCTAGAAGTCGAGTACATCGAGGAGATCCCCAAGCAGCAGGACCGGCAGATACACCTTAGTGATCGCGGTCCACCAGCAGTTGGAGCTGCACCTCTCACCCCTTGTTAGGTACTTAGCAGTGTTTGTGCTGAGTGTCCAGAGAGGCATATTAAAGAGCTCCTTCTCCCTCGCACACAGGCTTTGCACTGCCTCACAATTGGCAACAGTCTCCAGGAGCAGTCTCTGTCTGTAGCACATTCCCTCTGCCATCTCCTGGCACCAAGGCCCGTTCATCAGCGCACGTGTGAGCTCCCCACTTCAGACCCAGTTCTACGCACACATGCCGATTGCAAGCCCCAGGCACCTTGTGATGAATAAATAAATAGACGTTGGTTTTTGAGTTCATTATTCACTGTAACATTATGGATTCATTGTAGGCATGGTTGTGGGAGTCTCCCCTTGTCTCTGCGCTCATGGATACCATTTTGGATCCCATCTCTGTGGTCCAACTCCATTTAGGTGTGGGTACCTCCCTCAAACTCCAATGTATCCTGGCTTGCAGCGGATGATGTCTGCGTCATCTGCTAGCCCAGGTCTTGCTTTCCCTCAAGGCCGCCACACCAGTCAGGGTTGCAGCACCTCGAGCCCGGTCCAAGGGAAAATCTTGCCTCACAAGCTGCAGATAAGAATGGTAGTAGTCCCTGCAGCATACCAAATGATCAGAAGTGCAGGTGCCAACATCCGTGGGGTCCCAGCAAATACAAAAAGTGCAGAATGCGTCAGGATTGTTCCATTCATGATGGAAGCAGCAGAGAGGCAGTCTAGTCAGCCATCTTGGCTAGCCACACCCCATGCAGTTACAACTAGTTATTTCCCATTTTCATTTTTACAAAGTCCTGGAGAAGCATGGGGGTTGAATCTAGTTTTTTTGTCTCTTCTATGAACAGTAGTATATCAAGACCCTGCTCAATAGTGTATTATATGTTTTTAAGTGGACGTAATACTTGGTTTTTATGCACAATGTTTTTTGCAGTGTTTCACTTTCCACAAAATGATTGATAGCCCTCCTGGCTTTTGATTTGTTTTTAACCATGTTGTATTAATTTTGCACTATTCTGTACTTTTATAGTTCAATGGAATTGTGCAGAATAAAGATTTTGTATCAAATTGAATCGTATTACTGTGGTTATTGGATAAAGTCACCAAAGAGCATAATTATAGTTGGTAGTTGCTGGGAAAGCAAAGGTGGGTGAGATATATATGTCCTTCCTATGACATAATATCAAGACATAATTTCAAAGTAAAAAATATAAATATTTAAAAATATTTACCATTTATAACAACTTAAAAAGTGCATTTTTATAAATAATTATACACATGCACACACACACACATACATATAATTAATCATTTTCTTAAACTGTAATACGTTTGAATACAAACAATTAGTTAATTATAAGTTTTAACAACAAAATACAGATTTAATACAACAACATATAAACAAATGGAAATGTTTAAAAATATATAATTAATTACAATATTAACAGTAAAAAAGTTATTTTAAAAGCAATATGTATATGTAATTAAACATTAAAAATGAATTGAATGCAATATAATTATTAAGTAGTTAAAATTACATTCTGAAAATACATTATTGCTGAATTTCATAATACTGCACATAAGGTAAAAATAAAATAAATATATTAATTTTAAATTAAAATACAAATATAATGTGGAATAAAACCACAAGAATATATCTACAAAAACTAAAATGTAAACCAATTAAAGTAAAAAATAATTGCAGGTCAAAAATACTAATATAAAAAGAAAAAATCCTTCGAACATTACTACAAATAGATACAACTTAATAAAAGATATAGGGGGTTATTCTAACTTTGGAGGAGGTGTTAATCCGTCCCAAAAGTGACGGAAAAGTGACGGATTTACCACCAGCCGTATTACGAGTCCATTATATCCTATGGAACTCGTAATACGGCTGGTGGTATATCCGTCACTTTACCGTCACTTTTGGGACGGATTAACACTCCTCCAAAGTTAGAATAACCCCCATAGTACATTAAAAGTAAAATTGAAAAACGTTTCAAATTAACCATAAAAACATTTAGAAAAAGTGCTAACATTTGAAGAAATAGGATTTACTATTCTGTATTAAGTTAGGAAAAAGTGTTTACATTTGAAGAAATAAGATTTACTTTTCCCATAACAACTTGAGTAACAGAAGAGTGAGAATTGATTTTTAAAAGGATCAGCTTTACTATTTTTACTCTAACCTGAGCAACAGAGTAGAAAATGTTAGACTTTGTAGGGGTCAGGTTTACTATTCCCATTCCAGCCTAAAAAACAGTAAGGAAAGTGTTGGACATTGGAAGATTGAGACTTACTACTCCTAACCCTAATTAAAACTAGCATTTGCAATGCAACAGGTCTCACATTTGCAAGAGTTAGAGCTATTGGCCTTGTCAATGGCAATGTCTCTTATTTATGTGTTTTGGTTTGGAGTGTTTGGGATTTATGTTGTATGGAGTGAAAAGTTGTGGTTTGAATTTTCATTGTTACTTGTGGAATTGTGCGGTGTGGAATTGTGTGGTATGGAGTATATTTGTGTAGAAGAATTATGTGGCATAGTGAATATACATGGGTGAGAGCTGCATAGAATAAATAGAAAGGAAGATAGAGAGGGATAGGTAGTTTATTGAGGAACTGGTGAATGAACTGGAGACAGAAGACATTGTGGCTTGATTCCAAAATATATGTAAAGCTGATATTTGACAGATAAATCATGTGGCATTTGGGAGAATTTTTACCAGTTGTGCTATTTTGGTACTAGAGGTATTGCAGTTATGGCCAATATATATCTAACCCATGAGAAATAATTCCTTATTGACAACTTTTTTATAAAATGTTTGCCGGTAGAAATGCATGATGCATTGTGGTGATTAACCTTGTATATGAAGATCACTAATGTAATATTGATTGATATAATTAGTATTAAAATAGTAATAAGGCTACTAGTTCTTGATGATTTCTATTTAATATAACTAGTTTTTATTACTGAAAAGGTTGGAGATCCCTGATGTATATAAAGGCTGATTTTTTAGAGTGGTATCAGTAGGATACTGCATATAAAAAACAACAGCAACCATGAGTACAGTTTGAGAAATGGGATCTATATCCCGTTTGTAGAACGCTGTGTATAAAAGTGGGATCAAAGTATTCCCAATTTGTTCCACTTTCAATGTATAGACAATGGAAGGGGGTGTGCTGTATTAACATAGCTAACAGGTCTCGCCTTTGGGACTTTATGAGTGTTTAGACAAAGCTATTGGCCAATGTATTTAAGCTATGTTGTAGAGTAATGTGCTGTGCAGCATGTGAAAGGTATAATAAACCGCATATACAATTAATAAGATATTATGTATAACTGAATGACCCTATTAAAAAAAGTATAAACATAAAAAGTGTTTTTGACAATATATGAGTAAAAGTGATTATTGTTTTAAAGTAACTAAGGCCAAAATATGGCTTCACAAAAAAAATAAACTTTCCTACAGATGAATACCGCCAACACTTTCATGTTGTACAACCGCTAGGGTTAACTTTTCCTTGAGGTTAGAGAAGTTATGTGGCATTCAATTAACAAGGACTGTTTCTGCATGACAACCCTGTGTTTCTCCTGAAGGTGTTAATTGGCCTAGGAAAGCCTGCAGAGTCTCCTGTGAAGCAGAAGGCTGAGGAATGTCTGCATTTTACAGCCCATTTAATAAAAGCGGTGGGGGAAGGCATTCTTCTGAGATGCGAGAGGGTGAGGCATTAAAGCATGCCAGGAGGTAAATTAGGCACCAAGATGTTTTTAAGTTTACTATGCACATGTTTTAGCTAACATCACAACTGGAAAGCAAACTTTACACTAGAAGCTTATATTAATGAGAAAGCGTCTATACATAAAATATAAGCTTACGGGCGGCTAGCTGTGCCTGCTGGAATGTGTGGCTGACAAGGTTTTGGTACATGCTGATAAAAGGCGTACAAAAAACATGCTAAATAAGACATGCTCCACAAGAATTAGCAAAGCATTCCCATATAAAGAACCTCTGATTCTGTTTAATCATATTTGTGATTTACAGGCATCCCAAGTTTGCCTGCAGTCAGTTACACAATATCTGATACTAGCAGCACTAGTGTATGTTCTTCAAGCTAAACAAAATGTTTTAGCTGCTTCCTTCAGGAGCATACATGGTCACTAGGAGAGCAATCATCTAATTAACGGTGTGCAGTTACAAGCTTCTCTCTTGAAAATACAGTAAAACAAACTGCGCTTATACTGTGGGAGTTATAGTAATTCCTCCCCACGGCGTGTCGACCTACAAATCCAGGGAGGCTCCTGATTTGCCTTGCGTGGACCGGCCCTGACAAGTAAATTTTATTGAAGTTGATGGGGTATTTCATATTTGTTGTGCCATCACATCAGGAAGTAGCTCCAAATGAGGAAAGAACAAGTAATGTCCCAATGCTAGTAGTGCTAGCGCACACATTCTGCCAGTGACATGGGACAGATGCGTTTACCTGGCAACACGTGGTCGGCCAAGAAACAATGTGCCCCACACTAGCAACAGTAGCAAATATAAAGACATTTTTGCTGACTCCCAACCTGTCTAAACTTAAAGCAAGTCACAATGTCCAGCAAACCAAAGGTTGGCGCGCCCTCTTTAAGGGAGTTACAGTACACTCCTAGCACACAAAAGATGAATAACAAGCATGGCAAATAAAACGGTTGCAAATGTTTCATCAAGCCGAGTGCAAAGTAAAAAAGATGAATAACAAGCATGGCAAATAAAGCGACTGCAGACCTTCCATCAAGCCAAGCACAAAGTAAAACGTAGATAGCACTGGAATAAAGCCAAAACAAATGTCAGTGACATGGGAGGAGGTGGGAGGAACAGAATTCGGCAAAAAAACGCAGGCAGCTACCAGCCTAAAACACCCACAGTGAGAAGGCAGCAACAAAGAAATGCCAAAGTAGTCCTTCACAGGAACAGATAAAGACAACAAAGTGGGATAAATCAGTAGTTGGTCACTGCTCTGAAACAGAAAAAGGAGAGGAGAAAAATGCAGAACTGACCACTAGTGAGCAATAATTTTTAAAGGACACTGCAACCAACAAATGAAATTGCTTTAAGCCATAAGAAGTATACTAAAAGTATCCACGAGGTCGAACGCTTACGCTCGACTTAAAATAAATACAAGCACCCCCAATCACTAAATATTTATTGCATAATAACATAGGTAAAAATAGATTAACCTAAATCAAAATTAACTAACTTAAAATTATACAATCATGTAAAATATTTAAATAACAAAATCACAACATAGACATTAACATTACAAATAAATGTAAATACTTTAATAAATAAAAATATATAAATAGGAATAAAAAAGAAAGAAACTGAAACACATAATATTCAAAATTAATGAACTATTTAACTAATTAACACATACTATATAATAACCTATCATAATTAATTTAAAAAATCAGTACTTCCAACATAGCCCCACAAGTAGTACAGATGGAACAGAAATCAATGAGTCTTAAAGTGCCAGAACAATTTTCCATGTTAATCCTAGTTAGGTGGAACCCAGACATCTATGCTGAAAGATGATGGTTCAAGGACAATTTCCTGCTCTTAGCTACGTCCTGGCATTAGCATATCCAGTTAATCCCTGCTAAGGCTTGCAAGCATATCTAGAGGTCATGCCTGCCTTATATCAGGTGATGAAGGGTACATCTGTGTAAAAGCATTACTCACCTCCGAGATCAACATGCAATGGACGTCACTCTAGGCTCCAGAGAAATCCAGAAATCCTCTGAAATGTGGTGCCTTCACATACCCAACACATCACCCAATTCTTCTCTGATAACAGCGGCTCCGCGTCCTCGTGTGCAGTTGAGTGGAATGGCTTCAAAGTGGTCACACACGGGCACTGCATATAAGAAATATTGGGGGTCCGCAAGACACTAGAACTGGGGATAACCAAGGCAGAACGATTGGTCGCCAACCTTGACAAGGCAACAATCCTGGACACCTCTAAGACGCCTGCCCTCACAGAATCAAAAACCCAGTATGCTGTAGATCTGGATCAAACACACTGCTTCAACTTTAAAGCCCATGAAGTAAGATCACACAGAGAGGGAGACAAATCGGGCAGGCTGCTGGTCTGGCAGGTCACCCGCTCTGGGTCCATCCTCGAGATTGCCTCATCTACCAGAGTCAACCTTTATACCCAACAGACCATCCTGGAGCCCTTCTTTAGCCATTATTCTTTGATTTATGCCTTAACTCTGCACTCACAGGTGACAAAGATTAGCTCCTTTGTCGCTAAATGTCCCCTTCTAAAGGTCACGCCTGTCAATAGAAGGAACTAGACCAACCAATAACACATCAAGAGATCAAACAGGCTATATGCATCCTGGCCAGAGACAAAACCCCTGGCATGGAAGGTCTTCCAATTGATTATTATAGCACCTTCAGCTTACTTCTTGCTCATCGCCTAGCTGAGATGGTATGAAGAGGCCCTGCGTGTCAAATGCCTCCCTATGCGTATCAGTTCTGACTTCACTGCCAAAGCCAGATCAGGACCCAGCCTTTCTCGAGTCCTATCACCTCATTGCCATACTGGGTGTGGACCATAAAATCCTGGGGAGAAAACTGGTCAAACAATATGTCCAGATGTTACCAACCATACCCCCACCCTGATCAAAGTGGCTTCATCCCTGGGAGAAGTACTTCCCAGAATATATGCTGTATCTTCACCTGATGGACCAGGCCCCCATTGCTTCCCCTAAGTGGCATGACTTATTCCGGACTTGGAAAAATCCTTTGATAACCTGGAGTGGGACTACCTCTGCTGTCCACTCTGGGAGTTGGTGAACGTCCCCTGCGCATATACACGGCTGTTGTATATGACCCCCAGGTCAAAGGTCCGGTCGGGCTGGCTGATCTCCTGACAGTCCCAGTAGAGAGGGGGTACTGGACAGGGATGCCCCCTCTCCCCTCTACTTTTTGCACTCACAATGGAACCCCTTGCCTCTAGGATCCGGTCGGAGAGGGACAACTGATGGATACCTCTGGATGGCACAACCCACGCAATCTCCCTCTATGTGGATAACATACTCATCTACATTGAGACATCGGCATGGACCTTTTCCCCCCCTATGTGACTTTACACTCCTTTGCGCACATAGGAGGACTACAGACTATCTGGGCTAAATCCAGCACATTTCCTTTGGGAGGCACCTTGCCTCAGTCGAGGTTGGACTGGGCAAGCAATGGCTGAAGTGGAGGAGAAACACGTTTGATACCTGAGGTGCAGTTATATCATTCCCCTGCAGACTTCTTCGAGGGCATCATCAAACACAGGAAGCGAGTGTCTGTCAGGGCACGCTTTACTAGCCTTGCACTGCTTCTTGCTAAACGCACTATCACCCTACCTTGGAGATTGTCTCAACCCCCCAGGTGAGAAGCCTGGCATAGTGTGGTACAGAAAAAGATGCCCCATCTCCCCAGCACGGGATGCCCTTCTCGACCACTTCCTCTGACCTTTACATACAAATATGAATATTATGACCAATATAACTACTATAATGTACAGCTTATTTTTCCATCATCAAATATGTTTTAATCTATGAGCGAAATACAAACAACTTATAGTATAGTGTAAGAGATCTCTTTTATAGATACAATGTGGAGATATAACATAGAAAAATAAAAAGGAGATTTAAAAATGGACAACGATATGTAAATATATGTCAGACAAAGAGAGGGATGGGATTGAACCTCAAGAGAAGAAAGAAGAGAGGAAAGTATTAAAAGGAGGTAACTGCAAGAATGAGAGTCAGGCTAGTATCACAGAGGGAGAAAAAAAAGGTTAATTATTATTAGAACATTGGAATGCTGGGGGCTCCATTGAAAACAATGGAGTGCTGCGGGCTTTTACAGGCCGGTAAAAGCCTGCAGCGCCAACATTCCAATGTTCGCTTTGTTCACAGCAACAGCTGTGAACAAAGCCTCACGGAGCCCGAGGGGATTTTAATCCCCTCGGGCTCCGTGAACATTTTTTTTTTTAATAGAACATTCTGCCCTGTGTGGCAGAATGTTCTAATAGCCTTAGAACCCGCCGTAGCGGGCTCTACCGGCTATTAAAGTCCCTCTCCCTTGTTAAATGCCCTCGCCTTCGGCTCGGGCATTTAACGCGGGGAGCGGGCCTTTAATAGCCGGTAGAGCCCGCTACGGCGGGTTCTAAGGCTATAATATTGCATGTGTCCTAGTGTTAGAAATGCGTTATCTAGTTGACAGTGGTTTGCACCCTGTCCAAGTAGGGACCCTCAATCTAGTCAAGGTAAGAGAGTCACACCCCAAAGATAACCCCTGCTTACCACCTTGGTAACTTGGCAGGAGCGGACAGGCTTATTAAAGAGACAATGTGCAAAGTATTTGCACACTTACACACAGTAGCACAGTGAAAACACTACAAGAGGACTCCATACCAGTGTAGAAAAATAACCAATAATGATCTGAGTAAAACAAGACCAAAACAACAAAAATCCAACATACACAAACAAAGATACACACTTTTAAACATAAACAACCTTATTGCGAGGCTGGCAGTCCTAAGACCGCCCGCCCGCTGTGGCGGTCAGATAGCTGTGGCTGTGGAAATCTGACCACCACATAGCAAGATTGGCAGACAGAACCACCTAAAGGTCAAAGATCCTAATGGGGTGATGCGGCTGGGCTTGTAACCAGCCAGAGTGGCACTGAACTCAGTGCCCCCTAACTGATTACAGCCACTGTTTCCGCCAGCATTTTCATGGCGGGGACCCCACCATGAAAAGGCTGGGGGCCACAAGGGGGCCCGTGCAATGCCCATGCCTGACAGTGCACATTCAGAGGGTGCTGAAGTGTTAGGAAATTAGCCAGGGATCCCTTAAGGGAGCCAAGGCCAATATCCTAACATTTTTCCCACTGGGCAGCCTGGAGGGAATGCTTATTTCAATGTTCCCACCAGTCAGCCCATCCGAAACATTGTAATATGCTCTAGGAGAACATCACTGTCATAACAGTGGCGTTCTCCTCGTGAGATTGCCTGTCCCGTAATGGGATCGCCAAACTCATAATGAGACCCTAAATCACAGTAAATCGCTTAAAACACAAAAGTTTCACTAGGGCTATCATGAAGCCTTGACTGAGTCACTCCCAACAGTTTGATGCCTTTCGCAAGGGAGTGTCGGCCGGTCATGGAGTCGCACGGACCCCAGATGTAGTAGCTTTGCAAAACCAGGAAACAAAGACACTGCACGGTGTCAGGGAGCTGAGGCATCGCTGGAGCCAGTGCGGTGTCATTATCTTACTGATACTTACTGATACTAGGGAGGTGAGGCATCTGTTCCTTACTGTGAGGGAAGGGAGGTGATGCAGCATCGGTGGTGAGGCATTGATTCCTTAAGATCCAGAGGGGTCAATGAATCCAGCAGGTCAAGACACAGACAAGCGAAGCCACAGAATGGTTAAGCAAGAAAATGCCCACTTTCTAAAAGTGGCATTTTCAAACTAACAACTTAACAACCACCTTCACCAAAACATGTACTTTTATAATTGTGAGTTCAGAGACCCCAAGCTCCACCCCTCTATCTTCTCCCAATTGGAAACTATATTTAAAAGATATTTCAAGGCAGTCCCCATGTTACCCTATGGGAGACAGATGCCTTGCAATGGTGAAAAATGAATTTAGCAGTATTTCACTATCAGGACATGTAAAACACACCAGTACATGCCCTACCTTTTAAATACACTGCACCCTGCCCATGGAGCTGCCTTGTGCATATCTTATGGATGACTTAAATGGAGTAAAAGGGAAGGTTTGGGTTTGGCAATTGGGTATACTTGCCAGGTCGAACTGGCAGTTTAAAACCGCACACATAGACAGTACAATGGCAGGCCTGAGACATGCTTGCAGAATACTCATGTAGGTGGCACAATCAGTGCTACAGGCCCACTAGTAGCACTTGATTTATAGGCCATGGGCACTTCTAGTGCACTTTACTGGGGACTTAGTAGTAAATCAAATATGCCGATCAGGGATAACCAATCATAATCACAATTTATACAGGGAGCTCTTGCACTTTACCACGCTGATGATTCAGGCGTGGGTTCGATGTCTCTGCCACTCGGATCCAGTGTGTGGATTTTCACTCTGGTTCTGCCAGCTTGGCCTTCTAGGGGCCCAGGGAGTGGATGTGGCACCACTTGACAAGTCAGAGGGTCTCAGCAAGAGAGCCCAGGTGCTGCTAGATGAAGTATTTGATGCCCCTGAGACTTCTTAACAGGAGGCAAGCTCAGTCCAAGCCCTTGGAGAATATCTATTAGCAGGATACAAAGAAAAGTCCTGTCTTTGTCATCTCTAAGGCAGAAGCAGCACCTGCAGGCCAAACCAGAAAAGCACACACAGTAAATGGGCAGTACACCTCCTATATAACCAAAAAGGTGTGGGGGGGAGACAAAATAGAGAAAGTAGCTTGGTTGGGTGTCTCAATGTGGGGCAAACCAGTGAGAATCCAAGCTCGTACTGTCAAAGTATGAAGATAATTTACCTCAAGGACATCCCTGCTAGGGATAACTCCATACTTTCATATGAAATCCCACTGAGCACGAGGGACAAAGGAAAGTTCCCTATATGGAAGGGGTGATTTCACACCCTTAGTAGCGTCATGCTTCATCATATACCACCCCTAGCTGCCCTTGTACAAAAATGTCACCAGGGCGAACGCGACCATCTGGTTCAGACCTACCAGAGGGAGTTCTTATATAAAGTTTACTGGACAGTAATGGGCTCCAGTTGCTTAAAAATACCTAGTAGACTACCTGTTGGAAAATGGGTTATTGGTAAGGGCAGGTAAGTACCAATAGGCCACTAACCTCTACTTAGGTCCGGTAGTTCAGCCCTTGGTAGCTTGGCAACGAGCGACAAGGCTTAGCTTAAGAGACAAAGCATTCATGCCCTCTCCTAATCTAATCAAGGGGGCACCTAGTTGTCTGGGTTTGCAGGATGTGAGGGTGTTACTGTGTTGCTCCAAATGTCCTTCCCTGCCTTTGAAGACCAATTTGTCAGACCTCCCCCTTCCTGCTTCCCAATCTGCTGAGGGAAGATATCCTCCCCCAGGCACATCTCGTTGTGTTGAGCCAGGCCACTTCACACCTCATCAAGGCAGCCTGGCCAGGCTGCCAGAGGCTGGCCAATCAGAGCAAATCAGCAAAAACACTTCAGGGCTGAAGTTAGCAACTTTTCAGGTAAAGTTTAAAACTCCTTACCTGAACAAGTTATATTAAATACAACAACTGGAATTTGTGGGATTTATTATAACAAATAATTTTATACCAAACTTGTTGTATCTGTTACTTAAGGGGACATTTAAAATTAAAATAAAGTCTCCCCATTCTAGCCTATGGAGGCCATTCACTACAATGAGGGGAAATGAATGTGGCTGCTTTACCTCACCAGGGCTTATAAAACTATTTTTTATAAGACCCTGCTTATAGTCACTTGGCACCCAGCCCTAGGGGCACATAGGGCACACCTTAGGGGTGACTTAGATGTAAAAATAAGGTGGTTTAAGGCTTTGGAACTACTTTTATTTCCAAGTCGAATTTGCATGTAACTTTAATTTAAAAGCAGACAGCAAGGCAGAACTGCCTTCAAAATGACACTAGGCACCTCAGGAGTGTACCTATGGGTGCACTACCTATGCTAGGGTCCCTAAACCTACATGCCCTACCATATACTAGGAATTTATAGGTAGGTTGATTTTAGCCAATTAAAATTAGCCTAATTTCCATACTGATTTTACACAGAGCACAGGCCCCGGGACTGGTTAGCAGTACCCAGAGCACCATCAGAGTCAGGAAAACACCAGCAAAAAGTGAAAAATTGGGGCAAAACATTACGGAGCCTCTGCAATCAGCCCTGTTTTCTCGCACTACGTGTAATTCATCTTTATTCTGGTATCTACTGGTATGATTAAAAAAAAAAAAAGAATTAATAAGCTTGAGTATAATGACTCCCCTCATCTATGAATAAGCCAACATGTTTCTGCCCATTTACCAAGCCTCTACAGGTCTTGGGCATTACTCAGAGCTGCAGATCCCTATCTAAATCAAACCACTAAGGACTGTAAAGCTCATAGTATAATCTAAATCTGTGATTGGGAATAATGAATGCACATAGAGCCTACCTGAGATTCTGTCAGTCTGCAAGGACCTAGTGGAAATAAAACTTAGAGAGAGATTCCAAATTGAACCATTCCTTAAGACATCAGTTGTTTAAGGAACCATATGGTGAGTATGGAAGGAGAAAGAGTGTTCTTCTGACCAGCTACAAACCTGTTTAAAATGAAAAAGTGTGCAGAACCAAACATGTACCTCACTGATCTTTAGAGCATGATCTGTCAAGCACATCCATGAAACATTGCTAAAGTGGGTAATGGAAAAGATGTCATTCTTTTCATGGCATAGTGGGTCAAGTGAAGACACACTGGACAATTGCTTACTCATAGTTAATGGATCTTGGGCCTCACGTCTGGGAAAAGGCCAGTGCCCCTTATAGTCATCTACGAAGTACAGAGGGAAAGTCACAATGTAAAGCTCACCATTATTGAGATTGTAAGTCGTTAATCATTACCATTGCTTTGTTTAATTGTTTTTGGTGAAATTCATATTAACATGCTGTAGAAACTCCTACCTAACAAAGATGTCTTGTGTAATCATTAGGTTACCCATTGTACCTGCATTGTTTACAGCTATGGGCATCTAACTAGTTCTTTGGGCTGCTTTCACCTGGGCAAGCATCAGCTTTTCCTTTAACCTTTTCTGCTTCATCTCTATTTAGCCATGACACTACTTAGCATACCGCAAAATCTCATCAATCAACTTGTTCTGCTAACAAATCAAATGCAGTTGAATCATCAAGCTAACGTCTGGCCTCAATCCTGTCACAAACCTTGACACAAAATGTCCCTCAACCTTTGTTTCTAATGTCTCCCTAAAACTGTACTGTTTGAAAGCATGAAACAATCTCCGATAGTAAGCATGAATCAACTCCTTTGATTCTTGCGTTGTTTGATCAATCTTCACCAAATCAACATCCTGAGGAGGTACTTTCCCTTTTAAGAATGAAATAGCCTCCTGATATTTCTTCATAACCAATGGTGAGGGACCCTTAGTTGTGTCAAATTTCTAGTCGGTACCGAACAGCTATTTTACATTCTGTCCACAAATCATTTGGAACAACATCAGACAATGTGTTCAAATCAACCCATAACACCTGCAAAATGTTTACAAATCGTTCAACCTGTTTATACCATTCCACTGGCATTTCTCATAATTTTGGGAAATCATTGGTAAATGATGCAAGGTCACTTCTACTCCATGGCACCTGCACATAACCTCTACCAGGCGCTTCTCTCATATAGAAGTTTGTAACACCTCCCTATGCTCCAATTGGAGACTGTTCACCTGAAGGTTTCTTTATTTCCTTTTTGCCCATTTAACCTCCCACTTATCCATTAAATTCCATTTTCTAATATTCTGAATTAGTTCTTTAATCTGTGTTTTCAATCCTGGAGTTCTCATTCCAGCAATGTCTTTCTTACAGAAGCACACTCAATCAATCAATCAATCAATCATAAGATTTATAAAGCGCACTAATCACCCGTTAGGGTCTCAAGGCGCTGGGGGGAGGGAAGCTACTGGTCGTAAAGCCATGTCTTTAGGTGTTTCCTAAAAGTTAAGAGGTCTTGGGTCTGGTGAAGCGGTAGGGAATTCCAGGTCTTGGCGGCCAGGTGGGAGAAGGATCTTTCTCCGGCAGTGGCGCGGTGGATGCGGGGAACGGAGGCAAGGGCGCGGCTGGCGGAGCGAAGGTTGCGGGTGGGGGTGTGGAAGGTGAGTCTTTCGTTGAGGTAGGTTGGACCTGTGTTGTGGAGGGCCTTGTGTGCGTGGATGAGGAGTTTGAAGGTGATCCTCTTTGGTATTGGTAGCCAGTGTAAGTCTCTGAGGTTGGGGGTGATGTGGTAGTGGCGTGGGACGTCCAGAATGAGTCCGGCAGATGTGTTCTGGATTCTTTGCAGCTTTGTTTGGAGTTTGGTTGTTGTTCCTGCATATAGGGCGTTTCCATAGTCAAGTCGGCTGCTGACCAGGGCGTGGGTGACAGTTCTCCTGGTATCGACGGGAATCCACTTGAAGATTTTGCGGAGCATGCAGAGGGTGTTGTAGCAAGAAGAGGAGATGGCGTTGACCTGCTGAGTCATGCTGAGTGTGGAATCCAAGATGAATCCCAGGTTAAGTGCGTGGGTGGTGAGAGGTGGTGCGGATCCTAGGCAGGTGGCCACCAGGAGTCGTTCCATGCTGAGGGGTTGGCTCTGAAGATGAGGATCTCTTTCTTGTCTGTGTTTAATTTGAGGCGGCTTGCTTCCATCCAGCTGGCGATGGCTTGGAGTCCGTTGTGGAGGTTGTTTTTTGCTGCTGTAGGGTCTTTTGTGAGGGAGAGGAGTAGCTGAGTGTTGTCTGCTTAGGAAATTATGTTGATGTGGTGTGTTCATAAAATTTTGGCGAGTGGGGCCATGTACATGTTGAAGAGCGTGGGGCTGAGTGATGAGCTTTGGGGGACGCCACAGATGATACTGGAGGCTTCTGATAGGAATGGTGGAAGGCGTACTCTCTGGGTTCTGCCTGAAAGAAATGATGAGATCAAGTCGAGAGCTTCATCGCGGATTCCGGCGTTATGGAGGCATGTGCGGAGAGTGTGATGACATACCATGTCGAAGACTGTGGAGAGGTCCAGGAGGATGAGTGCTGCTGTTTCTCCTTCGTTGAGCATGGTCCTGATGTCGTCTGTGGCAGCGATGAGTGTGGTCTCGGTGCTGTGGTGTTTGCGGAATCCGGATTGGGAGGTGTCGAGTGCCTTGCTGTCTTCCAGGAATCGGGATAGTTGGCTGTTCACAATTTTTTTCAATTACTTTGGCTGGGAATGGGAGGAGGGAGATTGGTTGGTAGTTCTTCAGGTCGTCTGGGTCTGCCTTGGGTTTTTTCAGCAGGGCGTTGACTTCTGCGTGCTTCCAGCTTTCTGGGAAGGTGGCTGACTTGAAGGAGCTGTTGATGGTGTTGCAGAGGTGGGGAGCAATGATGATATTTGCTTTATTGAACATATGGTGTGGGCAGGGGTCCGATGGTGATCTGGAGTGGATGGAGGCCATGGTGTAGGCGGTGTCTTCTTTGTTGATGGGGGTCCAGGTGTGGAGGACGTGGGTGTTGCTTGGGGGGTTGGGTTCATGGGTGTTTGTAGTCAGCTGATGGGTATTGGGGTTGAAGCTGTTGTGGATTTCTTCTATCTTTCGACGGAAGTGGGTTGCGAGTGAGTTGCAGAACTCATGTGATGGCAGGGGTTCGTTGGAGCAAGTCTTGGGAGTGGAGAGCTCTTTGATGATGCCAAAGAGCTTTTTGCTGTTGTGAGCGTTGGTGTCAGTGCGGTTTTTGAAGTGGGTCCATTTGGTGGTGCGGATCAGTTGGTGATGTTTGCCTATGGCATCCTTGAATGCAATGTGGTTGCAGTTGGTAGGTTCGCAGTGGCAGGTTTTTTCCATTCTGCGGCATAGCCGTTTGGATTCCTGTAGGTCTGGGTGAACCATCTGGCCTTGATTCTGGGGAGGGTGTTTTTTTTGGGGGGGAGCGGTGCGAGGGTGTTGGCGCCGTCCTCTATCCAGCGATTCAGGTTGGTGGCGGCTGTGTTGGGGTCTGTGGTCTCGTGGGGTGGGTCCCAGGCGAGTGTGGAAATCAGTTGATCCGTTGATATTTTTCTCCAGTTGCGTTGGGGGGGGTTGTGTGCGGTGGTGGTGGGTGACTGGCTTCTGGTAGAAGTGGATGCAGCAGTGGTCTGTCCAGCTGAGTTCGGTGGTGTGGCTGATATAGACGTGGTTGCTGGCTGAGAAGACGGGATCAAGTGTGCGGCCTGCAGAGTGGGTGGGTGAGTTTACGAGTTGTCTGTGGCCGAGGTTGGCGAGGTTGTCTAGCAGGTTGGTGGTGTTTGCATCGTTGTTGTATTCTAGGTGAAAGTTCAGATCGCCGAGGAGGATGTCCTCTGTGGAGTCGAGGGCGTTGGTACTGACGATGTCGGCGATGGCTTCACAGAAATGAGAGTGGGGGCCTGGGGGTCTATAGATCAGAGTTCCTTTGAGGGTGGTGTTGGCGTTGATGTGGATTCTGAAGTGGAGGTGCTCGGCGAGGTTGAGGGTGTCATGGGTGCTGGTCGAGACTCTGATGGTGCTTTTGTGGACTATGGAGATTCCTCCTCCTGGTTTGTTGGTGCGGTCTCTTCTGGTGATTTTATAGCCTTCAGGGATGGCTATGGCTATGTCAGATTCTGAGGCTGAGTGTGTCCAGGTTTCGGTTAGGAAGGCGATGTCCGGTGAGGTTGAGGTCAGTAGGTCCCAGAGTTCAATTGCATGTTTGTGGATGGAGCGGGTGTTGAGTAGGATGCAGCTGAGGTGGTTGTCAGCAGGTCTGTTGTGGTGCTTTAGGGTGCAGGTGAAGCAGCATGCTTGACAGGAGAAAGGTCCCTTGGTGTTCTTTGAGGAGGACAGGAAGCAGTGGCGTCCTGGATTGAGGACATGGAGATCGCTGGCAGTATAGTGGTGTGGGGGCCAAGGGGAGTGGCACTGGGCGCGGTCCAGGCGCGGACAGGGGCAGACGGTCTTGCCTTTGGCACGCCGCGGATGCCCTAAGAGGGGAGGTGGGAGGGAGTGGCAGCTGGGAGGAGGGAGGGCTGGACGAATGGGAAGGCTGGGGGGGTGGGGCCACAGGGTTCAGCGGCGGGAAAAGGCGAAGGAGAAGAGGTGGGGAGTGGGGGGTGGGGACGCGGGGCCGCAGCGGCAGGCTTTTGGGAAAAAGGAAAACGGACGAAGTCCAGGAGGCTAACAGCTCGAAAAATAAAACAATAGAAACAAACCAGCAGAGTGGAGGTGGCGCGGGGCGGTGGCGAGAGGAACGACCTGCCTGCTAGAAGCAGGGTCAAGGGTCGCTCCTGTTACCGCTCCGCGGCTGCCATAAGAGGTGAGGTGGGAGGGAGTGGCAGCAGGGAGGAGGGAGGGCTGGGCAAATGGGAAGGCTGGGGGGGGCGCAGGGTTCAGCGGCGGGAAAAGGGGAAGAGGTGGAGGGAGGGGTATGGGGCCGCGGGGACGCAGCAGCAGGGTTTTGGGAAAAAGAAAAAGGGATGATGCCCAGGAGGCTCCTGTTACCGTGCCACGGCTGCCATAAGAGGGGAGGTGGGAGGGAGTGACAGCTGGGAGGAGGGAGGGCTGGGCGAATGGGAAGGCTGGGGGGGTGGGGCCGCAGGGTTCAGCGGCAGGAAAAGGTGAAGGAGAAGAGGTGGGGGAGGGGGGTGGACGCAGCAGCAGGGTTTTGGGAAAAAGAAAAACAGACGAAGCCCAGGAGGCTAACAGCTCGAAAAATAAAACAATAGGAACAAACCAGCAGAGTGGAGGCGGCGCGGGGCGGAGGCAAGAGGAGCGACCTGCCTGCTGGAAGCAGGGTCAAGGGCCGCTCCTGTTACCGTGCCGCGGCTGCCATAAGAGGGGAGGTGGGAGGGAGTGGCAGCTCAATAGCTTATCTACAGAGCCTTAGTCTTATTTAAATCAACCTCATATTTCTGAGCCAATTCAGTCAACCCATCATGAACTCGGCCTGCTCGCTTAGTGATATCCCTACACTTAGATGTGAGCTCATCTTCTTGGTAAGTCTCTAATTATTCTAGACCATGGTTTCCAACAATCATTACATCTAAATCGACTGTTGGTTTTGCTACATCCAGGGTCTTTTCTCTTGGTGTCAATGGAATTGTTCCCTGACTCACTTCTTTGTTTGTACTCTCGTTAGATGGAGTGCTTCTGTTGAAAAATTGCACCCATTCATCTATTTCCTTCACACTTATGGTTCAAGTTACCACAGGAATCTTAGGTGTGATATCACTTCACTGAGCACCATTCCCCAAACTTAGAAGTGGTTCCCATACAGGAGTAGTCTATGTGGGCATCTTCTTATAAGTGCCTATTGAAGTGCATCCTGACATATTCAGTGTTGTATCTGCAGTTGCTCCATAAGGAGTACTTGTATGCATTGGAATTAAAGGAACAAACTCCCTAGCATCTGGACTGCTTGGGGTCCTAGTTGTTCCTCCAACATTGTTTGGTAGAGTCAAATTGTAAGCATTTCTCCCAGATCCTTCTGATTTATACATAGGGATTACAGGACTAATAGCTACTGGGATGGAGCAACTGGGGCACATTCTCTCAAACCCTCGCTCATTGGTTCACAAGGCACACTATTGGGAATAAGTCCCACAGGACAAGAAGCCATTCTTGTCAGTGCAGTAGGAAAGGAAATTACGCCACTGCTTCCAGTACCATTGTCCGCATCCTCACTTCTCGATTCATTATACGGGGGTAGGCATTCAGATAGTAACACATCTAGAAGTCTATCTCCAGAATCATCACTGTCCATACTCATGTCATCGGGCTCTTTTTGTTTCTTCTCTTTCTGTTTTTGAATTGTTTTCCATTCCCTTCTCTCTTGGTCCCGTCTGTGGTTAAAGCTGTATACAGCTTAAACCCTTCTATCATGTCAGTTCTCCATTTCCTCTGCTCAACATCCCATCTAGCATCCGCATAAGTACGTATTGCTTTCTTTGCTCTTCCCTGATATTTCTCTTTATCCCCCGCATGGGCAGGTCATTACCAAGAATTAAGTGCTTTGCATTCTGCAGGTCTAGGAGGTGGTTTCATTTCATTCAGTATAGTCCTAAAATTTTCAATAATTGGCAAATTAAATGTGCCATATTGTGGGAATCTAAATGGACCTTCCCTTTCTGTGATCTTGTACCATTGACCAAGCTAGAGACATGAGTGGAGCCTCTCTATCATTGCTATATAGTGACCTTGAGTACCTTCGGGAGGTGGCACTACTCCCTCTCTTCTGGGGATATGAACATAATTTCTAAACAAATTTTGTACAACTTTAAAGCATTTAATTTTTTGCAATTAAATGTCAACAGTTACAGTGAAAATTCAAATCAAAACAGCGTCATATTTACAATCGCTTACTCCAACAGAATCACCAATCGCAGTGCAGATCCGGATGACGTTATCAACCAATAGCAGCACGGTATTATGCCACCGAACCTTTACCAGCATGTCACACTGTGATGTAAATCTTATTCTTTCAGCAGTCCCCCTCCTTTACAATCTGCATGCACATTCTCTCTGCAATATTACACACGTACTCAAAATGCAATACAACCTTTTTTCTGCTTCTCTACAGAATAAACAGTTTCCAACACACAAGAAAGTGTTCCAAACACTTCTGATGAAACCTCAACCTGCGGGTTATCACCTTCATCAGTACAGCTTCACGCAGCGCATTAAGATCCGCTATGCCAATCATCTAACATTCACGCAAAGTAAATCCCTATATTAACTGTGTCATTGACGGTGCCCCACAATGAACACAACTTCTGAGCAGACAATATAATATGTTTTTTTCTATACCTTTTAAACTATCTTGGGATCTTAGGCCATATCAGACCTGATAACCTCTTCAATGTCTTTATAAATCACCACATTCACACACCACACAAAACATCCAACTTCACCATCACAGCAAGCTAAACGTGAACTGTTGCAATGCACAACCCTATTAATACTCACGTTCTCGTTACCAATATGATTCTCTTCCAATCCTCCATGATTTCCCCGATTCTCCAACTCTGGACATGGACTAGGGTTTGATCTGCGGGCTAACTGCTCTAGAATACGGTTCCAGTTCTCCCCTTTACAGAAAGAGAACCATCCATGTCTGCTACGATCTGAGTCAGCATTTGGGCTATCTCTTAATCTGGGGTCCGATTAATCTTTTCTTCTCAGTTCCAAAGGATGAGGAGAACCTACATCAAATTATTCATATGAAGTACAGTGTAACTCAGTGAGCCACATGCTAAATCGCGGAGACCAACTTAAAGTTTGAAAAGGTTTTATTACAGACTCATGGTCAAACTTACATAAATGAGTCTCAAAACCAGCATCTTCCAATAAATAACCCAAGCACCTAGTGTATTTTCATTATTATTTCATGACTACTATAAGGATTTTGTTTCCTCTGTTCTTCAGTTTTTTCTGTTTTTTGTTTCTGTTCCACTTTATAATTTGTTTTCTTCTTCGAGCAATCGGTACATTTCTTATCGAGATGACAAGTTCTCCCAAGAATTTGACTTTTTTCTGCACCTTGGGTGATGGTGATATTGGATAGTTTTAAAGTTGTTTTCTAATCCACTTTCATGTTCTGCAGCCTTGAGAAAGCCCCAGGTACATATACAGTCAGGGGGCGAAACACGTATAGGCTGCCGTTTGTCATTTTCTACGTGTTCCACGATAAATGTCTACTATACTTATTGATTTGGCTCAATGAGTTATTTAAAACACCCCTGTGGCATGAAGATTTGGAATTTTAAATTGGATCTATGGTGGGCTTACCAATCTCTTTTTGCAGTTCTGAATCAATTGAAATTTAACTTTTTGAAACCTTCAGAATCCTTCCCGATTGTCCTTGTACACCCTCGCACTGTGAGGAATTTCAGAAACATTACGACCATCATCCCAGGTTACTCCTTTTGTCCTTGTGGAACTTCTTGTAGATCTTCTTATCTCTCAAGCACAATAGGCTCCTCATTAATTTAGCCTCGGATCCTGGCGCCTGCAACTCGTAGAAAAACATGCAAAAGCAAACTTCACGTTGAAGGTTAGGCACAGAAAAATATATGTGGCCTTCACTCTAGCCAAGCCAATGAAGCATGAATATGCTTTCAGTTTGAATGAATTCTATTGCTTATTGTTAGAAATTGGGTCTTTGGTTGGCAGTCAGGTTACCCCCTGTCCAAGCAAGGACCCTCACTCTAGGCAGGGTAAGTCACACACAATCCAAATTATCCTGTGCCCACCTTCTGGTAGCTTCGCACTGAGAGGTCAGGCTTAATTTAGAAGGCAATGTGTAAAGTATTTGTGCAATAAATCATGCAATAACACAGTACAGCACCACAAAAATACATCACACAGTGGTAAAATGCAGGTCAAAAAACTATTATAATGCAATAAGTATATGTTGAGATATCACTGTAAAAGTGATATAAAGTGTCTTTAGTACCTGGTTTGCATTCAAAATCTCCGCAAAGAACCGCAGAGGAGGAGATGCGTGGAAAACAGGGAGGTGTGCGTTTATTTCTCGGACCACACACGGCGATGCGTCATTTCGTTTTCACCCAGGGCTGTGCATCCATTTTGGACACTCGGTCGTGGATCCTCTTCCGGTTGCGGGGTTTTCGGATGCCCCGGGTACGATACGTGGATTTCTGGTGCTGACAGGACGAAGTCACAGGGGCTGAGTCGATCCGGTGTGCGTTGGGTGGAAATTTCTACCACCTGGCAGGCTCTGCGTCGATTCCTCTCTGGAAATTGGCTGCGTCATTCCGGCTCGGCTGTGCGTTGATCCAGTAGCCCATGCGTCAAATTTGCAGTTGCTACGCTGGTGCTGCTTCGATCTTCTTGTCGCAAAGTCAGGCGTTATCGTTCTGGTTCGGCGTGCAGAGAATTTTTCACAGCGGTGCAGGCTGTGTGTCGTTTCTGGCAGGCTGTGTGTCGATTTTCGCTGCACAAAGATTCCTTCGTGTAGAGGCAACGTTTTTTGGTTTTGAGACTTCGGGGAACAGGAGGAAAGCTCCATCCAAGCCCTTGGAGAGCATTTCTCAACACAACCAAAGAGCAGCAAGGGAGCAGTCCTTCACAGAAAGAAGTTAAAGGAGTCCTTTGGGCAGCCAGGCAGTTCTTCTTGACAGGATGCAGGTTCAGGTTCAGGTTCTCTTCTCCAGGAAGTGTCTGAGTTGGTAGGGGCAGAGGCCCTGTTTAAATACCCAAATGTGTCTTTGAAGTGGGGGAGACTTCAAAGCAGGATTTTGCATCATCATTCTGGCCATACTAAATATGACCTGGCAACTCATTTCAGATCAGGATCTACCAATCAAACAGTATATGATGGTAGCCCCAATGCTATCCTATGAAAGGAGCAGGCCTCAGAGCAGTGTAAAAACGAATTTAGGTGTTTTACACTACTAGGACATATAGAACACACATGTTCATGCCCTGCTTTCTACCTACAGAGCACCCTGCCCTATGGGCTACCTAGGGCCTAACTTAGGGGTGACATATGTAGAAAAAGGGGAGTTTGAGGCTTGGCAAGTACTTTTAAATGCCAAGTCGACGTGGCAGTGAAACTGCACGCACAGGCACTGCAGAGGCAGGCCTGAGATATGGTTAGGGGGCTACTTATGTGGGTGGCACAACCAGTGATGCAACCCACTATTAGCACTTAATTTACAGGCCCTGGGCACATGTAGTGCACTTCACTAGGGACCTACAAGTAAATTAAATAAGCCAATTGGGTATGAGCCAATTTCACCATGTTTTAAGGAGAGAGCATATGCACTTTAGCACTGATTAGCAGTGGTAAAGCGCACAGAGTCCTAAAGCCAGAAAAAATGAGGTCAGAAAAAAGAGAAGGAGGAAGGCAAAAAGTTTGGGGAATAACCCTGCAGAAGGGCCATTTCCAACACTTATGATGAAATACGAATTGATTATATAGAATAATACTTTAAAATATTATAACATGACTTTCTTCAAAACAATAATTATATGCAACTTGCTTAAAACATTCCATTCACTGTGCACTTTATTCGTATGCTTTGCAGTGCATCATTTAAATGAAAATGTCTCATCATGTTATGCAGAAAAAAAACACCCTTTCACATTCATGTTTAAGAGGCATAGTGGCACAGCCAAACTACACTCCGTCAAAAACATGACGGAGTACCCTGCCTGCCAAACTCTTGGTTCATCTGTCTCATTCAGAGATAGGCAAACTGTAAGATTTTCTTTTGAGGGAGCCAGTAGGGGCTTTCTCCTAGGGGGTGGAGGTCATTATGTATTTTCCAGTCTCTCACTGCAAGGCTCTTACTTCCAGTGTAGTGTCCAACCTCCAACAGTTCTGAGGGTGTGGCGGTCAGTAGGGTTTTATTTTTCAAAAACAAACTCCTACTTTAGCGTTGTTTTTTTTTTTAATCAAAAACATGTTAACAGTTTGGTGGATGGCCATCTAAAGTGACAACAGCTGTTCACCAAACGTTTGTATTTTGAAATGAAGCATTTTCTCCTCGAAGTACAGAGATGACCTCTGGGCTGGCACTGGCAGTCATCTTGAAACATGACAAATGGTACTTCATCATTCTGGCAGAGGCAATGTCCTCCACAACTCTGGTGCCATCCCTGAAACTCCAAATCAGGCCCTAAATATGTTTGAGTGCTCAATTTTCTGTGTGTATTTACATATGAAGGTCACTTGAATGTATGACTATTTACACATCCATGAACGTAGCAAGTGTAAATTTGAGCATGCTTAAATTTGCAGCTTTATTTCTCCATATGTTCAAACATGTTCTCTTGGTTTCTGGACTGTCTGGGGTAAGGATAACTCCTTGAAACAACAATGCCTTTCAACCATAGGCGTCACACGTGAAATACAGGTGTCCACAAGAAGGGTTTAACTGCAGGAAAAGCCAGCAACACAAAATCCTCCAAGAGGTGGAAGACTGAAGACTACGATCCTTGAAATCAGTGAAAATGATGGCAACTAGACCAAGACTAGATTGGAGATTCCCAAAAAATGTTATGAAAAATCTGAGACAAATATCACACAAGGGAATGTGGAATCTGCAAAAAACGACTCTCTATTTGTTGCAACACAGTGATGAGGAAGAAAGGAAGTCTTTAAATGGTGCACAAATAGGAAAAGGTAATTACTTAAAATTCCCGTGACAGGAACCATTGGAGTTTGGGGAAAAAGAAATGCAAAAATAGCACACTTCTACCTTGGAATTATAGGACGGCACGCATAAAACCCGGACTGTACTTCACTTCTTTAAAAGACTATTACAAGCCCTTACGCAAATGAAAGCCCTAAACTTCCATGAAAGCCAAGCAGCAGCGGTGAATTCTGTCCCAACACCCCCTCTCCACTCAGAGAACCTGAGGTGCCAGATGTCACACACTGGATGCTGCCAGCCAGAGGGCCCACCCAGCGCTCAGATCCTCCAACCCTAAGGACTGTCGGATAGTTTAAATGCCCCAAAAGGCATTTCATGAATGCTGGCAGTAACCCACTGATGCTGCGGCTTGGGGTTTAGGACATGGCTGGTGAGCTGGCACAGCAATTCATTAAGGAGGGTGGCCTGCTGCTCACTATGATTCTTTATTGTGTAAAACCTCCTATCAGTTTATAGGTCAGCTCATAAAAAATGTTTCTAGTCGCAAAAAGTAGATTCGTGAATTGTAACCTCTTTTTGTGACCAGAAAATTACTACATGTGACTCTACACTGCTCATTTTTTCTGTAGTGCTGGGTGACAGTTGGGCTTGATTTACTCCCATGGGGAGAAGAAAAGGAACCGCCACACGGTACAATGAAGAAAGACAACCACTTTCTGTTAACAGTCCATGAAAGAGACAGTGCACCGCAGACTGCAATAGCTATATTTAAAAGCCTGTCATGGAGACCTGGATTAATCTTTTGCTCGATCTGGGCTCCTAATCGAGGATACTACCAGCATTATTTTCTTACCTTCGGAGCTATAATGGAAGTTAATTACCCTTACCTGCGATGGAAGTGCCTAATTGCAGGTGAGGGCAATAACGATGTTGATTTTGGCTACATCTTCTATATTACATTGTATTGTATCATTGTATAAGGCATTGTATGTTACAAGACTGTACTTTCAATTTTTATAATAATTTACGGCTATTCACTGAGAAAATGTATGAGTTTGTAACAGCTACGTCATTAATTAGTTGTGTTGGGCATATTATGAGTTTGCAGTTTCAAATGCTAAAGTAATTTTGTTGCACATGAAAACATCTACACTCGATATCTAATAAAGTAAGTGCTCTCTTGTTTTAAAGATACATGGCTCCTGAAATACTGGATGACAGTATGAACATGCACATCTTTGAGTCGTTCAAACGTGCAGACATTTACTCTCTTGGGCTGGTGTGCTGGGAGACAGCACGAAGATGTACAGCTGGAGGTAACAAATATTGAAGATGTATGGATTTTGTATAATATATCTATTTGTACAGTGTGTGGCATACTTTCTTTAAGGACTGGAATATTAATAAAGGAAATCAATCCGGCTAAAATATGTCAGCACCCTGGAAGGGACAATGAGAGCTGGCCAACCATGTACCCTGCTCCGTTTGTGGGTTATTGCCACTGTTACAGGTCAGCAAAAGAAGCATTTTGTGCTACCGGCTCCCTTCCTTTGGTGCGTGGTGGGCCCCACCAGCCTAATGATAAACACTAGGGAAAATGGGTAGTGCAGCGAAGCAGGAGTTTCCTCTCACCAGAAATACAAATTAAAACAAGCATTTGCAATGCAATGGGTCTCCCATTTGCTTGAGTTAGAGCTATTAGCGTTGTAAATTCCTAACTGGACTTTTCTTGCCACATAAAATGAAAATGAAAAGTTAAACTGTTCACATAAGTGAGCCGATTCAAAGCGCCATGGCCACCATGAGCATGTGTGTGAATGATAGAGACTAAAAGTAAAAAAAGTTTGCTTGCAGTCAAATGTATCGGCAATCATCCATTTATCCATGTAACAGGGACAGTCTGCAAGGTGGTAACAAAACCGCCCCAAGGAGGGACAAACGTAAAGTATTTACCAATGATAACAAATAATTTTTGAAGGGCAAGTCCACGAACAAGTGAAAGTGATGGCCGTGAAGTGAGCATGGTTATAAACTCACACAACTTACAACAGGTTAAAGGGCTTGCACGCTCGACCTAAAAACAGTTTCATTTTCTTGTAGTTCTCCCTCATCCTCCATCTCAAACTAGCCATTTTATAATTGGCTGGCCAGCCTCTTACCTTTGCTTTGTTCAGGAGGAAGCCAAATTGACTTGTTTGTTTAATTTTTTCCACTTTGCTTTGGTTGATCAAGGTCACTCTACCTTTCAGCAGAACAAGGGGAGGAGCTTATCCATCAGTGTCTGAAATGGCTAGGAGGCTGAAGGGGCACCACAGGAGAACATAGCAATTTTTTCACCCTATATTTTAGATGAGAGGGAACTCCTGCTCCCACTGGACTCCCAGTTTTAAGTTTTGGATGGGGAGGGTTCTAAATAGCCTTATTGTTCTAGCAGGGTAAAACAGTTGTTAATTACCCCCACTTGTGATACCTCCATTGCCTGCAGTTCAGGCCCCAACTGCTGAAAGGGTAGTTGGGAGTTTTTTTAAGGCCCATATTGAGAAATGCTTAATAATTAATTTAAATTTCTATTAATGTAAACAGTTTAAAAACACATGTGCACATGTTTAGTGTCTTATAGTAAAGATAGGTAACAACGTTGACGTACAAACCATTAATGTTTTTCAACTGTTATGTTACCTTAATTTGTTCACCATTGGTATAATGATGGTGTGGGGCATTTAGTAGGCGGGGTGTATGATGTTAGGAAGATGTGTATACCTGCTTAAATAGCCACATTTTGAGTTCTTTAATAAAGATGAAGTCATTTTTGTAAGAGCATAAGGTTACAGGAAAATAATTCCAGAGGGAGGGTGCTAGGAAGGAGAATCCATGGCTTCTCGTTCCAGTCTTCTCAGCTCGAGAAATGATCAGGAGGGAGGAGGAAGATGTACACATTTCTCAAACTGAACAGTATTTCATTAATCTTTCTCTTAAAAAGATGGACACTTCCTTAGAACTGCTTTAAAGGTGAAACAACAGACTTCAAATGTAATCCTTTGTTGTAAGGGAAGCCAATGGAGTTCTCTTAACAAAGGACTTACACATGAGTGTTTTGGTGAATGTCGGAAACTGGCCCCTTGTTTGTAGTACCCCACACTTTTTGCCTGATATCTGATGCCAACTTGACTAAGGGCCTCATTAAGAGTTTGGCAGGTGGCGGAAGCCGCCCACCAAACTCTTTAGGACGGTCTTCCGCCAGCTGGCCCTATTAAGAGACAGAAACATCATTTCCGCCCGCTGGCCCAGAGGGAAACTCACCACAACACTGACGCAGTCGAGCCAGCGGCAATGTTGCAGTGCGTCGGGTGCGGCAGCACCCGTCGTGCAATTCACTGCCTGCTTTGCAGGCAGTTAAAAGCGTAGCCAGTGAAAAGTGCGACGGGGCTGTCAATGGGGGCTCTGCACTCCCCATGCCAAGTGCATGGGCAGTGCAGAGGCCCCATCCAGGCACCCTGTCTCCGCCAGCAGTGCATGGCAGCTCTGCCCTGGTGGATTAAGACCAGCAGCAACCTGGCAGTGCCGGCAGTCGGACTGTGGCGCTTACTCCAGGGTCAAAATGTGGAGGCTGGATCGTCGCATTGGTGGCGGTCTGACCTCCACTGCGCCTCTGGTGGTCTCATGACCGCATGGGTCGTAATAACAGCCTAAGTGTGTGCTGGGATTCTGCTAACCAGGCCTGTACACCTGTGTTCTTTCCCTAAAACTGTACCATTTTTTCACAGTTAGCACACCCCTATCCCACAGCTAATTCCCTTGTAAAAGGTACAAGTGGTATCAAGGGCTCTGTGACCAGGGAGGGTCCCTCAGGGATGCAGCATATATCGTGCCACCTTAACCCCTTCGCTGCCAGGCCTTTTCCCCCTACTGTGCCCGGCCTTTTTTTGACTATTTGGAATAGTTCTCGCTTAGGCACTCATAACTTTTCGTCCACATAAGCTACCAACGCCAAATTTGGGTCATTTTTTCCCAACATCCTGGGGATTCTAGAGGTACCCAGACTTTGTGGGTTCCCCTGAAGGAGGCCGAGAAATTAGCCAAAATACAGTGAACATTTTGTTGTTTTTTTAAATTGGGAAAAAAGGCTGCAGAAGAAGGCTTGTGGTTTGTTCCCTCAAAATGGCATCAACAAAGGGTTTGCAGTGCTAAAATCACGAGCTTCCCAGCTTTCAGGAACAGGCAGACTTGAATCAGAAAACCCAATTTTTCAACACAATTTTGGCATTTTACTGGGACATTCCCCATTTTTACGAGTTTTTGTGCTTTCAGCCTCCTTCCAGTAAGTGACAGAAATGGGTGTGAAACCAATGCTGGATCCCAGAAATCTAAACATTTCTGAAAAGTAGACAAAATTCTGAATTCAACAAATGGGTAATTTGTGTAGATCCTACAAGGGTTTCCTGCAGAAAATAACAACTGAAATAAAAAATATTGAAATTGAGGTGAAAAAAACAGCCATTTTTCTCTGCGTTTTACTCTGTAACGTTTTCCTGCAATGTCAGATTTTTTAAAGCGATATACTGTTACGTCCGCTGGACACTTTTCGTTGCGGGGATATATACGGCTTGTAGGTTCATCAAGAACCCTAGGTACCCAGAGCCAATAAATGATCTGCACCTTGCAGTGGGTTTTCATTCTATACCGGGTATACAACAATTCATTTGCTGAAATATGAAGAGTCAAAAATAGGTATCAAGAAAACCTTTGTATTTCAAAAATGGGCACAAGATAAGGTGTTGAGGAGCAGTGTTTTTTTGCACAGCTCACAATTCTGGGGGGCCCATACTAGCATGAGAATTTCTCGAATAGACGTCTTTTTTACACACTGTCTTACATTTGGAAGGAAAAGGTTTAGAGAAAGACAAGGGGCAATAACACTTGTTGTGCTATTCTATGTTACCCCAAGTCTCCCGATAAAAATGGTACCTCACTTGTGTGTGTAGGCCTAGTGCCCGCAACAGGAAATGCCCCAAAACACAATGTGGACACATCACATTTTTCCACAGAAAACAGAGGTGTTTTTTGCAAAGTGCCTACCTGTGGATTTTGGCCTCTAGCTCAGCAGGCACCTAGGGAAACCTACCAAACCTGTGCATTTTTTAAAACTAGAGACATAGGGGAATCCAGGATGGGGTGACTTGTGGGGCTCTCACCAGGTTATGTTACCCAGAATCCTTTGCAAACCTCAAAATTTGGCTAAAAAAACACCTTTTCCTCACATTTCGGTGACAGAGAGTTCTGGAATCTGAGAGGAGCCACAAACTTCCTTCCACCCATCGTTCCCCCAAGTCTCCCGATAAAAATGGTACCTCACTTGTGTGGGTAGGCATAGTGCCCGCCACAGGAAATGTTCCAAAACACAACGTGGACACATCACATTTTTCTACAGAAAACAGAGGTGTTTTTTGCAAAGTGCCTAGCTGTGGATTTTGGCCTCCAACTCAGCCGGCACCTAGGGAAACCTACCAAACCTGCAAATTTTTTAAAACTAGACACCTAGGGGAGTCCAAGATGGGATGACTTGTGGGGCTCTCACCAGGTTCTGTTACCCAGAATCCTTTGCAAACATCAAAATCTGGCCAAAAAAACACTTTTTCCTCACATTTCGGTGACAGAAAGTTCTGGAATCTGAGAGGATCCACAAATTTCCTTCCACCCAGTGTTCCCCCAAGTCTTCCGATAAGACTGGTACCTCAATTGTGCGGGTAGGCCCAGTGCCCGCGAAAGGAAATGCCCCAAAACACTATCTGGACACATCAAAATTATCAAATACAAAACTACCTGTTTTTGCGGGGCGCACCTGCGTTTTTGGTCCTGGGCTCAGCAGCCATACAGGGAAACCTACCAAACCCAGACATTTCTGAAAACTAGACACCTGAGGGAGTCCAGGGAGGTGTGACTTGCGTGGATACCCCAGTGTTTCCTTACCCAGAATCCTCAGCACACCTCAAATTTAGCTAAAAAATCAAATTTTTCCCACATTTCTGTGTGGGATCACCGCACCGGGACAAATTTCCTACAACCCAACGTTACCCTCAGTCTCCCGGTAAAAATGATACTTCACTTGTGTAGG
Organism: Pleurodeles waltl; assembly: GCF_031143425.1. Taxonomy (NCBI): domain Eukaryota; kingdom Metazoa; phylum Chordata; class Amphibia; order Caudata; family Salamandridae; genus Pleurodeles; species Pleurodeles waltl. The sequence continues at coordinate 1,556,016,722 of NC_090440.1, forward strand.
TGGGCCAAGTGCCTGTGACAGGGAAGAGCCAAAAACATGTCAAAATTGAGGGGGAACCAAAGCGGGTCCAAAAGGGCAGTTTGGAAAAAAACATTTTTAGGCTGACAAGTGGGGCTGAATTTCTATCGGTATAGATGAGACAATGCTGGGTGGTAGGAATTTTGTGGATTCCTGCAGATTCCGGTAGGTTCCATCACAAAAATGTGGGAAAAATTTGTGATTTCCAGCAAAGTTCGAGGTTTTCAGGGCATTGTGGGTAAGAAAACGGTGCAGGTGCATTTGAAGCACACCACCCTGGACTCACCCAGATGTTTAGTTTTCAGATGTGTCTAGGTCTTGTGGATTTTTCTACATGGCAGCGTCCCAAAGTCCAAAAAGTGCAGCCCTCACCATTCCAAGTGGGACAATTTTGAGAGTTAGCCAAGCTCTCATGGACCAAATGTAAAACCAAAACCCCAAATAATCAAATGTCTACTTGCTTGCCATGGGATGAGATGTTTTAGTGTGCGGGGGAGAGCTGAAAGACTGTTACCCCCTTCAGTTGGGGTAGGGGCATAACCCTGCCCATACTTGTTTGTAGCCACCACCCCACTATTTTTTTTTAAAATTCCCTGGCATTTAGTAGACTTCCTGCCCCCCGGGTTGTGGATCGGGGGTAATTGCCCCATCTGCCCACTGGTGGGCAGAACAACTTGGGCCCCATTTATTTGTGGTGGGGGTATGGCCATACCCCCACCCTCTTATTTTGAAAAGAAAATCTTCCCTGGTCTCTGGTGGGCTTTCTGCCCCTCTTGGGGGCAGGTGGGCCTTCCAAAAATAAGCTCATTTTCCCCCAAGGGGGGCAGATATGGCCAACATTAATGTGCCTCCATGGGGAGCGACCCTTGCCCAAGGGGCTGCCCCCCCAAACAAAACACACACCCCAATCCCTGGTGCCTAAGTGGTTTCTGCCCCCAAGGGGAGCAGAAATGACCTAAAATAAATTTGCCCCCCAAGGGGAGTGACTCTTGCCCAAGGGGTCACTCCCCTTGCATGAAATTGGCGCAAAAAAAAAATCTCTGGTGCCTAGTGGATTCCGCCCCCCTTGGAGGCTGATCGGCCTAATAAAAATAGGCAGCTCTGCCCCCAAGGGCCTAAAATAAATCCCCCCCCCAGGGAAACGACCCTTGCCTAAGAAGTCGCTCCCCTTACGGGAAATTTTCACAAAAAAATAAAAATCCCTGGTGTCTAGTGGTTTCTGCCCTCCCTGGGGGCAGATTGGCCTAATACAAATAGGGGGACAGAAATGGCCCAAAGATAATTTTGCCCCCAGGGGAGCGACCCTTGCCTAAGGGGTCACTCCTCACATAAAAAAAAAAAAAAAAATCCCTGGTGCCTAGAGGTTTCTGCCCCCCCCCCCGGGGGCAGATCAGCCTAATTACAATAGGCCGATCTGCCCCCAAGGGGGGCAGAAATGGCCTAAAACAAATTTGCCCCCCCCAGGAGAGCGACCCTTGCCTAAGGGGTCGCTCCCTTCAAGAGAAACTGACAACTGACAAAAAAAATCCCTGGTGTCTAGTGGTTTCTGCCCCCCTTGGGGGCAGATTAGCCTAATAGAAATAGGCCGATCTGCCTCCTAGGGGGGCAGAAACAGCCTAGAATTAATTTTGCCCCCAGGGAAGTGACCCTTGCCTAAGGGGTCACTCCCCACATATAACAAAAAAACAAAAAATATAAAAAATACCTGGTGTCCAGGGGGTTTCCGCCCCCCCTGGGGGCAGATCGGCCTAATTATATTAGGCCGATCTGCCCCCAGGGGGGGCAGAAACAGCTGTAAAATTATTTCCCCCCCCCCGGGTAGCGGCACTTGCCCAAGGGGCCGCTCCCCTTATGTGTACATATAAAAAAAAAAAATCCCTGGTGTCTAGTGGTTTCTGCCCCCCTTGGAGGCAGATTGGCCTAATAAAAATAGGCTGAAATGGCCTAGAAAAATGTTTGCCACCAGGGGAGCGACCCTTGCCTAAGGGGTTGCTCCCTACAAATAAAAAACACAAAAAAAAATCCCTGGTGTCTAGGGGGGTTTCTGCCCACCCTGGGGGCAGATCGGCCTAATTGTATTAGGCTGATCTGCTCCCGGGGTGGCAGAAACAGCCAAAAAACGAATTGTCCAAGGGTCCGCTCTCCTTATCAAGTAAATAAAAAAATACAAAAAAGTCCCTGGTGTCTAGTGGCATTTGCAATCGGGCAGCAGAAATGCTCAGAGAAGCCTGAAAGGAGAGGAAAGGCCTTTCCTCTCCCTTCAGGCTTCTCTGACCCCTCCACCTGGGCTTCCAGCGCCGGAGGAAAGGCCTCTGATGAGGTCAGCGTGCGAAAGCGTACTGACGTCATCATACGCTACAGGGGGGTCACGGGGGGGCAGGGGTGGAAGGGGAAGCGATTCCCCTTCTATCCCTGCCTAGGGGAGGGGAATGCCTGGCCATTGGGGGGGAGCGCTAGCGCTCCCCCCGGGAGCCCATAGCAGGACGAGGTGACATTGACATTGTAAGTGCAGTGTGGCCATACTGAGAATATGGGCTGGGAGTTTGTCATTATGAACTCCATAGCTCCATAATGGCTTCACTAAAGTCTGGGAAGTTTGATATCAAACGTCTCAGCACAATAAACCCACACTGATGACAGTGTTGGATTTATTGAAAAATGCACCCAGAGGACATCTTAGAGATGCCCCCTGTATTTTACCAAATCCTTTAGTTCAGGACTGACCTGTGCTATTCTGCCACTAAGGGACAAGTTTCTGACCCCATAGGGTAAGGGCCTTTGTGCTCTCTGAGGCCAGAAACAAGGCCTACGCTGGGTGGAGGTACTTCACACCTCCCTCCCTGCCGGAACTGTAACAGTTGATGGTGAGCCTCAAAGGCTCAGGCCTCCTGTTACAATGTCCCAGGGCACTCCAGCTAGTGGAGATGCTCACTCCCTGGACAAAGCCCCACTTTTGGCGTCAAGTTTGGTGGGAAACTTAGAAAAATCAAGGAGGAGTGACCACTTCAGCTGGGACCACACTTTAAGGTGTCCAGAGCTGAAGTGACCCCTCTCCCTACAGATTCCTCCATCTTGGTTTGGAGGACAGGGATCAATAGGGTTAGGTCTGTGTCCCCGAATCCCCAAAAGGAGTGGACACCAGAAGGGTGTAATCACTCTCAGGGACAGTAGACATTGGCTACTGTCCTCTTACCCCTGAAATGCCCCAAAATCCAGGATTTAAGGGCTTCCTTGAACATAGCACGTCAGATTCCTGGGGTCCTCATGAGAAGAAAGAAGAAGGACTGCTAAGCTGACCCCCAGCCGAGAAGACTGAAGATGCAAACTGACTTGGCCCAAGCCCTACCAGCCTGTCTCCAGCGTCTAAAGACCTGCTAAAAGATGGTGACGCATCCTGCAGGACCAGTGACCTCTCAAAAGCCTCCAGAGGACTGCCTGTACCCTAGAGGACCAACAACTCCCATGGGCAGCAGCCCTGTCTCCACCTCCAAGTAAGGACTCCGGAACCGTGAGTCCTGCCCACTCTGCACCCGACACCCACGGCCCGTGTCCAGGTGGCCCAACGGACTAGAGCTGGTTCCCAGGCAATTGTGAGCAAGTGCCTACCCTGGATTGATCATCCTGTCCAACAGGACGATGCCTGAAGCCTGAATATGGAGGACCCCCAACTACGACAGAACTGGGCGAAGATTCCCGATGCCAAAATGTACCCCAGTGTCCCCTGGACTGTGAAATCTGACCTTCAGTGCATCAACTTCCAGCAGGCAGCCCTCCTTGCTGTCCAGCATTTGGTTTCCTGGAACCCACCCCCTGGACTTCACCTGCAGCATCTTTGTGACCCCCGGGATCCCCATACACATACCCACAGTACCCACAACCCTTTGCCAACACCACAAGACTGCAAGAATTAGCCACCGACATCACAGTGACAACTACAAACACATCACTGACACCCATAAATCCCTCATGCACCCCACAACACACACCCCACCACATCACCCAACACAATCTCACCAACACACAACATACAACACCTATGGCACCACAAAGGCACCCCCGTTTCACTGAGGAGGAGTTAAGGGTCATGGTGGAGGAAATTGTCAGGGTAGAGCCACATTTGTTTGGAGCACAGGTACAGCAGATTTCCATTGCCCGGAAGATGGAGCTATGGCGGAGAATCGTGGACAGGGTGAATGCCGTGGGACAGCGCCCAAGAACAAGGGATGACATCAGAAAGAGGTGGAACGACCTACGGGGGAAGGTACATTACATTGCAGCAAGGCACCAGCTCTCCATACAGAGGACTGGCTGTGGACCCCCACTTCCCCCCCCCACAGCTCACAGTATGGGAGGAGCATGTACTGGCAATATTGCATCCTGAGGGACTCGCTGGAGTTGCCGGAGGACTTGACACTGGTAAGTCAACATTTACTATCTATCACCCCCCATACCTGCATGCCATCTCACACCCTCACCCTCACTCCCATCACTCCACTACAACCCACGCACTGCACCTACACATATGACTAACCCCAATGCCAAATTCTGCATGCTATACCAATGCATGGACACCCCTCCCAGCCCTGCATGGACACTCATCAACAAAGCATGCACAGCATAGGGAAACTAACAATCCCACAATACATCACCATACACAAACAAAAGGTTGCAGGGCAACAGCAACCATAAAGGGGAGGATAGGGATATACAATATGTCATACACATGAAGCATAATACACCACTTACATCCCCACATGTATCGCAGCCAATGTCAGTGGAGAGAAGGTGCCACAACTAACTAGTCCCCCAACAGAAGATGCCCCCAGTGATGACAGTAACTCTGGACGTCTGGATCTGGATGACCTACCTGGCTCATCTGGGACCATTGGACAGCAGGTCACCCAAGCCCACTCACAGAACACCAGAGAGCCTCCCACATCAAGATCCAACACCACAGCACCCACCCAGCGTACCCACACCTCTGTCCCCAGGACACGTCAGTCAGCAGAGTGCCCACCTGTACAGGGAGCCCAGGCCACACCTTGCCCCAAGACAATCAGGGACCTGAGGTCAGTGGCAGTGGGCACACCGTTCAGGGCACAGAGGCACATGCCAACAGGGACACTGGCAGGACTGCTGTGAACCTGGGGGAGGCAGGAGCAGGGAACTCACTCTCTGAGATCCTGGGAGCCTACCAACATTCCCAGGACACAATGGGTCAGATCCTAGACAATGTGCAGAACAGGCAGCTGCAGGAGGGACAGTATCAGGTTATCAGGGAGGACTTTCAGGCCTTCAATCCCACCCTGATCACCATAGCAGGGGTGCTGGCAGACATGGCCAACATCATGAGAGAGGCAACAGCACACTAGCAGGCCCTTACCACTAGCCAGTCCATTGACAAGCTCTCCACTTCCACTTTCGTTAGTGGGCAGGAGACCCAGCCACATGACCCACAAGCCACCAGCACCCCTCCCCCTGCAGAAGGTGAATCACCCCACAAACGTTCCCTGAGACCCAGACAGAAGCCAGAGTCACTTGCTAAGCCCTCTGCCAGGAAATGAGAATCTCCTGATTGTCCACCTTGTGTTCCACACTGTCACCTTGTCCACTTTAAACTGCCTTTGTTCCCCTCCCTATGGACACTTGGACACTGCACCTGTGCTACAAATAGACTGGAGCAATACTCTGGACTTTCCTCCATCATCATCCCATTCTATTGCACTTTCAGCTCAATTTTTAGCACTACAATAAACACCCTTGAACGTAACTCGACTACTTGTATGTCATGTGTTGAAAATGTGTATTCATGGAAACAGTTACATCCATTGCAAATGTACTGTACATTGTGGGAGCATAGAAATAATGACCTGTAGATGGCTGTAGTCAGCACATCAGTACACAGTTGTTATATCACCAACACCTGCAATATGACAAACCATAGGTGACAGTAAATTGAGGTAAAAGGAAGTGAATGCCATCTTGCCACAGCCAACAGAATATACCAATAGTCAATGTTTTTTATTTTAAATTAGTGCATATATGGGTGGCTTCATGTGCTGTTTGATACTCATGATTTGTCACATTTAGTGAACTTTGATGTTGACACAATGACGTTTATCACGAAGTCACTTGGAATTGGTGTTGGAATTCTGCTGATAAGGTGCCAATCTGTTGTATATATTTCTTAAGACTTCTCAGGTGAGTAGCACAGGGCTCCACCTGTCAGATGGAGGCCATTAACCTGGCCTTCAGGTGGTAAAATGTTCTCTTGATGATCCGTCTGGTCATCCCATGTGCCTCATTACAACGTTCTTCAGCCCTTTTCCTGGCATTCCTCACAGGGGTCAGCAGCCAAGATAGGTTTGGGTAGCCAGAGTCATCTGCAAGTATTGAGGGACAACATTTAGCCACACACTATCCTATGGGGTTGACTCCAGAGGCATACACCAACATACTGTGGGTGAGTACCAAGGCTCACCTATTAGCCACACCATGTGCCTCTGTAGTTAGCCCATCACATTTGGGATGCTGCTATTCCTCAGAACAAAGGCATCATGCACCGACCCAGGATACATATCATTGACGTGGGAGATGTACTGGTCGGCTGGGCACACCATTTGCACATTCACTGAGTGGAAACTCTTACGATTCCAGAACACCTGTTCATTCTGGTGGGGGGGGGGACAAACGCAATATGTGTACCGTCAATTGCACCAATGATATTGGGGATATGTCCCATTGCATAGAATCCAGCCTTCACTGTGACCAAATCTTCCACCTGAGGGCAAGAAATGTAGCTGCACATGTGTTTTACCAGGGAAAACAAAACTCTTGCCTGCACAATTGAAAACATTGGCTGTGACATTCCTGCTGCCAAGCCTGCTGTCACTTGGAAAGACCCAGTTGCCAGGAAATGGAGCACTGATAGCATTTACACAAGAGGGGGGATCCCAGTAGGATGACGGATAGCTGATATGAGGTCAGGCTTCAACTGGGCACACAGCTCTGTGATTGTGGCCCTGTCCAGTCTAAAGTTCAGTATTATGTGCCTGTCCTCCAGTGCAACCAAGTCCACCAGAGGTCTGTACACGGGGTTATGTCTCCACCTCCTATTCATCCGTAGCAGTAGGTGTCCAAGGGACACAAGAATGAGTAGGCTATCACAATTTGAACAACAAAACCATAACTGCCGTCCACATGGTGCACTTATGTATTGGGACAGTGTAAATGTCGAAGTATGTGCCAATTTAATCTGTGACGCAGTAACTGTCAATAGGCTTGTTCCCCCCCTGAAATGGCGACTGCCTGTCCTGTATGGAGGGACAGATGGAAGTGAGGTAATTCCACCGACATTGGGCGTTGTGGCGGAAGGCGGTCTTGCACCATTGTGCAATTCCTCATTGAATAATATGGGTCTCTATGTGGTACAGTGGCCAATGGGGATCTACGCCGGTGGTGACGGTGTACACCGCTGCGGACGTGACCTCCATTTTCTATCTGATTCCTCACTTGGTTCCTGACCTTCAACAGGAGAACACCTACATGGCGTGTGCTGCTGTGACCTATGTCTGGCCCGTGTGACTGGGGAAAGGGCCCCAGCCTTCACTTCGGAGGAGTTGGAGAGACTGGTGGATGGGGTCCTACCCCAGCACTGACAGCTGTATGGGCCTCCAGACCAACAGGTAAGTACACTTTGGCTACGATGCATGTGGCAAGAATGCATGGAGATGTGTGTGAAAGCATTGTGTAAGGGTGGGTGGGGCTTGGGGGATTGTCTGTGGTGGAGTACATTTTGTGACAGACCTATGTGTGTGCCAATGGTGATGGAATCGGGTATGGGGGGCCATTTGTGTGACAGGCTGGACTGTTTGTTTAATGGTGTTCTCCTGTCTGTCTTGCCCCTCCAGGTCAGCGTCCATCAAAAGAAGGGATTATGGCGTGCCATCGCCAAGGACGTGCAGACCCTGGGGGTCTATGGCAGGCGGAGCACCCACTTTCGGAAACAGTGGGAAGACCTGAGACGCTGGACACGGAAGACTGTGGAGGCCCAGCTGGGGATGGGCTCCCAACGAGGAAGGAGTGCCCGTCGGACCCTCACCTCCCTGATGGCCTGCATATTGGCAGTGGCCTACACTTAGCTGGATGGGCACTTGAGGGAATCACAGCAGCCACAGGGGGGTGAGTACAGCGGCTTTCATTACATATTTTGGCTGGTGGGGCAGTATCCGGGTGGTAGATTTGTTTTAGTGGGTGCCCCTAAGGTTTGCCAAACATTGCAGCCTGAGTCAACTGAGGGGTAATGGTTGCATGGCAAATGCAGGTAACCTAGCTTGTTAGCAGTCCAGTTCAGGCAGGGCATCGTGGGTCCCAGGTGTGCTGCAGTTGGCGGTGTGTGGTCCTCATCTTGCCTTAGTGACTAGACATATCACAGGTAGTGAAACACCTGTTCTCTGTGTGTGACGCTGATGTGCATGCCAACAGTGGTGTTGGTGCAGTCATTGACCAAGTGTATCCTTTGTCTCTCCCCCTTTCATATTTTGTCATCCTGTCCTTGTGTGCATTAGCATCATCTGGTGGAGGAGCAGTAGCACTGGTGACAGAGGGAGCTGCATCCCACAGGACCCTGGAGGCAGAGTTCACTGATGCCAGAAAACCAGCAGAACGGAGGGCGAGGGGAGCACCACAGCGGAGACTGAAGGAGACAACACAGACCTAGATACCTCCTCTGATGGGAGCTCCCTGGTGGTAGCAGACACCTCTGTAACCACCCCAGCTGCAGGTATAGCCACCCCGTACCAGCACCACCCTCCCAGTAGCCCCTCAGCGAGTTGCCCGTGCCTGCTCACCCATGAGGGTGGGCATCTCCTTTGCCCCAGGCACCTCAGGCCCTGCCCCAATGAGCCCTGCTGCCCTGACTGAGGAGGCTATTGATCTCCTGAGAGCCATCTCTGTAGGACAATCAACCATTGGGGATGCCATCCAGGGGCTGGCATCCCATATGCAGCAATGCAATGTATTCCTGGAGGGCATTCACAGTGGATTGGCAGCCCAACAGAGATCACTTCAGGCTCTGGCCTCCTCTCTGATGGCAGCCAATGTCCCTGTTTCTACCGTCCCCCCTCCAACTACCATTTCCCAGTCCCATTCTCCTCAACCCCAAGCCATCCCTGGCACGCATACAGATGATCATGCACACAAGGCAACACCCAAGAGTGGCACAGACAGACACATTCACTACACTTCCTCCCACAAACACCATACAGTTGCAGAAACAACCCCATCCACTACCTCCACTGTCTCCCTCTCCCCCTCTTCCACCACCTCTCTCCCAGTCACGTCCACACTCACACCTGCATGCACTGCCTCAACATCCACCACCAGCATCACCACACCAAGCAGCACACACACCTCACTAGCAGCCATCTCCACCATATCCATCCACTTGTCCCCTGTGTCCTCTCCCACAGAGTCTGTCCCCCCTCCTAAAGGACACAAACACATGCACTCAGACAACCAACAGCCATCCACCTCACACACTGCCCATGCACCTGCCCCCAAGTCCAGCAGACGTACACCTCCAACAACCACTCCCTCAACCTCCACTTCCATCCCTCCTCCCTCCTCCCACCCTACCGTCCCTAAAAAGGTTTTCCTTGCCCAATTTGACCTCTTTCTGCTCCCTCCCCCTCCTCGTCCTGCCCATAGAACCAGGGTGCCAACCAGCCAGCCCAGCACCTCAGCCAAACAGTCCACGGGGACAGTGGGGGCACCTCCTAGTCGTGGATGATGGACTGTGAGGGATTCCACTCCAACACCCAGAAAGGGGAAGGAGCCTATGACAACTACAGTCAGGAAGGTGAAGGAGCCCACAACACCTACAGCCCAGAAAGGAAAGGAGCCACAACAATTACAGCCAGGAAGGGGAAGGAGTCCACAGCTCCTGCATGGAAGGAATGAAGCCCTAAACTCCATGAGAGGCTGGGAAGGTGAAACCACCAACACCACCGCCACTACCTGTGATCACGGAGCCCTCACCGCCAGCAGAGACAATCCAGGAGGCACCCACCTGTTGCTACAGAGCAGCACTCCACACCAGCTGAGACAGTGCAGCTATCACCGCCAGCAGAGGCAGGCCAGGAGGCATCATCACCTGTTGCCACTGAGCAGCATCCACACCAGCTGAGGCAGTGCAGTTATCACCGCCAGCAGAGGACATGTAGGAAACCCACCTGGGACTGCTGCACAAGGGACCCCATCCAGAACCAGGGGGCATGTTCCCCAGCTCAGAGACTGTAACCTTGTACTCCCCAGCAAAGAGAAATAGGCATGAAGCCCCCTCCAGAACCAGTGGCAAAGTCACCCACTCCAGACACTGTGGCCTTGCCCTCCCCAGCACAGGGAAATGGGCATGGAGCCCCCTCCAGAACCAGTGGGGATGTTCCCCAGCTCAGAGACTGTAACCTTGTGCTCCCCAGCAAAGAGAAATGGGCATGGAACCCCCTCCGTAACCAGTGGACATGTTCCCCAGCTCAGACACTGTGGCCTGGCACTTCCCAGAACAGAGAAATGGGCATGGAGCCCTCTCCAGAACCAGTGGGCATGTTCCCCAGCTCAAAGACTGTAACCTTGCACTCCCCAGCAAAGAGAAATGGGCATGGAGCCCCTTCCAGTATCAGTGGGAAAGTCACCCACTCCAGAGACTGTGGCCTTGCACTCCCCAGCACAGAGAAATGGGCATGGAGCCCTCTCCATAACCAGTGGGAAAGTCACCCACTCCAGAGACTGTGGCCTTGCGCTCCCCAGAACAGAGAAATGGGCATGGAGCCCCCTCCAGGACCAGTGGGGAAGTTCCCGTATTTGGCTCAGGTGAATCCCCCCCACCCTCCCTGAGGTGCCTGCCCACTTGCAAAATGATGCCCCTGCAGTGTTCTCTCCGGAGGTGTCAGGATACAAGTTGGGCCTTGGACTGTGCCTGTGGCCTTGTTTGCCCTTATGACTTTGGACTGGGCATTGGCCCTTTATGAACATTTGTATATATTTGGTTCATGTGGTGGGTTTTGCTATGCTAATACATTGTCAGTACTTCAGGAATCTGGTCCTTGTTTTAATATGCCGTGTGTCGTATGCCATTGATTTACGTGTGCAGCTGGTCGTGTGTATGGTGTGTGTGTGTGAATGGTGTGTGTCGTGCTTGTATGTGGCACAGTTGTTTTACTCCCTCCCTCTCTCATGTGCTAGGTGGCTGTACTCACTGTTGTCATCTTCTTCGGCGTTGGTGTTCCAGGTGTAGCATAACGTAGAAAATCATCGGGAACTCTTGCAGTTCGGGTTCCATGGCGGCGTAGTTCTTCCCTGTGTCTCCAATGGTGAGTCCTTTCACTTCGGAGCTCTGTTTCTGCCAGGCTTTTGTTGGCATTGGTACCACCCTGGAAAAGGTGGTGCTTACAGTGTCTTAATTTGATGGGCTGTACTTTGTCTTCCGCCTGGCTGTTGTTGGCTACCGCCGTGGTGAGTGTTGTTTCTGCCCTCGCTGTTGGCTTGGTACATTGGCTGTCTATGGGAGTTATCACCGCTGTGGTCATAATTTGGCAGAACTTACCACCAAGGTCGTAATGATGGCCTATATCTCTTTATGATATAGTATATACAGATCCAGCTTCCTACAGTGAACTGTGAGTTAGCCTTGTCGTAGTCTGTGAATCAATTTTTTGGGGATACCTTCGTATAAGGAATTGTGTTATTCAAGTGCCAAAATGACCAAAGCCATAGTTACTGTTTTTAAAGCATCCTGGGAAAGGAGGATGGCTAGTTTTTTAATCTTTCACATGATAAAGAAGCAGGAAGAGATTACAGCACCAGTTTGTGGTTTTAAAGCTAGAGCTCTATTGATAATTACTTCAGAACTTTTTGCTTGACCCTTACGGGTGGGGGCTGGGCCCTGTTTTAATTGACAGTTTAGATGATTCCAAAGCCCTTGTTTATTTTAAGATGACAATTTCTGTCTGTCCGTGTTTAATTTAAATTGATTGCTGGACGTCCATTCCCAGATAAAGTTCATGTTATGTTGGAATGTTTTCTGTGACGTGCTCAAGCTATCCAGGCGAAAGAGAATCTGGGAGTCAACAGCATAGGTGTAAATAAGACAATTTCCTTTCCTGAGTTCTTTAACTTGAGTCCTCCTATACATTTTTAAATGGTGGGGGGAGAGGTATGAACTATGAGACACCGCACACGTCACCTGCACTTATTGGATTTAAATAGACCAGGTGCACTGCCTGTGAATGATTGTGTAAGAATGCTTTGAACCATTCAAGTGCAGGGCCTTCTAACCTAGTGGACTCTACCATGTTGAATGCAGCCAGAAAATCCAGTAACACCAGAGTGACTGTATGTCCCCTGCCCTCAGCAATGCAAATGTTGTTGAGTAGCAACAACATGACGGATTCCATACAGTGTCAGTGACAACAAAGTTCATGTGCCACTTAAGCCTCTAGGGGCCAGATGTGTGAAACATTTTTGCACTCGCTAATGGTGCGAATCGCAAAAATCGGCCGTTTGCTAGTGCAAAAACGTGGTCTGCGATACATGAAAGGCATTCGCAGACAAAAAATAAGAAATCGCAAAAATTGTGATTTTTTTGTGTTGCGACCTGGTTTTGCAAGTCGCATTTTGCGATTCGGTATTTCCAGTTGGAAATTGCGAGGCGCAAATTGCGATTCGCTAAATCCAAGTCGCAAAGAGATGCATCAAAAAATGGCAAATTGCGATTTTTCGCAGAATGGCATTTTGCACATGCAAAATACCATGAACTGAAACCAGGTGGTAACCAGGTGCAACCTATATAAAGAGGCCCAGAATGCCTCAGACTCTTTTCCACAATGGCTGCAATCTACGTCATGGCGAGGAGGACGAGGATCTTGCCAGGTTTGAGGAGAGGGAGGAGGAGACAGGAGCGCATTTTCAGAGTGCGCATTACACTTTTTGACCTGACAGAGGAGGAAATATATGAGAGGTATAGGTTGAACTCAGCCATGATACTTGATCTGATAGCTGAGCTACAACCCATACTGCAGCGCAGAACACTAAGGGGGTTATTACAACTTTGGAGGAGGTGTTAATATGTCCCAAAAGTGACAGTAAAGTGACGGATATACCACCAGCCGTATTACGAGTTCCATAGGATACAATGGACTCGTAATACGGCTGGTGGTATATCCGTCACTTTACCGTCACTTTTGGGACGGATTAACACCACCTCCAAAGTTGTAATAACCCTCTAAGTCTCACAGCATACCCACCCTTGTGCAGGTATTATGCTCCATCCACCTACTCGCCTCAGAGAGCTATCAAGGGGTCATAGGAGCAGCTGGAGGGGTCACATAGAGTACCCTCGCCAGATTTTTCAATGCATTCATCAACGCCATGCTGAGCAAACTACACCAGTACATCAGATTCCCCCACACCCCACTGGAATTACAGCAGACAAAAATAGAGTTTTACCAGATAGCACAGTTCCCCCACGTCATAGGTGCCATAGATGGCACACATGTGGCAATCTGTCCACCATCAGCCACAGAGTATGTGTACCGCAACAGGAAATACCAACATTCCATGAACATACAGGTTATATGCAATGCCTCCTACATCATAACTGATCTTGTGGCCAGGTACCCAGGGAGCACACATGAATCTTACATCTTTCGCCACAGCGGGATTCACACAAGACTGCTAGCTGGGTAGTTTGGTGAAGGATATCTACTAGGTAATGTCACTCTGTACACTGGTGCATAGATGGCGAACCCATGTCAGATGGCTCGGTTACTCATCACACCCTCTGTCCCTTCCAGGAGACAGTGCTTACGCAGGGCGCACCTACATGATGGAGGGGCACTACAGTACAGCCCAGAGACAACATGTAGAATAGTGGCTACTTCTGCAATCCTGCACAATATAGCTACAACCAGGGGCATACCTGTATAAATCAGTGATACTGAATCAGATGAGGATGACAATCCCATACCACCTCTACAGCCAGCAGACAGGACCAGTGCAGCAGAGGGAAGGCAAAGGCGAGCCGACATCACACACAACCATTTCAGACGTGAGTAATAATTACACAAATCCTCTGACAAATGTACCTGTAGTGAAAGAAATGTATTACCTTACGTCAGGTAATGTACGTGTGAGTAAGAAATTAAAGAGGTGATGTGACAAACGCAAACCAATGAATAACCAGAGTTATGCACTATTTCTTCATAGTGGCAACAGCAGTCTAATGGCAGCAAGAGTAATTTTTTTCTACCACGCACACTACTCGAGTGCCCAGTTACGTCACTGGCACCTCAATTGTCACCCTCAGTGGCAGTGCTGTGCCTGGCACTGCCCCGTCTGGTGTCCGCTGCTGGTACGGCAACACTGCTGAGGCTGGAACTGTCCTCAGTGTCCCCCAGTGCTAGCTCACTTGGAGTGGCTGATCGTTATCCCATGATGCGTTCGATCACATCTGTGATCTGAACAAGTCCATTGACAACATCCCTTCTGCTGTGTGCAGCCTCCACTTGCGCAGCCACTGCGCGACGGGCAATCAATGCTGTCGAATTTGCCATCCTGTTAGAGAACCGGCAGAAGCTGCCAAACATTGAACGGAATCTGCGCTCCTGTCTGCGCTGGCTCACCCTCTCATGGCGCAGCTCCTGGCAGAGTTCACGGACAGCACTTGTAAGGTCCCTGGTGTCCTGTGAAGCCTGCACCTGTCCCTCACGCAGCTGTACAATATTACTATTGAGTGAGTCAAGTTGGCGATGCAGGCCCATCATGTTGCGGTTGTGTTTGCGCAGGTTTTGGTCTAATGCAAGGATCCGCTTATTTTGCAGACGCAGCTGCTACAACATAGCAGCTTCCAGGCCACCGTATAAGGAGGGACCCTCACCTGACTCATGCTGCTGAGCCCAGGACTCCATCGCAATCCTGCGTGGTGCTGTGGTTGGCTGACACCTGCCCTCCGGAATCTGGCTGTGCCTGTCTGGTGCTGATGGTGTGCTTGGCCCTTCCTGCTGCTCATCAGAGTCGTTGCTGAGCTCTGGCAGTGGCAGTGCCCTGGGCCTGCGTCGTCCAGTCGACATGTGGAGGGACCCACTGGTGTTCGAATCTGAGGGCAGATGGGTGTCTGTCTCTCCTACACATGCAGATGCTGTGGCTGCTGGGCCTGGCCCACCTGCAACAACAATATGCAGCATGTCAGTTCTGTATGTTACATTTTCTGTCAGACAATGGCAATAAAGGTACAGGTACTGCTCTACACGGTGCTGTGTGTGTTGTGTTACTCTGGGTGTCACTATACTTAATTACATTGTTGTGCCTCTTTCAGTTCTAGGTTGTGGACTGCCACTCCCATAATGCATTGTAGTACTGCTTCTAAGATGTGGACTGGACGACTTCTCACACTGTTTCACATTACATGCTAATTCCTAAGGGGCTTTTGTGCATACACATATAGGGTTACAAAACAATATTGCACCTACCTTGGCTGGTACTCGGTGTGCCGGAGGTGTCGATCTCTGTGACCCCAGTCACAGCTTCAGGGAGGAGTATGGACTCCACTAGGTCCTCCAATGGTGTTGATGGTGCCTCTGTTGGTGGACCGCCTCCTGTACCCCTGGCCTCCGCAAGTCTCCTTGCCACCCTCTCCTTTGCACGGGACCGCAGGTCGTACCACCTTTTTTAAATATCTCCAATGGAGCGCTGTGCCACTCCAATAGCGCAGATTTTGGACTGTATGTCCAGCCATAGTCTCGTCTTTTCACTCTCAGGCACCTGGAGTGAGCTTTTTCCAAACAGGCGGTGATGGCTCCTTACCACCTCCTCAGTTAGTACCTCAAGCTCCTGCTCTCTGAATTTCAGCTTGCGCTTCCTTTCTCCCTTCTCCTGTGCTTGGCCTGGGGTATCCATCCTGGCTCAGGTGTTCTTGCTCCTTCTGAGTGCTGCTCTGTGTGGTTGGGCTGCTCTCTCTCAGGATGTTGGTTTGGGTGTGGCACCTGAAACTGCCTGGGATGACTCATTTCCTGCTGGTGATGTCATCAGGCTCCTCCAGGCTCCTCCAGGTGTGCATTCTCAAACTTTCTCGCATTTTGTGATTTTTTACCAAATCGCAAACAAATCGCAATTTGCAAAAATGCTAATTGCGATTCGGTAAATGGGCCTCGCAAACCACAAATAGCGATTTTTAAGAAATTGCTATTTCCGAATCGCAATATTGTTACATGGCCAATTGCGACTCGGAAATAGCGATTTCTTAATAATCGCTATTTGCGATTCGCAAGCTCCATTTTTCATACATATGGCCCCAGATCTTTAGAGGAGAATGGCAGAAGTGATATGAGATTATCATTTTACAAATATAAGGGATTTTCACCCTGCATCTTTTGTAGAGGGATAACAACAGCCTCTTTAAGTCATTTGAGTACCATTCATGAAGCCAGGGATTAATTTAAAAGGTACTGTAAAGGAATTAGTATTTGAGGCTAGACAGTGTTAAAAATTCAAGGTGAGCAAGGATCTAAAGGGGATTCGGGTTTTCCCTTGCACAGCAGGAAAAGCTGATGCTCTGTGTTGATAGCGGAAAAGGTATCCATTATCACAGGGTTCCTTTTATGATGGGCTGGTGATACTTCAGCCTTAGTGGGGATATCAATAATACTGATCATATTAATTTTGTCTAACAAATTACAGAAGTCTTTTTTTAATTGAATCTTTTTATCGTCTTTTCAATTAGTACCATTGTCCAACAGTATTCAGACAGACAGCATTCCACATTCAGTACATTAGGAATTCTGAGGGGAAGACATCTTATTTGCATAATATGGTAAGTAAAGAAATGTGTCAGACTTGTGAGTTTCCATCAACCTTCCCATGTCCCCTTATGTTTTTACTGTCAGCCCTGTGCCCTATAAATGAGTTTCTCAACCTTTGAGCAGAAATCCATGCACTTTGTCCATTCCATCATTGTACATCCCTCAGCATCCCTCCAATGTCTTGCTTGGTCTCTTTTTGCCACCAGAATCTCGTAGTGACAAATAAGTGCATGTATAGAGGACCACCCCACTCCTACAGCAAACCTAGTATCATCATTCGAGGATTGACTGGAACTGTGTGACCAATCACTTCTTCCAGTTCAGCACATATGGTTGCCCAGTATTTCTGTATGATGGAGGATGACCATATACTGTGGTAGAAATTCCCCTCTTGAGTTGCACATCTAGTACAGTGGGGGATCAATTTCTACCCTTTTGCCAGAATAGTGTCAGTGAGTAATACAATATATGAAAATATTTAAATTGGATGAGGCTCAATCTAGAGGACACCATGAGGCACTGCGAGGCATCATTGTCTCCCTCCAGTCATCTTCTACAAGTCACCTACATCTAGGATCCACCTATTTTAAAGTTGTGTGAGGATGTCAGGTGAATCAATATAGATGTTCTGTAAATTTGAGAAATGCTCTTCTTTTCTAACGTATTCAGCACCTGTTTGTCTTCTTGGGAGTTACTGTCTGGGAGCTCCCCGACCCTATGCCAATATTCAGCCAGAGCATGCAGCAGCTGAAGATTCTAATAGAACTTTCAGGTATACAGGGAGAAGTCCACCTTAAGGTCTGGAAAGGATTTAATGAGGCCATGGGTCAATACATCCCTAAGCTTTAAGATACCAATCAGGTCATACTGCATAAATCCCTGTAGACACCGAACCTGTGGCAGCCATCTACCCTGCCATAGTGGAGTTGCTGCAGAAAGGGTTCCACAACTCCTAGTAGATGTCAGCGCCACATTACAGCATATCAGGGGTAGCCTGGATACTGAAGGGAGAGAATGTGGGATCGCCCCTCCGTACAGCATAAGAAGTAGCACATGTCTCTCTATACCAGGAAGCTCCAATCTCTGCAAGGGGTAGTGTCTATTCCTATATAACGAATGGTTTATCAAGAGCATCCGTGCTGGACAGCTGCTCATACTGGACTGGCAATGTATTTAGATCAATGACATTTTGTGAATAAGACGCTCAGGACAGCCCCTGCCCATAGGCAACCGGATATCATCAACTCAATATTTCTGAAAAAGTTAGGTGACAAAATATGTGGGTAGAATTGAAGGACATAAAGCAGTCAGTGGAGAATAATCATTTTAAACAGGGCTCACCAACCCAGCAGTGAAAGGGGGAGAATCTCCCTTGATTAAAATTCACATTTTCTCTTCCTTATCTCGCTAGCAATATTCATTTCCCAGTTTCGAGTTTCTGAAATGGCTATTTTCATGCCTAAGATCTGAAGTGATTTCTCGCCAAATGTAATTGTGGAATGGCTAGGTTTGATAGGGCCCCTGGCAATAGAAAACAAGTCGATGTAGACCACTTTACCCTCAGACCAAAGACTTCTCCGTCTTTATTATGAATTTCAATCAGCCTTGGTAGTGAGGTATCTGGGTCATGCATACAGAGGAACATATCATCTGTATATATTGATATTCTGTCTTCATGTCCATCATTTCACCATAGTCTTGTGATCCGGGCATCCCTATGGATCCATTCAGCCAACAGTTCTATAACCAGGGAAAGAAACATGTTGACCGATATACATATATAACCGTGAGCTGCCTGGCTCATTGTAGTCTTTTGGCGGCTGTGATTTTTATTTTTAATCATAACAAGGGAGCCTCTTTCATTACAATTTTCTTGCAGCATCTCTTAATTATTTTTAAGTGGTATACACCAATCTACATTTAGAGCGCCTCATCAGTTAGCTACTCTCTCGGCTTTCGAAAAGATCACCGGCTAATTGCCCCCTCTGAGGAGCCTGTTGGGCACTGCAGAGCCAGTTCAATGAGGAGCGCTCCCGAAGATGAAGCATGACACCCAATTGGGAGCAATCAACCACGGTTCCTTTTCCCAAGGGGGTTCACCATCCCTTCATGTATACTATTATAGGAAATGCATACCTTTTTGGATAATGATATGGTATTGAACAGTGTGTGTGCTGGGCCTTGAAGAGCTGAGTCGACCACCGGGTTGAAGTCTCCTCCTATAACTGTCATTCCTGTGTTTGTGCCACTTAGGAGCTGTGCCAGTGTGGTCAACCTACGTTTGATCAGAGTAAAAGGAACATACACACTCATAATAAACCAAGGAGAACCATTCAACTGTCCTGCTATCATGATATAGAGACCAAGGTCATCTGTATTGACCTGTTGGACTGTCAGGGGGAAGTCTTGCATAGCAGGATTGCCATCTGTCTGGATTTCTTTGTGAAACCTGAATTATAAACTTGTGTGCACCCATGTCTGCCTAAAAATCTGCAGCACGTGGCCAACACACGAGTCTCTGGAAAAAGAAGGACTTCTGAGTCATGATACTTTACATATAACATGATTGCCCCGTTTGATTTTATTATTCAGCCCATTAATGTTCCAGGACATTATACTAAGTTCTCTCTCACATGTACTTTCTCACTAGCTCCCTTGTTTTCATCAGTCATGAAAGATAGTGAGAAGTTAGTGGCACTGCTGTCTGATCTACAAAAATAAAAAATCCAACATAGCTAACACAAATCCAAAACGTCCAACTCCTAACAACTCCCACCCTATATATCTACCCTTGAAGCATCTGTAGCCTTTATAGAATAAAAACATTCCTATTCAGAAACAAAAACTAAATTGAGGTAAATGGCATGTTTGTCAGCCAGCCTCCACTCCTAACTCCTGGCAGCCTTGGACAAAATAAAGACATAAAATAGAAGAACCTTATGGAGTGCTCAATAATCATACAATATGACCCCCCAAGTGCTGTCATCTCCAGGAGAAGTGGGCGCTGCCGGCCCTCACTTCCCGCTCTGGGTTTTAGAGTACAGTGTTCACAAGCTTCTGCAGCCATAGGCATCATGAAAGGAGACTCCATGCTGCTCAAGCCCAGACTCTCCCGATACTAAAGTGAGCTACAGGATATATATAGTCGCTTGTCTCTGTTGCAAGCTGTGTCATAAGGCTTTGCCTCATCTCCAGGCTCCAGTGTGACTTCCCATAGGTGAAGGCCCTCTTCCCCTTCGTCTGTTGATCAGTCTTCCTGAATTTTCTTGGTTGCATTGGATGTCTACTCCATCTACATTGTTTCTTCGGGTTCAGTGAAGACCCTGGAGCTCTAATATCCTGAGTTAGTCCTCCAGGAAGCCTGGGACACTTCTCCACTCACTCCCAGGCCTGCTCTAGATACCCAAAAACATAGCTCTCATCCTGAAACAAGACCATCAATTTTCCTGGGAAGAGCAGCATATAACGCAGCCCCATATTCCATAGCTGCTGCTGCACCTGCTCAAAGAATCCTTGTTGCCGCTGTACAATATAAGTGTAATAAGGAAAGATTAGGATGCTGTGGACTTCACGCAGAAGGTCGCCTGTGGATCCTGTCCTATGCATCTCAGTGTTGTGTTCTCTATAATTAAGGAAACAAGCATTGAACATACGTTTGAGAGGCGGAACCAGGGGGTGACTAAGGGGCATATTTATACTTTTTGGTGCAAAACTGCACTAACGCAGTTTTGCATCAAAAAGGTTTGCACTAGCTTGCACCATTCCTGAGCACCATCCGGGCACTATATTTATGGAATGCTGCAAGCCGGGGCAAAGGGTGGGCTAGAGTTTAAAAAAATGACGTTAGCCGGGTGGGAGTGGCGGAATGGGAGATGGGGGTTTTGCACCAAAAAATTATGTTAGGTAGGTTAGAGTAAAAAAAGATTACTCTAACCAGCCTAGTGTCATTTTCGGACGCAACACCATCCATACCACATGATTCCTGTCTTAGGGAAGACAGGAGTCATGCCCACCACCTCAATGGGCAGCATAGGGGACCAGTGTCCCCTGGGCATGGCCATTGCACCCAGTGTCATGTAGGGGGTCCCATATTAGGGCCCCCAATGGCAATTTAAAAAATAAAATTAAATACTTACCAGCACTGACCTATACTTATCTGGGATGGGGTCCCCCATCCTCTTCTGTCCCTCTGGTGTGGGCGGGGGTGTCCCTGGGGCCTGGGGAGGGCACCTGTGGGCTTATTCCATTGTGTTCCAGAGGTCCCCTGATGCCTGCCCTGACCCAGGCGTTAAATAATGATATTATTTGACCCCTCCTCCCCCATGCATGATTTTAGCACGGGGATGAATATGGCGCTAAGGCCATAGAGTCATTTTTTGCATTTGAATGCCTACCTTGCATCTCATTGACACAAGGTAGGTTTTCACGTAAAACAAAATGACATTAACTCCATAACTTTGGTGCTAGACAGGTCTAGTGCCAAAGTATAAATATGGAGTTAGTTTTGCACCAAATTTGCATAAAATAATTATGCAAATGCGGCACATTACAAGTATAAATATGCCCCTCAGTGCCCAACGTCCGATGTGCTCCTTAGTTATGAAGCATGTAGAAAACTACGCATTTAGGAGATGTTGTTTTAACCATTGTTGTAAAAATTGTGCTGGATGAGTCCCTTCCACGGCCTCAGGGAAACCAATGAATCCCAGGTTATTTTGGCAGGACTATGCTTCTGCATCTTCCACCAACTTGCAAAATTCCAAATTTGTCTTTTTAAACTTCTGGATCATTGATTGCATTCCTTTGAGCTCATCCTCTAAATAGGAGATATGTCCCTCTGCCTCCGCAACTCAGCCAACCACCTGTCAGAGATCCTGTCGTAAAAAGATAACGTTGCATCCTACTGCACCTTTCTGTGATCATAGAGCCTGTTTGGTGCCTGTATTTGCCTTTTGAATCAAGTTTGTGGAAGCAGCATCATCATGGCCATATCCAGGGGTGGGGTTATCAGCCATCTGTATAGGCCTGGAGGCCTCAGCACCAGCTTTGGAAAATGTGTCCAGTTTAGTTGCTTTGTTGTTTGGGGGGCTTTATCTCTTGTCATCTTCGATGCCAGGTATGAGCAGAGAAGAGAATAGGTGAGTATGTGGTCTTTGGGACTCCCGTAAAACTGGGTAAAGAGCTTTGCTCAATCATGTCTGCCAGCCCTAGTACCGGGCAGCACAACCAACCTGCAATTCCCCACCTGTAATGTGCGGGGTGTAACAATGGTTGGTGGGGTTTCTTCAGAGAGGCAACAAGCAATCTGCTACTCAGAGATTTACTCTCAGGGTGGCAGGGGGATCGATTCCCTTGACATGGCGGCCGATGGAAGCTGAACGCAGCCTGGGCCTGAAGCACAACATCCGCACAGGTGCAGAGACTGCCAGGAATGGTCAGAAGACCAGGAGCACATCTCTGGTCCATCCCTCCATACCCAAGGCTGCCCAACGGAGCATCGCTGGGCCTCGTGGGAGATAGTGACGAGTTCTGGCGTCAAGAAGGACATGGTGGGCATCAATGCAACTGCCAAAGAAATTGCCTGGAGACTGGAAGATACAAAAAAATCACACATGGTGCAACAGCCTACATTTCATAAGATTCCCAGAGGGGGTTGAGGGCACGAGTGTGGTGGTGTTCCTGCTGGCCAGTTTATGTGTTGTTTCATAAAAGAAGGGGTGCAGAGAGCACTGGGGGGAAGACCACCTCCTCCCCCAGAGGCCTCACCATGACTGATGATTGCGAGAGTTTTAATTTTCCAAGACTGCAACATGATTCTCCGGGAAGTCAGGAAACAAGGAGAAATATGACACAAAAACATAAAAATTCACAAGTTGCCAGACTATATGAGTAAAGTGCAAAAACAATGCCGCACCTTTGACTTGGTAAAGACCAAACTAAGGAACTTACAATTACAATATATGCTCCATGTTAGACCTGGCATGTCTAGCATGGTTTCCCCCAACTTTTTGCTCTCTGACCTCCTCCTTTTCTGACTTTATTTGTGCTGGCTTTTAGGTTTCTGGGCACTTTACCACTCCTGACCAGTGCTAAAATGCAGGTGCTCTGTACTCTAAAGATGGTAACTTTGACTTTTCCACAATTTATATATTTAATTTACTTGGAAGTCCTAGGTAAAGTGCATTTTGTCTTCACAGGACCTGCAAATTAAAAGCTACTAGTGGACCTGAAGCACTGATTGTGCCACCCACTATAGTAGCCTTTCAAACATGTCTCAGGCCTGCCACTGCTATTTTGACCTAGCAAGTGCGCACAGCTGGGAGGCCCAAACATAATTTTTGTATTATATACGTCACCCCTAATGTAGGCCCCAGTTAGCCCCAAGGGCAGGGTGCAGTGTATGAAAAAGGTTCGGGATGTACTTTTAACTTTACCATGTCCCGGTAGTGAAAAACTGCTTAGTTTGTTTTTCACTACGGCAAGGCCTATCGCTCCCATAGGTTAACAGTGGAGTTACCTTGAAGCATCCTTTAAGTGTAATTCTCAATTGGGAAAAGATAGAAATATGGAGTCTGGTGTCTCTGGACTCACAATTTAAAATCACGACTGATAGCGAAGTTGGAGTTTAAGTTGTAAGTCTAAAAAGTGCCACTTTTAGAACGTTGGCATTTTTTTGTGCCTCTGCCTGTCTCTGAATACACGTCTGGGGTGCATGACAGCTGGGCTTTGTGCATTCCCTCTAAATAGTCACACACAAAGGGAGCTGGGTTGTGACATTTGCCTCTTGATGGCCCATCACCAGGCTGATGGGCCATTGACTGGCATGATGGATGCAGAGCTTAGTACTGCCTCCCTTACACCTGAATAGGACTGTTCCTTTCCTCACACAAAGGGCTGCATAAACCCCTGCAGAGTGTCTGGAGCCAGGAAGGGAAGGACAGGGATCTTGTGGTTCTCAAAGGCCTTTTTGAAGTTTCCCCCACTTCAAAGGCACATTTGCGTATAAGTACTGGACACCAAACCGCACCAAATAAGAACTCTACCAGATCAAAGGACATTCTGTCAGAAAGAAGGACTGCTGTGCTGCCAGGAGGAACTGCCAATCTGCAACTGCATTGCTGTGTTGGCCTACTGCTTGACGTGTGCTGTGGTGTAGGACAGACTGCCACTTTGCTCCTTGGTTTGCTGTGTTAATCTGCTGCCTGCTGCTTCTTGCCTGGAGTGAGAAGAACTGGACTTGTTTTATCAGTAAACCCAAGATTCTCCAAGGGCTTGTTGGTTTGCCCCCTATTTTCCACAGTCTCAGGGACATCAAAGACTGCCTGTAACACTCCTGGTGCTGCTGGACTCTGCCATCTGTGAGTCCTACCTTTGCCTGGGAAGCCCCTTCCAGTCCTGGACCTCAGAAGTGGGTTCTGCAGCTGATTTCTGCAAAACCCACTCATTGTGCCCTCAACGTCAAAACTTTGCTCCATCATAGGTATTGTTTCAACGGACCCTGCATCCGTTGAAACAATACCTGTAGCTGGCCTACCCTCCATTGTGATAGGCCTGAACTTTGGATTTTCACCGGTCCCTTACAACTGCGAGTTAGCTTTTGACCACTAGGGATTTCTAAACACAGTTTTCACGTTTAATTCTTAAAAATTAATATCTTTGCTTCTACTTATTGGATTCTTGTTGTTTTAGTCTTATTTTACTCAGAATGTTCTCTATTTTTCTAAAGTGTTGTGGAGTCTTTTTGTGGGGACCATTCACTTTCTTACTGTAACTAAGGCGGTCATTCCGACCCTAGCGGTCATGGACCGCCAGGGCCGGGGACCGCGGGAGCACCGCCAACAGGCTGGCGGTGCTCCCAAGGGCATTCTGTACCGCCGTGGTCAGAAACGGAAAACCGGCGGTGTACCGCCGGTTTTCCGCTGCCCTGGGGAATCCTCCATGGCGGCGCAGCTTGCTGCGCCGCCATGGTGATTCCGACCCCCATACCGCCATCCTGTTCCTGGTGGTTATTGCCCCTGGGGGCCCCTGCAGTGCCCATGCCAATGGCATGGGCACTGCAGGGGCCCCCGTAACAGGGCCCCACCATGATTTTCAGTGTCTGCCATGCAACTGCACCCGTCGCACCCCTTCCACTCCGCCGGCTCCATTCGGAGCCGGCATCCTTGTGGAAGGGTGTTTCCCGCTGGGCTGGCGGGCGGCCTTCTGGCGGTCTACCGCCAGCCCAGCGGGAAACCCAGAATACCCGCGGCGGTCTTGTGACCGCGCAGCAGTATTCTGGCAGCTCCCGCCGGCCCTGCGGATACCGCGGCTGGCGGGAGTCAGAATGACCCCCTAAGTGTTGCACAAATACTTTACATATCACCTCTTAAGTTAAGCCTGACTGTTCTGTGTCAGCCTACCAGAGGATGAGCACAATTTTTAAGGATGTGTATCTGACTTATCCTGACTAGGACTGTGGTCCCTACTTGGACAGGTTGCATATCTCTGATAACTAGAGACCTCCTTTCTAACACTCCTCTTCCCTGCAATGCTTAAGGTCCTCTATTAGAGCAAGATTTGTTTTCCACTCACCAGAGGAGGCTTTGGCAGGCTTCAGGAATGCCCAAAACTGTTGGGTGGTGAAGGCGGCAGACCCAGCCTCTGCTCACACCGGGAGGAGGGGGCTCAACCCATAGACAGACAAAGGGACTGGGGAAGAGCCAGCTCACTGGTGCCTAGAGACAAGGGGACTCATTAGATTGGGTTGCCACACACGAGAGGGCCAATGGCGTCCCTGGACACTGATGGGGAACACACAGTGGTACAGTGGCAATGAAAGAAAACTGACAGAGCTGGCCCCAGGATGATCATTCCTCCTGATCCAAGGGAGAAATCCATACAACAGGCTCTGATGGACTACACCCCCTGGCAGTCGCAATTACCTCCCTGGAACATGAGTCACTGAAACACTCAACCATGCCCTGGACCACAGGGGAAGCAGATCTGAGGTGGTATAGTGACCTGGAGCCAATAATGACATGCAAGAATAACTCCACGATTCCCAGACCACCCCCCAGAGGAATTGTGGGTGAACTTTAATATGTTGTCACAAGGCTACAGTACCTAATGCGCGAGTGGTCCAGGTTAATATAGTTTATCATGGAGTTATGTTTCAAAGAGGGTGGTGGGCTACAGACCTCTCATATACTCCTTATAAGTAGTTAAAGTTAGTAATAATGTGGGTTTACACTCATGGGAGGCAGTAGGGGTGAGGTGGGGGCAGGAGGACAAGTTTATTTCTATTTGTAAAGTTTGTTTCTAGAATGGAGCCAACACCATAGCAGTCTGGCCATCTTTTAGAGGAGAGTGCAAGCATCCAAGGTAGAGCACACAAGAGATATGATACAGCCCAGACCCCTAGATAATACAAGCTGTGAGGTCCTGACATGGAATGTTATCCTCCCTACACATATTGAGCGGGGAGTTTAACGATGTTGTGGCTGTGAGACTTGATCAGTTGGCAATTGCGTAGTGCCCCCCATATCATGCTCCTGGCCAGATTCCAAGCTACAATGGTTCTGTCTGACATATGCCTATGAAGATGTAAACACCAAGAAGACAGATGCTACTTATACTTCTCAGGGGCACATGGGGTCTTTTCCAGGCTCGACTACATGTTTGCCCCCACAGGTGAGGAGTGCACTATCAAGTGGGTAGAATACCTGGTGAGAGGCCGGGCAGATCATTCTCCTCTTTCGGTTAAGGTGGGTCAAGCCAATTGAGGACTGCGTGGAAATTGAATGCATGGGACTTGCAAGACCAGTAGGTGGTGACAGGGCTTCACTTAGCTACCGAGCTCTACTTTGCAGAAAATGAAGGATCAGTCACATCGAAGATACCATGGTGGGAGGCATACAAGGCAGTCCTACGAGACAGGGCACAGAACGTGATCAGGGGGGAAAAGGGAGAGAATAGGAGAGCTTGAACACCTTGAGAACCAGCTCTCACAGCTGGCAAGTGCTTTCGGGGTCACAAAGATGCTGCTTATTCTTAGACAGATCACAGTGCTCCAGAATGAGTACAGCGATCTGGTGCAGGAAAGGGGGAAGAAACAGATGCAGGTCACACAACACTGCCTGTAGGAGACAGGCGATAAGGTGGGTAAGCTCCTAGCAAGGGTGAGTAGGAGGGAAATGGAGGCCAGATGGGTGGGGACGATTGTTGACCAGACAGAGCCTCTTGGATATGGATGAGCATGTAGTGCAGGAATTTGCCGCTACTATGCAGCATTTTACAAGGCCTGCCCATGGCTTGACCCAGTTCACATTGAACAGTACCTCGCTAAGGTCTCTACTCTAGTGTTGGAGGCAGAGTCCCAGTGTGGGAGGCTGGCCTGGCTTATAGTGGGTACCTATTGGTACTTACACCATGTGCCAGGTCCAGTTATCCCTTATTAGTAGATTAGTAGTGTTCTAGTAGCTTAGGCTGATAGAGGTAGCTATAGCAGAGCAGCTTAGGCTGAACTAGGAGACATGCAAAGCTCCTACTATACCACTTATATCATATAGCACTATATCATAAGAAACACAATACTCAGAGTTACTAAAAATAAAGGTACTTTATTTTAGTGACAATATGCCAAAAGTGTCTCAGAGGATATACTCTATTAGGAGGTAAGTAAAATACACAGAATATACACACAAACCAAAATCAGGTAAGTAAACAGTTAGAAAAATAGTGCAAACATTGTAGAACACAAAAGAATGCAATAGGAGACAACAGGCCTAGGGACAACACAAACCGTATACTCCAAAAGTGGAATGCGAACCACGAATGGACCCCAGGCCTATTGTAGTGTGTAGAGGGTCGCTGGGAGTGTAAGAAAACACTAAGGGTGTCCAAGATACCCCACCCCAAGACCCTGAAAAGTAGGAGTAAAGTTGCCCCACTACCCCTGAAAGACAGTAAAGTTGAGATAGGGGTTTCTGCAAAGGCAACAATTGACTGCAAAGCACTGAAGACAGATTCCTGCACCTGAGGACCTGCAAAGAAAGGGGACCAAGTCCAAGAGTCACTAAGTGTCCGGGGGGCAGGAGCCCACTAAACCCCGGATGAAGGTGCAAAAGGGCTGCCTTTGGGTGGATGAAGCCAAAGATTCTGCAACAACGGAAGGTGCCAGGAACTTCTCCTTTGGTCAGACAATGTCCCACGGCGTGCTGGAGGATGCAGATTTGTTTCCACACAGAAAGACAACAAACAAGCCTTGCTAGCTGCAAGAGTCACGGTTGAAGGTTTTGGGTGCTGCCAGGGCCCAGGAAGGACCAGGAGGTTGCCACTTGGAGGAGGAGACAGAGGGGGCGCTCAGCAACAGAGAGAGCCCAAACGAAAGCAGGCAGCACCCACAGAAGCACCTGAAGAGGCATTCAGAAGATTTGAGCATGGCGGTTGACTCAGCACACCAAAAGAGGGTCCCACGAAGTCGGAGGTCAACTCAGCGAGTTGGGCAATGCAGGATGGAGTGCAAGGGACCTGGGCTGCGCTGTGCATGAAGGAAGTCTTTCAAAAGTGCACAGAAGCCCTAGCAGCTACTGTTCACTCAGTACACAGGATTACTGTCTGGCGTGGGGAGGCAAGAACTTACCTCCACCAAATTTAGACAGAAGGACCACTGGACTGTCGGGGTCACTTGGACCCAGCTCCTGTGTTCCAGGGACCATGCTCGTCAAGATGAGAGGGGACCCAGAGGACCGGTGATGCAGACATTTTGGTGCCTGCATTAGCAGGGTGAAGATTCCGTCGACCCATGGGAGATTTCTTCTTGGCTTCCAGTGCAGGGTGAAGGCAGACAGCCCTCAGAGCATGCACCACCAGGAAACAGTCAAGAAAGCCGGCAGGATGAGGCGCTACAATGTTGCTGGTAGTCTTCTTGCTACTTTGTTGCAGTTTGCAGGCGTCCTGCAGCAGTCAGCAGTTGATCCTTGGCAGAAGTCGAAGAGAGAAGTGCAGAGGAACTCTGGTGAGCTCTTGCATTCATTATCTGATGAGAAACCCACAGGAGAGACCCTAAGTAGCCCTCAGAGGAGGATTGGCTACCTAACCAGGTAAGAGCCTATTAGGAGGGGTCTCTGACATCACCTGCTGGCACTGGCCACTCAGAGGTCTCAATTGTGCCCTCACACCTCTGCATTCAAGATGGCAGAGGTCTGGGACACACTGGAGGAGCTCTGGGCACCACCCCTGGGGTGGTGATGGACAGGGGAGTGGTCACTCCCCTTTCCTTTGTCCAGTTTGGTGCCAGAGCAGGGGCTGGGGCTCCTTGAACTGGTATAGACTGGCTTATGCAAGGAGGGCACCATCTGTGCCCTTCAAAGCATTTCCAGAGGCTGGGGAGGCTACTCCTCCCCAGCCCTTAACACCCTGTAACACCCTCTCACAGAAGAAATCCTTTGTTCTGCCTTCCTGGGACTGGGCTGGCCAGACCCCAGGAGGGCAGAAACCTGTCTGAGGGTTGGCAGCAGCAGTAGCTGCAGAGAAAACCCCAGAGACCTAGTTTGGCAGTACCGGGGTCCATGCTGGAGCCCCGGGGATGCATGGAATTGTCCCCCCAATACCAGAATGGTATTGGGATGACAATTCCATGATCCTAGACAAGTTACATGGCCATGTTCAGAGTTACCATTGTGAAGCTACACATCGGTTTTGACCTATATGTAGTTCACGCGTGTAATGGTGTCCCCGCACTCACAAAGTCCGGGGAATTTGCCCTGAACAATGTGGGGTCACCTTGGCTAGTGCCGGGGTGCCCTCACACTAAGTAACTTTGCACCTAACCTTCACTAAGTGAGAGTTAGACATATAGATGACTTATAAGTTACTTAAGTGCAGTGTAAAATGGCTGTGAAATAACGTGGACGTTATTTCACTCAGGCTGCAGTGGCAGTTCTGTGTAAGAATTGTCTGAGCTCCCTATGGGTGGTAAAAGAAATGCTGCAGCCCATAGGGATCTCCTGGAACCCCAATACCCTTGGTACCTAGTTACCATATTCTAGGGAATTATAAGGGTGTTCCAGTGTGCCAATCAGAATTGGTAAAATTAGTCACTAGCCTGCAGGGACAATTTTAAAAGCAGAGAGAGCATAAACACTGAGGTTCTGGTTAGCAGAGCCTCAGTGATACAGTTAGGCACCATACAGGGAACACATATAGGCCACAAACTTATGAGCACTGGGGTCCTGGCTAGCAGGATCCCAGTGACACATATCAAACACACTGACAACATAGGTTTTCCACTATGAGCACTGGGGCCCTGGCTAGCATGATCCCAGTGAGACAGTAAAAACACCCTGACATATACTCACAAACAGGCCAAAAGTGGAGGTAACAAGGCTAGATAGCGGTTACCTTCCTACACCCAGGAGAATCTTGAGAGTGACATTTTTCTGGTGGAGGTCCTGACGCCCATTTTTTAAACTAAGGATTGGTAACACTCTGGGACTCAACTGAATTCTGGCTGAGTTCTGTAAATGCTATACTAGCCTTTTGGGACCCTATTTGCTTAATTTATTTTGGAGACGAGGGAGCAGGGGCCCTACCACCAGATCTCAGATGAGCCACTTCAGTGATACTCGAGAGTGGTAAACCACGGGAAAGGTGTGAGTCTCATCGCCTGATCTTGCTACTCAATATTGAAGGTAAAATCCTAGCCACAATTCTAACTACAAGACTTCTGTAGGTCATCACCCCCTTAACACACATGGATCAGTAGGGTTTCATGCCTGGCAAGTTGATGAGGTTTAACCTGTGGTGTGTAGATACGTTGGTGGCAGATGTAAAAGACCACCCAGCCCCACATGCCTTTCTCTTGCTCAACATCGCAAAGGCATTTGATGCAGTGCACTGGCTGTTCCTCAACCAGACACTATGGAAATGTGGGTTTTGGCTGCAATATTTCACACACTTACTTGATTCCGACCGTAGAGACGATGCTGGATCTCCTATCCCCCAAGAGGGCAGCCAATGATCAAGGAACCACAACCCTAAAATCATACACTGATCTCAAGGGGAAGGAGGTTTGAGATAAAACCAGAAAAAATAGACTTGCATCACTGGGTTTGCTCTGCTGCCTTGCAGCATTGCGTAAGAGGGTTGGTACTCCTTGGACCTTTTAGTGTTGAAGGGGGTGCGATGCACTAGAAACAAAAAGAAGAGTTGTTTACCAAAAGTTATCAGCATATAGAGTTTAAACAGTTATTTACAATAATCTCACTTACAGGCTTCACCACAAATAATGCTTGAGAGCAAGTGCAATTCAGAAGTAAACTGGAGTCTCTGGCACTCCAAAGAATGTCTCAAAATGCAATGCCCAGTTCAAACTTGAATGTATAGATTGTAAGCTCTAAAGTCTTTCCAATTTATTGATACAAAATTGGTCAAGAAATACTGACATGGAGACCTTCAGTTCTGAAGCAATTAAAGTTTTGAGCACCCACTAGTTAAACTGTCGGGAGTGTTAGGACTTACAGAAACAAATAATGTCCGAATTCCAAGAATGGGTTTTCACTTTCAAACAACTCAGTCTTGGCTTAATCTCAAACTTATCTATGGATTAGTGTGCAGTAACCTGAGTATCAAGTATTTAGACTTGTCTTTAATTTTTCAACTGGGATCCAGAAAAAGACTGGAGGCGTCGGTGCAAGAAGCCTATGAGGAGGTGGAATCGTAGCTCTGGACGCGAACTTCGACTGAGTCAGGATCACGGGATCTACAGCAAGTCTTGATAGACTAGAGCACTGGAGGGCTCTGGGATGACTCAGAAGGTGTGTGCAGGGAAGATGCTTGCACAGTCCCAGAACGAGGCAAAGCCCTGACTCAGACAGGGTATTTATACCCAATGGGAGAGACTGTTCCAGAAAGGCATGTGGCTCACATGGAAGGCTGGGAAATTCCAAAGGAAACCGAGGATAGAGCATGTGTTAAAATAATGGATGTGACCTTCACTTATGGCAGGTGCAAGTGACAGTTGTAATCAATTACCCATGGCAGGCAGAACCAAAGAGCATAAGCCATTGGAGTCAATAGGCAATAACCAAGGCAGGTGGAACAAATACGCATAAATGGCTTCAGTCAATAGGTAATGGTGGATGGAGCTAATTAACCAGGATACATATGGTTCTCTTACAAGAGCGTAAATGAAGGGAACAATGCTACAGGAGGTTCAAGGGGGTCAAGAGCTCTAGGAGGGGGGCAGTGGTTTGCACAAGGCCATCAGGTGCCACGGGAAAAATAACATGAGCCCTGTTTGCAATATTCACAGTACAGAGGGTACAAGATGGGGTTGTGACACAATACAGGAAATGAGTAATTCTCTTATACCAGGCCCTAATGGCAGCATTAAGGGTACATGAGGTGTTGTTGCCCGAGTTCTGGGTAGAGAGGGGCCCTCCTTCCCATCTTCTATTCACACTGACCATTGGGTTCCTGGCAGGTATAGTGCACAACCATCTCAGGATCACAAAGTTTCAACTGTCAACGAATGATAGTATGGAGGAAAATATCTCACTCAATACACATGATATCTTCCTCTACATCACTAAACCAGTGATAAAGATCCCAACGGTCTTCCAGATGTTTGACAAGTAGGTTGCCCACTGGGGGATAAGACTAACTGGGAGAAGTCAGTACTCTTCCAACCGCAGAGACAGGTGGATGTGTCTTTGGTCCCACATCATTTAGTGGTGGCACACAACAACTTTATGTACCTAGGGATCTTTAAAATGCCACGGCGAGAGCTGTGTTACTGTAAAAACCTGGGGAGGGTGATAGGAAATTTCCAGGAAGAAGCAGAGAGATGGAGAGAACTGCCTCCTACTCTGCTGTAGGGTTCTGCCATCTTTATTATGATCACACTCCCTAAACTGCTTTACATGCTTCAGAGCACATACTACCTCCTCCCCCAGAGTTATTTACCAATATAGAAAGGGAGCTGTAATCCCTGCTCTGGAGTAGGGGGGTCACCCCTCAAAATAGCATTACGGATGCCACAACATAACTCTAACAATGGGGGAAAAGCTCTCTTCAACATAGAATTATTCGACTTGGTGGTGCACCTAAAAAATGTAATGATTGGATCTTCTCCCCTCAGGACCATACAACCTCCCGACTAGAGAGGGCAAAACTTGAGCCGCAGTCATATTTGCGCTACCTTTATGGTGGGAAGGAGACTAGACGGCTATTGCCGGCGACCCAACTTAGCATTAATTGCCTGGCACATAGCAGCCAAAGCAGTTTGGTGGACGTGACAAATCACCATGAAAATGCCTTTGTGGAGGTGGGTCTGGCCTAGCAAACTGAGTAAACTTGTGAGGTTTAGGGCCTGGCATGCAAATGCGATCTCTAAAGTGGGGGCCCTCTTAGAGAATGGTGATATCATGCCATTCACTTACTTTCAGCAGGAATATCACCTACACCACAATCAATATTTGAAATATGCGCAGCTGCGACAAGGCTTGCAGGCGGATGAGTTGGTAGTGATTGAGTTGTAGAATATGTCCCCTTAGAAGGGTGGCTACTGATGGAAGAACTGAGGAAGTGTGCATTCACCTCAGTATATAAGACATTGAAAAACAATAAGCAAGATAAATGTGGATGGCTGAGCGCTAGATGGGACCACGGGGAAGATCGAGGAAATTGACTGGGAGGCATCACTAGTGCACCTGAGAGAAGTGGCCATTAAGTCCTGACTACTCCTGATAATTTTAAAATCCTCTACAGAGCCTATTATGACCGACATAGACTACACAGCATTGGAAGGGCAGAGTCCCCTGTCTGCGTGTACTGCACAGAGGAGGAGGGATCCTTCTTGCATACATTGTGGGGATGCCCTCGCATCCAAGTATATTGGGTCATCATCATTAGGGAAATAAGTGCTATTCTCAAGGTCACCATACCACCTGAACTGAAATACATCCTCCTTGGAATTCCTGATGATTTTGATGCCCCATTTGCTAAAATACTTTTTAGTGACCTGGGCCTAGTGGTGGCCAAGAAAGATGTGGCTAGACTACGGGGGTGCAGTAGATTCCAACTGTACAAAAATTGAGGTATGGGATGGTCATGTACAAAGCCGCAGAGAAAGTCCCCTACACTAGCAGGGGATGTCCCTGAAAATTCCACAAGATTTGGGGAAGCTGGCTGCGATATTACATACCAGGGTCATCCCAGGAAGAGGCTGAACCTCCTCTCCACCCAGACACCGACTGAGACCGTAAACAATGGGGGAAAATGTTTGCTTTGAATGCCTTTTGTGCTCTCCTCCCCTCCTCTTTGAATACTGCACTGTTTGTACATTGCAATGAGGACACACTGTTGTACTCCCCATGTGTTGGTGCGGATACCAGTGCACGTTGGGCACATTCATGCATTATTCCATTCTTCAAAATAAAAATAAAAAATACATTAAAATAACTGTATATTCAACCTGGCAAAATAAACCATTGGCCATGCCTAAACCTTTCTTTTTAATACTTATGTCACCTTTAAGGAATGCCCTAAATGCCTATAGGGCAGAGTGCCTGGTATTTAAAAAATAGGAAATGTGTACTTAAGTTTTAAATGTCTTGTTAGTGAAAAATCTCCAAAGTTGTTTTTCACAGAGGCCTCTCCCATAGACAAGCACTGGTTTACATCTCCCATAGAAAAGAACTGGATTACATTTTATCACATTGTAATGTATAGCTTTAGTTCGGGAATAGCTACAATCACGATTCAAGGACTCATATCGCTAGGAATTAAAATTTCAATCTGATTGTAAATTTGGATTTTAAGGGCCAGATGTAGGAAACGTTTAGCGACTTGCAAACGGCAAAAATTGCCGTTTGCGAGTCGCTAAACGCGTTTCCCAATGCAGAAATGCATATTGCGAGTCGGTACCGACTCGCAATATGCATTTCTGAATCGCAAATAGGAAGGGGTGTTCCCTTCCTATTTGCGAGTCTGAGTGGTATGCAATACCATTTGCGACCCCGTACGCGGTCGCAAATGGTGTCGCAGTTACCATCCACTTCAAGTGGATGGTAACCCACTCGCAAATTGGAAGGGGTCCCCATGGGACCCCTTTCACTTTGTGAATGGACCCAAAATTATTTTTTCAGGGTAGGTAGTGGTCCAAGGGACCACTACCTGCCCTGAAAAAAACCCGAAACTAAAGGTTTCGTTTTTTTTTTTAAGTGCAGCTCGTTTTCCTTTAAGGAAAACGGGCTACACTTAAAAAAAAAAAACTGCTTTATTGAAAGCAGTCACGAACATGGAGGTCTGCTGACGACAGCAGGCCTCCATGTTTGCGAGTGCCTATACTCGCTATGGGGCCGCAATTTGCGACCCACCTCATGAATATTTATGAGGTGGGTCATTGCAACCCCTTAGCGAGTCGCAGTCGGTGTCTGAGACACCGTACTGCATA
Source organism: Pleurodeles waltl (assembly GCF_031143425.1). Classification (NCBI taxonomy): domain Eukaryota; kingdom Metazoa; phylum Chordata; class Amphibia; order Caudata; family Salamandridae; genus Pleurodeles; species Pleurodeles waltl. Next base: position 1,556,052,029 of record NC_090440.1, read on the forward strand.
CCAATTTGCGACTTGCAAATTGCGAGTCGCAGGGACTCGCAATTTGCAAGTCGCAAATTGGTTCTTTGCTACATCTGGCCCTAAATTACTATTTTGAAAATGCTAGTTTAGAAAGTTGACATTTTCTGCCTAAACGCCTCTAGTAGCCCTTTCAGAGATAATCTCCAAATGTCACCAGGAAGCCTTCTGATAACTGAGAAACCCACATGAAAGGGAACAAATGAGACTTGGCTGAGAGGAGGATTTACATCCTCTTCACAGGATGCCCTGGAAGAGGTGGCCACTAACTGCACAAACATCAATGGGACAGCCCATGTCACCAGTAGAAGTAACTCACACCAAGGCTTACCCCTGCCATTGTCCAAGTAGCCAGAGTGGCACCAATCACAGTGGGGGAAAGTTGTCCCCGAACTGGTTTTGCAGGATTAGTTCCTCATTTTCCTAGACACACCTCAGTGGTGTTCCCAGATGCCTGACCAGGGGAAGAAATATTCTGGCAGGTTGGACTTTGCAGAGCAGAGTACGGTGGGGTTGGTTAGGACTAACCCCCCAGGAAATGGTGCTAAAGTGGATAGGAATGCTCCCTGGCAACTTTTTTCTGTTGATTAAGGAGTCACTCTCACCCACAAGCTAGTGCTAAGTATAAGAGTAGCACCTCTGGGTACCTTCTTCAGAACACTGCTGGACCTGAGGAAGACAAAGGAAGTACAGCACCTGCTGAACCCTGACTTCAGAAAGAGAATTGCACCAACTGTAACTTGTAAAGGGAAACCGCAAGGACTGGAACTGCTACCACTTGAACCCAGGAAGGAACAGTGGACTCCCACAACTATTCGGCTAGCATCCTGTTAAGCTACAGGGCCACAAAAGGTTCAAGAAGCCCACCTTCTGAAGAGCCCTTTAACCAATTTCAACTGGACTTGTCCTAGACCCTGGTGGCTTCACTTAGAGTTGGTTCTGACCCCCAAGTGGTGTCCACAGAGTTCTGGGACCCTTGAGTATATATGTGAGTGTACTCCTCCTGCTTAACCCTAAAAGCTGGGACTTGAACATTTTTCCAACAATTTTTGTGAAAAGAACCAGAGGCTACTGGAGGATACCACTGGACCGAGGCTGAGCCGCAACCGCTGACCTTGCATTGCTGGTCAGGTTCAACTTGGATGTTTGCCCTGCTGAAAGATGTTTGACTTCTGAAAAAAGTCTGAATATTGAAATTCTCACTGGTAGAAGATGATAAAAGTATTCGGCAGCCGAGTGATCTTCCCTGTGAATGAATTTAAAGTTTCTTTCCTTCAGAGCTTTCCCACCAAAAATCATCACCAAAACTTTGTCCAGTGGCCATCCGGCCCTGTGGGATCCATTGTGGCCAAGGCCTTCTGCCTTGCTGAGGATCTTCAACTTCTAAAAAATGTCTAAGTGAGAAGATACATTTTTCCACTAAAACTGACCAGGTCCTTGTATCTGCCCCTCAGTCCACCGCAGTAGGCCTTAACTTATGACTTTGATCCATTCTCATGCGAACAGATACCCATTGGCACTTTTGGTCCTAGAAACATTTGCTCTATTTTTATAAACTGGAGTGGCATTTTTTAGTTCATTTTTCTACCTTCATCTGTATTGGTACTTATAAATGTTTTACACAATTCTCCTACCCTGTCCGCTCTGTATTACAGATACCCAGGGTTGAGCTCAGATTTAAATAATTGAGACCTAACTGGACCTAGGCCCTCATTATGAACACAGCAGTAAACACCTTTGACCACCGTGGCGACGGCGAACAGAAGACTGCAATTTGCGGGGAACTGAAACCCGCCATATAATGATGAAAAAATCAGAAACCGGCAAAAATCTCCCTGCCACCAGTCACCGCCAGGACCTTGTCAGTGGAAATGCTGGCCCTCCCACCCCGCCACCATTGAGCACACAAACTCCCCACCCTCCAAGTAATGAAGCACAAATCACTGTGGCAGTCAGCGGAAGCCGAACGACCATTGGTGGTACAGACTGCCACAGGCGGCAAGTGGACCCAACAGCAAGTAATGCATGCATTGGCAAGTTTGAAACCCACACACCTAACACACATCCACAACACTATAAAACACTCACAGACACACCCATCAATCCTTTGCAATGAAATTAGGCCAACTAATACATAGAACCCCAGAAGCAGACACTGAACAACACAATACACGATACATACACCCAACCACACAAGAGCACCCTCACTTAGATCCACACAAGACACCATTCACAACACTCACCATGGCACCCCCCCAAACGCCAACACTTCACTGGAAGGGAGCTAAGGACCATGGTGGACGAGATCCTGATGGTGGAGCCACAATTATTCAGGGCACAGGTCCAGCACACACCCATCACCAGAAAGATGGAGCTATGGCAGACAATAGTCAACAAGGTCAATACAGTGGGACACCATCCACGCACAAAGGATGACAACTGCAAGAGATGGAACGACCTGCGTGGGAAGGTCATCAGGTCCATGGCATCCAGGTACCACATTGCAGTCCAGAAGACTGGGTGAGGACCTCCACGAACACCACCCGACTACACTGACTGGGAGGAAAAGGTACTGGCCATCATGCACCAGAGGGACTCACTGGAGGAATGAACTCGGGTAAGTCATCTACAATTACCCCATATCCATCACACCTGTAATGTATGCATTACCTCACCACTCCAACTACCACCAGGACCACAACCCCACCCAGGCCACAATCACTACATCCAGTCCCCCTGCAGGCCCACAAACCCACTAACAGGCCCACATCCCTCCCCTTGTGCACAGCCACCTACCCCTGAAAAGAATCACAATGGCCTACAGCACCCACAATGCACCTCCACATTCTAAGCAAAAAGCAATGCTAACCTCACGAAAGCATCCTGCATGGCCCCAAAGTGTGAAAACCTGCACAAAACTGCTGAGTCCTGTGCACGCCATCCAATCATGCAATTGCAACAGACATGTCCATTCCCCCCAACCGTCACCACCACCCATGCCACCCTGACGGACAGGACAAGGAGTGGCAGTGCCCCACAGGGAGGCAGAGGCACCTCCCAGGACACTGGAGATGGAACCCTGGACATTGACGATCACCCTGGCCCCTCACACAGTCCTGGACTGTCACCATCCAGAAGCCCCACCCAGGATACCACTGACACCCCTACCACCCAGCCAACAACATCAGCCCAGGGCAACTGTTCCCACACCTGTGTATCTAGGCCACAGACTGGTGGAACGCATGGACGGGGCCATAGTCACCCCCTACCAACAGGCAGGAAGACGATGGCCCCAGTACAAGTGGTACTGCCAGACCTGTGCAGGGGACACAGGTACGGGGGCTAGGCCCAGTGGGAGTGCATCAGTGGCCCGGGGGAGGCCACAGGATGGACGCTGCAGCCCAGGACGTGATCTCTGAGGTCCTGGGGGCATATCACCATACCCAGGACAGATTGGCCCAGATAGTATCCACCCTGGAGCAAAGTCAAAGGATCCAGCTAGCACACCACCAAGAGGCCATGGAGCAGTGGAAACTGCACAATGTCACAATGGCCAGCATAGCAGGTGCGCTGCTGTACCTTGTCCCAACACAGTCTGAGGCCCACACAGACCAGGAAGCCCCTACTACAGGCCAGACTACAGACCGGAAACAACAGCATCAGCAGCAACTGCACATGCTCCACCCTCTCAGGACACACAGGGGACATCCATCTCAACCCGTACAGGCCAACACCAGGCACGCAAACGGACCCTCGGGCCCAGATATGGCACTGGAGCACCTGCCAAGACCAAAGCCCCCTCAAAAAAGTGACTCTGGCAAGAGCTGTCCTCCAAGTGTCCCACTGAATCAATGACCAAACCGTGTGAAAACTACAACAAACTTCTGTAAACATAGATGGACCTACCACTGCTGCCACAAATGCTGCAACCATGTTGCCATATTGTACAACCACCAGTAGCCTACTCCCATCACTGTAATCTGCACGATTTAATCCCTGCACCAAATAAAACACCAGTTCACCTATTATAATGTCCCCTGTCATTATGTTGAAACAAAGTGAAGTATGGATGCAACTGTATGATAACTCATTTATCATTATCTGAGTAGCAGGAAATGCACCACACGCATTACATGTTGTTATGACTACAGATGTGTTGAACTATCATACTATAATGTAACCTTTCCTATGCAGACGTGGTCACAGTGGCAATGAGTATTGACCCAACACCCCCATAGATGACAAGGCACACTGACAGTATGCTGCACAGCCATCTCATCCAATTGTCCCGCAGAGTTACTGGAAGTAGAGTTGTATCCGCTGGGTCCTGGAATTTACATCGGCCCCCTCCTCATCATCACCATCACTCTCATCCCCTCTCTGAGTAAGCTAGTCTGGATATACAGCACCCTCCTCCTCCAAGAGGAGGATAGAATTTCTCACATCCACGTTGTGCAGCATGCAGCAGGCCACCACTATTCTACACACCGTTTTAGGCCCATAGGCAAGGGAACCACCAGAGATATGTAAGCAACAAAATCTAGCCTTCAGGAGACCTATTGTGTGCTCTATCACCCTCCTAGTATGTCAATGGGCCTCATTGTATTTCCTCTCTGCATCTGTTCCAGGATTCCTCACTGGTGTTAGGAGCCACCGCAAGTTGGGATAGCCAGAATCACCTGGAAAATGGTGCAAAGCAGGACTGACATTGACAACCCTCAGAGGCAGACAGCCTGACTGTCTGCTATGTGGCAATAAGTGTCAGAAACACCTACCTGTGATCCATCCTCTGTCCTCTTGTAGTAGTTCCATCTTGTGTGGCACAATACTGTTCCTCAGCACAAAGGAATCATGGGCTGATCCAGGAAACATGGCATTCACATGTGAGATATACTGGTCTGCAGTACACACCAATTGAATGTTCATGGAATGAAAGTTCTTCCTGTTTCTGTACACCTGTTCACTGACTCTTGGGGGGATGATAGCTATGTGGGTGCGATCGATAGCACCTCTCACATGGGGTATTTTGGCAAAGGCATAGAAGTCTGATTTGATGCCAGGGAGGTCAGTACTTTTGGGAAACCTCACATTGGACTGCAGGTGCCGTACAAATGCATTCAGGAATCTGGACAGTATAATGCTAAACATTGGCTGTGAAAAACCTGCACCCATGCCCACTGTCAATTGAAATGAGCCTGTGGCCAGGAAATGGAGAGCAGAGAGCACCTGCACTTCAGTAGGGAAAACATGCTGATTACGATTAGCCGGTCTCAGTGCTGGATCCAGTAATGCACAAAATTAATCAATAGTAGCACAAGTGAGTCTGTAATTGATAATGATGTGATGCTTCACCATGGTCCCAAATAAACAAGTGGTCTGTACACCGATGGGGCCCTCCCTCGCCACAAGGGTCTATACCTACGAGGAGTTGAAAACACAGGTGAGGAACACACATACGTCTGCACACATTGTTTCTCATTCAGCACTGCTGGCATGATTGCTGGCATGATTGTCGACGCCACAAATGCTTAGTGTGTGTGACATTACAGCAACATGACCACAATGATATATCAGGGCTATTACCGGTTAGGTAATGTATATTGTTTCATGCCTATGGGTGTTTAGGGGACAATAGGGCCTGCATTGTGCTGATAAGGGTTTTACAACTGTGTAGTTAAGGCCTAAATTTCTGCCCCCTGTAATCCAGAAGTGTTGTGGTGGAAGTGACCTCATACTGCTACCGGTTGACGTAATAGCGTAAGGCGGTGTTTACCACCGTCAGCAAATTCATTGGTTAACATGGTTGTCAATGGGCATTCTTAGCATTTCATGATCGCTGCCGGCGGTGACAGTGCACGCCGCCGCAGTGCGTACGTGAACTCGTCACCCCAACTTCACTTGACTCCCTGCTTTCGTGCATGCAGGTATTCCACTGAGTGTCCTGCTGTGTCCTGCCTCTGGTCATGGAAATGGCACGTGTTGCAGGGGAAAGGGCCCCGGCCTTCACCAACGAGGAATAGGAGAAGCTCGTGGACGGGGTCCTGCCTCTGTATGCCAAACTCTATGGTCGGCCAGAGGTACAGGTGAGTAGGAGGATTGGAGTGCATGGATATGTGTAATGGTGGCTGTTGGCTGCATACATGTGTGCAATTGTGACACTGTATGGTTCAGGGTTCCCAACATGCTGCGTGTGTGTGTGCTGTTAGGCTGTTTTAAATGTCCGTCCCATAGTGGACGTATAGCCAGCTGTATATGGTTGGCCATTGTCTGACCTCAGTGTTACTTTTCTGTGTGTCCCTTATAGGTAAGCAACTACCAGATGAGGGGACTTTGGCATGCTGTCGTAAGGAGGTATGGACCCTGGGGGTCTACAACCGGCGGAGCACCCACTGCAGGAGGAGGTGGGAGGACCTGCGGTGCTGGGCAAGGAAGATCTGTGAGGCCCAGCTGGGGAAGTCCTCCCAACAAGGAAGGGATGCCTGCTGGGCACTGACCCCCCTTATGCAACGCATCCTGGCAGTGGCATACCCGGACCTGAATGGGCGCTTGAAGGCTGCACAACAGTCACAAGGGGGTGAATACATATTCCATATTTTGGCTCCTTGACAGATGTGTGTGTGTGTGTGTGCATTCATATTTATGCTGTCTAGTGGCAGGGACCCTGACTGATGTCCATCTACATAATGGCCCCCGTGGGGAGTAGGGGTGTAAGGGTCAAGTCTGCAGTACATCAGGTCCTTAAGTTCATTGGAGAATGGCTGCAGAGCAGAGTTCTGGCCACTAGTAAGGGGCATAGCCATGTGTATAGCGGTAGGTGCTGCCTGGTGGAATATTTTCTGGGTGGGTGTATGTGTGAAACATTATGTACCTCAATTCAGCTATTTACAAGTGTCTCTCCTGTTTTGTCTCCCTATCCCTGTTCTCTTGTGTTGTCTTTGTACATAAGCATCATCTAGCGAGGGGTGCCAAGGGGACCAGTGGGTTGGAGGGCGAGTGGAGTACCACGGGGAGTCAACTACTACTGGAGGTAGTGACTTCTATACCTCGTCCGATGGGAGCTCCCTGGTGGTGGCAGACCCTAGTGGGCCCACCCCTACTGTGTCATCTTCTATCCACCCCCATACCATCACCACCCTCCCAGTTGCTCCCCACTGAGTTGCCCGTGCCCGCTAACCCAGAAGGGTGAGCGTCTCCTTCACCCCAGGCACCTCCTTCCCTGCCCCAGTCAGCCCTGCTGCCCTCACGGAAGAGGCTATTGTCCTCCTGAGAACCATCTATGTAGGGAAGACAACCATTGTCAATGCCATCCAGGGGCTAGCATCAGAGGTGCAGCAGACCAATGCCTATCTGGATGGCATTCACTGTGCCATGTCTGGCCTACAGAGATCTTTTCAGGCTCTGGCCTCCTCTTGGATAGAAGCCATTGTCCCTGGTCATTCCATCCCCCCTCCAACCACCTCTACCCCTTCCAGCACCCCACTCCCTTCACCCGTCCAAAGCACACATTCTGACACGCAGACACACACCTTAACACACAAGAAACACACTTCAAAACACAAGCACCACACCTCCCACCACAAGCATACACACAGCCAAGATACACATGCACACACACATCAACATCCACTTCCCCCATGTGTCCACCTCTTCCGCCTCCCTGTCTGTCCCCTGTACATGCACACCCACAGGCACTGCACCCTCATTCAATGTTGATGACCCTATTCCTGCAGTCACCACAATAGCACACATCCATTTATGCACCCCAGAAACCACACCTGCACTCACCACAACGACTTTAGTTGGCACATGCAGCACACTCACCAGACTTGCAGACACCCAGACAACATCCATTTACACTGGCAACCTGTCTTGTCCCCCTGTGTCCACCCCCCCTCCTCCCAAGACACTCAAACGCACCAAAACACCCACCCATCACACATCCACAACACCTCACCATACTGTCCAGTCACCTGCACCCACGTCATGCACACCTACACCTGTCACAACCACTCCCTCTACCTCCACTCCCACGCCTTCCTCCAGGTCCACCCCAATTGCACCTAAGAAACTTTTCCTATCCTGTGTTGACCTATTTGAACCCACTGACCCACCCTGTCTCGTCCCTAAACATGCTCACCTCCTTGCCCTGTCCACTCCTCCCACATCACAGCCCGCCCCTGTCCACCCTTCCAATTCCCGTGCTACATCCCCTGTGAGAAAGAGATCCCTCGCTGGCCCAGGAATATCTGCCACACCCCAGGCCAAGTATGCTCCACCAGCTGCTGTGACAAAACCTAAGCTCCCTCCACCTTCCAAACGGAAATCTAAGCCCTGTAGGAGGCTGGACTGGCTTGTAGTGAGTACCTAGGGGTACTTGCACCTTGCACCAGGCCCAGTTATCCCTTATTAGTGTATAGGGTGTCTAGCAGCATAGGCTGATAGATAATGGTAGCTTAGCAGAGCAGCTTAGGCTGAACTAGGAGACGAGTGAAGCTCCTACAGTACCACTAGTGTCATATGCACAATATCATAAGAAAACACAATACACAGATATACTAAAAATAAAGGTACTTTATTTTTATGACAATATGCCAAAAGTATCTCAGTGAGTACCCTCAGTATGAGGATAGCAAATATACACAAGATATATGTACACAATACCAAAATATGCAGTAATAGTATTAGAAAACAGTGCAAACAATGTATAGTTACAATAGGATGCAATGGGGACACATAGGGATAGGGGCAACACAAACCATATACTCCAAAAGTGGAATGCGAACCACGAATGGACCCCAAACCTATGTGACCTTGTAGAGGGTCGCTAGGACTATTAGAAAATAGTAAGGGTTAGAAAAATAGCCCACCCCAAGACCCTGAAAAGTGAGTGCAAAGTGCACTAAAGTTCCCCAAAGGACATAGAAGTCGTGATAGGGGAATTCTGCAGGAAAGACACAAACCAGTAATGCAACAACGATGGATTTCCAGTCGAGAGTACCTGTGGAACAAGGGGACCAAGTCCAAAAGTCACAAGCAAGTCGGAGATGGACAGATGCCCAGGAAATGCCAGCTGTAGGTGCAAAGAAGCTGCTACTGGACAGTAGAAGCTTAGGTTTCTGCAGGAACGACAAGGGTTAGAGACTTCCCCTTTGGAGGACGGATCCCTCACGCCGTGGAGAGTCGTGCAGAAGTGTTTTTCCGCCAAAAGACTGCCAACAAGCCTTGCTAGCTGCAAATCATGCGGTTAGTGTTTTTGGACGCTGCTGTGGCCCAGGAGGGACCAGGATGTCGCCAATTGCGTCAGGGGACAGAGGGGGCATCGAGCAAGACAAGGAGCCCTCTCAGCAGCAGGCAGCCCACGCAGAAGTGCCAGAAACAGGCACTACGAGGATGCGTGAAATGGTGCTCACCCGAAGTCGCACAAAGGAGTCCCGCGTCGCCGGAGAACAACTTAGGAGGTCGTGCAATGCAGGTTAGAGTGCCGTGGACCCAGGCTGGACTGTGCACAAAGGATTTCCGCCGGAAGTGCACGGAGGCCGGAGTAGCTGCAAAAGTCGCGGTTCCCAGCAATGCAGTCTGGCGTGGGGAGGCAAGGACTTACCTCCACCAAACTTGGACCGAAGAGTCACTGGACTGTGGGAGTCACTTGGACTGAGTTGCTGGATTCAAGGGACCTCGCTCGTCGTGCTGAGAGGAGACCCAAGGTACTGGTGATGCAGTTCTTTGGTGCCTGCGGTTGCAGCGGGACGATTCCGTCGACCCACGGGAGATTTCTTCGGAGCTTCTAGTGCAGAGAGGAGGCAGACTACCCCCACAGCATGCACCACCAGGAAAGCAGTCGAGAAGGCGGCTGGATCAGCGTTACAGAGTTGCAGTAGTCGTCTTTGCTACTATGTTGCAGTTTTGCAGGCCTCCAGCGCGGTCAGCAGTCGATTCCTTGGCAGAAGGTGAAGAGAGAGATGCAGAGGAACTCGGATGAGCTCTTGCATTCGTTATCTAAGGAATCCCAAGAGACAGAGACCCTAAATAGCCAGAAAAGAGGGTTTGGCTACCTAGGAGAGAGGATAGACTAGCAACACCTGAAGGAGCCTATCAGAAGGAGTCTCTGTCGTCACCTGATGGCACTGCCCACTCAGAGCAGTCCAGTGTGCCAGCAACACCTCTGTTTCCAAGATGGCAGAGGTCTGGAGCACACTGGAGGAGCTCTGGGCACCTCCCAGGGGAGGTACAGGTCAGGGGAGTGGTCACTCCCCTTTCCTTTGTCCAGTTTCGCGCCAGAGCAGGGCTAAGGGGTCCCTGAACCGGTGTAGACCGGCTTATGCAGAAATGGGCACCATGTGTGCCCATGAAAGCATTTCCAGAGGCTGGGGGAGGCTACTCCTCCCCTGCCTTCACACCATTTTCCAAAGGGAGAACACCCTCTCTCAGAGGAAGTCCTTTGTTCTGCCATCCTGGGCCAGGCCTGGCTGGACCCCAGGAGGGCAGAAGCCTGTCTGAGGGGTTGGCAGCAGCAGCAGCTGCAGTGAAACCCCGGGAAAGGCAGTTTGACAGTACCAGGGTCTGTGCTACAGACCACTGGGATCATGGGATTGTGCCAACTATGCCAGGATGGTATAGAGGGGGCGATTCCATGATCATAGACATGTTACATGGCCATATTCAGAGTTACCATTGTGAAGCTACATATAGGTAGTGACCTATATGTAGTGCACACGTGTAATGGTGTCCCCGCACTCACAAAGTCCAGGGAATTGGCCCTGAACAATGTGGGGGCACCTTGGCTAGTGCCAGGGTGCCCACACACTAAGGGCCTGATTCTAACTTTGGAGGACGGTGTTAAACCGTCCCAAAAGTGGCGGATATACCACCTACCGTATTACGAGTTCCATAGGATATAATGGACTCGTAATACGGTAGGTGGTATATCCGCCACTTTTGGGACGGTTTAACACCGTCCTCCAAAGTTAGAATCAGGCCCTAAGTAACTTAGCACCCAACCCAACTTAGTGGATGTTATTTCACTCAGGCTGCAGTGGCAGGCCTGTGTAAGAATTGTCAGAGCTCCCTATGGGTGGCAAAAGAAATGCTGCAGCCCATAGGGATCTCCTGGAACCCCAATACCCTGGGTACCTCAGTACCATATACTAGGGAATTATAAGGGTGTTCCAGTAAGCCAATGTAAATTGGTAAAATTGGTCACTAGCCTGTTAGTGACAATTTGAAAGAAATGAGAGAGCATAACCACTGAGGTTCTGATTAGCAGAGCCTCAGTGAGACAGTTAGTCACTACACAGGTAACACATTCAGGCACACTTATGAGCACTGGGGCCCTGGCTGGCAGGGTCCCAGTGACACATACAACTAAAACAACATATATACAGTGAAAAATGGGGGTAACATGCCAGGCAAGATGCTACTTTCCTACAAGCCCCCCTCCCAGTCGTAAATCCCCACCCCCACCAATCCCTGCCCCTGTTCCCTGAAGTACCTGGATGCCCCATTGCTGCCGTTCCACTTTTGGGAGTCAAATTGGGGCCATTGTAGCCCATCGGACTTCTTTGACTATGGACTGGCCATTGGGCTTCTATGCACTTCTGTTGCTCCATGAGCACAAAAAAAGTTAATGTGTGGCCTGTGTTGTTTGAGGCACACTCTGGATCCGTGGTCTCTCGTTTCATTGTTTTGGGGGTGTTGGGCACATGTATGTACTTTGGGCGGGTTGGATTTGCCTTGGGTTGGGTAAATACCTCTTGCTGTGGGGTGTATGGCTTGTGCTGCTGTGAAGGGTTGTTGGAGCATTGCAGGGTGGGTGGAGTGGGTCGGTATGTAACTGTGCTCTTTCTTCCCTTGTTTAGTAGGTTGCGGTACTTACCACCGCCATCTTCTTCGGTGGTCTCGGTCGTGGAGGTAAATGTCAAGGAGCAGGGCTGGCATGATCTGCAACTATCTCTCCATGTCTGCTTCGGCATGTTGTGTGAGCCTCCGGTGAGTGTTTCCTTATATATGGTTAGTTTCCGCCTGGCGTTGCGTGGTGGTGGTTCCCGCCCCAGAACTGAGGGCGGTCTAGTGCTTCATTATTTGATGGGCGGATATGGCCTTTCCGTTGGCCTGTGGGCGGGCTCTGCCAACGTTGTCGGCACTCCTCTGCTGGAGGTGAGTGGTTTTCAGGATGCCTGTGTTTCAGTTAGTTCGTTATTTGGCGGTTCAGACCGCACGTCTGTTGGCGGTTGTTACCGCTGTGTTCACAATGAAGTTCAATTATTACTTTAGGAGGACTAGCATCCACTTCAACTAATAATCGACTTTCTCACAGCATCTGCTTCCATTTCTGCAACAGCCTGAGCAAAACACTTGGACTTTGGAGCATTCTTGTACCTCCTATTTTATATAGTTTGCTTTAAACTTCTTTCAGAGACCCCTGTTTTGCAGTTTGTGTATGATGGCAATATACCAGGAAATTGACTTTACAAGGTAAGGCTTGCCTATACAATTCAAATTCTAAGCACGTATGTGCTCCCTGTGTGCAGGTAAAAAATTAGGCTCATATTTAAGAAAAATTACGCATAACTGTGCTAACGCAGTTGTGCATAATTTTTTTTAACGCTAGGTAATGCCATTCCCTAAAGTCATCCGTGCGTCAAATTTATAAAATAGCACATGATGGCACTAAGGAATGGATGGCATAACAAAAATTATGCCAGCCGGGGCCAGGGGGTGGCCTTAGGAAATGGCACTAGTGTGTCAGAAATTACTTTAGGCTGGTTTGTGCCAAAATTCTAATGAGCCTGCCATAATTTTTTCACGCACAGGCAGCCAAAGAATGACTCCTGTCTAAGTAAAGACAGGAGTCATGACCACCACCCCAGTGCACACCACAGGGGACCAGTGTCCCCAGGGCAAGCCCTACATACCCAGTGCCAGGCATGGTGCCCATGTAAGGGGGCCCCCAATAGCACCCCACACACATAAACAAACACTTACCTGCAACTTACCTGGGATGGGCTCCCTCATCCCGTAGTGTCCCTGTGAAGTGGGTGGTGGTGTTGCTGGGGCTTGGATGGCCATTTTTGTGCCCATTCCTTGGTGTTTCACCAGGGAAATGGGCATACCTGCACTCTAACGCCTGGTCGGACCATTTTTGGCCCGCTTCCCACCCGTGTGTCGTTTCTGCACCGGGAGTTAAATATAGCGCTAGGGGCGTATCGTCATTTTTAGGACGGGAACGCCTACCTTGTATCTCATTGACGCAAGGTGGGTTCGCGCATCCTAAAAATGGCGCTTACTCCAATATTTTGACGCTAGACAGCTCTAGTGTTAAAATATAAATATGGAGTTAGGTTAGCGCTGCTTCAGCGTCAGAATAAATGGCGCGAAGGCGACGCTAAGCTTCCATACATATCGCCCTTAGTTTTCTAGAAATATTGCACTGAATCAAGTCTAAAGTTGCTGCAAAATGTCAATTAAATGCTTGATTGCCATAAATCAAGGCAGGTACGATTTTCGCTGTTACAACTTTTAAGGTTGCACTAGCTGACAGACTCTGCCTTTATTTTTTATGATTAACAGGGGATACCTCAATGAGCATCTGCCTGTTAGCCAGATTCCAAAATACTTGCATGCAGAAACATCACACAAGGAGTAAGGACCAAAGTTCAATTATGTTTGTGCTTTACTTTTATACTTCCTGAAAATCATAATCTTTGTTTTTTTCTGATTTACTTCCAACTTGATAACAAAGTTAAATAAATGAAGGTTGCTCTCTAAAGGCAGATGTAAGCATGTTCTAAGATGACAATTGTATCTGCATATTCCAATATTTGTAGCCTTTGATTTGAAATTCTTGGTTGAAATGAACTCTCCCCAAGAAGTAGAGGTTGAATAATTGGTGGGATAAAACAAACAATTTTTTGAGACCTCTGTTAGTTTTTATTCATTTTAATACACTGAAGTTATATCCACCCTCAACTCTCGAACATCCACACCGTTTTCTTGTACCTGTCTTTTATTTGCAGGAAATGTTTTCAGTTTTCTGAGCTGTGGCAATTTTTATTATACTTTCTTTGTGCAGATCAGAGTTTTTTAAAAAATGTTTTACCTCGTAATATTTACCTTTGTTTGTGGAAGTTGTATACTTTTTGAGCGGTAATCAAAATTATATTTACGTTATTCGCCATTTGTCTGAAGAGAAAATCAGAATACTATTGTGTTGTTGCCCGTCCCATGTAAGCTCTGCTAAATGTTTCTTTCTGTGCACTCCACAAAAAATTAACAGGTTGTGCACAGGATAATAAATGTAACTACTCTGCCAATAACAAATGTGAAATATTTCAATGTACGCTTTGAATCTTTTTCACAAATGTAGGAGTCATTGATGAACATCAGCTGCCTTATTATGATATGGTGCCTTCTGATCCCACGATAGAGGACATGAGAAAAGTTGTGTGTGACCAGAAACTTCGACCTAACATCCCAAACCAGTGGCAGAGTTGTGAGGTAATTTTTTGCCATTCTTAACTTTTGCATCCTTATTAGTAGGCGATTAATACCACAAGAGAAGCATATTTTTTGGGATTTGATGATGAACATGTGACTGTGGCAATATGATTCTTGCTGTACCTCTTGACCATTGTGCACCGCCCTAAGGAAAGCCATTTCTTTTATCCATTGAATCCCTTATGATCTGACAGGTTCACCTGTAGCATAGGGTGTCTCAGTACTTAATGCTGGCAAGGAAAGTGGACAATTTGCCACCTGTTTGGGTATTAAAAGGTAGTTATACTAGGGTTGCAATGGGCCCCTTGCATACCTGGACTCTGGTGCCACTGCACTTACTGCATTATTGATAGCCACGCCCCGAAGTTCACAGATCTACGTCTGGAGTCAGTGACCTGCAATGGGTCAGTCATAATGCTATCCTTTAGTTAAGGTAGACTAATTTCTTTCTAAAAGAGTGCTTCTTGAGCAGGGGCGAGTCTGCCCTAATATCCCAGGGTTGCTGCAAGGTGTACCAGGAGAACCAGTTAAATGTGCCAGGACATCCTTCCTCCCTGCAGTATAGCTCTAGCACAGGTGACACACTTTTTCTTGTGCAAAGGTGGATATCCTTTTGGACATCTCCTGCAGATGTGTTTTTCTTTTCAGCTCCTAGCAGCCTTATGTCTGTATTACCACTGCTCCTTTGGTAGCTTGAAAGCATATATAAGACAAGCCTTTCTGTCCATACTCTCAAGCATCATCCGTGCACTTGGGCAACCAAAATACGTGTTCTATATACTACACATTTCTGTCAGGCCTGACTTCCCTTCCCCTGCATTGTGAAGTGCTGGCCTCAAGGTTTCGGTTGCTTTTGTATACAATGTGTGATGTTCCCAAAATAATATTAGGATAAAAAATAAATGAAACTGTTATATTCTTATGTTAAATACGGTGGAATGTTGGTTTGTGGCTACCGTCGCTGTCTCCCGGCCCGAGCATTCAAAGGTGGTCTGTTGGAGAACGCGTCGGACGGAGGGGACAGCTGTGGTTTCCCAGACCTCTCTTGGAAAAATAGAGACCAGTTTGATGAACGCAAGAGTATAGGCATTTCCTTACTTCAGACTGCAACATCTTTTTTGGTGACAAGTGGAGAGGGGGAGCCACCGCCAAACGACCCACGCTGTCTTCTGTTAGCTTGAAGGTGAGCGTGTACCACAACTGTTGTTCCCCTAATTTCTGAACGTGCCATTGGTGGCAGGCATCGAGTCCGGTGGGTGGCTTTTGGACACTTGTTTCTTCGCCACTTTGCATAAGCGAGTAATAATCCCGCTTTACACGCAGGTGACGCGTTTCATGGAGGCGGAGACTTCACTACTGGAACGACGGTGACTCAAGCTGTGTGAAGCTGTTTTCTTGGATCTGTTTTTATTTCACATGCGTGTAGTAGCCCGATTTAGTTCTTATTTACTCCATATTATCTGGTGGATTTACAGTACGCTGACATACTTGTGAAGAGAAGTTCACACAGCACCTAGTAGAACTAACAGATAGTTTGTTTATTCCGTCCTGAATTGTGTTTCTTACGGGTGGTGAATCATGGGAGTCTTCTGATGCGCCTGCCATCCCATGGAGGCAATGGTTTGATGGTTTTGAAACTTATCTTGGGGCTATAGGAGCTTCTCATTTTAGACCAGAAAGAAAAAAGTGTTTGTTGCTACATTCTTTGGGATATGAAGGCAGAGAACTTTTTAAACACCTACCGGAGTTGGTGCAACATGAAGAAGACTTAGATGACTATCAAGTAGCCACCAAGAAATTGGCTACAAGGTTCGACATACTACCAAGTTTGGTAGCTTTAAGGCACAAATTCCTAAAGCATTCTCAACTCCAAAATGAAGACATCAACGCATATATCAGTGCGCTTATACAGTTATCTTCCCAGTGTGATTTTAGGGATTTCCAAGACCAGTTGATAAGAGACCAATTTATTGGTCATTTTACTGACAAACACATTCAACAAAAACTATTGAGCATGGGAAATCCAACTTTAGAGGATGTCATTAAAGATGCCAAGAGTATTGAACTAGCACAGATTTCACTAAAGGAACTCAGGGCTAGTCCCGGCATGAAAGACAATGAGCATGTTGATAGCAACGCAGTTGTAAAAACTGGAGTGTCCAAGAAAAATGATTTGAAGAAGTCTGAGAACAATTTCTTCAGGTGGTCTAACATACGTTTTAGGTGTGGTAATGCACCACACAACAGAGAAGGCAAAAGCTGTCCTGCAAAGAACGTTGTGTGTAGAAAGTGTGGTAAACTAGGTCATTTTGCTAAAGTTTGTCAATCTACATCTAATAGGTAACTAAAAGTAAGTAGTGAAGTGGATGAAGACAATGGTAACAGAGATGAACTTTTGGCCAAGGCATTTCAGGACATGATTGTTGTAGTCACTGATAATGACATGGGTGTTAGAGATCATATCCAATGTATTGATCCCCTTGTAGACATTCGGGTAGGAGATAAATGGTTACACTTGTTGGGTGACTCAGGGACACGCATTACGATGATTACATCAGAATTTCACAACACTTGGGGTGATGGGAAATTGTTTCCACCAGGTAGGGCACCTGTCTTTTATGAAGGCAGAAAAATAGATTTAGAAGGATACATAGAAGACAGTCTAGAGTTCAAGGGACATAAGAGCTTTGGGAAATTATATGTAGCATGTAAAGCATTGAATATTTTGGGCTGGTTCCACCAAGGATTATTTGGTATGGTACTTAAACCCGGAGCGAAGGAACAAGTCCTAGTAATCGAAGATTCTAACAAAATGATACCGTTTGAGGATGATTTTACCAATGTTTTTGCCCAGAGTTTGGGAAAAATTGTGGGTTTCAAGCATAGGATAAAAATAAAAGAGAAGGCTATTCCCATAAAACATAAAATCAGGTCTGCTCCATTTAGTTTGAGGGATGATCTCAAATCTGAGCTAAACAAGCTTCAAGACAATGGCGTTATAGAACCAATTGGGTCTAGTTTGTGGCTTTCACCATTGGTGGTTGCTAGGAAACGGAATGGGGACATGCGTTTCTGTGTGTACTTGAGGAGTCTCAATAAAGATATTTGGGTGGATTCATATCCCCTACCCAAAATCAGTGATCTACTTGAAGAACGTAGAGGCTCTGAGTGGTTTTCAAAGTTTGATCTAGCATATGCTTATCACAAGAGTCATGCCATTATACAGCTTTCAATTCCCCATTTGGCACGTTCCAGTTTTGCAGGATGCCATTTGGGTTGGCATCAGCAGCATAAGCATTTCAACTCATAATGCACAAACTCTTAGGTAATATCAACGGAGTTCTAATTTTCCAAGATGATGTTTTGATTCATGCTAAATGTTTGGAAGACCACAACGAAATGATTAGATCTGTGTTCAAGATATTTTCGACAAACTGTGTTCATGTAAAGAAAGAAAAATTTGAATTTTGCAAAAAAGAGATTGAATATTTGGGGCACTGTATGTCAAGTGAAGGGATAGCACCGAGGCCAGGTTTAGTTAAAGTGGTTCTAGAATCTCCCAAACCCAACAACAAGAATGAATTACGTTCATTTATTGACATGTGCGAATATTACTCCAGGTTCATTCCAGATGATGCCAGTAAAATGAAAGTTTTGTCTAATATGCTTAAAAACAAGGTTCTGTTTGTATGGGATAGTGAGTGTCAAAATACATTTGATAAAATTAAGCAGGAATTAGGTAATGCTAGAACACTGAGTCCTTATGACCCCACCCAACTATGCATCATCACGGTGGATGCTAGTAGGTTTGGCTTGGGTGCAGTCTTGTCCCAGGGTTCTGGTGAAAATAAGAAAGTCATAAGTTATACCTCAAGAGTTTTACGTGAACCAGAGCTCAGTTACTTTGTAATTGAGAAAGAGTTACTTGCATGCTACTGGGTGAGTGAGAACTTTAGGAGCTATGTATAGGGTAGGAATTATGTGATTCAAATGGACCATAAGCCGTTAGTGTACATTTTGAATGACAACAAAATCAACTACACTACCCCACGCATTGCATGTCTCACCACGAAATTATTACAATATAATTTTCAGGTTAGGTACATTCCAGGAAAAGAGAATTTTACAGCTGACTTTTTGTCTTGATTACTTATTAGTGAGCAGGTTACTACTGATTTTGACGATGATATGGGGGATTGCTTTATAACATCTGTGGATGTGGATGAATCCAGAGTCTGTACGGAAACAGGGTGGAAAACAGCTGAGAACAATGATGTAGTGTTGGGCATTGTTAAGCAGCATATTATTAGTGGTTGCCAAAGGAGAGAAACTTGAGTTCTGAGATTCAACCGTATGCCAAGGTATGTGAAGAGTTGTTGATTTAAGATGGTGTTGTTTGGAGGAACGATAAGTGTGTTCCCCCAGGTGCTTTTGTTCAATGTTGGTGGACCACACACATGAGGGGCATTTAGGTGCTACGATGACAAAGAGGCGTGTCAGGGCTCATTATTGGTGGCCCTCTATGGACAAAGATGTGGAAATAGTTGCAAACAGATGTTCCCAAAATAATATTAGGATAAAAAATAAATGAAACCTTCCTGAACGGGGAGAAACAAGTGTCTTTACATTAATAAGCTTATTAGGTACCTACATGTTGCTGTCACAAGCATATTTATTAGCTGTTAAGGTGGCAAGGTCACGCACTTAGGGGTAGATTATCTGAGAATGAAATATAATTCCTTAATGGAGTGGCCTCAAATGAAAATCAATTTCAATGTGTGATACAGAGATGCTTTGCTACCAAATACCCCAGGTAGATGGCAGAACACAACACAGAGGAACCACACTGAAAAAAAGGAGATGGGTGCTGTGGTATGCAATAAATAAATGTCCACACACCAGACAGTTTAATAATGTAATCAATGTATTTACATTTGTTTTACAAATCACTACAATCTCCTGCTGCTACCTGCACTGGCATTTGCTGCACCGTTTTTCTATAGATTAATTTGTTGCATTTGCAGTTCAGTAAGGCAGGGAAGTACATCATTCTGGACCAGACTCCAGTCATTTTAGGACTGTTTGTGGTAGTCTGTTCCTTGCTGTGGGACACTTCTGCGTTTCCTGTAGTGCTGTCAGATTTGAACCCAGAAATTAGTGGAAATGTGTTTGCTTAGTCACTCGCGCAATGTAACATCTGCTACGACTTACCATAAATTATTAACAGCCCCACATAAATCATAAAATCACCTGATTTAGACTAAGAAGTGACTAGAAACCTTGGAAGATGGGTCAATGTCATCTGAGGAATACAAAACTGCTAACTGCAGTGGGGTGACAACCTCCCAGAGTACATATACGTTTGCCTGGCAACACTTCATAGTTGTTTGGCTCTTTACTATCACTTAGTTCGTCCACCCAAACTTTCATATTGATACTATTCTTGTTTTTTTCCTATTCCAGTTTAGACCCTGCACTTGTGCTTTTGTGACTTGTCTTTTTGTGTGTAGGTTGTATGTCTACCATCTGGCTACTGCTGTTTGAAGGGTTCTTTGATCTTTGGTCTTCCGAGGATCAGCACTTACATTCCTAGCTAATGTCTGATCTCATCGCCATTGCCCCCTCATCCTTGAACAGGGTAAGATCTCAGTCCTATAGTGAAAGGTATTACGCTGTACAAGTTTATATTTCTTGCATGCCAAATAAGCTTCTGGTACCTTCTCTAGCCAGAACTCACTCCGCCACCTACCTGAGAGTCAGGCACTGTACAATGTAGCGGCCCGATAACTGAAGATAGTCTAGACCATGCCTTTCCATGCCTTGCACCACTCCACTACAGCAAGCACTCCTCTGTTATCTTCCCCTTCACTGTTTTCACATTCTTTCTCTGATGAAGTGTTTGATTATGCAATGCTTTCTTGAAGACTTAGAGCAGGCAAATATTCTCTTTAAATCCAATTTTGGCCAAAGCGTGACAAGTTCACAGATGTGTTACTGAATCATACAAATGGTAGGTCCATTGGATAAGCTGTAGATACTGAGAAAAACAAGCCTCTCTCATTCTACTGCAACTGTTAGGTACAGATTTACTATAAGTTAGTATGAAGACTCAATCAAAAAAGGCATTGATGCATGGTGTAAAGATGCACAAATGGCAGCATGGGTCAATTTCACACACAAAAATTATGTTAAGCCAGTAACTGAGGCACGTGCAGCCCAAAATTGTTTTGTGTCAGGGCACGCCATATCCCTCTATAATCAATGCAAAAGGGTTTATAATGGATTTGGAGCACTGCAAACACCCATGCATTTTCTCACACAAAGCCACACCTACCAGATCAGTGTGACCAGACTTTGTGTGAGAATCTAACAGCAAATTAAACCTGCTGGAAGCAAGGGATAAGTCGGTGATATTTTTTTGAGTAACATGGAATTTATGTGGTAGTACACATTGTACATAGCTTACCTTTGGCAGTTGTCCTTGACCGAATCCTGTGCTGGAGAGTGTACCTCCAATACAAATCTTACACAAAACATTGCTGGCTTGAACCATCACTCTGCATTTAGGTGGTCATTACAACCCTGGCGGACGGTGTTAAAGTGGCGGTAAGACCGCCAACAGGCCGGCGGTCAAAATTTTTTCATTACGACCGTGGCGGAAACTGCCAACAAAGACAGGCACTTTAACACTCGGACCGCCACGGTGGTACAAACAAACAGCTCGGCGGTCACCGCCAACAGACAGGCGGGAGACAATGTACCGCCCACACTATTATGACAGGCCAATCCGCCACCTTTTCCGGGACGGTTTCACTGCAGATAAAAACACTGCGAAACAGGAATTTCGAAGGGAAAACGCTCACCTCTACACACTCCACGAGGAACGAGGACACCATGGAACTGAAACACCAAATTCTCCCTATAATAGTCTTCCTGCTTCTCTACCAGGAGCACGAACGCCGGCGGCGAAGACCACGGTGAGTACTGCACCTACGACACTGGGGAGGGGGGAGGGAAAAAACAGGGACACACACACGCAACACCCCCACCCTCACCCACCACAACACACACACTAATGCATATCAATACATCACAGTTGAACCCCCCAAACCCCCATATGAATGCAAAGACCAAAGAAAATGAGTGTAACCATCGGAATATATTAAAAACAAGTAGGCAGAAATATATATATATACACAATGTGCAAAATAAATACCAGGCATAGTAGTCCAGGTACTGCACAAAGAAAGTCAGTGGAACACTGGGACCACACGGTATGGGTGAGGCCCACACAAGATCCCCGACCATGACGGAGACAACACTGCAGGGGCATCAGACAGCAAGAAAACAGAAACCTCAGGGGGAGGGAAAGGGGGGGCACCTCAGCCGCTTGAGTGCACAATGCCAAATCCACGAGGGGGCCACATGCTCACAGTTCAATCCTGGGGAGTGCAAAGCCACAGTCTCTCAAGTCTCTACAGTGGGTGACTTGCCCACTGTTCAATCCTGGGGAGTGCAAAGCCATAGTCTCTCAAGTCCATAGAGTGGGTGGCTTGCCCACTGTTCAATCCTGGGGAGTGCAAAGCCACAGTCTCTCAAGTCTCACAAGTGGGTGGCTTGCCCACTGTTCAATCCTGGAGAGTGCAAAGCCCCAGTCTCTCAAGTCTCACAAGTGGGTAGCTTGCCCACTGCCATATCCTGGGGAGTGCAAAGCCAGTCTCTCAAGTCTTTACAGTGGGTGGCTTGCCCACTGCCATATCCTGGAGAGTGCAAAGCCACAGTCTCTCTAGTCTCTACAGTGGGTGGCTTGCCCACTGTTCAATCCTGGGGAGTGCAAAGCCACAATCTCTCAAGTGGATGACAGTCTCCACTGGTTCTGGAGGGGGACTGGTGCCCAGAGTGCTTCATCCTGTTAAGGACAGAGGTAGTGGATGGATCTCTCCACTGGTTCTGGAGGGGGACTGGTGCCCAGAGTGCTTCATCCTGTTAAGGACAGAGGTAGTGGATGGATCTCTCCACTGGTTCTGGAGGGGGCCTGGTGGCCAGAGTGCTTCATCCTGTTAAGGACAGAGGTGGTGGATGACAGTCTCCACTGGTTCTGGAGGGGGAAGGTGCCCAGAGTGCTTCATCCTGTGAAGGACAGAGGTAGTGGATGGATCTCTCCACTGGTTCTGGAGGGGGACTGGTACCCAGAGTGCTTCATCCTGTTAAGGACAGAGGTAGAGGATGACAGTCTCCACTGGTTCTGGAGGGGGGCAGGTGCCCAGAGTGCTTCATCCTGTGAAGGACAGAGTTAGTGGATGGATCTCTCCACTGGTTCTGGAGGGGGACTGGTGCCCAGAGTGCGTCATCCTGTTAAGGACAGAGGTAGTGGATGGATCTCTCCACTGGTTCTGGAGGGGGACTGGTGCCCAGAGTGCATCACTCACCCCATGACGGACCCAGTTGCGTCAGTGCCCCTGCCGCTCATGGGCTAGCGGTGCTTGAGATGGCGGTGCCCTGTGCAGCGGTGCTTGAGATGGCGGTGCCCTGTGCAGTGGTGCTTGAGATGGCGGTGCCCTGTTCAGCGGTGCTTGAGATGGCGGTGCCATGTGGGATGCAGCTCCCTCGTGCTCCGGTGCCACTGCTCCTCCGCCTGATGATGCTAATGTACACAAAAACAGGGAGACCACAAAAAGGGGGGGGGCAGAAGAAAGACATGTTGAGTGCATGGATTACCGCTACCGCTGGCGGACACAACAGACACAGAAGCCCCCTGCACTACGCCGCGCTCTTGGGCTCCACTGTTCAATTCACTGGGAAATGACCTACAAGGCTATGGACGACATCTGCACACATAGATGACACAGGGGCATGAACAGCTGTACTTGGCACTCTACAGAGGTGGGGTGCCACATAGCCTGCCTTATGGAGGGGCCTTGCCTACGGAACTCGCCCTGGCCTAGGGAAACCCACAGCCCTCCTCCCCCACCCAGGCACCTCCACTGCTCGCAAAGTCAGCAGAATGAGAATGTACTCACCCCCTTGTGTCTGCTGTGATGCCCCCAAGCGCCCATCCAACTCCGGGTAGCCCACTCCCAGGATCCTGAACATCAGGGGGGTCATGGTGCGACGGGCACCTCTCCCACGTTGGGAGGCCATCCCCAGCTGAGCCTCCGCCGTCTTCTTGCTCCAGCGGCGAATGTCCTCCCATCTTTTCCGGCAGTGGGTGCTCCGTCTGTGGTAGACCCCCAGGGTCCGAACGTCCTTGGCGATGGCACCCCAAATATCTTTCTTCTGGAGGGTGCTGACCTACATGAAATGTACAGGGGAAAAAGAGAAGTCATTACCAACTGCACCGTCAAAGTGATTGGCCCCCATCCCTACCCTTGCCATGTGGCACATGCATTCACTGTCTTTCATGCACGCAGCACTCTGCCCTCTTCCTTCTTACATCCAGCCCTTTCCACACAGGCATAGCCCATACAACATGCTCCCTGTGTACTTACCTGTTTGTCTGGAGGACCGTAGAGTAGCTTGTACTGGGGGAGGACCCCATCCACGAGTTTCTCCAACTCCTCTGATGTGAAGGCAGGGGTCCTTTCCCCAGACGCATTTGCCATTGTCTCTTCCAGACCGAGGTCGCAGCAGCACTTGCAGTGTAGGTCCTGCCCTGTTGAAGATCATGTATCGAGTGATTGAACAGATAGAAAATGGTGGTCAGGTCCGCGGCGGTGCGTACCATCACCGCCGGCGTACATCGTCATTGGCTCCTGGGACCCATAGGGTCCAATCTTAACCAATGCAGCATTGCGCCGCGGTCTTCGACCGCCTACCGCGACGGTGTACAACGCCAGCGCAGTTACCTCATATCCCATTGTCCCACTTTAGAGGTCAGGCAGCTGCCATTTCAGGGGCCCACATGGCTTAATTTTCAACTGCGTCACACAGACCTAGGCCTAGACTCAACACACATACAAGCCACCTTTTGTGTATGGATGGTGTTCTGTGTAAACTGTGGGTACGTACCTCAGAGTTGGTTGACTCTGTGCTCGCTGTTGTCCTTCATAGGCACTGTCCGCTGGGACATGTGAGGAGATGGCGGCATCCTCCGGTGTACCGACCGTTGGTGGACCTGTCGACAATGGAGGAGCGACATTTGATTATCACCTACAGGCTTGACCGTGCCACAATCCAGGAACTGTGTACCCAGTTGGAGCCAGACCTGATGTCAGCAATCCGCCATCCCACAGGAATCCCCCCTCAAGTGCAGGTGCTGTCAGTGCTCCTTTTCCTTGCAAGTGGGTCTTTTCAAACAACTGTGGCCATGGCATCAGGGATGTCCCAGCCTATGTTTTCCAATGTATTGTCCAGAGTATTGTCTGCCCTTCTGAAACACATGCGGAGCTACATTGTTTTCCCTCAGGTGGAGGATTTGCCTACAGTGAAAGGTGATTTCTATGCCCTGGGACATATCCCTAACATCATAGGTGCCATTGATGGGACCCATGTGGCTTTGGTCCCCCCCCACAAGAGTGAACAGGTGTACAGAAACCGGAAGAGTTATCATTCGATGAATGTACAGATGGTATGTTTGGCAGACCAGTACATCTCCCATGTGAATGCCATGTTCCCTGGCTCAGTGTGCATGACGCCTACATCCTGCGGAATAGCAACATCCCTTATGTGATGGGTCAACTCCAGAGGAACCGTGTGTGGCTATTAGGTGAGCACCTGGAAGCAAGTCATTGGGAATGGTTGTCTGGGTCTGGGGTTCTCCCTACAGGTTAGTGTGTGTCTAACAGTTGTCCCTTGCCATTTGCAGGTGACTCTGGTTACACCAACCTGTCATGGCTATTGACCCCAGTGAGGAATCCCAGGACAAGGGCAGAGGAACGCTACAATGAGGCCCATGGGCGAACTAGGAGGGTGATCGAGTGGACCTTCGGCCTCCTGAAGGCCAGGTTCAGGTGTCTCCATATGACAGGTGGATCTACTCACCAAATAGGGTGTGCCAGATCATCGTGGCCTGCTGTATGCTTCACAACTTGGCTTTGTGACGACAGGTGCCTTTTCTGCAGGAGGATGGTCCAGATGGCGGTGTAGTGGCAGCCGTGGAGCTTGTGGACAGTGATGAGGAGGAAGCAGAGAAAGAAGACATGCACAACAGGGACTCAGTGATCCTGCAATATTTCCAGTGAGACACAGGTAGGAATACAAACCTGCTTACTACATGTACTTTAACACTACTACCTCTCTCCTGTCTGTCGTTTTCACCCAGTATATGGTCACTGAGTTGTCACTTTCCCTTACGATTTCACAGATATGGGTCCCACTGTGTGACATCTGCTTAGATTCCTCATGGACTAGAGCTGTGTGACATAGGTATGTTGGCTTTACTATTTTAAAAACATTGTAGCACTGTAATTGCTAATACACTATTTCGAAATCACAGACAGACTCCAGATCATTTTGTGCTTTAGGTGTGTTTATTTAAATGCTCAATATTGGAGGGGGTAGTGAAAAGGTGAGGGGTGATGGCGGAGGAGTGTCCATGGCAGAGTCCAGTCTATTAGTCTCACAGGTGCATTGCCCATATGGGCATAGGAAGTGGCGCTTGGGCAGTTTAATTATGGACAGGGTGACAAAGTGGGACAGTAGGATGACAATCAGGGTGGTCTCATTTCTTGGCAGGGGTCTTGGCATCGTGCTCTGTCTTTGTCCTGGATCTCAGGGACCGTTTGTGGGGTGGTTCTCCCTCTGCAGGGGGTGGGGTGTGGGTGTGGTGGTCCTGTGGCCGGGTGTCCTGTCCACTAGCACCGGCAGATGTGGTGGGCAGTACATCGTCCATGCTAGTGTCAGGGGCTCCTTGTAGTGCCACAGTGTCCCTCCTGGTGTTGAGTAGTTCCTTCAGCACCCCTACGATGGTGCCCAGGGTGGAGCAGATGGTTCTGAGTTCCTCTCTGAAGCCCATATACTGTTCCTCCTGCATGCGCTGGGTCTCCTGAAACTTGGCCAGTACCGCTGCCATCGTCTCCTGGGTGTGGTGGTAGGTTCCCATGACGGAGGAGAGGGCCTCATGGAGAGTGGGTTCCCTTGGCCTGTCCGCCCCCTGTCGCACAGAAGCCCTCCCAGTTCCCCTGTGTTCCTGGGCCTCCGTCCCCTGGACCGTGTGCCCACTACCACTGCCCCCAGGTCCCTGTTGTTGGGGTGGTGGGTTATCCTGGGTTCTCTGTAGTGGTGGACACACTGCTGATTGACGTGTCCTGGGGACGGAGGTATGGGCCCACTGGGTGGGTGCTATGCTGGTGTTTCCAGAGGGGGGAAGGTCTGTGGTGGCCTGTGCCTGTGTGAGGGGAACCGACTGTCCAGAGGTCCCCGATGGTCCGGGCTGGTCATCTAGATCCAGTTGGACAGAGTTGCAGTCATCACTGTGGGCATCTTCTGTTGGTGGTGTGGACATGTGTGGACCCTCCTGTCCGGTGACGTTGGGTAGGGGTTCTGCAGGGGTATAAAAGGATGTTTATTAAATCTGTGTGTGTAATGGTGTGCAATGGGTGGGTGACCGTGTACCCCAGTGCTAGCATTCCTGTGTGGGAGCTTGTGTGATGATGGTTTAGGGGGGTGTATGGTTATGTGCAGTGGGCATGCTTTGGTGATGGGTATCCATGCTTTGTTGTTGCATGCAGGGCTTGGTGTTTGGATGCGTGGTTTGTGATGTTGGGACATATGTGAGAAGTTGGGGTGCTCGGGGTGAGGGTGGGGGTATGTGATAGCATGCAGGTAGGGTGGGGGATGTAATAGTAAAGCTTTGACTTCCCAGAGTCCATTCCTCCACCTACTCCTGCGAGGCTCTCAGGATGCAGAATCGCCAAGACCTGCTCCTCCCATGTCGTTAGTTGTGGGTGAGGAGGTGGGGGTCCGCCGCCAGTCCGCTGAGACCACGGAATGCACCGTCCCCCGTAGGTCGTTCCACCTCTTCCTGATGTCCTCCAGATTTCTTGGGTGCTGTCCCACTGCATTGACCCTGTCCACTATTCTTCGCCATAGCTCCATCTTCATTGCAATTGAGGTGTGCTGCACCTGTGATCCGAATAGCTGTGGCTCTACCCAGACGATTTCCTCCACCATGACCCTGAGCTCCTCCTCCGAGAACCTGGGGTGTCTTTGCTGTGCCATGGGGTGGTGTAGGTGATGTGTGGGGTGGAGTGTGTGGTGATAAGTGTGGTGATATGTAGTGGTGTGTTGTGTGAGGTGCGTGGAAGTTGTGTGGGTGATGGTGTTGTGTGCTTGTGGATGCTGTTGTTCTTGCTTGTGGTGTCCTTCTATGGCCTTCTTTCGGAATTTTTTGTCGTGGGGGTTTGTGGGTGATGTGGGGGTGTGTTTTATATTGTATTGGGTGTGTGGGAGTGGTGTGTGTATGTGTATCAGGTGTGTGTATTTTGAATTGTCCAATGTTGTTGTGTTTTGAAAGAGTGTGTGTATTTTGAGCGCAGCGGTGTGTACCGCCAATGGAATACCGCGGTTGAAAGACCGCCGCGTGGATTCGTGTGTCATGATAGTGTGGGCATATTTCTGTTGGTGTGACGGTGGAGGTTTTGTTTTCGCCAGTTTATCACTGACGTTTGGTGTGGCGGACTTGTGTGGGTGCCTGACTTTTGGCGGATTCCGAAATGTGGGTCATAATAGCTGTGGCGGATTTCCGCGGCCGTGGCGGTGTGTTGGCGGTCTTCTGCACGGCGGTAAGCGGCTTTTACTGCCAATGTTGTAATGACCGCCTTATTGTTGCACTAAAAGGACACTATTAGCTGAGCGTGATCAAGAACATTGTAATGTGGCCTTATTAAATCTGGTGATTGTCATTTTGTTTTGCTGCTCACGCAATTTAGTGTGTATATTTTCATGCAGCATTGGACTGCTCATTGCTGCATTATTTGAATGTTAGAAATCAGGACTTAACTGAGTACAATACCAATAAATATTGCATATAGAATTGTGGCTTTATATGTTGGTGGCTCTGTATTCCTAAACTCAGTATTTAGGCAATGCTTTAGTGTGGTAAATTTAATAAATTCTCCTTTCTTCAGGATTTAATTTCTATTTTATTTACTGCTGAATTCTCCGCCAATTACAGGTGCAGTCACACCTTTTCTTCTTTACCAGACTTGCATCTATTTTATTGTACTTCGCTTTCAGTTATCTGATTTTTTTCAATAATTATATGCTAAGAAAAATCAAAACCTGTACTTTAATTATGGGTCTTTTACGCTGCTTCAGTCAATAGTAATTGCCAACTATGAATATGCCTTTGACCCACCATCCTCAACAGTGGGGCTCTAGGCCTAAACCACCTACAAGCATTATTGTCTGAAGTAAGATATGCCCAGTCATTCAGAAGGTCATTGTTCTGCTGTGTTCCACTCCCTCTCTAAAAACCCAACTAAATAGTACCATTTACTATTCCAAGACAAGCTCTCTATTTACATTGAAGGTAATCAATAGTTGTCAGTGGTATATCTACCATCATATTGACTATGCACACTGTGCATGAGCTAGCACCACCAGCCAAACGCACAACGCAGAAACCTACCCTACACCTCTCATGCCACACAAACACTTTAGCTACATTGCTTTGCACATAAAGAAACAGTATCCAATTTCTATTTACCTTACCATTTGGTACCCGTGACTAACATTAATTAGAGCATTGCATTGTTTGGAGCTCCATTGAAGACAATGGAGTGCTTTAGACTTTTAACGGCTGGTAAAAACCCAGAGCTCCAACATTTCAATGTTTGTCTCACAGCAACAGCTGTGAACAAGGGCCTCACAGAGCCCAAGGGGGATGCAACCCCCTCAGACTCCGTGATGCTTTTGTTTTATTTATTAGAACACTCTGCCGTCTAGGGGCAAAATGTTCGTATAGTCTTATGGCCTGCCATAGTAGGGCTGTACCGGCCATTAAGGTCCACTCCCTTGTTAAAGGCTCTCGCCTTTGGCTCTGGCCTTTAACGCAGGAGCAGGCCCTTAATGACCAGTATATAAGCCTATAGTAAACATGTACAAGTCTCTATTTAGGAATATCTAGCACCACCTCCTTTTTTTCTAGAATTCCTTCCTTTTCGTGGGTAATGTACTTTCTTTCAAAATTTGAGGAAGAAATTCAGCTTTTGGATTCTCCTTCACAGTAGGTTTTTAGATATAGATTTTGTATTATCAGTAAACTCCTAATCAGGATCTTAATCCTTTTATAAATCAAAGTATTTAATTTAGTACTAATGATCATGTGATTATGAAGTTTTTGTTGGAACATCATATACCTTTAAACAATCCAATAGTCACCAATATCATAGTTTACAGTGTCAGCTATCTAATGAGTTATTATGAACTGTTTACATCTGAAATCCAGACTTCCAAATAAAAGAAGGGTTCAAACTTGTTTTCTGATAAGTCATCAAAAGGTAAAAAAATGATGGGTGACATTATTATGTGGCTGTTCTGAAAGTGATCATTTGAAATGATATGATATGCTAGTTGTATGTCAGTCTGTATTTAGATAAAATGAAAGTAAGCAAGGAAAGTAGGTACTTCAACCTGGTGGGACATATGTCTAGATAAATATCATACTTCAACTTTAAATGGTTTGGGCTCCCAACTAGTTTAAACTTTGTTATACAGAAATGACCTAAAGTGACTTATTGTTCCTCCATACATTTTTTTCTCATTTTCATGTTAAATAAGGTAAATTGTAGCTTAATTAAATGTAAAATAATATCAGTTTATACTAACTGTTAGAAATTGGGTCTTTTGTTTGCAGTCAGGTTACCTCCTGTCCAAGCAAGGACCCTCACTCTAGTCAGGGTAAAGAAGAATCACCCTCAGTTCACCCCCTCAGTAGCTTCACACAAGCAGGCAAGCTTAACTTCAGAGTTTATATGTAAAGCATTTGTACCAACACACAAAGTAACTCAGGAAAAACACTACAAAACGACACAACACAGGTTTAGAAAAATAGGAAATATTTATCTAAACAAAACAAGACCAAAATGACAAAATCCACCATACACAAGTCAAGTTATGAATTAAAAAGCAAGAAAGAGTCTTATATCCTTAAGAAAACAGTAAAAATACTGTTAGCGTTGAAGTAGTTGAAAAGTATCTGGGTAGCATCAAAATAACAAACACGGGCGAGTGTGCATCAGAAAAGGATAGCAATGCTTCGATTTCTCACCCGCAATCAAGACCATGTGTCTTTTCTCCTCCTCTGGTCGCAGCAGAGCGATGGATAATTTTTCCACACCCAGTGTTGTTACGGCAAAAATCCGGCCACACAGTATCAGAAAAACCACGCTGTGTGGGTTGCGATATTATCAGCCTCTGTCAGCGGGTGTTGCGCATCGTTTCTCCAGCTGCTTGCATCGATCTTACAGCCATTATGCAGGTGGAGCATCAATTTTTGCCGCGAAGCCGGTGGGCATTGTTTCTCAGCCGCGTTTCAGAGCGTGCATCAAAATATTCCCTGCATGGCAGTCTGCGTGTGGATTTTCAGTCTTGGTCTGACAGCTTCACCTTTCAAGCCCCAGGAACTGGATAGGGCACCACTTGGCAGGGCAGGGGTCTCATCAGAGAGTCCAGGTGTTGGCAGAAGTCTTTGATGGCTTGAAGACTTCAACAACAGGAGGCAAGCTCAGGACAAGCCCTTGGAGATTTCTTCACAAGCAGGAATACAAAACAAAGTCCAGTCTTTGTCCCCTTGCACAGGCAGAAGTAGCAACTGCAGGATAGCTCCACAAAGCAGAGTCACAGGCAGGGCAGCGCTTCTTCTCAGCTCTTCAGCTCTTCTCCAGGCAGAGGTTCCTCTTGATGTCCAGTGGAAACAGCCCAACTGTCAAACTAATCCAGACAGGGAATCCACAAGCAGGCAGAGTCACACAATGGTTTAAGCAAGAAAATACCCACTTTCTAAAAGGGGCATTTTCAAACACACAGGGGGTCATTCCGACCCCGGCGGTCAAGGACCGTCGGGGCCGGGGTCGGCGGGAGCACCGCCAACAGGCTGGCGGTGCTCCGCAGGGCATTCTGACCGCAGCGGTATGGCCGCGGTCAGAACAGGAAAACCGGCGGTGTCCCGCCGGTTTTCCGCTGCCCTGAGGAATCAAGCTGCGCCGCCATGGGGGATTCCGACCTCCTCACCGCCATCCTGTTCCTGGTGGTTCCGACCGCCAGGAACAGGATGGCGGTGAGGGGTGTCGTGGGGCCCCCGTAAGAGGGCCCCACTTTGAATTTCAGTGTCTGCTTAGCAGACACTAAAATTCATGACGGGTGCTACTGCACCCGTCGCACCCTTCCCACTCCGCCGGCTCCATTCGGAGCCGGCTTCCTCGTGGGAAGGGGTTTCCCGCTGGGCTGGCGGGCGGCCTTCTGGCGGTCGCCCGCCAGCCCAGTGGGAAAGCCAGAATGGCCTCCGCGGTCTTTCGACCGCGGAGCGGCCATATGGCGGTTCCCGCCAGGCGGGCGGCAACCGCCGCCCGCCGGCCTCAGAATGAGGCCCACAGTCTCAAAACCAACTTTACTAGAAGATGTATTTTTAAATTGTGAGTTCAGAGACCCCAAACTCCAAATGTCCATCTGCTCCTAAAGGGAATCTACACTTTATTCATATTTAAAGGTAGCCCCTATGTTAACCTATAAGAGAGATAGATCTTGCAACAGTGCAAAACAAATTTAGCATTATTTCACTGTCAGGACATATTAAATACATTAGTATATGTCCTACCTTAAACATAAACTGCACCCTACCCATGGGGCTAACTAGGGCCTACCGTAGGGGTGTCTTACATGTAAGAAAAGGGAAGGTTGAGGCCTAGCAAGTGGGTACACTTGCCAAGTCAAACTGGCAGTTAAAATCTGCACACACAGACACTGCAGTGGCAGGTGTGAGACATGTTTACAGGGCTATTAATGTGGGTGGCACAACCAGTGCTGCATGCCCACTAGTAGCATTTGATATACAGGCCCTGGGCTCCTCTAGTGCACTGTACTAGGGACTTACCAGTAAATCAAAGATGCCAGTCATGGAAATCCAATCAACAATACAACTTACACAGAGAGCATATGCACATTAGCACTGGTTAGCAGTGGTAAAGTGCCCAGAGTAATAAAAACAGTAAAAACAAAGTCCAGCACACATCAACAACCTGGGAAACAGAGGCATAAAGTTAGGGGAGACCACGCAAAGGATGCCAAGTCCAATGTTCCCTCTAATTTTTTTCCACTGTGTGCGGCAGTGTGCGGTCTCTGTGCGCTGCAGCCAAGGATACGTGCGCCAAGAAATTGACCATTCACGCGCGTGCAGCGCATAACTAGCCAAGATCTTTGGCATTAGCCTCTCCATACCACTAAAGCAAAAAAGGGATATCATTGCTCCATGCAATAGGGCATCAAGGCAGTTTTGTGACCTGGTTGCACACCCCAAGGACATGACCTGTTAAGTGCCACCTACACCCCAGTTAGAGAAAACAGAAATCAGGAGGTTTAACCATTATGAAACTTTAATGAATACTCTCAGAGTGCTGCAGAGGACCCCGCACATCAAATACTGCCAGTTGTACAATTGGTTAACATTTACAGTTTGATGAACACACTGCTGATGAATGCCATGATGCCCCTGCCAAGATACAGGCTGAGAAATGTTCCTACTCCACCCACACACGGACTGTAGGAGAAGCCGCATCAGAGTTTAGACAAGTCAGGTGTCAACGTTAGAAGTGTGACATGTTTGTTTTTCTCGCCGGTCCTTGCCATTTTTCCAGTGCTGATAAACTCGGTCTAAATCAACTTTCCCATTTGAGAGGTAAGCCTTTGTCCTCATCAGCATATCTAGGTGACTCTCCTCTAGTCTGTTTCTTAATTTGGACTTGATTGAGTTCATGAAGCTGAATCCTCGTTCGCAGTCTGCACTTGAAGCCTGGAAAGTTGCACAAATATCAACAAGCTGAGAGACAACACTATACTGTGCAGCATTCCGCAGAGTGAAATTCACCATGTCTTGAAAGGTCCTAAACAATCCGTTTTTTATATGCACTGCCACCACATATTTATAATCTCTGTACTGCCGAACAACATCACCAGGGGTGTCACAATCACCCAGGACCAAGACCTTCTTATACTTCTCAACAAGTCTTTGTACATTCTCAGTCCCCAAATCAAACTGTGATTGTGTTGTTACAGTATGGAAATCAAAGCTTGTCCATTCCTTCAATTCATCTTCTGGGAACCTTCTTTCCATGTGCTCACAAAGAAGTTTAATGAAAGATAACATCGGCTCACTATAATACTCTCGGTCCTCTCTGCACAAAGCCATCAGATCTCTTACTGTGTCGCTCCAAAAGACAGTGTCGCCCAAGTACTGTTCCTTTATTTGGGTAATTTTTGCTCTTGCACACTGTACAGCTTCAACAGTGGTCAAAGAGCTTTTCTGAAACAACTTGCACAAAGATGCAAGTTCACCCAGAATGTCATTTAGTGCTGCAAAGGAAACATGGTAGTTTGAATCCGATAGTTTTTTGTAGCAATACTTAGCAATTGGGTCATTCTCCTCAACTCTTTCATGATCAAAGTATTTGAGAGCAACATCATAATTACGCAAGAGTGCACCAACAGCAAAATGCCTTGAAAGCCACTGCACCTCATTGAGTGGCCGAAAGGACACTGCTTCACATTCAGTGACCAAAGCAATTTCGTCCATCTTGGACTTTCTTAAAGGTGAGCGGGAGAACACAGTGTAGACAGTCCTCAGTAATGTTTCCATTTCCCTGATCATCAGCACTTTTTTCCAGGCATCATCAACTCCCAAATCTTCTCTGTGCGCAACACAGTGCTGCTCAACTAGATGAGGAATGGATTGTTTGAGGCGGGTAGCAACACCATTGTTCTTTCCCAGCATCACAGATGCACCATCTGATGTAAACATGACCATTTTCATAAGGTCCAGCTTATTAGCAGTGTAGAACTCTTTTACAGCTGTAGTGATACCCTCCGCATTGCATGCACTCAGAGTTACAATTCCCCCAAACACTGTTTTGTGCTCAGTTGATGTTACAGATCGGAACTTGAAGTAGAGGATGAGCATTTTTGTAACTGAAATATCTGTGCTCTCATCAATTATCAATGTGTGATACCGAGCACTGCAAAGTTCTGCCATGAGGTCAGAGCGTATTACGCTGTTGATGGCCTCCAAAAACTCAAAGGCATAGTTCTTGCTCCTCCAGCTGTCTGGTATCTTCACATACAATGCAACGTGGTCATGGATGTCTTGAACAGATAACATTGATGTGTTCATTTTGACTGCTAGCAACACATTGTTGATGAGAATCTTTATCTCTTCAGGCAGGGATCTTTGCCGTTCAACTACTTCTAGTCTGTTTGCTCTGTCACTGGCGGTTTCCGTTAGCATGGTGCGCACTCCAAAACACAGCCTGGCAGCAGCACTTTTATTTCTCAGTGTCACCAAAGCAGATTCATGAACTCTGCTACATAAATGGCGTTTCAAGTAGTCCAGCTTCCAGCCATCACTCCATTTCTTCCCAGTAGAAAAGTCCCCTGCGATCTTTGCTTCTGCACATACTTTGCAAATCAGGCCTACTTCTGGATTGTATAGAAATAACTCTCCCAGTTGTACGCAAACCTTGCTCCTGGACTTCTGTGTCTCAGTCTCCACAATTTCTTCTTTGAACACAAGACAGCATTTCTTCCTTTGTGGTGAAGCACTGCTCTCTGATGAAGTCACAGCTTTGCGCTTGAACATTTTGGTGGCAATCAGTCTGAGCCTACTGTGCCGCAAATCCTGCAAAAAAAAAAAAAGGACATTAATTAAAGTGAGGAACATTATTTAAAGTTGTTTTTTATGCTATTGAATGCAATCTACCAGACAAGACTGAGCTATCTCTTGGAAAATGTAGCAAGCAATTACCTGGGCCTTTCTGTTTGATCTCACTCCTGCCTGTCGATGTAACACTGTCTAAGATGTCTGCAATAGAAGAGAAAACATGGTTACAGCACATGCTTGTGTTCAAGATGTACTGCAAGGGAAATCTACTAAATATTTACCTGGTCTTTCTGCTTGTAGTCACGTCTACCTTTCCTAACCAATGTTAGAACTGTCTAAGAAGCCTGCAAAAGAACAACAAAAAAGGGGTTAAGAATGTTTTCATTTTATAATGTACTAGGTGCATCACAAGTGAAATCTACCAAATAATGACCAGTACTGTCTGAGATGCCTGCAGCAAAAGAAAGGATGGTTAACAGTTGGTTACATCATGTTGTCATATTATAATGTGCCAGGTGACCCAGATGGGGTACCTACCAAATAATTACCTGGTCCTTATGCTTCTATGCATGTCGGTCCATTCAAATCTTTAACTTGCTCGGTCCGACAAACCTGTAATAGAAGCAAAGGTGTGGATCATGAACGGGATTTATGTAGAGACCCTTAATCCCACCTGGAACGTCTACAGATTTACCTGGTCCTCCTTGGTACTCACGCCTGCCTGTTCAAATGAAAATGGTGACTGGCTGTAATTGGAAAGAAGATATTTAGCTTAGACTATATGAGTTACAAAAACATTATGCATGACAGTTCCAGAGCAATTGAGTAGTTACCTGGGCTTTCAGTTTAGATGAACTCTGGTTCCATATTATCGTCTGTTTGGAAACCTACATCATGCGTTAGCCCTTCGATGATGCGGCCTTTACAGGCCTCAAGTTATCTGCTCAGCCACTCGCTATGACTAATCGGATTTATAAGGGTGAGCCATTTTTAGGCCTACTGGCTCGTTCTGGCAAGCGGACAAAAAAAAGTGTTCTGTCCATTCAGACGGTGAATGAGCAATGAAGGTGTCCTTACGTCTTGTTGTTGTCTTGTCACATTTGCTGTGCATGATGCAGGGAGCGACGTTGCAAGAGCGTTGCAACGTGCGCGCTTGCCAAAGGGGCCTGCGAGATGGGGGAAGGAAAGGTGCGCGCGCGCCTTACAGGGAACATTGCCCGCTGCCTTTAAACGCTGTTTTCATTGACTTCAATCCAGATTCAAATATGAGCATTTTCTGCAATAGGAGAGCACGACTATCGCTCTAAAAGGCTTATTTGCGCTGAGAAAGGGATAATGCATATAAACAACTATGAAGTATGACAATGATGGAAAAGTTGATAACAGCACATTTTCTACTGTTCTGAAGCATTTCCTAGCTCACTAACCATTCCTTTTCAACATAAATATCACTTGCTCGCTTGTATGCTAAAGTACGCCAAATGATGTTTAAAACACTCCCCGCGGCCTTTAAACGCTGTTTTCATTGACTTCAATCCAGATTCAAATATGAGCATTTTCTGCAATAGGAGAGCACGACTATCGCTCTAAAAGGCTTATTTGCGCTGAGAAAGTGATAATGCATATAAACAACTATGAAGTATGACAATGATGGAAAAGTTGATAACAGCACATTTTCTACTGTTCTGAAGCATTTCCTAGCTCACTAACCATTCCTTTTCTACATAAATATCACTTGCTCGCTTGTATGCTAAAGTACGCCAAATGATGTTTAAAATACTCCCCGCGGCCTTTAAACGCTGTTTTCATTGACTTCAATCCAGATACAAATATGAGCATTTTCTGCAATAGGAGAGCACGACTATCGCTCTAAAAGGCTTATTTGAGCTGAGAAAGTGATAATACCTTACCTGCAAACCTGCGTCCTGAAGATGTCCTTCCTGCTCGTCGGCGGCAAAGAGTGACCCTGTCCTCGCGCTGTCTGTTTTGTAGATGCAGCGCTGACGTCCTCTCTGCCGCACGATGCAGGGAGCGACATTGCAAGAACGTGCGCGCTTGCCAAAGGGGCCTGCGCGCTGGGGGAAGGAAAGGTGCGTGCGTGCTCGCGCGCCTTACAGGGAACATTAGCCAAGTCTAACACTAACATTAATAGTAAGGAGTAGGACATGATTCTGAAAAGTATATTAACAGGTCTTCTGTTAAAAAACAAAGGAAAGCCTGCACCGGCGGCCAGCCCAAATCTCAATGTGTGGGAATGGGTAACGACGAAGGGGACGGTGGAAAGATTGTTTTTTTTAAAAGACGCATTCCGCCACCACCATCTCCTGCAGCCTAGCTTGTCGCTCCTACCAGCACAGGCCAGGCTCACCAGCAATCCTGGTGCTGCTGTCATGCTAAAGCTAGCATGAAATCAGGATTGGTCGAAGTGGCTCGGACTGCCGCTTAGACACAGCCCTGGGGTCTGTACAATTTCTCCAGCCCAGCTGCTAAATTCAGCCCGGCTGGAGAAACCTAAGTGCGCATGTGTGTTTGGCCGGCCTGAGACTGCATGCCAAACATACATGCACACTTAGATGCACTCTCTCCTCTTCCCCCTCCCACCTCCTGTGGCCCACCCTTGCCCCTCTTTGTACTGCTGGCTCAGCCAGCAGATGAATGAAAAATTAAACAAAAGTAGAACTATTGTTTCATTTTTCATCTCATGGCTCTTGACCAGGAGACAACAATGCTCCTCCTCCATTGCGGAGGAGCCACCCCTAGAAGCCCGTCCTCCATCCTCTTACTTCCTCCACATTATGTGGGTGAAGGAAGGTGACAGTGTTGGGAATCTTTAATAGTCCAGCCGTCCTCAATAGTTATGACAAAGGGGTATCCTCTAGCTCAAAGGTAGATTGATGATACTACATTTAATAACTAATAGTTAAGAATTACTTGCACAGTACTAGGAATTTTACCTCAACTTCGTATGAGATAGTTTACCAGCTTAGGAAAGACAAAATAGTCAATTGCACCACTGTCTATGATGTATTCCAATGCCCGATGAACTACCAAGTTCACAAGGGAATTAATAAATCGATATATGTTGCATTGGTTTGGTCAGCCATGAAGCCTTTACAAGAGGTTAAACCCCCTTTCAGAAACCTGTTTTCGCAAGGCAAGGACTGAGGAGATAGAGGCGACTGAAAAAAGAAAAACATTATTTTCAGGGTACCATCAGACGTATTTAACCCAAGAGAATCTTTCTTCCAACGATGCATGCAGGGGCAAGAAGAACAGTCATAAAATAGCATTTTTGCAACTAATTCTGAAACTAATGGGTATCAATAGTTATTTGTATTTGCAGCTGCTAAATGAACTTATTAGCACAAGTCAAGTTGTATTTTTGGGGCTTGTGTTCTGGGATAGTTATTGCTATTATTTTGGGCCACTGTAGTGAAGCTCCAACACAGTGTCCTTAAATTAGCAATGACCTTAAATGAATAACTACTTGTTTCTTTACAGCTTTCCAATGTGCACTTCTGATGTAGTTTAACCTTTAGTAGAGCACCTGAGTGTCACAAAGGTCATCAGAATGTGATAGTTTACTTTTTATGTTAATCATAGTTTTAATGGTTAAAACAGAAAGCTGCACTGACTCATTTTAAATGTGCACCCGCTTGTATTTCTGAGTTGAACTTAATCAGATGTTAGAGGGATAAAATTGATGTCATAATGTAATATAAACTCTAGACTAAGTGCATATAGCTACTATACTGAAGTGGGCACACTTGCCAAGTCGAACTGGTAGTTGAAAAACTGCCCACACAGACACTTCAGTGGCAGTTCGGAGACATGTTTACAGAGCTACTCATGCGGGTGGCACAATCAGTGCTGCAGGTCCACTGGTAGCATTTGATTTACAGGCCCTGGGCACACATAGTGCACGTTACTAGGAACTTACTAGTAAATCACATGTGCCAATCATGGAGGAAGCCAATCACCAATACAATTTACACAGGGAGCACTTGCACTTTAGCACTGGTAAGCAGTGGTAAAGTGCCCAGGGACCTAAAGCCAGCAAAAATGAAATTCAGCACATGATCAAAACAGGAGTCAGAAGCAAAACGTACAGGGGAAACCATGCCAAGAGCTGACAGGTTTAACAGTGTCCTTGATGAAAGAACATTGTGAACATGGACTGACATTGTTTTCAATTGCTTAAACATACGTGGAGTCACACAGATGGAAGATATTCCTGTGACAGACTTAAGAAAGAATTGGACTGTTTCAACTTGTAGTCTGGTGATTCACTGCTATCGGATGATGTTCCCCACAACGATAATTGCACTGATATCTTTGAGGAATCAGATTGCTTTGTGAATTCTAAAATACTCATGGACATTTGAACTTTGAGCAGTCCCGCAGTTTCTAGCAGCTTGCAGAGATCTCCTGATCCTTGCAGACATCTTGCTGAACCTGATACTTTGCTGTTGCAGATTCCCTGAATTTTGTTTCCCTTGGAGAGGTATCTCACTCTCTACCATTTGCCCCTTAAAATGCCCTTCTATTTTGCCCTTCAGACAACTCTTGACCGAGCTTCTTCGGGGCTGATGCTTCCCTTTTTTTCTTATTTTTTTGCCTAACTTAGGGCCACATGTACAAAGCATTTTGCACATCATAAACAGCGAATCGGGCCGCTTGCGACGTGCAAAATGCAATTTGGGATGTACAGACACATTTTTGCGAATTCGTAATTGTGAGTCGCAGTCCCATGAAAGATTGTTTTGTGACCCCGAATGCGGTCGCAAAACAATTGCAGTTAGTGCCAGTTTCAAACTGATGCTAACCCATTCGCAAATGGGACCCCTTCCCCTTTGCAATTGGCAGCAAAAACATTTTTTCAGATCAGGCAGTGCCTGCTCTGAAAAAATTAAAAGAAAACTTTTCATTTTTTGTTTTTGAAATGCATCTCGTTTTCCTTTAAGTAAAACGGGCTGCATTTAAAAAAAAAAACTGCTTTATGTAAAAGCAGTCACAGACATGGTGGTCTGCTGTCTCCAGCAGGCCACCATCCCTGTAAGGGTGGCCATTCCCAATGGGGTCGCAAATTGCGACCTACCTCATGAATATTCATGAGGTAGATCATTTGTGACCCCCTTGCAAATCGCAAACAGTGTCATTGACACTGTTGTACATAAGGTTTTGCAAGTCGCAAATTGGGAGTCGCTCTGACTAGCAATTTGCGAGTCGCAAAACCTGTATTTCGTACATGTGGCCCTTAGTGACCTGTAATCCGAGATGTATTTCGTACATGTGGCCCTTAGTGACCTGTAATCCGAGATATATCTCTTTTTCAAATAACTTATGCTCTTTTTTTGCTTCCCCACACATGTATTTCCCTGATTTGATGAGTTGTAGGCTTGACCTGTGTCCAGCTAAACATCATTGACTAATTTTAATTGACTGATGATTGTTAACTGAGAGCAATGCATCATCTCTGTGACTCAGATATTCTTGTCGATGATATGCATTATTTTTCTTGAATGCTTAGTTTTATAAATGTTAGTTTGCCTAACTCTATTTTGACACCTTGGGCAACCCTTGTAGATTATGTATTTTTACAATTTGGTTTCGTGCATTGTCTACATGACTTTGAGCTTGTGTTTGTTTTACCTTTGTTTCCTGATTGGTTGTTTTCCTTCCATGGCCGCATTGGTCATGGTGTTTAAATTGTGTGGGGTTGTATTGAAATTCTGTTGATGGTTATACCACACCACTTAGTGGGTCCAAAGATGTATCCACCTCAAAGAGCATTGATTCCTGCAAAGGATGAGAATGCTACAACACTTCCATTCTCACTAACTTTACAATGAGAAGCAAGATAGTGATCATATTGTTGAAATTACTCATGTAGTGTCCGCTTCTCTCCTTTTTCATCATGAGGAAATAGTACCTCCCTTGTAGAAATATCTTACGTTACAGCACCACCACTGTTTTGGATTTTCTGTTCACAGTTTCACCCCATTCCTACTTTCATTCTATCCTCATTGAGAGGGTCTCGGCATGACTTGCAAGGATTTTTGAAAGCCCCCAAACTCAGAAGTTTTCAGATGTTTACTTTCTTTTCAAGACACTCCTAAAATGGAACACCAACCACCAACCCCTACATGTAAATATCCCTAAAAGTACACTAAGCTAATGCCATGCTTTTCTATGTGAGTAACTCAGTATGTGAAATGTATTAACAGGTATTGACACTTGCAAATCAAGCCATTAGCATGTCTAGTCAACATAGGTATGCAAATAGCTTTCAGGACATAGGGCCTGATTACGAGTTTGCCAGTCCCAATGCGGGACCGCCAAACTTGGGGAGGACACCACCGTCCTCGCGGTAGCTCCCCCTCCTCCCCTAGCCTATTACAAGTTTTCTGCCAGTCTGACCTGGCTGACCAGTGGAAATCTTGAAATTCAGACTGGCACGAACAGTGCTATGAGATAGCACTCACCTTCTTTAAGGGAGACGAATGCTATCTTGTAGCACAGAGTAATCCGACCAGCACCCTCGGAATGGGCACTGTCTGCAAAACTGACATTCCAATGATGCTGGGCATGAGCAGTGCAGAAGCCCCCCTGTACCCCCCTGCACTTGTTTTCTGCAAGCTTTTTCATGGTGGAGAAAATGCCATGAAAAGGCTGGTGGAGAACAAGGTTACTGTAATCAGCAGGGGTGGTGCTTAGTTCAGTGCTGCCCTGGCTGACTACAACCAAGACCACCATCACCCCGTTGAGATCTTGGATCCTGATGGAGATGGAGGTCAGTTGGCTGGTCTGCCTGTCAAACTTGTAATGTAGTGGTCAGACCGCCACAGCCGTGGTGGTCCGACCACCTCCGGGAGTCTTGCAGTCTTGTGACCGCCAGACTCGTAATCAGGCCCATAGTGATTTGGGGGAATAAGACTGTGGTACCACAAATATTTTACTACATCAATTGAAATGTTTTTAATAAGAAGTTTTTGATTTGATAATGTTGTCAACAGCGTCATGCAAGTTAAATGTGTATACATTTTGAAAATGCCTTTAGTGTGTTTTAAAATCATCTAAGCTGATTACAGCTAATGATTGACTGGAAACTAAATGATTTCATTTTACCATGATCTGAAATTGCAGATATATATTGAAGCCCACCAGAAATGTGCTATTCATTATTGGACACTAAAATGGATAAACTCCTACTGGAGATTTGAGTTTCCTTTAAGTTTTAAAGCACAAATCGACTAGAAAAAGTAAAGTATCAATGTAAAGTATCATTGTGCAATTACGAGGGACTAGGTGTAATTTCTGGCCGACGGCAATGGAGTAAAGTGTGGATACTCTAATCAGGTCCCTCCAGTCAAAGTTTTTACCTTGGGACCAAAGCCTCCTTTTTGGAGATCTTCCTAGCGGAATAAGGTCAAAGACTGATGCGTAAAGCCAACAATGGCTCCTCAAGGTTGATTATGTTGGCATTGAGCTCCTGCTAAAGCCTTTGGTTTTGGCACCAAAGGTCTGAGTTTGACAAAGCTGGATTTTGTGGCTCTGCAAGCGTTTTACCTGTGGGATAACTCTGTTGCCCCTCCTTGATCTATGGTTTTAGGTTTAGTCACTATTTTGGCTCTCAGAATCCACTGCTGGGGCAAGGCTGGAAGCTTCTCTCAAAATCCGCTTGTGGGGCAAGGCAGAAAGCTATAGCTAGGTAGGGCTCAATGAGGCCGGACACCTTTACTGCGGCCTAATTGAAAAGCTCTAAGCGCTGTGAATTCTTCGCTGCCAGGGCTGTACCTTGCTTGGACAAGCCCGAACCCCTTACCTTGGTCCTTTGGAGGTGAAGAAGTACCCCTTTTCTGGGAAAGTTGTTACTGTTCAAAACCCTATGTCCTCAGCGGAGGCTTCTTGGTACCAGATCTCTCTGTGGCCAGCTGGGCCATCTTGGAGTCATGCGTCTGTTTGCTTTTTCTATCCCTAGAGCAGGAGAAAAGGCAGTCAGCCACTAGATTTTTGGAGTGCAGTTCCATTCTCTGGGTGTTTGTAGAAATCAGGAGTCCTTTTCTTCCAAAAGGGTCTTGTTTCTTCAGATGCTGTCTTCCAAGGTTAAGGAATATTCTGATAAGAAGATGGTGAGGGGCTGTTTATCGTGTACATGAGTGAATAATTTCAGAATTTACTCCTTTTGTGGACTTTCTCTTTGGTTTGTTTAAAAAAATCTCAGATTCACTAAATTTAAGTTCCTATGACAATTAGGTTCAGACTCCCCATAATGTTAGCCCTAAATACCAATTTAGAATTACAGTGCCAGTGCTGTACTTTCAAACACTGCTCACACTAAGACAAGAATCAGACTAGTCAACAAAGTAACATTTTCGTGGGGGAGTCTGATAGTTTTCATAAGACCTGCTAGTATATGTGGTAACTTCTGAGGACCCACTGTTCACTCTCAAGAAGGCAGACATATATTTCATTCTCACTGTGAGTTTCTCACATGGCCCATCTCCATCTATTTGAAACATTTCCGCAGAGGCTGTCAGGGGACTCTTGAGCAATAAATGCTGGATGGGCAGAAACATTAAAGGGCTC
Source organism: Pleurodeles waltl (assembly GCF_031143425.1). Classification (NCBI taxonomy): domain Eukaryota; kingdom Metazoa; phylum Chordata; class Amphibia; order Caudata; family Salamandridae; genus Pleurodeles; species Pleurodeles waltl. The sequence continues at coordinate 1,556,095,935 of NC_090440.1, forward strand.
TGCCCTTTTATATTACTCAGCAAGGGACACACATGTTAGTGCATGTAATATCTCTCCAACCAGCATTTATAGCATTCACTCTGGCAGATGATGAAATGCACATAATAAGGGTCATAATATCTCTTGATCACCTTGAAATGTGTATATCAGTACAATATACACATACTTATGTGTAAATTACCCATCACAAAGTTTACTGGTTGAAATTCTAGTGTACCAAGAAGACTTTTGTAAGTATCGTTCAAATGTGATTAAGGAGCTGAATTAGAATTTGGCAAAGGAAGTTGACTCTGTGGAGATGTCGGAGGCCATTACCTCGGACATCCCATGGGACCTCCGTGTGCCAAATTTATCGATGACTGCTGGTGCCACGCACATCTCTCTCCATTGACCAGAACTATCATCATGGCAGTAACTGTCATTGTAAGAAAAGTTTTTCCATCAGCCGTGGCAGCCAACCATCAAACTTTTCAAAAGTTTTTGGTTTTACAAAAAGAAATTCCCAAAGTGTATGTTTCTTTTTGAAAAATAGAAAACCAATGACCCTCCACACCCTAACTGTTTTCTCCCAGAGTCTGGAAGTCATTTTGGGTTTTTTCCTGTCCCTCACAACCAGGTTTTTAATCCAAAATAGGGCATGCAGTGTAGTGCCCTTCCTCCGATGACACCAAACTCAAAATGAAACCCAAAAACTTTTTAGATAACACATTACAAACTGTGTATAAGCATTTTAAAATTGCTTACCAAAAAGTTTTGGAACAATGACACCTTTTTTTTAAGCATGTGTTTATTAGTTTGTATGCATAAACTGAAGTGGCTGCTACTTTCAAGGCAGCAAGTATCGATTTGCCACAACACATGGCATATGCAAAAAAAAAGGAATCAAAATCACCCAGTAAATTTAGCGGGAATGCAGAGCCAATTACGAGGCTGTCAGTAATAGGCACTCTAAAAACAAGTAAAACATTTCCACTAGAATAAACAAACTTATGAGGTCGCGTAAATTGTTACAAGTCATTTTTCATATTGAGGGAGGGAGGGTAAGAGCCGGAGGGGATGTTTGCTAAGTGTAGGAAAAAGGTTATGGTGTACAGTGGTCTAGTGGGTCTAGTCTTCAATGCCTGCCATGTCCTCCCATGTGTAGCAGCATGTGTTATTCCATATGTCGAGGAGCAAAGCAGGGGTTTGTGGGAGGTGTCATTCTTGGCTTCCACATTTAGCAGAAAGGGCTCCCAGCATTTGCCCCCAGATTGAGTGATCCCACGCATTCAAAACCATTGGAGAGTGTGAGCTTTTGCATGGGTCCACATCAATAAGTCCTGAAGCCATTGGTGAAGGTGGAGTAGGGCAGTCGATTTCCAGGACATGACCACCCAGAGTTTGTACAGAACGAAAGCAAGATCAATAAATCTAAGGAGGTGCTTGTTGCCCTTCTTGCGGGGGTGAAGCCCTAGTAGGCATAGGAGTAGGAGCATGTGCTGTCAATTCCATCACGATCGCAGTCACCCTGTACCAAATCGGCTGCTGTATCGGGCAGTCCCATACCATATGGTAGAATCCCACTAGCTGTAACTAGAAGCGGAGGCAGGCAGGAGAGAGCATTGGGAACATCCGTTTGATGTGCCAAGGGTCTAAATAGGCCTGGAGGATATAGTTAAACTGTGTAAAATGTGGGACACCCCTTTAATCAACTGAAGTACCCTAGTCCAATCTTTATCTGACAAATGCCATTGTAACGCCACATCCCACTTGTCTTTTGCGCTCCCCTTGTGGTTTGATGGGGTTTCGTGCATCGCCATGTAGAGAGTGGTGATAGAGTGTTGCATGCCTCTGGCAGAGAGCATGGTGTGTAACACTGTTGAGGTGGGAGGTTCCTGCTATCCAACACCCCAGCGGTTCGCAGCACGTAGTAAGGTGCAGAAGGTTAGGAATTGACCAGCTGGTATGCCGTACATCTCTACAATGTCTTGGAAGGACCTAAGGGCCCCTTCAAGGTAAAAGTCTCCTCTTTGCCACTGTCAGCGGTCTTTGGACTTTGGACTGGGCTACACAGCGACGGTTGCCGCTCCATGGTAATTCTAGCAGGAGGCCATTAAGAGTCTGGAAAAATGTCTGTCAGAGCATGATTGACAGAGCTGCGAAGAAATATAATAGCCAGAGTAGCACCAACATCTTAGATATGGCAACCTGACCCAATGGGGACAAGGGTAACAATCACCAGAAGGGCATAGATCGTGAAGAGAGGCAAGTGCCCTGTTGAGGTTGCCCTTTCAAATGTCTCTCTCAGTATGATATAGTTGGGCTCCCAAATGTTTAAAGGCATCATAGCACCACTGAAGACACATAGGTCCTCATTACAACACTGGCGATCGGTGTTAAAGCTGCGGTAATACCGCCAACAGGCTGACGGAAAACAAATGGGATTACGACCGTGGCGGAAACCGCAAACATAGCCAGCCACTTTAACACTCCGAGCGCCACGTCGGTACAAACAAACAGCGCGGCGGACACCGCCAACCCTATCACAACACACCTATCCTCCACCGTTTCCGGGGCGGAACAAACGCAAATAAAAACACGGCGGAAACAGTACACAGAAGGGAAAACACTCACCTCTCCACACCCCACGAGGAACCAGGACGCCATGGAGCCCGAATTGCAGATACTGCCGGCGATGGTCTTCCTGCTCCTCTATCAGAGTGACACACACACGCAACACCCCCACCCCCACCACACCATAAACACAAATACATGCTGCAAAAATACATATAGACCCCCAACCCCCGGAAGAACACAAGGATAAAAGGAAATGATTGTAACAATTGTAATCAATAAAAATATATTAGTCAAAAGTCAAAATCCAGTGTATACAATTATGTACACCAACTGCACAAGTCCGGATAGTGCACCAATCATTGTCCGTGGACCACTGGGCCCAAAATGCATGGGCGAGGCCCACACATGATACCTGACTCCAAACGAAGAGAACACTGGAGGGGCATCACATAGAAAATATACAGGCACCTCAGGGGGAGGGGGGCACCTCAGCCTGATGAACGCACAATGCCACTGCTCCACGAGGGGGCTCCATGCCCATTGATGTGTCCTGGGGAGTGCAAAGCCACAGTCTCTCAAGTCTTTTCAGTGGTTGGTTTGCTCACTGCTTTATCCTGGGGAGTGCAAAGCCACAGTCTCTCAAGTCTTTTCAGTGGGTGGTTTGCCCACTGCTTTATCCTGGGGAGTTCAAAGCCACAGTCTCTCAAGTGGATAACAGTCTCCACTGGTTCTGGAGGGGGCTTTGTGCCCAGAGTGCTTCATCCTGCCAAGGACTGAGGTAGTCCCGTAGTATGCCACTGGTTCTGAAGGGGGCTTTGTGCCCTGAGTGCTCCACGTGCATTGTGCCCGGAACAATTCACTCGCCTGGGTGTGTGTGCCACGAGATTGCCGAGGTACAGGTAGGATGATACACCATGGAGGCAGAGACATACCCCACACTGCTGCGGCTTCACATCCCACATGCAAGTGACAATTGTGATGACAGTGATGCTTCATGGAAGCTGCCCAGGGTCCTGGAACTCATCACCAGCCTCGGAAGACTGACCACTGGGGATGGTAGCCATGTCTGTGGCGGCGGTGCTGGCTATGGTGTCTGTGGCGGCGGTGCTGGTGGCGGGGTCTGTGGCAGTGCAGGTGGAGGTGCAGGCGGTGTTCTCCGCCGTATAGGTTGGCATCGACCTGGACCGAAGGTGTGATGCTGGTCCTTCAGTCGGTGCCAACATGCCCTCTCCTGACCTGCCCTTCAGTTTTTGGCCCTTCCCCACCTTTGATGGTGGCTCAGCTGTCTTGCCACTATCCCCTTTCGTTTTCCCTGACCCCTTGATGGCTGTGTTTTCGGCATCTCGGCAGGATGTGGGCACCTTTTTCACCTTGGCAGGTGGCGGAATGTCCTTGTCCTCGCTACGTGGCACACTGGCAGCCCTGATGGTTGGTGCACTCCATGACCCTGCAGTTGCTGGCACCACTGTGCCTGGGGATGTGGTGGCTGAGGTGCTGGGCTGGGACCTGGAAAGCCTGGCCCTAGTGGAAGGACGGGGGGGTGTAAGGAAGAGGTCAATATTAGCCAGGAAAAGTTTTTTAAACACACTGGGATGGGTAGATGGAGGGGGTTTGGGAGTGGAGGTAGAGGTAGTGGTTGTAGGAGGTGTACGTCTGCTGAATTTGGGTGAAGGTGCATGGACTGGAGGCTGTTGTGAGGTGGATGGCTGTTGGGTTGGTGTGTGCCTGCGTTTGTGCACTTTGGGCAGAGGGCTCACAGACACACTGGGAGAGGACACTGGGGATGTATGAATGGTAGTGGGGGTGGTGAGTGCACGTGAGTGGTGTGTGGTGATGGGCGGGATAGGCTGAGGTACAGGGGATTGGGTCTGGGTGGAGGATGTTGGAGGGGGGAGGCTGGACACAGGGACAATGGCTGCCATCAGTGCTGAGGCCAGAGCCTGAAATGCTCTCTGTTGGGCTGCCTGCCCAGAATAAATGCCCTCCAAGTATGCATTTGTTTGTTGCAAATGCCTCTCAACACCCTGGATGGCATTCAGAATGGTAGACTGCCCAACAGTGAGGGATCTCAGGAGGCCAATAGCCTCCTCACTGAGGGCAGCAGGGCTGACTGGGGCAGGGCCTGAGGTGCCTGGGGCGAAGGAGATGCCCACCCTCCTGGGTGAGCGGGCACGGGACACACGCTGAGGGGCTGGTGGGAGGGCGGTGCTGGTGGGGGGGTGGCGGCTGTACCTGTTGATGTGGTGGGCACAGAGGGGCCCACCACTGCAAGGGAGCTCCCATCAGAGGAGGAGTCGCTGTCACTGCTGTCTGCTCCTCTCCCCGTCGTGGAGCTCTCTTTGCTGTCCGTCCCACTGGTGGCTTCAGACACTGTTGTTTCGCCCTCCAGGGCCAAGTGGGATGCAGCTCCCTTCTGCTCAGGTGCCAATGCTCCCCCGTCTGATGATGCTATTGCACACACGAACAGGGAGACCACAAAAAGGGGGGGGAAGACAGTAGAAAGACATGTTCAGTACATGCAACACCACTACAATTGGCAGACACTACAGACACAGCAGCCCTCTGCACTACGCCATGCACTTTAAGTTCCTAGATTAATCACGTACCCGTGGGGTACAAGGCCTAAGCCCGATTGCTGCACACATGGAAGTCACAGGAGCCTGACTAGGTGTAGATGGCACTAACCACTAGTGGGTTGGGGTGCCACTGAGCCTGCCTCACAAGGGACCTTGCCTACCAAGATCGCCTTGGCCTAGGGAAACCCACTGCCCACCTCCCCCACTCAGACACCTCGTAATGCACGCAGAGTCAGCTAAATGAGAGTGTACTCACCCCCTTGTGGATGCTGTGATGTCCTCAAGTGCCCATCAAACTCCGGATACACCACCGCCAGGATCCGGAACAGCAGGGGGGTCATGGTGCGACGGGCATCCCTTCCACGCTGGGAGGCCATCCCCAGCTGGGCCTCCGCCGTCTTCTTGCTCGGGCAGCGAAGGTCCTCCCATCTTTTATGGCAGTGGGTGCTCCGTCTGTGGTGGACCCCCAGGCTCCGGACGTCCTTGGCGATGGCCTCGGTGACCTAGAGTAATAGTACAGGGGAAAAGGAAAATCTTTACCCATCCGGACCGTTCTGACATAGTGGTTCCATAGGTTTGCCCCTCTCAATCTGGTGCATATGCAATGCAGTTCAAGTGCTCTGAAGTGTGTTTCCTGAAGCATGGCAACCTGAACATGTTAGCGTTTGAGGTACGCATACACACAGTGGTGCTTGGTTGGAGTGGCCATGCTATTCACATTCCAAGTAATAATGTTATATTGCAGGGTGTGGCCGTAAGCTGTTCGTCCAGGCATCATGGCAAAAAGTATAGATGTACATCGAGTATTCACGAAAGCAAATGCCCCCTATGGTTCTGCCCCCCCCCATCGAAGTTCTCACAGGATTTTGTAAATGGCCCTGGGAATAGGTGGGAAAGCTGCAGTGTGTCTGATGAGCTGTTTCAGAGCACAACTTACAAACTGAACCATTAAAAAGCCAATACAACATCTCTCCCCCTTCCTCCCAGAGCAGTAACCTCAAACAGGTCTGCCCACATATCCCTTACAGCAAAACAACAACAGAAGGTGAATGGAGAAGCAAGAAGAACAGTTCATGTAGGGGTTCTGGCAGGGTGTACAATGGTATCCGGGGTCCATGGCCCAGTGCTTAGGCCCATTGTTATGAGTTGGCACTGTGAGCCCAGGCACATCGAAAGTGGAGGCATTCGGAGTCCATTGGTTGGGGGAGTTTAAGGGAAGCCAACTGACCAAAAGGACAGGTCCAATAAGGCGATCAGCAGACCTGGGGGTAACCCAAGGGACCATGGTGCTGGAAGTAGAAGAGTACTCAGAAACACAGACATCAGAGCCAGTGTCGTCAGATGGGCCATTTCTCAAGACAGCAAAAGACTTGGCGTGGCTGTGAAGCACAACTGCTTCCACTGCATGCACCTCTTACGTGGCTGCTTGGTTTTGATCTGGTCATGTACGTGGCGCCTTGCACCATCAGCTCCTGGGGTTAAGTATCACCCCGGGTTCCTCATCACCCTCAGCATCAGTGATGCAGGAGAGTCCCTTCATGTGAATCCAAGCCCAGAGGTCTTCGGGGTTAGCAAAGGCATGAGAGGTGCCATAATCAATAACTTTAAGTTTGGAAGCGCATATCGGATTCGGCGTTCTCGTAAGCGATGCTTGACCGTCATGTAGGATCCAGCTTTGTGCTGGACCTCCAAGGTAAAGTCAGGATAAGCCACAATGATCGTGTTCTCAAAGTGCCAAGGCCTTTCGTGTGGAAATGTTGAAGGATAGGGTCTCAGGCACAGAAGTTTAAAAATTTAGCAATGAGGGGGCCGAGGCGGATGCACCTGGACACAGTGTGTCCTTTCTACCAAAAACAGAGTGGGAAGCCTGTCTTTAGCACATTGTTCATGAGCCACTTCTTGAGAAAGAGCTCATCGCTGGGCATTTCCGCTCACTCCAGGAACCCAATAAATTGGATGTTATTGCACCAAGAACTCCCCTCAGCGTCTTCCACCCTTCGGTGTAGAGATGTCACCTCCTCCTGCATAGCTGCAAGTTTAGTTTGCATTTCACATTCCGTTGTGGACAGGCTGGGTATCGCTGATTCTGTTTCATCAACCCTCTCAGTTAATGTACGATGGTCTACTTGCAACAGGCCCACGTTGGGGTAGACTGCATCGATTTTCACTTCCAGCAATGTCTTGGTGTCCAAGATGACATGAAGGAGCTTTTCAAATAGCTCTGAATGCTTGTTGAGCATACTCTCAAGGCTTTGCAGGGCATTCATATTTGGGGCCAGCATAGATGAAGGTGGGGGTCCCACATAGCAGATTCACTAGGTACTGTTTTAACTGGTCTGTTTTTCCCCTTTAAGGTGTGGGGCAGGAGGGAGATGCCACCCAGGTCTCCCAGTGTGCCGGCTCCAGAGTCCTTGCTGTGGGGAGAGGGTGGGAGTGGCACCAGTTCCTTGTCACATAAAGAAGGGCAGGTCAGAGGGAAGGGGGCAAGTAATTACAGGTGTAGGAAGCCTGTTAGTCAGTAATGAGTCGGTACCAGAGATCGGAGTTTCACAGAAGAGTGTACGGCATCCAGTTCCAGCCCCTAAATTATATAGCAGTCACAATCGGTGTAGGGGTGCTCAAGGTGGGCCAGCAGGTTGCAGTGTCATCTCACCCCTAGCGACATACAAATGCCTTTAAGAAGAGTCCCCCTGATGGCACCATGTTGTACTAGGTGCTTGAGATAAACGAGGGGTCCCTCAACCCCCATCAGGCTCACCTATGAGGCAGCAGGAGCAGGAGCGGTGCTGATTCAAATAAACTCTGCCCAGGTGTTTCCCTCCATCAGCTGGTGCCACGTGCTATTTCATTCACAACACATCAGAGCAGGCCTTGAGTGCAGGGCAGCCCTTCCCATGTGTGGTCCACTTCCAAAGGCCCCTGGTGGGAAATAGGCAAGGCTGCTGCCGTTAATGCTGCCGGATCACAATGGGAGGCATCAGGACTTCTGTGCATGGCCTCACCTTCAACAGCAGTCACAGGTACTCGGGGGTGGCTGCCTCGTAGGGGAGATCAGTGCTTCAGGGTGTAGGAGGCATGCAGTATGAGAAAGAGAAGGGGGGGCAAGGATTCCCTTTCATGAGGTCTCCAGGCACCATTCGCACAAGATGACAGGTCGCACTAATGCAATGCTCTTCCAGCTGTCGCCAGCCCTCAGCCTACAGCCGCCAGAAGATGAGCGGGCCCATTAGGGAGCTTCTTAGCACACGTCAAACATGGCCACCATCTTAGCCACACCCTGAACAATTACACTTGAAACTTGATAAATGGGAAACAAAATTTATATGACGAATGCAATACATTTAAAATTGAGGCCCATAGGAAGAAATTTGCGCAATTTAAGGAAAGAGAAACACAAGTTCTAGTGTTTAGTCCATAGGGGCCAATTTGATCTGAGTGTCAATATATACCACTGCAAATCAGTGAATGCCCCTTCCATCCACATCCTTCTATCCACACTTCATTTAGAGTTTTAAATGCAAGTTTTTGGTAGCAGGTTCTCTGCTGTTGGCTCCACCATATGAAACCCATTGCTAGAGCCAGTCAGCCACAGGGCTGCTGACCTTTTTAGAGAAGGGATTTTGACACAGTGCTTTACTGTTTGTGACGCCATAAACGTCCTGGTAGCAACAATGAATTCCTACATGTTGGAAGAAAACGCCAAGGGCATTAGCGACATTGCTTTTATGTTTTTCACAAGCAAACCTATGGTTGTGGGCTGTTTCTGTACTCTACAATTACGTGAACAAGGCACAGATTTGTATTATATTTTTACATGTAAGTAGGGGAAGTTTTAGTGAAAATAAATTACCACCCGACGGCCATAAAACTTCAAATAGCGACGGTGGAGTTAGGGCCCTCCAGCTTAGTGGTAAGCCCATCACGATCTAAACAAGCCTCTAATTCTGAAAAGCAGTAACAGTGTTGCTAACGCGTCCCTTTATGATCATTTATTACACATCAGGACTCGTTTTAGGCCAATGAATCTTTTGACCCAGTTGAGAGACACCTTAGGACGAGATAGCTGATCAATATGTTAATCAATACATCAATAATGTCATCAATATTGATCACGACAATGCATTTCACCTTAGTCAAAATCATTAATCAATTCAAGGACACTACCGTGACCTTTCAGCCATGAATAACCACATCTTGATTAGTAGAATTTTGTGAGTTTTATTCCCTATTGTTTACAATTCTAATATAAGATATGTCAATCTCAAAGCCAAGAAACATAATAGCATAGTCACGATGTGGCAACTTTGGTAAGATTTCATTAAAGCGAGAATCACAAACATCAGAACATAACACGGCGTGAACATAGATAAATTTTAGCAGATGTCAATAACGTGTCAGTTCAACAACGCATAGTCTCAGTCGTTTGTCTATTTGCGTCAGTTTTGGTGGACACCTGTCCTAACCACTGAATAGCATTTGCATGTTGGGCTTCATGCAAAACAATTTAGAACACTAATTTGGAAAACATCTAACTAAGGTCTCTATCAAAGGTAAGCAGTTGGTACCTAGAAAGGAAAAGCAAACAGACAAATCACAATTGTATTGTCATAATTACCCTCCAAAGTTTAGGTCAGCGCACAGGTTCAGTCTTCGTCCTCAGGACATCAGTCAAATCACCATCAGTCAGGATTCAGTTCCGGGGCAAAAAGGGCACTTTCCTCATAAGGAGGTAAAGTGTAACATGGACAAATCTAAGGGTGAGGATGGTTTTAAGTAAACCACCAAGTCACCAAACAGAGTGACAGAGTTTCTGGATAAAATCAATAGCATTCCCTAACCCACCTAAATGACTCCCGTGACATGGGTTGTTATCCCTTTTCCATTGTACATTCCCCCAAAATTTTATTGGTCGTCTGATATACCCCACTATCTTTAGCCTATCAGAAAATACATTAGGTAATGCAACTCTTCAACCCATATTGTTTTGCAAGTCTTTGATTGGTCTTCATAATTGACGTCTTCAGAGGTGGCACGTCCGGTATGATTTCATCTTTCTGTAATTCTTTGCACATCTTTTGGTCAGCAGTTCCATTGTCTTCAACAGTTTGAATGACCTTGTACATTACATTAATCTACACTGTTTCAATTTACTTTTAACATTTATTCTGCAAACGAGAGAAACTGTGAAACGGATCTAACATGGTTACATTCGTCTTCTAATTTGAAGAAAAAAAGAACACGCAGGGTCATGTCCCTTTGTGAGTCAGTATACTGAAAAATAGAAAAATGCATTTAATAAGAGAGCCAAGGCAGCTAAGCTTCAGCTCATGCTAACTTAAGGCCTATGAGGATTTCAGTACGGATTCAGTAACGCAATCATTAGTATAAACTTATTTAAACATAATATAAACATTTTGGTCATTATTATTAGTCTACGTATACATTGATGGCCACTCCCCGGGGTCACTATTCAAGTGCACGTCTAAGCAAAATTACTATTATTATAGTTTCTATGCAGCATTATCACACATTGATTCATGAACATTTCATGTTAATATAGATTATATAAGCTACGCTCTCTCAGTGTCATGTTAGGAACGTGATTGAATTTTCAATGCCATGAAACTCATAAATTTCATTTTTTTCTTTAAATCTTGCATGAAATTGACAAACAGTGAAAGCCACAACTATTTTAAAAAAAATTAAGGGAGACTGTTGTGGTCCTTTGCAGCTACAACACATAGCCAATAGACCTGTTGTAGAATCAACACAACACAGACACAAATGAAGAGAAACAAGGTTTATTGATCATATCCAAATCACCTACAGCAAGTAGTGTCCTACCAGCAAGGCATCCCAGCAGAAAGTGACTCGCTGGAATACCGCTGACTGTTCACTCTGCACGATGGCAACTCAAAACATCACACACTATTACGACATGCGCTGGCTAGCATGATTAAATAATAACACACCTTCACCTTCTCCCTTTCAAAAAAACACATAAGATTTAATAAGAAGAAGAAATCCTTGTACATTCTAGGAATTTTCACCTCACGAATTCTACCAACACCATTGGCTCCTTGACTATCAGAAGCTACAGGCTTTGTACAATTGTCAAGGAAGGCATCACCACTAGATACAACTTCTGCCTTCCCTTCCTCTTCTTTGTGTGGGTTGAAGCCATAGAGTCCAACCTGATTTCATGATAGGTACTTTTTCTTCAGTAAAATGTCTGCTTCATGACGAGACAACTTGACTACTTGTCTCTTATTTCACCATCCTTTGTTTTCCAGCAAAACAGCACCTTTGCTAACCTTGTGGACTTTGATTGGTGCAGAAAAAAGAGACTCCTTTCTTGACTTTAGCTGGAGATTTCATTAACACCCAACCTCCATATACCGTTTTTACTTTGCACATTGTAACTCTCATCAAAATTGCGTTTTATTTTAACTTGGTTATAAATCACCCTATGTGCAACGTCTTTCAGCTCATTGACCCCTTTGTTGTCTTCTTTCCCTAAGAGCTCTTTGAGCCAGGAGGAAAACAACTTCGTATGATCCTTTCTGCCTTTTAACAAAGGAAACAGAGTGACACCTGTAGTACATTGTGGAGTGTGAGTAAGAAGCTCAGAATCCGAGCCAAGAAAAGTAATGCGAGGTTAATGAAGCAACCAACCTGGAAACAAAGGCAGCATCCTCAGGACAAAATGTTCCAATGGGTTTTCTGGACACAGCAGTTAAGTTGCACAACTGTGGTGCTGAAACAGGTGAGCTGTGACTTACAAAAAATTGCAGAAACTTGCTTGAACTGTCGAGTGGGCAATGAAGAAGCTCCCTCGTCAGCAATATGTAGAATCAATCCACCACAGACACATGTGAAGAGAAACTGGGTTTATTGATCATATCCAAAGCGCCTATGGCATGTAGCATCTGACCAGCAAGACATTGCAGTGGAAACTGACACCCTGGAATACTGCTGACCGTTCGCTCTGCACAAGGGCAACTCAAAACAGATTATGCTATTTAAACACGCACCGGCAAGCGCAATTAACTTTAAATATTAACACATCCATTACACCGGTGCTGGTTGGCAACTTTTTCTTGAGTCCCGCTCTGAGCCCCCACCTTTCTTTTCTGCCTGTCACTGCATAAATTCCAGTGTGGCTCAGAAATGCATCCTGGCCTTAAGACCATCCCATCATTAGCAGCCAGGTTCCAAAGGCTTTATTTCTTATGATACTACCAGGATGCTGTTTGGTCTTGCAGGCAGCTCAGAAGGGGACTGCCACCAGGGTAGCGATACATGTGGTGGCCAAATGGGGCGGTAACTGTCCCTACATACCTGGGTCCATACCACTCATTGGACAGGCATCTATTTACTGGCTTGCCTTCTTCTCTGGGCACTCCTCCCCAGTCACATGAGTGCCTGCCACAGTTATTGTCTAGGTGTGCCAAACCTGCCCCTTCCCAGGCAAACAAGGATTGGTCCCCCTCCAGTTGCCCTCACATTTTACTCCAGAGGTCAAGATTGGGAAGAGGATGACCACCACCGGCATTCCCTCTCTCTCTCTCTTTCCAATGAGTGGGCCTTGGGGAGACACAAGCAAGCTTCAGGGATTTTAATATTGGAGTCAAAGGGATAAAACCATATTTATGAGCATGCCACTTTTACATTCAAAACCTGCAGTCGTAAAAGGAATAAGGAGAAATGAGAGGAGGAAAACACATGCACCACATTTGGGAGTTCTAGGAGACATTGGTGATCTTGGGATGAGGTTGGCCCCTCCTCTCACTTGAATTCTGTTCCACACTATCAAGAAGCATACGTTTCCATACATGAGGCATTTGGGGACTCTCCCTAGTGCAAGTGGGAATTTACACTACAGTGACTAAGATGATGTTCACAACAGAAGTATGACAGGTTAGTAGTCACCTGGAAGCCAACACTACCCAAACTGATAACTGATTGAGCAAGAGTTATGTGAATCTCTTTGTTTTTTTGGCTGCTATACAAAACCTGTCATGAAAATTATTTTAAGTTGGTGTCGCCCACCAAACTGACATTGGGACGCAATTAGTACTATCAGTACGAGGCTGCTAAATTTAATAGTGGTCAACATTGTGGTGGAAATTCTTTTTCTTTCCGAAGGTCAAGATGTCAGAATTGTTAGTACTTGATTTAGACAAACAAACGTGAGGGTCCATTTCCATGATCTACATTGTAATTCTTCCTGACATGCTAGGAGTTATAACCAGTACGTGGGGGACATTTAAAACGTTTTGCTGTTCTGCACCACCCTAGTTTCCATACCAATCCCTAGCAAAAAGTATTCTAGCAGAATTAATGTTAAATGGAATGCCCTTATTTGGGCGAATTCTTTGGTATCAATTGCATTGTGCCACTGAAGGTGAGATGTGTATGGCACTGTGAACAAAGAACATACGGAAGACCACAAACATCCACCCTCAATGTGAGAGGAGGGCAGACAGAACTTGCACCACCTTTTAGTGAATGTTCCCTTACCATCTTTCTCTAAATGAGGCATCAAAACATTGAACAAGAAAGTGCATCAAAGTCTGTTTTTTTTAATGGCATTTAAACAAAAGCAGAGAAATACTAAGGCAGCAAACACATGGGAGTCAGGATTACATTTGTGCAATCATGTAAAGATTAGGTAATCCCCTTACACAGTCTGCTTGATCGAGAAACAGGACACTGGTAATCCAGAGTAACATGCTCAAGGGATGAGCAAGCACCCCCTTAACCAGACTGTTAATATCTACTTGCAAATATATACAACAAAACATTTCTCTGTAGAGCTCCAAGTTATTTGCCATGCATATCTCCTTGACCAGCAGCCATTCAGTCATTTTCTAATAGCAAAGATCAAGCTGGTTGGTGAACCACTATCTTACTCCCAATGAACTGCAATACATCTCTTTATCAAGAGTAAACTATTGTTATCATATGTTACTGCAGGCATTTTATCTTCAGACAGGTGTGTAGTGTAGGTCCTGCACACTGCTTAAGATTCAGAGCAACTTCATTCCCCACGCTCCCCGGAGGCTGAGACCACCATGGCACAAAACGTTTTCACAACTCATCATGAGCAGAACATCTGGAGCAAACATGCCCTATCAGATTGGCATCTTGGACATTTGTATAGAACAGGAAGTATTTTTGTAGAACAACAGGTGCAAAATCCAATCTATGTAGATATTTAAAGTTTAATAAAGTCCAAATCAGGGTTTCGCTTGATGTTTTCTTTACATACTTCAGTATCCTAGTCCACTAAGAATGTCCCACTTAATCCTGACCAACTGTTTTTGTCTCAGGCTGTCTTTGCAAAGTGTCTTGTACAGAATGGACAGCAGGCTGCACCCTGAGTGAGTGATCAGTGTTCCAACAGAATTCTGTGTTCTGGCGGTCTCCCAATTGTCATGTTTCACATTAGGCACTCTAAAATGTTACAAAAAGAGCCCTACCTCCATCCCTGGATGTGACTTTGATTACTCAAAGGTGTGGAAAGTTTGTACTTTGCAAATGTCACCCATCTTCTCATATCCATCGTCTAGCCGTCTAGCCTTTCTAGTTTCTGAGTACAGACAACAATGACTCTCCAACCGGCCTTTACAGGCAAAGAGCATCTTTTTCATATTCAACCAAGTCAACCACCCCTATATTTGTGAAATAAGAGACATCAAATTAGATACTAGTTGGCCTATTTCACAGTGCAAAAAGCAAATATTTGATATCCATGTCTCCTTCTCACCTTTCTAAAAGCCTGTGTTCCCTTGCATGGGTCTCAGCGAGCCACTCAGGGAGATGCTGTAACTAGGTGCCAGATAATAGCATTGTGCGTGTTCCTCCTTTATCACATGGGAGCTTCAAATATCATCCCAATACAAATTAGATTGATAGATGGGACCAGGCTGTTCTCTTTCATCCCTCATATTGTGACTGCTGTGGAATCTTTTAGCAGCCTTAACTAGAGCCAAGAACAAAATATGAGGCATACCTGTAGTGTGGTAGCACCTTATTATGTTGTCGAATGCAGATGACATCTTAATATACTTGAATCACACACCAATGGGTGTAGCTGCACTCCTGCGAGACCCCAACAGGAGCCAACTAGAGAGCCCTTAAACCCCACAGAATTTGGACAAGCTGGGACCCCACCACCGACCACCTTCCAAGACACGTGGGATGCTTAAAAGAGGGAGACAACCAAGCCCCTGTGAGGTCGTGCACACCAAGATTACACCTGAGGCCTGGAGGGAGTGACAGTTGATGGAGCAAACTTCTGGCACACAGAAGCCCTGCCTGAGGGGCACACAGAGCTGCAGCGTACCCCTTGGACCATGCAGAGAAATTTGGATTGATTTGCAGCCCAATTTTGTGTCTGTGATGTGGCCTGGGGCCTGACGCCACCCATTTGCAGTGAGTAGCCCTGCTACATAGGAGGTATGTCCATTGACTCACTAGTCTAGCCGCCCTTGATGTGGGACCTTATATTGAGACCAACACATCACTGAAGCTAACTGCATGCACTGGAAGAACACTGCAGCCTGGTGCTGGAGGAGGTCACCAGGGAGAACCAACAGAGGAACAGTGTTGCCACCCAGAAGCTGATTTGATATGTGGTTGCACCCCTTAAAAACCCAGTAGTAACATTAGGGCTGATCGGAGATGTGGGCTGGCACCTGGAGCCAGATGCCACCCAGGAGCATCTCAAGGACAGAACCCATTTCAGGGCAGTGGTATAGGTGGTGGCACTGAGTGAACCCGAATGAAGGACTGGGAGATGGGGGCCTTATGTTGCTATAGGGGGTCCTGATGCAAGGCTTTTCTTTGTGGACCTGCACTGTGTGACACGGGGATGATTGCTACCACATCACTCACTGCAGCACAGAAGATACTCTAAAGCTTCAAATGAAGGCAGGTCACAGTGTTTCTCAGTCATTAGGCACCAGCATAAACTGTGATTATTTCATGGTCATGCATAGGCAGCGCCACTGAATGCACACCTGGGTGTCTGGCGGTGGAACTTCCTCTGGCCATTGCGGCCCTAAGACTGGTTGCTGCTGAATCAAGCACTGCCCCAAAAGTCAATACCTTGGCTCTTTTGTAGCCTATTGATGGAGGGGGTGTAAGTCCCTAGTTACTTAGCAGGAATGGTGAACCCTAAGGTAGCCAAGATACCCTCCCCTAAGGAAAGCACGGATTCACAGTCTGAAGGTGATTGGGGCAATAGAGACATACTGAAGACCGTGGGCTCTGCGCTTCAAGGATACAAAAAAACTGCCCTTGAAACAACAATAGACTTTGTAACAATAGAGCTTAATCTGTTGTGAGCAAATCATAGGACCATTCTGATCGACTGTCGGAGAAAGAATCAACACTGGCTGCATGAAATCCCACGGTGTGAGAAATTGGGTTGTTGTTTGACTGGGATGTGAGCCCTGGTAAAGCATCAGCCACAGTCACTGGCACGCTGAACCATAAAATTCATTAAAGTAACCCATACTTAACCCTGGTTATCTTCACACAAAAGCAGTCAGGCCTAACTTAGAGGCAATGTGTTAAGTATTTATGCTGCACACAAACAGTAATAAAGTGAAGATACCACACAAGAGAAATCCCTCAGTGGTTTACAGAAGTAGAGTAAATGCTAGCAAATTATTTGACACCAAAATGACAAAACACAAATCAGAATAACCAGAGATATGAATTTGTAATTTTCTTAGTGAAAACAAGTGCCTAAACAATCCAAGCACCAACTTTGGACATCTAGTTGCGCAACACTGAGTCCAAGTGAAAAAAATATGGATGACCGTAATGGAGTGTAGGTCAGACACAAAAAGTTGATTGGGCCCTGTCAAAGCTTACCTTCGAACTTAGAAGAAAGTCTGGATAAAAAGTTGTGAGAAGGTAAAATTCAGTGGGACAAGGCCACAGACGGTGTGCGAGGATCATCACCACTGGGCAACCACTTGACAAAGTTGCAGTCAAGATTTCTACGTTTGGACTAAGTCACTTTTACGAAAGGTGACAATCTCCAGTGGGATGAGGCAGGTGACTGTAGCATAACAGAGTTCCAGAGGCCGGATACCCTTTTGGTGAAGGACCACTGAACAGAATTTGCAGCTTGGGAGAAAAATTTGCAGGAGCAGTCGCAAAGTCAGGCCGACTGGCAATTAAGGTTGGTCCCAGTTGCCTCTCAGTTCTCAGAGCAGTTTTTAGCCAACAAGTCTGAGGCTTTGTATTTGACTATCAGGGCACCTTTGGGACCACCACCAAGGGTCCAGGACTACAGAGGCACCATTTGATGGGGTTAGGACTCACTCAGGCTGGATTCAGGTGTTGGTTCAAGATGGTAAGAGTCTGTTAAATCCCTGTGGCTTTGAACAGGAGGTTAGCAAACTGGCCTTTGGAGTCATTCTTGCAGTCCTGGGTTCAGGAGAAAAAGCGGGCTCAATCAGAAGGGCGAGTCTCTGATGGTTCAACGCATGCTCCAGGCATCAATGTCCTTCCATGTGCAGCAAAGCAGTCTTGTGGAGTACATAGCAGGCCACAGCAGCTGCCTTCTGAGGGTCATTCTTCAGGTCCAGAGATTGAACTGAAGAGGGGGGTCTGAGGGCCTTATTTTTATACCTGCTGCCATATAAGTTGTGAAAGTTTCTAGACATCTCTCTTTAAAGTGCTTGGAATTTCTGGACTTTCCTGCCCTGTTTCTGAGCTGGCTGCAGAGACAATGCAGTGGTGACAAGCTCTTTGTGTGAAGGCAGAGCCCAGCCAATTCAGTTGCAAGTGGATCTGTCCTCAGCTCTGGCTCCCTATCCTTCGAACAGATAGTCCAATCACGCACATCTAATCTCTCTATTGTGTGACTGTCTGGGAGAAATACACAAAGTCCTAACTGCCCAGTCATGTAACCCAGGGAATGCTGCAGCCACCAAATGGCAGAGGGAAGGAAAATGCCCTAATGTTGTATTTTCAAAAGTGTATTTTAAATTCCAACTTTACCATTAAAGAGAATTTTTTATGACAATTTCATAGATACCAAGTGTCATGCGCTCACAAGGTTCTGACTGCAGAGGCAATGCTCAACCTTTTATCCCCAGGGCAGCTGCCCACGATTAAGGTAACCTAAACCCTTAAATCATACATTGCCCTTAAGGGGAATCGGTCTTGGGGCAAAATAAGTAAAGATAGACTTGCAGCACCAGTCCTACTCTGCTGCCTTGAGATTACATAAGAGTTTCTGCACTCCCTGGACCTTTTGTGTTGGTGTGGATGTAATGCACTAGAAATAACAAGAAGAATGGTTTACCAACAATTCACAGCATACAAAGATTACATAGGCCCTCATTACAACCCTGTTGGTTGGTGGAGAAGTGGCGGTCTTACCGCCAACAGGCTGGCGGTAAAAAAATTGGAATTATGACCATGGCCATCTGCCACTTCTCCGAACCGACCGCCATGGCGGAGACGACCGCTGGGCTGGAGACTTGGGTCTCCAGCCCGGCGGCCGTCACAAGACCGCCGGCGGTATCATGACCCGGCTGACAGCCATAGATTTCATGGGGTGGGGCACCGCCATGAAATCCATGGTGGTAAGCACTATCAGTGCCAGGGAATCCCTTCCCTGGCACTGATAGGGGTCTCCCCCAACCCCCACCCCGAGTCCTTCCCCGACACCCCCGTTCCCCCTGCAACCCCCAAAGGTGGCAGGACCCCCCTCCCCCGACCCCGACATCACTATACTGACACACCCTACATGCATGCAGACACCACCAACACACATACCCGCACACACACGAACAAACATGCCAACAGACACACACAGTTATACACACACACCCACATTCAGACATACACGCACACATCTATACAGACATACATACAGACAGACATGCACACATTTCCAAACACACTACACCCCCGCATGCATACACGCACTCACACACCCCCTCTTCATACTCATACGCACACTCCCATGCACGCACACAACACTCAACACCCCCCCAGCCCCTTCCTCTAAATGACGATCAACTTACCTGGTCCATTGATCCTTCGGGAGGGGACGGGATCCATGGGGGCTGCTCTGTCGCCAGCACCCCGTCAACAGAACACCGCCAAGTCGAATCACATAACGTGATTCGGTGGGCGGTGTTCTGTTGACGGTCGGAGGAGGTGGAGCAGCCTCCACTTCCCCGCCGACCGCCAGTATGGCTGCTGGCGGCTGGAGGGCTGCCAGCAGTCATAATTTGCCGAGCGGAAAACTGCCAGCACTGGCGGTCTTCAGCATGGCGGTCCCTCGGCGGTCTTGTGAAAAGACTGTTGAGGTTTAAATGACCCCCATAGTTATTACCAATATTGTACTCTTACAGGCTTCGCTACAATTTCTGCATGAGAGAAGGTAAAAATCAAGATTAAAGGCTAAAGTTTCTGGCACTCCCAAGAATCATTTTGCATTCAGTTTTCTGTACAAGTTTGTATACATGTATAGCATGCTCTAATAAGTCCTTTCTCGTTCTTATTACAGCAGTTTGTCAAGAATTACTAGTTGGGGGATTTCAGTTTTGATATAATTCAAATCTGGAGTACCCACTCTGTAAAGGAGTTCAGAGAGCTTAAGCTATTGAAACAAAGGTAGTGTCCAATTTCTAAAAAGTGAACCTTCTCTATTCAGAACATAGTTTTATAGATAATCCTAGGCTTAATTTTAGGATTAGTGTGCACTGACCTGTGATCAAGTAGTTAGCCTTGTCTCTCCTACTTAAAACTGGAATCTAGAGGAAGTATTGTAGCTGTAGCGTAGGGAGCTGAAGAGGAATTGCAACATTGGAAGTGAATATGGCCGAAGCGTCAACAGCGTCAAGATCACAGGAACTGCAGGGAGGCTTGGGCTGAGGCAGACTAAAGTGCTGGAGAAATCCGGTTGATTTAGGAGGTGAGTTCAGGGATAATGCTTACTGAGGACAGGAATGAGGCCAAGCACCGACTTGAGTTTCGGGTGCAGTTTAAATGTGGCTGATTCCTAAGAGGAACATGGCTCACATGTGAGACAGGAGGGTTTCAGCGGGCCATGGGAGCGAACACCTGTGAGCCTAATGGTTTTGACTATTAATGCAGGTACAATCAATTAACATTAGCAGGTGGAGTCATGTCAGTTGGAACCAATAAAAAGAAGCAGGTGGAATCAATTAACATTAGCAGGTGGAGTCAATAGGTCATGGCAGTTGGAACCAATAAACATGAAGCACGTCTATTCTGTGCAAGTGTGCAAACTGAAAACTAATTGAACAACTGTACCAGAAAGTTCTAATGGGTTCATGTGCTCTGGAAAGGGGCCTGCCAAGGTGTTAAGTGTAGTGGGAACATTGGTCCTGAGGGATGTTTTATCCTGGTGTCACAGGAGGCCGTGAAGTGCCACAGGGGAAATACAACATGAGCCCTGTGTGCCAGACCTACTGTATAGAGGGCACAAGAGAGGGCAATGACACAAGCACAAAATGCATATCTGTCCTCATTCAAATGTTAGCACTTATTGAAGGTAATAAGGCAACCCAATATTTTCCTTCAGGGCATGCAGGCCTCACAGTAATAAAAAAAAATGTAGGGGGTTTCTACTACCAGGACATGTAAAACGTAAAAGTATATGTCCAGCCTTTTGGCTACAATGTACCATGCCCTATAGGCTAACGTTGGGGTTAACTTACATGTAATACAAGGGGAGTTTAAGGCTTGTCACAGGATTATACTGCCAAGCCGAACTGTCAGTTTAAAAATAGCATTCAGATTGCAATGACAGGCCTGGGACACATTTTAAAGGACCACTTAAGTGGGTGGCAAAATATGTACTACAGACCCGGTAGTAGCATTTCATTTACAGGACCTGGGTATATTGTATAGCACTATAGAAAGGGCTTATAAGTAAATCAAATATGCCCTTGGTAAACCAATTTAACCATGATTAGGGGAGTGAGCATTGGCACTTTAGAACTGGCTAGCAGTGGTCTTAGGGACAATTAAACACATTTCAGCAGAAAAATGGGGGGAAATAGGCAAAATGTTTGGAGGAAGACCACCCTAACTAAGGCTGACAGTTCTAACACACCAGTGAGGGTTGTTGCAGACTTGGTTGAAGGTGATAGAATGTTCAGTACCTGTGCTGAAACTGGGAGGGGGGATGCAGGGGGGTTCTCACGCCATAGGAACATCTGACTAGTTAGTTTTACCTGATCCTGCAGGGGGTAAGAATGCAGCAAAGATTCTTGAAACTTGGCTAACAGCAAACATACACAATGAGGTCCCGACAAAGATTTTTGCTGTGGTGCGTTTATATAGAGTACCAGGACACCCCCAATTCCAATGGCTCTGCCCAGACCTATGGTAGTCCTAGCACATTTTCCCTTCACTATTTGCAAGGCTCAGAAAATGCTTCCCTTTCCCTCAGGTTGATTGATGTTGTCTGTCAGTAAAGAGTGTGGTAGCCATTTACAACAAATTCAACTCAATTCACAATTTAAACACCATGAGCCATGCGGCCAGGGAAAACCCTCCAATCAATGACAATTTTAAAGCTTTAGTTTGTATTCAGAAAGCCAAAGTCACCTAAATTGGGCACAGAATCAAATTGTAAACGTAAATGAACACCATAGGCAGACCAAATCTACGAAACAAATTCAATCTGCTTAACATCAGCACCATTAGACAATCCAGAAGTATAATGCATATTAATAAAGCAAACACTTGTTGGAAACAGACACATTTCAATTCAGACCGTGAATTCATTAGTTAATATGTTCCAATCCCAGATTCAGAATTCTGGGATTGGTACATAGTATCTCCCTACTACTAACCAAATCAGGAGAAGCATGTGTGGGAGTGGGCTACACATGTTGGCAAAAGTTAAAAAAGAAAAGAGAAGAATAATTTAGAAAACATCTATCTTGGACTAAGTTAAACTAGCTAAGAAAAATAAAAGACAGGTGTCAGCATACTAGCTCTACTCAAAAAACAAATCAGGTGAAAAAAACATTTGCATTAGAATATACCTCTCCTGAGTTCAGCATTCAATTCAGTTTTGAAAGCAGAGCATGTAGTTCACCAGCAAAGTCTGTTAGAAGCACCATCAGAGGAAAGTGCAGAACACCGGCAGAAAATGGAAATCAGGAAGCATCCATGGGGACAAGAGAACAGAATAAAGTCAAGAGGGAGCAAACACTGAACAAGAATCAAGAGAGGACTGACTCACAGCGCAAGAGCCAAGTGGGGAACTGAATTCTAACTTAGGATGTCCTTCCCTATTTTGAAATACTCAAAACAGTTGGGTAAGTCAGTTTGATGAGTCCCCATTATGCAAAGAAAGCAATATCCAACAAAAATCATAACACCAGTTGAATATGAAACATCAGAGTATTCTCTCATGGTAGGAGTGAGGTCATCTTCCCTTTCTGTGTGCCTCCAATAGTTTAATAGTTTATACATTACTTGTTGCAATCCACGTTCTTTCCCATGGTACATAATGAATTTCTCCTTTTGCATGGGAACAAGCAGTTGAACAATGGTACAGCTTTACTTTGCAGCCCCATGTACACATTGCCAGTTCTGGTAGGCACAACGTCTGCAATGCTATGCACAATGTCTGCCACAAATATAAACATGTACACTTTTAAAATACATATCAGTGCATTTTTTCTCTGTTAGGCTTTTAAGATTAAGCGCTAATATAAATGATAGCAACTACTGATGTCTGGTGCATTAAAAGCATTACTAAGATGCATGCTCCAACACAGGAAGTGTGATTGCCTGCAGTCACTAGATTCTCCCCTTGGTACATCAGAAATTGGTAAGGCTATAGACCAACTAGCCAGGGGTAGGACCTACCAGCCGAGTTTTATGCCACTTATAAGACAAAACTGGCACCAAACTTAGTGCACTTGCATATGAAGACCCATGAGAATTGACTGTTGTCACAATTAGCCAGTGATGCAGTGAAAGTGGTATTACTTAATTAAGGATGGAATTCCCTGTATGTTAAATCTTATCGACCACTATCCATCCTTAAAACCCAATACACAGTTTTGGGGAAGGTGTTGGCCAACAGACTATCATTGGCCATGTCTACGTTAGTACTTCCAGATCAGAACGGATTTATCCCTGGCCGTAATAAACACATGAACACACAGAGCTTGTTTTGTCTCCTAGACAGGACACCACAAGTGTTCTCAAAAGCAGAGGTGGCATCGCTAGACATCGAGAAGGCTTTCAAAATCTTGATGTTTCAATATTTTTTTTAAGTATTCCACTTGTTGGGCCTGGGCCGAATTTTGTGTGCTAGATTATATTGTTATACACCCAACCACTGGCTAGGGTGCACATGGCAGCATGATTTCAACACAGCAGCCTATATAGAAAGGCACCCAACAGGGTTGCCCACTATCTCCCTTACGATTTGCCCCAGCCACAGAGCCCTTTGCGTGCATGCAGAGGGCTAGCGCCCTAGACTTGTGGATAGGGCACACACACAACACTCACTTGATCTCCCTATGTGCATTGATACACCTCTGTATCTGCTTGACCCACTGGGCAGTTTACTCATAATAATGAAAACAGTGAAAGTCTTTGGAAACATCTCAGGCCTATGGGTTAACTGGGACAAGTCATACTGTTCAACATACACCAAAAAATGGACTATATGTATGCAGAATAATACAGACCATAATTGCACTGGGAAGCAATGACATTTTGGTACCTGTGGGTCCAATTCTATCACATGAAGGCTCAGTTTCTGGCAGGCAACAAAATATTTTATCCTGTAAATTGTTTTTGCAACATGTGCATCTTCACAGTTCTCTCTTTTGCAAAATAAGCTCAACTCATGATTTCCGCTAATATGTTCACATGTAAACATACAGGGCCCTATATACATGCATTTCATTGTATTAATGGAGGGTAGAAGTAAAATATGTATGTGTATAGGGGTTGTCTGTGCATTGTTGCTATCATGTAAGGCGCAGCAGGGGTGACTAGGCAGCAGCATAGTTGATTGTAGTGTGTCCATGCACCAGTTTCCCCCTGAGCACAAGAACATGGGATTACAAATACCTAATCACCCTCAATATTGGTGATTGAAGGCCCCTTAATGCTTGATGCAACTAGGGTTGATAGCCCAATGACTTGAAAGCTTATGATAAATTCAGTGATGATTAGCAGACATAGCACAAGTTTGAATACTTGCAAAACTGACTCAACCCTCCATCCTTCCTAAGAATCTGGAATAGATGGCTATTAATTTGAATAATAGTGTCACCAATAATGCACAGCCTTTACAAATAGCAGTAATCCATTATGAAACGCTCCATAAAAACAAGGTATTACTCTTATTAAGAAGTGTGCTGCTATTAAAGGTCCTAATGGTACTATAGTTCCACGTTATTGACTATGATACACTCTGAAGATACAAGTGATGTCAGGGGGCATAGGACATCTGCACAAGCAAAATTAAACTGCTTACCTGTAATCTTCATTACACTAAGTTCTGCTCTTTTATGTTCAGTCCCTTACCACGATTTGCATACACCCCTGAAGACAGTCACTTGACTAGAAATATAAAAGACATATAAATATTTCATACTGTCCTAATATGTACCTACAGACACATATTTTTATAGCCACTCTCCAAAAGAGGTTGTTGTTAATTGGGTTTGCCTTAAACGTGCTGTAATAATTCCAAGTGGGCCCCAGTCTCAAAGGATCATTCACAACACTGGTTGGCTGGGAGGTGAGGAGGACTGTGACTAGGAACTTTAGGAATTAAAGTAATAAAGATAATTGGTAGGTGTTCATATCATTTACCAACGTGCCACTTCAATGATTGTTGAAGGTGTGAGGAATGGTGAACATTGCAGGTCTGCAGATAACTGCCAAATGAACACCACTGCATCCCACCCAGGAAGAGGCCATGGTACTTGTGTATTTCCATTGAATGTATCCCCATGAATTTGCTGTAATAGGAAATACCTCTCTTAGCCTCCTACTCAGAGTGGAAGTGAACAGTTTCCTAACCTTCAAGTTTGTCTCAAAGGTGGGAAAAAGAAAATCAGTTACCTTAATTCATTATCCCTCTAGTGGTCCTGGACGAGAACTCTCTGTTTCCAGAGATGGCTCTTGGAAATGGGGAAGAACAATGTGTCAAGGGATATAAAATACAGACATCATCTTACTGGGACGAGACAACAAACACCTAAGAACAAGACTCTGTGGTAGAAACTTCAGGTAGGAGTTTTGAAAAAGGATAGTTCACCAAATTCCCCTTGTGATAAGCAAACACCAGAAAGAAACACTTTAGCTGGGAGGAGGTTCTGAATATTATTTTCCTTGTGTTAGAAATGGGGTCTTTCGTTACCCCCTGTCCAAGCAAGGACCCTCACTCTAGTCAGGGTAAAAGAGAATCACCCTCAGCTAACCCAGGCTTGCCCCCTTGGTAGCTTGGCATGAGTAGTAGGCCTAACTTCAGAGTGCTAGGTGTAAAGTATTTGTACCAACACACGCAGTAATTCAATGAAAACACTACAAAATGACACAACACAGATTTAGAAAAATAGAAAATATTTATCTAAACAAAACAAGACCGAAACGACAAAAATCCACAATACACAAGTCAGGTTAACACTAAAAATGCAAAAAGAGTGTTCATGTAATTTTAGACACAACGCTAACGCTGTTAGTGTGAAAATATACCTTGGGTGTGTCAAAAATAACCCTGCACGGTGAGTGTGTGCCAAAAGGGCTTGCAATGCATCGATTTCACTCACGAGCAAAACCTTGCATCGTTTCTCCTTTAGTCGGGTCGGTGTGCGTTGTTTCTTCTCTCCGCAGTAGAGCGATGCGTCGATCCGGTCAGCACTCTCGGGTCTGGGCAGGCCTTGCATTGTTTTTACACACCCAGCGGTGTTTGCGTCAGAAATTCAGCCGCACGATGGTCCAAAAACCATGCAGCGCGGGTTGCAATCTCACCAGCCTCCGTCAGCTTCGTTTATCCAGCCGCGGGCGTTGATCTTACGGTCGTGTTGCAGGCGAGTGTCAATTTTCAGCCGCGAAGCTGGCAGCGCGTCGATTTTTCAGCCGGAGATCAGAGTTGGGTCGATCATTTCCCAGCAGGGCGGTCAGTGCATGGATTTCTCACTCTTGGGCTGCCAGCTTCTCCTTTCATGGTCCCAGAAACTGGATGGGGACCACTTGGCAGAGTAGGAGTCTCTCCAGAGACTCCAGGTGCTGGCAGAAAGAAGTCTTTGCTGCCCCTGAGACTTCAAACAACAGGAGGCAAGCTCTAAATCAAGCCCTTGGAGAGATCTTCACAAGTTGGAAGGCACACAAAGTTCAGTCTTTGTCCTCTAGCACAGGCAGAAGCTGCAACTGCAGGATAGCTCCACAAAGCACAGTCATAGGCAGGGCAGCTCTTCTTCCACAGCTCTTCAGCTCTTCTCCAGGCAGAGGTTCCTCTTGTTTTTCCAGAAGTGTTCTAAAGTCTGTGGTTTTGGGTGCCCTCCCTATACCCATTTCGCCCTTTGCCCAGGCAAGGCCCTAGACACGCACCAGGGGGTTGGAGACTGCATTGTGTGAGGGGAGGCACAGGCCTTTCAGGTGTGAGTGACCACTCCTCCCCTGCCTCCTAGCACAGATGGCTCACCAGGAAATGCAGACTATACCCCAGCTCCCTTTGTGTCACTGTCTAGTGCAACCAGCCCAACTGTCAAACTGACCCAGACAGGGAATCTACAAACAGGCAGAGTCACAGAAATGGTTTAAGCAAGAAAATGCTCACTTTCTAAAGGTGGCATTTTCAAACACACAATCTTAAAATCAACTTAACTAAAAGATGTATTCTCAGATTGTGAGCTCAGAGACCCAAAACTCCACATGTCTATCTGCTCCCAGAGGGAATCTACACTTTAATTATATTTAAAGGTAGCTGCCATGTTAACCTATGCGAGGGACAGGCCTTGCAACAGTGAAAAACGAATTTTGCAATATTTCACTGTCAGGACATATAAAACACATTACTATATGTCCTACCTTAGTCATACACTGCACTCTGCCCTTGGGGCTACCTTGGGTCTACCTTAGGGGTGTCTTATATGTAAGAAAAGGGAAGGTTTAGGCCTGACAAGTGGGTACACTTGCCAAGTTGAATTTACAGTTAAAACTGCAGACACTGCAGTGGCAGGTCTGAGACATGATTACAGAGATACTTATGTTGGTGGCAAAACCAGTGCTGCAGGCCTACTAGTAGCATTTGATTTACAGGCCCTGGGCACCTCTAGTACACTTTACTAGGGACTTACTAGTAAATCAAATATGCCAATCATGGATAAACCAATTACATACACATTTTGTATAGGAGCACTTGTACTTTAGCACTGGTTAGCAGTGGTAAAGTGCCCAGAGTAACAAAAACAGCAAAAACAGAAACCAGACCACATCAACAACCTGAGAAACAGAGGCAAAAAGTTAAGCGAGACCACGCCAAGGATGAAAAGTCTAACACCTTGTGATTGAAGTGTCGGGATAGTCGAACGTGACAAGAACTGAGACAGAAGTGCGAAAAGCGTAATGCTGGATCGGACCCCTTCAACAGCTGATAAAGTAAAATCTCTGTCTCCTTAAAGCTTTCTAAGGGACCTCTTAATAATTATATCACCACTAGCAAGCATGTTAAGGAAAAGCTGATAGGGTGAAATCTCTGTGTCCTTAAGCTTTCTATGGGATCTCTTAATATTTAAATCACGACTAACAAGCGTGTTAAGGAACAGCTCATAGGGTAAAATATCTGTCTGCTTACAGATTTCTATGGGATCTCCTAATATTTAAATTACCACTAAGAAACATGTTACGGAAAGTGTACTCTCTAAGAAGATCAATGAGCCTAATGGGTTTGCTCATCAAAAATGGGCAAACTGTGTCTCACAAAAGACTTTAGTATCAGTGGTACTTTCCCAAATGATCCCTGGCAGTGGAGAGAAGTCAGAGAAAAGATGCTCAGCTTCTATGCTATCTGTTTTAGAAGCTGCAATTGGAAAAAGGAAGTCTTATCAGAAGGGAGATAAAGTAGATGTGACCACAAAATAACAGGGGCTGAAATAAAATTGGCAATAATTTCACCAGGGGCAATGGGTTAGCATCACTTTAAAAAATATATAATGTAATCACCAGGAACATAACGTAACAAATTTAGCCCCTGAAAAGAGTGCATTGACTTTCTTACACAAGCAGCTGACACCGTTTTCATGCCGTATACATTACGTCGGGTAGATTGCTCTGAGGCTGCTTCAAAAAAATGACCCCTCTTTCACTCAGTGTTAAGTCAGTGATATTCTGGTACCATATCCTTTCTGGAATAGGCTCAGCCCAGAATTTTCTCTTGTCTAGAACTACATTTACAATAGTTTTAATCCGCATATGTAGCTGCAGAGAGTTATGGATTCAAGGGGTAAGCTCTGAGGTGGCCAACAAGATAAGAGTTGGAAGCAGAGGATTCAAAGTAGCCTGCAGACTCCTGTGATGAGCTTGCAGAGGGATGACAGAGACGGCTTTGGAAGTAGGAGAAGCAGAAAACACTATCTTGTGGTGTTGGCATGCTTCATCTAGCTGTGGTGACTATGAGCACCCAAGAGAGAGAGATTCCAAAATTTGGAGGTGAGTTTAAGATCAGACGACACAGTAAGCACCTTCAGAAAGTGGAGTTGATCATTTAATGCCTTCCTATATGTAAATAAGGAAATCCAACAGTGCACAACAGTAATGAGCATGAAGCTCAAATGTAATTGAAAGTGGCAACGGTAACCACCTGCTTCCACTGGAACTACTCGCCTCTCCCTTTCAGCTCCACACTCAGTCACTGCCATTCCAAGAGACACGGGCATAAGAAGTCTGTAAATTTCTGTTTTATGGGGCTTAGCTGTAATCACATTCACTTCAGTCACTGAGAACGAAAACAGACCAAAGTGCCCGAATTCGGTAGGATGATCACATCACTCTTTTGCTCAGAGTACCACTGGACCGTGCTAGTGCAGGTGTTTTAATAAAAATATTAATAAGTATTCATATATTGTGAGTAATGGATTTGAGTAGAAAATGTAATAACATAGAAAAAAATAATGCACGGATTTGAAAAATTTGATCACAATGAGTGGCCGCCAATGTTCACAAAGTATACTTATTAATATGAAATGTTAAGCATAGGTTTGATTAATGTAGTAATGCATCATAGTAACGGTTATATATTAGCTTACTAATTGTAGGCCTTAACTTAGCGGAGGTACTGGCCTAGTTACACGGCCTCATGTCAAGCTGTATTTCGAAACCAGTTAATAAAATGGCTGTTCAGAGAATTGAACTGTGATTTACCATTGCGCTGACTAAATGTGCTCGTAGCTAAAAGTCTTTCTCATGACAACCAATTCCTAGAAGATGCTGTTCTTGCTGAATGTAACATTATGAATGTAATATGTGTAAGACTTACTTTCTCAGGAGGAGAACAATGGAGACACTGACTGGAGAATAAGCTGCAACAATATTGTTACCTGATGAGCCGGATGATAAGGACATTACAAGAGAAGCCAATCAGCGACATGTAAACTGAGTAGTGGTAGAAATCATAGATTTGAAGTTTTAATTTTATTGGACAAAGTGAGAACATGCGATTCCTTGACCGATAGGGACTTTCAAATTAGTTTTAGGGAATCTAACTTTGCCAGACTGCACCGAGGGAAGACAGCCCAATTGCCCATTTTCTTTCTGGCCGAAAGGTCGTTATTTTCTTGAACAGAGACATGCTTAACTTTACTGCTTAAAGATTTTGCATTTCCTGAACTTTGATGCTGAATCCTGATGCTTTGCTGACCGAACTGATGTCTTGAGGACAAAGACTATCTCAGCTTGCTGATCCAATTGAGGAGAGGTATTATTTTAACCATGTGTTTGTGATGCATATTTCCTTTTTCTTACTAGGTACCAACCGCACTATTTTGATAGAGCCATAGTTAGATGTTTTCCAAATTTGTGTTTGCGTGAAACCCAACATGCTGATGCTAATCTGGTGTTAGTTAAGGATTCCTTACTAATGAAAGTCTGCTATATGGAATAAAGTGGATGTCTTTTCTTTGCTGAATCTAAATGTATGTGATATCGTTTGCGCAATTATTCTTGTTATTGATTTTCACTGTAACCTTAGAATGTGTAATAGTTCAAGCTTTGATTAAATTGAGTTTCTTTCGTTGCTTTGGACAGCCACTGTTGTTTCTATATGTTTATCATCTGATTTTGAGCTTATCTTACATGACATTAGCATTGTTAATATAGGGAAATAAACATTCTAACTTTTGCTAAAGGTGTAGTTATTCATGACTGAGTGGTTATGGTGTGTGACAATTACTGACTCCATTGATTATCAATGTCATTGTTTCTCGCTGAGTATTGATATTATTGATTGATTATTGATTATTGATCTGTATGTACTTGAATTATGATGGGAACATCTTCATTGCGAGTCAAAAGGTTAATCGACCTATTCGTGTTCCCTTGTAAGTTTACTTATTGAGACCAGACGCGCCCACAGAGATGATAGCAGAGACGAATGGTTTGTCTCCTTAAGAGCCCATCATAGACATCTGGTATAGAATAACAGGCATTAACACAGATAGTAACAGCTTGATGGTTGGTTTCCTTAATAAATTAGCATACTTGTTCACAGAGAGGGTAGCAGAAAGACATAGGGGGTCATTTCAACCTTGGCGGTCTTTTCACAGGACCGCCGAGGGACCGCCGTGCTGAAGACCGCCAGTGCTGGCGGTTTTCCGCTCAGCGAATTATGACTGCCGGCAGCCCTCCCTCCTTTTCCGGACGGAGGACCGCCAGCAGCCATACTGGCGGTCGGCAGGGAAGTGAAGGTTGCTCCATCTCCACCGCCCCGTCAACAGAACACCACCCACGAATCACGTTACATGATTCGGCGTGGCGGTGTTCTGTTGACGGGGTGCTGGCGGCGGAGCCAGCCCATGGATCCCGTCCCCTCCAGGAGGATCAACAGACCAGGTAAGTTGATCGTCCGTTAGGGGCGGGGGGCGGGGGGGAGTTGTGTGCATGCATTGGGGTGTGCATGTGAGTCTGAAGAGGGGGTGTGTGAGTGCGTGTATGCATGCAGGGGGTGTAGTGTGTTTGGAAATGTGTGCGTGTCTGCCTGTATGTATGTCTGTATGGATGTGTGCGTGTATGTCTGAATGTGGGTGTGTGTGTATGACTGTGTGTGTCTGTTGGCATGTTTGTTTGTGTGTGTGCGGGTATGTGTGTTGGTGGTGTCTGCATGCATGTCGGGTGTGTGTCAGTATAGTGATGTCGGGTGTCGGGGTGGGGAGGGGGATCCTGCCACCGTTGGGGGTAGCAGGGGGGTGTGGGAGACCCCCATCAGTGCCAGGGAAGGGATTCCCTGGCACTGATAGTGCCTACCGCCATGGATTTCATGGCGGTGCTCAATCCCATGAAATCCATGGCGGTCAGCCGGGTCATGATACCGCCGGCGGTCTTGTGACGACCACCGGGCTGGAGACCCAAGTCTCCAGCCCAGCGGTCGTCTCCGCCATGGCAGTCAGTTCGGAGAAGTGGCGGATGACCATGGCAGTAACCGCCATGGTCATAATTCCAATTTGTTTACCGCCAGCCTGTTGGCGGTAAGACCGCCACTTCTCCGCCAACCGCCAGGGTTGTAATCAGGGCCATAGTGATTAACAGAGATGGTAGTAGCTTGATAATTTGGTCTTTTGAGAGTTCATTATTACTGAGATTTGGATTTTATTTTTCAATAATGCTAAATGGAAAGAAAATGTTCCCCTAAGTCCAGAAATGACTTTCAAAGAATCTCAGATCTTGCCATTGGTTGTTTGAGGATGTTCTCGGTGTTCTAGTGATAGTGTGGATGGAGTAGGTTTTGCGCTTCACTGGCTTATGCAAATCTCAGGTGAATTGTGAGGCTTGTAAGGGTTTAGAGAGTTTGCGTACTCCAAATGAAGTTGTTGAAGGAGTGTACGTACTCTACAGTGTGAGAGTAGGGAAGTCGTTGAACTTCATGTGTGTGGCACTTTGTGCTCAAAATGTGTCCACATGGTTGTTGATGTACGGACCCTGCGTGGTCTAAGACTCTGGAGTATATTGAAAAGTGTATGAGACACTTGGTTTTATGTTGTAATTTGTCTGGTTTAGTAGGTCGATGGGGCGTAGTCGACAGGACAGGCAGTGAGTCAAAGTGAGTGAAAGAGAATTTCGACTGAGATCGGGCGAGTCCTATGTGCACCAGGACGGACCCAATGATCAGTTGAGAGTAAAATTTGCAGGTCGAATTTTGCTTGTGATTCTGGGATACTGAGAAAGAAGGAGTAGCTGTAAGTGCAGGAAGAGCCGTCAGTGAAAAATCCATAAAGCTTCTGAAGCGATTGTGTTACCTCTCCTGTAGTAAACCAGCAGATTTGAGTTTTGATTTTGGGTTTAGTGCTCGCAATTTTTGCATTAGGTTTGTGTGAATTGCAGTTTGGGAGGACAAGCTGCAAAACTTTGTCAGCCGCAGTACATGTGAGTGTGACATCATTAGAGCCGCACTAGGATAGGTTGGTTAGTGAGAAGCGCCCAACACGGATTGACAGATGTCCGTGAGAGGCAATTGGTTGAGAAAGTGGGTGAAGAGAATTCTGGGATTAAAAGTCACTTCCTGATTTCATTTTGAATAACAAAAAGGTCGAAAAGATAACATTTTTTAAGGCTTTAAAGAGTGCTTTAAGGAGCGATACATACATTACAGCTAATGTAGGCAAGGCTACACCGTCAGAAGGTACACCAGCTTACATTGTAATGGAAGATAAGGGTGTTGCGCCATGCCTTTGACTAAAGCAATGGTGCAAGGTGACAGAGAAGGAAGGGAACTTAGCATTTCTTATGAATGGGACATTTTGAGGGTTTTAGAGCATTTAAGGAAGGTGCTATATTAATTAAAGCCCCTTCCGAGACCAGCACAGTTCGGGGCATTAGCAATTCGGGAGCTAGTAGCCAAATAGCAACAGCAATAGAAATTCGAGAGGAGAATGAGAAAGGCAGAAAAGACTTTAACAGAGGCTAGGTGGGATAGTGCTCAGAGAGTTTGGAGAATGGAGACATTGCACGGAATTAATTTGTTTACACCTATTACGCAGGACTATGAGAAGTAAGGAAGGAAAGGTACTAGAAAGACTAACAGAAGCCCATCTGAAAATAGGGGGGCTAGAAAGTCTTCAACAATGGAGGAAGACTCCGATGATGATGAGTTTACTTTACTGAGAAGTCATCCACCACCATATGCAGGACATGTGAGTGATCCGAGCACCAGTGCTGATCCTTCAGGCCCGACACAGGTTAATGGAACAGTGAGTCCGGTGCAGGTTGACACTGGCCTGGCACAGAGTATGATGCAGGGTAGTCTTAATGCGCTTACTACTCCTGTAGTACAAATTCAGGTGCAACCACCACAGGTTCAGATAGTTTACCTGATGTGCCCATTATGGAAATGGCTACAAACTTAATGGTGCCTACGGATTAGGTTTTCCCAAGACTGATGTTGGTTCAGACAGACCCAACTCCACTTTTACTGCTCCAAGTGCAGCCACAAGTTGTGCTGAGATTCACCCCTTTAACAGGAACACAGTCAGATATGTCTCTAGTGATGAATCAGAACATGGGAGTTACTCTCCTACAGAGCTTAAGTACCAGACCAACCCCAGATGCTATATCTTTACCTATCACTGTTGGTCCAGCCGTACCCTTATTCGCACAGAAGAAACTCATTGTATGTGAACAGGGTGTCATGTCACAGAATGCAATGGGGGGAGAACATAACAAAAACACTCGAGTAATTTCTTCTGTGGGACAGACTTTTGATGGATCTAGATCATTGTTAGACCTTAGTCCATTCGGAGTACTTCCAGATACTATGGTAAAGTCAAATGTTAGTCAGAGCTTGAAATTAATGACACAGCAAAAACCAAATGCAGTTGCACAACAGGTGCCACCTGTCCAAGCCAGCAACATCTTGTTGCAAGATTTGACTGCTCAGCAGTTGACTGAATGGTTAGGCAAGCTGAATACCCCGCAGAGTGCTCCTAAGAGAGAAGAGTGTTTGAACTACGCTAGATTATGCATGGAAGCGGGTGAGCTCATTGAGGGAACTATGGGTATGAACAGGTTAGAATCCTACACAGAAGCAGAGTTGAGATATTTGTGCCCGAAGATTACAAGGGAAGTGAGCAATGTGCATCAGAAGCTAGCAGACCTGGCAGAGAAGTACAAAATAGAAATAGAGAAAACAAAGCATTTGAAAAGGAGTTACAGATTAGATTTAGAAACAAAAGACTTTGAACACATGAGATCTGCCATAATGAAGGCATGCCTTAGGGAATTATTTCAAAGAGCCCAGACTTGGGAAGCATTAGACAAATGGGAAAGCAGATGGGTAAAGAAAAGAGAAAAAAGGAAAAAGGATTCTGGGAAACCGACTGCAAATGTGCAGCAGGGTCAAGATCCAGTGAAGATTTTACCAATGAAAGAGGTTCCAGGGGGGAATTTTATTCATGTCCCTTGGAGCAGAAGTGATAGTCTGTTATTTACAAATGATTATCCAAACTTGAGGGAGTAGCCAGTAGAGTGGTACCAGCAGACAGACAGGTTTGTGAAACATGCAAATTACCTGTGGGAAGACTTGTACACATTACTAGAGATAGTGGTCCCAGCTGATCTGTGGATAGAATGCAAGAGGAGTGTAAATTTGCCAACAAGAGAACCAGAGAGAGACAAAAATACAGATGCACCGTCTCCCGAGGTAATGAAATATCACTATAAAGTGAATGGATTTTTTAAAACAAGAATTTCGCCCAAGAATATTGATTGGAAGAAAATTGACAGGACAGCTCAGGAAGCAAAGGAGTCTGTACATGCGTATTATGAGAGGTTGTTACAGGAATTCAAGCATTACAGTGTTACGGAGACAATTGAGGCAAAGGAGATGATTCATTTTGTGTTCAGATTTGTGGAAGGATTGAGACCTGAATTTAGCCAGATGATTAAGAGTCATTTGATTTGCTGGCAAGCAAAACCGATTGATGAGGTGTTGCAGTATGCCAAGTACTGTAGTGATGAGATTGAGTTGAAGCAAAGAAAGCTGAAAGAGAAGGAAATGGTGATGCAGATTAAAGCTGCTCAGACAGGAATGCAAGGGAATTATCCACAACAGCTACCACAGCGGCAGCAGGGAAAGATTGTGTTTCAGTCCCAGATGAGAGGGAGAGGTTGCGGAGGAAATATGAATTATGGTCCAGACTTTGTTACTGTAGGGGTTCAGAATGATGTGCAGGAGATGAAGAAATTGTTGCCTTGTCACCTTTGCGGAGCCATCGGACATTGGAAATGGGAGTGTCCGATGTTGGTTCAGGAGGGTGTTGTTTAGAAAACTAATGATGTCAATTCGTTCCAGAACATGAGAGGACCGAGGAATTTTCAAAGTAATGTGAATCAAGTAGAGAATTTCCAACCAATGCAGCAGGCGCAAATGCCACGTGTTCAAATGACACAGTTGCAGACAATGCAGCAGCAGGTTCCCATGGTACCTAGGCAGCAAACTCAAATACCTCAAGCCCCAAGGGAACAGCAGCAAATGATGCTTTCTCAACAGATCACAGGTTAGAAGCTTAACCAAAGTAACACAGTGCACCAATTTCCGTTATACAGTGAGAAAGGAATTAATGATGATTGGGTGAGCGGAAGTTCAGATGAGGAGCTGTGTGTGCTTGCAACCTCCTTAGAAGTAGAACAGAGAGGTCCCTATGTGAAGGGAAAAGTCATGGGTCACAGAGTTTCATTCTTGGTTGAAACAGGAGCTACACGCTCTACAGTGAGAAGTGCAGAAGTTCCAAATTTGCCCCTTTCAGGTAAAACAGTTCAGATTGTAGGAGTAGTGAATCAGTATTTGACCAACCTGATTACAGACACAGTACTGGTTAAAATTGGCAACTTCCAGGGATTGTACAAATTTGTAGTCTGTGATTCAAGTCCAGTATCCCTACTGGGAAGACACTTGCTGTGTAAAACAAAATGCTTGAATACTTGTTCAAATGATGGAATTGAAATTCAGACGAATAGTGATGCGGAAGATGACCAAGCCCCAGAGAAGGAACATGAGACTACAAATGAGGAATACCCTCTGACTGATTTCTTTCCAATGTTCACGGTGAAGGAGCCTCATCCCGACTTGCAGGGAACGGTTAAGGAGAAGGTGTGGGATCTGACAGGAAAAGAGATAGGTCTTATGAAGGGAGTTGAGCCAGTTAAAGTTACTGTAAAACCGAATGCTGTTTTTCCTCAAATTCCTCAGTACCACATGCTACAAGATGTCCTTATGAAGGTTGCTCAAGTAATTGCAGACTTTGTAGAACAAGGAGTTTTGAAGGAAGTATTGAGCAGCCCATGTAATTCACCGATAATAGATCTGCAAAAGCCCTGTGGGAAAGTTTGAATTGTCCAGGATATAAGAAATATAAATGTGATTGTGGTCAAATGTTGTCCTGTAGTGCCA
This sequence comes from Pleurodeles waltl, assembly GCF_031143425.1. Classification (NCBI taxonomy): domain Eukaryota; kingdom Metazoa; phylum Chordata; class Amphibia; order Caudata; family Salamandridae; genus Pleurodeles; species Pleurodeles waltl. Next base: position 1,556,132,718 of record NC_090440.1, read on the forward strand.
AATCCATCAGTGATAATGTTTCCGATTCCATGTAAGGCTGAATGGTTCACTGTCATTGATTTGTCGCAAGCCTTATTTTCTGTGCCTCTTAATGAGGAGAGCCAATTTCTTTTTTGTTTAAAATTTTTGAACAGAGTTTATTGTTGGTGCAGAATTCCTCAAGGGTTTTCAGAGCCACCTTCCATATTCAATCAGATCTTGAAAAAGAATTTGGAGTCGTTGGAATTGTTTTTCCAATCGACCTAGGTACAGTACATTGACGACTTGCTGATTGCGTCCAAAACAAGGGACGAGTGCAAGTATGATACGATTGCTTTGCTGAACCATTTGGAAAATAATGGTCATAAAGTGTCCCTGCTTAAATTGCAATACTGTCAGAAGGAAGTGAAATACTTGGGTCTTCGGATTGAGAAGGGTTGTGAAAGATATCCAGAGAAAGGGTAACAACCATATTGCAAATAAATCCCCTGACTACACAGAGAGGCGTCAGGATATTTCTAGGTATGGTAGGTTACCTCCGTCAATGGTTTCCCAATTTCTTAGTAGTTTCAAAACCATTGCAGAAGCTGACTCATAACGAAGTCACTGATTCCATAGTGTTAGACCAGGATGGAATAAAAGCGTTCACTGAATTGAGAGTCTGTGCAAGGCTCCAGCTTTAGGCACGCCTGACTACACAAAACCTTTCACATTGTTTTGTCATGAGCGTGATGCATGTTCTTTGTCTGTCTTGACGCAGATCCATGGAGGTGTAAACCGCCCAATAGCATATTTTGCAGCTACTTTGGACCCAGTTGCTGCAGCCTTACCAGGTTGTTTGTGCGCAGTTGCAGCGGTTGGTCAAATCCTTACACAGTGTGAGGGCATTGTGATAGGACATCGTTTGAGTATATTGGTCCCTCACTCTATTGAGATCCTACTTACAAGGACCTAGACTCAATATGTGTCAGGGACAAGATTGACTAAATATGAAACAAGTATTCTAGGGCCACAAAATGTGTAATTAAAAAGATGTACAGTGCTGAATCTGGCAACCTTACTTCCTAATGAAAATGTTGAAATTGAGGAATTGGAAGACATTGAGGATGATTGTCTTGAAGTAACTGACTTGTGCACAAAACTGAGACCTGACATTAGAGATACTCGATTGGAAGAAAATGACCAAATTATCTTACAGGAACAACCTAACATGCCTGCTTACACCTTTAGAAAATAGTTTTTTAGATCACACAGATGACAGGAGGAAGGCATTAAAAGAGAAGTTAGAAAAAGGCTCAGAGAAAAGGACTTACAAGAATGATTATGCTTATAGTGCAGTTAAGACACAAGGGAAATTAGCTATAGATTTGCAACATATAGGGAAAATTTGTATATAAAGGCCTTCATCACATACTGACACTTTGTTTGTGGGAATGAGTGAATATAGACGTGTTTTTGTTTCAGAGTTTAATGGACATTTATGTTGAATAGACAGGACCCGGCAATTCCTGGGATATATTACATCTGTGGTCCAAATGCTTATTACCGTTTTCCAAGAGGATAGCATGGGACATGTTATTTGGGAATAGTTTTACCAAAGATTTTTCAAATGGATGACTTGAAGAAGTTTCCGAAAGTGACTGAATTACATCATATGAGACAAAGGAGGGAGTCTCCTTCTGGTATAGTGGGAGATATATTTGGAGCAATGATTCCTTCAGTAAGAGTTGTTCTGAATTCGATAAAGATTTGAAAGTTGTTTACTATTGTGGAGAGCATGCTGACAAAGTTTTCAGGAGCCAAACTCCTGATAGATACTGAACTAGCTGCTGAAAGAGCTATGACTCTTCAGAATCGTCTTGCTTTAGACATTCTTTTAGCGAAGGATGGTTGAGTTTGTAGGATGATTAATTCTAGGCATTGTTGTACGTTCATTCCTGATAATAGTAAAGAAATTAGAGGCTTACTTACTAACTTGACTAATGAAAATGCTGAATTGAAAGAACCAGGGCCCATATTTATACTTTTTTAGCGCCGCATTTGCGCAGCTTTTTGACGCAAAAACAACGCAAAGTTACAAAATACAATTGTATTTTGCAAGTTTGCGCCATTTCTGCATCAAAAAATTACGCAAATGCAGTGCTAAAAAAGTATAAATATGGGCCAAGGTGTTTGGGAGAAAGTGGCTCAGCAACCTTGGGAAAGGGATCTTATTGAAAATTATACAGGGGATATTGATTGTTGTGGGTTGCCTAATTGGAATATGGGGATTATGTAAATTGTGTAAAAGGATTAAATTGAAGGGGTCAAAGGATGTTCAGAGGAGGGAAGAAAAGAAAAGGGAAAAATTGTTTAGGAAAAATTCGAAAAGGGAACAAAAGTATGAAGGGATTGAAATGACAGAATTTTAGCTGATGCAAAAATTTGTGAGTGATAGTTTAGTGTGATGACACATTTAGTCATCAGAGGAGGGATTGCTAGCGCAGGTATTTAAATATAAATATTAATGAGTATTCATGTATTATGAGTAATGGATTTGTGTAGAAAATGTAAGCACATAGAAAAAAATAATGCATACATTTGAAAAATGTGATGACGATGAGTGGCCGCCAGTGTTCACGAAGTATACTTATTAATGGCTTATTAATATGAAATGTTAAGCATATGTTTGATCAATGTAGTAATGCATCATATTAAGAGTTATGTATTATGTATTGGCTTATTAATTGTAGGCCTTAACTTAGCGGAGGTCTTAACCTAGTTACACGGCCTCATGTCAAGCTGTATTTTGAAACTAATTAATAAAATGTCTGTTCAGAGAATTGAACTGTTATTTACCATTGTGCTGATTAAATGTGCTTATAGCTAAAAGTCTTTCTCATGAGAACCGATTGCTAGAAGATGCTGCTCTTGCTGAATATAACATTATGAATGTAACATGTGTAAGACTGACTTTCTCAGGAGGAGAACAATGAAGACACTGACGGGAGAATAAACTGCAACAATATTGTTACCTGACGAGCCGGATGATGAGGACATTACAAGAGAAGCCAATCAGCAACATGTGAATGCCGAAGTGGTAGAAATCACAGATTTGAAGTTTTAGTTTTATTGGACAAAGTGAGAACATGTGATCCCTTGACCAACAGGGATTTGGGAATTCGTTTTAGGGAATCTAACGTAGCCAGACTGCACCGAGGGAAGACAGCCCAATTACCCACTTTCTTTCTGGCCAAAAGGTCATTATTTTCTTAAGACATGCTTAACTTTACTGCTTAAAGACTTTGCCTTTTCTAAACTTTGATTATGAATCCTGATGCCTTGCTGACCGAACTGATGTCCTGATGACGAAGAATATCTTAGCTTACCAATCCTATTGAGGAGAGGTATTCTTTTAACCATGTGTTTGTGATGCATATTTGCTTTTTCTTTCTAGGTACCAACCGCACTATTTTGATAGAGCCATAGTTTTCCAAATTTGTGTTGCATGAAGCCCAACATGCTGATGCTAATCTGGTATTAGTTAAGGATTCCTTACTAATGAAAGTCCTCTATATGGAATAACGTTGGATGTCTTTTCTTTGCTGAATCTAAATGCATGTGATATCGTTTGCGCAATTATTCTTGTTATTGATTTGCACTGTAACCTTAGAATCGGTACTAGGTAAAGATTTGATTAGATTGTGTTTCTTTCGTCGCTTTGGACAGCCAGTGTTGTTTCTGTATGTTTATCATCTGATTTTGAGATTATCTTACGTGACATTAGCATTATTAATATAGGGAAATAAACATTCTAAATTTTACTAATGGTGTGGTTATTCATGACTCGGAGGTCATGGTGTGTGACAATTACTGACTCCATTAATTAATAATGTCATTGATTATCCTTGATTATTGATGTTATTGATTGATTATTGATTATTGATTTGTATGTACTGGAGTTATGATGGGAACATCTTAATTGCGAGTCAAAAGGACCTATTCGTGTCCTATTCACATCCCCTCGTAAGTTTACTTATGAAGGCCAGATTCGCCTACAACCAGAACAAGAACTGTAAGAGTGCTTGCAGTCATGCTGGTACAGTGCAACCCTTCAGCAAAGTGGACAAAGTGGACAAACAGGTGCCATGTTATACTTGGATTTCCTTTGTGCTTTGTATGCTTTAGATAGGGAGGGGTTTGAACAAGATGCTCCTGAGCCACCTCACTACTGAGCCCCAAATAATAGCTCAGAATAACCCACATCAGCCTTCCATGCGTGCCTTTCCTGAAAAAAGACAAGAGACATTCCTAGTCAGCCAACATTGTGTCTGAAAGTTGGAAGAACTGAAAACTAGCATGTTTGTCTGAAACATACACCACTTATATCAGCTTCCTTGTGGGCGGAGTGAAAAAGAACATATATGTGCAGATTGGTCCTAGAACAGCAAGAAATGCGTATAGGTATTTTGTAGGAGATGTTCCCCTCCTGTACCATCCACAGGAACAGGGAAGCAAGAGATAATAGTAATGTGGAGGTGACTATGGGCTTTTTATGGTGGTCATGATGCCTCGTCAATTCTATTTAAAGAAGACACTCCACAACAGCACAGGGTCTACTACAGTAGGCCCAAATGCCAAACACATAAACTCAATGAATGGCATAATTGCCATTTACTTTCCAATGTTAATGAAGGTGCATGCATTTATTGGCTCAGAAGTAGTCACGTTACTATATTGGAAAAAAAATTAGGGTAACCATGTAAGATATTATTTGTTAAATGTTAGGTTACTGTAATGTTGCAGGGTAATCAAAAACACTCTAGAGACTCAAAAATTACCACGTAGACTCCCCCTGGCAGTTCCAAAGACAGCAATTACTAACTGTTGTGACAGGGAGAAAAACACTGCAAGCTGCACCTCAGCCCTGCACAACCTGCCTTTACGGTTTTTCTCAAATGCCTGTTCACAGACAGGCCTTTTTATGCACATCAGTATAATACTTTATTACACATGATCAATAATAGATAACTTGTAAGTTTACAGATTTACAAAGGAAAAACACTTGAAAATATGTGACCCCATAACCTAGAATTCCGAAGCTAAGTCCTTACTCTCCCTTTATTATACCTTAAACAAAGGTTTATGGTCAAGCGTTCTCTGACCTATGAATGTGTATATGCTCTTTCATAAATGTAATTTATTTGAAGTGTTTGTTGGCAGCATTTTGTGGCCAGGACTTCTGAATGTTCGGAATTTGGTTTCTTTCCCTGCACCCAATGTAAGTTGTGCACCTGTGTGCTTTGGGCTGATTCAGTCATGTACCCATTGTCTAATCAGTCTACAATCTGCTTGTAGGCACAGATGGCGTGCCGGGGACTCGTGTGCAGATGTTGTAATTTCTTGCAGGTTGGTTAAACATGAGTTGGCCTTTACTAGATGACCATGTCATGTTTCTTATTCCACTACATCCTTGAATGAACCTTTCACCTTGCTCATGTCAGTGTGGGGATTAGGCCTGTTCTGGTTTTTGTTCATGAACAGCGGTGTAGCTTCTACTTGTGCTTGATGTTGCGCAATGTTTTCATGTTTCATATTTACAGTAGTACATATATGTTATGCATGTCCTACAACATTCCCCCCTCTAGTTGCCTTTGGTACCAGGTAATACATGTTGCCTTGAGAGTCCACTACTTGTGTTGGTTTCCTAATTGAAAACATCCTTCCCGCCTTAGTGCCTATTCTCCTCACACATGGTAGTATTGCCTACATTACACAGATTAGCAAGTTCACACTCATTGGTAACAGAGCCCCCAACAGTCCTGCCATCCAGGATGGCAGTGCTGAAAACCCATCACTAACCCAACTAAATGGAGCACCTTCTTCATCTATCATTTTAGTGTATACATTTTGCAGTGCCTGCAAAGCTTCTGACAAAGTTCCATTCTCTGCGTCATTTGCTGGAGTTCTTATAGATACCCGCTTTCATGGCTGTCATAATGTCCAATACATAACAGTGTTGTAGCACCATTATCCTTAGGGCATGCAGTTCTTCCTTTATTGCATTGAAGCCTTCATTTATTGAGTTAATTACATTGAAGAGTTCCTATCTTATGATCCGGAGCCAACAAGCAGTTGCCTTATCTTGGACAAAGGATAAGATGCTCTCAAAGAAAAAGTCATCATTGAACAACCGGAACTCCTGAGGGATTTCATTCCAGGTGCTGCAGTTCTCTTCCTTTGGTTGTGGTGTAACAAGGTTGTTGACAAAACCAAGTCCTACACAGGGTCCCTAAACCTATACGGAGAGAGATATAGGGAAAATTACCACAAGTAACTAGTGTATCGCTCTCCAGAGACTCAGAACAATCAGCTCAGTCCGTGAAGGACAGAGACTGAACAATCACTGATTAATCTTTAATTCTTTAATACCAATCCAAGTTTATTTACAGTATTTATATATATTTACACAATCATATATATTCATGGAAACATCGATAATTTGAACCCCCCTTCCCCTACTCTATTACACTGATACAGACAAACAAAACCATAGACAAATAAGACCATAGACACATTCACTATACACAACACCATATATCACAAACAAATACAACGTGACATTAGATAACATTAAGATGCATAGTATTATCAATTTGTAAATACAGCTTGTAACTGATTGACATCAATAATGTTCTCTCAGTGAAGAAAAGAAAGTTCCTTGTTGGAATGGATGTTATAAAAATCCGTCCTAGTAACGCCAGTTCGGTTCTTCCCTGACGCCACTCAATCCAGTAGATGTGAAAAATAAGGTTTATTTCCAGTACGTAGTAACCACTTCAATCATGTGCCACAGAACTTGCCGTTAGAAATACAGTTTAATTCTAATCCATCTCATTCACTTCAATCATATACCATCGAATTTGCTGACGCGCGTTTCGGTGGACTTATCCATCAAGGTAAATCCCCCTTGTTTCCAGCCACCTTCATCAGGGCAATCAATCCTCGTTCGTGTGTACAATCTTCTCTTCAAATTGAGCATCTATTTGAAATCATAACAAAGCCAATGTTAAAATGCCTAAATATAAACCTTACAAATAATATGTAGTTTGTTCAATCATACACCCGACAAGGATCAGTGAAATTGTGGAAACACAACCGAAAAACCAATGCTCCAAAACACCCACTTGTCTTATAAATGAAAAAGTTCAAACCACCAAGTGATAAAAAAAGAACAGATATACTGAAAAAGAAACAGCCAAACAAAAATGCTTACCAAATACCCAACTTGGCCCGGTTCATTTCCTATTTAATTGTGAGGGACTGCAAGTATTGGCACTACGCGTAAACACAAGAAGCGAGAACCACGCTGTAATAAATCTTTACCGATTATTGCTGAGCCGCTTTTAAAATGCCACCGCGCCCTCTGCAAAATCAACCCCAAATCTGAACTTACCTAGTCCTCCTTGTAACGGGGAATAGCCTCATGGGGAGTTGGGCCTGGCAATATTGATGCAGGCAATGTGCATTCCTCCGTTATTTAAGAACGCCATAAACCTGCTACCCCGATGAGTATCTTAGACATAGAAAAAGGACGTCTGTATAGCGTCCTAACTGGTCTACAACACGGCGGCCATCTTGGCATGGAACAAATAAGCCTTGTGCAACAATAAAATGCACATAGGCTATGCTGACTAAACTGGCCACTACCAACCTCAGTCAGAACCATTAACATCAATGAGTGGGCATATTTTCAAAAATGCAAGGAGAGGTGTAAAATTAATGATAATCCAAATGAGAAAATTTACAGAATATTGGGGGTCATTACAACATTGGCGGTATAAGGCGCTTACCGCCGTGCAGAAGACCACCAATACACCGCGGCGGCGGTGGTAGACTGCCACAGTTATTATGACACACATCACGGAATCCGCCGAAATTCAGACACCCACACAACACCGCCACACCAAAGGTCAGCGATAAACATGCGGAAACAAATCCTCCACCTCCACGCCAACAGAAACACGCCCATGCTATTACGACCCACGAATCCACGCGGCGGTCTTTCAACCGCGGTATTCCATTGGCGGTACACACCGCCGCGCTCAAAATACACACACATCTACAAAACACTGCCACATTGGACAGTTCCAAATGCACACACCTGATACACATCCAAACAACACTCCCACACACCCAACACAATATAAAACACACACCCACATCACCCACAAACCCCTACAACCAGAAATTCTCAGAGAAGGCCAGAGAGAGAGCACAGCTATTGACAACCCCATCACACAGAGGCACACAACACCATCACCCACACAACATCCACGCACAAAACACCACATACCACTACACTCACCACACTCATCACCACTTACACCACCCCACACCTCACACACACCACCCCATGTCACGCCAAAGACACCCCCGCTTCTCCGAGGAGGAGCTCAGGGTCATGTTGGAGGAAATCGTACGGGTAGAGCCACAGCTATTTGGCTCACAGGTACAGCACACATCAATAGCCAGGAAGATGGAGTTATGGTGCAGAATAGTGGACAGGGTGAACGCCGTGGGACAGCACCCAAGAAATAGGGAGGATATCAGGAAGAGGTGGAACGACCTACGGGGGAAGGTGCGTCCCACGGTATCCAGGCACAACATCGCAGTGCAGCGGACTGGCGGCGGACCCCCACCTCCTCCCCCACAACTAACAACATGGGAGGAGCAAGTCTTGACCATCTTGCATCCTGAGGGCCTCGGAGGAGTCGGTGAAGGATGGGACACTGGTAAGTCAAATCTTAACTATCACATCCCCCACCCTACCTGCATGCTATCACACACCCCCACCCTCACACCCTCCCTTATCACCCCAAATCCTCACTAATCTACCCTTAACACAAACCACCCATCCCAACACCAAGCCCTGCATGACACGACTAAGCATGGGCACCCCTCACTAAAGCATGCTCACTGCACATACCCAGAACACCCCCCAACCATCATCACACAAGCCCCCACACAGGAATGCTTGCACTGGGGTACACAAACACCCACCCATTGCACACCATGAAACACACACATGCAATAATCATGTTCTCATACCCCTGCAGGAACCCAAAGGACCGTCACCACACCAGAGGGTCCAGACAACACCACTCCACCCTCAGAAGAGGCCCACAGTGACGACAGCAGCTCTGCCCCACTGGATCTTGATGACCAGCCCGGACCATCGTGGGCCTCCGGACAGTCGGTTCCCCCTGCCCAGCCACAGCCCAACACCGAGCTGCCACCCTCTAGTAACACCAGCACAGCACCCACCCAGCGGGCCCAAACCTCCCTACCCAGGACAGGTCAATCAGCGGTGTGTCCACCACTACAGGGCACCCAGGCTAACCCACCACCCCAACAACAACAGGGACCTGGGGGCAGTGGTAGTGGGCACACGGTCCAGGGGACGGAGGCACAGGAACACAGGGGAACTGGGAGGGCTGCTGTGCGACAGAGGGAGGACAGGCCAAGGGAACCAACTCTCCACAAGGCCCTCTCCTCCATCATGGGAGCATACCACCACTCCCAGGAGACGATGGCGACGGTCCTGGACAAGTTGCAGGAGACCCTGCGCCTGCAGGAGGAGCAGTATTTGGGGTTCAGGGAGGAGCTCAGGACCATCGGCTCCGCCCTGGGCACCATCGTAGGGGTGCTGACGGACATTCAAAAGACCTTGAGGGACACTGTGGCACTCCAAGGGGCCCCTGACACTAGCATGGGCGATGAACTGCCCACCACCTCCGCCGGCGCTAGTGGACAGGACGCCCCGCCACAGGACCACCACACCAGCACCCCACCCCCTGCAGACGGACAACCACCACGCAAGCGGTCCCTGAGATCCAGGAACAGGACAGAGCAAGATGGCAAGACCCCCGCCAGGAAATAAGACCACCCTGATTGTCCTCCCACTGTCCCACTTTGTTACCCTGTCCATATTCGAACTGCCCCAGCTCCACTTCCTATGCCAAGATGGGCAGTGCACCTGTGAGACTAATAGACTGGACTCTGCCATGGACATTCCTCCACCATCACCCATCACCATTTTACAACCCCCCCTTCATTTTTTGAGCACTTAAATAAACACCCTTGAAACACCAAAAAATCTGGAGACAGTCTATGATTTGGTACTTTGTATTATCAATCACAGTGTCATAATGGGTTACCCATTGTAAGGCTAACATACCTATGTCACACATCACAAGCCCTTGAAGGATGCAAGCAGTTGACACGTAGGTTACCACACTTGTGAAACTGAAATGGAAGGGTACAACTCAATTAACAAATAGTGAGTGAAATGTAGGTACAGGATAGAGGTAGACGTGTGAAAGTTAATGTAATGTTAAACCAGAAAATGTTCTCACCTGTGTGTCACTGGAAATATTGCTGTATGACTGAATCCCTGTTGTCGTTTTCTTCTTCCTCAGCTTCATCCTCATCACTGTCCACAGGCTCCACAGGCTCCACAGCTGCTACAACACTGTCATCTGGATCATCCTCCTGCAGAAAAGGCACCTGGCGTCGCAATGCCAAATTATGGAGCATGGAGCAGGCGATGATGATGTCGCACACCTTCTTCGGTGAGTATAATAGGGATCCACCTGTCATATGGAGGCACCTGAACCTGGCCTTAAGGAGGCCTAAGGTGAGTTCGATAACCCTCCTAGTCCGCCCATGGGCATCATTGTACCGTTCCTCTGCCCTGGTCCTGGGATTCCTCACTGGGGTCAATAGCCAGGAAAGGTTGGGGTAACCAGAGTCCCCCAATAGCCATACACGGTGCCTCTGGAGTTGACCCATCATATAAGGGATGCTGCTATTGCGCAGGATGTAGGCGTCATGCACTGAGCCAGGGAACATAGCATTTACCTGCGAGATGTACTGGTCTGCCAAACAGACCATCTGGACATTCATAGAATGATAACTCCTCCTGTTCCTGTACACCTGTTCACTCCTGCGGGGGGGACCAGAGCTACATGGGTCCCATCAATGGCACCTATGACGTTGGGAATATGTCCAAGGGCATAGAAGTCACCTTTCACTGTAGGTAAATCCTCCACCTGAGGGAATATGATGTATCTCCTTACGTGTTTCAGCTGGGCAGACAACACTCTGGACAAGACGTTGGAAAACATAGGCTGGGACATCCCTGATGCCTTGGCCACTGTTGTCTGAAATGACCCACTTGCAAGGAAATGGAGCACTGACAGCACCGGCACGTCAGGGGGATTCCAGTCGGATGGCGGATCGGTGACATCAGGTCTGGCTCCAACTGGGTACATAGTTCCTGGATAGTGGCACGATAAAACCTGTAGGTGACGATGACATGTCTTTCTTCCATTGTCAACAGGTCCACCAGCGGTCGGTACACCGGAGGATTCTGCCATCTTCTCATATGTCCCAGCTGACGGTGCATACGAAGGAAAACAGCGAAGAACCAGTCAGTAATCCTCCAGGTATGTACCCACTGTTACACACAAGACTACACCAGACACAAAACCCTTCCTGTACGTGTGTTGAGTGTAGGCCTAGCTATGTGTGACGCAGTAGTAAATGAAGCCATGTCGGCCCATGAAATGGCGGCTGCCTGACCTCTAAACTGGGACAATGGGATTGTGGGGTAACTTGCACACCGTCGCGGTAGGTGGTCGTAGACCGTGGCGCAATGCTGCATTGGTTAACAGTGGACCCTATGGGTCCCAGGAGCCAATGAACAGGTGCGCTGGCGGTGATGATGCGCACCGCCGCGGACGTCACCGCCATTTTCTATCTGTTCACTCACTAGATACCTGACCTTCGACAGGAGAGGACCTACACTGCTAGTGCTGCTGTGACCTTGGTCTGGAAGCGACGATGGCTGCTGCGTCTGGGGAAAGGGCCCCTGCCTTCACTGCACAGGAGTTGCAGAAACTTGTGGATGGGGTCCTCCCCCAGTACACGCTACTCTACAGTCCTCCAGACCAACAGGTTAGTACACAGGGAGCACGTTGTATGGGCTAGGCCTGGGTGGAGAGGGCTGGGTGGAAGAGGGAAGGGGGCAGAGTACATAGAACAGTTATGCATGGGAATGAATGGGCCACATGGCCAGAGTAGGGAGGGGGCCACTCACATTGACGGTGCAGTTGGTAATGACTGTACCTCTTCCCTTGTGCATGTCATGTAGGTCAGTGCCCACCAGAAGAGGGACATTTGGCGTGCCATCGCCAAGGAGGTCCGGACCCTGGGGGCCCACCAGAGACAGGGCACACACTGCCGTAAGAGATGGGAGGACATTCGCCGCTGCAGCAAGAAGACGGCAGAGGCTCAGCTGGGGATGGCCTCCCAACGTGGGAGGGGGGCCCGTCGCACCTTGACCCCCCTGATGTTTCGGATCCTGGCGGTGGCCTACCCGGAGTTGGATGGGCGCTTGAGGACATCACAGCAGACACAAGGGGGTGAGTACAACCTCATTCCGCGGACTTTGCGTGCAGTGTAGGGGTCTGGGTGGGGGAGGTGGGCTGTGGGTGTCCCTAGGCCAGGGCGAATTGGGTAGGCAAGGCCCCTCCGTAATGTAGGCCATGTGGCACTCTACCCCACCTCGCCAGAGTGCCAAGTTGAGGTATAGTTGCCCCTGTGGCATCCATGTGCGCAGATGTCCACCATTGCCATGAAGGCCATATCCCAGAAATTGCATGTGCAGAGGGCAGGAGCACGGCGTAATGCAGGGGGCTGCTGCGTCTGTCTTGTCTGCCAATGGTAGCGGAATGCCATGCACTAAAACTCTCTTTCTTCTGTCTCCCCCCCTTTTTCCTGCTCTCCCTGTCCTTTTGTACATCAGCATCATCAGGCGGAGGTACAGTGGCACCGGAGCACGAGGGAGCTGTATCCCACATGGCCATGGAGGGCCACACCACAGACTTTGAATGCACCAGTGGGACGGAGGGCGAGGGGAGCTTCACGTCGGCCACCGGATCACCAACCAGCGACACGGACTCGTCCGCCGATGGGAGCTCCCCTGTGGTGGCAGCACCATCTGTGCGCCCCACTTCTACAGGTACAGCCGCCACCTTCCCTACCAGCACTGCCTTCCCAGCAGCCCCTCAGCGTTCGCCCCGTGCCCGCTCACCCAGGAGGGTGGGCATCACCTTTGCCCCAGCCACCTCAGGCCCAGCCCCAGTCACCCCTGCTGCCTTCAGTGAGGAGGCCATTGACCTCCTCAGGTCACTCACTGTTGGGCAGTCTACCATTGTGAATGCCATCCAGGGTGTAGAACGAGAGTTGCAACACGGTAATGCATTCCTGGAGGGCATTCATTCTGGTCAGGCAGTCCTTCAGCGAACCCTGCAATCTCTGGCCTCAGCACTGATGGCAGCCATTGTCCCTGTGTCCAGCCTCCCCCTCCAACTTCCTCCACCCAGACCCAATCTCCTGTACCCCAGCCCATCCCAAGCACACCTACAGACCAGCATGCACACAAGTCAACACACACAAGTAGCTCAAGCAAGCATAGGCACCACACACACCACAGGCACTCACGCAAGCCTCACCCACATACATACACAGCAACATCCACTGTCTCCACTGTGTCCCTCTCCTCCTCTTCTCTCTCCTCCCTCCCAGTCTAGTCTACACACACACCTGCATGCACCACATCTACAGGCACTAGGACTCGCACCAGGACACCCAGCACCACAAGCCGCTCACCTGCACTCACCACCTCCACTGCCATTTACACGTCCCCTGTGTCCTCTCCCAGTGTGTCTGTGACGCCCCCTCCCAAAGTACACAAACGCCGGCAATCACTCACCCAACATCCATCCACCTCACGACAGCCTCCAGTACCTGCACCTGCACCCAAAACACCTAAAGTGACACCTCCTACAACCACCTCCTCTTCCTCCACTCCCAGAACCCCTCCAGCTACCCATCCCAGTGTTCGTCAGAAACTGTCCCTATGTCAAATTGACCTTTTTGCCCCCACCCCTCCCTCCAATTCATCAGTCCTGTCGTAGAGCCTCAGCCAAAAAGCCTCCGATACCAGTGGTGCCTGTTCAAGGTTTGTGGAGTGCACCGGCCACCAGGGCAGGAAGTAGGTCCCGGAGCCAAGGCACTGGCAGCCCAGCCCTGTAAAGGCTCCAAAATTGGAGAGTGGATAACGGGACCGTGTTAAGACTCCTGGTGGGACAACAAGTGACATGGGTTCGAAGGGGATTGGTGAGTCAGCTGTAACTCCAACAAAGGTGGGGAAGGTCCAGAGGAAGTCTGCCCAGCCTGTTGTGAGTGTCACAGTGGAGAAGTGCGCCATCATTTCCGGCGGTCCAGACACAACCGCCAGCACCGTCGTCACTGGTCAGGAGACCACCGCCACCGCCGGAGTCACAGCCCAGGAGGGCCCAAGTATCGTCACTGGTCCAGCAACCACCGCCAGAGTCACAGCCCAGGAGGGCCGAAGTATCGTCACTGGTCAGGAGACCACCGCCACCGCCGGAGTCACAGCCCAGGAGGGCCCAAGTATCGTCACTGGTCCAGAAACCACCGCCAGAGTCACAGCCCAGGAGGGCCCAAGTATCGTCACTGGTCCAGAAACCACCGCCAGAGTCACAGCCCAGGAGGGCTGAAGTATCGTCACTGGTCAGGAGACCACCGCCACCGCCGGAGTCACAGCCCAGGAGGGCCCAAGTATCGTCACTGGTCCAGAGACCACCGCCACCGCCGGAGTCACAGCCCAGGAGGGCCCAAGTATCGTCACTGGTCCAGAGACCACCGCCAGAGTCACAGCCCAGGAGGGCCCAAGTATCGTCACTGGTCCAGAGACCACCGCCGGAGTCACAGCCCAGGAGGGCCCAAGTATCGCCACTGGTCAGGAGACCACCGCCGGAGTCACAGCCCAGGAGGGCCCAAGTATCGTCACTGGTCCAGAGACCACCTCCAGAGTCACAGCCCAGGAGGGCCCAAGTATCGTCACTGGTCCAGAGACCACCGCCAGAGTCACAGCCCAGGAGGGTCCCGGATGCCACATCCCCGCTGGGCAATGATGGAACGTCATGCCACCCACCAATGCTCATTGTAGAGAACGTCATGCCACACACCAATGCCCAGTGTAGAGATCGTCATGCCACACACCAATGTCCGTATCAGAACCGCCATGGCAAAGCACCGCTGAACAGTCCATAGACCGCCCTGGCAAAGCACCGCTGAACAGAGCAAAGACCGCCATGGCAAAGCACCGCTGAACAGGGCAAAGACCGCCATGGCAAAGCACTGCTGAACAGTCCAGAACCGCCATGGCAAAGCACCGCTCAACAGGGCAAAGACCGCCATGGCAAAGCACCGCTGAACAGTCTGGAACCGCCATGGCAAAGCACCGCTGAACAGGGCAAAGACCGCCATGGCAAAGCACCGCTGAACAGTCCAGAACCGCCATGGCAAATCCCCGCTGAACAGTCCATAGACCGCCATGGCAAAGCACCGCTGAACAGTCCATAGACCGCCCTGGCAAAGCACCGCTGAACAGGGCAAAGACCGCCATGGCAAAGCACCGCTAAACAGGGCAAAGACCGCCATGGCAAAGCACCGCTGAACAGTCCATAGACCGCCATGGTAAAGCACCACTGAACAGTCCATAGACCGCCATGGCAAAGCACCGCTGAACAGGGCAAAGACCACCATGGCAAAGCACCGCTGATCAGTGCAGAACCGCCATGGCAAAGCACCACTGAACAGTCCAAAGACAGCCATGGCAAAGCACCGCTGAACAGGGCAAAGACCGTCATGGCAAAGCACCGCTGAACAGTCCATAGACCGCCATAGCAAAGCACCGCTGAACAGGGCAAAGACCGCCATGGCAAAGCACCGCTGAACAGGGCAAAGACCGCCAATGCAAAGCACCGCTGAACAGGGCAAAGACCGCCATGGCAAAGCACCGCTGAACAGGGCATGCACCGTGTAGGAATGAAAAGGCCGCCACATCAGGCATCCTTCTCCCATGTGCAGCTGGGACAGTGACCAGCCATGAACTTTCAAGGGGAGACTCATCCAGTCTGGGCACCAGTCCCCCCCAGTACCAGTAGAGAACTGCATCTACTTGAGAGACTGTGGCTTTGCACTCCCCATGATGGCACATTGGGCAAGCCACCCACTGTAGAGACTTGAGAGACTGTGGCCTTGCACTCCCCAGGATGGCACAGTGGGCAACCCACCCACTGGAGAGACTTGAGAGACTGTGGCTTTGCACTCCCCAGGATGGCACAGTGGGCAACCCACCCACTGTAGAGACTTGAGAGACTGTGGCTTTGCACTCCCCAGGATGGCACAGTGGGCAACCCACCCACTGGAAAGACTTGAGAGACTGTGGCTTTGCACTCCCCAGGATACATCAATGGGCATGGAGCCCCGTCGTGGATGTGGCTTCGCATTCATCTGGCTGAGGTGCCCCCCCTTCCCTTCCCCCTGAGGTGCCTGTAGTGTTTCTATCTGATGCCCCGGCAGTGTTCTCTCCGATTTTGGTCAGGTATAGTTTGTGGGCCTCGCCCATGCATTTTTGGACTGTTGGTGCACGGACATTGTTGTGTACATATCTGCACTACTTCTCGGATTGTATGTGTAAATAAGAGTGATTTTGAGATATATATATCTGTATATTTTTGTATGACATGTATATTGGCACATTAAAATGTTTGACCGAATTTCGCATTGTCTTTTCATTCTTCCGGGGGGATTGTGGGTTGTTACTGTGACTGGAAGTCTTCCTGATGCTGTACCATGCAATGGCTGCCCAGGAGCACCAACACCGTCAGGGACGACAACGGTGAGTACAGCCACCTAGCACACAAGGGAGGGAGTGGAGAGTGACACACACAGGCACAACACACACCATACACACACACCACACACCCAGAACAATCTGCAGAGTTAACAACAAAAACATCAGCCAGAAGTAAAGAAAGTCAAGACACATACCTTAGGTCCAACCTCTGTATTTCGCTGGACCTGCACACACAATAACTGAGACAACTATATACAAAGGGCCATTGCCAGTCCAATGTCAGCCATTAGCCACAGGGCAACGTCCTAGGCCCAACTTGACTCTTCACATCCTAGTCACTCCACTGGGCAGGGGC
Source organism: Pleurodeles waltl (assembly GCF_031143425.1). Classification (NCBI taxonomy): domain Eukaryota; kingdom Metazoa; phylum Chordata; class Amphibia; order Caudata; family Salamandridae; genus Pleurodeles; species Pleurodeles waltl. The sequence goes on from NC_090440.1 coordinate 1,556,149,829, forward strand.
ATCATGGAGATAGTAGGCAGGCACCTCAGGGGGCAGGTGGGTGGGGGAGGTGGGGGGTTTCTTCTTGGGAGATGGATCATTGGGCTTGGGTTTGGGAGGGGGCAGGTCCTTGCCCTTCTGTCTTGAGGGCAAAGGAGTGGCCTTGGGAGAGGTGTCTGGAGTGCCACCCTTCTTCACCTTAGTGGCAAGAGTACTTCTTGGGGGAGGAACAGGAGTCGATTTGGAGCTGGAGGTACTGGGCTGGGAGGGTGGGACTTTTCTCTTACGGGCTAGATGGGGGAAGGGGGAGGGAAGAGATCAAGGCACGAAAGGAAAATCTTCTTAGGGCCATTGGGGCGGGTTGTGGAAGGAGGTATGGGAGTGGAGGTAGAGGGAGTGGTTGGAGGAGGAGATGTGCTAGACGTACAGGTGTATGGACAGTGTGCGTGTGTGAGGTGGATGGCTGTTTATAGGTCTGAGTGGGAGCGTTTGTGTGTCTTTGGAGGGGCAGACAGGATGGGGAGGACAAACAGGACGTGTGAATGGATGTTGTGGTGGTGTCTGCAAGTGAGTTGGGTGTGCTGCATGAGGTGGTGAAGGTGATGACTGTGCATGTGGTGTGTGGGGTGCATGTCTGCAGGTCTGCTGTTGTGACTGTGGGCAAGGCTGTACAGGTGGCAGGATCTGGGACTTTTGATGCAGTTCATGCAGGTGTGAGTGTTGATGTGATGGAGGGAAAAGGAGGAGGGGGAGACAGTGTAGGCAGTGGCTGTGGTTGTGTGGGCATCTGTGTGTTGGCTGTGTGTGTGCTTGTGGAGTGAAGTGTGGTTTCTGTGTTTGTCTGTGCGAGTCCTGTTGTTTTAGGTGCATCCTTGTCAGAATTTGTGCATGGGATGGGTTGGGGGAGAGGAGACAGGGACTGGGAAGAGGTAGTTGGATGGGGCACAGAAGAAACAGGGACACTGGCTGCCGTCAGGCAGGAGACAAGAGCCTGAAATGATCTCAGTAGGGCCGCAAAGCCACTGTGAATGCCCTCCAGTAAGGCATTGCTGCATCTGGGATGCCAGCCCCTGGATGGCATTTACTATTGTTGACTGCCCTACAGAGATGGCTCTCAGGAGGTCAATAGCCTCCTCACTGAGGGCAGCAGGGCTGACTGGGGCAGGGCCTGAGGTGCCTGGGGTGAAGGAGACACCTACCCTCCTCGGTGAGCGGGCATGGGCAATTGGGTGTGGGGATACTAGGAGGGTGGTGCTGGTATGGGGGTGGCAGAAGATGAAGTAGCTGGGGTGCTCCCAGAGGGGTCCGCTACCACCAGGAAGCTTCCATTGGAGGAGGAATCAGAGTCAGTTGTATTAGCTCCAGTCTCCCCTGTGATGCTCCTCTTACCGTCAGTGGAATCTGCCTCTTGGGTCCAAGGGGGCTGCGGCTCCCTCACTCACCGGTGCTCCTGCTCCTTCACCAGATGATGCTAATGGACACATGGACAGGATGAAAAAAGGAGAGAGAGGGAGGAGAAAGAAAGGGAGCACAGGGTCAATCACAGCACTATCAGCACAGATGGCATACAGATCACAGTCACTCACTGGGACTAAGATTGGACAGTATGGACCACAGTGACAAACCATTGCCTAGGTACCACATCAAATGGGAACCTAAACACCACCATCTGCACACCTACCGGGATCAACTAAGCCCTGTCAGCCATGGCAAGCTAGCTACCTAGCAATACCAAAAATACATACCGCCCTACATAGCTAAGCAGGCCCACGCAGGAATGTCTAAACCAGCATATTGGGGCATCCACTAACTAGAACCGTGCACCCAAACCCCATGCCAGGCAACAAATAATGAATACCACACACACTGTACTCAGCCCCTTGTGGCTGTGGTGCTGCCTCAAGCGCCCATCCAACTCAGGATTGGCCACCGCCAGTATGCAGGCTATTAGGGGGGTCAGGCTCCGACAGGCACCCCTCCCTCATTGGGAGGCCGTCCCCAGTCTTATGGGCCCAGCGTCTCAGGTCCTCCCACCGTTTTTTGCAGTGGGTGCTCTGCCAGCCATGGACCCCGAGGGTCTGCACGTCCTTGGCAATGGCATGCCAAAACCCCTTCTTCTGATGGGTGCAGACCTGCAGAAGAAACACAGACATAAGTACACCATGAACCATACAATCCAGCCTGTCACACAATTGGCCTACATACTGCGTTTGCCCCTCATCAAGCACACACATGACCCGTACCTCTGCATTGACATTGCCTACAGCAATACCACCCCCAAATGACACACTGCTAGCACACACATTCATTGACATGCAGCCATGTCGCATGCAACGTACCCATGATGTTCTCACCTGTTGGTCTGGAGGCCCATACAACTGCCCATACAGGGGTAGGCCCCCCATCTATGAGCCTCTTTAACGAGTCACCATCGGCGTTGATCATTATTGGTTCCCATACTCCTTAGAGCCCCAAGTTATCCAATAAGGAATGCACGGCGATGCAGACCACCTCCCACCATGATGCCTAACGCCAGTAGAGTGAGGTCACTTCCACCTATACCTGCTTACAGGACAGGCGGTTGCCATTTCCTACTGCTATTACTCATGTTTTGAATTAATATGTGCGTCATTGGTGTTGACTGTACACACCTAGATAATTCTAGTATCCTACAAACATGCATGCTCTGTGTACTCTAATATTGTGTGCCCATAGGTCCTGTTGTCATACCCATTTTACTTTTGGCTCACTTAGATACCAACCACTGCAGAGGAATAGGAGGAGGAGGCAAGCACCCGTTTACAGATCCCTTGTGGACTTGGCTACTCTGGAGGAAGGCGCATCATACTCACCTATCATCTGGACAGGGCCACAATCACAGAGCTGTGTGCACAATTGGAGTCTGATCTGCTACCTGCTATCCGTTGTACCACAGTAATTCCCCCTCTTGTGCAGGTACTGTCAATGCTCCATTTCCTGCCAAATGGTTCTTTCCAGGTGACTGTGGTCTTGGCTGCAGGAATGTCTCAGCCAATGTTCTTGATTGTGCTTGGAATGGTTTGGGCTGTCTTCTCAAGCAGCTGTGCAGCTACATCGCATTTCCCCAGATTGATGATTTGCCCACTGTGAAGGCTTGATTCATGCAATGGGACGCATACCACATATCATCGGGCCGTTGATGGGACCCATTTTGCCTTGGTACCTCCCAGGACAAATGAACAGGTGTACAGGAATAGGAAGAGTTTCCACTCTCTTAATGTTCAGATGGTATGCCTTGCTGACCAGTACATCTCCCACGTCACTGCCAAGTATCCTGGATCTGTGCATGATGCCTTTGCCTTGAGAAAAAGCAGCGTCCCACAGGGGATGGCACAACTACAGAGGCACAGAGTGCGGCTCATAGATGAGTTTGAGTTCCCACCCAATGTATGCCAGTGTATTCCTACTGGAGTCATACCCCAGCCATTATGCATGGCTAATGTGTGTCCCTCACTTCTTCCAGGTGACTCCGACTACTAAAACCCCTCCTGGCTGTTGACCCCTGTCAGGAATCCTAGAAATCGGTACAATGATGCTCATGGTGTACCAGGAGGATTGTGGAGCGTACCTTCGGTCTCCTGAAAGCCAAGTTCAGGTGCCTCCATTTGACAGGTGGATCCCTATGCTACTCCCCTGAGAAGGTCTGCCAGATTGTGGTGGTCTGCTGCATGCTGCTCAATTTGGCTCTCAGACACCATGTGCCCTATCTGCAGGAGGAGGGAGCTGACAATGCACCTGTGGCAGCAGTGGACACTGAGGACAGTGAGGATGAGGAAGAGGAAGAGGAGGAGGATGTGAACAACAGGACACATATCATTCAGCAGTACTTCCAATGACACTCAGGTACGACTGTTGATCTATGCATGTCTCCATTTAAGTAATGTACGGTGTGGCTGTAGTATTATGCCAGTCACTACCTTTGTATCCCAATTGACTGTCACCTATGCCTTCCCTTATTGCAGATGTTGGTGTGGTTACAACAGTGTACTGATGTGATGACTACAGACTGCTGATACACATTTGTTGGATGGATTCACACATTACAGGACATTTGCACAGGATCATGCAGTTCAATACAGTTCACTACATTGCACATTTCGTTCTGATAAAACACTATTACTCAAGTTGTGTAAAAGGGTGTTTATTTGTAAACAAGATATTCAATGTAAAGTGCTATAGAGCGAGGTGATGGCTTGGAATAGTCCAATGTAGTGGGCCAGTCTTTTTGTAGCACAGGTCCACTGTCCAAGGGGCCAGAGGAAGAGGAGCAACGACAGTCCAAAGTTAACAAGGTGATTCAGTGGAACACAAGGCAGAAATTCTGGAGGGGCTCATTTCCTGGGAGTGGTCTTAGCAACTGTGTCTGGTGTGTTTCTGGGTCAAAGGTAATGTTTGTCGGGTGGTTCACCTTCTGCAGGGGGAGGGGTGTTGGTGGCCTGTGGGTCCTCTGGCAGGCCCTCCTGTCCACTAACTGCAGTAGATGTGGAGGGCTGGTCAGTGCAGTGGCTAGTAGTAGGGGCCCGCTGGTGTTCTGCATACTCCTGCATGATGTTCGCCATGTCACTCAGGACCCCTGCAATGGAGGCCATGGTGGTATTCAAGCAGTGCAATTGTTACATGACCTCCTGCTGGTGTTCCCCCTGCAGCTTCTGGTTCTCCTGCATGATGTTGAGCACCTGACTAATCCTGTCCTGGGATTGTTGGTATGCCTCCAGGACATTTGTGAGTGCTTCCTGGGCAGTCCGTCCCCTGGGCCTGTCCTCCTCCTGGCACACAGCTGTCCTCCGACTGTCCCTAGCACCCTGTGCCTGTGTCCACTGAACGGTGTGCCCACTCCCACTTACACCAGGACCCTCATTGTCTTGCCTGTGTGGTGTCGACTCGGGTCCCTGTACAGGTGGGCAAACTTGATGTGTCCTGGGGACAGAGGTTTGGGGGAGTTGGCTGGCTTTTGTGGTGTTTGAGTCTGACGGGGGGCCTGTGGTGGACTGGCTGTAGGATGTGGTAGACGACTGACCAGTGGTCCCTGATGGGCAAAGGAGTTCATCCAGATCGAGACCTCCAGAGCTGCTGTCATCACTGAGGGCATCTTCTAGTGAGGGACTGGGTTGCTGTGACACCTCCCTGCCACTGACATTGGCTGGGTCACCTATGGGGATGAAAGTGATTTTTTAGGGTAATTGTCTGTGACATATTCTTCATTTCTAGCTTTCCAAATGATATTGCTGTTGTCCTCCCACCTTTGGTAGTGTATGGTGATGTATTGTGGAATTGGTAGTTCCCCATGCTGTCCAGCCATCAGTGGTGGGTGTGCATGAAGAGCTGGGAGGGATGTGCTTGCAGTGCGTATGGCATGCAGGGGGGACATTTATGTGTGGTTATTGGGGTAGTGCACTGCGGGGAAAAGAGTGGGGTGTAGGGGGTGAGAGAGTGGGTTGGTGGTAGGTTGTTAATGGTGACTCACCAGTGCCCAGTCCTCCAGCTACTCCAGTCAGTCCCTCAGGATGCAGGATTGCTAAGACTTGCTCCTCCCATGTTGTCAGCTTTGGGGGAGGAGGTGGGGGTCCACCACCAGTCCTCCTGATGGCGAGCTGGTGCCTTGCTGCCATGGAACACACCTTCCCCGTAGGTCATTCCATTTCTTCTGAATGTCATCCCTTGTGCGCAGATGTTGTCCCACGGCATTCACCTAGTCCACGATTCTCTGCCATAGCTCCATCTTCCTGGCGATGAAGATCTGCTGTACCTGAGCTCCAAACAGCTGTGGATCTACCCTGACTAGTTCCTTCCCCATGACCCACAACTCCTCATCAGTGAAATGGGGATGCCTTTGTGGGGACATGGGTATTGTGCGGTGTGTGTCTTGTGCAGAGGGTGGTGAGTGATATGGTGGGGTGTGTGGTGTGTGGTGCATGACGGATGTATGGATAGTTGTGGTATGTGTGTGCAGTTTTTTCTGGGATTGGTGTGGCAAGGTGTATCAGTCTTCTCATGTTTGCAAAGGTTTGTGGGTGATATGGGGGATGTTTTATAGTGTTGTTGTTTGTGGGGGGGGTGTGGGTTTTTTGTTCTGTGCAACGTTGTCTTGTTTTTGGGTGGCCATTTCAGCCAAAGCAGTGCGTACCGCTAATGGTTTACCGCTGTTGAATGTCCGCTGTGGAAATTTGTGGGTCATTATTTGAAGGGCGTTGTTTTGGTGGCGTGATAGTATGGGTGCTAGTTCTGACAGTTTATCGCGTTCATTGGGTCTGGCGGATTTGTGGTTGTGGCTGGTTTCTGTCGGTTTTGTGTGTGTATGTCATGAATTGGCTGACTGATGTTCGCCTCTGCAGCGTTATGTTGGCGGCAGTCACCGCTGCGGTATTCGGAATTTACCACCAATGTCACAATGAGGGCCATAGTGTCTCATTTACACTGTTTCTCTGTAAGACTGCAAACCATTATGTCATTGACATATTGAAACAGAGTGCTGTCACATTGAAAATTTGACAGTTCATTTTTTATTGCTCTGTTGAACACGCTGGGGGACTCACAATACCCTTGGGCAAATAAGAGTATAAATACTGAGCCCTGTGATATGAGAAAGCTGTCAGATAGTGGCTATCCGGATGGAGAGGAATGCTGAAGAAGGCATTCTTAAGGTCAGTGACTGAAAAATACCTGGTGTGCTACGGGATGTTTGTCAGGCTGATGGTGGGGTCTGGTACAATGGGGAATTCTGCTAATGCAATATTGTTCAAAGGGTGCAGGTCTTGAACCGTGCACGAAGTATTGCCCTTAGCTTTCTTAACCGGGTAAATATGGGTGTTACAAGGTGACACTGCAGGGTAAATTACTCCCTGTTCCAATAATGCCTGTATAGTAGGGGCAATGCCCTCATCTGCCTCCTTGGACAGGGGGTATTGTTTTACTCTGGGTAAGAAGGCACCTTCCTTCAATGTCATCCAGAATAGTGTGGCAGTGTGGATGAGGTTGACATCATGAGGACCCTAAGTCGACAGGGTATCTGGCATGGGTGACAGATCGGCTTCTTTTACTGAGTCAAAAGCTCTGCCTTGTGTGGGCATCCTGACTTCTAGCACAGTCCTCAGTGGTATGTCATCCTGGAAAAGTATAATCCTTTTCTGGGGACTATCATCCATTAGCTCATCCTCCAGTATCTCCTTAATCGACTTTCCTGGCTCGAAGAAGATGACACATGTGCACAAAGCACCATTAGGTCACTGGTTGCCAAGGCGCCATAGGTAATTGTTGGCTCCAAAGCCTCTATCTGCAATATTACCACTGCTTCTGATAGTCCAGAGTCTTGTCCTTGCTGCCTAAAAAGTAATTCTTTAGAGAAATGAACCTCCCTCTCCAATAGTTCTAGAGTCTCTGCTATGATGGTATATACTGCTGCAGTAACTCCCTCCATATCAGCGGGTTGTGCTCTAGCCTGGTCTCTGCTAGAGGAGTTCACCATTAGTACCATGTTTCTGGAAAGTGGAACTGCAGGTGTGGAACGAATCATGCTACCGTCTGGCTTAAAATTAATGGTCATGTTAAATTTTGCCATCAGGTCTCTTCCTAACACATTTGGGGCAGATGGTGATAGCAGAAAGCTGCCGTCAATATGTCTCCCCTACCTCAATCTCTACTGGTTTGGTTAATGGAACCCCTATAATTTCCCCAGAGAATCCCTGCATGTCCATGGATCTGTTGGAAATTGGGAAGCCTCTCTCTTTAAGACAGGATTTTGCTGCTTCTGGATCTATGAGGAATGCAATCTCTTGTCAATGAAGGACACTGTCACAATGGTTTCCTCATCTTGCCTGCGCGTCACTAAGAAGACTGGACAATGGAAATACTCTGTGGGCACCCTCATTGTGTGTATCCTCCTGCAGAGTTCACCTGGAAAGGGTTCCCCCCTTACAGCTACCCCTCCTTGTCCATTTTGGGGTGGGATTTCTGTGGAGGGTAATTGATAGTTCCTTTAGGGCAGTCCTTGCTTACCTTGGGGCATTCCTGGTGAGTAAACATTTTATAAGGGTGTCTGGGGTACATATGTGATCTATACGGTTTGCCGTGGCTGCACTGTCATATTTCCAGATGGACCATGAATTCTCATTCTTCTGTTTTGCTCATTCCACCTCTTCATGTTACAGTCTTTAATAAGATGCCCAAACCTCTGACAATAATAACATGCCAGATCCCTTCTAAGAGGACCCATCCTACCTCTCCCTACTCTTCCTCCTCTACTATTTTCTTGTGTTCTTATATTGTCCTGCTGCTGTGGGTACTGTTGTTGGGTGACCCCTGGCACTATTCCCGCAGATATTGCAGCCATCTTAGTGGCCGCTGCCACTATAGTTTCATCCATTGCTCCCTTCTTCTTTAACTTCTGCTGCTCCAGCTTGGCTGCCATTTTCTCAGCTATTTCCTATTTACGTTTCTCCTTTTCCTACTTCTTGCAAGAATGGCTTATGTGTGCTTGAATTTCGGTCCAGGGCTTAGCTTCTAGTGCCACTGTGTTATCTAAGCTGTCCTGTACGTCAGGAGACCTATCTTTTCTTTACTATATTATAGAACAATACTGCATTACCTCTTTTCACCTGCCAGCCCTGACCCACTTCCTGGGTCCATTTTTCTTTCATTTTATTGAAGTATTGCCCGGGGTCCTCATTTGGTTGCATAGAGTCATAAGAAATCCGATATCTAGCCTATCAGGGTACATTTGCCACAGCTGATCCCACACCATAGTTCTGACCAGGTTAAATGGAGATCCATCACACCGGATCTCAATGAGGGTCAAATTTTAAAATCCAGTCTTTTGGAATTCTATAACTGTTTCATCCCGTATGAGGGAACTAAGTAAGCTTTTTAGATCCCCTACTGCCAGGGTGATACCTGCTGTATGCTTCTCAAATGCTTTGATCCATTTACCTTCTCCCTCCGAAAGCGGTGGCAATTGTTTTCTGAGGTTTTCCTTGCCCATCTGTGGCTAAGGAACATAATGTGATGTACCAGGGCCCTTATGCATCAGGGACACCTGATGTAAAGGAGTGTTGGTGCACTGGGGATGGTGCTGTCTGGCATACTTCTGCATATATGCAGGCATTTCCTCATTTAAGGATAGTGCCAATCTTGATCAACCTCACCGTGCAGAATGCAGTTGTCAACATTTGCCATGTTGTGCGGGTCAAAGGACCCCTCTCCTGACCAGGTGCTCATTTGTGGAGTTAACTTCTCCGTCTAGTCTACTAAATTTTCTACAAATGGTACAACAAAATATCAGTTGTTCCTCTCCTTCAGTGACGGTCTCACTGGGGGTGATGCCTGTGTTGTGCAAATTTGCTTGGGCACTCATATGCTAGGCAGGTCTGTTGTGAAGTGTCACCCAACCCCTAGCCTTGCTTGATCCCATTCCGGGGTCCGATTGACCATGGGTGCTTTGGAATTATAACCGCTCAAGCTCTGTAACTCGGGGCTTCCTGCTTCTAGGGAGCACATCTCGCTCTCTTCCCCTTCCATTAATTGGATTAGGTAGTCTCCATGTGCCTTTGTGTTAAGTTAATGGGTGGACGTTTCTCGGAGACCATAAATATGGTAACTTACTTCTTGGGTTTGAAGGAGTTAACCCATGCTTTCCATTCACTGGCATATAGATTCTATCCTGTCTGCTAATTCCCCAAAACCCCTCTGAGTTTGCCCTGTACGTCATGCCCTTCTCTCCTTGATTCACTTGTCTCTCTCCTGTCCTCACTGTGTGATAGCCAGTCTTGCACACTCTCTGGTGAAACGTCTACTCCCCCTTCTCCTTCTGCCAAGGGGGAAGACTACTTTCAGTGCTTCTTTGTTCCTGTTCCCTTCCTCAAGATACAGGTTGTCCCATTATCTCTATAGCCCCATGCACATAGTGGCACCACTCTGCTTTCACTGCATCCCTTTCCTATGGAGTGGATATTTGCTTCCTAATTACTGTATGTGAAGTGTCCCTTTTCTGAAGTAACAGTGATGTTGCTGATGAAATATGCGATTGGTCATCGATATCTCCTGAAGCCTGCTCTTTGTCTTTCTCCTCTTCGGGAAAGGTAGGGCCTAGATGCAGTACGAACTGTGCCTCTAATTGCCCTGCCCTGAAAACTATGGATTTCCTATCCTATTTTGCTGTGTAAGAGTGCTTGCCCTCTTTGATTTTGGTATTCAGTGGGTTGACTTGGGTTTTGTTTTAGGGAAGAATGAAGGGGTTTCAATTTCAAGGTTTTCTAATCCTACCGTGGCTTCTTGCAGCTGCACTAATGGGTAGATGCTGGGCACTGTAGGTGCAGTACTTGCACGGTCATATGGGGGTGGGGGAACAGATGGGGTACTCGAGGTATCTCCCTGTGACGAATCTTTTGAATCTTCACAAAATATTCTTCATAATGCTATGGTAGCTTTTCTTTCCTTTGATTTGGCTCCTGTATACTTACTTCGGAGATATGTGACAACATGCTCAATTGTTTAATCATTGAACGTACCTTCTTGTGCCCAAGGATACATATGCTTTTGGGTGGCTTTAAACCACTCCTGGCTATACGTTTGTAATTTCTTTCTGCCACTGGGGCATACATTCTGCATATGTCCTATGTCCATGTTTAGATGTTCTAAATCCTTTACTTTTTACCCTTTCTACTATCAGATTTAAGTAATTTTAAAGTTGACTCACACAAATTTTCTAGTGGGAAGTAATTTCTTTCTACTTTTCCTACTTTATCCTTTTACAAATAAGCTTTCAGTTTGTTATTTCTGTTTACCAAGCCTACGGGACACATTACAGTATATATTTTTGGTTTACATGCATGTACATTTGAAACAACAATTTACATATTTATACAATACAACAACATCACACTGTGGTCACACTTCATTCAACTGCACATGGTCGCGTTCAGTCATTCAACAAACCAAAATTCTACTAGTTATGTAAGCGCCTTTTTGATTGTGCAACACACGTGCACAATCCATCCAAGGAAACAATAAAAAGAAGCAAATCAGATGTGGCAAACTTCTGGCCTTCTTCACAAATTCCCAATTCCATATATTTCAGTTGATCGCTCAACAGATGTACGCAATCCTTCATAATAAAAAGCAAATCACATACGGTGCCCTTTTGGCCTTCTTTGACAAACTCACAAATACATATTTTTCTGTTAATCGTGCAACACATGTAACCATTCACAATATAAAAAAGGTGCTTGAAGTGTCCTTTTGCCTTTCTCTAACAAATTCACAAACACATATATTTCCGTTGATCGTGCTACACATGTACGCAAACCATCACAATAAGAAAAGAAATTGCATGCAGTGCCCTTTTGGCCTTCACTGAAAATGTCACACATACATTTTATTACATTGATTATGCACCACATGTGCACAATCCTTCACAATAAAAAAACAAATTGCATACGGTGCCCTTTAGGCCTTTTCTGAGAAGCTCACAAATACATATATTTCTATTGGTCACACAACCCATGGACGCAATCCTTCACAATAAAAACAAATCACATGCGGTGTCCTTTTGGCTTTCTCTGACAAATTAACAAATACATATATTTCTGTTGATCGTGCAACACATGTTCGCAATCCTTCATAATGAAACACAAATCGCATGCAGTGCCCTTTTAACCTTCTCTGACAAACTCATAAATACATTTATTTCCGATGATCGCAGAACACTTTTACGCAATCCTTTACAATAAAAATAAATCACATGTGGTGCCCTTCTGGCCTTCTCTGACAAACTCACAAATATATATATTTCCATTGATCGCGCAACACAGTACGTAATCCTTCACAATAAAAATAATTTGCATGCAGTGCACTTTTGGCCTTCTCTGAAAAATTCACAAATACACATATTTCCGTTGATCGTGCAACATATTTACACAATCCTTGCATGTGCTTAGTTTACACATACATCTGCATTTAGTATTGCCAAGAGGAGCGTGCTTATTCAGAATGAGGATCGCGATTCGCTTAGTCCTGAACAACCTGCCTCTCCCGTTCTTCTCAAATGCCTGTTCACAGACAGGCCTTTTAATGCATATCATTACAATACTTTATTACACATGATCAATAATAGATAACTTGCAACTTTACAGATTACAATGGAAAACCCAGAATTCCTAAGCTAAGTCATTACTCACTCTTTATTATACGTTCGACAAAGTTCTATGATCAAGCATTCTCAGACATATGAATGCATACTTGCTCTTTCATAAATGTAATTTATTTGAAGTGCATGCTGACAGCATTGTGGGCCGGGAGTGCTTGGAATTTGGTTACTTTCCCTGCACCCATTGTAAGTCGTGCACCTTTGTGCTTTAGGCTAATTCAATTATGTACCCATTGACAAATGAGAGTGCAATCTGCTTGTAGGCATGGATGGTGTGCCGGCGACTCATCTGCTGATGTCGTAAATACTTGCAGGTTGGTTACACATGAGTTGGGCTTTAACAGATGACCCTGCCATGTTTCTCATTACACTACATTCTTGATTGAATCTTTGACCTTGCTCGTGTCTCTGTGGGGGTTAGGCCTGAACTGTTTTTTGATCTATACAATGGTGTAGTGCTTGAAGTTGTGCAATGTTTTAATGTTTCCTATTTACGGTAGTCCGCTTATTTTTGCATTTCCTGCAACAATTGTTGTATTATGTTATGTTTTAAATTCGAAGTGTGGTTCGTTTGTTAAATGTTTTTTTCAATTATTTTAGAGAATGGATTTTTTATTTTTTTTCCTTGTAGGCTCTCCGAGTGATGGGAAGAATAATGCGTGAATGTTGGTATGCAAACAGCACAGCTCGTCTGACGGCACTTCGCATCAAGAAAACTATTGCTCAGATCTGCATTGAAGAAGATTTTAAAGTATAAGTGGTTTTGATAGTTGAGATAAAACATTGCTGGACTTAAAATTGTATGTTGTTGTTATTTGCACTACCTCATATATATTCAGTATATAAGTGCCCAACATATAACCATGATAGAAGTTAACAAGTGTGATCATCATCCATGAACCTATTGGCTGGTCCATCATCGATTGTAAACAAACATATCAAATGGCCTTGATAGTTTTAGTTGATTCATTACTATTATTAAAAGCTTTCACAGTTATTGAAGTAATAATAGGTATTTTTGTAAAAAAAGAAAGCTATTGTCTTGCTGCCCAAATGCTTGATATCTGAATATAGATCAATTGATATGGCACATCTTTGTGCATGCACACTTGACTGATGACTTGGATAAGTCAATTCCTCGACTCAAGCGCTCTAGCCAGATGGGCGTACAAACCAATCAGCTTCTAAGCAGAGTCTTGCTGAATCTATCTATCTATCTATCTATCTATCTATCTATCTATCTATCTATCTATCTATCTATCTATCTATCTATCTATCTATCTATCTATCTATCTATCTATCTATCTAACTATCTATACACATGCACAAATATACATATAGATATGTATAAATATGGATACATATCTATATCTATATCTATATTCACTGAAAAAAAAGAAAGGTTACAGGGATGTTATAGTTAGGCTGATGTTTTACCCATACAAAATCATAGAAATTCAGTTCATCAGTTCTAGTAATACCTATAGTTATACTTATGTTAAGAAACTATGGGCCTCGTTACGCCAAACTCGTTCTGCTCGAACACCGCCGGCCCCATTAAGAGTTCACAGCAAGGCTTTAACATTGACGCCGGCTCCTGATGGAGCCGGTGCCAATATGGCGGCGCAGCAGGTGCAGCAGAACCCGTCGCACATTCCACTGTCTGTAATTCGGGCAGTGGAATGCACAACGGGGCTGTGCATGGGGGCTCCAGGGGCCCCCAAAGCCTCCATTTTGCCAGCCCCTGGAAAGGCTGATAGAAAGGGGACTCGTAATCCCCAGGGCAGTGCTGCTTGCACTTGGTGGATTACAACCGCCAGGACCACCAGGCTGCTGGCTGGCGGCAGCCTGGCAGTGTCGGCAGTCGGAAGAGGGTGGCTCCTCCATGGTCATAATGTGGCGGTCGGACGGCCACTACCGCAGCGGTCCGACCACCACCGTGGGTCTGGCGGTCTGAAGTCTGACAGACTCATAATGAGGGCCTATAACTTGTGCACCCTAAAGTTACTTTCATAAGTTATAGTTTTTTCAGATAAGTATAACTACAAGTATAACTGCTGAATTTCTATGGTTTGTATGGCTAAAACGCCAACCTAACTATAACGTCCCTGTAAACATTGTTTTTTTAAAAAATGTCTATGGTTTTTTTTTTACCACACACACGTTAATATTTGTGTCAGGTTGCAGTAAACTAATCTGGGTTTTGCTTTTCCCTAGGATCTGAGGAGGATCCTCAAATCTGCATATCGGCATTAAAAAAGGGCAATTTTTTGCCCTGACTCCTCCTTGTGTCCTATGGGGTCAGGATACCTGTATTCTGACCCTATTTATATTTCTGCACTGTTTTTTTCCTGCCCCTCCCCCCCTAGGCAATGCAAGAAACAAAATGGCGGGCACAAGATTTCTGTCATGTTGGAGCCAGCCAATCACGGCCTTGCTTTTTCTCTGAATCTGCGGCAGATCCAAGGAGGATCTGCATCCCTATATATACAAATTTGTTTTTCATTTAATAACTAGAAAACTGCAGAACAGATTTACACCAAATAAGAAAAAGACCTCTTTTTGGACCAAGAGCTACCCTTCTGGCAAATTTAGTGTAATTCCGTCCAATGGTTTTGCCGCTATCGCTGTTCAAAATCCCTATGGAAAAATGAATGGGGAAAACACGTTGTAGGACCCCCCTTTTTTCTTGGACCATGCTTCACCGATCAACCCAAAACTTTCCAGACATGTGCTGATGTGTGCATCAAAGTTTTTTGGAACATTTGGTGAAGATTCATCAAATGGCGCGGAAGTTATTAGCAAAACAAAAAACACTGTTTCTATAGAAACTAGGTCCTAGCTATAACTACCAAGTGGGGACCACCACTAGGTAACATATATATATATATATATACATATATATATATATATATATATATATATATATACACACGAACAAATGGTCCGAAAGAAAGTTCAGCGGTGCCAGTGCTAAAGGGATCACTTTCCAAATAATAATTGAAATAAGAAAAGATTCACTGTACTAAAAAAAAAAAAAATATATATATATATATATATATATATATATATATATATATATATATATGTATATATATATATATATATATATATATATATATATATATATATATATACAATTGATATTTTTTTGCAGAACGAATTCTGACACAAACTATTCAAAATAAGCTTTCACAGATAATATTCCAAAACATTCTAGTTGTGGCCCCATTTATGACAAATCAAAAGCTGTTTTCATTCTACCTTGTCTATCATGTACACTTACAGGCTCCAAATAGTTACTTGGGCAGTTGCCTCATGAGTATTGAGTATTCAGAAGATTGAATGGTATCAATTTAGGGCATTTTCTAGATTTAGCAAGAGCACCTAGGGACATATTACAAGTGCCCTGGTGTAGGAGGGGACTATTTCCCTACTAATGTGTCATTCCCTCATACAGTTTATGCTGTGATTTCAGCAGGTGAAATAAAACATAACAAGTCTGTTGTGTTTCCCTGGATCCGGTTGAGAACTCTTACCGACCCTATCAAGAATTTAAGGGCACTAATAATAAGGCCCTTGGACTTTAAAGAGATGCAAAAGCGCAAGTGGGCATAGGAACGTCTCCAGTCAGAACTGATGTTGCATGTTAAACATAACAAAACCAATGTTGTTATTCACATCTTATCACACGCATAAGCTAATAACCAAAAGAGAGGTATTTACCACATGTGGTAAGCACTTTCTATTTTGCCTTTTTAACTTGCAAATGAGGCAATGAAAAAGCAGAATTCCACCTATTTTTTTTTTATGGGCCTTTTCCCTCAATACATTTCGGCATTTTTGACCAGCCCGAATTAATCATATAAATATTGGAAGGGTATGATAATTATCACACAAACCATAATTCCAATCACGGTGTAAACCCTTGTTTGCACAGGGATCAGAATTTAGCCCTGCACTTATAATTAGGGCCCTAGTATAACAGTTAAAATAAAAAGGTTGGTCTATAATTTGTCTGTGCACATTAGAGTTCTTTATAAAAGTTAGGGAACCTAATACATAAAGTGGCAGGAAATCATTGAACTTCTTTTTTCTACACAGTCAATTCATTTTTCAAAATATGAATATATTTTTATAATACAAACCAAAAGTACATATCATATTTTCCACCATAATAGTGAGTCCAGATTCAGGATAAACAAAATGTTTTTTTCATTCTAACCTTTGTCTGGAATGCAGGTATCAAAAATATCAGTGGCACCTTCTTAAATTGATCATTGTACTATGTGTCTTAATACAATACACTGCATTTAATCCACATTTTTACTTTCTTTATATGTATTGCACTACTCCATAATGTGACAAAATTACAGGGTTTGCATATAATCAAATATTATGGTTTACCAGTATGAGGTAAGACAGGAGGAAGAAGAAAACCTTCTAAGTTGTAACACATTGATCTTTCTGGGCTAAATAAACTTTGTTTCTGTTAATATTTCTGTGTAGTATACAGAGCAAACTGTATGAATACTAATAAGAGAAAGAAACAAAGCATGTAGAATTTGATGTAAATAGTTAAAATAACAGACCAAAAAATTTCATCTTTGATATCAAAGAAGTGCACACTCTCATGCATACCGGAACACTCACAAAGACACATGCCCCCAGAGGCATTAACATCTTTGTCTTTACATAATCAAAGTGTAAGTTTCTGTGACTAGCACAAGCATGTGTGTACACACGCCAATACACATGCAAATATATATGATAAAAATATACGTGGTGAACACACCATTATATGTTTATACGTACACATAAACATCTGTGGAACATGTGTAGTAATTATTTTCAGATGAGCTTATGCACACTATTGTGGTGAACACAGCAATTATGTTGATTGCAGCTTCTCTGTTCCTGTTCACTAATCCTTTGTGAAATATTGACTTAAACTTATATGAGCAGTGGTACTGTGAGTGTTGGCCACATTTTCATTATCACGTCATTCCTGAATACAATCTAAATAGAAAAGGCAAATTGATAAAGATATCAAAAATAAAAAAATAAACAAAACTAAAGGAAAAAGCTAGATGATAACAAAGAAAATAGTTTGTCAATACTGAAATGTTTTTAAGGCACGGTTGACTCTAGAGTAAAGGAACAAGTGTTGATGTTATGACAGAGGCTATGCTGTATGGTCGCTGTGAGCCTTAAGGCATTTAGAGCTGCAACTGCCTTATAAGCACTAAATAATCCCCTTTCATTTGTTGTTGTTTGGTTTAAGTAGTTTGTAACTCTTAAAAAACATGTTTTAATAAAGTCTAAAGAACCATGGTGTTTCTTCACGGGCCTCTCCCAGGTTCCGAGAGACACTTTGCAGCCCCGTGTATGAGTTTTTTTGTTGTTTATCATAATTAATGACAACAGGGAAAACTTTAGTTTTTATAGATGGAGTGCTCTCAATGTTATGGACACCAGCCAACAAGTAATTATTTATAATGTGAAACTTTCAGGTTTGAGTGTTAATAAAACATGCTAACTATGTAAATGGAAGTATTTGCAAGTCACCAAAAAATTTGTTAGCACAACCCACGCCTTCATATGAAATTAGAGCTAACTTAATTTGTTGAATATTCTTTCTGATGCTCAGTTTGCTGCTACATTTCTCAGTAAATGCTGAGATGAGTTCAATCTAGCTTCCCTGTGAATTGTACCTATAAGTAGTATATTTGTATATTAGTATATATGTGACCAATTGTGCTGGCCAAGTATGCCTACAAATGTACCATTTCCATTAACTTTTTGCAATAATCCCTTGTGGGAATAACCCACCTTCCCAACTGCTATAAATTGTTCTCTAAATCCTAGTATGTTTACAAATGATCATTTCTGTCTACATTGTCCCTAGCCCTTCTTGCACACCCTTACTTACCCTGCCATCTTTAATACTAAGCCCAAGTTCAACATGTAATTTCCACATTAAACTCCCTACATTTAGTTTGCCTGATACAACATTGCCTAAATGCAAAACGTGTTTTGATGTAAGGAGTTTTATGTGAATACCATTTTCCCAAAGTGCATATCATTTTTCCAAAATGTATAGGATCATAAATGGTGGTATTGCTGTGAAAAAAATGTGCACATTGTGGAGTGGTTTTTTGTGGGATTTCAAAGGAAAAGATGATTTCAATGAGCACCATTACGGAGAAACCGTCTCATCTAAACTATTTAATGGAGATTTGCAGGATTAATGGCATGTACCACTTCATAGAACCCAATTCATATCATGCTTTTTTTTAATTGGCGTATGCATGCTTGTTTTTTTAAGGACTATATGCAATGGCTGAGGGTCCTACTTTCAGAAACATCTTTGTCAAAGGTATTTATTTCAGTGCTTTACTTCGGTGGACTTTACATTAGATGTATATCTTTTACATTCTCAAGCAGTTAGTTTGGATGCTTTTGATTTGCTAACGCCTCACCACCCTAAACATGATCCATCCTTGGCCCTCTCACAACCCCTTAACACCATTCACCTTTTGCTGCCAAAACCCTTCACCATAACTCAACTCCATCCATGCCTTACCCCTAAACTCCACCCATCCCTGAACACTCAAAACCCCTCACCGTGCCTAAATGACACCTATCCTTGACCACTAATCTTAACCCATCCCTGAACCCAAAAAATCTTTCTACTCCTAAATAACACCCATCTCCAAGCCCTAAACCCCCTTTTTTACCTCCAAAACACAAACTACACTTTTCTGTGTCTAAACTCCATCCATTCCTGAATCCTTAAAAAAAACCTTACCGCCCCTAAACTCCATGCATCCCTAATCTCTCAAAACCCCTCATCTCTCTAAACAACAACCACCCCAGCTACGTAAAAATCACTCACCACAATCATCCCAGACCTCTAAAAACCCCTCATCATCCCCAAACTCTACCCATCCTAGAACCCCCAAAAGCCCTTTTTACCTCTAAACAACACCCATCTCGGAACCCTAAGCATTCCTCGTGACCTCTAAACTCTACTCACCCTGAACTCTTAAAACCTTTCTATGTCTAAATAACACCCATCCCAGAATCCTTAAAAAGTCCTCACCACCCTTAAATACCATCCATCCCTGACCCCTAAATCCCCTTAACAACAACAACATGCATTCCAGATAGCTAAAAAAAAAACACCACCCATAAACATTCATCCATTTCAGACCTATAAAAACCCTCCTCACAGGGGTGACCACCCTTCCATGATCCCTAAAAGCTCATTCTATCCCTAAATGCCACCCACCCCATAACCTTAAAAGCCCTTCACCACCACTAAACTCTACCCATCCCTGAACCCTACTAAACTATTTCCACATTTAAACTCCACTTATTCTGAAAACGTAAAAGTCCTCCCCACCCTTAACACCAATCGCTGAGCCCTAAAATGTTTTCTGCCCTTTAACCTCCACCAATCTCTGACCCCCATCACCCACAAGACCTATAAACTCCGCCTATTGCTAAAACCCTACAACTTTTCTCCACTCCTAAAGTCCACTCATCTTTGAAACCTGAAACCCCTCACCATCTCCAAACTTCACCCATCTCTAAATTGTACACCCATTTCTAGAACTGAACTCTACCCATCCCCAGCCTCTAAAATCCCCTCATCACCACTCAACACCACCCATCCCTGAACCTAAAAGCCCCTAAGTATTCCTGAAACCCACCCAATGTTAATGTATTTTTTTCCTTAATATTACCTTTACTTTACAATATTTCCTTTAAATTTCAATTGTTTGTATTTCCTTGCAAAAATTGTCTCTCCTTCATATTATTTTTTCATGATTTGTTTTTTTCCAGTGTGGTTTCCCAGTTTTTGTTTTTCCATTAATTCATACACATCCGCTGCAAGTGTTAGTAAATTGACAGGTAACTTATTAAATGTTCAAAGGACTTTAACTACTTGTACTGTGCTTTGTTGATTACTTAGCAATATGTGCCAAAGCTCCATGGTAGACTTCTCAGAATAGCTCCTATTTTTAAATTGATCTGTCTAGTAAATTTGGCCAGAACATCAAATTCATGAATTAGATTTATTTTTGCTTTTACGTGAAAGTGTAGTATAAAATACACTGGGAGATCGCTTAAATGCAGTATGTGAACCACCTTTGAAATGTTGATGATAGAGGTGTGTTATGGTTATTGCCTTTTAAACATTGTAGAATTAGTGACACATGACTTATGGACCTGATCCACATCAGGGCACAAAAAAGTATTAAGGGGCAGTAACAAGTGTTACTGTCCTTCATCAAGAATATAATAATACTAATATCCTTTGAACATAATAGTTATTGCTCTCTTCCTTCTTTCCCTCTCCCAGTAAGTTTCTTGTAATAGAGTTTAAGGTTATGGCCTATGCAAACTGTCAACATTCCATTGAATGCCCTCATGTTTTATGTTTACTGTTTTACATTGATTGTGTGTCCCACAATTGAGGTTATCAGTACGTCAAATCTTTAAAAGCTTTACTTTATGTCTGTGATAAAAAGGTACCATAGTTGGAGATTTACCATGTGCCAAGTGTATGATTGCGAAATATATTCAATATGTTTGTTATATGCAGTCATCTGTTTTATGGTTGCATCCTATATGAACTACCAAAGGAAGAATTTTATTCCTATTGTTGAACCTGTGTTTGTGGATTATCTGTGGAGGGAAAAAGTACAGCTAAAATATATTCACAAAAATGTACTGATTTATAAAAAAAAGATATTTTAAGTATATAGCTTGTCACATGGGTTTTTAAATTTGAAATGTGAAATAGAAGTTATGTGATATGTTCTGCATAGTTTATGTAATTATTACGTATGTTGCTAATCTTGGCTTTAAAATACAAAAACTTTATAAAGAAAAGTAAGTAGTTCTACATTGTGAATCAGAGGAAGGTCTTTCTTTGTTCAAAATTTCACTTTAATATTGGAAGGCATTAATTGCTTTCCATTACAGTTGTTCACAATTAAAAGGCATTTATATTTGTTTTTAACTGCTGACTATTTCCAGTACTTATTTTACATACAAAATGACACCTTAACGTATATTTTTAATATATTTGTTTATTTCTGAAAATTATCATCATGCTTTGGGTATTGCTTTAATCATGCTGTGATTTTTAAACTTCTTCCACGGTAATAGGAGGAATCTTAAAACATTCATCTCCATATCATTATAGTTTTTCTCCCTGCCTTGGACTATTGCTGCTTTGAGTATGAAAGTGTACATTTTAAGGGCAAATTGTATTTACAATAATATAAAGCAAAATACTGCATATTTATTATATTAAAACGTGCTTAGTAACATTCCATATTTTTGAAGCTGCACATAGGTGTATATAATTGTTGAAATATGCTTCTATGCCTACTTTTAATGACTATGTATTGTTTTGTAAAGTGCCAATATGCACTCATCGTAATGGTTTGTGTGAAGCATAAAACTATATTTTAAATAAAGAGAAAACATTTAAAAGTAAATGGATGTGCATCAATGTATATCCTTTCTCTGCCTTGTAATAGGTTATAATATATGACTTGTAATCTGTGATTGTATATAGTGATTGTATAAAATGAATATGAAATATGTTTTTGTAGTTATTTATTGTGGATGCACAAAGTGTATCCACAGCAATGGTTATGGTACATAAGAGGATACTAGTATCTTCCATTTAGAAGCTTACAGAGATAAGACATAACAAGATATAACCTCTGTAAATATTTACAAGTATAGAAATCCCTAGTTTACTCTACTAATTAAAGTAATATTGTTGAGCATAGCATTGTCACATACATGTAAACATATCAAACAAAACAACAAAGTCATAAAAGCTTCTGATAAAAGAGCCACATTACCTGGATGGGAGTAGTTGGATATTATGCCATTCACATAATCCTCTTCAAGGGTTTGACATGTTAATAAAACTAAAAATAAGTTATGTTGTTTGCCAGGAGGCCTTAATCTCTTTTTTTCAGTCTCATGCCTCTACATTTTTCCACAATATTCCATGGCCTCTATAGTTCCAAAGGAAGTCAATAATTCACGTTGTCACCTTTCTTATTACTTGTAACCTGAAAGTGCTAGATTACAAAGTTAAGTCATAGAAGAGCTAGAATGCCAACCACATTAACCCTTCCAAAGAGGAGCAAGAGCAGGCTACAGCATTGCTTACGTTCTATTTTGGTCAGCACTTTATTCCCAATTTCTTTCAAGTTTTTTTTTATTCCTTCTTAGTAATCAGTACTTCTGCATATTTGAGGTTGGATTACTTGGATGGTGTACGGAAGTGATTATTTAAACCATGGTCTCTGTCAGACCTGTTGGCTGCCTAGTGTCTTAAATTGCTGAAGAGTTGAAGTAACAGTATGTTACCACCTTAGACAGTGGTAAGCAGTTGTTTATCATGGGATTATTGAAGCACCTTTTGGCTGGAAATTACACCTCTGAAGGAACCACAGAGGAAAGCACAATGCAATAACAGTACAAATAAAAATAAGAACACAGCAAAAACATACACGGGGCATAACAAAACAAAACAAAATGTAACTTATGCACAATCACAATACAATAACACAACTCAACCTATCACAATACAATTCTGAATGTGTACTTTCATTGTTTTGTACTTTTTTATTATTGTGTTTGTGGGTATGCTGTGTTGTACTTGTGTGTTTTTGTATTGTTCAGTTGTTGTTTTGTATTGTCATTTTATTTTCAATGTTATGAAAGTGACCAACAGGATACAGAAAAAGCATAAATGGTACCTACAAGGCCATCAAGTGGATAGGACAAACTTATAGATATATGGGACTGCTATTCAATGGTATGGGCTCCTTCCAACAGCATCAACATGACCTACAGAGGAAGGGTAACTTGTTACTCCTCGCATTTCATACATTACAGAGATCTATGCATGCCAAACGATTTTCCTTCGCTAAAAAGAATATCAACAAAGTTATTACTGCGTATTGCCTACGAAAGCGAAGCACTACACAGTAGAGACACTGTAAGTTTAAATACAATTTTCTCAAGGATATTTAGATCTTTTTTCCGTCTCCCCTGCAATACTTCCCCTGCCCAGAAAAGGCTAGAATTCAGCCTAGCAAATCTAATTATTTCAAGGAAAGGAGCTTATATCAAAGTGTGAAAACAAATAAAATTGAATCCATCGAATCAACTGTGTCAAGCTCTCTGACAAGAAATTCAAATGAATATAAACGCCCCATCACAGCAGTACTTGGAAGGGGCGATTGATGACCTGGCTGTTCGTTCATTATTGGAAATGTTACTGTCCTTAGAGCCTTTTAAAAAATTATTAACGGGCTGATGAAAAAACTGTCATTATTAAATGATAAAGAGGACTTTGCACACAGATCACATGTCTGGATGATCATATATGAATATAAGATTCTTAAACCTTTGCCTTATCTAGAGATTGGTTGGCCTAGATATTTAAAAGTTATTTTCACTAGGTTGTGGTTTGGTTTCCTACCTGGGAGTATTCATGTGGTGCCTTGGGCCTGGGAAACAAAAAATACTTGCTGCAGAATTGTCATGTCTATGTTCAGCTCTATTAACCCCTTCGCTGCCAGGGATTTTCCCCTCCTGTGCCAAACCTTTTTTTGGCTATTTGGGAAAGTTTGCGCTTGGGCCCTTATAATTTTTTGTCCACTTAAGCTATCCACGCCAAATTTGCGTCCTTTTTTTCCAACATCCTACGGAGTCTAAAGGTACTCAGAGTTTGTGGGTTCCCATGGAGGAGACCAAGTAATCAGCCACAATACAGCTAAAATTTGGTTTTCTTAAAAAAAACAATGGGAAAAAGTGCTTCACAAGAAAGCATGTGCTTTTTTTCCCTGAAAATGGCATCAACAAAGGTTTTTTTATCACCATCATCCCAGCTTTCAGGATTAGGTAGACTTGAATCAGAAAACCACATTTTTCAACACAATTTTGGCATTTTACTGGGACATACCCCATTTTAACCATTTTTTGTGCTTTCAGTCCCCTTCCAGTTAGTGACAGAAATGGGTGTAAAACCAATGCTGGATCTCGGGCAGCTAAACATTTCTGAAAAGTAGACAACATTCTCAATTCAGCAAGGGGTAATTTGTTTAGATCCTTCAAGGTTTTCCTACAGAAAGTAACAGCTAAAATAACAAAATATTGAAATTGAGGTGAAAAAAGAGCCATTTCTGTCTACGTTTTCTTCTACAACATTTTCCACATATGGCAAATTTTTGAAAGCCATATACTGTTATGTCTGATGGACTCTTCTGTTTGTGTGGATATATAGGGCTTGTAGGTTCATCAAGAATCCTAGGTACCCAGAGCCAAGAAATGAGCTGCACCTTGCAATGAGTTTTCATTGTATACCGGGTATACAGCAATTCATTTGGTGAAATATAAAGAGTGAAAGATAGGTATCAAGGAAAGCTTTGTATTTCCAAAATGGGCACAAGATAAGGTATTGAGATGCAGTGGTCATTTCCACATCTCTGAATTCTGGGGTCCCCATACTAGCACGTGAATTACAGGGCATTTCACAAATAGACTTCTTTTTTACACACCGTCTTACATTTGGACGGAAAAATGTAGAGAAAGAAAAGGAGCAATGACACGTGTTCTCCTATTCTGTGTTTCCCCAAATCTCCTGATAAAAATGGTACCTCATTTGTGTGGGTAGGCCTAGTGCCCAGGACAGGAAACACAACATGGACACATCACATTTTTACATTGAAATCCGATGTGTTTTTTGGAAAGAGGCTAGCTGTGGATTCTGGCTTCTAGCTCAGCCAGCACCTAGGGAAACTTAGCAAACCTGTGCATTTTTTAAAACTATATACCTAGGGAAATCCAGGATGCGGTGACTTGTTGGGCTCTCACCAGGTTCAGTTACCCAGAATCTTTGCATACCTTAAAATTTGGCAAAAAAATCCCAATTTTCACATAAATTTCAGCACTCCAAAGTTCTGGAATCTGAGAAGAGCCACACATTTCCTTCCAGTCAACATTTCCCCAAGACTCTTTATAAAAATGGTACCTCACTTGTGTGGGTAGACCTAGTGCCAGCAACAGGAAATGTCCCAAAACACAACATGGACACATCACATTTTACCAAAGAAAAATGACCTGTTTTTGCAAAATACCTACCTGTGAATTTTGACCTCTAGCTCAGCCAGCACCTAGGGAAACCTACCAACCCTGTGCATTTTTTACAACTAGACACCTAGGGGAACCCAGGATGGGGTAACTTGTGGTGCTCTCACCAGATTCCGTTACCCAGAATGCGTTGCAAACCTCAAAGTTTGGCAAAACACTTTTTCCTCATATTTCGGTGAAAGAAAGCTCTGGAATCTGAGAGGAGCCACAAATATCCTTCCACCCAGCATTTACCCAAGTCTCCTGATAACAATGGTACCGCACTTGTGTGGGTAGGCTTAGTGCCCGTGACCGGAAAAGTCCAAAACACAACATGGACAAATCAAATTTTTCTTATGAAAACTGACCTGTTTTTAGCAAAGTGCCTAACAATGGATTTTAGCCTCCAGCTCATTCGGCACCTAGGAAAACCTAGCAAACCTGGACATTCCTGAAAACTAGACACCTAGAGGAATCTAGGATGGCATAACTTCTGGCGCTCTCACCAGGTTCTGTTACCCAGAATCCTTTCCAAACCTCAAAATTCGGCAAAGAAAACACTTTTTTCCTCAAATTTCGGTGATAGAAAGTTCTGGAATCTGAGAGGAGCCACAAATTTCCTTCTACCCAGCATTTCCCCATGTCTTCCGATAAAAACAGTACCTCACTTGTGTGGGTAGGCCTAGTGCCGGCAACAGGAAATGCCACAAAACACTACGTGGACACAGCAAAATTATCAATTACAAAACTACCTGTTTTTGCTAGGTGCACCTGCATTTTTGGTCTTGGGCTCAGCCGCCATCTAGGGAAACCTACCAAACCCAGACATTTCTAAATGCAAGACACCCAAAGGAGTCGAGGGAGGTGTGACTTGCGTGGATCCCCCAGTGTTTTCTTACCCAGAACCCTCAGCAAACCTCAAAATTAGTTTACAAAATCAAATTTTCCCCACATTTCTGTGTGGTATCACCACACTAGCAAACATTTCCTACCACTCAACATTCCTCTCAGTCTCCCAATAAAAATGATACCTCACTTGTGTTGGTGTGCCAAGTGCCTGTGACAGGGAAGAGGCAAAAACATGTTGAAATTTAGGGGGAACCAAAGCGGGTCCAAAAAGGCAGTTTGAAAAAAACGTGTTTAGGCTGACAAGTGGGACAGAATTTTTATTGGTATAGATGCAACAATGCTGGGTGGTAGGAATTCTGTGAATTCCTGCAGATTCTGGAAGATTCCATCACAGAAATATGGGGAAAATGTGTGATTTCAAGCAAAGTTGAAGGTTTGCAGGGCATTGTGGGTAAGAAAATGGTGTGGGGTGCATGTGAAGCACACAACCCTGGACTCACACAGATGTTTAGTTTTCAGATGTGTCTAGGTCTCGTAGATTTTTCTAGATGGGAGCGTCCAAAAGTCCAAAAAGTACAGCCCTCACCATTCCAAGTGGGACGATTTTGAGAGTTAGCCAAGTTCTCATGGCCCAAATGTAAAACCAAAACCCCAAATAATCAAATATCCTCTTGCTTGCCATTGAGATATGATCTTTTAGTGTGTGGGGGGAGCTACAAAACTCTTATCCCCTTCAGGTGGGGTGGGGGCATAACCATGCCCTTACTGGTTGGTAGCCACCACCCACTATTTTTTTTTATTCCCTGGCTTCTAGTAAGCTTTCTGTTCCCCGGGGAGTGGATCAGGGGTAATTGCCCCATCCTCCCTCCGGTGGGTAGAACACCTTAGTCCCCATTTATTTGGGGTGGAGTCTGGTGGGCTTTCTACCCCCTTTGGTGGAAGATGGGCCTTACAACAATAGGCCTATCTGCCCCTAAGGGGGAAGAAATGAGCAACAGTAGTGTGCCCCCATGGGGAGCGACCCTTGCCCAAGCAGCTGCTCCCCTAACAAAACACACACACACACACACCAATCCCTGGTGCCTAAGTGGTATCTGCCCCCCTTGGGGGCACATGGGCCTAATAGAAATAGGCTTGGGGGGCAGAAAGGGCCTAAAATAAATTTGCCCTTCAGGGGAGTGACCCTTGCCTAAAGGGTCGCTCCCTATCTGTAAAAAAGAAAAAAGAAAAAATCCCTGGTGCCTAGTGGTTTCTGCCCCCCTTGGAGGCAGATCGGCCTAATTAAAATAGGCCGATCTGCTCCCACGGGGGGTAGAAATGGCCCAAAACTAATTTTCCCCCATGGAAGCAAGCTTTGCCTAAGGGGTTGCTTCCCTTGCGTGAAATTGGCTAAAAAAAAAAATCCCTGGTGTCTAGTGGTTTCTGCCCCCCCTAAGAAAAATAGGCCAATCTGCCCTGGGGGGGCATAAATGGCCTAAAATTAATTTGCCCCCCAGGGAAGCAATCCTTGTCTAAGGGGTCGCTCCCCTTTCATGAAATTGTCACAAAAAAAAATCCCTGGTGTCTAGTGGTTTCTGCCCCCATTTGGGGCAGATTGGCCTAGTAAAAATAGGCTGATCCGCCCCTAAGGGAGGCAGAGATGGCCTAAAAACAATTTGCCCCCCAGAGGAGTGACCCTTGCCTAAGGGGTCTATCCCCTACTGTAAAAAAATATATAAATATATATATATATATATATATATATATATATATATATATATATATATATATATGTATTAATATATCCTGGTTCCTAGTGGCTGCTGCCCCCTTGGGGGCAGATTGGCCTAATTAAAATAGATCGATCTGCCCCCAAGAGGGGCAGAAATGGCCTTAAAGTAAATTGCCCCGCTGGGGAGTGACCCTTGCCTAAGGGGTCGCTCCCCTTATATGTAAATTAAAAAAGAAATCCTGGTGCTAGAGGGCATTTCTGCAGTACGATCCCTATGCGATCAGGTTGCAGAAATGCTCAGAGAGACATGAACGGAAAAGTCTTTCCTTTCCTTTCATGTCTCTCTGATCTCCCTCACCCCCCAATTGGAAGTGAAATGCTTTCTTTTCTCTTCCGATCGCGCTAGAACCTGAGCTTCCAGCGCAATGGGGGTGACCTCTGATGAGGTTGGCGCACAATCACGCGCTGACCTCATCAGATGTCACGGAGGGGTCAGGGTGGAAGGGGAAGCAATTCAAGGGGGTGGGCCTGAGCCGGGTGCAGGATGAGCTGGTGACGTCCTCGGTACACGAGCGCCATGGCCGAGGACATAACCAGCTCTCCCGCGATACCCAAGGGGTTAAAAGAGAGGAAGGAGCTGCTAAAAATGCCTTTTAATTAGAGGGGAATCCAGTAATGCAAGCAATCAGTCATCAGACACTTTTTTGAACTGTAATTTCACAGTTTTAAAACTAGTGGCAAAACAATAGCCAATATACAAGAATAACTTGACTTAACTAACATACTAACAATCAATTTGTGTTATGAAAATGGTCATGATTATCATCAAATAGCACAGTTAAGCTTGTGCATTGTCATAAGTTATTTTATAATTATGTTGTACCACTTCTTTGTATTTTAACATACTAGTTGCTTTTAATTTTAACGAAGCACTTTATAAAATATTAGGAATGAATCTTTGAAAGTTCTTTTTGGTGTCAGCTAATTTATGATAGAATTTATTGTTTTAAGTGTTCAAAATCTTGAAAATGCGTCAGATGGCAGTAACTGTGCTATTGTAAGATTTTAATTAATCAAACAGCAAAGCATTTGCTTACGTACTAATCTTTTCATTTTTCACTGTGTGTTTGCTTAAATCCAAGGTATGTTGTGATGTAAGTTTGCTCTGTTGTTACTGCATTGTTCTTGTGTATTGTTGTGCAGTTTTACTAATATTGTGGTTCGTGCCTACAATGTGGTGTTGCAGTGTTACTGTACCTCACCTGCAGTCTCTGCCTAAATATGCCCATATATTCTGATCCCACATTAGGACCTTCCCAAATGAATGTCCATAATGCTTTGATAGACAGTATTACCACTATGCACTACCTTACCCCAAGGATATCATCTTGTAATTACTTGCCCCATCTAATTCATTATGATTCCAAGGCAAAGCTCCATTGTTATTCTATTTTAAATTGAGATATGATATTTGTACACAAGCTTCCCTCACCTTTTTTTCCTTCCACTCCTCCTCTGTTTCCTGACACATTTCTTTTAGCATGTTTCATTTCTTACTTCTTCTTTCCATTATTCTTTAAAACTCATAACTGAAAAGTTTTAAGGGGCATCGGCAATTGCTGACATACGCTACACCAAACCTTTAAAAGTTTTTACTTTTCCAAAAACAAAATGCCAAAGCAATAGTTTGTTTTTGGAAAAGAAAAAAACTAATGGCCCCACTACAATGGAGGTTTCTCCCATGGTATGGGCTTACTTTTTTATATTTACTGTCCCTCACTGCCAGTATGTTCCTGGCAATCACGGACATTAAAGAAATCCATCCCACCGCCCATTCTAAATAGAGTGGATGGACGTATGGCTTATTCTGACAACTTGCACTCCCTCAGGTGGGGAAAGGTTTTTGCAGTAGACATGACTTAAAATTTGGGTTGGACTGAGAGTTTGACAAAAGGATCCTCTAAAAAGGGCCCTGTTTCTTAAACATTTGGAAGCCCAAAACAGAGTCAACACTTCTGTCTCTGGCCCTGAGTATCTGTTTTCTGCACTTCTTAGAGTCTTCGCAAAACAAACAGTATTGTCCTTTCATTGTTGCCTTTATCTTGCAGTAATACATGATTATCATGCTCTCTTCCTTCACATCAAAGCTTTCTAAACTCTCTCAAGTCATTTGTATCATCTCAGCTGCCTTTCACATTGATCATTCCACTTGAATTCTGTTTCTTGTCTGTAGAGCCCTCATATTATATTTTTTATCCTCAAAGCTAGTTTCAAACTTATTGCAAAATAATTCCATCTCAAAAAATGTATCAATTCTTCTTTACTCTGGGGTAATGATGTCTATCACACTGTAGCTACTGATTCCTTTTTAGGTTGTAACTTGTGTCTCAAATAATCTATTTCACATTTTGCTGAATTTACATTTGCCTACTTTTACCATCAAACATGTTTACTCTTTACACTTGACTGACCTTGTTATAATGTTCTTTTGCATCAGCCCCATATATTGACGTATTGTCCTGATACAGTTTCATCCCTTTGATTCCCTTCATATTGTTCTCTGAAACGAACATGCCACTGATATTAGCCCAAAAGACACCCTGCAAAATCTGTACATCCATAAGGTTTTGCAAATGTGTTCAAATTGTATATTCTTTATGCAGCCTGAACAAGTATTGTGAATATTTATACTCCCTTTAACAGATACATCATCTCACTAATCTTAAATCTCTGAGACCGATGTACAATCTGATTTTGCCCCCGGGGGTGTATGCCATTTCCAGTGGGGACAACTAGGGGGTCATTCTGACCTCGGCGGTAAAAGGCGCCTACCGCCGGTCAGAAATCCTCCATAATCCCGCCGCGGTCGCGGAAACCCGCCACGGTCATTCTCACCCGCAGAAGGCAAACCTCCGAAAATCCGACCGCCACAACAGACCGCCAGACCAGCGGTCGGCGGAAAGGTGGAGGTGACCAAACCTCCACCGCCACGCCAACAGAAATACGCCCATCCCATTACGACCCACGAATCCACGCGGCGGTCATTCAAACGCGGTATTCCATTGGCGGGACACACCGCCGCGGTCAGAATACCCACAAACGAACAAAACTCAGCCACATTGGACGATTTGAATCCCACACACCTGATACACATACACACACCACTCCCACACACACAATACAATATAAAACACACACCCACATCACCCACAAACCCCTACGCTAAAAAAATTGTCAAGAAGGCAAGAGCGAGACACCAGCATCCAAAAAATAACAGCCACAGCCACTCAACACCATCACCCACACACTATCCACACACAAAACAACACACACCACCACACTCAACTCACTTAAATACACATACTCCACCCCACACATCATACACACCACCCCATGGCACCCCAAAGACAACCCCGCTTCACAGACGAAGAACTCAGGGTCATGGTGGAGGAAATCGTTCGGGTAGAGCCCCAGCTGTTCGGCACACAGATACAATACACCAGCATTGCCCGGAGGACGGAGCTATGGCAGAGGATTGTCGACAGGGTGAACGCAGTGGGACAGCACCCCAGAAATCGGGAAGACATCAGGAAGCGATGGAACGACCTACGGGGGAAGGTGCGTTCCATGGTATCCAGGCACAACATCGCCGTGCAGAAGACTGGCGGAGGACCCCCACCTCAACCCCCACAATTCACATCATGGGAGGAGGAAGTCTTGAACATCCTGCATCCTGACGGCCTCGCAGGAGTCGGCGGAGGAATGGATACTGGTAAGTTGAAGCTTCAATGATGCTTCCCCCCACCTGCATGCCAAATCAGACCCCAAACCTCACCCCCATCCTCGAACCCCACCCTCACCCCCACCCCCATCCTCACCCCCACCCTCACCCCCACCACCATCCTCACCCCCACCACCATCCTCACCCCCACCCCCAGCACACCTATTCCCCGCCAATGTCTCACCATCACAACCCACACATCCCAAAACCTAGGCCTGCATGCGTCCACTAAGCATGGACACCCATCACCAAAGCATGCCCAATGCATATACACATCCCCCCCACAAGCCACCCTCACCAAAGCCCCCACACACGAATGCCAGCACTTGGGGACACGAGAACCCACAGATACACCCATATGCCACACATTGAAACTATAACCATACCTCTATACCCCTGCAGGACCCGACCGTCAACAGACCGCGGCGGAGGGGCCAGAATTATCCACACCCCCCACCCAAGAGGCCGTCAGCGATGACAGCAGCTCTGTCGACCTGGACACCGATGACCAGCCCGGACCATTGGGGACCTCTGGACAGTCGGTTCCCCTCACACAGGCCCAGGCCACTACAGACCCAAACCCCTCTGGGAACACCAGCACAGCTCCCACCCAGCGGGCCCATGCCTCTGTCTCCAGGGCGCGTCAATCTGCGGTGTGTCTACCACTACAGGGCACCCAGGATAACCCACCACCCCAACAACAACAGGGACCTGGGGGCAGTGGTAGTGGGCACACCGGCCAGGGGGCAGAGGCCCAGGGAAACAGGGGAACTCGGAGGGCAGCTGTGCGACAGGGGGGGGAGGAGAGGCCCAGGGAACCCACTCTCCACGAGGTCCTCACCACCATCATGGGAGCATACAACCGCTCCCAGGAGACGATGGCGACGGTACTGGCCCGGTTCCAGGAGATCCAGGTGCTGCAGGAGGAACACTATCGGGGGTACAGGGAGGACATCAGAGCCATCAACACCACCCTGGTTACCATGGTAGGGCTGCTGCAGGACCTCGTCAACAACAGGGCGGACACTGAACAACACCCAAGGGCCCCTGCCACTAGCCTGGACCAAGAACAGCCAACCACCTCCGCCGGCGCTAGTGGACAGGAGGCCCCCGCACAGCAGCAGCCCACCAGACCCCCACCTCCTGCAGGAGAAGAACCACCCCGCAAGAGGGCCCTGAGATCTCGCAAGAAGACAGAGTAGGATGTCAAGACCCCCGCCAGCAATGGATACCACCTGATGTCATCCCACTGTCCCACAGAGTCACCCTGTCCATCCTTGAACTGCCCATGCTCCATCTCTCCACAGGCCTCTGGACAATGCACCTGTGTGACTGTTACTCTGGACTCTGCCATGGACATTCCTTCACCATAGCCCCCACCCACTTGAAACCACCCATCCCATTTTGAGCACTTAAATAAACACCGATTTTGCACCAAAATATCTGGAGTCTGGCTGTGATTTCAATAGATTGTAATTGACATGACAGTGCAAATATGTCCTTGTACATGGTGAAGTCAACAAACAGCTGCCACAAAGCTGTAGTCCATGGGGAAACGAAGCACAGGACTCGTAGTGGGGACCCCAGATCTGAAATAGGGAGGGAAAAGCCAAAACTCAGTCATCATACACTGGGGCAAATAGACAGGCAGCAGAGATGCTGGAGAGTAGTTAACTTTTACTAAATTATCTTTGAAATGTTACCTGTGTCCTATTGGAAGTACTGTTCAATGATTCTGTCCCTGTTGTCTGTTTCAGCCCCGTCGTCTTCCTCCTCGTCACTCTCCTCAGGTTCCACCGCTGCCACAACACCACCGTCTCGACCATCCTCCTGCAGGAAAGGCACCTGGCGGCGCAAAGCCAGGTTGTGAAGCATGCAGCAGGCCACGATGATGTGACACACCTTCTTAGGTGAGTACATTAGGGATCCACCTGTCATATGCAGGCACCGAAACCTGGCCTTTAGGAGGCCAAAGATGCGTTCGATCACCCTCCTAGTACGCCCATGGGCCTCATTGTACCGTTCCTCTGCCCTGGTCCGGGGATTCCTTACTGGGGTCAGTAGCCACGACAGGTTGGGGTACCCAGAGTCCCCCACTAGCCATACACGGTGTCTCTGTAGCTGTTCCATCACGTAAGGGATGCTGCTATTCCTGAGGATGTAGGCGTCATGCACTGACCCTGGGAATTTGGCATTTACATGCGAGATGTACTGGTCAGCCAAACACACCACCTGGATGTTCATTGAATGGTAATTTTTTCTGTTCCTGTACACCTGCTCCCTGTCTCTTGGGGGAACCAAAGCCACATGGGTCCCATCAATGGCACCAATTACGTTGGGAATATGTCCAAGGGCGTAGAAATCACCCTTCACTGTAGCCAATTCGCCCACCTCAGGGAAAATGATGTAGTTCCTCACGGATTTCATCAGGGCAGACAACACTCTGGATAACACCTTCGAAAACATGGGCTGAGACATCCCAGAAGCAATTCCCACGGTTGTCTGAAATGACCCACTTGCCAAGAAATGTAGTACTGACAGGACCTGCACCAGAGGGGGAATCCCTGTGGGTTGGCGGATGGGGGACATCAGGTCGGGCTCCAGCTGGGCACACAGTTCATGGATAGTGGCACGGTTAAGACGGTAGGTCAGGATAATGTGGCGTTCTTCCATTGTCGACAGGTCCACCAGCGGTCGGTACACGGGAGGATTCATCCGTCTCCTCGCCCAACCCAGCGGACGGTGCCTAGGAAGGACAACATGGAGCACACAGTCAAGCCACCCACAGGTACGTACTCACAGCTAGCACAGTATACAATTCTCTATGCAGTGAATGGCGTGTCTGAGTGGCTATGCAAGGCCTAGGCCTGTGTGACGCAGTTGAAATTGAGCCATGTCGGCCCTGGAAATGGCGGCTGCCTGACCTGTGAAGTGTGACAATGGGATGTGAGGTCAATGCGCTGGCGTGGCACACCGCGGCGGGCGGCGGGCGAAGACCGCGGCGCGAAGCCGCATTGGTTAACATTGAAGCCTATGGGTTTCAGGAGCCAATGGCGAAGGGCGCCGGCGGTGGCGGGACGCACCGCCGCGGTACGCACCGCCGCGGACGTGACCGCCATTTTCTATCTACTTATCCACTTGCGACTTGAACTTTCACAGGAGAGGACCTATACTGCAAGTGTTGCTGTGACCTCGGTCTGGAAGGGACAATGGCTGCTGCGCCTGGGGAAAGGGCCCCTGCCTTCACTGGAGAGGAGTTGGAGAAACTTGTGGATGGGGTCCTCCCCCAGTATGCGCTACTCTACGGTCCTCCAGACCAACAAGTGAGTTTAATTCAATCTGGATTTGGGGCCACTGGCTGGCTTGGGGGCCTGGCGGGGGGCCTGGCGGGGATGGGGGGCATGTTGGGCCTGGCGGGGGGCATGGCGGGGGCCTGGCGGGGATGGGGGGCATGTTGGGCCTGGCGGGGGGCCTGGCGGGGATGGGGGGCATGTTGGGCCTGGCGGGGGGCATGGCGGGGGGCCTGGCGGGGATGGGGGCATGTTGGGCCTGGCGGGGGGCCTGGCGGGGATGGGGGGCATGTTGGGCCTGGCGGGGGGCATGGCGGGGGGCCTGGCGGGGATGGGGGGCATGTTGGGCCTGGCGGGGGGCCTGGCGGGGATGGGGGGCATGTTGGGCATGGCGGGGGGCATGGCGGGGGCCTGGCGGGGATGGGGGGCATGTTGGGCCTGGCGGGGGGCCTGGCGGGGATGGGGGGCATGTTGGGCCTGGCGGGGGGCATGGCGGGGGGCCTGGCTGGGATGGGGGGCATGTTGGGCATGGCGGGGGGCCTGGCGGGGATGGGGGGCGTTGGGCCACTGGAAAGGAAAATGCTGAGAAACTTGAACGTGGTATTTCTCCCTCCCTGTACGTGTCACATAGGTCCGCGCCCATGAGAAGATCGGGATTTGGCGTGCCATCGCCAAGGAAGTCCGGGCCCTGGGGGTCCACCATCGACGGGGCACCCACTGCCGCAAGAGGTGGGAGGACATCCGCCGCGGGACCAAGAAGACCGCCGAGTCTCTGCTGGGGATGGCCTCCCAACGTAGGCGGGGTGCCTGCCGTCAACTGAGCCCCCTGATGTTCCGGATCCTGGCGGTGGCCTACCCTGAATTGGATGGGCGCGTGAGGGCAGCACAGCAGACACAAGGGGGTGAGTACAAGCATTATGTACTCTGTTGTCGCGCAGTGGAGGTGTCTGGGTGGGGGAGGAGGGCTGTGGGTCCCCCTAGGCCAGGGCGATATCTGTAGGCTGGGCACCCCCGTAAGCCCCTGTGTCCCCAGCCACCACCCTCAGTAGTTTGTCAGTACAGCCATCCCTGGGCCGTGTCATCCATGGGTGCAGTTGTCAACTCTAGGCGTGTAGGGCATGTTCCACGGAATGCGTAGCGTACCCCAAGTGCGCAACTTAGTGCAGGGGGCATCTGTGTCTGTCATGTCCGCTAACTGTACCGGAGATCCATGTACTCAATATCCCTTTATTTCTCTCTCCCCCCCCCTTTTTGTTTGTCTTTCTGTGCTTGTGTGCATCAGCATCATCAGGCGGAGGAGAAGTGGCATCGGGGCAGGAGGGAGCTGCATCTCACATGGCCCAGGAGGGCCATGCCACAGAGTCAGACTGGACCAGTGAGACGGAGGGCGAGGGGAGCTCCACGACGGGGACGACTGGAGCCTGCAGCGACACGGACACGTCCTCGGAAGGGGGCTCCCTTGCGGGGGTGGCACCATCCGTGCCCCCCGCCATTACAGGTACAGCCGCCACCCAGCGCACCATCTCCGCCCTCCCAGCAGCCCCTCAGCGTTCGCCCCGTGCCCGCTCTGCCAGGAAGCCGGGCATCTCCTTCGCCCCAGGCACCTCAGGCCCTGCCCCTGTTACCCCCGCTGCCCTCAGTGAGGAGGTCATTGACCTCCTCCGAACGCTCATTGTTGGGCAGACTACCCTTTTGAATGCCATCCAGGGGGTGGAGAGGGAGGTTCATCGCAGCAATGCGTACCTGGAGGGCATTCATTCGGGTCAGGCTGCCCATCAGCGATCGTTCCAGGCTCTGGCCTCAGCACTGACGGCAGCCATTGTCCCTGTCTCCTGCCTGCCTCTACTAACTCCCTCCTCCCAGTCTCCTGTTCCTCTGCCTGTCCCACCCACACCATCAGACCAGCCTGCACACACCTCAACACCCAAGAGAAGCTCATCCAAACATAAGCACCACAGATCACGCAGACATTCACACACGCAACATTCCGATGCAGACATGCCAACAGTCACTACCACCTCTGTGACCCCCACCTCCTCGTCTCCCTCCTCCCTCCCTGTGACGTCTACACTCACACCTCCATTCACCTCACCATCAGCCAGTGTTTCCATCACCAGCACACCCTCCACTCCAGTCCGCACACGTGCAGTCACCACCCCCACTGCCATTTACACGTCCCCTGTGTCCTCTCCCACTGTGTCTGTCACCCCCTCTTCCACACCACACAAACGCAGCCACCCACCCACCCAACAGCCATCCACCTCACGACAGCCTATCCCTCCTGCACCTGCACCCAAAGACAGCAAACGTGACTCACCTACAACCACATCCTCTCCCTCCACTCCCATTCCCACTGTACCTACCACTCTCCATTGTCCCAAGAAGCTCTTCCTCGCCACTACTAACTTCTTTCCTGACCCTGAGCCCCCCCCTCCTTCTCGTCGGGGTAAGAAGAGCACCTCAGCCACCACCAGCCCTGCAGCCCCCTTGACAAGGGTGCAGGGGTATTGGAGCCCGCCAGCCCGCATGTCTGGATCTTCGCCCAGCAGCAAGGGGACAGGCAGCCCACCCCCTGGGAAGAGGAGCAGAAGGCGGAAGGGTCGCCGCAGGAGCCCGCCTTCTACATCCCCCCCGGACACCACCCAGAGACAGTCACCAGCCACAGCTCCAAAGGGAGGAAAGGGCCACAGGCCCACGACTAAGGAGGGCAAGGGCAGCAAGTCAGAGAGGTCAGGCAGCAGGCCTGCTGCCCAGGAGGAGCCCACAACCCCCATAGCCGCTGCCCCGGGAGGAACCGGCACAGCTGCCCCGGGAGAGCCCACCACCCCCATAGCCGCTGCCCAGGGAGGACCCAGCCCAGCTGGCCAGGAGGGCCCCACCACCCACAGCCCAGGTGGGCAGTGAAGGAGCACCATCCCTGCTGCCCAGGAGGGCACCACCAGGCAATTAGCAGTTGGCCATAGACCGTCCGCCGTCTCAAGAACCGCTGAACTGGGCCCCGCCGTCTCAAGAACCGCTGAACTGGGCCCTTCAGGGCAAGAACTGCTGAACTGGGCCCTTCAGGGCAAGAACCGCTGAACTGGGCCCCGCCGTCTCAAGAACCGCTGAACTGGGCCCTTCAGGGCAAGAACCGCTGAACTGGGCCCCGCCGTCTCAAGAACCGCTGAACTGGGCCCTTCAGGGCAAGGACCGCTGAACTGGGCCCCGCCGTCTCAGGAACCGCTGAACTGGGCCCTTCAAGGCAAGAACCGCTGGCCCTTTGGCAGACGTGGCAGGGCAGGATCTATCTCGGGCAGGGCTGCAGGATGTCCTCTGGCCAACTTGCCTCCTCCAGTGGCAGTGGGGTCTGTTATGGACTGTATGGACTGTGGCTTTGCTCTCCCCAGGATGGCCCAGTGGGCAGGCCACCCACTGTATGGACTGTATGGACTGTGGCTTTGCTCTCCCCAGGATGGCCCAGTGGGCAGGCCACCCACTGTATGGACTGTATGGACTGTGGCTTTGCTCTCCCCAGGATGGCCCAGTGGGCAGGCCACCCACTGTATGGACTGTTTGGACTGTGGCTTTGCTCTCCCCAGGATGGCCCAGTGGGCAGGCCACCCACTGTATGGACTGTATGGACTGTGGCTTTGCTCTCCCCAGGATGGCCCAGTGGGCAGGCCACCCACTGTATGGACTGTATGGACTGTGGCTTTGCTCTCCCCAGGATGGCCCAGTGGGCAGGCCACCCACTGTATGGACTGTTTGGACTATGGCTTTGCTCTCCCCAGGATGGCCCAGTGGGCAGGCCACCCACTGTATGGACTGTATGGACTGTGGCTTTGCTCTCCCCAGGATGGCCCAGTGGGCAGGCCACCCACTGTATGGACTGTATGGACTGTGGCTTTGCTCTCCCCAGGATGGCCCAGTGGGCAGGCCACCCACTGTATGGACTGTATGGACTGTGGCTTTGCTCTCCCCAGGATGGCCCAGTGGGCAGGCCACCCACTGTATGGACTGTTTGGACTGTGGCTTTGCTCTCCCCAGGATGGGCCAGTGGTCATGGAGTCCCCTCGTGGATCTGGCGTCGTGTACTCAAGTGGCTGAGGTGCCCCCCCTTCCCTTCCCCCTGAGGTGCCTGTCCTATTTTCTTTCTGATGCCCCTGCAGTGTTCTCTCCGTGGAGTTCTTGTCGTGGGACTGGGCCTTGCCCCTTTGCACAGGACCCCTGTGATCCACGGACAGTGGTTGGACTACATTTAGTAGCTGTATATATTTTGTACATAGTTTATTTATTAATTGGGATTACTGGTGTACATATTTCAATATATCTGCCCGTTTATGATCTCTTCTTTTGGTCTTTGCATTATTTCGGAGGGGGGTGGTTTGTGGGTTGTGACAGTGATCTGTGGGAATGCATTGATGTGTGTGTTGTAGTGGGTGTGGGTGGGTGGGTGTGTGCCGGTAATCTTTTCCCTCCCCTGTGTCGTAGGTGCAGTACTCACCGATGTCTTCCGCGCCGCCGGGCGTGCTCCTGGTATATGAGCAGGAATAGGAGTGCGGGGATGACCTGCAACTCTGGCTCCATACTGCCGGAATCTCGCGTGGAGTGCGTTTTCCCGTTCGTAGTCTGTTTCCGCCGTGTTCTTATCGGCGGTGCTCCCGCCCCGGAAAAGGTGGCAGATTGGTGGGTCGTAATAGGGTGGGCGGTACATTGTCTGCCGCCGGGCTGTTGGCGGGAACCGCCGCGCTGTTTGTTTGTACCGCTGTGGCGGTCGGAGTGTTAAGTTGGCGGGCTGTGTTGGCGGTTCCCGCCAGGGTCAGAATTGCATATTTTAGACCGCCGGCCTGTTGGCGGCTTGGCCGCCGCTTTATCACCGACCGCCAGGGTCAGAATGAGGGCCCTAGTCTGTCACTTCTATTTTTTCAATTGTATCTTCCTCTTCTGGTCCTTATAGGCCTTTTTATAAAGTGTCCATAATTGTAAAGGGCAGATTTCTTACTTTACAAACTTGTGGTTGTGTTCCAGTGTTTTCTTTTATACGATGCACATGTCCTTCTAGAAACATTACATGATCTGCAAACACCTCATAGTGCCAAAAGTTATTTTAACTATCAACAGTTTCCCAATTCTTTTGTAGTCTTTTTGAGCTCTATGTGTGTCTTGGGAAAATAATGTATGTCTTTTTTTACACTAATTTCTTACTTGTTTAACCAGATAGCTTCTTCATTTGTCAAATTAGGTATATGATCATAGGCTTCCTATCCTTAACACCCCAAACAGTGCACCAGTAATGGCAATTCACTGTCAGAATTTAAAATGTTGCCATATACCCTGGCATACTGAGAAAATGCTTTTTTTCCATTTTTCCAATCTCAGGTAAATTGAGAAAATATGGTGGAGTTGTCACATTTTCCACTGTGCTCTCTTGATCATCTATGTTCAACACACTACATTACAGACAAACATTAAACCAGCAATACACTATCACCCAGCATTCAATTTGATGCCTGAGAAATGCCTTACTTATCTAAATTCAGTGATACATGTTATTGTTTTATCTCAATCGTTCAAGATACATGTCCATCTGTCATTTTCTTTGCCTAGATTATTTATTTGTCTAAGTTATTACTTACAAATGTCCTCCTTCTTCAATCTTTGCACCAATAAATATGTTCCTTCCTTATGATTGCTTGTAATCATCTGTCATTCAACAAACACACCTGTTGTCTGGGTTCATGAGCAGCATATATGCACTCCTTCTCCCAAAGAAGGCATCCAGTGAGACCTCTACTGTCTCACAAAACGTATCATCAAACATAGCCACAATACACCAACCTTTGTTTGCAGCAGTTTCTGTCCTCTGTTTTGTCCCGTTAAATCCCAAAGTTCTCAGCACTTACATGTTCTTGTCATTTGAGTAACCACTTCCTTGCATAAAATGCTTCTTCTTATTGGAGCACAGGAACACCAGGGACATTTGTTACTTTCTTGATTTTCTTCCTTCAAAAGTAGTCCTCCTTCATCAGGAAACTATTACTGATAAGCAAGTGCTCAGGAGTTTCCTAGTATTATCTTATTGTTCTTATCACTACTGTGACAAAATGACTAGAGTACCAGTACCATAGTTGTATTTTGAATGTTGCTATGTTTATTTATAAATTAACAGATCATTCCATTACTTGTAATGCTTCAACAGATCTTATCTTTCAAATGATGCACAGTCAAACATCTAACCTCACAGAATAATTTTAGCTGCTCACCTCCTGCATTCCAGATTCTTCATTCCAATACCGCACACTAGCTACTTTGTTAATACCCTGCCCTATCCTGATCCCACCATTCACATCCAACATTGTAAGCTGTGTGTGGCATCACTGGCAGATAAGCGGAGTCAGAAGAATACACTGACAAGGCCCTGGGGAGTCAGGATATACCTATTTGTTTGAACTGGGAACGTGTTCTGTTGGGTCACTTGAAACAGGGGACTTGAATTCCTGTGGTAAAGCACTAGCAGTCGTCCAAGGAGCAGCTGACTTGGCCACTGCTGAGACAACAAACCTGTTCCTGCCACTGACTGGTTACACTGGGTCCAGTGAAATATATGATAAATGTCATAATTGTGACAGTGAGAAAGTGATTCTCCCACCTCCTACATAATAATGTGGATTGAGATCCACAGTGTGACTACGAAAGTGGAAGAGCAATACTGTTGGCCCGCCCATGGTTACTAAAGCAGAAGAGATGCACTCAGATCAGGCAGCTTTGTAGGACAGTGTGAAAGGAGAAAGAAATCTCTGGAAAGACAGCAGGCACACACACTTAAGGCCATCAACTGTGAAGTGAATTTAAAATGCTGTGAAGTGCAGGTTGATAAGGGTTGCTAATGCAACTTAGCTACCATGCTTGCCCTGTGAGAGATCCTATGATATGGTTGCCATAGTATTTTTGGACTGGGTTGAGGAGTTCTCATGTTGTGGGAACATGGATTTCAAAAAGCTGATCCTGTTGTCACACCAACTGTAATTCTGAATACATTTGGAAAATTGTAGGAAACCAGACTCTGCAGCGAACACAAACAAGTGGATGGACACCTCCAGGATTTCCCTGCATGAACGTAATTGCTTCCCTAAAAGCCAAATTACCAAATCTACTGATGCTTCACATTTAACTGTACACATGAGCACCTCTCATCTGGCTTTGAAACACATACTGGAACAGATTACCTCAGAAATGATAAATCTAAGCTTCTGTGCTCATCACTAACACAATGGAATATACCAAAATCCCTTGACAGCAACAATCTATAAATTTCAGTAAAAGCAGATTACATATTTGCAGGTGGTTTTTCATCATATGATAAATTAAATGCTACTCTAACATCCATGAACAATACTTGTGAAGTGCTAGAACTGAAACTAGACATGGCGGCCATAATCCTACAAAAGTCAGATCAACAAAAGATCTGAAATGGTTGACATTGTCAGCCCCTGTATATGAGAACTGTAGAAACAGATAAAAGATCTTCAGGAGCTTGTAGGCATCCTAGAATACTCAGCAAAAAACTCCATGGGCCGTTCTAGGAGAAACAATGTAAGATCATTGGTCTTCCATAAACTAAAGACTCTCTAAATTCTCCACTGAAAGGGCCTACACCATTCCAGGCATACTGCCTATACCAAGAACTCTATTACGTTTGGTAATGACCCACCTGCCTTATCACAGAGATCATGCTTGCTGCAGATAGCAGGCCAAAATGGACTGCTAACAGTGGACAATAGTGAAATATTTATTTTTCCATCCTGATACATTTACTAGATCATCCTTGAGAACATGGACCATGATTCAATTTTCTAGACCTCTGCCACTAAGGATCAAGGGCCTCATTATGAGTTTGGCAGTCC
The DNA here is from genome assembly GCF_031143425.1 of Pleurodeles waltl. Classification (NCBI taxonomy): domain Eukaryota; kingdom Metazoa; phylum Chordata; class Amphibia; order Caudata; family Salamandridae; genus Pleurodeles; species Pleurodeles waltl. The sequence goes on from NC_090440.1 coordinate 1,556,192,676, forward strand.
GTGGATTGCCATGGCGGCGCTGGTGGTCTGACTGCCATATTTTTAGTCATGCTGAGATATGGAGCAAAAACTGGTGCAGTCCCGCTGGCACCGCCAGGCAACACAGACAGCCATAGGCATGAGGCAGCACAAACAGGCTGGCAGAGATAGTGTTTCCATGGGACACATTATGAGGTTGCACACTGCCAATGTGACCCTGGCAGTCCAACTACCACGTCTCAGCAGGTGGAAAAGGACAGCATAAAGGGAGATACTCACCTGCAGGCAGGCCCACACGTCTGATTCCGCCATGGAACCCATCATACCTGTCTTGCTACTGCTGCTGTTCATCGAAGGTGGACAAAATCCACACTGCTGTGGGCACAACCAACCATAAGTACACACACTACATGTGTTGTTAACTGTAACCACAGATCTTCGCACATAATATGGGAATCATTCTTTGGGCACCAAGTATACTTGTCATTGTGTCCTGTGTCAGAATCAGACACAAAGAAGGACACATTCACAGTCACAATACACCCCCTTTGGGCAGGTCACTCACACTGCAATGCAGCACTACACAAATATGCTTATTTCAGGGACAGTGCAGTGCACAGAACATTGTCTCACACAACACCAACAACACACCAACATCACATCTACAAATACATCTCACACTCTTGCATTCCTCACATGCCATGGACAGTCATCACATTCAACACACATGTATTGATGTGGCATGGAACATACACTCCACTAACATCAAACAACCCTGCAATGAACACACATTGCAACCCACATTGCAACACAATGGAAGGACAATGGGGTGCACAATAGACAGACAAATGTACAAAGCTCACTATGCAAACAATACGTTCACAAAAGGGATGGGGGAACATTCAGGGAAGGAGGATGCATTGGGTCACATATCACTTTGCACACGCCCCTAAAAAACATTTACACAGGAATTGGTCCTTCAAGTATCTCAGGGTCAAACAATACTAGACCCAAGTGACATGCTTATCTGCGCAATGTGGAAGCGCAAGTCAACAGAGTACATACAACTCCAACTGCATGGGACATACCTTTAGATGAAGTAGCTGCAAGGTACACACAGCTGAAAGGACACATGCACAGTCAAATGCAAATAAAGGTAGTGCAATTTAACACAATCCATGTCTGCACAAACAAAACTTAAGCTGCCACACATTAGATTAATCAATAATCCATATGAAGGGGATAAGTCTGACACCATACATGCTCTAATTGGACAACACAAGATGACATACTTACCATACCAAACAGTATACAATGCCATTACACCACAATTGCATTTACACCCATATATCGATGCAGTCAACATATACCCTTGTCTTGGGGGACACCAGCACTGCCCGTAAAGTCTTTACGGGCAAACAACAACAAATGAATCAGCAAGCAGACTGAAACTCACACAACTGTAGGCAGACAATACAAGTCATTCAGGAAAAACATAAAGACAGAAAAGGAACTGAAGGACAAATGTATACCTAAAAAACAAGTGTTTGGGTTTATTTTTAACCAACTTTCAATAGTCCAAGGCCACTGGCCAGTCCATCTGCTTTGGCACAGGCACATCATGGTGCCATCACCTGACTCCTAACTGCCATGGACCCTCCACATGAAGGGGCATCAAGTGGCAAGGCAGACACCTCAGGTATCATCTTAGGAGGAAGTCGGATTTGGGGGGGGTTGTTCTTGGGTTTGGGAGGGGTGGACTGCTTCTTGGGATGGATGGGCTTCTTCTTGGGGGAGACGAGTATGGGTGCTTGCAGGGGGAGCAGGGGAGGACTTGGAGGTGGAAGGAAGGGGTTGGGAGGTGGGTGGGGGCCTCTTGAGTCTGGTGCGGGTAGAGGGGACGGGGGTATGTCAAGGTCCAACATAAAAACTTTCTTAGGGACACAGAGACAGTCAGCAGAAGGGGGTGGGGATTTGGAGGTTGAAGGAGTGGTTGTCTGCTGTGTTGGTGTGGATTTTGTGGGTGCGTGCTTCTGGGAGGTATGCTTCTGTTTGGTTGGTGTCTGTTTTATGAGTGAGTGTGTTTGTGTGTCTTGGGGATCTGGGAGGTGGAGGTACTAGGGGATGGAGTGGTGGATGTCTTTGTGTCTGTTTGGGTGGTGTCTGCGGGTATGGTGCTTGTGGATGTCTGGGTGTCTGTTGGGGTGGTGTCTGTGGGTATGCTGGGTGTGGTGGGTGTGTCACTGATTGTTGTAGTGGTTCCTGTGGGTATGCTTGATGTTGTGTGTGGCATTCTGGAGGTGGTGGGGTGTCTGGTGAAGTGATGACTTATGTTGTCTCTGTGGGTGTCATTTGTTTGCTTGCATGCCAGTGTTTTTTGTGGTACTTGTGTCTGTGTGCTGCTCTTTTGTTTTGAGGTAGGTGTGTGTTGATCGGTCTGTGTGCTTTGCGTGGGTAGGGGAAGGTGGGATTTGGATTGGGAAAAGGGAGTTGGAGTGGAGACATAAGGTGGGGATGGTGACTCTGCCAACAGTGTGGAGGACAGAGCCTGAAAAGATCTCTGTGGGCCAGACATTGCATCATGAATGCCTTCCAGGAGTGCATTCATTTGCTGGAGTTGGGTTGCCAATCCCTGGATGGCATTCACAATGGCTGACTGACCCACAGAGATACTTCTAAGGAGGTCAATAGTCTCTCACTGAGGGCAGCAGGGGTAACCAGGGCTGGGGGGGAGGTGCCTGCAGCAAAGGAGATGACCACCCTCTTGGGTGAGCGGGCACAGCCAACTGGGTGGGGAGCAACACGAAGGGCGTTGATAGAAGAGGGGTGGTAGACAAAGATAGTACAGGAGGATTTCACGATGGGTTTGCCACCACTAGGGAGTGTCCACTGGAGTATGAATCTGATGATGAAGAGGGTGTTATGGTCTTCCCATGGCACTCCCCTCATCCTCTGGGCAACTGGGTCCCTCTGTGTCCATGGTGCCTTGAACCGAGGTTCAGTGGCCAGATGATGTCCCACTTAGCTCTGACCCGCCTCCTTCACTTGCCGGTGTTGATGCTGCAAATACAAAGGGAAATAGGGTCATCATACGTCCATGACCACACTTGAACAACAGCTATGATTAGCAAACATTTCCATCATATCAAGTAGGCCCCAGCAGCATAAACTCCACCTAATTGGTCCATACATGTGTCATACCATATGCATGCATGCCATCTGAACTGTCAACTGTTGCCCACAGGAAAATCAACATCTCACAAAACTACAATTACATGGCTGAAGTTGTGCAAACACAGTAACCATTCAACAAGCAGGAAACATCATCACCCCAAAGCCTTGCTTCATGGAGCAAACCTGAGTTCCCTGTTGTCATGCAATAGTAGGCCAATACCAAATGCTTTCCCACAGAGCCCACAAAAGGCCATGCACACATCTTTATGTCACATACATAATGACACAATAATAAGAAATGATGCTCCAAAATCCTGTCATATTGATGACAAAGTACAATAGCCTGGAGAAGGTGACATGTAAATACTAATGTCACGCTGGAAACACATCAACAATCACACTTCACCAAGTGATATTTGCCCCAATAGAGTCATGGACATAGTACTAATATTGCTCAGAATGGCCACACATGTGGCATGGAAATGGTTGCGCAGACATCATGTGCTATACGTCAGGGAGAGATGTCCTTAAAATCCACAACACAATGAATCAGGCAGTCCCAGATAAATCACCACTAATGTCTGGCACCCCTTACAATTACAAACTTTTAGTACGCCAGTAGACACAATTAGTCCCTTGTATGTTGGAGAGGCCTGGAGATTTGCAAGTACTTGCTGAAGGCCCTCAACATTTTCCCCAGTTGGAAGCTACATCATTATATAAATTATGGTCATGCAGACCCAGATGTCTATCTGTGGATGAATGCTTGCACTCAAACACATGTGATTACAACATAACTGCATATCACTCCATGATGGATACCAACAGTCAGGTCACAAACCTTATCCATTACACGTGCGCAGTGCACTTTGCTACATGATGCCACATCAAGGGCATGGAAATGTACATTGTGGGTCAAAACACCAGGCCAACCTGTAATGTCCCTCATTGATACTGCAGGTGTACATGCCAAATGACATGCTATAACGCATGATGGAATGTGTCAGCCAATAAACAATGGTGACACACTCCTGTATGTGGCACAATATGAAATGTACCCTCATTGTGAATGGCTTATTCCACACAGGTTGCTATGCCCATGTATGTGAGGGAATACAGACATCATCCTATCAATACAGGTAGGCCATGCATGAAACAGCAGCTTACACATGTTTTCCAAAAGAGAAAGGGACACATGCTGACATGTAGGCACAAGGAATATTGAAAACAGTGATGATACATAACTCGTGTCAATGAGCATTCCCCACTTACCAAGGGAAAGTATTGATCTACAGCTGCACTCAAAGTACAATGTAGGCTCAGTCACATATGTGATGGCCATCTTCACATTACAAACTGCAGTTAGACACCAGCACCCATCATATGCTGAAGAGGACAGTGATCCATCACTTCCTTACCTTTGTCCTGTAACATTGAAGAGTAGTGGTCTGTTGCATAGAATATACACCCACTACAACAACAAACAGTACTTGATTGATCAATGTACAAAGCCATATGTCATCCATGGAGACCAAGTGGTTTGTGGATTGAACACAGTTGTGTCCTAGGTCCCTGGTCCAATAGACAAAGCACATCAGTATACAACACATGACATGGCTACAGAAACAATCACTCATCTACTATGTGACACATGGCTCATCCCTAATTGTCAGGGGGAGCTGTCAGAACACATTAACTTGACAATCTGACAGGCAGATATATGCCTTGTACTCACCCTCTTGTGGCTGCTGTGCTGCCCTCAAATGCCCATTAAGACCTGGATAGGCCACCTCCACAATGCAGGCCATTGGGGGGGTCATGGTCTGATGGGCACCCTGCCCACATTGGGAGGGAATCCCCAGCTAGACCTCAGTGATTTTCCTGGCCCAGAGTCTTAGGTCCTTCCAGCTTACCTGGAGTGGGCGTTCCGCTGCCTGTGGTCCCCCAGGGTTCACACCTTCCGGGCGATGGCTCTCCATAGTGCCTTCTTTTGATGGGTGTTGACCTGTCCTGATGCAAAAGACAAATCAAGAGATCATGATCACAAGTTTCATCACAAATGATTGAGCCACATGCATGCCAGTAATATCAAATGAAGACTTCTATTTGTCAATACTTCCCAAGTGGGACACAGACAAGCCAATAAGTACAGTGGCATTACTACAGACATATATATTTCTTTCTGCTTACTAACTCACTACCCTCCTCATGGCCTACAATGTCAAAGCAAACTTACTGACATCAGGTAGCCCATGATCCAGCAACCTGCACTGTGATGTGAGCCACTATGAAACAATACACACTTATGTGGCTTCTGAAGGGTAAACCCCTTAGGCATCAATGGACCAATACATTAATACTCTGTGAGAATGATTGACTGCCAGAGTACAAACTCCAACATTACAGATGAGTAACAATGAAGGGTCTGCCGTGGTGGGTAGAGAATGTATTTCCCTGTCCGTGTGTGGACATATGGATTAACAAATACAGACTCATTCCACTTCATGGGGTGGGGTTCTGTGCTATGTACCTGTACCACAGAACACTCCTTTGGGCATATGTGTCCATCCTACAGAGATGGCACCCAAAAAACAAGACATGCATTGTACAGTTTCTGCTATGTGACCAAGCTACCAAGCCACATATCATGGCCTGACAGAAATCAACACACTGTCTGCATGGTGGGACTGTCAGTTATGCAATAAGTCTGTACAGGACAAATATGACCTGTGGGGAGGTGACAACAGAGATGTGGGAGTAAAGGACCTTTCATGAGTGTAAGACACACACTGACAATGATGCTGAATGCACATATGGACTAGATTAATGATCTACCTCTGTACCCATTCATGATCTAGTCAAAGGAATGAGGCATTCAGGGCAGGTTTTGCCACTAGAGCCTCATTTTGGCTACTTTACAGGATCTGCTGGGGTATAGGGAGTGGGCACAGTGCCACAGTTGCCTAGCCACATGGACTCTCCCACAGCCTAGACCAGGTCCCATACTGGGAGACACATGTGACAGGCCCTAGTAGCTGACAGAACCTACATGAAACTCCATTCCCATCACTTCCACGCACAACAGTACATCATGTAGCCAACAGCAATTTGTCATGTGGTGTGTGCGGCAACCTGAAGGGCAAGGTGAGTCATGATATGCCTTCCAAACAACAGTTCAGCTAGGGCATATGTGGTTTGAAATATCTGTGGCACTATACACATTGGTCACACGACTCTCAACTGACTCATACAACATGCATACACAGCACATGCTGTTATGCATATACATGTTGTCTAACATTTACAACAATCATGAAGAAAGAGATGTCAGTAGATGGCAGTAATGTCTTCTCACCTAGTTATGTGTATCCAACACAAGGAAGATCCAGGGCCCCAAAAACCTCACAAAACACAATGTCACTGAACTTAACATATGGCACTGGCCAGAGTACTTGAACATTGACCGTCCCATTGGTGCCTCACAGACTGCAACAACAGGCACACGAGTAGTCAAACCGGCACACATGAGTGCATTCTACCCTGTGAGGAGGGAAAGGATTGTGAAGTACAGAGAAAATTGTGTACTTGAGGGACTTACCTGCTCCTATGGTAAGCCATAGAGCTGTCCATAGGGGGCAGGACCTCATTCACTAGCCACTCCAGCTCCTCTGGAGAGAAGGTAGGGGCCTTATCACCCCTGGATGGGGCATGATTGCTCCTAGAGGGGGCACATAGCAGGCCAGGTCGTGGAGGTCTTGCTTGCAGCAGTGTCAGGAGTCAAGTGTGTGAATCTGCAGAACATAGTGGCCACATCTGCCACGTACACAGTCATCACCGCTGGCAGACACAGCCATTAGCCCCCAACCACCACTGACAACAACGATAGCCTATGGCTGTGTCTGCTGCGGCTTCAATTACCATGACAGCTTCCACCGGCGGTCGCAGACCGTTCCTAATGTCCAGTGGAGTAGGTCAGACAGCCCTCGTTTTGGAGTCCTGAAATGCTGTATTGGGCTACATAAACTGCGTCACACCTGTGAAAATGTATTTTTGACCTCATAAACATGCTTACCATGTCTCGTCAAGTAGGTCCTACTATTCAAACACCATTGTATTATGTTGCAGGGCACAGCTACCATTCAATAGTGGGGCACAGTGCACCACGGCCAATTGTCATTTTTCTATCACATTTCGAGGGGCAATTGTATTGCACATCTTTGAGTTTGGTCCATATACATGTTGTGACTACATGTGTGGAAAACCATGTTGGCCACATGTGACCTGTTAGACCTGACAGCCTTAGGGTGGTCACCCCTAACTTTTTGCCTGCCTCCCTCAACTTTTTGGACACTGTTTTTGCTGGTTTTTAGACTCTGCTCACTTTACCACTGCTAACCAGTGCTAAAGTGCATATGCTCTATCCCTTTAAACATGGTAACATTGGATCACACCCAATTGGACTATTTAATTTACTTATAAATCCCTAGTACTTTGCACTACATGTGCCCAGGGCCTATAGATTAAATGCTACTACTGGGCCTGCAGCACTGGTTGGCCACCCACTTAAGTAGCCCCTTAACCTTGTCTCAGGCCTGCCATTGCAAGGCCTGTGTGTGCAGTTTCACGGCCATTTCGACTTGGGATTTAAAAGTCCTTGCCAAGCCTAAAACTCCCCTTTTTCGGCATATAAGACTCCCCTAAGATATGCCCTAGGTAGCCCATAGGGCAGGGTGCTGTGTAGGCAAAAGGCAGGACATGTACCTATGCAGTTTACATGTCCTGGTAGTGTAAAACTCCAAATTAATTTTTACACTGCTGTGAGGCCTGCTCCCTTTATAGGCTAACATTGGGGCTGTCCTCATATATTGTTTGAGTGGTAGTGCTGATCTGAAAGGAGTGGGAAGGTCATATTTAGTATGGCCAGAATGGTGATATAAAATCCTGCTGACTGGTGAAGTTGGATTTAATATCACTATTTGAGAAATGTCACTTTTAGAAAGTGAGCATTCCTCTGCACTTAAATCTTTCTTGCCTTACAATCCACGTCTGGCTGGGTTTAGTTGACAGCTCCTTGTGAATTCACTCAGACACACCCCAAACACAGGAAACTCAGCCTCATTTGCATACATCTGCATTTTGAATGGGTCTTCCTAAGCTGGGAGGGTGGAGGGCCTGCTTTCACACAAAAGACTGCAACACCCCCTTCTGGGACCATGGCAGACAGGATTGAACTGAAAGGGGACCTGGTGCACTTCTAAGCCACTCTTTGAAGTCTCCCCCACTTCAAAGGCACATTTGGGTATATAAACAGGGCCTCTGCCCCTTCCAACTCAGACACTTCCTGGAGAAGATACTTGTAATCAGAACCTGCATCCTGCCAAGAAGAACTGCCTGGCTGCTCAAGGACTCACCTGACTGCTTTTTGTGAAGGACTGCTGCCTTGCTGTTGCCCTGCTGCCTTGCTGCTCCCTGGCTGTGGTGAAGAAGTGCTCTCCAAGGGCTTGGATAGAGCTTGGAAGTCTCAGGACCAAAAAGACTTCTCTCTTGCAACTGGAGTCCTTGTGCAGCGTGAATTTGATGCACAGCTTGCTAAAAATGGCGCACAGCCTGCCCCGCGGTGAGAAATTCACTGCACGCCGAACCGGAACGATGCAGCCTGACTTCACAAGGAGAAGATAGACGTGGCACCTGCATTGCGACCGGAACTTCGACGCACGCCCCACCGTATCGACGCACAGCTATCCTGGGACAACGCAGCCCTACTTCCAGAGGGGAAATTGATGCAGCACCTGCCGGGCGGAAGAAATTTCCCTGCAACGCCCACCGGAACGACGCAGCGCTTGTGACTCCGCTCCACAAGCCCAGGATTCCACACACAGACCCCGGGGCATCTGAAAACCCCACAACCTGAAGAGGATCCACGACCGAGCGCCGGAAACCGACGCACAGCCATCCCTGCGTGGAAACTAAATGATGCATCACCGTGTGCGGCCAGAGAAATCGACTCACACCCCTTTTGTTTCCACGCTCTGCGGCCCATTGCGGAGATTTTTCATGCAAACCAGGTACTTTGTGCTAAAAAGAGACTTTGTTTGCTTTTAAAAGACTTAAGACACTTTGGCCCTCATCACAACATTGGTGGTAAAAGCCGCTTACCGCCGTGCTGAAGACCGCCAACACACCGCTGCTGCCACGGAATTCCGCCACAGCTATTATGACCCACAGCACGGAAACTGCCAAAATTCAGACACCCACACAAGTCCGCCACACCAAAGGTCAGTGATAAACTGGCGAAAACAAATCCTCCACCGTCACGCCAACAGAAATATGCCCACACTATCACCACACACGAATCCACGCAGCGGTTTGTTTGTTTAACACAAGCTTTATTCGATCGAATAGATCATCAAAGCAACATACAATAATAAATAGAAAAGTGTAAAATCAGAAAAGTATAAAATGTGATTCAATAAAACCCATACAATGATACACAGTAAAAAACGTATCGACTCAAGTTCAAAGCTCATTGCTGATGACAAAGTTACGTATACGCCATGCTGCTAGCAAGTACTTGCTAACGGCATGTATTAAAACCTTAGAATGATGACTTTTTAAGACCCTCAAAGCAGAAGCGCAGTCTCTAATCCCCAGTTCCCGGCACATGTTACAAATCCACTATGACCTGGGAGAACAATATGCGGGACAAAAAAACATAAAGGGGGTCATTCTGACCCCGGGCGGGAGCACCGCCAACAGGCTGGCGGTGCCCCACAGGGCATTCTGACCGCGGCGGTTTGGCCGCGGTCAGAAGTGGAAAACCGGCGGTCTCCGCCGGTTTTCCACTGCCCAAAAGAATCCTCCATGGCGGCGCAGCTCGCTGCGCCGCCATGGGATTCTGACACCCCATACCGCCATCACAGGATGGCGGTATGGGGTGTCGTGGGGCCCCTGGGGGCCCCTGCAGTGCCCATGCCAATGGCATGGGCACTGCAGGAGCCCCCGTAAGAGGGCCCCACTTTGAATTTCACTGTCTGCATTGCAGACAGTGAAATTCGCGACGGGTGCAACTGCACCCGTCGCACCTTCCCAGTCCGTCGGCTCCATTCAGAGCCGGCGTCCTCGTGGGAAGGTTGTTTTCCACTGGGCTGGCGGGCGGCCTTTTGGCGGTCGCCCGCCAGCCCAGTGGAAAACCCAGAATCACCGCAGCGGTCTGACGACCGCGGTGCGGTGTTCTGGCGGGGGTACTTTGGCGGGCGGCCTCCGCCGCCCGCCAAGGTAAGAATCACCCCCAAAATGTTCGACTGTTTCAGATGTTGTGCCGCATACAGGACATATCCACATCCACGCGGCGGTCTTTCAACTGCGGTATTCCATTGACGGTACTCACCGCCGCACTCAAAATACACACACATCTACAAAACACATCCACATTGTACAATTCCAAATACACACACCTGATACACATACACACACCACTCCCACACACCCAATACAATATAAAACAGACACCCACATCACCCACAAACCCCTACGACCACAATTACAGAGAGAAGGCCAGAGAGAGACACCACAAACAGCTACCAAGCATCCACAGGCACACAATACCATCACCTACAGAACTTCCACGCACCTCACACAACACACCACTAAATATCACCACACTTATCACTATACAAACCACCCCACACATCACCCACACCACCCCATGGCACAGCAAAGGCACCCCAGGTTCTCTGAGGAGGAGTTCAGGGTCATGGTGGAGGAAATCGTCTGGGTAGAGCCACAGCTATTCGGATCACAAGTGTAGCACACCTACATTGCTAGGAAGATAGAGCTATGGCGAAGAATAGTGTACAGGGTCAACGCAGTGGGACAGCACCCAAGAAATCGGGATGACATCAGGAAGAGGTGGAACGACCTACGGGGGAAGGTGCGTTCCGGTGGAACGACCTACGGGGGAAGGTGCGTTCTGTGGTCTCAAGACACCCCCTTGCGGTTCAGCGGACTGGCGGCGGACCCCCACCTCCTCCCCCACAACCAACAACATGGGAGGAGCAGGTCTTGGCGAATCTGCATCCTGAGGGCCTCGCAGGAGTAGAAGGAGGAATGGACTCTGGTAAGTCAAAGCATTGCTATTACATCCCCCACCCTACCTGCATGCCATCACATACCCCCACCCTCACCCCCATCACTCCTACTCCTCACAAATGTCCCACTATCACAACCCACGCATCCCAACACCAAGCCCTGCATGCAACAACAAAGCATGGACACCCATCACCAAAGCATGGCCACTGCACATACCCATACACCCTCCTAAACCACCATCACACAAGGTCCCACACAAGAATACAAGCACTGGGGTACATGGTCACCCACCTATTGCACACCATGGCACACACAGATGCAATAATCATGCTTTTACATCCCTGCAGGACCCCTACCCAACGTCACCGGACAGTAGGGTCCACACATGTCCACACCACCAACAGAAGAGGCCCACAGTGATGACAGCAGCTCTGTCCAACTGGATCTAGATGACCAGCCCGGCCCATCGGGGACCTCAGGACAGTCGGTTCCCCTGACACAGTCAGAGGCCACTACAGACCTTCCCCCCTTTGGTAACACCAGCACAGCACCCACCCAGCGGGCCCATACCTCTGTCCCCAGGACACGTCAATCAGCAGTGTGTCCACCACTACAGGGAACCCAGGCTAACCCACCACCCCTCAACAACAGGGACCTGGGGGCAGTGGCAGTAGGCACACAGTCCAGGGGACGGAGGCCTAGGAACACAGGGGAACTGGGAGGGCTGCTGTGCGACAGGGCGAGGACAGGCCAAGGGAATCCATTCTCCACAAGGCCCTCTCCTCCATCATGGGAGTCTACCACCACTCCCAGGAGACAATGGCAACGGTACTGGCCAAGTTTCAGGAGATCCAGCGCCTGCAGGAGGAACAGTATTTGGGCTTCAGGGAGGAACTCAGAACCATCAATTCCACCCTGGGCACCATCGTAGGGGTGCTGAAGGAAGTACTCAACACCAGGAGGGACACTGTGGCACAACAAGGGGCCCCTGACACTAGCATGGACGATGAACTGCCCACCACCTCCGCTGGCGCTGGTGGACAGGAGGCACCGCCACAGGACCACCACAACAGCACCCCACCCCCTGCAGAGGGAGAACCACCCCCCAAATGGTCCCTGAGATCCAGGACAAAGACAGAGAACAATGCCAAGACCCCCGCCAAGAAATGAGACCACCCTGAATGTCATCTTTCTGTCCCACTTTGTCACCCTGTCCTCATACTGCCCTAGCTCCACTTCCTATGCCCATTTGGGCAATGCACCTGTGAGACTAATAGACTGGACTCTGCCATGGACATTCCTCCACCATCACCCATTACCATTTTACAACCCCCTCCAATATTGAGCACTTAAATAAACACCCTTGAAGCACAAAACAATCTGGAGTCAGTCTGTGATTTTGAAATAGTGTATTAGCAATTACAGTGCTAAAATGCTCTTTCAATTGTAATGTCAACATACCTATGTCACACAGTTCTAGTCCATGAGGAAACAAAGCAGATGTCACACTGTGGGACCCACATCTGTGAAATCGTAAGGGAAAGTGACAACTCCGTGACCATACACTGGGTGAAAACGACAGACAATAGAGAGGTAGTAGTGTTAAAGTACATGTAGTAGGCAGGTCTGTATTCTTACCTGTGTCTCACTGGAAATATTGCAAGATCACCAAGTTCCTGTTGTCTATGTCCTCTTCTTCTGCTTCCTCGTCTTCACTTTCCACAGGCTCCACAGCTGCAAAAACACCGCCATCTGGACCATCCTCCTGCAGAAAAGGCACCTGTCGTCGCAAAGCTAAGTTGTGAAGCATACAGCAGGCCACGACGATCTGGCACACCTTCTTTGGTGAGTAGAATAGAGATCCACCTGTCATATGGAGGCACCTAAACCTGGCCTTCAGGAGGCCGAAGGTCCGCTCTATAATTCGCCGAGTCCGCCCATGGGCCTCATTGTAGCGTTCCTCTGCCCTTGTCCTGGGATTCCTCACTGGGGTCAGTAGCCATGACAGGTTGGGGTAACCAGAGTCACCTGCAAATGGCGTGGGACAACTGTTAGCCACACACTAACCTGTAGGGCTATCCCAAGACCCAGACAACCATTCCCACTGACTTGCTTCTAGGTGCTCACCTAATAGCCACACACGGTGCCTCTGGATTTGACCCATCACACTAGGGATGCTGCTATTCCGCAGGATGTAGGCGTCATGCACTGAGCCAGGGAAATTGGCATTAACATGGGAGATGTACTGGTCTGCCAAACACACCATCTGCACATTCATGGAATGATAACTCTTCCCGGTTTCTGTACACCTGTTCACTCCTGCGGGGGGTACCAAAGCCACATGGGTCCCATCAGTGGCACTTATGATGTTGGGGATATGTCCCAGGGTATAGAAATCACCTTTCACTGTAGGCAAATCCTCCACCTGAGGGAAAATGATGTAGCTCCGCATGTGTTTCAGCAGGGCAGACAACACTCTGGACAACACGTTGGAAAACATAGGCTGGGACACCCCTGATGCTATGACCACTGTTGTTTGAAATTACCCACTTGCTAGGAAATGGAGTACTGACAGCACCTGCACTTGAGGGGGATTCCTGTGGGATGGCGGATAGCTGACATCAGGTCTGGCTCCAGCTGGGCACACAGTTCATGGATTGTGGCACGGTCAAGCCTGTAGGTGATGATCACATGTCTTTCCTCCATTGTCAACAGGTCCACCAGCGGTCTGTACACCGGAGGATGCCGCCATCTCCTCACATGTCCCAGCGGACGGTGCCTATGGAGGACAACAGCGAGCACAGAGTCAACAAACTCAGAGGTACGTACCCACAGCTTTCACAGAACACTATTGCTATTCCGAAACGTGGCCTGTATGTGTGTTGAGGTTAAAAATTAAGCCATGTGAGCCCCTGAAATGGCGACTGCCTGACCTGTAAAGTGGGACAATGGGATGTGAGGTAACTGCACTGGCGTTGTACACTGTCGCAGTAGGCGGTCGAAGACCGCGGCGCAATGCTTCATTGGTTAACATTGGACCCTATGGGTCCCAGGAGCCAATGACGATGTACGCCGGCGGTGACTGTACGCACTGCCGCGGATGTGACCGCCATTTTCTATCTGTTCAATCACTCAATACCTGATCTTCAACAGGAGAGGACCTACTGCAAGTGGTGCTTTGACCTCGGTTTGGAAGAGACAATGGCTCAAGTGTCTGGGGAAAGGGCCCCTGGCTTCACATCGGAGGAGTTGGAGAAACTCATGGATGGGGTCCTCCCCAGTACACGCTAATCTACGGTCCTCTAGACAAACAGCTAAGTACACTGGGAGCATGCTGTATGGCTATGCCTGTGTGGAGTGGGGTGGATGAAAGATGGAGGGGGGAGATTGAGGCGTGCATGAAATGACGATGAGTGCATGTGCCACATGGCAAGGGTAGTGATGGGGGCCAATGACTGTGATGTTGCATTTGGAAATAACTTTTCTTTTCCCCCTGTACAATTCATGTAGTTCAGCGCCCACCAGAAAAAATATATTTGGCGTGCCATCGCCAAGGACGTCTGGACCCTGGGGGTCTACCACAGACGGAACACCCACTGCCGTAAGAGATGGGAGGACATTCGCCGCTGGAGCAAGAAGACGGCGGAGGCCCAGCTGGGGATGGCCTCCCAATGTGGGAGGGGTGCCCGTCGCACCATGACCCCCCCTGATGTTCAGGTTACTGGCAGTGCGGTACCCAGAGTTGGATGGGTGCTTGGGGGCATCACAGCAGCCACAAGAGGGTGAGTACCCTCTCTTCCTGCTGATTTTGCGCGCAATGGAGGTGTCTGGGTGGGGGAGGTGGGCTGTGGGTTTCCCTAGGCCAGGGCGAGTTTAGTAGGCAAGGTCCCCTTGTTCTGGCAGACCCTGTGGCACCCCACCCCACCTGTGTACCTTGCCAAGTACTCCTAGTCATGCTCCTGTGTCATCCATGTGTGCAGATGTCGTCAATAGCCTTGTAGGCCATGTCCCAGGGATTGAACAGTGGAGCCCAAGTGCGCGTCTTAGTGCAGGGGGCTTCTGTGTCTGTCGTGTCCGCCAACGGTAGCGGTAATGCATGCACTCAACATGTCTTTCTTCTGTCATCCCCTCCTTTTTGTGGTCTCCCTGTTCTTGTGTGCATTAGCATCATCAGGCGGAGGAGCAGTGGCACCGGAGCAGGAGGGAGCTGCATCCCACATGGCCCTGGAGGGCGAGACAACGGACTCGGAGTTCACCAGTGGGACGGAGGGCGAGGGGAGTTCCACGGCGGGGACAGGAGCTGACACCAGTGACACGGACTCGTCCTCTGATGGAAGCTCCCTTGTGGTGGCCGCAACACCTGTACCCCAGCATCTACAGGTACAGCCGCCACCCCCCCTACCAGCACCGCCCTCCCAGCAGCCCCTCAGCCTTTGCCACGTGCCCTCTCACCCAGGAGGGTGGGCATCACCTTCGCCCCAGGCACCTCAGGCCCTGCCCCAGTCACCCCTGCTGCCCTCAGTGAGGAGGCCATTGACCTCTTCAGGTCCCTCACTGTTGGGCAGTCTACCATTTTGAATGCCATCCAGGGTGTAGAAAGGCAGTTGCAACAAACAAATGCATTCCTGGAGAGCATTCATTCTGGTCAGGCGGCCCTTCAGCAAGCTTTTCAGACTCTGGCCTCAGCACTGATGGCAGCCATTGTTCCTGTGTCTAGCCTCCCCCCTCCAACTTCCTCCACCCAGACCCAATCCCCTCTACCTCAGCCTATCCCAAGCACACCTTTAGACCAGCATGCACACACGTCAACACACAAGGGAAGCTCAGGCAAACATAAGCACCACACATCCTACAGGCACTCACGTAAGCATCACACACATGTAGACACACCAACATCCACTGCCTCCACTGTGTCCCCCTCCTCCTCGTCTCCCTCCTCCCTCCCAGTCTTGTCTACACTCACACCTGCATGCACTACATCTACAGCCACTACTGCCATCACCAGCACACACACCACTACACCCCTCTCCGTGCAGTCACCACCCCCACTGCCATTCACACGTCCCCTGTGTCCTCTCCCAGTGTGTCTGTGACGCCACCTCCAAAGATACACAAACGCAGGCACACCCCCACCCAACAGCCATCCACCTCACGACAGCCTCCAGCCCATGCACCTTCACCCAAAGTCACCAAACGAACACCTCGTACAACCACAACCTCTTCCTCCACTCCCAAACCCCCTCCAGCTACCCGTCTCAGTGTTTCCATAAAACTTTTCCTGTCCAACCTTGACTTCTTTCCCACACCTCCCCCACCCCGTACGTCTCCTAGGGCCCGACTCTCCAGGTCCCAACCTAGCACCTCAGCCACAACATCTCCGGGACCAGTGGTGCCTGTAGTCACTGGAATCTGGAGTGCACTGGCCACCAGGTCAGCCAGTGTGCCACGGAGCCACAGCAAGATCAGTCCCCCACCTGTGAAGCATCAAAAGTTGGCCAGTGCCCAGCGGGAGAGGGGGAAGACTCCAGCCACCAAAGCCGCTCCCAGGGGTCCAGGTGCGAGTGTGGAGTCAGCTGCGATACATTCCAAGGTGGGGAAGGGCCACAAGAAAGTCATCAGGTCTGGGAAGAGCAGCACGGTGGAGAAGACCGCCATCATCCCCGATGCCTAGGAGGCCACCGCCATCATCCCCGCTGCCTAGGAGGCCACCGCCAGCACCTGCCCTGCTGCCCAAGAGGCCACGGCTATCATCCCCGCTGCCCAAGAGGCCACCGCCACCAGCCCCGCTGGGCCAGAGAGGACCGCCAGCACCAGCCCCGCTGGGCCAGAGAGGACCACCAGCACCAGCCCCGCTGGGCCAGAGAGGACCAGCCCCACTGGGCCAGCGAGGACCGCCAGCACCAGCCCCGCTGGGCCAGAGAGGACCGCCAGCACCAGCCCCGCTGTGCCAGAGAGGACCGCCAGCACCAGCCCCGCTGGGCCAGAGAGGACCACCAGCCCCGCCTTGCCAGAGAGGACCGCCAGCACCAGCCCCGCTGGGCCAGAGAGGACCATCAGCACCAGCCCCGCTGAGCCATGAAGGACCACCAGCAGCTGAGTCACTGCAAAGGACCCCGCCGCAACAAGCACCGCTGAACAGGGCACCGCCGCCACAAGTACCGCTGAACAGGGAACCGCCGCCACAAGCACCACTGAACAGGGCACCACGGCAACAAGCACTGCTGAACAGGGCACCGCCGCCACAAGCACCGCTGGTCCATGAGCGCACAGGGCACTGACGCTACTGAGTTTGTCACAAGCAGGATGAAGCACTCTGGGCACAAGGCCCCCTCCAGAACCAGTGGAGAAAGACATCCACTACCTCAGTCCTTGGCAGGATGAAACACTCTGGGCACAAGGCCCACTCCAGAACCATTGGAGAGATACATCCACTACCTCTGTCCTTGACAGGATGAAGCACTCTGGGCACAAGGCCCCCTCCAGAACCAGTGGAGAGAGACGTCCACTACCTCTGTCCTTGACAGGATGAAGCACTCTGGGCACCCCCTCCAGAACCAGTGGAGAAAGACATCCGCTACCTCTGTCCTTGGCAGGATAAAGCACTCTGGGTACCAAGCCCCCTCCAGAACCAGTGGAGATTTACATCCACTACCTCAGTCCTTGGCAGGATGAAGCACTCTGGGCACCAAGCCCCCTCCAGAAACAGTGGAGGCTGTCATCCACTTGAGAGACTGTGGCTTTGCACTCCCCAGGATTGAACAATGGGCAAACCACCCACTGGAGAGACTTGAGAGACTGTGGCTTTGCACTCCCCAGGATTGAACAGTGGGCAAACCACCCACTGTAGAGACTTGAGAGCCTGTGGCTTTGCACTCCCCAGGATAAAGTAGTGGGCAAACCACCCACTGTAGAGACTTGAGAGACTGTGGCTTTGCACTCCCCAGGATGGAACAGTGGGCATGTGGCCACCTCGTGGATTTGGCGTCGTGCACTCAACCGGCTGAGGTGCCCCCCTTTCCCTCCCCCTGAGGTGCCTGTTTTATTGCTAACTGATGCCCTGCAGTGTTCTCTCCGTCATGGTCGGGGATCTTGTGTGGGCCTCGCCTATACCGTGTGGGCCCAGTGTTCCACAGACTTCAATGGAGCACTACCTGGACTACTATTCTTGGTGTATATTTTGTTTATAGTGTATATGTGTATATTTTTGCACACTGGATTTTAATATATTACAATGGTTTCACTCATTTTCCTTTGTCTTTGCAATCTTCCGGGGGGTTTGGGGTGTAACTTAATGTATCATGCTGTATTAGTGTGTGTGTTGTACTGGGTGAGGGTGGGGGTGGGGGTGTTGCGTGTGTGTCCCTGTTTTTTCCCTCCCCTGTGTCATAAGTGCAGTACTCACCGTGGTCTTTGCCGCCGGCGTTCGTGCTCCTGGTAGAGGAGCAAGAAAATAAGGGCTGGCAGGATCTGCAGCTCTGGTTCCCTGGCGTCCTGGTTCCTCATGGGGTGTGTAGAGGTGAGTGTTTTCTCTTCGAAGTCCTGTTTCCACCGTGTTTTTGTCCGCGGTGAATGCACCCCGGAAAAGGTGGCGGATTGGTAGGTTGTGATACTGTGGGCGGTACTTTGTCCTCTGCCTGTCTGTTGGCGGTGACCGCCAAGCTGTTTGTTTGTAATGCCATGGCAGTCGGAGTGTTAAAGTGGCTGTCTTTGTTGGCGGTTTCCGCCACGGTCGTAATTCCAATTTTTTTACCGCCGGCCTGTTGGCGGTCTTACCGCCGCTTTAACACCAGGGTTGTAATGACCACCTTTATATCGCTTTCAGTGATATCTGTACATTTACTTATTGCATCTTTGATAGTCTTGACCTGCAAATATCCAGATAAATATTATATATTTTTCTAAACACTGTGTGGTGTATTTTTGTGTTGCTATATTGTGTTATTGTATGATTTATTGCACAAATACTTTACACATTGCCTTCTAAGTGAAGCCTGACTGCTCAGTGCCAAGCTACCAGAGGTCGGGCACAGTATAATTTGGATTGTGTGTGACTTAACCTGAGTGAGGGACCTTGCTTGGACAGGGGGTAACCTGACTGCCAACCAAAGACCCCATTTCTAACATTGGTGATCAGCGGTGAGGATAGGACTTGTATTTGTGCAGTGACATACAGTAGCTAAGTATTTCACTACCTACCCACAGTTGAAGGTCAACTTGATTTTCATATTTTTTCTGCAATTTCGTTTTTCCTGTCAATTTTTTGACCAAAATCCTCACTCAACATGTCTCAGGCTGGGTCTTAAGCAGGAGATTTTGGCCTAGCCTTGTTGGAGACATACACTATCAAACAGCTGAAAGAGTTCTGCAGGGATATGGGAGTACCCACCCAAGGCGCCTCCAGAAATGAGGAATTTCAAAAGGCACTGAGGGCATGGGCAGAAGCCCATTTAGATGAGGGTTGCTGAGGAGGAGATGCCAGAAGATGCCCCCCCCCAGAGGATTTTTTGCCATCAGTTGATGTTACCACTGCAACGGTGCCCCCTGCCAAACCAGGGAGTAGTGTCTCTGATCAAAGCCTTACCACAGAGGAAAGGAGAGAGGAGAGAGAGTTTCAGTTGCAAATGGAAGGCTAAAAATTGAGGCTCAACAGGGGGAAAGGAGGGCAGAGAGAGAAGCCAAGCAAGCTGAGGCTGAAAGAGCAGCAAAACATACTGAAGCTGAAAGAGCTGAAGCTGCAGCTGAGAGAGCCTCGGCTGAGAAAAACTATTATTGGCTCATGAACTGAGTCTCAAGGAGCTGGCAACCAAGGCGAGACAGTCTGAGTTCAGCAGTATTGGTAGCAGCATACAGGCAGGACCTGCTGGAGAAAAGAAGGTTCGTATACCCAAAAATGTGGTGCCCAGTTTTGTGGTGGGAGATGACATAGATAAATGGTTAGCTGCTTATGAAGTTGCACTAAGGGCTCATGAGGTTCCTGAAGGCCAGTGGGGTACAGCTATGTGGAGTTATGTGCCAGCACTTGGGAGGGACACACTTCTCACACTGGACCGAAAAGGTCAAAACACATAACCACTTCAGAAAGTCATTTTACTTGCCAAATTTTCTGACCCCTGAGAAATACTGTCAGAGGTTCAGGGACAGCACCAAACAGTCCACACTAACATGGGTAGATTTCCTTGACTTTTCCAGTCAGGCACTGAATGGATGGGTGCGGGGCAGCAAAGTAGATGATTATAAAGGGTTAAATGACTTGATTCTGAGAGAGCATATACTCAATATTTATTTTACAGAGTTCTGCCAGCACTTGGTAGATAGCAAGCTGACTGATCCCAGGAAGCTTGCTGAGGAGGCTGACCTCTGGGTTAGCACCAGAGTGTCCAAAAACTGCATCTGGGGTGTACTCCCACAAAGGTGGCCAGGGTTCCCACCAGAAGAAAGAGGGGGAGAAAAACTTAAAGAAAAGGAGTTCTCTAAAGGCCCCCAAAAGAATTCGCAATGGCGGGGTGGATACCATTCCTCTTCTAGGTTTTCAAAGAAGACAGGGTATTTTGATAAAACATTGGGGTAATTCATCCCCAAATGCTTAGAGTGCTACCAGCATGGACACTCTAGGGGCGACTCCCAGTGCCTCAAGAGGGCACATGTCCACCACTGGACAGACACCTGGGTTGGCTAGTGTAGCACTCGGGGGGGAAACAGTCCCAGTTAGCTTTGGGGAGCAGGAAGGGGTTTCCCTAGTGTCCCTGGGAGAAAGAGAGATGGTGCCTAAAGCCTACATGCCAGAAAATACTTCAAAGTATAGGGCATGGAAGAGGAGTCACCATTGATGGGCAATGGGTGGAGGCTTTGCGTGACACATGAGCCAGTATGACTACTGCCAAGAGTCAGCTGGTGTCATCAGAGCAGATAGTCCCAAATACAATCCACCAGGTCATAGTCGCTGACAATCGCGAGAGTCACCAGCCGGTGGCTCTGGTTCCCTTTGAGTGGGGGGTCTCTGGTACTTTGAAAGTAGCTGTGAGTCCTGCCATGCCTGTAGATTGTCTGTTAGGCAATGATCTTAAGCATACTGCCTGGAAAGAGGTAGAGCTCAGATCCCACCTGGAGATGTTAGGTTTGACTGAGTGGGTCTGCATGAACACACAGTCCATGGCTGCCCGGGAAGGGAGTCAAGGGCGTCTGGAGCCTGGAACAATGGACCAGACAGCTGCAAAGAGGAAGGTCAAGAAATGAGGGAAACCCTCCTCAGATGTTCCCACGGTGGTGGACGGGGCCCCTGAGGAGGAGAGGCTCCTGAGTCAACTGGGGAGGACATAGCTGACTTGGGTAACCTACCTGAACTTGCAGGCTGGCAAGTAGAGGGTGGGCCAACCAGGACAGAACTCTGCAAAGAGCAGAAGAAATGCCCCACTCTTGAGGATCTGAGGCGACAGGCCACAGCCCAAGCAGCAGGTGATGCCTCTGGCATTCACCATATTTACTGGGAGAATGATCTCCTTTACAGTGAGCCTAAGGTTCTGGGTCTTGGGGCAGCATGTGTGCTGGTGGTCCCCCAGTGTTACCGGGCCTTCCTACTGGGTCTGGCTCACGACATTCCCCTGGCAGGACATCTGGGCCAAGACAAGACCTTTAACAGGCTTGTCACCCACTTCCATTGGCCCAGAATGAGGTTAGCCTCAGATAATTTCTGCAGAGCTTGCCTCACCTGCCAGGCTAGTGGGAAGACAGGGAAAAAGCTTAAGGCTCCCCTTCTCCGGCTCCCTGTAGTTGGCACCCCCTTTGAAAGGGTGGGCATCGACATTGTTGGTCCCTTGGACCCCAAAACTGCCTTGGGCAACAGGTTTATCCTTGTTTTGGTGGACCATGCCAACGCTATCCAGAGGCAATCCCTCGGAGAACAGTGACTGCACCTGTGGTGACCAGAGCCCTGTTGGGAATATTTACCGTGTGGGATTCCCTAAGGAGGTTGGAGCTCAAAATGTCATGTCTGCAAACATGAAGTCCATGTGGGATGAGTGTGGGGTGACCTACCGGTTTACCACCCCTTATCATCCTCACTCCAATGGTCTTGTTGAGAGGGCATTATTAATGGCCTGACTGAAGCCATGAGGCTTAAGTGGGACGTCCTCTTACCATGCCTGTTGTTTGCTTACAGAGAGGTGCCCCAGAAAGGGGTGGAGTTCAGCCCCTTTGAGCTTATCTATGGTCACCCTGTCAGGGGACCTCTAAGCATTGTTAAAGAGAGCTGGGAGAAAGCTCCCAAGACACCTCCCCAGGATGTGGTCAGCTACATGCTGGCCCTCCTCAACCAAATCCAATGCTTCTGGAAGCAGGCCAAGAGTAACCTCGAGGACAGTCAAGAGGTGACGAAGGAGTGGAATGACCAGAAGACCACTCTGGTTGAGTTCTCACCTGGAGTCAAAGTTTGGGTGATGGAGCCAGTAGAGCCCAGAGCTCTCCAGAACTGCTGGACTGGCCCCTTTGAGATCAAGGAGCGTAAAGGGGAGGCCACTTACCTAGTGGACCTCAAGACCCCTAGGTACCCCCTAAGGGTCCTCCATCACAACAGGCTCAAACCTCACTTTGAGAGGTCTGAGATCAGTATGCTCCTGGTCACAGATGAGGGCATGGAAGAGGAGAGTGAACCTCTCCCCGACCTCCTCTCTGCCAAAAAAGGTAATGGGTCAATAGAGGGTGTCATTCTCTCTGACTCCCTGACTCTAAACCAGAGAGGAGACTGCTATGAGCTGTTATAGCAGTTCTCCTCCCTGTTCTCCCTTACTCCTGGACTAACCCACCTATGTGTTCATGACATTGACACAGAGACAGTCCCCCAGTGAAGAACAAAATTTACAGGTTATCGGGTAAGGTGAAGGCCAGCATCATGGAAGAGGTCTCCAAGATGTGGACTTTATGGGTTATTGAGAAATCCAGTAGTCCCTGGGCCAGCCCTGTGGTACTGGTTCCTAAGGCCGCTGCCCCCGGTGCGAAGCCAGAACTCAGGTTCTGTGTCGACTACCGGGGTCTCAAATCAGTCACATGGACTGATGCTCACCCCATCCCCTGAGCTGATGAACTCATTGACAGACTAGGCGCTGCCAAGTTCCTGAGTACGTTTGATCTTACTTCAGGGTACTGGCATATCGCCCTGACTGAGGGGGCCAGAGAGAGATCAGCATTTTCTACACCTGATGGCCATTACCAATTCCAGGTGATGCCATTTGGGTTGAAAAATGCCCCTGCTACCTTCCAAGGGTTGGTTAACGGGGTCCTAGCTGGCAAGGATGCCTACTTGTGCAGCCTACCTGGATGACATAGCTGTCTACAGTTCCAGCTGGGAGGAACACCTGCTCCAGCTCAAGGAGGTGCTTCAGGTTCTGCAACAGGCAGGCCTGACCATCAAGGCTAGTAAGTGCCAGATTGGGCAGGGTTTCGTGTGTACTTGGGACACCTAGTAGGTGGTGGCAAGGTGCAGCCACTCCAGGCCAAGATTGAAACTATCAAGGCCTGCAACCGCCTAGAACACAGACTGAAGTGAGAGCCTTTTTAGGCCTCACTGGATACTACCGCAGATTCGTCAAGGGCTATAGTGTCCTTGTTTCACCCTTGACAGAACTCCCTTCCAAGAAACAACCTAGGTTGGTGAATTGGACAGAGGCTTGTCAGAAAGCCTTTGATTCTCTGAAGGAAGCCATGTGCACAGCCCCGTGCTCAAGGCCCCGACTACTCCCAGGAATTTATTGTACAGACAGACTCTTCAGAGCATGGCATAGGGGCAGTTCTAGCACAGCTAAATGAGGAGGGCTCAGACCAACCAGTAGCCTTTATTAGCAGAAGGCTATTACCACAGGAACAGAGGTGGAGTGCTATTGAGAAAGAAGTATTTGCTGTGGTTTGGGCACTGAAGAAGTTAAGACGCTACCTGTTTGGGACTCACTTCCGGGTTCAGACAGACCACAGGCCCCTCAGATGGCTCATGCAGATGAGGGGTGAGAATCGAAAACTCTTGAGGTGGTCCATGTCCCTGCAGGGAGATGGACTTTACGGTGGAACATCGCCTGGGGATTGACCACGCCAACGCTGATGGTCTCTCCAGATACGTCCGCCTTAGCGATGAGAGCTCCCAGGAGGTTGGGTAGCTCTCCCCACTTTCAGCTGGGGGGGACACATGTTAGACCTAACAGCCTTAGGGTAGTCACACCTAACTTTTTGCCTGCCTCCCTCCACTTTTTGGACACTGTTTTTGCTGGTGTTTAGACTCTGCGCACTTTACCACTGCTAACCAGTGCTAAAGTACATCTGCTCTCTCCCTTTAAACATGGTAACATTGGATCACACCCAATTGGACTATTTAATTTACTTATAAGTCCCTAGTACTGTGCACTATATGTGCCCAGGGCTTGTAGATTAAATGCTACTAGTGGGCCTGCAGCACTGGTTGTGCCACCCACTTAAGTAGCCTCTTAACCTTGTCTCAGGCCTGCCTTTGCCAGGCCTGTGTGTGCAATTTCACTGCCAATTCGACTTGGCATTTAAAAGTCCTTGCCAAGCCTAAAACTCCCCTTTTTCTACATATAAGACACCCCTAAGATATGCCCTAGGTAACCCATAGGGCAGGGTGCTGTATAGGCAAAAGGCAGGACATGTACCTATGTAGTTTACATGTCCTGGTAGTGTAAAACTCCAAATTCATTTTTATACTGCTGTGAGGCCTGCTCCCTTTATAGGCTAACATTGGGGCTGTCCTCATATATTGTTTGAGTGGTAGCTGCTGATCTGAAAGGAGTAGGAAGGTCATATTTAGTATGGCCAGAATGGTGATATAAAATCCTGCTGACTGGTGAAGTTGGATTTAATATTACTATTTCAGAAATGTCACTTTTAGAAAGTGAGTATTTCACTGCACTTAAATCTTTCTGTGCCTTACAATCCACGCCTGGCTGGGTTTAGTTGACAGCTCTTGTGCATTCACTCAGACACACCCCAAACACAGGATAATCAGCCTCACTTGCATACATCTGCATTTTGAATGGGTCTTCCTGGGCTGGGAGGGTGGAGGACCTGCTCTCACACAAAGGACTGCCACACCCCCTACTGGGACCCTGGCAGACAGGATTGAACTGAAAGGGGACCTGGTGTACTTCTAAGCCACTCTTTGAAGTCTCCCCCTCTTCAAAGGCACATTTGGGTATAAACAGGGCCTCTGCCCCTTCCAACTCAGACACTTCCTGGAGAAGAAACTTGTAACCAGAACCTGCATCCTGC
The DNA here is from genome assembly GCF_031143425.1 of Pleurodeles waltl. NCBI lineage: Eukaryota > Metazoa > Chordata > Amphibia > Caudata > Salamandridae > Pleurodeles > Pleurodeles waltl. The sequence goes on from NC_090440.1 coordinate 1,556,218,182, forward strand.
CAAGAAGAACTGTCTGGCTGCTCAAAGGACTCACCTGACTGCTTTCTGTGAAGGACTGCTGCTTTGCTGTTGCCCTGCTGCCTTGCTGCTCCATGGCTGTGGTGAAGAAGTGCTCTCCAAGGGCTTGGATAGAGCTTGCCTCCTGTTCCCTGAAGTCTCAGGACCAAAAAGACTTCTCTCTTGCAACTGGACTCCTTGTGCGGTGAGAATTTGATGCACAGCTTGCTAAAAATTATGCAAACCCTGCCCCGCGGTGAGAAATTCACTGCACGCCGAGCCAGACCAACGCAGCCCGACTTCGCAAGAAGATCGATGCGGCACCTGCATTGCGACCGGAACTTAGAAGCACAACCCACCGGATCAACGCACAGCTGACCTGGGACGACGCGGCCCGACTTCCAGAGAGGAAATTGATGCAGCACCTTCCGTGTGGAAGAAATTTCCCCGCAACGCCCACCGGAACGACGCAGCGCTTGTGAATCTGCTCCACAAGCCCAGGATTCCACGCACAGACCCCGGGGTGTCTGAAAACTCCGCAACCCGAAGAGGATCCGACGGACAGCCATCCCTGTGTGGAAACTAAACGACACATCACCGTGTGCAGCCCGAGAAATCTACGGACACCCCCTTTGTTTCCACGCTTCTCCTCCTCTGCGGCTCATTGCGGAGATTTTTCACACGAACCAGGTACTTTGTGCTAAAATTAGACTTTGGGGGTCATTACAACATTGGCAGTAAATGCCGCTTTCTGCCGTGCAGAAGACCGCCAACACACCGCCGCGGCCGCAGAATTCCGCCACAGCTATTACGACCCACAGCTCGGAATCCGCCAAAATCTACACACCCACACAAGTCCGCCACTCCAAAGGTCAGTGATAAGCTGGCGATAACAAAACCTCCACCGTCACGCCAACAGGAATACGCCCACACTATCACGACCCACGAATCCACGCAGCGGTCTTTCAACCGCGGTATTCCATTGGCAGTACACACCGATGCGCTCAAAATACACACACATTTACAAAACAACACCACAATGGACAAATTGAAATAAACACACCTGATACACATACACACACCTCTCCCACACACCCAATACAATCTAAAACACACACCCACATTACCCACAAACCCTTTCTGCCACAATTGGACTGAAGGCCAGAGAGAGACACCACCATCTACAAACTAGCATCCACAGGTACTCAACACCATCACTCACACAACATCCACGCACAAAACACCACACACCCCTAAACATCACCCCACACATCACAACACACACTACCCTACACATCACCCACACCACCCCATGGCACCGCAAACACACCAGATTGCAGTTCAGAGGACTGGCGGCGGACCCCCACCTCCTCCCCCAGAACTAACGACATGGGAGGAGCAGGTCTTGGCAAGACTGCATCCTGAGGGCCTTGCAGGAGTAGCTGGAGGAATGGACTCTGGTAAGGCAAAGCTTTCACTACTTCATCCCCCACCCTACCTGCATGCTATCACATACCCTCACCCTCGCCCTCACCCCCATCACTCCAACTCCTCACATATGTCCCACTATCACAAACCACACATCCCAACACCAAGCCCTGCATGCAACAACAGAGCATGGACACCAATCACCAATGCATGGCCACTGCACATACCCACACACACCCCTAAACATTTAGCACACAAGGTCCTACACAAGAATGCAAGCACTGGGGTACAGGGTCACCCACCCATTGCACACCATGGCACACACAGATGCAATAATCATGCCTTTACACCCCTGCAGGACCCCTACCCAACGTCACCGGACAGGAGGTTCCAGACATGTCCACTCCACCCACAGAAGAGGCCCACAGTGATGACAGCAGCTCTGTCCAACTGGATCTAGATGACCAGCCCGGCCCATCTGGGACCTCAGGACAGTCGGTTCCCCTCACACTGGCACAAGCCACAACAGAGCCTCCCCCCTCTGGAAACACCAGCACAGCACCCACCCAGCGGGCCCATACCTCTGTCCCCAGGACACGTCAAGCAGCAGTGTGTCCACCACTACAGGGAACACAGGCTAACCCACCACCCCAAAAACACCAGGGACCTGGGGGCAGTGGCAATGGGCACACGGTTCAGGGGACAGAGGCCCAGGAACACAGGGGAACTGGGATGGCTGATGTGCGACAGGGGGAGGACAGGCCCAGGGAACCCACTCTCCACGAGGCCCTCTTCAACATCATGGGAGCCTACCACCATTCCCAGGAGACGATGGCAATGGTACTGGCCAAGTTTCAGGAGACCCAGCGGCTGCAGGAGGAACAGTATTTGGAGTTCAGGGAAGAACTCAAATCCATCAATACCTCCCTAGGCACCATTGTAGGGGTGCTGAAGGAACTTGACAACACCAGGAGGGACACTGTGGCACAACAAGGGGCCCCTGACACTAGCCTGGACGATGAACTGCCCATCACCTCCGCCGGCGCTAGTGGACAGGAGGCACCGCCACAGGACCACAACACCAGCACCCCACCCCCTGCAGAGGGGGACCCACCCCGCAAGCGGTCCCTGAGACCCAGGACAAAGACAGAAAACAATGGCAAGACCCCGCCAAAAAATGAGACCACCCTGATTGTCATCCTTTTGTCCCACTTTGTCACCCTGTCCATCCTTAAACTGCCCCAGCTCCACTTCCTATGCCCCTTTGGACAATGCACCTGTGAGACTAATAGATTGGACAGTGCCATGGACATTCCTCCACCATCACCCCTGATCATTTTACAACCCCCTCCACTATTAAGCACTTAAATAAACACCCTTAAATCACAAAAATATCTGGAGTCAGTCTGTGCTTTCAAAAATTTGTATTTGCAATAACTGTGGAAAACTGCTATATTGCTTGTATTGTCAACATACCTATTTCACACAGCTCTAGTCCATGAGGAAACAAAGCAGATGTCCCACAGTGGGACCCACATCTGTGAAATTGAAAGGGAAAGTGACAACTCAGGGTCCATACACTGGGTGAAAGTGACAGACAGATGAGAGGTAGAACAATGGTATCAGATGTAGCAGGCAGTGATGTCTTCTTACCTGTGTCTCACTGGAAGTATCGATGAATCACTGTGCTCCTGTTGTCGATATCCTCTTCTTCTGCTTCCTCGTATTCACTGTCCACAGGCTCCACAGCTGCCACAACACCTCCATCTGGACCATCCTCCTGCAGAAAAGGTACCTGTCGTCGCAAAGCCAAGTTGTGAAGCATACAGCAGGCCACAATGATCTGGCACACCTTCTTTGGTGAGTAGAATAGGGAACCCCCTGTCAGATGGAGGCACCTGAACCTGGCCTTGAGAAGGCCGAAGGTCCTCTCTATACCCCTCTTAGTTCGCCCATGGGCCTCATTGTAGCATTCCTCTGCCCTTGTCCTGGGATTCCTCACTGGGGTCAGTAGCTATGACAGGCTGGGGTAACCAGAGTTACCTGCAAATGTTGAGGAACAACTGTTAGACACACAATAACTCTTAGGGATATCCCCAGACACCTAGTCACACTGTATAGGGTCCATGTCCTCACCTAATAGCCACACACGGTGCCTCTGGAGTTGCCCCATCACATAAGGGATGCTGCTATTCCTCAGAATGTAAGCGTCATGCACAGAGCCAGGAAACTTGGCATTCACATGGGAGATGTACTGGTCATCCAAACACACCATCTGCACATTCATCAAATAGTAACTCTTCTGGTTTCTGTACACCTGTTCACTCCTGCGAGGGGACTAAGGCCACATGTGTCCCATCAATGGCACCAATGATGTTGGGGATATGTCCCAGGGCATAGAAGTCACCTTTCACTGTAGGCAAAGCCTCCACCTGAGGGAAATCGATGTAGCTGCGCATGTGTTTCAGCAGGGCAGACAACACTCTGGACAACACGTTGGAGAACATAGGCTGGGACATCCCTGATGCTATGGCCACTGTTGTTTGAAAAGACCCACTTGCCAGGAAATGGAGTACTGACAGGAGCTGCACTAGAGGGGGGATTCCTGTGGGATGGAGGATAGCTGACATCAGGTCTGGCTCCAACTGGGCACACAGTTCATGGATTGTGGCACGGTCCAGTCTGTATGTGACAATTACATGTCGCTCCTCCATTGTCCACAGGTCCACCAGCGGTCTGTTCACCGGAGGATGCCGCCATCTCCTCACCTGCCCCAGCAGACGTGCTCAATGGATGAGGACAGCGAGCAGAGAGTCAGCCAACACTGAGGTACGAAAACACAACTGTATTCCACATTTATTTAAATCCGCTATGTGCCTGTATTAGAGGGGAAGCAAGGCCTAGATATGTGTGACACATTTAAAATGAATGCCATGTGGCCCCCTGAAATGGCGGCTGCCTGACCTGTAATGTGGGACAAGGGTACATGAGGTAACTGCGCTGGCGTTGTACACCGTTGCGGTGGGAGGTCGAAGACCGCGGTGCAATCCTGCATTGGTTAACATTGGACCCTATGGGTCCCAGGAGCCAATGACGATGTACGCCGGCGGTGACGGTACGCACCGCCGAGGACGTGACCGCCATTTTCTCTCTGTTCACTCACTTGATACCTGATCTTCGACAGGAGAGGACCTACACTGCAAGTGCTGCTGTGACCTCAGTCTGGAAGAGACAATGGCTCATGTATCTGGGGAAAGGGCCCCTGCCTTCAGCACGGAGGAGTTGGAGAAACTAGTGGATGGGGTCCTCCCCCAGTACACGCTACTCTACGGTCCTCCAGACAAACAGGTAAGTACACTGTGAGCATGCTGAATGGGCAATGCCTGTGTGGAGTGGTGTGGATGGAAGATAGGTGGGGGAGAATGAGGCGTGCATGAAACGACGGTGAGTGCAAGTGCGTCATGGCAAGGGTAGGGATGCGGGCCAATGACTGTGACGGTGCGGACGGTTATATCTTCTCCTTTTCCCCTGTACTATTCCTGTAGGTCAGTACCCACCAGAAGAAGGATATTTGGCGTGCCATCGCCAAGGAAGTCCGGACCCTGGGGGTCCACCAAAGATGGAGCACCCACTGCCGGAAAAGATGGGCGGACATTCGCCACTGGAGCAAGAAGACGACCGAGGCCCGGCTGGGGATGCCTCCCAACGTGGGAAGGGTACCCGTCGCACCATGACCCCCCTGATGTTCCGGATCCTGGCGGTGGCGTATCCGGAGTTGGATGGGTGCTTGAGGGCATCACAGCAGCCACAAGGGGGTGAGTACAGTCTCATTCAGCTGATTCTGTGCGTATTGGAGGTGTCTTGGTGGGGGAGGTGGGCTGTAGGTTCCCCTAGGCCATGGTGAGTTTAGTAGGCAAGGTCCCTTCGTAAGGCAGGCCATGTGGCACCCAACCCCACCTGTGTTCAGAGCCAACTACACCTAGTCAGGCTCCTGTGACTTCCATGTGTGCAGCAATCCAGCATAGGCCTTGTACCCCATGTCCCTGGGGTTAATTATGGAACTCAAAGTGCACGGCGTAGAGCAGGGGGCTTCTGTGTCTGTAGTGTCCGGCAACGGTAGCAGTATTGCATGCACTCAACATGTCTTTCTTCTGTCTTCCCCCCCCTTTTTGTGGTATCCCTGTTCTTGTGTGCATTAGCATCATCAGGCGGTGGAGCAGTGGCACCGGAGCAGGAGGGAGCTGCATCCCACATGGCCCTGGAGGGCGACACAACGTAGTCTGAAGCCACCAGTGGGATGGAGGGCGAGGGGAGCTCCACGGCGGGGATAGCAGCTGAGACCAGCAGCACGGACTCCTCCTCTGATGGGAGCTCCCTTGCGTTGGCGGGCCCCTCTGTGCCCCCCGCATCTACAGGTACAGCCGCCACCACCCTTACCAGCACCACCCTCCCAGCAGCCCCTCAGCGTGTGCCTACTGGCCGCTCACCCAGGATTATGGGCATCTCCTTCGCCCCTGCCTCCTCAGCCCCTGCCCCTGTCAGCCCTGCTGCCCTCAGTGAGGAGGCCATTGACCTCCTCTGGTCCCTCACTGTTGGGCAGTCTACCATTTTGAATGCCATCCAGGATGTAGAGAGGCAGTTGCAACAGACCAATGCATACCTGGAAGGCATTCATTCTGGTCAGGCAGCCCAACAGAGTGCTTTTCATACTCGAGCCTCAGCACTGTTGGCAGCCATTGTCCCTGTCTCTAGCCTCTCCCCTCCAACTTCCTCCACCCAGACCCAAACACCTGTACCTCAGCCTATCCCAAGCACACCATCAGACCAGCATGCACACACCTCAACACACAAGGGAAGCTCTGGAAAACATAAGCACCACACATCCCACAGGCACTCACACAAGCATCATACCCATGCAGACATACCAACATCCACTGCCTCCACTGTGTCCCCCTCCTCCTCATCTCCCTCCTCCCTCCCTGTCTCGTCTCTACTCACACCTGCATGAACTACATCTTCAGCCACTACGTCCATCACCAGCACACCCATCACCACACCACGCTCACTAGCACTCACCACCCCCGCTACCATACACACATCCCCTGTGTCCTCTCCCAGTGTGTCTGTGATCCCACCTCCTAAGGTACACAAATGCAGGCACACACCCACCCAACAGCCATCCACCTCACGACAGCCTCCAGCCTCCAGCCCATGCACCTTCACCCAAAGTCAGCAAACGTACACCTCCTACAACCACTACCTCTTCTTCCACTCCCAAACCCCTTCCATCTACCCGCCCCAGTGTGTCCCAAAAACTTTTCCTGTCCAACCTTGACCTCTTCCCCTCACCTCCCCCACCCCTTTAGTGCCCTAGGTCCCCCCTTTCCAGGGCCCAACTCACCACCTCAGCCACCACATCAGCGGGAACAGTGGTGCCAGCAGTAGCCGGTTTCTGGAGTGCGCCAAGCAGCAGGGCAGCCAGTGTGCCAAGCAGCCAGACCACGGACAGTCCCCCACCTCAGAAGCATAAAACGTTGGCCACTGCCCGGCGGGAGAAAGGCAAAACATCTGGCACCAAAGGCTCTCCCAGGAGTACAGTTGGAGTGGGAAGACAGCTGCGCCACCATCCAAGGTGGGGAAGGGGCACAGAAAGAAAGGCAAGTCGCCGTAAACCTGCACGGCGGACAAGACCGCCACCAGCACCGCTGCCAAGGACACGGCCGCCACAAGCACCGCTTCACAGGACACGGCCGCCACTAGCACCTTTGCCAAGGTTACCGCCGCCACAAGCATCGCAGGCCAATGTGCTCCGAAAGCTCCGACGCTACTGAGGCCGCCATGAGCAGGATGAAGCACTCTGGGCACAAAGCCCCCTACAGAACCAGTGGGGAAAGGCATCAGGCATCCACTACCTCAGTCCTTGGTAGGATGAAGCACTCTGGGCACTAAGCCCCCTCCAGAACCAGTGGAGAAAGGCATCCACTACCTCAGTCCTTGGCAGGATGAAGCACTCTGGGCACAAAGCCACCTCCAGAACCAGGGGAGACTGTTATCCACTTGAGAGACTGTGGCTTTGCACTCCCCAGGATCCAGCATTGGGCAACCCACCCACTTGAGAGACTTGTGAGACTGTGGCTTTGCACTCCCCAGGATAAAGCAGTGGGCATGGAGCCCCCTCGGTGATCTGGCATCCTGCACTCATCCGCTGAGGTGCCCCCCCTTCCCTTCCCCCTGAGGTGCCTGTTGTATTTCTATCTGATGCCCCTGCAGTGTTCTCTCTGTTTTGATCGGGTATCTTGCGTGGGCCTCGCCCATGCATTTTGGGCCCAGTGGTCCATGAACTTTAATGGTGCAATACCTGGACTTGCATTCATGTGTATATATTTGTTTATAGTGTATAGATATATTTTTTAATACTGGATTTTAATAGATTACAAACGTTCAAATCATTTCCTTTTGTCTTTGCATTCTTCCGGGGGGGGTTGGAGGGTGTAACTGTAATGTATCATGATGTATTAGTGTGTGTGTTGTAGTGGGTGAGGGTGGGAGTGGGAGTTTTGCGTGTTGCGTGTCTGTGTCACTCTCTTTTCCCTCCCCCCTCCCCGCTCCCCTGAGTCGTAGGTGCAGTACTCACTGTGGTCTTCGCCGCCGGCGTTTGTGCTCCTGGTAGAGGAGCAGGAAAACAAAGGCAGGGAGTATCTGGAGTTCCGATTCCATGGCATCCTGGTTCCTCGTGGGGTGTGTAGAGGTGAGCATTTTCCCTTCCAAGTCCTGTTTCCGCTGTGTTTTTGTTCGCGGTGAATCTGCCCCGGAAAAGGTGTTGGATTGGCCTCTCATGATACTGTGGGCGGTACATTGTCTTCCGCCTGTCTGTTGGCGGTTACCGCTGCGATGTTTGTTTGTACCGCTGTGGAGGTCGGAGTGTTAAAGTGGCTGTCTATGTTGGCGGTTTCCACCACGGTCGTAATTCAATTTTTTTTACCGCCAGCCTGTTGGCGGTTTTACCGCCGCTTTAACACCGACCGCCAGGGTTGTAATGACCACCTTTGTTTGCTTTTAAAAGACTTAAGACACTTTGGGGGTCATTCTGACCCCGGCGGTAATTACCGCCATGGCGGAGGTTGGCGGAGGTTGGCGGTAGCACCGCCAACAGGCCAGCGGTGCTCCGCCGGGCATTCTGACCGCGGCGGTACAGCCGCGGCCAGAAGCGGAAAGCCGGCGGTGTACCGCCGACTTTCCGCTGCCCGTCAGAATCCTCCATGGCGGCGGAGCGTGCTCCGCCGCCATGGGGATTCTGACACCCCCTACCGCCATCCTGTTCATGGCGGTTCTCCCGCCAGGAACAGGATGACGGTAGGGGGTGCCGCGGGGCCCCTGGGGGCCCCTGCCGTGCCCATGCCAATGGCATGGGCACGGCATGGGCCCCCGTAAGAGGGCCCCACAAAGTATTTCAGTGTCTGCCTAGCAGACACTGAAATACGCGACGGGTGCAACTGCACCCGTCGCACCTTCCCACTCCGCCGGCTCAATTCTGAGCCGGCATCCTAGTGGGAAGGTTGATTTGCCCTGGGCTGGCGGGCGGTCTTTTGGCGGCCGCCCGCCAGCCCAGGGCAAATCTCAGAATCACCGCCGCGGTCTTTTGACCGCGGTGCGGTGTTCTGACGGCGGTACCTTGGCGGACGGCCTCCGCCGTCCGCCAAGGTCAGAATGACCCCCTTTATATCGCTTTTCAGTGATACCTCTACATTTACTTATTGCATCTTTGATCGTTTTGACCTGCAAATATCCAGATAAATATTATATATTTTTCTAAACACTGTGTGGTGTATTTTTGTGGTGCTATATTGTGTTATTGTAGGATTTATTGCACAAATATTTTACACATTGCCTTCTAAGTTAAGCCTGACTGCTCATTGCCAAGCTACCAGAGGTTGGGCACAGGATAATTTGGATTGTGTGTGACTTACCCTGATTAGAGTGAGGGACCTTGCTTGCCAACCAAAGACCCCATTTCTAAAATGACGCTTGTGTTATTTGCAGCTGTGATGTGTACTGGTTGTCATGTCTACCCATTCAGAAATGTCTTGTCACATTATATCATTGACATGCATCATGTATGTTGCTGTGGATACAATGAATAATGATGCAAATCATGGCTTTGTCATACAAGCTACCACGGGAGAGGGAAGATGCGACAACCTCCTTTCTACCATCCACTGCCAGACCATGGAAGAACGCTACGTAACCCTGCTGTACCATATGAATATGCAAACAATAGTGTACTTATGTCATCTGCTGGAGCAAGATCTGATGACAGCTATTGGTTATCCAACCAGCATACCACCCATTGTACAAGTCCTGTAAGTATTGTACCTCCTAGCCACAGGGTCCTTCCAACATACAGTGGCCCTATCAGCTGGCACGTCCCAACCTATGTTCAGTCTGGTGTTGAAAGCAGCATTGACTCCTCCGCTATGGTGGAAAAGCATTGCCCCTTCCCCGCCAGCAACAGCAGCAGCAAAACCTGAAAAATACAATTATAAAAAACTGTGTTTATTATTGTTTTATTTTTCTATGAGGTGGGGCTATGACAGATGACAGCCATTGAGAGGGAGTGGTGTACACGCCCCTCAGTGTGCATGTGGGTTTGGCCGGCTGTCTCAGGATGGCCAAACGGACTTACATACGGAGCTGTCTCTAACCCAAGCTGGGTTGCCAGGTTGGAGACAGCAGGCACCGGCTCCCAGACTGCCTGAGAGCATACATCGAGGGTGCTCAGGCCAATCCTGACGTTGCTCTCATGCAGCCAGCATCATGGGCAACCTGGGCAGCTATATCCAGTTTCCCTGACGTGAGGATTTAGCTCATGTGAAGGCTGCCTTTTACGGTTTTGCATGCATTCCACATGTGGTGGTGGGCCATTGATGGCACACGTGTAGGCTTGGTCCTACTGCAGACCAACGAACAAGTATACTGCAACAGTATAGTGGAGAGAGGAGACCAAGTCCAGAAGTCGAAGAAGAGTCCAGGAAGGACCGGAGCCCCTGCCTACCTAGAAGATAGTGCAAAAGTGGATTCTCCGGTAAGAAGAAGAGTACAGAAGAGAACCAAAAAAAATGCAGATGATGTCCCACGTCGAGTTGTTGGATGCAGTCTGTTTGTTTCGCTGGATTCCGCCAACAAACATTGGTTCAAGCAAGTAAGCAGTTTGTGTCAAAAAGGAGCTGTCTGGACCCAGGAGGGACCTGGGGGTCTCAACTCAGACTGAGGAGACAGAGGGGGCTCTCAGCACTTTAGCGAGCCCTCAGAATACCAGGCAGCACCCACGGGAGTCCCAGAACACAGGGACAAAGAAGATGCAAAGTGCAGTCCTCACAGCACTACAAAGAAAGGTCCCGTGCCACCGGAGAACAACTCAGTGAGTTGTGCGATGCAGGATGGAGTGCTGGGGACCTGGACTATACTGTCCACAAAGGATTCTTGGAAGAAGTACACAGAAGCCCAGGGAGCTGAAGAAGACACAGTGCACAGGGGAGGCAAGCTCTTACCTCCACCAAATGTGGACAGCTGGACCTTAGGACAGTCTGGATCACGTCCGTCTACCACTTGTGTTAGAGGGAGCACGCTAGTTGTCAGGAGAGAAGTCCCAGAGTACCGGACGTCATCACAAAAGGGTGCCTGCTGAAGCAGGGAAGTGATTCCATCACTCCACAGGACATTCCTTCGGTTCTTCTAGTGGAGGATGAAGACAGGCAATCCTCAGAGCGTGCACACCTTGGAAACTATTGCAAATGCTGGCGTGAGCTGAAGTTGCACGTCACAGGAGTCGTCTTGGATACTTTGTTGCAGTTGCAGTTACTGTGGTTCCTGGAGCAGTCTGCAGTTAAGCTGACAGTCATAAGCTGAAGCAGAGGATGCAGAGGATTCCTGGAGGAGTCTTGCAAGCTGAATCTGAGGAAACACCCAGAGGAGAGACCCTAATTAGCCCTGAGAGGGGGATTGGCTACCTACCGAGGTATGCACCTATCAGGAGGGGTCTCTGATGTCACCTGATGGCACTGGCCACTGAAAGGTCTCCAGAGTGTTCCCACAACTTGGAATCCAAGATGGCTAATGCCAGGAACACACTGGAGGAGCTCTGGGCACCACCCCTGGGGTGGTGATGAACAGGGGAGTGACCACTCCCCTCTCCTTTGTCCAGTTTTATGCCAGAGCAGGGACTGGAGTCCCTGAACCGGTGTAGACTGGCTTATGCAAGGAGGGCACCATCTGTGCCATTCAGAGCATTTCCAGAGGCTCTGGGAGGCGACCCCTCCCAAGCCTGTCACACCATATCTCCAAAGGGAGAGGATGTAACACCCTCCTCCAAAGGAATTGCATTGTTCTGCCTTCCTATGATTGAGCTGCTCAGTCCCCAGGAGGGTAGAAACCTTTCTGTGAGGTGGCAGCAGCTCGGGCTGCAATGGAAACCTCGGAGAGCTGGTTTAGCAGAACTGGGGGTCCATGGTGGAGCCCACAGGCTGCATGGGATTGGCCCTCTAATGCTAGATTTGGAATGGGAGGGACAATTCTATGATTTTAGACACCTCGCCATATTTAGAATTACCATTGTGAAGCTATATATATGTATTGACATGTAGGACATGTGTGTAATGGTATCCTCGCACTCACGAAGTCTGGGGAATTTGCCCTGGACAATGTGGGTGCACCTTTGCTAGTGCAAGGGTGCTCTCACACATTGTACCTTTGCATCTAGCTTTCATTAAATGAAGGTTAGACATATAGGTGACTTATGAGTTACTTAAGTGCAGGTAAAATGGCGGTGAAATAGTGTGGGCACTATTTCACTCAGGCTGCAGTGGCAGTCCTGAAGAGAGCTTTGTCTGAGCTCCTTATGGGTGGCAAAAGAAATGCTGCAGCCCATGAGGATCTCCTGGAACCCCAATGCCCTGGGTGCCTAGGTACCATATACTAGGGACTTATAAGGGGGTGCAGTGTGCCAATTAGAATTCAAATATGGGGTCACTATACTATGGTGACAAATTTGGTAAGTAGAGAGAGTATAAGCACTGGATTTCTGGATAGCAGAACTTCCGTGACAGTCAAGCATACTGACAACACACACATATGCTACAAACTATGAGCACTGGGGTCCTGGCTTGCAGGATACTAGTGAGACAGGCAAAACACACTGACAAATAGGGTTATAACTATGAGCACTGGAATCCTGGCTAGCAGGAATTCAGTGAGACAGCAGAAACACACTGACAAACACAAACAGGCTAAAAATTGGGGTAACCATGCTAGAAAGAGGCTACTTTCTCACACCTGTGGAGGAATATTCTGTACATCCCAGTGGAGGGGGAGACTGCAGTGTCACCGGGTGAGACTTCTGAAAAGCCAAGTGAGCTTTGTTACCCCACTTTTAGCCTGCTTGTGAGTATAGGTCAGGGTGTTTTTACTGTCTCACTGGGATCCTGCTAGCCAGGGCCCAGTGCTCATAGTGAAAACCCTATGTTGTCAGTGTGTTTGGTATGTGTCGCTGGGATCCTGCTAGTCAGGACCCCAGTGCTCATAGGTTGTGGCCTATATGTGTTCCCTGTGTGGTGCCTAACTGTATCACTGAGGCTCTGCTAACCAGAACCTCAGTGTTGATGCTCTCTGCTTTAAAATTGTCACTGCAGGCTAGTGACTAATTTTACCAATTCTCATTGGCACACTGAAACACCCTTATAATTCCCTTGCATATGGTATCTAGGTACCCAGGGTATTGGGGTTCCAGGAGATCCCTATGGGCTGCAGCATTTCTTTTGCCACCCATAGAGAGCTCAGACAATTCTTACACAGGACTGCCACTGCAGCCTGAGTGAAATATCGCCACGTTATTTCACAGCCATTTTCACTGCACATAAGTAACTTATAAGTCACCTATATGTCTATCCCTCACTTGGTGCAGGTTACGTGCAAAGTTACTTAGTGTGGGGGCACCCTGGCACTAGCCATGGTGTCCCTACATTGTTCAGGGCAAATTCCCCAGACTTTGTGAGTGCGGGGACACCATTACACGCGTGCACTACATATAGGTCAATACCTATATGTAGTGTCACCATGGTAACTCCGAACATGGCCATGTAACATGTCTAGGATCATGGAATTGTCACCCCAATACCATTCTGGTATTGGGGGCACAATTCCATGCATCCCCGGGTCTCTAGCACAGAACCCGGGTACTGCCAAACTGCCTTTCCGGGGTCTCTACTGCAGCTGCTGCTGCTGCCAACTCCTCAGACAGGTTTCTGCCCCCTGGCGCCTGGGCAGCCCAGTCCCAGGAAGGCAGAACAAAAGGATTTCCACTGAGAGAGGGTGTTGCACCCTCTCCCTTTGGAAATAGGTGTGAAGGGCTGGGGAGGAGTAGCCTCCCCAACCTCTGGAAATGCTTTGATGGGCACAGATGATGCCCATCTCTGCATAAAGTAGTCTACACCGGTTCAGAGATCCCCCAGCCCTGTTCTGGCGCGAAACTGGACACAGGAAAGGGGAATGACCACTCCCCTGACCTGCACCTACCAGGGGAGGTGCCCAGAGCGCCTCCAGTGTGTCCCAGACCTCTGCCATCTTAGATTCAGAGGTGTTGGGGCACAATGGACAGCTCTGAGTGGCCAGTGCCAGCAGGTGACGTCAGAGACCCCTCCTGATAGGTGCTTACCTCTTCCAGTAGCCAAGCCTCCTTTCTCAGTAGCCAAACCTCCTTTTCTGGCTATTTAGGGTCTCTCCTCTGGGCTATTCCTCAGATAACGAATGCAAGAGCTCACCAGAGTTCCTCTGCACTTCCCTCTTCGACTTCTGCCTTGGATCGACCGCTGACTGCTCCAGGACGCCTGAAAAACCTCAACAAAGTAGCAAAACGACTACCAGCAACATTGTAGTGCCTCATCCTGTCAGCTTTCTCAACTGTTTCCTGGTGGTGCATGCTCTGAGGGCTGTCTGCCTTCACCCTGCACTGGAAGCCAAGAAGAAATCTCCCGTGGGTTGACGGAATCTTCCCCCTGCCAACGGAGGCACCAAACTTCTGCATCACTGGTCCCCTGGGTCCTCTCTCATCCTGACGAGCGTGGTCCCTGGAACACAGGAGCTGGGTCTAAGTGTCTTCCACAGTCCAGTGGCCCTTCTGTCTAAATTTGGTGGAGGTAAGTCCTTGCCTCCCCACGCCAGACAGCAAACCTGTGTACTACGTGATTTGCAGCTGCTCCAGCTTCGGTGCACTCTTCCGGGACTTCCTTTGTGCACAGCCTAGCCTGGGTCATGGAGGCAGCCCTTTTGCACCTTCATCCGGGGTTTAGTGGGCTCCTGCCCCCCCTGGACACTTTCGTGACTCTTGGACTTGGTCCCTTCCTTTACAGGTCCTCAGGTCCAGGAATCCGTCTTCAGTGTTTTGCTGGTGCTTGTGGTTCTTGCAGAATCCCCTATCGTGGCTATTCTGTCTTTCTGGGGTAGTAGGGTAACTTTACTCCTACTTTTCAGGGTCTTGGGGTGGAGTATCTTGGACACCCTTACTGTTTCCTTACAGTCCCAGCAACCCTCTACAACCTCCCATAGGTCTGGAGTCCATTCGTGGTTCGCATTCCACTTTTGGAGTATATGGTTTGTGTTGCCCTTAGACCTATGTCTACCTATTGCATCCGATTGTGATTCTACATGGTTTGCACTACTTTTCTTACTGTTACTTACCTGTTTTAGGTTTGTGTACATATAATTTGTGTATATTACTTGCCTCCTAAGTGAGGGGATCCTCAGAGATATTTTTGGCATATTGTCACTAAAATAAAGTACCTTTATTTTCAGTAACTCTGAGTATTGTGTTTTCTTATGATATTGTGCTATATGATATAAGTGGTATAGTAGGAGCTTTGCATGTCTCCTAGTTCAGCCTAAGCTGCTTTGCCATAGCTACCTTCAACAGCCTAAGCTGCTATAAACACCTCTATTCTACTAATAAGGGATAACTGGGCCTGGAACAAGTTGCAATTACCCCAAGGTACCCACTATAAGTCAGGCCAGCCTCCTACAGGATGATAGTGGTGAAGAGGAAGGAGCTGACTTGCAGGAAGATCTCATCAACAGCTACTTTTCATGACTGTAAGTATGCCATGTGATGTAATGACTGTGACTAAACAATGTAATGTAGTCTGTGAATATGTGGAGTTGAGTGTTTTGGCAACAACTAGGGAGCTGAGAATCTGCAATATTCAGCCAAATGGTGCTTGAAGACTTAGGGCCATATTTATACTTTTTGACGCAAAACTGCGCTAACGCAGTTTTGCGTCAAAAAAATATGCGCCGGCTAACGCCATTCTGAAGCGCCATGCTGGCGCCGTATTTATTCAATGACGTTAGCCGGCGTTAGCCGGCGGAGCTGCCTGGTGTGCGTGAAAAAAAATGACGTACACCAGGCAGCGCCGGCGTAGGGGAAAATGGAGCTTGGGCGCCAAAAAATGGGGCAAGTCAGGCTGAGGCAAAATTTTCGCCTCAACCCGATTTGCGCCATTTATTTTTACTCCCAACCCCCATTGAAATGAATCCTGTCTTAGCAAAGACAGGAGTCATGCCCCCTTGCCCAATGGCCATGTCCAGGGGACTTATGTCCCTTGGGCATGGTCATTGGGCATAGTGACATGTAGGGGGGCACAAATCAGGCCCCCATCTGCCACAAAGAAAAACAAGAAAATATTACTTACCTGAACTTACCTTATGTTCCCTGGGATGGGTCCCTCCATCCTTAGGCGTCCTCCTGGGGTGTGCAAGGGTGACAGGGGGTGTCCCTGGGGGCATGGGAGGGCACCTCTGGGCTCCTTCCGAGCCCACAGGTCCCTTAACGCCTGTCCTGACCAGGCGCTAAAAAACGACGCAAAAGCGGCTGGACGTCATTTTTTTTGACCCGCCCACTCCCGGGCGTGATTTTTGCCCGGGAGTGTAAATACGGCGCACATGCCTCGGAGTCAATTTTTTTGACGGGAACGCCTACCTTGCATATCATTAACTCAAAGTAGGTGTTCACGCTAAAAAGTGACGCAAACTCCATGGACTTTGGCGCTAGACGCGTCTAATGCCAGAGTATAAATATGGAGTTAGTTTTGCGTTGAATTTACGTAAAAAAAAACAACGCAAATCCGGCGCAAACGGAGTATAAATATGCCCCTTAGCTTTTGAAGTATCCCCACCTTGATGTTGCTCCTTTGTTTGTGTCAGTCTCATTGCAATTTAATTTCCTTTCCAGATGCTTAAAAGTGATTTGTGTAATAGGTATGTTTTCATGCATATACTACTTGTTTAGTCTTTGTACAGGTACCTCTACCATGACATCCTCATTTGGGCATTTCAAAGTTTGTGACATTGGCAGGTACCTGATGCTGTTCTGACATACAAAGTGGAGATGGATTGTTCCAAGTAATGTAGGTCAACGATTTAGGGTGTATGAGACCTGTACCAAAGCAGCTTGAACAGTGTTTGCTGGAAGGTCAGGAGAGCACGTTGGACGTGTTTTGTGTTTTCTGAGCTGTGGCCGATTGCATCATGTGTGTCCTTATGTGGGCAAGAAATATGTAGTCATTGTTAGACCTGGCATCCATGGCGTGGTCTCCCCTGTTTTTTTTACCTCTGCTTCCCATTTTGTGACTGTGTGCTGGACTCTGTTTTTACTGTTTTTGGTACTCTCGCACTTTACCACTGCTGACCAGTGCTAAACTGCAAGTGCTCCCTGTGTAAATTGTATGCGCAATTGGCTTTTCTATGATTGGCATACTTGATTTACTGGTAAGTCCCTGGTAAAGTATACTAGAAGTGCCTAGAGCTGTAAATCAAATGCTACTAGTGGGCCTGCAGCACTGATTGTGCCACCTACATTTGTAGCCCTCTAAACATGGCTCAGACCTGCCACTGTAGTGTCTGTGTGTGCAGTTTTTAAACTGCCAATTCGACTTGGCAAGTGTACCCACTTGCTAGGCCTAAACCTTCCCTTTTCATACAGGTAAGGCACCCCTAAGGTAAACCTTAGGTAGCCCCATGGGCGTGGTGCAGTGTATGTTAAAGGTGGGGTAGGTACTGATGTGTTTTACATGTCCTAACATTGAAATACTGCCAAATTCTGTTTTCACTGTTGCAAGGCCTATCTCTCTCAGGTTAAAATGGGGGCAGCCTTTAAATAACCTGTAGCCGGCAGTTGGACTTCCCGGCTAGGTCACGGGCTAAATCAGGAACGGAGTCCCGATTTTCTAACCCGTGCGATGACCATGACGGCATCGGGGATCCGAGTGGGCGGATTCCCGATGCCCTGTCCAGGCGTCATGGCAACGAGGACGCGACCAGCTTCACTGGGAACCCGGATATCCGGGTTCCTGAGGGACTAAACAGTGAAGATGGACTACGCGCGAGGCGCGCGTTGGAAGGAGGAGACGCCGGAGGAGACGCGGAAAAGGAGAAAGGAAGAAACTGGGAAGCCGAAAGGAGTCCAGCCACGGAGAAACCGAAGACACCTAGTGTCGAGGACATTACAGCGAACGAAGAGGTTCCAGACGGATGCGAACTCCGCAATCAGGTACGGTCCTACATAAAGGACAGTTTACGGTTAAATAAGGTGAGGGAGGGGGCTGTGGGAGAGGGGAACAGGGGAGTGAGGGGAGGGGAGGATAAGAGTCGAGGGGTGCAAGAAGAGGGGAGGGAAGGGACTGGAGAAGGGCACTAAAGGAGACAAATAAGAGCACTCTAAAGAACAAAACCTGACACTTATAAAAGACACCCAAAGGTGACTCCCTTTTATATTCTGACCTTCAGGTCATCACGCTTTTCTAGGAAGCGGACTCTCTCTCTCTCTCTCTGTCTCTCCCTCTCCTGTCTGCACGAACGTATATCACCAATCAAAAACCCCAGACTCACCCATATTTCCGTTCCTCTTGTTTCCGATCCACCTGGGAATCCCACGGAGAGTACCTTCGCCTGTCAAGAGTAGTCCTGGGAAATAAGAAACAGGGTAGGGTTAAGAGTCAACAGGCCATATACCATTGAACACGGTAACAGATAACTAAAATTAATAAAAACCATAGTTTCACACCCCAACTGAGCATCATAGCCCTTATTATCGCCACGCCCACTGCCACATAACCTTAAAGTGCAGGTTCCCTTTGAGAGCAGATAGCGATCAGGAGTTTAAGGTCTCTGAACTCACAATTTAAAAATACAACTTTTAGTGAAGGTGGTTTTTAGATTGTTAGTTTGAAAATGCCACTTTTGGGAAGTGGGCATTTTCTTGCTTAAACCATTCTGTGACTCTGGTTGTTTGTGGATTCCTAGTCTGGGTTAGACCAGCAGTTGGGCTGTTTGTGAATCCCCTCTAGACAGTGACACAAAGGTAGCTGGGGTTTAGCCTGCATATCCTGATGAGCCATCTGGGCTAGAGTGGAGGGAGGAGTGGCCACTTACACCTGAATGGGCTGTGCATGCCCTCACACAGTGCAGTCTCCAACCTCTTTGTGTGAGTCTGGAGCCAAGCCTGGACAAGGCAGGATCTTGTGAACAACAAAGACTTTCCTTTGAAGTTTGCATACTTCAAAGGCAGAAAGGGGTATACATAGTGGACCCAAACCCCCAGATTTTCAGATCACTTCTGGATTCAAGAGGAACCTCTGCCAAGGAGAAGAGCTGAAGAGCTGAGGAGGAGTGCTGCCCCTGCCTGTGCTATTTTGGGCTATCCTGCAGTTGCTGCTTCTGCCTGTGAAAGGGGACAAAGACTGGACGTTGTGGTAAATTCCTACTTGAGAAGAATCTCCAAGGTCTTGGATTGAGCTTGCCTCCTGTTTTGAAGTTTCAGGGCCATCAAAGACTTCCTCTGCCAGCACCTGGACTCTCTGCTGAAACTCCTGTCCTGCCAGTGGTGCATCATCCAGTCCCTGGGCACTTGAAAGGTGAAGCTGGTAGAAAAAGGATGGAAATCCACGCACATGAAGACGTGCTGGGAAAATTTTGATGCACCACCTGCAATGCAGCTGAGAAACGATACACTATCTGCTTCGTGGCTGAAATGGATGCCTCACCTGAACATGGCTGGGAGTTCAACTCATAGTGGCTGGAGAAACAACACAACACTCGCTTACAGCTGCTGATAATGATGCAAACCCGACACAACGCGGTTTTCCAACACTGTGTGACCAGATTTCTCATGCATCATCGCTGGGTGTCAAAAATCAACACAAGCCTGTGTTGACAAGAGGTGCCCTGTCCAGAAATCTTCTGATCGCTCCCTAGCGAAGGAGAAAAATGACGTATTACCTACCCCACCACAGAAAAAATGACACACAGCCTCACTTGCGAATAAGGAATCAGCGCATCGCTGATTTTTCCGATGCACGCTCTTCCGTGCTGCTTTATTTTTTACGCAAACCAGGTACTTTGTGTAAAATCAATGTTTCCATTGTTTTTAATGGAGTAAGACTCTTTTTATTCTAAACATTCATATCTTGACTTGTGTATGTTAGATTGTTGTCGTTTTGGTCGTGTTTGATTTAGATATATATTACCTATTTTTCTAAACTTTTGCAGTGTCCATTTTGTAGTGTTTTCACTGTATTACTGTGTGTGTTGGTACAAATTGCCCCTGAGATAAGCCTGACTGTTTGTGCCAAGCTACCAAGAGGGTGAGCAGGGGTCATCTTGAGTATCTCTAGTGCCTTGACTAGAGTGAGGATCCCTGCTTGGACAGAGTGCAAACTGTCTGCCAATCAGAGACCCCATTTCTAACAGTCATCAATTGTGAGCACAGCATTCACGCTTCACATTGGTAAAACAATCTTCTTGTATGACCATTGTGTAGCTGTAGATGTGCTTCATCATTGCAGGCCACAGTGCCTGTGCCACAACACTGACATATGTTTGTATCATAAAACCAGATGCATGATCATTGGATAATGATGGGAGTATGAAAAGGGACCAGTGTACTGTCCTCTAGCTGTATCTTGGTGTATGTGATGTTGGATTACTCTGGTGTGGTATATGATAAGGCTCAAGTTGGTGACACCATTCACTTTTCTGTTTGCCTATTCTACAGGACAATGTCTGACAAGGCCTTTCCTGCTGTGGTCTGGAGGACTGTTGCTTGGTATGTGTACCTTGACTCAATATGAGTGAGCCATTCTTGGCTATGACAGCCCAGACATTTCAACAACCTGTATGCTGTACAGTGCAATAAAGTGTTTGGTGTGACCAGACACTTGTAGCAATGTGTTCATGTGTGTTGGTATTTATCTTTAGCAGGCCACTGTACCTGTAACATGTCCCTCCTTCCATTAGTATATTGTATCTTCCTTATTAACTTCACATGGTCTTACATCTCTACATAGCAAAATGTGGAACAGAAGCAAACAGACAATGACTTTTTGGTAGGTGGATTTATTGAAAATGTGTGCAAAAAATAAAATTGGGGCATGATGGAACAGAAAAGGTTAGCAACACAAAAGGATGATGGATGGAATGCTGAACAATTCAAACACTCACCCCCAGTCACAGATCTGGGTTTAATCCATTGTTCTTTTGCTCACCACGCCACCCAAGTTTGGACCCAGCCATTTGCAAATCAGTCTTGACCCTGTTCCTCATAGGAACAGTCCGGCCCAAACTGCCAAGCCAGGTCCTCCCTGGACCGGAAACAAGCATCCTGGGAACGGTTTCAGGGTATCACCCTTCTTCAGCCAGGCTAGCTTGAATCCAGTGGCACAGTGAGCAAGGGACCCACGTCTGGGCATACCCTTTCCACATGCAGGCAACTGGGTTGGGAGGTGATGTAGTGGCCAAACTGAGACTCACTGTTGGTGTCTGACCAGGTTGCCCAGATGGACCATACCTGTCGTCCACATCCAGATGTCTAGGAATATCTTCATCACTGAGGGTTTCATCCATGGTGGTAGAGGCAGTCTCTTCAGTGGCCTCTGTATGACCAGTGACAGCTCAACCTGTTGATGTGAAAGATACAATGTTACTGGTTGTATTCTGACATCTACCACCAAACGTTTACAGTGACAGTTTGCAAAGACCTTGTACATAGTTGATTTGCAGGTAATCCTACTGTGACAGGTACACATGGTATTGGTTGTATTGACATGACATTTGTGGAGAATGCTACATCTCCTTGCCTGAAACAGTTGCTGGAATGTGCAAAACATTGTCCCTTGGGTGGGTGGCCTGAGAATGTCATTGTGCACCAGTGCAGGCTAAACAGTGGCTAGGCAAGTTAGGTTTTTGACCCATTTTGAGGCCTAGACGATGCAGGCAGACCCAGGAGTTTGTAGTATATGTGATAGGAGTCATCATGTGGTTACTGTAGTGCTAATGTGCTGCCACTACCATTCTGGTGATGCATCTTGAGGCCTTCGGGTTGATTGTTTTGCTCACAGGGTGAGCCTGTCCTCAATAGTTCCATCTTGGGTTAACAGGTCAAGATGGAGCTGGGAGCCAGAGACATCTCAGAGTTGGACATGATCTGTATCCTGGTCACTCCCAGATGAGCAAACCTCAAATGTGACTTAGCAGGCAAGGGTATTTGATCAAGTGACCACTGATATGGCCTTTTGAGTTGGGGAAGCAGTGCCCTCTGGACGTTTTAGTCATGTCATTGTCTGTACTGCACACCACAACAATATTCTTCCTCCCAGGTGTGTAGAGTTCATTTGGTAATTCTTTATTCGATGAATTTGGGCAGGTGAAACTGTTTTTTTTTTGTTGTATTTAGGGAAACAGGGCCAATTGGGATTTGCATTCTGGTCACTCCTTCTACTTCCCACCCTTTTTCATTTGCTATCCTCCCAGGTGAGTAAACTTCAATTGGGTTTTCACAGACATGGCTATTTGGGCATATGGACCTGGGCGTGTGTCTAGAGTGAGAGATACAGAACCTCCTGACCTTAGCAGTCAGGTCACTCCCCCTTGCACACACACTTTACAAATGGTATCCTCATATCTGAGTAAACTTACATTGTGATTTGCTAAATTGGGCTCTTTGATGGAATGTACACTGTTCTAGTGTTTGGAGTCAGAGAAACAGTGCCTCATGTGAGTTACAGTCAGGTTATTCTATCTAATTCACACACTTGACCAAAGTCATCCCCCAAGGTGAGTAAACTTCAAGCAGGAGAGCAGTCCTTTCAAAAAAGCAGTCCAGATGAGTCTTTTGGGCAGCACAGCAGTCCTTCTGAAAGAGTCAAGTTGTAGGTCCAGAAGTGTCTGACTTGAGGGGGTAACAGACCCAGTAAACACACCAAAATGTGCCTGTGAAGTGGAGGAAACTTCACAGAGTGGTTTTGAAGTGCACCAGTTTCTCTTACAAATCAGTCCAGGAGATCTGTGGGGGGTTATCATTCCTTTGTGTGAGGCCAGGCCTCTAGACTTTGAAGGGTAAGTGAGAGCCCATCCGCCTTTTCTGCCCAGGAAGACCCATCATTATGCAGATGAATGCCGATACAGCTGAGTGTCCTGTGTTTATGGCTGTCTGGATGGCATGCACAAGAGGATCTGTCAACCAGCACAGATGAGATGTGGATTGAAGACAGGCTATAAGGCACAGTTGGTGCAGAGAAACTCCTACTTTCTAAAAGTGACATTTCTAAAATAGCAATGTTAAATTCAACTTCACTAGTAAGCAGGATGTCTCACTACCAATCCAACCATACCGACATGACAATGCCACTCCTTTCAGATAGAAATTACTACTTAAAAGTACATAAGGGGTTTCCAATGCTGGTCTACAAGAGTAGCAGGCTTCACAATAGTGAAAAACGACTTTGGGTGTTTTTCACTACCAGGACATGTAAAACTTACAAGTACATGTCCTCCCTTTTACTTACATAGCACCCAGCCCTCTTGCCTACCTACGGCCTACCTTAGGGGTGACATATATGTAGTAAAAAGAGAGTTTAGCGCTTGGCAAGTAGTTTTAAATGACAAGTCGAAGTGGCACTGAAACTGCATACAGAGTCCTTTCAATGGCAGGCCGAGACATGGTTAAGGGGCTACTTAGGTGGGTGGCACAATCAGTGCTGCAGGCCCACTAGTAGCATTTAATCTACAGGCCCTGGTTAAATATAGGCCCATATTTCTACTTTTTTTTGCGCCACATTTGCATCACTGTTTGACGCAAAAGCGGCACAAACTTATACAATATAATTGTATTTTGTAAGTTTGTGCCATTTTTGCGTCAAAAAGTGATGCAAATGCGGCGCAAAAAAAGTATAAATATGGGCCATAGTGCACCTTATTGGGGACTTACAAGTAAATGAAGTATGGCAATTGGGTATGAGTCAATGTTACCATGAATTAAAGAGAGAACACATGCACTTCAGCCCTGGTTAGCAGTGGTAAGGTGCCCATAGTCCTAAAGCCAACAAAAGCGAGGTGGAAATATAGGAGTAGGAAGGCAAAAAGATTGGGGTGACCCTTTGGAGAGGGCCATTTTCGAACACAGATCTGCTGTTCTTTTCTTGTGCTGATAGCTGGGTTGATAAGCAAATTAAGTGAAGGCTGAATGCCTTTCTGTTAGCCTTCAGCCAAAGTAGGTGATACAATTTTGCATGGCCTGTCCCATCTGTGTTACTTTGCACACACTGCCTCTAAAACCCGTGCTTAGCTTATGTGAAATTATTTAGTCATTGTTGAATGTTTCAGGATAAACAATTAACGGAAAGTGGTCTGATGCCCTTTTACTTATTTTATTCTGCAGAACTGTGTTCTTGAACCACTAACAGTAAACAAGGCACACAGTTATGAGCTTTCGATGAAACTTTCTTCACAACTCAATAACAATTATTTAGACCAGAACAGATTTGATTGTCACGTTTCAATTAACAAATTACAAAAAAGTGCATTTTATGTTAATTACAGGCATTCACTTCTGAATGATTAAAAAGTAAAACCTAAAAGTATTACCTAATAATAATAATAATAATAACAATAGTAATAATAATAATAGTAGTAATAACAATACTAATAATACTAATAATAATAACACTACTTGTGAAATTTGTGTCTTGAAATGATATGCACACTCATGACCTGATCCACAAAGTTAAATGTTGACCTGAAGTTTAAGTTTAGACTTAAAGTCTAACTTTTGACCTGATATCTAAGTTTAGACCTAAAGACTAATTTTAGACCTGAAGTTTAAGTTGAGTTCTAAAGCCTATCTTTAGCCCTGAAGCCAAAGTTTAAACGCAAAGTCGAACTTTGGACCTGAACTTTAACTTCAGGTCATAGGTTAGACTTCAGGTCAAAAGTTAAACTTTAGGTCTAAACTTAAACTTCAGGTCTAAGTTAAACTTTCCAAATTGTGCACTCAGTTCACTGGAACTAAGGTATATGTTGCTATTCAAGGCAAAAGTGAAATTTCTTGATGGGAAGGGCTCACATTTCTTCATGGACATTCATATAATGTGGGACTGGATAGATAAATGGTCTGTGGCACACCTGATTGTCAGAGAGAAGCGCCCATGACTAAGAAAAGTGAAAATGTGCAACAGACCAAAGCCAAGGAATCCATGCAGATTGACTGTGGAACCTGCAATAGCCGGACATTAGCAGAGGTTGCAGCCTGGTGAATGACCACACACTTTCATTGATCCATCAGGTTTAGGTACAACAGCAATGGGATCTACCATTGGTAAAGAAAACGTGAATTCAGATGCTGAGTTGCTTCCACATGCAATGCCCATGACTGCAAAAACATGGTATAAAACATGTATGATAGTGATTTATTAGTTAGAGGACGATAGTAGTCCACCCACCATAAGTTATAAAGTCACAAACTTGTTTGGTGCAGGCAAAGATTTAAGTAATTTAAACTTGAGCTCAACCCTAGGTAGCCATGGTACAGAGCAGATGGGCTTAACTTAGCAAAAATGTATAAAGCATATTCAAGCACCACAGCAGTTAAAAACTCAATACAAAATCCCACTCCAGTTAAGAAGAAATAATGTACAATGTAATAAACAAAATTAAGTGAAAACAAAAAAAAAACAATATAGGGATGAGGAGATTTGATTTATTTTAAGGATTTAGAAGAAAAGGTGTTAAGACAAAGTAAGGCACCAATCAGTAGTCACTGTTTGCACCTGACCAGGACCTAGGTACAATTTCCAGCTAATCGTGATGGAACATCAGTGGGATAGACCAGATAGATTAGTCCTGTTCAAAGATTTTACCTAAGGTGTAAGGTTGTATGCTGTATCTGACAAAGTCACATAGCAGTTGGACTAGGTACAGCTGAGGCCATTGATTTTGTGGGAAAACTTCAAATTTCACAACCAGGAAAGTCGTCTTGTTGTTCAGTTACTTATCGTGCCTTCTCCTTGTCAAGATTTATACTTTCAAACTTAGGGCCAGTTTTATCATTCATCACGCAATGCTGAGAGGAGCAGCATTGCATGAGAATGTGTTGCACCGCATTGTGACAGATTCCTGAGCCATGGATGCACTGTATTTACCATTGTCTAGAGCCCAGAAATGCATCACGCAGTGTGCCACAAAGTGGTAGTTTTGTTACAATGTGGAGTAACGCAACTTCACTCTATGTGACACCTAGTTGAAATGCATGTCATAAGACACTGTTACATGCCGCAAGTCAACACTGCATCACACAAAAGTACAATGCATTGTGGAAATTTTTTTATTTCACAGTTTGTGACACACATCTCTATAGAACTGCTTCTGTGTATGTACATTTAGCACCATGGAAGGAGAAACAGGACAGGAGGCCACCAATGCGCAAGACAATAAAGAAGTGTGTGGGAAAAGGCAGAGGAAGTCCAACTTCATTGACAAAGAGAGTGAAATACTCATAAGTGGAGAAATGTGTTTTAATGCATCCAAGTCCCTAAGGGCCTGATCAAGAGGAAAGGCAACTTGCCTTTTAGGATAATCTTTTGGTATAAGGTTTGAATAAACATGCATATTACTTTCTATCAGACAGCAAGTTGGCCAGGCAACAGAGTAGAAGTCCTTTTTGAAGAGACCCACAGCAGAGTTCCCGAGTCCTCCACGGTTTCCAAGAATAAATAAACAGTTGGGTATGAGGTACCTATATTATCTCCCTGGTCCTCACTCAATAATTTGATAAGGTACTTGACTTTGCAACTCCCCCCGAAGTGTTGTGGTTATTGTGCCAGGCTGTCCTTGGCCCAGCTTCTCTGGGCTGACAAAACATTTTTCTCCAATCCTTTGTGAGTCAGCATAGGCAGAGTGTAAGTGATGTGCAAGTGTGTCAGGTGATATCTCCTCTCCATATGAAGGTTGAGCTGATCTATCATGCCAACATCTATGAGCCACTGTCACAATTTCTGTAGACAATACACAAATGAAAACACAAAGCTACACATGGTTATGTGACTCAAGATACAGGCAGCAGTCACCAAATGCTCAGAACAAGGAAATGTTCTATTTAAAAAAAGTTAAAAGTACAGATTTCCCTCTCCAAAACCAATTTTTCTATTGCATAGTATTCTATCATACATTTCCTTAAACAACCAAATCTACTTTCCTACTCAATCCTGGTATGTTATGTTATATTGATTTGTATAGTGCATTAATCACCCAAGAAAGTATTCAGGAGCTTGGGCATGTGTGTAGTTTTGTTGCCCTGGAGGTGCTCTTATGAAAAATCAAGGCTTCAGCTTCTTGCGGAACTCCAGAAGTGAGGAGGAGGATCTGATGTGTAGAGGGAGGTCTTGGGTGCGATGTAAGAGAATGATTTACCTCCAGTTTTGATTTTGCAGAAGCAGGAAATGTGTATGAGGCAGAACGTAGGTGTCTGGTGGTTTGGTGAAAGTGTATGCAGCTGTTCAGGTGTTCTGATCTTGTGTTGTGTAGGGCTTTGTATATGTGAGAGAGAAGTTTTAATTGGCTGTGCTTGTGAGTGGGGAGCCACTGAAGCTTTTTGAGGTGAGGTGTGATGTGGGTGTAGCATGGGAGGTCGAGTATGAGTCTTACAGCGGTGTTCTGGTTGGTCTAGCGTCTGTGTAGGAGTTGTTTGGTGTTTCTGGCATAGAGAGCGTTGCTGTATTCCAACCTGCTGATGATGAGTCTTTGCATGATGGTCCGTCTGGATTTCTGAGGCAACCATTTGAAGGTTTTTGCAGCATGATCAGTATGTGGAATTAGGTGGTGACCAATGCATTGACTTGAACCATCATGTTGATCTTGTCATCCATGATGATCCCCATAATTCTTGCCTGATATGTGGGTGTTGGTTTTAGCACTGATGGCCACCAGGAGGAGTCCCATGGGGAGTTATTGTTGCCACAGACCAGTACTTCCAACTTGTCAGAGTTGAGCTGCAGGCAGCTGAGTTGCATCCAATCTGCTACCACGGACATGCGGTTGGTGAAGCTGGTTCTGGCAGTCATTGTTTTGTCAATCAAGGAGAGGATGAGTTTGGTGTCATCGGCGTAGGAGATGACTGTGATATCTTATGACCGGATGATGTTGGCAAGTGGTGTCATGCATATGTTGAGAAGGGTGGGGCTGAGGGACGATCCCTGTGGGACTCCACATATCAATTTCTTGGTCTCTAATGTGAAGAGTGGCACCTGACCCTTTGGTTGTTACTGTCAGGAACAGATCCATTTGAGAGCAGATCCTTATATGCCAGTCTTGTTGAATCTTCTGATGAGTGTGTTACGGGAGACAGTGTCAAAGGCCACAGAGCGGTCAAGCAGTATGAGGGCTGCTGTTTATCCTCAGACCAGGATGATTCCAATGTCATCGGTGGCACAGTGAATGCTGTTTCAGATCTGTGGTTCTTTCTAAATTCTGATTGAGTGTTGTCTAGCACATGGTGAAGTTCGAGGTGGGTTGTGAGCTGCTTGTTGATGGCCTTCTCAATCACTTTGTCTGGATAGGAAAGCAGTATGATGGGTCAAAAGTTCCTCAGTTGATTTGGGTCGGCTGTGGGTATTGGTTTCTGTAGGTTTCCAGTCATCCGGGAAAGTGGTGGACGTGATGGCGGTTTTGATGATGTGGGTCAGTGTGGTGCTAATTGGTGATGTTCCTAGGTTGTAGATGTGGTGGAGGCATGGGTCTGTAGGGGCCCCTGAGTGGATGGTCTGCATGATTGCTGCTGTGTCGTTTCTGGTGAGGGTTCTCCATTCTGTCAGGTGGCCATCTTGGTTGGTGGTGGGTAGGTTAGCAGCACGTTCTCTGGGATTGGGTTGGTATGTAAAGTTTCTGTAGATGTTTGAGATTTTGCAGTGGAAGAAATTGAAAAGGTTGTTGCAGAGTTACTGGTAAGCAGCAATGTTGGTGACATTGGCTGAGGACGAGGAGAAATCCTGGACAAATGAGAAGATCTCCTTGCTGATGTTGCACTATCTTTCAATGTGGTCCACTAGTGGTTTTTCCTTGGTGTCTCTTATTTGCTAGTGATAGTGTCTGAGTGCAACAGTAGGTAGTTCTATTAGTGGTGTTGTGCCATATTTTTCTATTTTCTTTCTAGCTGTTTAGAGTGTCACTTAGGGGGTTATTCTAACTTTGGAGGAGGTGTGAATCCGTCCCAAAAGTGACGGAAAAGTGACGGATTTACCACCAGCCGTATTACGAGTCCATTATATCATATGGAACTCGTAATACGTCTGGTGGTATATCCGGCACTTTACCGTCACTTTTGGGACGGATTAACACTCCTCCAAAGTTAGAATAACCCCCTTAGTGTCTTGGAGATCTTCTGTGTACCAGCTGGCCTGCTTGTGTAATCTACTATGCTTGTTGGGTTTGATGGGTGTGAGAGAGTCTGCACTGTTCTTGAACCACTTGTTCAAGTTGTTAATGTCCTTGTCAAGGTTGTCTGTGCTGCTAGGTAGATCGGTGTTGAGAGTGCTAAGCGAGTCTGCTTCTGGGATTTTGCTCCAGCTGCAGATTGGGAAGCTGAACCTAGTAGGGATGTTGCTACGTGTGTTGATTTGGAAGTGGCTGATGGAGTAGTCAGTCCATATGAGTGGTGTGGTTGAATTGAATTAGATGTTGTGCTTGTGGTGAAGAAGGGGTCCAGTATGTGTACTGTGGTGCGTGTTGGTTCTGGGACAAGTTTGGTGAGTGCGATGTTGCTCTAGCTTTCAAAAAGTACTGTACAGCAGGGGTCATTTTAGTGTTCTCGGTGAAAGTTGAGGTCACCTAGGTGAATGTAGGTCTGAAGGAGGTGATGAGCGGAGCGACAAAGTTGATGAGGTTGGTAAAGATGGAACTTGGTCTGTGTGGTCAGAAGGTGAAGGTTCCGTTCAGGGTGAAGTTTGCTGAAATTTGCATGAATGGGGTAGTGTTCTCTCTGGATGTTGTGCTGTTGATGGATTCCTTGTAGATGATAGTGAATCCTCTTCCTGGCTTGTGAAGGTGGTCCTGACAAGCTATCTTGTAGCCAACTGGGATTGCTGTGGTGAGGGTTTGAGTCCGATCTCTGTGATAAAGAGGATGTCAGGTGCATCACTACTCAGCAAGTCCAATATTTTGGTTGTGTGTTTGCTGAGTATTTGTGTGTTGAGAACCATGCATGTGAGTGGGTATTGATGTGCAGGTTTGCTGTGGCATGTTGCGTAGGGTGGGGGTAAAGGCATTGTTGGAGCTTGTGTGGTGTGTGTATTGGGAGTGGGTGTAGATTACATTGTTAATGTTTGCGTGTGGGGTGTGGGGCTTCTGGAGCACCAGCAGTGGGTGCAGGTGAAAGCTATACCGTGGTGTGGGGTGGGACACAGCAGCAGTTGGTGGAATGGCATCTGGGGTTTTGCTTCCTAAAGAGTGCTGCTGAGTATTGCTGGGCGATGATCAAATCAGGATTCCTATCCCTGGGGGCAGTCCAGGCACAGATTGATGCAGATGGGCTTGCAGTTGGCACAACTTTGGCATGCCAGCTGCTCGCATCCGTGACACATCTATGTAGCAGCTGCTATTAGGTAGGCCCTGGGAGGCGGGAGGAGTGCAGGGTGCTATGATGTAATTTCCAGTGTGGATGGGTGATGGGAAATAAAGTTCTCTTGCTTGACTACTTTTTTCAAATACAGATTTGGTTGGAAAACCAGTAATGTCCCTTCCTATCCAGATGTATGATTGGAAATTCAATTATGTCATGTCCTGTATAGGTGAATGATGGGAGATCCAGAAAATGTCACTTCCTGTGCTGACTGGTGATGGGAAATGTATTACCACAATATTTTCCACTTATGATATGTCATAAGGTAAGCCAATTCTATCCTTTGGGAGATGTAGCCCTCACAGTGGTGACAAACTTCATACCTCATTTTATCACAACCAGAGTATATCTCATTTCTAAGTAGATGTGCAATTAATTAAATGCACTGCACCCTGCCTTCTGGCATGTTTTGGCCCTATGTCAGGGGTGAAGTATATGCAGTACAAAGTGTGACCTTGGCCTGGCAAGAGGTACATCACAGCAGGTCCAAATAACTGTGTAAATATTCACACACAGGCTGCACTGCCAGGCCACTGTCATGTGGAAAGGCCTACATTATTGGGTGCCAGAATTAGTGGTGGATGAACATTAGTTGCATGCAATTCATAGGCCCTTGGTACATGTACTACTACTTTACTAAGGAAGCAGATGCTAAAAAACTATTGAAATTTGGTTATAAGCCTATGTAACCACATTGAAAGGAGAGCGCACACACATTAGCATTATTTAGAATTGGTAAAGTTAGTTAAGCCCTAAGGACATCAAAAATTAGGCCCCTACTTATCAAACTTTTGTGTGGTACCACCGTCCCACAAGGGGGACACAAGAGTAATGCAAAACCAAAGTTGAATTTAAGAAGCCACACACAACCAACGTTTGTGACCCTGCGTGGCCTGCTAAATCTATAATAGTTCAATATAGGGCAAATCCTTGCCTTGTTTAACTCTGCTGCAGGAAGCCATGCCATGGGTGGAGCATGGATGTTCCCATACATCCACCAATGCATTCTGACAGATTTACCAACACTGGTAGACTTGGTAATGTGGCAGAATTGTATGCCTCCCCACCAGATGTGCAACAATGAGAAATATCCTAATATCTACTTATTCTTTACCTTCACTAAGTGTGCTGAATTGTGCAGCTTATGTAGAAAGTGGGATATGCCTCTCAGGATTGTTTTTGTGTAGGACAATGTCCCTTCCTACACCAAATTAATTCCTTCCTGCAAAGCAGGAACCCTTCACCATGGTAAAAGTGTGCCTGCATATGTGCTAGCCAGTAGTCTGTGCCCCAGTATAGGCTGAGAGCAGGAATACGCCATATATTGGTAAATATATTGCATTCCTGCACTCTCCCTTTCACGTAACGCAGCATAGCTACATATTGCGTTGTGTGAAATTTTGGCAAATATGGACTGAAGTCTGCAAAATCAGGAGGCGGTAAGTGAACATCTTTGTATGAAAAAACGGCAAGGGTGTCAGGTGCGAAAATTGTAATACTAAACATTGAAATTGATTGTTTGATGACAGTCCACTTGTGTAATATATAGCATACACTACAATTTTGATATATTGATTTGCTGTAACATAACAAAGCTCAAGTGACTGTCTAGGACAAACTGTAATTTTAGCTTGTCTATAAATGATGTCTGTTCATTAAAAAGACAATCAGTAAATAAAGAATAGTAACATTTATCTCATCAACTCACAGAGGAAATTACATAATTTTCTGTACAGCAGCCTGTTGATGATGATCTACCTGACCTTGACTCCACCCTGGCCCCTTTGGATGAAGACAGCTACAGTCAACTCCTGGACACTCTAAACACTCTATGGTCCTGCCAGGGGAAGAGGATGTTGTTGGGTCTCCAAAAAAACCAACCCAGCCTGTGTATCATCCACCTGTTCATCATACTGGCAGCATGTTCTCTGATGATCCCCAAGTCATGTTTCAAAGGAGAGTAATAGGGCTCCAGCACTGTATGGTGTAAAATGTCAAGTTGGGGATGGATAAAATAGTGGACACACTTGTAGGAGTCCACAGGTGTTGCAGCCTCATCAAGGGGTTGGAAAGGGCTGCAAGAGACCTCCATTCTTGGCTGCATGTAATAGATGTCTCTTTAGCAGACTTTGCTGGTGTGATGATGATGGTGGAGACAAAGACCACATTCCTCATACCTCTCACACCAGTGATGTACCACAGCAGCCAGGAGCCATCAATTTCTCAATCCAGCCCTTGAAACAAGGGCCGGAGGCCTAGGGAAATGATAGGAAGCCAAGATGGAGACCTACATGCTAATAATAGTGCCCTCAACAGCAACATTCTTGCTGTGTTGAAAAACCAGCAAGCCCTTGCCAGGAATTATCATTCAGTCTTACTCGCATTTACTGATGTCATGGGGAAAGCGGGTTGTACATCTTCATCATCTGATGTCTGTGGTCAGGAAACAACAACCTTTACTCCTCAGCCTCCTACTCCACCAGCACAACAACAAAAGGAGGGTGAGTAGTTGAAGAGGTACAGTTTCCAATAGGATAACAGCAATGTCCCTGTGAACACTGGTAGGTATTTTATTACCAGTTTATTTTAATAGTAGGTTTATCGTTATGCCACCTTATTATAGAGCTGCTACAGTCTTCAATTGATGACATGCAGTTGTTCTTGGTCACCTGTTTTTGTCATTCAAGCATGAGAGCAGTTACAATATAGAGTACCTTGTTTTGGATTTGTGTTATATGTCTACCATCATTTCTCATTTAATATATGTGTTTATCTCCTCCTCTACGATCATTTTTTCTTTTTTGAATGTGCAAAGTAAATAATTTGTGCAACAAATGAGTTTTGTAAAGACATTTCACATACAACTAATATCTCAAAAAGTGTCTATATACCATATTATGTACTGCAGATCTTCGGAGTTTATGTCATGCTGTGGTGATGTATCTGCAGATTTGCATGTAAACTTTTCAGTCAACATAGATTAATGTCTAAATCTTAAGAAATAATACTCCTTTCCATCAATGAAGAAATGTATATCATTTTTCCTTGTATAAACATATCAACCACCCATGTAACATACATTTCTTTTATTCACACAAACTTGCACGTAGTATTAAAATATATCTATCTTATACTAAACTAATTCTACCTATTCTAATCTATATTGTCCTATAACTACAACTATGTAAATCTATGTAAATCTAACCTTACTAGGACACAAGACAACTATGTAAATCTAACTTAGACTACGATACATATTAAATATCAGCCCCCCACCCTCACTTACAATACATGAATAGACACAAGACCTACATTACTATGCCATACACATATATTACCTTAACACATGAAACAAATGTATTTTTTGTCTTTTTTTATTTTTTTTAAACATTGAACATCTCCCCTCCCACAAACGAACTACTCTACCTAAAAATTCTATATAAAAAACACTGCTTATGCCTCAATACCTTACAATATATTTACAGTACATCTATACTAGCTATAATACCTATCTGACTACATATAAAAAGACTATATACAAGAAGATGGAAGAAATGAGGGAAGATAGAAAGAGGGAGAAGCAGTCTGCCCATTATTACTACTTCAGGGCATGGAGGCACGCATCATTAAATGGTGAAGTCTAAGCATCCATGTGTTTAGTCTTTGAAATTACCCACTTATCCTCTGCAAACTCCCTTGGTTCATCTGTAGGTAATGAAGCTTTGGCAACTCAATTGTTTGGGCCTTTACAGTTAGTTTCAAGGATTGTTTTAATGGTGTAGCGTGACTCCTTTTATTACTGGACTTCTGTCCCTGGGGTTTGGTTGTGTGGGTGGACGCAGAAGGCATTGTGTGTGCTGGTGTATGGGGCCATGTGCCTTTATCCTTTTTTGCTTCATGAAATTTACCCATCCGCTGAAATCCTTTGGCCACCTTACAGATCTTCTCATAATGTGCTTTCCGGGAAGCACATTTTTTATTGGCATTTGAAATCACATTAACTACACATGAGAAAAGGAAATGTAAATTATGATGAATACTGAAACAAATGTTTGTTCTACAAATAACTGTACGTCATGGTACGGCTCCACATGCATTTCTGCCATCCTATGCTATGAACACTTAGATGTCATTATTTGCTATTGGCAGACCACATTTGTCTATAAGTGAGAGGAATTGTTTACACAACTGTTGACTCTCTTGAGGGAACCAACATGTCTGTGTCACTTTATAAAAACAACAACAAATACATTATTGTAAAACATTGCAACTAATATACACTATGGATGACTGTATTATATGGCTATCCAAACATGCATAACATTCTCTATGGTGCATCAACCATTGCAGCATCCACTGCAAATATCTTGTCATGAGTGGCCAGCACCTACATACACCACAGGTACTGAACCTTCTACCTAAACCATCATGTGGCCTTGTTTGTATCTAATAATAATGACTTGAAGGGCCAGGCTTAATATTTGTTGAGGTAATGCATTACAGCAAGAGACATGGTTGCAGTGTGCTTGTGGAAGGGAGAGTGGCGGAAAGAACCATATGTAGTCTTTGATGGTGCATGCATGTTGTAGGCCTATGCAGATGCACATTCTGGTGAGAAGTGACAACACATACACATTTGTGGCATGTTTCAAGTGTGAGTGGTCAACAGGCAGTATAATTCCTTCATTTGAATATGTCACATGCCTCACAGTCTAAGTTGTACCGTGTCAACCAGTACCTGGATGTAACACTTTACTGACATCTGTACACGGTGAGTAATCAGAAGGCGTGGATGCATTATAACACCACAGTAACAGCCATGTCATACATCCCTTGTGCTGACTAAAGAAAACCATCACCTAGGCCTGCATTATGTTAATCCACATTTAGAACTCTAAGCAAGACCATTGTAATTCAGCTGTTGTGGCTCAGTACACCAGATGTGAAGCTTGCCTTATCCTTGTGTCACTTTGCTTGACACAAGGCAAAAGGAAACTGTGCATTGAAGGCCCACCCTCTGTCATCAGTATAAATGGTGTGGCTCAGATGTATCATTCTTTCAAGCAGCACAAGGCAGCAAGTCATCTTGCTATGCTGTGCCATGTGAAAGGGAAAGGGCAAGGGCATGAATGCCATGTATGTGTCATTACGTGGTGCATAGCTGTCCTATTGTAGGGCTGCTGCATTTTTTGCTGCCTAGCGCCAATGCAGATATGCTTAGGTCATGGTTCAATGGTGCCAGCACTGTATGCAGGAACTTTTGTGTGTGGGAAGGGACACCATCAAGCAAAAAAAAAAAAAACAATGCTAAGAGGCACTTTCCTCTTTGTTTGTGTGCTTCAGAATGCAGTAAATGTAGAGACAGGAATAAATGAGGAAAAATAAACACAATGCTCCTCATTACGCCTCACCTGGGGATGCATAGCAATTTGACACATTCCCAGGTCTACCACTAATGGTAAATTTGGGAATGCTCCCAAAACCATGAATGGAAGCATGGAAAATCCCATGCTCCACCCATGGAATGCCCCACTACCCCCAGAATAATGCAAGGCAGTGATTAGCACTGCTTTGCGTTACTCTATATTTATCAACCCGTAGAGGGCTATGTAAAGTAGCCTTGTGTGGCTTGATAACTGTCACTTAGGCCCGTATTTATACTTTTTTTAGCGCCACGTTTGAGCAGCTTTTTGACGCAAAACGGCGCAAACCCACAAAATACAATGGTATTTTGCAAGTTTGTGCCGTTTTTGCGTCAAAAAACGACGCAAATGCGGTGCAAAAAAAGTATAAATACGGGCCTTAGTTTCTGCGTCACCCTTGGGCTCCCTTGCGTGGTGCAAGGATGACGCAAAGCCTTAATATTTCCAGGCTGGTGAGGTCTTTGTAGGTCAGAGGTCTTCAAACTGGGGATCGCGCCCACCCCAACCTGGGAGTCTGTGGCGATGTTCCCAGAGGCACAAAAATCCCTCTGTAAGTACCTGCAAATGAAGATGCCCTGGAAGCGCAACTTTCTTTCTTTTTCGTGTTTCCTGGCCATCTTCATTTAAATGACAGTTGAAGCCCATAATTTTTTTTTTTTAAAGCAACTGTATTCCTGTGACCTGCGGTGGCAAAGGTCAAAGACATGGGTATAATCAAAAAAATATTCTGTAAGCATTTTTTTTTATGTTCACACAACTACATTTAATATAAAGCACACCCCTTTAAAGTGTAAAATACATGTAGTTTAATTTAATTGATTGAATAAATGTACTCTTTGACATTATTAAACTTGGTTGATGTGATCATTGTAGATTTCTCCATGTGGGTCAGAGAATCACAGAATTGAATCCTGTTTGATGCAGTGCATCATAGCAACTTGGGTATTTATGCTGCTATAAGGTTCCAGCATGTAACAGAAAGCACAGTGAATATGTAAGGAATTATTCTAAAAGTATATTACATACAGTATAAGATACGCTGCCACACAATGACTTTGTGTGTGTGATCAGGGCCGCTGGAAATTATGTGGCGGGGAGCACCAAATCATGTGGCAGTATTTACTGGATTATGCAACAAGAAAAGACACGTTATGTGGTATAATGCGGCACACTTTCTGCAAGTATTACTACATTATTTTGACCTTTTTTCACATGGTAGTACTGTTTGGGCAAATATTTCACCTCAATAGTATCAACCACCAGTAATAAGCAACTGAAACATGACTAGTTACCCTTTGCGAAGGTCTTCAACTGCACACAAACACATTGCCACGTTTTTAGTAATTTTTGATCTGGTAGACCTAGAAACTGTTTTTTTGTTAATATCTGCAGATTATGCACAAGTGGTGAATTATGTGGCAAATTCATGATGATGCTTCAAGTAACTCCATAAATTAAACCATTTTTGACACCCCTCATTCCACTCTCACACAGAAGTACCTCCAGGTCTCCATTAACAAATCGGTGATAGTTGTTTTTAACAAAAGGTATGGGAACGGTTTGTGTAAAATTAAAGACACCTGGGCACCTTAGGCCTCATACTACCCTACTATCTTCAGCTGCTGTTTACGAATATTCTTTCAGGTGAGTCTAGAGGGTGGAAGGGAGGGGGCAAAAAAAAATGATATTCAGAGTCCTGATCTTCTGGACCCCTTGTTTTTCTGGGTAATGGCCGTGGAGAAAGAGGAAAGGAGCAAAATCCGTAGATAGCATCAAATAGATGGCAGAAAAGGGGGTGCTATGTGGAATCTAATTTTTTCATTCATAAATAGGACAGCTTCCTCCTTCCTCAGAGAGATGCCCCAAAGAAGATATTGAGAAATCAGGGCTCATGTTTTTTTTAAAGGCCATCACTACAGTTATTGCAGCAGGTGCACTGGCACAGGGACACTGATGTGAGGGACTACTGCACCCCATTAGTGGGTGTATTACAAGGGTATTGTGTGGGTATGTTATCCTTTTGTTAAACAAAAAGACGCACACAGGGGGTCATTCCGACCCCGGCGGGCGGCGGGCGCCACCCAAACACCGCACCGCGGTCAAATGACTGCAGCGGTGATCACAACTATCCCGCTGGGCCGGCGGGCGATCTCAAGCAGATCGCCCGCCGGCCCAGCGGGAAAGCCCCAGCAAAGATGAAGCCGGCTCCGAATGGAGACAGCGGATTTGCTGGGGTGCGACGGGTGCAGTGGCCCGCCGGTTCCCCTTTTCTGACCGCGGCTTTACCGCTGCGGTCAGAATTGC
Source organism: Pleurodeles waltl (assembly GCF_031143425.1). NCBI lineage: Eukaryota > Metazoa > Chordata > Amphibia > Caudata > Salamandridae > Pleurodeles > Pleurodeles waltl. Next base: position 1,556,256,315 of record NC_090440.1, read on the forward strand.
CCCAGAAGCACCGCCAGCCTATTGGCAGTGCTTCCTCTGCCCTCTGCCCTGGCGGTTACAAACCGCCAGGGTCAGAATGAGGGCCACAGTCTGCTTTGGGCCTCAGGCCTATAAATAATGGCCAGTGGAATAGGCAGATGACCATGTATCATTGGTGCTGCAGGAGCAGTGGCACCAGAGCGCCACCGGTGTGAGGGCCCCATTATGTTCCTATTACGGCTGCTTTACTCATTCTTTTCTTGCATTGGGGTTTGTTTCCCACCTTCTGTGCCAGTATCATTTTTGGGATTAGACCAATGGCCCAAGAGAAGGGATAACTGGTACTGAGGCCTATTAGAAATGGGATCTTTGGTTGGCAGTCAGGTTACCCCCTGTCCAAGCAAGGACCCTCACTCTAGTCAGGGTAAGTCACACGCAATCCAAATTATCCTGTGCCCACCCTCTGGTAGCTTGGCACTGAGAGGTCAGGCTTAACTTAGAAGGCAATTTGTAAAGTATTTGTGCAATAAATCATACATTAACACAATATAGCACCACAAAAATACACCACACAGTGTTTAGAAAAATATATAATATTTATCTGGATATTTGTAGGTCAAAACGCTAAAAGATGCATTAAGAGATTGTAAAGATATCACTGGAAAGTGATATAAAGTGTCCTTAAGTCTTTAAAAAGCAAACAAAGTCTCTTTCAAGCACAAAGTACCTGGTTTGGAGTGAAAAATCTCCGCAAAGGGCCGCAGAGAAGGTGATGCGTGGAAAATGGTGTGTGCGTCGGTTTCGCCCGTTCACACACGGACTTGCGTCGTTATTTTTCACGCGGGGAAGAAGTTGCGTTGATTTCCGCCGGGCGGACAGGTCTCCTCTGTGGGTCGCGGGGTTTTCAGATGCCCCGGAGTCTGTGCGTGGAATACTGGGCTTGTAGTCCGCCTTCGCGTCGTTCCGGTGGGCTGTGCGTGGAATTTTCTCACTCATGGCAGGCGCTGCGTCGATTTACTCTCTGGAAGTCGGGCGGCGTTGTCCAGGCAGGCCGTGCGTTGATGTTCCGGTCGCACCGCAGACGCTGCGTCGATCTTTTCCTCGCGAAGTCGAGTGGCGTCTTTCCGGATCGGCGTGCAGTGAATTTTTCACCGCGGAGCAAGCTGTGCGTCAAATTTTTCGCCGCACAAGGAGTCCAGTTGCAAGAGAGAAGTCTTTTCGGTCCTCAGACTTCAGGGAACAGGAGGCAAGCTCTATCCAAGCCCTTGGAGAGCACTTCTGCAGTAAGGCAAGAGTTCAGCAAGGCAGCAGGGCAACAGCAAGGCAGCAGTACTCTGTAGAAAGTAGTCAGGTGAGTCCTTTAGGCAGCCAGGCAGTTCTTCTTGTCAGGGTGCAGGTTCAGGTTCAGGTTTCTTCTCCAGCAAGTGTCTGAGGTGGTAGGGCAGAGGCCCTGTTTTATCCCCAAATGTGCCTTTGAAGTGGGGGAGACTTCAAAGAGTGGCTTAGAAGTGCACCAGGTCCCCTTTCAGTTCAATCCTGTCTGCCAGGGTCCCAGTAGGGGGTGTGGCAGTCCTTTGTGTCAGAGCAGGCCCTCCACCCTCCCAGCCCAGGAGGACCCATTCAAAATGCAAATGTATGCAAGTGAGGCTGAGTACCCTGTGTTTGGGGTGTGTCTGAGTGAATGCACAAGGAGCTGTCAACTAAACCCTGCCAGACATGGATTGTAAGGCACAGAAAGATTTAAGAGCAGAGAAATGCTCACTTTCTAAATGTGGCATTTCTAAAATAGTAATATTAAATCCAACTTCACCAGTCAGCAGGATTTTGTATTACCATTCTGGCCATACTAAATATGACCTTCCTACTCCTTTCAGATCAGCAGCTACCACTTCAACAATGTATGAGGGCAGCCCCAATATTAGCCTATGAAGGGAGCAGGCCTCAAAGTAGTGTAAAAATGAACTTAGGAGTCTTACACTACCAGGACATGTAAACTACACAGGTACATGTCCTGCCTTTTACCCACACATCACCCTGCTCTAGGGGTTACCTAGGGCACACATTGGGGGTGACTTATAGGTAGAAAAAGGGGGTTTTAGGCTTGGCAAGTACTTTTAAATGCCAAGTCGAAGTGACAGTGAAACTGCACACACAGGCCTTGCAATGGCAGGCCTGAGACAGGGTAAAGGGGCTACTAAAGTGGGTAGCACAACCAGTGCTGCAGGCCCACTAGTAGCATTTAATCTACAGGCCCTGGGCACACATAGTGCACTTTACTAGTAAATCAAATAGTCCAATTGGGTGTGATCCAAGGTTACCATGTTTAAAGGGAGAGAGCATATGCAATTTAGCACTGGTTAGCAGTGGTAAAGTGTGCAGAGTCTAAAAGCCAGCAAAAACTGTGTCCAAAAAGTGGAGGGAGGCAGGCAAAATGTTAGGGGTGACCACCCTAAGGCTGTCAGGTCTATCAAGGCCCAGAAGTGTGAAGGGCCCACTGCATCACAGTTATGACTGCCTTACTTTACAATGAGACATGCAGAAAGCATAAGGGATGAGGTGGACAACATGTGGGAGCTCATTTTTTCTGAAAGGGACAGACAATCTGTTTCAAGATTGGAGTGATGGCCAGACATGGCAAGGAAGGGATGAAAGTAGCAGAGAGGATAGCCTGCTATTCAGATTCACAGCTATCATTAGTGCAGATGGTGCTGTTGCATTGGGACCCAAGAGCATGAGGACCTCAATTAATGAGTAGTGTTTTTTTGTCTGGTTTAGTCTTTATGTGTTTGTTGTTTTATTTAGTGTGAAGTGTGAGCTACTGAATGGTTGCCCTGATATTATCTTATAAACTCTACTGTCACGTAGGTTCTCATTATGGTAATGAGGCTACTGGATTTGGGAGACAGGATCACATGGATGGTGGGCCCATATTTATAATTTTTTAGCACCACATGTGCGTCATATTTTTCTGCAAAAGCGGTGCAAACTTACAGAATACAATTGTAGTTTGTAAGTTTTCTCCGCTTTTGCATAAAAAAGCGTCGCAAATGCGGCGCTAAAAAAGTATAAATAAGGGACTAAGTATGATTCCACATCACATGACACCTGTCTGCCTAATCTGGATTCTCCGGCTAATGAGCAGCACCTCATCTCTGGCTGTGATGATTGTGGCAACTGGGCATAAGACAACAAGACTCCTCAGGGGAATCATGGTTCATCAGATCCCATCCCTTTCTCTCAGTTACCAAAGGGTCTCATACAGGCGAAGACAACAGAGGCAGAATATAGTTCAATAAGAATTTATTGAAGTAACTGCATCTTCGATAAAAAGGCATGTATTACAATCATTAGGATGATAAAACACAATAAAAACAAGCAGGTGACTAACAGAGTAAAACACAAGAATAATCCTACCATACTGTCACTAAGAATGATATATATATATATATATATATATAAATATACATTAGGCTTATTACACTGTGCTCAAACATAGTGTAGGTAGGAGAAATATATATATATATATATATTTCTCCTACCTACACTATGTTTGAGCACAGTGTAATAAGCCTAATATGCCCTTCGGGTTTCCCCCCTGGGGGTACATTATCCCTCATACCTGGAGGAAGAAGCCTGTAGTCTAGAGAGACACCGTCCCTTGTGGATCAGGGGTCCGGCCGTCTAAGCAAGTAGCTGCAGCGATGCAATCAGCAATCAACACTCAGTCATGGTCATCTGGATAGAATCTCCCTCTAACGTGTCTAGGACAAAAGGATGTTTTTATAATAAAACAGCTGACATTCTAGGAAATAGTCCCCACGTATGAGTGTGTGTTTTTCTGTGAATATTGGAGACACAGCTTACCATGTTTGTCAGCAACCCCACCTGACTGGAACCTTGGAGAAAGCACAAAGTGAAATAAATGTCCTACTAAGAACGTGATGCTTTCCCAGGCGAAAGTACAATAAGATAAAAAAAATAAAACAGCACCACAAATGGGGCTATTGCTAGAAAAAAAAGGCAATGCTGAATAAAATGAAACAGGGTTAAAGTGCACGGCTGCAGGCATAGTTAGCTAAAAACAACATGTCTAAAGCACAGTTGAAATAGCTATACAACACTACTCCTTGTGCTCAGCCCTTCCTCTTGCGCTGTGCCAAGTCTTCCCATAAAGTTTTTGAGGGGTGCTGGACTTCAAAACATTGTGGGTAGGGTGGGCTCACAGCAAAAATGTTTGAAGACCTCTGTTGTAGGTGATAGTGTGACATAGCATTTATCTGCCACATCACTGCACCATAACTGTATGTTGCCAAATGTTATAGGGGTGCAATAATCACAGTTATCATATATCTGTCCTAGCAGAGGCCTTTCAAGATAAGATACTGAACCTTATCATTTTAGTGACTCATAAAAAAGTATCAATCTAACACCAACACATGCAGCAAGAGGAACATGCCTTGATAGGTATATGTTTCCTACTGAGTCATGCATTACATTTCCAACTTCCGAAGCCAGCCACAGTAGCCCCATGGTAATGGTATGTTTTGCTTGACCATCGTGTTCACTCATACTGGCAGTGCCAATCGTAGGCTTAACTGCTACATATGTACTCTGGTATTGTGCAGTCCAACACTTGTGCTGAGACACGACTATGTCCATATATTACCATTGATGCACAGCATTCAGTCACTGTGTAGTACATCTGGACCATATAGTCCATAGGCTTCACATAGGCAGTACATAATCATTTAGGATAATCGTCTACTTCTGTATATATGGCACATACCTTCAGCATTTGGGTCAGAGAAACTCTCAAATCCTCCTTCATCAAAAGGATGGTGTTCACTTGAAAGAAATTATATGTGTGTAATGTCACATATTTTCTGCATATACAATCTGCACACTACCTAGATACATCTCCAACAACAATGTGTGACATAGGTAACATGTCCATGTGTACATCTATTTTTTTTTTCACTATTTCACTCCTTTTATTTGCATGTATAGATGAGTATTTGCAACTATGTCATGCAACACAAAGCTGCTAAAGTACTAGGTTTTGACGGCTGCATGAACGTTGTGGAAATGTCTACAACACATACACAATTAAATATGGGCTATACCTTATCTGAATATCATTAGAAGTGAAGTTGCAAAATTGAAATCCTGTTGGCTACTAGGCGATTGGTTGGAGTACACATTTTAATGTTACCTACTTGTGCCAGAAAGTGTAAGTAACAATCTTATTTCCCAGTATGGCTGGTGGCATCATGTAACAGCTTTTTTTTACAGGGGCCTTGTACCCTATGAAAACTGATTTTACTTTCCCCTGGGGATGTTAAATACTCAAAAAGCATTCTGACAGGCAAATCACATAGAAAAAGGGAGTGCCTGCTTGTGTGTCATACAGTCAGCCCAAAAAATGCCTGTCATTTGAGGAGGGGAGAGAGAGACCCTTGCAGGCAGGTAAAGTGATTGAGTGCTCCTTTCTGCAGGGTGATGTCTATAGGGTCCATAGGACTACTTTAAGCACTCAAAAGGTCTGCCTGTAGTACACATACACATAGCGCTTGAGATCTAAGTATTTCCATACGCATCCTAAAAGCATGAACATGTTGCACACAGTTCCATTATACATCTCAGATGCATAGTCAACATGATTCCTTCATTCCCATGGGACCTAGCACACATAGAATACAGGGAAGATCCTCTGAATATAGGGGTGATGCACAAATATCTACGCAAGCATGGGGGCACATATCAAGGTTTTGGGTCACCCTTGGGCCACGCAAAGGAGGTGCAAGGGCAACGTAAACCTAAGTAAGATTTATCAAGCCACGGAAGGCCACATTGAACATTGTCAAATATGGGCATATCATATATTTAAATAACGAAAAATTTCTGACATATGTAATGATGTGATATCAAGATGAAACTCATACATACCTACAGGTCCTCCAATGTCAAAGCCAAAGAGGTCCAAAAAGTCTGCCTCCCAAGTAACACCAATGGGACCTCAGTACTGCAGGTGGCTCATGCTGCACTCCACGGAGGTGACATGAGCTAAATGTTTGTGGAGGCACTCCCATCGCCAATGTCTCTCATCCAGGCTGTATCTCTGGCAGCAGTGGCTCCTCTGCTAAGGCGGAGGAGCCTAGACCCACTAATTTGTGCAGCGACAAAAAAGGAAACATAAAATGACAATATTGCAATGTTATTATCATTTTATTTTTCCTTGGTGAGCCAGGTTATGGTGGGGCAGAGCTGAGATGGAGAAGAAGGGCTGGAGGAGTAGTGGTGAGTGCACCATAAGTGCGCATGACCATTTTGGATGGCCGTGAACGGCCGGGCAAACAGTCATGCACATTTAGCATTTCTCTTCCCAGCTGTATTGCACAGCTGGGAGGAGAAAGTGCACAGGGCTCCACTCCCTGTCTGAGCAACGAAGAAGGCCACTCAGACCAAATTACAATGCTACTGTTATGCTAGCGACAGCAACGCCGTGATTGGAGGGGAGTCTGGAAGCCTGTGTGCTTCCAGGAGTCGGGGAAGAGAAGAGGATGAAGGAGAGAAAGAACCGTCTCTCCTGACTTAAAAAGTGTTTTTTTTTTAATATCATACTGCCCCACTACCCCATTGAGAGGTAGCCACCACTGATCCCTGGCTCATTTGGCATGCAGCCCCAAGCATTTGAGGAAAGTAGTGAACGATTAGCCAGATCAAGGCTCCTACCTCTCTCTCCTCAATGTTACTCCCTCTGCTCTACCCAGACATAAACCAAACACCCAAAAAGTAACATATCACAGTTTAACTACCCCTAACACCCCTGAACACACCTACAATAAATAAACCCCAAACTCCCACAAACAGACAATTACAAATAACACAAATTACACACTTTTTAACAGACAAATAATACACTGCCAATACTAATATACAAAAAAGAGACAAACTGTAAACAACTGACAAGCCACAAACTCCACAAAGCTCTCCAAATTCAACAAACACCTCCAGACACAACCAGCAACCACCAAACACTAAGAGAATGTAAAACTAAATTTCAGAATCTTTCTGGTATGGTGCCACACCAGCTCATTTCCTGGGTGTCTCCACATGATTTGCATATTGTTGTGTCATTTTTCAGAAGCAAGGGCATTACAAGGCTTTTTTACACTACACACTGTGCTCTTTTGCGACACAGGGATCTTCGCATGCTAGTTTTTATGCTACACACCTTGCCTTTTGTTAACATAGGGGGCCTCACAATTCATTTTTTATACTATGCCCCATGCCTTTATGTCACACAGAGGCCTCACAAGCCAGTTCTCACACCACGCACCTTGCTATTTGTCCACAGACGAGCCTCACAAAACATTTTTTTAACTATGCACCTTGCTATTTGTTGCAGCAGGCTCCCAACAAATCCACTTTTACACTGTGCACCTTGTATATGTCCAGGCAGGGGCCTTGGAAAGCAATTTTTACACTACGCACCTTGCATTTGTCCATGCAGGGGCCTTGGAAAGCAATTTTTACATTAGGCATCTTGCTATTTGTCCATGCAGGGGTCTTGCAGAGCAATTTGTACCCTGTGCACTGTGCCCTTTTGCCACACAGGAGCCTTGCAAGCCAGTCTTTACACTATGCACCTTGCCATTTGTCCAGGCAAAGGTATTGGCATGCATTTTTGTGATACACGCATGGGTATTGGTATGCATTTTTGTGATACACTTCATATCATTTGGCCACACTAATGCCACGTCTAACTTTACAATAATTAAACATTTCTGTTATTCACACACTAGCAACACCCAATAAATGGCTGTATTGAAGCCTGCTCAAACCACAGGCAAGCACATATACTTTACACACCTCTTATTCAGGAGTTATATTAGGTAACTTTTCACTGCTTCTTTGTGAGCAGTGTTGTGTCACAAGGCCAATGCAAAACTACAACATATCTTCAAAAAAGTTTATGTTTTAGGTTCCTTACAGTGGTGTTGATATACATTTAATATTGCGCCAACAGAGGGATTGCTGCCACCTGTGTCTAGGGTGCATGTGTATGAGCGTTTTTTGTGCTTAGATTGAAGGAACTACTCTCACAACATTGACTTGATTAACTGAATGACCTCTCTAAATATGTATAACCTAACGCAGAACATGAGCAAAGTATTCATTTCACGGACGCTATGAATGAATAATCAACATTACACATCAATGGTTAAAGAGTACTATGTGTCCACACACCCAAATGTCAGAACCCCATTCAGAGGGCCATGGGACAAGCAGGAGTTGCTGTGCCCAACCGATGTGTTTGAGGCCTTTTACTCTTGATATGCCCAGGCCTAACTTACTATGGATCCTGCTCAACTGGGTCAAGCACCTGCTTCTGCACTTGACTATCAGGTAGGTAGAGTAGCTCGAACAGTCAAGGCCCCATCAGAGGGAAGTGTAGATACAGATCAGTGAACATGACTCATAACTCAATGTGCAAGCACGGCATACAATAAATCAAAGGGTCAAGACTGATTTGCATATGGCTGGGTTCAAACTGGGGTGGCATGGTGAGCAAAATAATGGGTGGATTAAACCCAGATCTGTGACTGGGGGTGAATGTTTGATTGGTTCCGCATTCCGTCCATCCAGTTACGCTATCCCACAGCGTTTGTATTTTGCTTTGCTTTTGCCGCCCTAAGTGCGCCGGGTATGCCCAGACGTGGGTCCCGGGCTCACTGTGCCACTGGATTCAAGCTAGCCTGGCTGAGGAGGGGTGAAACCCCGAAACCGGTCCCAGGATGCTTGTTTCCGGTCCAGGGAGAACCTGGCCTGGCAGTTCGGGCTGGACTGTTCCCATGTGGAACAGGGTCAAGACTGATTTGCATATGGCTGGGTTCAAACTGGGGTGGCATGGTGAGCAAAATAATGGATGGATTAAACCCAGATCTGTGACTGGGGTTGAATGTTTGATTGGTTCTGCATTCCGTCCATCCAGTTACGCTATCCCACAGCGTTTGTATTTTGCTTTGATTTTGCCGCCCTAAGTGCGCCGGGTATGCCCAGACGTGGGTCCCGGGCTCACTGTGCCACTGGATTCAAGCTAGCCTGGCTGAGGAGGGGTGAAACCCCGAAACCGGTCCCAGGATGCTTGTTTCCGGTCCAGGGTGAACCTGGCCTGGCAGTTCGGGCTGGACTGTTCCCATGTGGAACAGGGTCAAGACTGATTTGCATATGGCTGGGTTCAAACTGGGGTGGCATGGTGAGCAAAATAATGGATGGATTAAACCCAGATCTGTGACTGGGGGTGAATGTTTGATTGGTTCCGCATTCCGTCCATCCAGTTACGCTATCCCACAGCGTTTGTATTTTGCTTTGCTTTTGCCGCCCTAAGTGCGCCGGGTATGCCCAGACGTGGGTCCCGGGCTCACTGTGCCACTGGATTCAAGCTAGCCTGGCTGAGGAGGGGTGAAACCCCGAAACCGGTCCCAGGATGCTTGTTTCCGGTCCAGGGAGAACCTGGCCTGGCAGTTCGGGCTGGACTGTTCCCATGTGGAACAGGGTCAAGACTGATTTGCATATGGCTGGGTTCAAACTGGGGTGGCATGGTGAGCAAAATAATGGATGGATTAAACCCAGATCTGTGACTGGGGGTGAATGTTTGATTGGTTCCGCATTCCGTCCATCCAGTTCCGCTATCCCACAGCGTTTGTATTTTGCTTTGATTTTGCCGCCCTAAGTGCGCCGGGTATGCCCAGACGTGGGTCCCGGGCTCACTGTGCCACTGGATTCAAGCTAGCCTGGCTGAGGAGGGGTGAAACCCCGAAACCGGATCCAGGATGCTTGTTTCCGGTCCAGGGTGAACCTGGCCTGGCAGTTCGGGCTGGACTGTTCCCATGTGGAACAGGGTCAAGACTGATTTGCATATGGCTGGGTTCAAACTGGGGTGGCATGGTGAGCAAAATAATGGATGGATTAAACCCAGATCTGTGACTGGGGGTGAATGTTTGATTGGTTCCGCATTCCGTCCATCCAGTTACGCTATCCCACAGCGTTTGTATTTTGCTTTGCTTTTGCCGCCCTAAGTGCGCCGGGTATGCCCAGACGTGGGTCCCGGGCTCACTGTGCCACTGGATTGAAGCTAGCCTGGCTGAGGAGGGGTGAAACCCCGAAACCGGTCCCAGGATGCTTGTTTCCGGTCCAGGGAGAACCTGGCCTGGCAGTTCGGGCTGGACTGTTCCCATGTGGAACAGGGTCAAGACTGATTTGCATATGGCTGGGTTCAAACTGGGGTGGCATGGTGAGCAAAATAATGGATGGATTAAACCCAGATCTGTGACTGGGGGTGAATGTTTTATTGGTTCCGCATTCCGTCCATCCAGTTCCGCTATCCCACAGCGTTTGTATTTTGCTTTGCTTTTGCCGCCCTAAGTGCGCCGGGTATGCCCAGACGTGGGTCCCGGGCTCACTGTGCCACTGGATTCAAGCTAGCCTGGCTGAGGAGGGGTGAATCCCCGAAACCGGTCCCAGGATGCTTGTTTCCGGTCCAGGGAGAACCTGGCCTGGCAGTTCGGGCTGGACTGTTCCCATTTGGAACAGGGTCAAGACTGATTTTCATATGGCTGGGTTCAAACTGGGGTGGCATGGTGAGCAAAATAATGGATGGATTAAACCCAGATCTGTGACTGGGGGTGAATGTTTGATTGGTTCCGCATTCCGTCCATCCAGTTACGCTATCCCACAGCGTTTGTATTTTGCTTTGCTTTTGCCAACCTAAGTGCGCCGGGTATGCCCAGACGTGGATCCCGGGCTCACTGTGCCACTGGATTCAAGCTAGCCTGGCTGAGGAGGGGTGAAACCCCGAAACCGGTCCCAGCATGCTTGTTTCCGGTCCAGGGAGAACCTGGCCTGGCAGTTCGGGCTGGACTGTTCCCATGTGGAACAGGGTCAAGACTGATTTGCATATGGCTGGGTTCAAACTGGGGTGGCATGGTGAGCAAAATAATGGATGGATTAAACCCAGATCTGTGACTGGGGGTGAATGTTTGATTGGTTCCGCATTCCGTCCATCCAGTTACGCTATCCCACAGCGTTTGTATTTTGCTTTGCTTTTGCCGCACTAAGTGTGCCGGGTATGCCCAGACGTGGGTCCCGGGCTCACTGTGCCACTGGATTCAAGCTAACCTGGCTGAGGAGGGGTGAAACCCCGAAACCGGTCCCAGGATGCTTGTTTCCGGTCCAGGGAGAACCTGGCCTGGCAGTTCGGGCTGGACTGTTCCCATGTGGAACAGGGTCAAGACTGATTTGCATATGGCTGGGTCAAACTGGGGTGGCATGGTGAGCAAAATAATGGATGGATTAAACCCAGATCTGTGACTGGGGGTGAATGTTTGATTGGTTCCGCATTCCGTCCATCCAGTTACGCTATCCCACAGCGTTTGTATTTTGCTTTGCTTTTGCTGCCCTAAGTGCGCCGGGTATGCCCAGACGTGGGTCCCGGGCTCACTGTGCCACTGGATTCAAGCTAGCCTGGCTGAGGAGGGGTGAAACCCCGAAACCGGTCCCAGGATGCTTGTTTCCGGTCCAGGGAGAACCTGGCCTGGCAGTTCGGGCTGGACTGTTCCCATGTGGAGCAGGGTCAAGACTGATTTGCATATGGCTGGGTTCAAACTGGGGTGGCATGGTGAGCAAAATAATGGATGGATTAAACCCAGATCTGTGACTGGGGGTGAATGTTTGATTGGTTCCGCATTCCGTCCATCCAGTTACGCTATCCCACAGCGTTTGTATTTTGCTATACAATAAATCAATGTCCAGCCAAATACTTATTTTGGTAAGAAGAATGGTATTTTAATTCTAATTCTACACTAGCAAATATAAACCACATTCATAAGCAATAACACAAATCTTCCTTGAGGTAAGGGCTCTAGTATGTGTCAGGACACTCCCTGTCTTCCTAAACCTAGTGTAAGGAGTTTATTGTTATTCCCTCATTCACTTATGTCTGAATCCAGAGAATGTAAACTATTAGGCTGTATGCAAGAGTTCTCCCCTTTCATACTCTGCTCCTAAGGTGTAGTCACTTTGAGTTAACGGAGTTGTAGAACAGAAGGTGGTGTGTCCCCTGGGGCTCCAAAGACCGAGTTCTCGGCTTAATCACTCTGCCAGTACAAAACCTGTCAGCAGTGCAGTGCCAGCCAGGTCCGGATCGGTGCATTTGGGGTGCTCCCAGTCACATGTACCAGCACCTGGCATGCACCATCTCTCTCTTTCTCGAGCCATGGTGGCCAGCGGTCCTGACGATCGGAGTTGCTCCAGCGATCAGTGGGTAGGTCACTGTTTCCTTCCTATGGAATTGGGGTCTCTTTGTTCTGGTGTGGGTCTGATGGCGTACTCTTGCTCCTTAGATCACCTTTGGTGTTATTCACAGAATGGGGGATGATACCTTCTTGGTTGCTGCAGCAAGTTGCAGCAGAAGTTCTCAGGTCATGGGGGATGATCCAGGCATCTGCCTTCAGTCTCTTGGGTGGCCCCTACTGGCATACAGGGTTGCATGACCCATCCAGCACATGGGTAGTGGCCCGATCAATGCAGCACAGATCCTCACACAGTGAACGGGGGCCCTCAAGTCTGGGCTCCCCTCTGGAGTTTGCTTCCTCCAATGCATTCCTCTCCCTCACTGGTACACAAGTCTTGGTGAGCAGGCAGGCACTGGTGCTTCAGGTTCCAGGGCAGGTGGTCATTATGTGCGCCCCTTCCTGTTCAAAAAGACCTCAATCCGTGAGACAGGCCTGTGTCATGCCGCACATGTATGATCCGTGTCTGGCTATAAAATGAAAAAAAAAATCAGTACTATGAATCCAGACAACAATACAGTTGGACACTCAGGGCAGGGGTACACATCTCTTACCATGCAGAGGATCTTTCCATCCCAACTCCACAATTACACATTATTTGTCAAGATTTGTATACATCCAAAAACATTTGTGCTTGCATCTTTGCATCCACGCGTCACACATTACACATCTCTATATTCCTGAAGTCAAGTGATGCTTCACAAACATCTCCATACCTCACTTATCTGCTGTATGCTACATGATGCTAATGTAGCACCTTAGTATGTTTTTGTACAGTCCTATGAGCCTCCTTGCATTGCTCTGCAAAGCATGCAAAATGTGTATTGTAGTAAGTGTGGGCATATGAAAACCTTACATGAATCAGCCTTGGGAAGGTGTAACGTGGTTTTTGTGGATCCGCACATATGCATCCATGAAAATTTGACAACTGACATGTTGACATCAACATCTAAGGCTAAAGCTTTGGCCATTACATATGTCTTCCAAGATCTGTGTTGAGATCCACTGCTACATTTATTTTAGCAATGTGCTGCCACTCTTGATGCATTTTGAAATCTGCAAACCACATTGTTTTTTACATCGCCTCAGGGAGTGACTTCATAGAAGGATGGTGAGCCTTTAAACACTGAGGGCCACATTGAACACACTTTCGTGCAGTGGAACACAGCAAGACAGCTTGCTATGCTGCACAGCATGATAGAGGGAGGGCAGGAATACCCCAAATCTATCTAGATATGGGAAATCCTGCCCTCTTTCTTTCATGCAGCGCAGTGAATCAAGATTGCTTGCTGCGTTGCTTTGTTTTTAGTTTGATATATGCCCCCATATTTAGAAGCAAGTAGGAAAGCCAGATTCATACATGTTCAGGCCTACATTTATTTGATAAGATATGAATGTCAATATATGTAGCTTAACATTCACACAAACACCAAACAATGGATGAGTTTAACATATCTTTATTGTATGATAGGTTTATATTTTTGGGGTATTATTTCCATAATTTTAGTGCTATAATGTAAACAATGTGCAACTATTTTGTTTCTCTTGTCATGATCTGCCCTTGAGTGTACTATTTCAGATTGTGATCCTTCATCCTCCTCATCATCTGATGTGATTTGAGAATCAAGCTCCCATGGTAAATTACTCTTCAAACAGATAATATGCAGAATGGCATACACAAGTATTATTTTGCACAGCAATAGCAGTGAATATATGTGCCTACCACCTAAGTGATCCAGGCATCAGAAACATGATTTCAACGCTCCAAATGTTCTTTCAATAATTTTGTGAGTCTCTCTCAATGCAGCATTATATTGATTCTGCCCACTACATTGTGGATTTGTAAAGGGGGCCATCATTCATGTCGGGAGACCATAGCCTTGATCACCTAAAAGGAGCTAGAGATATATATGTTATACCTAGTAGTGTATTTAGATCTCCAAGCAGAACGTATGTGTAGACTAAGTATGATACATGTATAGTTTAGTTGTTTGGCATTGTATGGTTTTCTTACAATGGATTTTCCTGTTTGACACGTATTTCTTGAAGCCTTGTGATCATGTTAATCTTGATATCTGTTTTAGATCCAAATTCACAAATCAATTCATCACAATTGATTTGATTACTCTTAGTGATCATATGTCCTGATATACACTCTATCATTGTACAGTTTCAGTTGCTGGAGTTGACTCTAGTTGGCCTCAATTCCCTCACATATGACATTTATTTTTGATTTCCAATGACTGCTATTAAATGACTCACAGATACATTGAATGTGTATTTTAAACAGCCAAATGCATACAATATTACACACTACATACTATACCAGGATTTACAGATATATATTCTTCCACTGTTTCTCCATTTTGCCAGCCCTGACTCATTCATACTCATACTGTGTATTTCTTTGAATGAGGTGTTTGATTCAGCCTCAACCATTTCATGTATGTTGTGTACTTTGAGACACAGTTGCAATTTAAGTTGAACTTAACCTTAAATCATGAAGAATTGTTGTAGCTTGATTACCATGCATTAATATTAACACATTTCCGTACAAGTTTGTTGATGTGTCAGTATGTATATGTTCAACAACATTTAGGCTGATACATGCCATGACACACTAGTTATTATTGATTGTTACCTAGGTATGTGCCTTCTTATAACCCTACATCAACTGTTAGTCCTTAATATGTCAGTTGTGTACGTATATATATTGTCATTTAGTGAAATCAGCTGAGAGAGGTATATTATGAACTGTTAAATATGACTTACCACCCCATCAAAGCTCAGTTGTATTGCTTTCTCTGTTCACATTTACACAAGCCAGCATCCTTTTGTATAATTAGATGGCATTTATAGTTGTTATTTGCACCATAGGTGGATCGTGGTCATTCACATGCATTGTCCAGAATACTCAGTAAGAGGCTAAAGTATGTAAGGCATATTTTGTTCAGGAAGATGTCCCTTACTGCATAGAAGCAATCCTGCATGCAACACAGTCACTCTTATTACATGCTGCAAAGATCTCTGGATTGGTGCAAGGCTGAAGTTAGTGCACCAGTGCCAAGTGAAGACAGAAATGTACCAGATCTAAATGTTTTTCGCACAATACATCACTCTTCCTATCAGGCAGTGCAACATAGCACATCTAGTCGTATTGTTCAGTTGCATAGCATGGAAAACAAATCATTCATGAGTCCCTATGTGTACATTCTACTATTTTTGGTTACAGTAATGTTAATTTAAATCTTAGTAGTTAAACAAATAGAGAAGACAAAATTGTGTCTTTTGGATCACTTTCAATGAGTCGGCCATTTCCATATCTGCCATTCTGAAAACGCTTATTAATGGTACTGTGCCTGAATATGTAGGCCCAATGGGCACTTCCAAGATAGTTTGCCAGACTATTAGTGATGAGACCATTATGATCCACAATTGCCTGAACATTGATTAATTGTGCCTGCGATTTCTGTAAATTTGCACAGTTTCTGCCGATGGCACCAATTGCACAAGGGTGCAATCCATTGCAACAAGCACATGAGGAAATCCTTGTTTGGTGGCTATGTGCTTTTGACTAGTTTTGGGAAATGCCAGGTGCTGGCAACCTCCCAGATGACAGGAATTTGGAGAAGACATCCTGTGAAACACCAGCCAACATTACAAATCTCCTCTGGAATGAGCCAGAGGCCAACAAGTGCAGGACTGCCATCAATTTCATATGCAGTGGGATGGCATTAGTCCATTGAGTTGCTGTTTAAAGACTTGGAGAATTCTTCCCTAGCAAATACAGGATGCTCTCCGTCTTCTGTCTATATAACTGGATCACTTCCATCTCCCTGAGATCAATGAGTTTGATCCTTTGTCAGAATATGCACTCTATCCTCCTTCACTGTTACTGTTGTCATCTTGTACGAACTCCCAATTGCAAGATGACTACCTAAATGGCATAGATGAGCTTGCCAGGGAGTTCTGTGATGGTGGTGCTCTGATACTAATGCCCTTGCCTCATTCCCTATGTGCTCAGCATCCTAAAGTGTGACAAGGCTAGAAGCTGTATCTGACAGTGAGTTCTACAAGGCTAGAAATCTTCTCACAGAGCACCCGCTGAAATAGATTTGTTGCTATGGAAAAGCTGCAAGCAGGAGAAATGTATTTCTCCCACTTGGCCAAGCCTTGACCAGTT
This sequence comes from Pleurodeles waltl, assembly GCF_031143425.1. Taxonomy (NCBI): domain Eukaryota; kingdom Metazoa; phylum Chordata; class Amphibia; order Caudata; family Salamandridae; genus Pleurodeles; species Pleurodeles waltl. Next base: position 1,556,272,830 of record NC_090440.1, read on the forward strand.
CAGGTATGTAGTGTGGGTCTTCTGGTGGCTGCAAGTCAGAATTTTTCGAAGGCTCACAGTTTTTCAGAGCTTGCAGAAGTCCAGTTAGATGCAACCAAGGGTCACTGGACCTCAGGGCAGTAATTAGGGGTCAGGACTCACTCCACCAGAAGCCACAAAGAGGGTCCATTCCAAGTCCAGTTGGCACTAGTCCGGTGGGCACTTCAGGATAAAGGCATCTTTCTGCTTGTTGTGTACCTGTCACCACACAGGCTGCCAGCCAACTGACCCTTGGAGTACACTTCCTTGTCCTAGGTGCATGTGTGAATAGATCCAGCCCTTTAGGCCTTCTCACAGGTCTCAAACAGTAGGTGCAGTCCTTCAGAGGAGAGTGCATTGAGGTACCAAATTCATGGTTGGCACTAGCTAGTGGGTTGACTCCTTGCTCCACCGTCACAAATAGGGTAAAAGTTCCCTGTACCAACTCTACTCACTGTTTCAGCAGTTCATGTTTGCCCTACTGCAAATAATTCCAGAGTGCATGCCTGCTGGCCCAGAGGTGAGCCCAGGGTAATGAGTAGTGTCTTCCTTTGTGATCACACAAAACTAGTTCTGGGATCAGTCTCCCTCCCACTGGATTTGGAGCAAGTCTGGCTGTGGGAACATAGGTTTGACTTCCCAGGACTCAACTTATGTTTACAAATTAATGAAGTTTCTGAGTCCATCTTAACCGGTCTTTCTGCAAGGGGAAGAAAAACACTATCCCACAACCAAGCCATTGTTTTTGCACTGGAAGCAATTTTCACACCTCATTAAGGGTCAAACAGTGACTCGGCATCTGCTGTCAGGCCATTGCTAATTATTCCCCAGGAGCGTCAGGCAGGAGCATTGTAACTTTCTAAAGGTTATTGTTGCTAAATATTTAATTTAAACATCCGAATCACTACAGATTTGGATTTGAATGAATATTAAACATTATGGCTGAATCATTTTTATCAAATTTTAGGGGGCCGTGAACATTTGCTGGGCCTGATTGGCAGTGTCCTAGTGAGCTGAGTCCAAAAACATCAGCTTCAGTCCAACAAATGGGTGTGATCATACCAAAAAGAGCACTTTCTCATAAACCACACTAACAACAATGCATTCTTTTAGTTTAGGTGTACAGATTCTTACTCTCACTCAAGCTAATTTTTCCTTCATTGACTGAGCATCCCTAGTGCTCAGCCTCGGGCATGTCCAGCGACTGCTGTTTAGAGGGTAAAATGGTGATTAAGCTGTCCAAGATAGCTACAGGAGATCTGGTCACTAACCGGGGTGTGTTGAAAGGTCCTTAGTGGCACTGACACTATGCCATGCATTGCCAAAAGTGGTTATAATTGGTTGTTGTGAATATTTAAGTTCTACTGGAGTAAATATGTTTAATTCTACTTCCTTTAGAGGATTTTACAGTTTTTTTTATGGAACAGACATGCAATTTGTTGAAGGTGAAAGTTAACGTGTTAACAGCAAAAGAATTATGGTGCATTGTCATTTGCAATCCTTTGGATATGGATGGGTCATTGAGTGGTTAGGAGTGAGGTTCTGGTTCTTTATATATTTAACTAATTTGATTATATAACAGATTTATAATTTGGAAAGTAGGGGAAATGGGAAATTTACTAAAGAGCTATAAAATACAGAAATACATCCGTAGGTGAGGCATAGACATTACCTGGCTTCAGGAGACCCAGAGGTCAGGAGTAAGATGCAGAAAGGTACACAGGAAACAGAGAAGGTGGTTTATTTATCATATGCAGAAAAGCACTGATATGGATACAATCAAGGATACCATTTGTAGCGCACATAACCAGTGGTGACCTAGAAAGTAAATCTTCAATAGGGACAGGTCTGCTAGATGGTAAACCAGAGATACACCAAACAAGTTGCAGGTGGAATTTCTAGGTTGATTACAAACATGCATTTTACCATTGTTGCATGTTTCTGCCTTATGGAGAGTGAATTTCAATTGTGTTTTGGATGTTGGGTTGGAGACAAAACGTCTACTGTTTCCTAGCACTAGAGTGGGAAAAATGTCAGTGGGTTTCACAACCGGTTGCAAACTTGGAATCTAACTTCATATGGTGGACTGTGAACCCAAACTTTATTGAGGGGCTGATTTAGGGTTTGGCAGATACAGTAAACGTAGGGTGGGGGAGGACTTTACATCTGCCATCCTGCCTTTACTCCACCTGCCAAATTTAGAGGTTTCTGCCGGCTCTGAGCACATCTCCATGCATTGACAGGAACTGCCGTCATAGCAGTACCTTTCAATGTAGGAAATGTTTGATGGATTGTTCTGTCAAAAATGAGAGGCAGCCATCAAACTTTACCATAATTTTTTCTTTTTCTTAAATAGATTCCCAATATTGTTGTTTATTTTTAAAAAATAAAAAACTAATGACCCCACACCATGGGAGTTTTCTTCCATTGTATGAGCCGCCATTTTTCTTTTTTTACTGTCTTTCACCAACATGGTATGGAAGTGGCTATTTACCTGGCCAGTGGCCAAATAGTACAAAATCTCTTCTGTTTGGCCAGCAGCCAGCAAAATAGGTGATAATCTCTGCTGTTTAGTCAGCCGTAGTCTAAATAGTGAAGATGATGTACATTTCAACTGGTGGCAAAATAAATAATGTGAAGGCCGTCTTTATTTACCCTGACATGAAAAAAAAGGGTCAACAAGCAACGGTAGGGCGATGGCCATCTTGTAATGGAGATTGAACTTGTGCAAGGCATTTGATTGTAAGCACATGTACACATATAAAATATTTTGTACAAAGTTATGTGCATGAATTAAGCTAAGCTGTTTAGAGAAAAAAATTAAAACCAATTTTAAATAAAAACATTTATGTTGTTTTAATATTCATATAAGAAAATATAAGAATTAAATTACAATTTCAGGAGCTTCCAAATATGGCATACAGATAATTTGCGCTGCAATCTAGGACTGCTTGGCTGCCTGCAAAGAATAGTCAGGATGGTTTTAAAGCATACATAAATATTTTATTCACTCATTAGAATATATTGTTTTCTAAAGTTCAAGATCTCCTTTTGTAGATTTTTGAGGGCTGGGCTTTTTTGATCTTAAGCAGTTGACAAGCAGCAGCAAACAGTAAATGCACACAGATAAGTGGTGTCCAGGTCCCAGAAGGAGGGAAACGTACAGTAGGAAGTTGGTGCTCAGGGGCACAGTGCTTTGGGGAACTTGCAGGAAGTAATTTGAGTGAGACGCAGGAAGGGAGCTTATGTGGAATGGGGAAGCAGAAGACAGGTAACTAATACATCTGGATAGTTTACAGGAGGAGTTTACTCTGCTGCCTGTGAATAAAAACATTTAGTCATAGTATTCATCCAGCAGGAGTAGGTTTCCGGCTCTGATGCTTATTGGTCCCATGTCATGAGTGGCCCCTTCAGCCACACTAACATTTTCGCAACTTGCACAATGTATCTAGGGAATGGCAGTATTGATTTTTAACACAGTAAGCAGTGTTTTAAGTGGGCAAGGTCTTGTCTCTAGTGAGCCCTCATTTATGTAGTTGACAGTGCTTTTTCTGTAAAAGAAATCTGTAAGCCAAAAACAAAATAAAAATCTGGGTGACAGGATTGGAGACTGTGCCTGACTAATGTGATTGTGAATGGGATCTGGTGAAGGAAGGACTTGGACTGGTAGGAGGTGGATGATGACAAGTAGGAGAGGAGAATGTGGTCTGGATGGTGGACCAACAGGAGGGCTAGGATGATCAGAGTCACAAAGACCAGGGAAAGAAAAATTGACAAGGACCTGTGTTACCAATACCAGAGGGAACCAGGAGCAAATAAATTATTAGGAAAAGGGCAAGGACGAACAGGACCAGGAGTCCCATGGACAGGCTGAGAAGGATCAGGAGGGCCAAGAGGATGTGGAACAGGATGATCTGGACCCAATGAAGAAGGGCCTGAATGAATCAGGGGTAGAAAGAACACAATGCCCTGGACCATAATGATGAGGAGTACCTGAGAGCCCAAGCAGGACAAGAGAAACAAAGGTGACCAAGGCCAGGAGTAGCAGCTCCAGGCATATGTACCAAAGAAGACCTGCACCAGGAGACCAGTGGAAAGAAGGACCATAGAGGGGAGGGCCAAGTTCATTGAGATCAGATCTAGGAGGAACAATAGGCCAGAAGCTAATGGACCAGTACTGGGAATACAACAACCAGAAAGGACCTGGGCTAGCAGGACCTGGAGACCCTAGATGAGAATGACTTGGGGGGTATAAAGGACCAGGACGTCTATGCCCAGTGGGACCAGGATCAGAAGGTCCATGCGGGTCAGAGTCACCTGGATCCTAAACTACAGTGACAAGGGCTACATGAACCAGGATGATCTGTAACATGGGAACTAGGAGGACCAATGCTAGTGTGACGAACATAACTAGGAGGACCATAATAGAGGGGTCCAGGGTCAGATTGACATGAACAATGTGGAACAATGTAGACCAGGAGGACTAGTTGGATAACAATGGGTAGGAAGACTGGGGGACTGGGAGGCTAGGGAAAACAAAGTCAGTGGGACAAGCAGCAGAAGAATAGGTACATAAAGACAAAACAAAGAGGTACCAGAACTTAAAACCAGGACTATATGGTCCAGGAGTATCAGGTGCAAAAGGACTAGGAACAGGCAAACCAGGGGAACAGATAAACCAGGGGAGCAGGACTAGGAGGACTGATTGGTGGGAATTAGGGTGAGGAGGCTGAAAAGGTCCAGAACCGGGAGCGTGTGAAACAGTAGACCCAGGATAAAAAGTACTAGGTGCTGGCGTACGTGGGAATGATGACCAGACATACCAAGAAATACTGTGTCAGAAAGTTCTAAAGTTAGATGCAGAACTTTCAGGGCAAGGAGCAGGAGAACCAGGGCAAGGAGGATCAAGACCAGATTGAACAGAACTACAAGGACCAGGAATTGAAGGGCAATGGCCATACTAGGAAAGCAGGATGAGCAGGACAGCAGCTAGGAAGATCAAAAGGACCAGTGCCAATGTCAACCAGAAGACCAGAGCAAGGAGAGCTAGGTGAACTCAAATTATTATCACCATGCCAGGGCTAAGAAGCCATGAAGATTAGGACATAGGGGACCAGGCTTGGGTTACCAAGTGTGGCAGATCAAGGGGACTGGACAGTGGTGGCCAAGGGGACCAGGATGATAATGAGCAGCCTTAGGAGGACCTGAACAAGGAGAACCTGGATTAAGAGGGCCAAGATCAATGGGTGCAGTAAAAGTAAGACTAAAAAAGAAACAACGAAGGGCCAGGATTGCCAAAAGGTACAGTTTATGATGATATCAAGCACACAACAACAAGAAGGACCAGGATTACCAGGACCAACAAGACCAAGATTAGGATGGTTGGTGAGCTAGGTCCACGAGATTAAGCCCAAATAAAACCAAACTATAAGGACCAAGAGTATCAGGACAAATTTGCACATAATCTCAAAAAGGGAAAGCATTATGAAAAAGAAGACCATGGCCAGGAGTGTCAGGGAGGTGAGACAATCATAAGGCAATGTTCTAAGAGGACCATGAAACAAAGGACTAAAGGTGCAGGAAGACCAGGGCAAAGAGGATCAGGACCTTGAGTACCAGCACCAGGAGGACGAGGGTGAGGAGGAAAAGGAGACCCAAGAGCAGTAAGATCAGGACCTGGATGACCATGCCACAGAGCTGGGAACAGGATGGCCAGAAAAATGAGGAACAGGATGGTAGGACCCAGGTGACCAGAGTAAGGAAGACCATGATCAGTTGGTGTAGAAACATTGGAACAAATATTAGGTGTATGAGGATTGTGGCCAATAGGACCAGAGTGCCAGAATAAGCAAGAAGGATAGGTGGTCAATACATATAATACCAATAGGACTAGAGTCAAGAGGACTATGACCAGAGCAAGGAAGATTAGAAGAATGTGCACTAAGAAGACCAAGAACAGGCCTAGTAATGCAAGGTTGACCATGACCAGAGGACCTAGGCCCAGAGTACCTCATGGGGCAGAAAGGGCCTGACCATAGCAAGACCAGGGTGAGGAAGACCAGGAGGACCAAAACAACCAGAACCAAGAGGACTAAGGGGGCGTGACTTGAATGTCCACAAGGACCAGGACCAAAATGATGCAGCTTAGAAAGAGACAGACAAAGAGAACTAGGACGAAGAGAGCCCAGATCATTTGATGCAATGCTAGAAATGCCATGAGGACAAGCTACAGGGCTAAGGGGACAAGGATGATCCAACCAGGAAGATGAGAGCAAAGAGGAGAAGGCCTAAGACACAAGTGGCAGGTTAGACCAATGAGAATAGCAGGACCAGGAATTGATATACTAGGAATCAGATGAGCAGGGTGAGACGGATCAGAAGGATGAGGTCAAATGGACAAGGGTGCAGAGGATCAGAACAGAAAAGGAGGACATAGGAGAAGGGGGGCAGGAGGACCGGAACCAAGAGGATTAGGCATAAAAAGACACAAAGAGGACGAAAAACAAAAGGATCAGGTCTAGTATGCACAAAACCAGGAAGAGAGCATGGACTGTGAGAAGCAGGAATAGGAAAGCCATTGCTAGACAAACCAGACTTAAAATGAGAAAGGCTAAGAGAGCTGGACCCAGATTCCCAAGGAAATGAGGACCTACCACACCAGGACAAGCTGCACCAGAAGGAGGAGGAAAAGGGGGAACAGGATGACTAGGTCGGTGACTAAGAACAGGACAATCCCAGCAAAGAGGATCAGGACAAAGTAGACAAGTTAGTTCAGGATGACAATTAGCAGGAGGACAAGGGCCAAGAGTAGCATGTCATGTTGGAGGAGGACCCAAAGAACCTGTCAGGTTTAGAGCAGGTGGACTAGGGCCATTAAGACCAGGGACAATATGGGGAGGAATAGGTGGACTATAAAGATACGAATAAGCAAGACCAAGGGTAGGCATAGGAGGGCTAGCAAGGTCAGAATAAAGGTGACGAGGACCTGGAGTTCCAAGTTGAGCAGGAGGACTAGAAACTGGGGTGTTAGTACCAGGCTGGTGAGGATCAAGGAAGTCAGGACAACAAGAGCCATGACGAACAATGGGACTAGACCAGGACCAAAATGAACAGGCCCAGCACAAGAGAACCTAATAAAGACCAGGACCAGTGGAGATGGTACCTAGGGGCTACAAGGAAAAGGACAAGGAGCATCCGGATGACCCAGACCAGGAGAGCCAGTCCCAGGAGATAAAGGGACAACAGGTCTAGGTGGATAAAGACCCAGCAAACCAGCAGGATCAGAGAGAGGATCAGATGTACCATGATCAGGAGGCTCAGGAAGGCCTACTACAGAGATGAGCCAGGAGCAGGGCAAGGAAGACCAGGGTCAGGAAGGACTAAAACCAAAAGCCAGGATGAGAATCAGGAGAGCCAAAACAGCCAGGAAAAGGATGATAAAGACTAGGACTAGGAGGAGGACTAAAACCAAAAGGCACAGAAGGACCTGGAAGAGAAGGAAGACGATTAGGAGTGTTGCATAGGTATTTTAGCCATGTTTTTACACATGTTATTTTAGCAACTAGGCCTACGGTTGTGTACATTAGAACAGTTACATTTTATTTAGCTTTGACTTAGTTTTCTAGTATAGGCCACATTTGCGGTGGTGTTTTATTTTCTTTATCTAGTTGTTCTTTTGCCTAGGAAAGCATTACATTTCTAGCAGGACATTTCTTTCACTTTGTACTTTCCTCAAGGCTGCAGCCAGATAGAGTGCCGGCAAAGTGGTACGCTGTGTCTCCAACATTCACAGAAACATACACATCCTTTATGTGGGGACATTTTCTCAGAACATCAGCTGTTTTATTATAAAAACACTTCTCTGTTTCATACATGTTAGAGGGGGATTCCAGCCGGATGATCCAGGCTGCATGTTGATTGCCTTCACTACAGCTGCATGCTTAGACTACTAGATTTCTGGCCTACATGGGGATGATAACTTTCTAGAAAATAGGTTTCCTTGCTCAAGTATGGGGGATGGTGTCTTCCCAGTGGGGAACCTGAAGGGCAGATTTGGTCTTATCACACTGTGCTCTAACATAGCTGAGGTAGGAACCACATATATTATGCATAGTGACCTTATGGTGGGGCTGTTCTTGTGCTTCACTCTTCTTATCACCACTATTTTGTTTCTAATGTGTTTTGTCATCCTAGTTATTGCAATTCATGCCATTTTATCTAAGATGCAGTTAATTCAATAAAACTAATTGAAACATTCTCTGCCTATGCTTGTCTTTGCATATGTGAGAATAATATAACTTGGAGAAATGGATGAGATCTGATTCACCATGATTCCCCTGAGGGGTCATTTCTGTCATGTACCCGGTTGCCACAATAATCCCTGCTCTTGGGCAGAGATGAGGAGCTGCTAGTTAGCTGGCGAACTCGGATTAGGCCAGCTGTTGTCACATGTTGTGAGATTGAACTCAGTTCCCCACAATTCAGGTGATTCTTCTGCCTGAAACCAGTAGCCTCATAAGGATAATGAGATCCTTCACGACATGGCACCACTAATGATGGGGCAGGCACTCATTTTCAGATACTCCTGAGTATCTTTGTCTTAGTGCAAGCTAAGGGCACCTCAATACTATATACGAGATGTCCGTGGTATTGAGGATTTCCTCCTCAACTAGGTAGGAAGTACCTACCCAATGCTGTAGGCTGTTCAAGCTTGGACCTGAAAAGGATCAATCCCCATATGCTGTCCTTATCTCTGAACAACTATCTTTACCATTACCATGGCGAACCCACAACGGGAAGTAATTGCAGTAAACATACGACAACCCCTCACTGCTCATTTATTAGCAATTGGTCTCACAGGCCAGGGGGGTCCAGTAACAGTTGTAGTCAAGGCTCATCCAGCCAACAGAACACAAATATTTTATTCTTGGGTCACTTTTACAGTAGTTGATGGGACCACTAATACCTTTCATCACTACACACCTGCTAATATACCTGCACAATAAAGAGCTTATGCATACTTAGAGCTACCTCTACGTTATCAAGACCATAATAACTGGCTTGATGGCGCCCTCCCACATACAATATTATACATTAGGTTAGGTCCTCTGAGCAATGATTGCCCTACGTGGCTTTTATGGCCACATATGCACCTCATCCTGATGTAGCAACCTTGGTGGTAGCTGAGGTTCACTACTTATACACTGAGCTGACGGCAATATACAGACTATTATCACAGTGTGTAATGCAGACATTAAAGCCATTTATGGTAAAGTGGCACAGCGCAGTGATGCCCCAAAAATACCATTGCCACTCTGCGCCACTTTAGAAACGCAGAGGTGCACTGTATTTAGAGGAATGTGGCACACCCCTGCGTTTAATTTGGCTCAAAATTAACTATTTTATTCTTCTCTTATTAACTGTACTTGCCTCACTCCTTTGGATTGGATTTGTCATCATTTTCTTTTTACTGATACATGGTCATTACCTTCCTGAATGCTCTACAGTTGAACTGGTGGATGAGGTCCTAAAACCACGTTTCCTCACATATGGTCCGCAGAGACTTGGCCCTAGTGAACATTTCAGCCATACCAATTCCTGATGGGATTGTTTTGAATAAAGTATCATTTGATATATATGGCCCAGTGGAGGTCATCCAAATTCTATATGTGTTTAAACTTTCCATGAAGAAAGTAATAACACCCAGAGTTTTTTCTGATGATTGGGATGTAAAAACAGTTGATTCTATTATGCGTAATTCCCAATATTTCACTGTATTAGAAAGTGAGGATGTTTACCAATCAAGAAAAAAATATGGAGATATGTTCTTTTAGTATTACTATGGACATCATTTTATTCACAGAGCAAGTACCCCAAAGACTGTTTTTAATAATACACAAAGGGAACACTGTCTGACTCTGCCAGTCGGGAGTTCCAAAACATATTCTGAAAAGTTTGCATTTTTGTCTGGGCACAATGTGAAAAATGCTGAGTCATAATATTTTAACTTGACAGTGATGGAAAGTCAACATATTTTATTAACTGATAAAAAATTGATTTATTCTGATTCCTTTGTTTCCCAGTTGGCTATAGAAGGCTATGAAAATTGGATTTAGTCGATTCACTTAATACGTGTGTGGAGAACTAAGAATTGGCAAATAAGGGGAAAGGAAGCTTTATTTAGAGCATGCCTGGTACCTGTTCAAATTATATTAGATGAAACTGTACACCAGACAAGTTGTTTAGGCTTGGTAAAAATTAAGGATTTTAATGTGCCCAGTATCCCTGTCCCTGCCAAATGTTACAAATGGCAAAAATACACTAATGCAACTAAAGATCAGCTCGGTGAGTGGGTCCAAAAAGGAACATTTACCACATCACTTTCACATCCTGGTGGGTGGTTATTATGGCCAGTGGGCACCAATGGTTGTTGTGCACATTTTGTGAACTCCACGTGGGTGTTTAGAACAAATGGGCCAGACCCTCGCTATGTGACATCAGAACATTTGGGTATAGCAAAAACATGCAGTGTAGGGACATTACGCCACACTGGTTAAAAAGTTCCTCACTAGATACTGTTAAAGAACACCTCAGTCTCCTGTCTAACGATACAGATTTGTGGGATTTCCTGTTAAGCCCCAGAAGACAATGTAGAAAGAGCTTATTATGTGCAGTATAGAATGACATTTGAAAACGTTCCCAAAGAAAGCTGCTGTCCTCTTAAGGCAAATTGATCAGTAAAATTGACAGAAAGCATTAGCTGTTGTAGATAATGGGCTTAACACATTGTCTGACTGCATATACACTTTAAACAACATTGTTTCTTCTGCAATAAACATAGTACAAAGAGACATATCATCCCTACACCATGGACAGAGCCCGTTAAGGTCCATTATTCAGTTAGGTTGGACACTACAAACACTGAAAGCAGGTTGCGTTCCCTGGCAATAGGTAAGCGCAAGGGACATTTTCTCAACATTTAATTTAACACGACAACAACAGATAATGGCTAGGAAGGAAGCGACATATGTCATGCTAAACATCAAAAAATTAGAAAAGTTCCCTTTTACTGTGGTTGAAATACCATCTGCTGAATGGCTATTACATGGGGTTATTAATCTTCTATTTCAACACTTCAATTCACATCCTGCTTGAAACACATGCCAGTAGGCAGATATGAAAGACTAGGAGGTAGGTACATACAATATGTGTGGGAGCTTCCCTTTTAGTACAAATGTTTCAATGGCATGAAAAAGGTCTTTCTTAGTGGCAGTGAAAGCAAGACCTCTATGAGGCATTCAATGGTTTGTAAGCAGCTGTCCTTGCAAGGGGCGTGCAATTCTTCAGCAGCGAACTTAGCTTGCTCTCTAAAAGGAGTTCCAATCCCCTTGACTAGACCTGCGTTCGAGGTGCTCTCGAATGAAAGCTATGTGCTCCTTAACAGTGAGAGCTGTTGTGGAATGCAAGCCAGAATTGCTTATGTCGTTTCGGTCCCCCAAATTGTCACCTGTTACGGGAATGTCCTTTTCCCCCCTACCCAACAGAGGAAAGTAACAATTTGGCCTCACATTGCTACTTCAAATGTACATTTTGACAAGTTGAGCAGACTCACAGCTTTATTGTTTCAAAAACATGTGTTGCTTACATCTGCGCCCGAGACCAATGCTCTTCAAGTTGCAAGGTCATCTGTAGAAATTCAGTCCCGTCTAATACAAACTTTCGGAGACACTTTGGTGAACTCATGGGATGAATATTCAGTGCAACCAGTACTACTGGGTTTGCGCATTTCTTTAAGGCTGTTGGTTCTGGTTTAGTTCACACCTTTTCCTCTACATATAGCTTAAGACCTTCAGCTGTGTATTCAATATTTTCGAGGGATTTCCGATTACTTTGACTATAATAGGTGGCCTCCTGCTTTTGCTATTTTTTCTTTCAATGGCTGTCCCTTCACAACAAGGAGGAGTGAAAGTGCTTCCACCAGCTCAACTGTGTCATGATTGCATAATGCAGTATTTTGGAGCACCACTTCTGGAAGAACTGGAGTGCGACTGGTCTCTGTCATTCAGAATGATTTTGGATTGTGTGCAGCCCATGTTTCAATGCCTTTGGTGCCTTTTTGAATGTGCACTGAAAGTTTGTCTTTCTACACAGTGCTTACTTTCATTGGACGCTGATCTGTTGATGCTCTCACTAATGGCTCATTACCAGACATATGCGTTGAGAGTGTGTCTGCTCCGGGAAGCTGTCTATGAATTGCCCTTTGTGGATAAGGCAGCTCCCGACTCAACATTTGGCACAACTTGGAATGCTCCTGCCTCAGCTGGGGCTTAGGCTTTGGAACATGAGTGCTCCTTGGTTTTCCTTGGCAACGATTTGGCTACCTTACCGCCTGATGGAGTGGAACATTTCCTGGCTTCAGTTGTCCTGGATATAATTGGCGATTTAAAAAATGATACTGACTTTTAAGTTTGGTTTTATTGCCGCCACTGCTGATGTTTTAATTTGCCCCTTTTTTATATTCCACATGCTCAAGTGTCTTTTAACTTGTCATTATTGACATTCATGTTTATATGCTTTTATGAATAGGTTTTAGTTGCTTTTATGTTTAATTTTAGACTTTTAGCCACCTTTGAACTTGCACGGGGAGGGTGTTGTCTAGCTATTTTATCCATGTTTTTAAACATGTTATTTTAACAACTAGACCTGCCGTTGTGCACTTTAGCCCAGTTACATTTTATTCAGCTTTGTTTTATTTTTCTAGCATAGGCCACATTTGCGGTGCTGTTTTATTTTCTTTATCTAGTTGTTCTTTCGTGTAGGAAAGCATTGCGTTTCTAGCAGGACATTCCTTTTACTTTGTGCTTTCTTCAAGGCTGCAGCCAGATGGAGTAGGCGGCAAAGCGGTACGCTCTGTCTCCAACATTCACAGAAACATACAGATCCTTACATGGGGACATTTTCTCAGAACATCAGCTGTTTTATTACAAAAACACTTCTCTGTCCCATACATTCTAGAGGGAGATTCCAGCCAAATGACCATGACTGCATGCTGACTGCTGATTGCCTATCCTACTGCTGCTTGCTTAGACTGCTGCATCCCTGGACAACATGGGGATAGTGTCTTTCTAGACAACAGCCTTCTTTGCTCAGGTATGGGGGATGATGTCTTCCCATGGGGGGAACCTGAAGGGCAGATAAGGGCTTATCACGCTGTGCTGTAACATAGCTTATGTCGTAACCATATATATTATGCATAGTGTCAGTATGATAGTACTGTTCTTGTGTTTCACTCTTGTCACCAATTTACTTTCTAGCATGTTTTATTTTCCTAGTTATAGTAATTCATGCCATTTTATCTAAGATGCAGTTAATTCAATAAACCTTACTGAAACATTATCTGCCTCTGCTTGTGTTTGCATATGTGACACTAATATAACTGAGAGGAAAGTATGAGATCTGATCGACCACAATTCCCCTGAGGGGTCATTTCTGTCATGTGCCCGGTTGCCACAATCATCCCTGCTCTTGGGCAGAGTTAAGGTGCTACTAGTTAGCCGGAAAACCCGGATTAGGCAGACAGTTGTCACAAGGTGTGGGATTGGACTCAGTTCCCCACAATTCAGGTGATTCTGCCACCCAAAACCAGTTGCCTCATTAGGATAATGAGAGCCTAAGCTACAGGAGCAGGAGGACACCTATGTGTGTCTAACCATCCCAATTGTAAATGGTTCTTATTTCATGATTTATTTGCTGGCACACCTAGAAATCCCTATCTCTTCAACCCATGTATAGAACTGGCAAGCATTTGCTGAAAAATTAGAGCATGCCAAGTGACTAAAACCCAGGACTGTTGCACTCTGTTACACTCTGACCTCTGAGTGATAGACGATACCCTCTGATGCTGTCCCAGTAGGGCAGAGGGACTAAAACTTGACAGATGAATTTAAAGGTGGATGGGTGAAAATGAGTATGACCTGTGAAGGATGGTAGAAAAGGTTTGAGAAAGGCATAAAGCTTAAGTCAGGAAAAAAAGGTTAATGGTTAACAAATTGGTCAAAGGGCTATGGCAATCAGCAAAGTGGATCCTTGGATTATAAGAAGGCTCTGATCAGCAGAAGAGTGAAGGCTCCAGACAGATCACCTCAGATGTCCCAAAGTGAGATAGTTTGTGACCCCCAGATCTTTGCACTGATATTCCATGTGCCTGTGTGTGGGGGGGTACGTAGAAAGTGCATAGTGGTAAGGCTCCTTCTGTGATGAAAGTCTAAGTGCATGGAGCAGTGGAATGTAATTTGAATGACATGGATAAATATACCTCCACTACACAGTGGTCATTTATTGACTGCATACCTGTGGGTGGCTCAGAACTGAAGTTAGGAAGAATGGAGAAAAGTACACCCCACAAAAAACTGTGAAGACCTTTTCAGCAAAGGACTGCTGATTACTTCTTCCTGGGTGACCACACAGTGTAGATGGTAGGATAAAGGGGTAGGTCACAGGCTTCTTTTCTAAATGGTGTCACATCTTCTTAGCTCAGCTACTCTTTTGTCTGTGCCTTATGACTGCTCAGGAAAGATGATGACAGAAGGTTGCTGAGATCACATGCTTCATCGTGTCCTTATTTTGGATACTGCTGTGATAGCCATTATCTAGCACAAAGGATGTGTCTGAGCCACAGTCAGAATATGTTATTTGAAGGAGAATCCCCCTAAACCAGTCTTGAAACCTCAGTAGAGGATCCACATCCTCCTGTCTGGAAAGTGAGTATTAAAGTGAAACCATGAAATGATAAATCTGCGGGGCGCAAGAATAGAGGCAACAAGATGTCTCTGTTTATTCAGTGTCCTATTTCTTACAATATTGCAATAGAGTCAATAAATAAAAATGAATGTAAATTTATTTTCTTTTGTGTCTTTCCTGCGTATATGTCTGTCTCTGATTTACTGGTAAAATGTATTCATACTCCAATAACATTCAGTTCAATTAATTATAGCCACATTCCTTTGCTTGAGGCTCCTCAACGGAATACTTTCACTGATGGCCTGACAAAGTAGGGGCCATTGAGGGAGGATTTTATACTGTCTATGCTATTTAGAGTAAAACCTGTCTGTAAGGGATGGTCAAAATGAATAATAACCCTGTCACCCTAAGAGAAAACTCGCAGGTTATGGGACCATTAGTTTTTTGTTTTTTCAGAAACAAACTCATACCTTGGGAGCCTGTATTCGAAAAACATTTTTTTTTATTTGTATTTGACTGGCTGGCCATTGTGCCAGATGGCACTGTCATTCAAACATTTCATGCATAGACAGTAATCAGCATGACAGCAGCTCCTGTCAATGTAGAGAGTTGTCCACAGGGCCAGCAGACAACTCTAAATTTGGTGGGAGGAGGTCCGTCACGATTGTGGAGGTATTGTCTTCCACAATGCTGACTCTGTCCTCAAAAGTCTAAATCAGACACATAGGTTTTCTTTCTTCTGTCATGAGATTGGAATGAAGCCTCTCAACTATGTTGTTTTGGTCACTTTATAAGGGGCCTTATGCAATTGTTTCTATTCTGATGAAATCACCCTAAATATTAGACAGTTCTATGACACTCAGACATAACAATTGCTTTTACAAGTCATGTTTTTCAAGTGATTTGTTTATTTGAACTGAACCAGAATTATTAATTCCAGAATGCATTGATTTGCTGCAGAAAAAAGGTGTTCTGATAACTTGGAGCCTTTAGGTAATCCTATATCTGGCCATGGTACATTCCTATGGATTTGCGAGTCAGAGAACACACATATCTTTTGAAGAGTAAACACCTTTAACTAGTCTTGCAAAGATTCTAATAATCTTTACCATTAGTCACATCTGCGGGTAAACATAAAGGAGTTGGGCATTTGTGGAGTATGAGACAGCTCCATAGAGGGCCTACCAAGTCACTATGGCCCTTATTATGACTTCAGCGGTCTTTTCCTAAGACCGCCGACCCTGGGGGCTCTGAAAGGCCGCCAGTGCTGGTAGTCTTAAGACTGCCCCTTTACGGCTGATTTTGGAATTCCACCCAAAATCATTTGGAATTCCGACAGCAGTCGCGCTGGCTGTCGGCGGTGAAGAGGCAGTTCCACTGTCAGCACCGCTATGCCAAAAAGAGACCACACACCGTATTATGACCTGTAATATGGCATGGCTGTGTCCCGATAGCAGGGCACGGCTGGCGGTGCAAGCGCCAGGACCCATCCCCTCCCAGATGACCTCCTCCATGAAAGAGGTAAGTGATCGTCCAACAGGGGATGGGTGGGGGTGTGAGTGCGTGTGTGAGTGATTGTGGACAGGGTGAGGGGTGTGTGTGAGTATTTTTGGATTGGGGTGGGGTGTGGGTGAGTGTTTGTGGGTGGGAGTGTGTGAGTGTTTGTGGATTGGGGTGGGGTGTGTGAATTTGTGAGTGGGGGTGTGTGAGTGTTTGTGGATTGGGGTGAGGGGGTGTGAGCGTTTGTGGATGGGGAGAGGGTCAGTGCATATGCATGTGTATGTAAGTGGAAGGGGAGGGGGGTGCATGTTTGTAAGAGTGAACAGGGAGCGGGGGTGAGTGCGTATATGCAGTGCAGAAGGGTGAGGGGTATGAATGCATGTATGCACTGGAGGGGGGAGTGAATACGTACGTGGGTGCAATGTTTGTGTTTGTATGTTAGTGTGAATGGGGTGTATGACGTGAGTGCGTGGGCGAGTGGGGTGTGTGTGGGAGTATGTGGGTTCATGTGTGTGGGTATGTGAACGTGTGTGCGGGAGTATCCCAGCACAGGAATGCAGATTCCTGTCACAGGGATACAAGACAGCCAGCTCTTTCCAAATGCTGGCGGTCTCCAGCGTCGTAATACTGCTAGCGGTCTTACGGCATCCTCCTCACCTTCAGCCCGGTGGACCGTGGAAAAGCTGTGGGAAGTGTGGAGTATCTGTGGTTTGGCTTAGGCCAAACCACCAAACTCGTAATTTGGTGGTCTTCACCGCCGGCCCATCTTAATACCGCCAGACTCATAATGAGGGCCTATGTCTCGGCCCATGATGTAATGGAGTGGCATTCTCTGCCATGTCTGTCAAAATAACTTGGAAACATTCAAACATTTCTGACCTTTGGACCTATAAGTTGGTGCCTGCATCTTAATTGCAAATAGGGAGGTTCATCAAAGAGGTTTCCTCCCTCCCTTTTTCATGTTATGACTGCAATTGCTCTCGTAAACTATTGCTTAGATAATGACCCAGAGTTAGGGTGGTAACTAATTTGCAAATGGAAAAGGGCCACTTAAGTTGCATTTCCCTTTGGATCATTGAGGCAGCCTCAGTGGGAGAAGTTTTTTTTAAATAAAACTTTTTTTTAAACCAGCACTGGCTCTATTAAAGAACACGGGCTGCATTGAAAAAACGTTTGAATTTTGGGATGTAGTCATAGATATGATGTGATGCTGTCTCTTGCAGCCCACCATCTCTATTTCTACAGCTAATCACAGAGGGTTGCAAAATGGCACCTGCCTAATAAATATTGATTAGTCAGGTCATTCTGCAACCCTCTGCAATTCAGTATTTTATGAACTGAACGAACAGTATATATGTTGGTTTGCAAACTACTGTTCCATTCACAAACCATATGTGTGGAAATTGAGACCACTTTTTGAGAATGAAATAATAGAGCAAGACCCTAACTTTCATTGGACAATGAAAGCTGACTGTTTTCACTCCTTGTTTGAAGTTTTAATTGGTCTAGTACCTGTTGAAGGTTTTATAAGGTGTAACTAAACAAAATCAAAGCTTTTTAGAAAGCAGCAGGGTAAATTGCAAAGTTCCATTGCTATTTGAATGGCTACTGGCCAAGGTGTGCACACCATCTAGTATTTAGTCAGCCACCAGATAAATAATGATGTTTCTTTTCAAGTTATTTGTAAGGCCACTGACAATACATTGCATCATTTCTGTTATTTATTTAGGTGCTGGGTGAATATTGACACTTCTTTGGTATTTAATTAATTTAAAATGTTTGCTATTTAACCAGAGATCACATAAATAATTAAGTTTGTTTTCTATTTACTTGGCTGCTGGCTTAGTTATACATGTCTGCTGTTTTGTCAGTAGCTGGGTAATAAGTGAAGTTTTTTTTGTTTGCTTGACTGTTAGCCAAAAAGTGCAAACCTCTGCTATTTAGCCAGTGGCTGGGTAAATAGTGATTCTTTCTTCTATTTGCACAAAAGCCAGGCAAACGTGCAGAATCTCTACTATTGAGCACAAGGCCAGGTAAATAGTTTAATTTTTCTCCTATTTGCATAGGTGCTGGTGAGACAGCACATAATCTCTAATATTTAGCCAGTGGGCAGGTAAATAGTGACGTTTTTCTTCTGTTTTCAAGGCCTCTGGTCAAATAATAAATAATTTCCACTATTTGGCCAGCCATAGGGTAAACAGCAAAGAAAATTCACTGTTTACCCTGCTCTAATTAGGGTGACTGTCAGATGGCTTTCCTCCAATGGCTCCTACTTCCTAGGGCTTCCAGAGGAAGGTTTATGCCGAAGTAGTATATTTTACTCTGTTGATGTAAATCTGGTTGTCTCTCCACCACTGAATTGGGTGGATGAACCTAGAGTTTGGTGGAGAGGGTACTCGGTCACCATTGAGATGGAGTACCCTCTCTGCCAAACTTTAATCAGCCAGAGTTTTTAATTTACTCTCCTATACATAGACTGTGTATCCAGTTTAAGATTATTAGTTTAAACTCCACCCATCTACAAGGTTTGGAACATCTACTGTGGGGAAAACATATTACATGCATACAATCAGGGATGTTTCAAGCTGTCTTCTTACAAGATAAAGCCATGAAAAGTAGTATCAGGCATTATATTAAACAATAATTTGATGACAAAGAAGACTTCACTGGAAGTATATTTTTAACACTTCTGTTTTTTTGTTATAAACATCAAAACAATGCAGTAAAACAAAAGAAAAGAGAACATTACACTGCCATACACTGACATAGATAGATAGAGACAATGATCTATCATCCCACAATGGCCTATGTGTTTTCCATCATTTCTTCCCCCACCTGTCCAGTGGTTCCCAATGAAACAGGTTGATCAGCAGACAATAAATCAACATCGGTCTCTGGTATAGCTGTACAGGGGTTGCCTCTGTATTCATTCTATTTTCTCCATATCTTCCCCCCTTCATACACCACCTTTTTAGCAAGCATGTACCAATTCATATAATTTTTCCTGTCTCTCAATTGTGGTGTTGCTCCGCACTCCCTCCCCTCTCCCCACAAACATGCAATGCTGCGTTTTGGCTACCGACAGCCCCAGTGTGACCCAAATTCATTCCATGTGAGTCAAATCTAATGTATCCCAGATATTAAGGAGGCATCATTTAGTGCCAGGCTCCATGCTATGTCCACATACATTGTTCATACAACTGACCACAGCTAACCAATATTGTTGCAGCACAGGGCAATTCCATATAAAATGAAAAAACATGCCTATCTGACCACAGTGTCTATGACATTGTACATCTATGGCTCTGCCCATTTTTGCCAAGTTAGTGAACGGGAAATAGGCTCTATGTAGCATTTGTAGTTGTACTATATTGAAACTGGACCATATGGCTACCTACCTGGGGATGCCAAAGCCTCTGGCCATTCATCGTCTTCAAGATCTTTGAGATCCCACTCCCATTGTGTCCTCAAATGAACCAGAGTTTCAGGTAAGTAGTTAATTATTTTTTGATAGATAAGTGAGATTGCTTTGAAGGACCTACAGGTGTTGAGTAGTTTGTCTTCAAGTGGGGAGGCCTCCAGGAGTACCACACCCATTGGCAGTGCCTTCCATAATGCATGTCGTATTCGTAAGTAAAGGAAAGTTTCAGTATATGCTAGCTTATATTCACTTTGCAAGTATTTAAAAGGGATGACACCCCCTATACCCAGCTGTGTCCCTAGAGTACCTATGCTTGCTGTGTCCTACAGGGGGGTAGATGTGTATTCTGTCTTTCCATTGAAGTGCTCAGAGAGTCGTGTGCCAGACGTTCAGTGTCACTGCTGTTGGGCATATGAACTTGTTTGGTGCATTCCACCACATATGGTCCTAAGATGGATGCATTGCAAATGTATCCATATGATGACTGGAAGTATTTTGATTGAATAGGGAAGATTAGACTATTTACACAAAGCCTGAAAATCAAAATGTCTTACAAGATGAAGTAGACCCTCAACAGGGAAATTACCCACTTGGTGTTAAAAGGAATCATGAATCTAGATCTGTGACAGAAGTGTAAGAAAGCACCTCACACACATGAGATTTAATTAGAGGATGTTGGTAGAACATCTATTCAACCACCTGAAAAGAGTGTCTACACAACCCTAAAACTGCACTTGAACCTTCTAATGGTATTTTGGTCATCTCACAAAGTGAAAAGAATCAACATATGTTGGCCTTCTATTACAAAACCCTCAATCATCTGAGAAGGTGGGCTGAAAAAATTAACAAATGCACATAGAAGGCATTGGATGCTCCATCAATCTTAGTCATCCTCAGACAGGCAATAAAGGATTTAGCATCTGGTAACACCACTAATAGAGATGTACTTTCCTACTGAATTCCATGCCACTTTTGGAACATTACTGCCCCCCTTTCAGGTGCTGCCTATGTTCATAGTGTCACAGGAACACGGACATCTACCTCCCACTATCAATGAAGTCATAACAATAACTCTCCCTAAACCTCACCAAGAACCTATTGAAATGTCCTCAGACTGCACACCTTCAATTCTTGACCTGATTTTCAAGCTACTGGGTGAAATGCTAGCGACCAGGATTTCCTCAAGCTGTCTCGTCTAGTACACCCAGATCAATGGACTTTTTGTCTACAGCAAGAAATGTCAGATGCTTCTTGCATGTGATTAATTTCTGTGTATTGGATCATGACTGCTATTGATGGCATCCATGGGCATGAGAAAGATGTTTGTTACCTAGATTGCTATGCACTTATACAATGGCAAAAGTGAGAACTGAGAGAATGTCCCATTACTGACCAATTCCCTAAAGCACTATCAAAGGTGACCTCTAGCTCTCTTATTCACTTTGGTGATTGAGCCACTAGTGGTGATATTTTGCTAGGAGGGAAATGGCTGGGTAATCCCTTGCTGGGGAGTAATCCATCTTGGACTTCCTGCGTATTAATATATACCATATAGATTTAGAGCTCATCAGTGGTAGTCTGATGAGGGCTATAAGAAGCACCTGTGAATTGTCAACCTTCTCAAATGGACTGCCACTTACAACAAATAGGTAGAGTGGCTATGCTTAAGATAATAGTTCTACTGTCTCCTTCTGTTTATGTCACTATGCCCATAGAACTCTCCAATTGCTCACACAGACATCCAGATTTCATGCTTACTAATTTAATGTCATATGAACACAGTCATAAACTCTCCATCAGTAAATCTCAGTTATCATGAACTAACCAGGAGCTTCTGATTTTTAGTTTAATTATGTAGCTTCACAGCTTATATGGGTATCTGGATGACTTACAGACTGAGACCAATTCATGCATTAAGGGCCAGATGTATAGCAACATTTAGAACTGCGACCCGCAAATTGCAAGTCAGAGTCGCAATTCTGAATGTTGGATGGTGTCCCTGACACCATCTGCGATTCGCAAGGGGGTCGCAAATGCCCACCTCATGAATAATCATGAGGTGGGTCGCAATTTGCGACCCCCTTGCGAATGGCGGCCCTCACAGGAATGATGGCCTGCTGTGGACAGCAGACCACCATGTCTGTGACTGCTTTTTAATAAAGCAGTTTTGTTTTTGTAATGCAGACTGTTTTCCTTAAAGGAAAACGAGATGCATTACAAAAACGAAAAATTGTTTGCAGTGCCATTCACAATGGGGAAGGGGTCCCATGGGGACCCCTTCCCTTTTGCGAATGAGTTACAACCCATTTTACATGGGTGCAAAATGCAATTGGTTTGCGACCACGTTCGCGGTCACAAACCAATCCTGCATTGCACTGCGACTCGCAATTAGGGAGGGAACACCCCTTCCTAATTGTGACTCGCAAACCCATTTTGTGATTCGGTAAACAGGTTACCGAATCGCAAAACGAGGTTTGTGCATTGCGATGTGCTTTTTGCACGCCACAAACAGCGAAATTTGCTGTTTTCGACATGCAAAATGCTTGCTACATCTGGCCCTAAATGATGGAGGGAAAGCTGCTACTAATGCTATAATTTCTAAAACAACATAAGAAACAACACTTCTCCAAGCTGATGAATATAGCCAGATACTTCCGTAGAGGAGTTTTACTCCAAATAGCCACAAACATGGCACACAAACATAGCATTTACACCTGGTCTACCATTAAGGTGCTTACCTAGCTTTACAAAGCAAAGCAATATGGATGGAGGCCGAAGTCATGTCAGAAAGCAAACTTTGTTAATAATATGTTTAACACATACTAAAAGGTCTAACTAGAGAAACGTGTGTTAGAAAAATAAAACGTTTATGTTTAAATGTGGTCGACAAGGAGTCAACCACTTTGAGTTCTATATGAATTTATAGATGTATTTTGATAAATGATAACTACATGTACTGACAAAACATGAATAATATTAATGTACTACATAACTAATGGTTTTAAATTATTAGAAATGCTTTATTCTTTATGTATTAGCAATAGTAAAAAGACCCGGGTTTTAGTATTTTTTCAGAAGCACAGTGTTAATTTTACTGAAATGCTTTTTGCACACATTGGGCCTGATTTAAGAAAAGTGGCACTGCACTGGGTGCAGCGCCACTTTTCTTGTGCACCTTAGTGCCCCCCCTAACGCCACCATGTATGCCCCGCATCTAGGAGACGGCACACCACAGCGGTAGTTAGGGGAATTAGCATCAACATTTTTTATGCTACTTCGGAGCTTTGCAGGATTAGCCTAAAAAAATGTTTACGCTAATCCTGCAAAGTCCATTGGGCCCATTGTAAACAATGGTGTGCCTCCTTGTACGCCTCTGAGCAGGTGTTAAAAGTGACAAAAAATAAAGCAAAGATATGTCTTAGATTACTTTGCACCATTTCTTTGCCCCCCCCCAATGGGGGAACACCCCTTTGCATACATTATACAAGGTGCTTGCATAATGTAGCGCAAAGGGTTACAAAGTGGAGCAATGCATGCATTGTGTCACTTTGTAAATTTGGCACAGCGATTTCAACCTCATTGGGCTACATTAGCATAAAAAGGTTATGCTAATGTGGCACAAGGAGGCGCTAGTGGCTCTTAAATCTGCCCCATTGTTTATTAAAGCTCACAGTGGAAAGCTCCTGGTTTCTCTAACCTGCTTGTACCATACTTCCTTGTGATAATTGTTGCAGGTGTAAACGAGCTGTAGTTTTTGAAAGGAAGCAAGGTTAGCGAAATGTCGTTTTCTCTGCTGCTGTTTTAAAAAATGTAATTATTACAGGGAAAATGCCATCCGGAGAGGAGTGTGAATGGGAGGCTAGCTTGCAGAGAGGACAAACAACGATACAACTGAAGCCCAGATGAAAGTTTATTGGCTGCGCACTAACCCATCTCATAGTCTTGTCCAATAGAAGCCTAGCTAGTAACTTTTGGGACTTTAATTTTAGCAAAGCTTTAGGTGAAGCAAGTAAGTTTAGTTTTTCACTCAGCTCTGGTCAGTCAGTTTATATTCTGTTCAGCTCTTGACAGTGTCAGCTCTTTGCAGCTCTTATGTTTTGCTACTTATGATTTTAACAGCTCAGTTACATTAGGCGCAACATTGAATCTCTGATCACCTGCTGTTCTTGTGCTCCGCTGATAAAGACTCTGCAAGCTGCTGTCTCATTTAGGAGGGGTATAACCAATGTGCATTTGTTTTCCTTTGCAGGTTTTTTTCTCTTTTAGAAATCCAACCCAATAATTTTCCTGGCACCATAGTTTGATGTTTTTTCAAATTAATTTTTGTCTTATTTTTATTTTTTGTATGTGACAAAGCTAAGATTGAAATTCTTCAGATGCTGTGGACAGCCTGTATTGATTCTGTATTGATATCATTTGGATTTCCATATCATTAATGTTGACCTCAGCATTGTCAATTTAAGGGCAATAAATGTTTAAACTTTACTGAATTGGTGTGGTGATCTATGAACAAATAGGGGGTCATTACAACATTGGCGGTAAAAGCCGCTTACCGCCGTGCAGAAGACCGCCAACACACCGCCGCGGCCGCGGAAATCCGCCACAGCTATTATGACCCACATCTCGAAATCCGACAAAATTCAGACACCCACACAAATCCGCCACACCAAAGGTCAGTGATAAATTGGCGATAACAAATCCTCCACCGTCACGCCAACAGAAATACGCCCACAGTATCACAACACACGAATCCACGCAGCGGTCTTTCAACTGCGGTATTCCATTGGCGGTACACACCGCTGCGCTCAGAATACACACACACATACAAAACACCGCCACATTGGACAATTCGAAATACACACACTTGATACACATACACACACCACTCCCACACACCCATTACAATATAAAACACACACCCACATCACCCACGACAAAAAATTCAGAAAGAAGGCCAGAAAGAGACACCACCATCCACAAACTAGCATCCACAGGCACTCAACACCATCACCCACACAACTTCCACGCACAAAACACCACACACCACTACATATCACCACACTTATCACCACACACACCACCCCACACATCACCTACACCACCCTGTGGCACGGCAAAGACACCCCAGGTTCTCGAGGAGGAGCTCAGGGTCATGGTGGAGGAAATCGTCCGGGTAGAGCCACAGCTATTTGGAGCACAGGTGCAGCACACCTCAATTGCAAGGAAGATGGAGCTATGTCGAAAATTAGTCGACAGGGTTAACGCAGTGGGACAACACCCAAGAAATCTGGACGACATCAGGAAGAGGTGGAACGACCGACGGGGGAAGGTGCGTTCCGTGGTCTCAAGACACCACCAGGCGGTTCAGCGGACTGGCGGCGGACCCCCACCTCCTCCCCCACAACTAACAACATGGGAGGAGCAGGTCTTGGCGATTCTGCATCCTGAGGGCCTCGCAGGAGTTGGTGGAGGAATGGACTCCGGTAAGTAAAACCTTTAACTACTTCATCCCCCACCGTACCTGCATGCTATCACATACCCCCACCCTCGCCCCCTCCCCTATCACTCCAACTCCTCACAAATGTACCAATATCACAAACCACACATCCCAACACCAAGCCCTGCATGCAACACCAACGCATGGACACCCATCACTAAAGCATGCCCACTGCACATACCCATACACACCCCTAAACCATCATCACACAAGCCCCCAAACAGGAATGCAAGCACTGGGGTACACGCTCACCCACCCATTGCACACCATGACACACACAGATGCAATAATCATGATTTTCTACCCCTGCAGGACCACTACCCAACGTCACCAGACAGGAGGGTCCAGACATCTCCACCCCACCCACAGAAGAGGCCTACAGTGATGACAGCAGCTCTGTCCAACTGGATCTAGATGACCAGCCCGGACCATCGTGGGCCTCGGGACAGTCGGTTCCCCTCACACAGGCACAGGCGACCACAGACCTTCCCCCCTCTGGTAACACCAGCACAGCCAATCAGCTGTGTGTCCACCACTATAGGGAACCCAGGAAAACCCACCACCCCAACAACAACAGGGACCTGGGGGCAGTGGTGGTGGGCACACGGTCCAGGGGACGGAGGCCCAAGAACACAGGGGAACTGGGAGGGCTGCTGTGCGACAGGGGGCGGACAGGCCAAGGGAACCCACTCTCCACGAGGCCCTCTCATCCATCATGGGAGCATACTACCACTCCCAGGAGACGATGGCAATGGTCCTGGCCAAGTTTCAGGAGACCCAGCGCATGCCGGAGGAACAGTATTTGGGATTCAGGGAGGAACTCAGAACTCAGAACCATCAGCTCCGCCCTGGGCACCATCGTAGGGGTGCTGAAGGAAATACTCAACACCAGGAGGGACACTGTGGCACTCCAAGGGGCCCCTGACACTAGCATGGACGATGAACTGCCCACCACCTCCGCTGGCGCTAGTGGACAGGAGGCACCGCCACAGGACCACCACACCAGCACCCCACCCCCTGCAGATGGAGAACCACCCCGCAAACGGTCCCTGAGATCCAGGAACAAGACAGAGCACGATGCCAAGACCCCCGCCAAGAAATGAGACCACCCTGATTGTCAACCCACTGTCCCACTTTGTCACCCTGTCCATATTGAAACTTCCCCAGCTCCACTTCCTATGCCAATGGGCAATGCACCTATGAAACAAATAGACTGGACTCTGAAATGGACACTCCTCCGCCATCACCCCTCACCATTTAACTTCCCCCTCTAATATTTTGTTTGTAAATAAACACACCTAAAGCACCAAAAGATCTGGAGTCTGTCTGTGATTTTGAAATAGTGTATTTGCAATTACATTGCCAAAATTTCCAGGAAATAGGAATGTCAACATACCTATGTCACACAGCTCTAGTCCATGAGGAATCTAAGCAGATGACACACGTTGGGACCCACCCCTGTGAAAACCGTAAGGGAAAGTGACAACTCAGTGACCATACACTGGGTGAAATCGACAGACATGATAGAGGTAGAAGTGTAAAAGTACTTGTAGTAGGCAGGAATGTATTCTCACCTGTGTTTCACTGGAGATATTGCTGGATGACTGAGTCCCTGTTGTCAATGTCTTCTTCCTCTGCTTCCTCCTCATCACTGTCCACAGGCTCCACAGCTGCCACAACACCGCCATCTGGACCATCCTTCTGCAGAAAAGACACCTGTCGTCGCAAAGCCAAGTTATGAAGCATACAGCAGGCCACGATGATCTGGCACACCTTCTTTGGTGAGTAGAATAGGGATCCACCTGTCATGTGGAGGCAGCGAAACCTGACCTTCAGGAGGCCGAAGGTCCACTCGATCACCCTCCTAGTACGCCCATGGGCCTCATTGTAGCGTTCCTCTGCCCTTGTCCTGGGATTCCTCACTGGGGTCAGTAGCCATGACAGGTTGGGCTAACCAGAGTCACCTAATAGCCACACACGGTGCCTCTGGAGTTGACCCATCACATAAGGAATGCTGCTATTCCACAGGATGTAGGCGTCATGCACTGAGCCAGGGAACATGGCATTCACATGGGAGATGTACTGGTCTGCCAAACATACCATCTGTACATTCATCGAATGATAACTCTTCCGGTTCCTGTACACCTGTTCACTCCAGTAGGGGGGGACCAAAGCCACATGTGTCCCATCAATGGCACCTACGATGTTGGGGATATGTCCAAGGGCATAGAAGTCACCTTTCACTGTTGGCAAGTCCTCCACCTGAGGGAAAACGATGTAGCTCCGCATGTGTTTCAGCAGGGCAGACAACACTCTGGACAATATGTTGGAAAACATAGGCTGGGACATCCCTGATGCCATGGCCACAGTTGTTTGAAAAGACTCACTTGCAAGGAAATGGAGCACTGATAGCACCTGCACTTGAGGGGGGATTCCTGTGGGATGGCGGATTGCTGACATCAGGTCAGGCTCCAACTGGATTGTGGCACGGTCAAACCTGTAGGTGATTATCAGATTTCTTTCCTCCATTGTCGACAGGTCCACCAGCGGTCTGTACACCGGAGGATTCCGCCATCTCCTCACATGTCCCAGCGGACGGTGCCTATGAAGGACAACAGCGACCAGACAGTCAAACAAGTCAGAGGTATGTACCCACAATCTACACAGAACACGATTCATACACAAAATGTATGTGTGTTGAGAGTAGGCCTAGGTATGTGTGACGCAGTTGGTAATTAGGCCATGTGGGCCCCTGAAATGGCGGCTGCCTGACTCTAAAGTGGGACAATGGGATGTGAGGTAACTTCGCTGGCGTTGTACACTGTCGCAGTAGGCGGTCAAAGACCGCGGCGCAATGCTGCATTGGTTAACATTGGACCCTATGGGTCCCAGGAGCCAATGACAATGTACGTCGGTGGTGATGGTACGCACCGCCGCGGACGTGACCGCCATTTTTTAGCTGTTGAATCACTCGATACCTGATCTTCGACAGGAGAGGACCTACCCTGCAAGTGCTGCTGTGACCTCAGTCTGGAAGAGACAATGGCTTGTGCATCTGAGGAAAGGATCCCTGCCTTCACATCGGAGGAGTTGGAGAAGCTCGTGGACGGGGTCCTCCCCCAGTACACGCTCCTCTACGGTCCTCCAGACCAACAGGTAAGTACACAGGGGGCAAGTTGTATGGGCTATGCCTGTGTGGAGAGGGCTGGTTGTAAGAAGGAGGGGGGCAGAGTTCTGAGTGCTTGAAAGATGGTGGGTGCATGCGCCACATGGCAACGGTAGGGATGGGGGTCACTCACTTTGACGGCGCAGTTAGTAATGACTTCTCTTCTTCCCATGTACATTTCATGTAGGTCAGCACCCACCAGAAGAAGGATATTTGGCGTACCATCGCCAAGAACGTCCGGACCATGGGGGTGTGTCACAGACGGAGCACCCACTGCCGGAAGAGATGGGAGGACATTCGCCGCTGGAGCAAGAAGATGGCGGAGGCTCAGCTGGGGATGGCCTCCCAATGTGGGAGGGGTGCCCATCGAACCATGACCCCCCTGATGTTCAGGATCCTGACGGTGACCTACCCGCAGTTGGATGGGCGCTTGAGGGCATCACAGCAGACACAAGGGGGTGAGTACACTCTCATTCAGCTGACTTTGCGTGCAGCAGGGGTCTGGGTCTGGGTCTGGGTCGGGGAGGAGGGCTGTGGGTTTCCCTAGGCCAGGACGAGTTCCGTAGGCTAGGCCCCTTCATAAGGCATGGCCCTGTGGCCCTCCCACCCCACCTCTGTAGAATGCCAAGTACAGCTATTCATGCACCTATGTCATCCATGTGTGCATATGTCATCCATAGCCTTGTAGGCCATTTCCCAGGAATTGCACTGTAGAGCCCAACAGCGCGATGTAGTTCAGGGGCCTTCTGTGTCTGTCTTGTCCGCCAACTGTAGCGGTAAGCCATGCACTCAACCTGTCTTTCTCCTGTTTCCCCCCCCTTTTTTGCGGTCTCCCTGTTCTTGTGTGCATTAGCATCATCAGACGGAGGAGCAGTGGCACCGGAGCATGAGGGAGATGCGTCCCACATGGCAATGGAGGGCCACACTACGGACTCTGAATACACCAGTGGGATGGAGGGCGAGGGGAGCACCACAACGGTGACAGGTGCTGAAACCAGCGACACGGACTCGTCCTCTGATGGGAGCTCCCTTGTGGTGGCGGCAACATCTGTGCCCCCCGCATCTACAGGTACAGCCGCCACCCCCCCTACCAGCACCGCCCTCCCAGCAGCCCCTCAGTGTGTGCCCCATGCCCGCTCACCCAGGAGGGTGGGCATCACCTTCGCCCCAGGCACCTCAGCCCCTGCCCCTGTCACCTCTGCTGCCCTCAGTGAGGAGGCTATTGACCTCCTCAGGTCACTCACTGTTGGGCAGTCTACCATTTTGAATGCCATCCAGGGTGTAGGAAGGGAATTGCAACACACAAATGCATTCCTGGAGGGCATTTATTCTGGTCAGGCTGCCCTTCATCGAACCGTTCAAACTCTGGCCTCAGCACTGATGACAGCCATTGTCCCTGTGTCTATCCTCCCCACTCCAACTTCCTCCACCCAGACCCAATCCCCTGTACCTCTTCCTATCCCAAGTACACCATCAGACCAGCCTGCACACACCTCACCACACAAGGGAAGCTCAGGCAAACATAAGCACCACACATCCCACAGGCACTCACGCAAGCATCACACACATACAGACACACCAACATCCACTGTCTCCACTGTGTTCCCCTCCTCCTTGTCTCCCTCCTCCCTCCCAGTCTCGTCTACACTCACACCTGCATGCACTACCACTACAGCCCCTACGTCCCGCACCAGCACACCCCGCTCACGTGCAGTCACCACCCCCACTACCATTCACACGTCCCCTGTGTCCTCTCCCAGTGTGTCTGTGACACCCCCTCCCAAGATACACAAATGCAGGCACACACCCACCCAACATATATCCACCTCACGACAGCCTCCAGCGCATGCACCTGCATCCAAAGCCACAAAAGTTACACCTCCTACAACCACCACCTCTTCCTCCACTCCCAAACCCCCGTCCAGCTACCCGTCCCAGTGTCTCCAAACAACTTTTCCTGTCCACTCTTAACCTATTGAACCACCACCCCCCGTCCAACTCACAGGTCCCGTACTAGCACCTCAGCCACAAAATCACCGGGACCAGTGGTGCCTGTTGTCACAGGTATGTGGAGTGCACCGGCCACCAGGCCAGCCAGGGTATCACGGAGCCAGAGCACAGCCAGTCCCCCCCTGTGAAGCACCAGAAGTTGGCCAGTGCCCGGCGGGAGAGGGGGAAGACTCCAGCCACCCAAGCCGCTCACAGGGGTCCCGGGGGGAGTGTGGACTCAGCTGTGACTCCTCCCAAGGTGGGGAAGGGCCACAAGAAACCCGCAAAGTCTGGGAGGAGCAGCACGGCGGAGAAGACCGCCATCATCCCCGCTGGCCAGGAGGACCCCGCCAGCCCCATTCTTGCTGCCCAGGATGCCACCACCAGTCCCATCGTCGCTGCCCAGGAGGACCCTGCCAGCCACAACCTAGCTGCCCAGGAGGGCCCCACCAACCACAACCCAGCTGCCCAGGAGGGCCCCACCCGCCAGCCACAGGCCAGCCACAGCCAAGCTGCCCAGGAGGGCCCCACCAGCCACAGCCCAGCTGCCCAGGAGGGCCCCGCCAGCCACAGCCCAGCTGACCAGTAGGACCCCGCCAGCCACAGCCCAGCTGCCCAGTGAAGGACCGCCAGCCCCAGCCCAGCTGGGCAATGAAGGACCGCCAAGTCAAGCACCGCTGAACAGGGCAAGCACCGCTGAAGAGGGCAAGGATCGCCAAGTCAAGCACCGCTGAACAGGTCAAAGACCGCCAAGTCAAGCACCGCTGAACAGGGCAAGCACCGCTGAACAGGCAAGGACCGCTGAACAGGGCAAGGACCGCCAAGTCAAGCACCGCTGAACAGGGCAAGCACCGCTGAACAGGGCAAGGACCGCCAAGTCAAGCACCGCTGAACAGGGCAAGGACCACCAACTCAATCACCGCTGAACAGGTCAAAGACCGCCAAGTCAAGCACCGCTGAACAGGGCAAGCACCGCCAACTCAAGCACCGCTAGCCCATGAGTGGCAGGGGCAGTCATGCAACAGGGACCATCACGGGGTGAATGATGCACTCTGGGCACCAGTCCCCCTCCAGAACCAGTGGAGACTTGCATCCACTCCGTCTGTCCTGCACAGTATGAAGCACTCTGGGCACCAGTCCCCCTCCAGAACCAGTGGAGACTGTTATCTACTTGAGAGACTGTGGCTTTGCACTCCCCAGGATACAGCAGTGGGCAACCCACCCACTGTAGAGACTTAAGAGACTGTGGCTTTGCACTCCCCAGGATACAGCAGTGGGCAAACCACCCACTGGAGAGGCTTGAGAGACTGTGGCTTTGCACTCCCCAGGATACAGCAGTGGGCAACCCACCCATTGGAGAGACTTGACAGACTGTGGCTTTGCACTCCCCAGGATACATCAATGGGCATGGAGCCCTCTCGTGGATCTGGCGTCGTGCACTCATCCGGCTGAGGTGCCCCTCCTTCCCTTCCCCCTGAGGTGCCTGTTGTATTTCTATCTGATGCCCCTGCAGTGTTCTCTCCGTCATGTTCGGGTATCTTGTGTGGGCCTCGCCCATGTATTTTGGGCCCAGTGGTCCACGGACTATGAATGGTGCAATACCTGGACTACTATTCGTGGTGTATATTTTGTTAATAGTGTATATATGTATATATTTGCTTACTGAATTTTGATATATTACAATGGTTACACTCATTTCCTTTTGTCTTTGCATTCTTCCGGGGGGGTTGGGGGATGTTACTGTAATGTTTGGATATGCATTGGTTTGTGTGTTGTAGTGGGTGAGGGTGGGGTTGGGGGTTGGGGTGTTGCGTGTGTGTGTCCCTGTTTTTTGCCTCCCCCCTTCCCTATGTCGTAGGTGCAGTACTCACTGTGGTCTTCGCCGCCGGTGTTGGTGCTCCTGGTACAGGAGCAGGAAGACTAGCGCAGGAAGAATGTGGAGTTCCGACTCCATGGTGTCGTCGTTCCTCATGGAGTGTGTAGAGGTGAGCGTTTTCCCTTTGAAATGCCTGTTTCCGCCGTGTTTTTATCCACGGTGAATCCGCCCCGGAAAAGGTGGCGGATTGGCTTGTCATAATAGTGTGGGCGGTACATTGTCTCCCGCCTGTCTGTTGGCGGTGACCGCCGCACTGTTTGTTTGTACCGCTGTGGCGGTCGGAGAGTTAAAGTGCCTGTCTTTGTTGGCGGTTTCCGCCACGGTCGTAATTCCAACATTTTTACCGCCAGCCTGTTGGCGGTCTTACCGCTGCTTTAACACTGTCCGCCAGGGTTGTAATGACCCCCATAGTGTGTAGAAATCCCTGACTCATTATTGTGTAGTAATATTATGGATGGCTATTGGTTCTCATTGTTTGATTGGATGATCTCATTACTCCTGTCTGAGTCAAAAGATTGAAGTCTACCTGTGAGGGTAGTAGATGACACTGCCCTATTACGTGCTACCTTAGCCTAATATTAAGAGGTCACAAGCGCACAGTTTTTGGTAGCAGAGGATGGTTTTATATCAATCGGAGAGGTCATCCTGGTTTTGAGAGGTTTGGTTTTGCCAATGCTTGCTTAAATTTCTGATTTTTTGAGATTTCGTTTTGCCAGTGCTTGTTTAGAAAATTTGGTATATTTCCAGTGATTGTGTGAGTTCTAAATAGGGTTTGTGCTTTCAATGCTTTGGCAAATCTCAGGTGAATTGTGATGTATGAGAGAAATAGGGAGTTTGCGTACTCCAACGTAGTTTGAGTAGGGAATTTGCATACTCCAAAGGGTGAGAGTATAGAAGTCATTATACTTCAAGTAACTGTGTCACTTTGTGCTAAAAGAATTGCCCACATGGTTGTTGTAACTGATCCTGCGTGGTCTAAGACTCCGGAGTATTATACAAGTGTATGAGACACTTGGTTGTTGTTGTTTACTTGTCTGCAGTGGGTGTAATCGTATTCCTAGTGTGCTAGTTTCGCAAATACCTGGTTATTCCTGGTATTAGTCAAGAGTGAAATTTGCAGGTCGAATTTTACATACGTATGGGAGAAAGCCACAACCGGAAAAGTAGCTGTTTGAGCAAAAGGTCAAGCCGCAAGGCTTTGTCAGCTGCTGTGTGAGTGAGTGTGACATCACTCGGACCACGCTGAGATTGGTCAGTTGGAGAAAGGAGCCATGAATGGATTGGTGGACAGCCGAGAACCTCTACTGGTTGAGAGTAGCAAGCAAAAAAGGATTTTGGGATTGAAATACTTCCTGTTTTGAATTTGATTTATAGTTTAAGCCCTATTAAAATATAAAAATACAGTTTTTCAAAGCATTAAGGAGTGAAATAAGAGGAGATGCTTTCATTTCAGTTAGAATAGGAGAAATTTCCCCCCCCAGGAAGGTACGCCCGCATACAGAGTAATTGAACAGAAAGGTCCATCAGCATGTATTTGGTTAAAACAATGGTGCAAAATAACTGAGAAATAAGGGAGCTTACCTTTCCCTCTTCAAGGAAGTTTTAATATGAGAATTTTAGAGACTCTGAAAAGGGTACTCAATGAATTACAGACCCCTCTGAGACCAGCACAATTTGAAGCCTTAGCTATTTGGGAGTTACAAGAGAAATTTAAATTTTCGAGATGAATAAGGAAAGCTGAGAAAACATTGCTAGAAGCCAAATGGGATAATGAGCAGAAGTTTTGGATAACAGAAACCTTACAATGTATTGGAATGTCTCCTGCAGTTTCACAAGAGAAACAAGACAGTGCTAGACCAAAGACAAAGAAAAAGAATTCTGAGGTAACTGAGTTGAGCTCCGATGAAGCTAGAAAATCACTTACTTATGATAGTGACTCAGATGATGATGAATTCATAACACAATTATTGAGAAATCGTCTCCATATGCAGCAGAAGGGGTAAATCAGGGTGCTAGTGCTAGTTCAAGTGCACCTCCAGGTGTAATAGCTCACAGCCAAGTTCAGGTCACAACTAATATTCCTACTATTACAGTAACTCAGATTCCTGTTATTCAAACTGTAGCTCACCCTGTAATATATTCTACGGTTCCTGTTGTTAGTTCTGCACCAAGTATTACAGTACTAGTGGCACCACAGATTCTCCTGAAAACAGTGATGGTTCTGGTAGAGTCTACACCTAGTTCAATGACTCCTGTGCAAGTTGTTAGTCAAGCTCAGATAATGCCAAGGTATACTCCAGTGACAATATTGCAATGGTGTTCCTCAGTGTATATACAGTTCAGAGTTCTGGAATGATTTACTTGAGAAATCAGAATA
The DNA here is from genome assembly GCF_031143425.1 of Pleurodeles waltl. Classification (NCBI taxonomy): domain Eukaryota; kingdom Metazoa; phylum Chordata; class Amphibia; order Caudata; family Salamandridae; genus Pleurodeles; species Pleurodeles waltl. The sequence goes on from NC_090440.1 coordinate 1,556,307,413, forward strand.
CTTCATCAAGACCAGAAGCATTAACAGTTCCTGTCACAATTGGTCCAGTTGTTCAATTGTATGCTCATGGGAACAATGAGAGCAATATGTAGAATCCTAATTTTGTTAATGCTGCAAATGTTTACACATTTTAATTAAAATGCAGAAATGGAGAAATTCAATGCTACTGCTGGAGTTATGTCTGAAATAAATCAGACTTTTGACAAAACAGGTCCGCTAATAGACGTGACTTGTCCTGAGATTTGACAAACGTTAGTGACTCCAAATTCAGTTCCAGTGTCACCTGAAAGAGTGATGGGTCCACCATGTAATACTCCACAATGGTTTGACAACTCAGCAATTAACGGAGAGGCTGGAGAAAGTGAGTAGAGTATCAGCAATAAAAACAGTTGCTGAAGGAGGAGGGACATTGAATCTGGCAAGATTAAAATCAAAATTAATTAAATGATTGAGTGTACACTTGAATTAATGGAATTGACTCATATAATGAAGATGAGTTATGTTCAATGTGTAAAGATGTCACAAATAGAGCAGGATTGACATATTAGAAATGATCAGAGCTTGCAGAAGTATATGAGGTGGATATTGAGAAATCCAAACCGTTAAAGAGGAGTTACAGATTAGAATTTGATTGCAAACATGAGATCACCTGGAATGAAAATTCATATTAGAGAATTAATCCAAAGTATTCGAACATTGGGAGCATTAGATAAATAGGAAGACAGATGGGTAAACAAAAGAAAGCAGAAGAAAAGATTTGGAACTCTACTGACACACAGCAGACTGATAGTCCAGTAAAGATATTACCAATGAGAGAAATTCCTGGAGGGAATTATGTTTGTGTCCCATGGAGCAGGAGTGATATTTTGTTATTCACAAATGATTACTCTAGATTAAGAGAGAAACCAGTGAAATGGTATCAACAGAGAGACAGGTGTGTAAAACGTGTAAAATATTTGTGGAAGGATTTAAATACTCTTTTAGAAATAGTGGCCCCAGCTGATTTATGGATGAAAAGCAAAAGGAGTGTTGACTAGCCAACAAGAGAGCCTCCCCAAGATTCAGTTACAGGTGCACCATCTCCTGAAGTAATGAAAAACTATTACAAAGTGATTGAATTTTTGAAAACAATAATTTCTCCCAAAGATATTGATTGGCAGAGAACTGATAGGACAGCTCAGTAATCAAAGGAGTCAATACATGCATATTATGAAAGGTTATTGCAGGCATTCAAGCATTTCAGTGGTACAGAGACAACTGAGCCCAAAGACATGAATCTTTCCATGTTCAGGTTTGTGCAGGGGCTGAAACCTGAAATTGGTAACAATTTGGACCTGCCAAGTGATCTACAAGATACAGTTATTTTAAAAGTGTGGGCTATTTCTGGAAAAGATATTGGTTTAATTAAAGGAGTGGAACTAGTCAAAGTCACAGTTAAATCTTTCCCAGAAACACCCGAAGATCACATGGCAGGAGATGTAATTGAAGGAGTCACTCCTGTAATTGCAGATTTTATTGAGCCAGGGGTCTTGAAAGAAGTGCTGAGCAGCCCATGTAATTCATCTCTTATGGGTTTGTGAAAATCTAGTGGGAAATTCCACATAGTTCAGGATTTGCGAAAAAATGTATGAAATAGTGGTCAAATATTGTCCAGTGGTACCTGATGGAGCAGTGATTTTGTTCAAAATTCCATGTGACGCAGAATGGTTCACAATAGTGTACTTGTCACAAGCATTTTTCTCAGTGCCTCTACATGAGGCGAGCCAGTTTCTTTCTTGTTTTTAATTCTGCCAATGTGTGTAGCCCTGCTGTAGGTTCCACAAGGTTTTTCAGAATCCCAGTCAATCTTTAATCAAGTGTTGAAAAAGAATTTGGAGTCATCAGAAATGCCTTTCCAATCTACATTGGTTCAGTACATTGATGACTTAATGGTTGCTTCAAAGACATGAGACACGTGCAAGCAAGATACTATTGCTTTATTGAACCATTTGGGTCAAAATTGGCATAATAGGGCAGATTTATGAAAAGTGGCGCTGCACCTAGTGCAGCACCACTTTTCTTGCGCCCCTTAGCATCCCCCTAACGCAACCATGTGTGCGCCATATTTAAAATACGGTGCACCATGGCGGTAGTCAGGGGATCTAGCGTCATAATTTTTTACATTAGTCCGGCACTTTGCAGGATTCGCGTAAAAAAATTATGACGCTAATCCTGCAAAGCACCCGGAGGCCTAATGAACACAATGGAAGACTCTTTTCAAAGCTTGGTCTTCGCAGGTTTTAAAAAATGCAGATAAAAATGATGCAAAGTAATCTCATAGATTTCTTTGCGCCATTTTTATATCCCACTAGCACCAGAACCCCCCTGCCTACATTATGCCTGGTGCCGGCGTAATGTGGCGCAAGCGGTTACAAAGTGGCACAATGCAAGCATTGCACCACTTTGTAAATATTGTGCAGCGTTTTTGGCCTTCCAATGCCACATTAGCGTAAAAAAATGATGCTAATGTGGCACTGGATGGTGCTAGGCACACAGAAATCTGGGCCAAATTGTCTCCAGCAAAACTACAGTATTGTCAAAAACAGGTGAAGTACTTGGGACATCAAGTAGAGAAAGGTGCAAGGAAAGTGTCCAGAGAAAGGATTACATCTGTATTGCAAATGAATCCTCCTGTTACTCAAAGAGATGTCAGGATGTTTTTGGGAATGGTGAGTTATTGCCACCAATGGATTCCCAATTTTTCTGTTATTTCCAAGCCTTTGCAAAGATTGACCCACAAAACATTACTGATCCAGTACCCCTTGATGACGCTTGTGTGAAAGCTTTTACTGAGTTGGGAGAGAGTCTGTGCAGAGCACCAGCTCTGGGAATGCCGGAGTGCACAAAACATTTTCACTGTTTTGACATGAACGTGATTGTTGTGCTATTTCAGTCCTAACACAGGTACATGGTGGCGTAAATTGTCCTGAAGCATATTTTTCAGCTACATTGGATCTGGTTGCTGCCGCTTTACCAGGCTGCCTGAAGCAGGTTGCAGCAGTTGGTACAAGCCTTGCCCAGAATGAGAGCATTGTGATGGGACAAATGCTGGATTGACAAGATACTAGTTTTTAATTTATAGTTCCTCGAATGTTACCCTCAAAAGATGTGGGGTACTAAATACTGCTACCTTGTTGTAAAGACACTGTTGCATCAGAAAATTTAAATTAAGTGGATATGACTACTTGGATGTTACTTGAACTGTGCACCAAACCCAGACCTGATATTCAGGATACTCTGTTAGAGAAAAATGATCAAATCATTTTTGTTGATGGTTCCTGTTTAAGATACAATATGGGAGCATTGCGATCTGGTTATGCTGTGTGCACCATTTCTGGTGTACTGGAAGCTTCATGGCTTCAAGGAGTATTGTCTGCACAAGTGGCTGAATTGGTTGCTCTTACTAGAGCATGCTGTATTTCAACACAGCTCAAAATTAAATTTTTTATAAACAGCCAGTATGGATTTGGTGATTCAAACATTTAAGCAATCCTGGTTCAATCAAAAGTTTAGACAGGTTGTAGAAGCAATTTGTCACAGATGCATAACATGCCAGCAAATGAACGTGGGAAAAATAACTGTAGTCAATTTGAGCCACAATCAAAGATCCGGTGGTCAACACAACAGAATGCAGATGGATTTCATTGATATGCCTCTGTATGGTGGTTTGAGATGCGTGTTGGTGATTGTATATTTAGTCAGTGGGTTGAAGCCTACCCTACACATAGAAATATTAGGCTCACAATAGCATGGCTGTTACTTAGAGAGTTGATCCTACGATTCAATTTTCCCACCTCTTTAGAATCAGCTAGAGTAAGTCACTTCAATAGAGAGGTGATAAAATGCTATGTTCAGCCTCAAACATTGAGTAAAAGCTGCACTGTAGTTACTGTCCTGAAGCTTCTGGATTAGTGGAGCAAATGAATGGCACTCTGAAAGCTCAACTAGCAAAAATATGGGCATCAACAAATCTGAAATGGCCTGATGCCTTACCCTTGGTTCAGATGAGCATGCGAAGTACACCTGACAGAAGGACTGGTCTCTTATCTCGTGAAATACTGATGGGCAGTGCCATGAGATTGCCAGCTGTTCCTGCAAATGCTCTTGTAAGCATAACAGAGGTCTTGATGCTGAATTACTGCAAAGGTCTAGCTGATGTGGTTCGCTCCTTGTCTCAAAAGGTGAAAGCTACAGCCATGCCACAATCCCAAGACCTGTGTTACAGTCTTCGGGATTGTGATTGAGTGGCAATCAAGAAGCACGTGCTGAAGACTTGCTTGGAACCTAGGTGGAGGGATCCTTTCCAAATAATTCTAGTGACGACGACTGCTGTGAAGTGTGCTAGAATTCCAAACTGGATCCATGCTGGCCACACTTGTAAAGTGCCATATCCTTTAAATGATGAAGAACCAGTGTTCCTGAGAGCACCAGCAAAAACTGTATAGTCTCAAGAAGAACAAGTGACAAAGAAACAACAAGTGACTCCAAAAGATACAGATTCAGGGATTGCTCTGACAGATGAACTCAAGGATAAGCCTTATGCTCCTGGATCAGCAGAAACAGAAGTGGATGTAGCAGGAGAGTCAAGTCTGAGCTGGAGGACTCTCCCAGAAGAAGACGAGTGGGAAAAAGAAATAAAGCAAATCTTGTTTCCTGAAGTAGCCGAAAGTGGAATTGAGTTGAATCAAAGTTATGAAGATTTGACCCCTCCTGATGTGGCTAGTGGTGCATGTGAAACTAGTCAAAGTCAAAAAAAAGCTTGGCAACTTCCTGCTGAACCAAGAAGAATCGTAAGTCCAGTTGTGCCGTCACTGTCTTGAAAAAATATGAAAGGAGATCAATGGCCTTCTCTTCATGCATCTGAAAAAGTTCCTGATGTGTTGTCAAGCATAAATGATGGAACAGGAACAACAGAAAGAACACAGCTGATTGAAGAAGAAATAAGTGCAATTCGAAAATCAAAAAGAAAGTAAATTTCAAATCGAAGATACTCAGCTCCAGAATGGACATATCTTGCAGCTGATGAGTGCAATCATTTGTTTATGTCCTTGTAGGAGGCTGGCCTGGTTTGTAGGGGGCACCTATGGTACTTACAACTTATACCAGGTCCAGTTATCTCTTATTAGTGAAATGTAGGAAGTGTGTAGAAGCCAGGCTCTCTAGGGGCAGCTGTAGCTGAGCAGCCAAGGCTTATCTAGGAGACATGCAAAGCTCATGCAATACCACTATAGTCACACAGTACTCATACGCATGAAAGGAAATACTCAGTGTTACAAAAATACTTTATTTTGGTAACACAAATGCCAAAAATACCATAGAGACTATGCTCCCTTGGGAGGTAAGGCATACACAAATTATATACACTAGTATGAAGAAATGTGCATAAAATCAGTTAGAGAACAGTGCAATTAATGAAAATCACAATAGTTAGAAATGGGTCTAGGGGGAACACAAATCATATACAAAGAAAGTGGAATGCGAATGTCCGTTTCCACCTAGGCAAGTGAAGTGTGTAGAGGAGTGCTGGGAATACTAGAAAACACCAAAGTTACGTACTAGAACCACCCCAGAGCCCAGGAAAGTAGGAGTAAAGTGCGGGAACTTTCCCAGAACACACAGAAACATGAGAAAGAAGATTATGCAAGAACCAGAAGAGACTGCAAGACACCAACAGTGGATTCCTGGACCTGAAGACCTGTAGAATAAGGGGACCAAGTCCAAGAAGCACAGAAGAGTCCAGGAAGAACAGGAGCCCCTGCTAACCCGGATGAAGGTGCAAAAGAAGAACCACCGGTGAAGAACAACAGTCAGTGACTCGAAATGAGAACGGAGCACACTTTGAAGAGTTGAATTAAATTAGATTTCTAGTTATATCCATGGAATCTTACATTCTACTAGAAAGTTTTGTAAATGGACATAGTATAGTAAAACTTTTTTATATATATAGCATTGGTGTATGACGGTTCCAAGACTGTACTGTTACAATTATACTTTTAATACAAAGAATACCAATATATCATACATATATACAAAAAGAAAATTGTAAAAATGAAACATATATGTCAGGACAATCTCAAATAACAAACATAAATACCACACATTTGACACAAATCCTCTAATCCTATCAAAAACAAATATTCTTCAGCAACTACAGCGTCAATGCACCATGCTCCAGTTAGTCCATAGAACAAATATGCAATGTCCAATTCGTTGTCTTGTAGCAGTGGAAGTTCTTATCATCCGATATAGAAGATTAGTTTGCAGATTACTGATCAGATTCAGCCGACACGTGTTTCGTCCCGTAAGGGACTTTATCAAGGCTGACAAGACAAATCATATCAATCCTTAATGTAACTTATTTTCCCATTAATACTTCAACCAATATCCATCATAACCTTATAAGTGGATTGAAAAATCTATCTTAGTGAAAAACACCACATGCGTGTCAAATCATAAGGACTGCAAAAGGTGCAGATAGAAAAACCACTACACCAAAGCACCACCATCATCCCATCAAATATATATGTACTAAGAACAATTGGAAAACAGTCTACTACGTCTAGCCCAGTGGCATCTCTACTGTTAAAATCACAGAGGGATGATATTATTTTTTATTTCTTTATTTTTGATTATTTATTATTTGGGTGACCAAAGAGAAGGCAAATATTCATGCTATGATCATGCAAGTTGATGTTAGTTGTTAAAACAGATAAAGTCAAAGTTAATGTGAAGCGTCCCCATAAAGCCACAAAGAAGGAGATAATCATTACAGTCTTGGAACCGTCATACACCAATGCTATATATATAATTCTTTTTTTTACTATACTATGTCCATTTACAAAACTTTCTAGTAGAATGTAAGATTCCATGGATATAACTAGAAATCTAATTTAATTCAACTCTTCAAAGTGTGCTCCGTTCTCATTTCGAGTCATAGTTTGTTGGTACAAGTTTACTTGCCCCACAATACATGTTTGACAACAGGCATGCTTAAAATGTATTGAGCACCATTACTATACTCTATACTAATAGGAATGTAAGGTCGTTAAGTAGGGTTTTCTGTTGTACAATTATTTTGTGTGAGAAAATAAAGAACAACAGTCAGTATTGCACCCAAGAAGAAGGATGTGGGTTCCTGGTAGGTGCAGATGATGTCCCACGCTGGATGGAGGACTGCAGTCTGGTTTGCGTCGCTGGAGTCCACCAACAAGCCTTGGTATATGCAAAGGACGTGGTTAGCAGAAAATGATGCTGCTCAGGACCAGGAGGGACCTGGTGGACTCTACCCAAGAGCGGGAGTCAGAGGGGGCTCTCAGCAGCTCAGAGAGCCCACAGAAAACCAAGCAGCATGCACAGGAGTCCCACAGCAAGGGGACAAAGGAGGTGCAAAATGAGGCCCATGCAGCACTATGCCAAAGGCTCGCAAATCGCCGGAAAACGACTCATGAAGATTTGCATCACAGGATTGAGTGCTGAGGGCCAGAGCTGCACGGTACATGAAAAACTTAGTGGTAGGATCTTGGCAACTTCAAAACATGCGGTGCACAGTGGTACTGTCTTGTGTGGGAGGCTAGCTCTTGCCTCCACCAAACTTGGACAGTAGGACGTCAGGACAACTTTAGTCCACCACCCATGATGCAGGATGCATGCAACTTATCAGAAGAGAGGACCCACGCAACTGGTCGTCGATGCAGTGAGGTTCCTGCTGAAGGAGGGGAGTGGCTCCTTCACTCCAAGGGGGATTCCTTCACTCTTCTGGTGCAGGCTTTCCTCTAAGGATGCACGACTCAGGAAACAGTTGCAGTTGCTGGCAGGAGCTGAAGATACATTGTTGCAGAAGTCGTCTTTGCTTCTTTGTTGCAGTTTATAGAGTTCCTGGAGAGTCCAGATGCATTTTTTTCAGTAAGACTGTGAAGTAGAGGATGCAGAGGATTCCTGCTGGTGTGTTGCAATTCGAATCTGAAGAACCACCCTAAGGAGAGACCCTAAATAACCCTGAAAGAGGGATTGTCAGCTAAACAGGTAAGCACCTATCAACAGAGGGCTCTCACATCACCTTTTGGCACTGGCCACTCAGATTCTCCCAGAGTTCCCTGACAACTTTGAATCCAAGTTGGTAAAACCCATAGACCCTCTGGAGGAGCTCTGAACACCACCCCTGGGGTGGTAATGGACAGGGGAGTGGTCACTTCCCTTTCCTTTGTCCAGTTTTGTGCCAGAGCAGGGACTGAGGGTCCCTGAACCAGTGGAGACTGGATTATGCAAGGAGGTCACCAAATGTTCAAAGCATTTCCAGTGGCTTGGGGAGGTTGCCCCTCCCACGCCTGTAACACCTATTTCCAAAGGGAGTAGGTGTAACACCCATCTACCAAAGGAAATTGTTTGTTCTGCCTTCCTGGGCATGAGCTTTTCAAGCAACTTGAGGACAGAAACCAGTCTGAGAGGTGGAAGCAGTTGGGGCTTCCTGGAAAACCTCAGAAGGCTGGAATGGCAACACTGGGGGTCCTCTAAGGAACACCCAGAGTGCATGGAATCATACAACCAATGCTTGCAAAAGCCTTGTTGTATGATTCCAACATGTTTGATACCAAATATGACTATGTTCAGAGTTATCATTATGTAGCTGGACAATGGTAGTGACCTATGCCCAGTACATGTGTAAAATGGCATCCCCACACTCACGAAGTCTGGGAAAACGGTCCTGGAGGTCGTGGTGGTACCTCTACTTGATCTGGGGTGCCCTCACACACAGGTACTCTGCACCCTGCCCTCAGGGATGGAGGGCCTGCTATTGAGGTGACTTATAAGTGACCTGGTGCAGGGTAAATGGCAGTGAAAGGGTGCATGCACCTTTTCACGCAGGCTGCTATGGCAGTCCTGCAGAACCCTTTGCATGGGCTCCCTATGGGTGGCAAATGAAATGCTGCAGCCTATAGGGATCCCTTGGAACACCAATGCCCTGGGTACCTAGGCACCATATACTAGGGACTTATAAGGGGCACCAGTATGCCAATTGTGGGTGAAATACTGGGTTACCAGTATGCAACAACCACATTTAGACGAGAGAGAGCCTAATCACTGGGGTCCTGGATAGCAGGATCCGAGTGAACACAATCATGCACTCTTACATCAGGCAGAAAATGTGGGTAACCATGGCAAAAAGAGGGTACTTTCCTACATCCCCTCCCCAAACGAGGGATAATAAGGCTAACCTTGCCCAGGTGAGTCTTCATTGTGTAAGTGGAAATATCTGGAGAGTCCATCTGCAGTGGTTATTCCCAGGTCTATGTTCCACCATAAACTCCATCCCCTATGGGGAAATGGACTACCTCAATTTGGGGTTTTCTCCTTTCATTTGCTTTAGCCTTAAGAGTGGTTTGTGGTCGGTCTGAGCAATGAAGTGAGTACCAAAGAGGTATGGTCTCAAATTCTTTAAGGCCCAGACAACAGCAAAGGCCTCCCTCTCTATAGTGGACCAACGCTTTTCTCTAGGGGTCAACCTTCTGCTGATAAAAGCTACTGGTTGATCCTGGCCCCCCGTATTGAGTTGTGATAAAACTGCCCCAACCTCTACCTCTGAAGCATCAGTCTGAATTTGTGACGCCGCTGCCTACCAAGGCGTCCCTTTTTCGGACCGCGGTCAGGCCGGTAGACCGCATTTCGAGACGCCGGATACACCGGAGCCCATTTTTTTGTGCTTGCTTGGTGTGGTTTTTTTGCGGTGCCACCCAGGAGGCACATTTTGTGCTTCGGGTGGCTCCGCAGCCTCTGGTAGCCTCCCCGACTTTCCCTTCCTAATTGCCATCTGGGGTCCTTTCTCTTTTTTTCTTCTTTTTTCTCCTTTTTCTTCTTTTTCTTCTGTCTTCATGTCTTCTTTCTTCTTGGTCTTCCATATTGTCTTCTTCCTTGATGTTTGTCTTCCCATCATGCCTTTTTCCTTTTCTACTTGGTCTTTTTTCTCATTCATTTCTATGTGGTCTTTCCCAATCCAAGATGGTCTTGTACATTCTTCCTCTTTTGTTACTTCCTGTTTCATGGTACATAAGCACTGCAGTTACCTCCTTCCTTGCGTTGCAAACACTTCTGTTTTGGTGGTGATCCTCGCTCCTGCTTCTTCCGTGCAGAATTGACTTCTATTTTTTGCCTTTTTTCATTGTTTTTTCCCTCTTTTTCAGGAGTTCCTGTGATAGAGGTTTTTTTTCCCCATTACTTTGGTTTTTCCTCTGGGACTCCTTCTGGAGGGTACGGTCTGCCTTGGCATTTTTTCCAGTTGGCAGCACCGTGGTTACTAGAAGGGGTCGCTCTTATCTTGGCCAGTCCAGAACGAGTAAGAAACCAGGCGTCCCTCAAAGTACTGCATCCTATGGCGGTAAGAGTTGTGCAGACCGTGACAGAACTATGAACTTTTTGGAGTAGCTTGAGTTTTTTAAGACAGGTGCAGTGCACATGGCCTGCTTTAGCTCCTCATAAGTTTTCTGACAGCAGCTGCCCATAATACATTTTTAGACATCTTCTTTGAGGTGAGGTCATTAAGAGGGGCAACAATGGAGTCATAGTTCTTAGTGAACCTCCTGTAATACCCAGTGAGACCGAGAAAGGCTCTGGCCTGGGTCTGTGTTGAAGGGGGAGCCCAGTCTAAAATAGTCTGGATCTTCCCCTGTAGTGGTTCAATCTGTTCTCCACCTACCATGTGTCCCAGATAAACCACCTTCCCCTGCCCTAGCTGGCATTTTGAAGCCTTGATAGTAAGGCCTACCTTTTGCAGAGCCTCCAAACCTTTCCAGAGGTGGACCAGGTGGTCGTCCCAGGTGGAGCGAAAGACAGCGATATCATTGAGATATGCTGCACTAAAAGCTTCCAGACCTTGGAGGACTGTATTCATCAACCTCTGAAAAGTGGCAGGTGCATTCTTCAAACCAAAGGGTATAACTGTAAACTGATAATGCCATCCAATGGCTGAGAAAGCTGTTTTGGGTTCAACATCTTCTGATAATTTAATCTGCCAATACCCTGCAGTCAAATCAAATGTTCTTAGATACTTGGCAAATGCCAGTGTATCTATTAGCTCATATGTCCTGGGTATAGGGTGAGCATCAGTCTTGGTGACTGTTTTGAGCCCTCTGTAATCTACACAGGACCTCATCTCCCCTTTCCCATTTTGAGAGTGGGGTTTGGGTACCAGCACCACTGGGCTAGCCCAGGGGCTGTCAGAGTGCTCAATCACTCCTAGGGCAAGCATTTTCTGAACTTCAGCTTTAATGCAATCTCTAACATGGTCAGGTTGCCTATAAATCTTACTTTTAACAGGCAAACGGTCCCATGTATCAATGGTGTGTTCACACCATGTAGTCTGACCAGGTGTCAGACAAAACAGTTCAGAAAACTGGCCTAAGAGGTTAGTGCAGTCCTCCTTCTGAGACTCAGTAAGGCAGTTTGCTAGATTTACTCCATCCACTGAGCCATCAGCTGCAGTGTTGGAGAAGTGATCAGGGAGAGGGTCACTCTGTTCTTCCTTTCCCTCATCAATGGCCATGAGCAGGGTTAAGTCAGCCCTGTCATAATAGGGCTTTAGGTTGTTCACATGAAGTACTCTAAGAGGACTTCTAGGAGTTTCAAGGTCAACTAAATAAGTGACCTCACCCTTCTTTTCCACTATGATGTGGGGTCCACTCCATTTATCTTGGAGTGCTCTGGGCACCACAGGCTCCAGGACCCACACTTTCTGCCCTGGTTGGTACACTGTCAGGACAGCCTTCTGGTCATGCCAATGCTTCTGCAATTCCTGGCTTGCCTGATGGTTCTTAGTGGCCTTTCTCATATACTCATCCATTCTATATCTTAGACCAAGCACATAATCCACTGTTTCTTGTTTAGGGGGCTTCAAGGGTTGCTCCCACCCCTCTTTCACAAGAGTTAATGGACCCCTAACAGGGTGACCAAAGAGGAGTTCAAAGGGGCTGTAGCCCACTCTTTTTGGGGAACCTCCTTGTAGGCGAAAAGGAAGCATGGTAACAGGACATGTCATCTCCTTCTGGGTTTTTCAGAGAGTCCCTTAATCATGCCTTTGAGTGTTTTATTAAAACGCTCAACCAATACATTTGTCTGGGAATGGTAAGGTGTGGTGAATTTATAAGTTACACCACACTCTTTCCACATTGCTTTTAGGTATGCAGACATGAAGTTACTACCTCTGTCTGACACCACCTCTTTTGGGAAAACCCACCCTGGAAAAGATTCCCAGGAGGGCTTTGACCATTGAAGGTGCTGTAGTGGTCCTAAGAGGTATGGCTTCTGGGTATCTAGTGGCATGGTCCACCACCACCAGAATTAATCTGTTTCCAGAAGCTGTGGGGGGTCAAGGGGGCCAACAATGTCAACCCCTAATCTTTCAAATGGCACCCCAACCACTGGCAGTGGGATTAAGGGGGCCTTTGGAGTTCCACCTGTCTTGCCACTGGCTTGACAAGTGACACAGGAGTGACAAAACTCCTTGGTATCTTCAGACATGTGAGGGCATTAAAAGTGAGGTCTTACTTTGACCCAGATGTCTATCCAAGGGAATATCATGAGCTGAGGTCAACAAAAATTCTTTGTGCTGTAAGGGAATGTCCAGTCTCCTGGTGGCACCAGGTTTTGGATCCCTTGCCTCAGAGTACAAGAGATTGTTTTCCAGGTACACCCTATGGGTGCCACTGATATCCCCTGCATCTTCCTTGACAGCTAGCTATCTTAAACCCTCAAGCGTGGGGCAGGTGTGCTGTGCTACACTTAACTCCTCCCTGGCAGGCCCCCCAGCACCTAAAAGTTCTGCTGTGTCAACTTGAAGCTCCTCAGGTATAGGTTCTGTCCAGAAAATCGACTCCTCCGCCTCAGAGTAGGAATCATCAGTGGAGGGAGAATAGTAGATAACTTTTTACCCTTTCTACCTCTACTTTTGGGAAGCTCTTGGTCCATTCTTTCAGGATCCAAATTTCCCTGTCCTCTTTGCTTCTTGGCCTGAGCTCTTGTCAAAGCAAAGATATGCCCAGGAATGCCCAGCATGACTGCATGGGCCTCCAACTCCACTTCAGCCCAAGCTGTAGTGTCCAAGTCGTTCCCTAGCAGACACTCTATAGGTAGGTCTGTGGATACCACAACCTTTTTAGAACCAATAATCCCCCTCTAGTTGAGATCAACAACAGCCATGGGGTGGCTTACAGTGTTGTTATGGGTGTCAGTCACTTGGTACTGATGACCAAGTAGGTGTTGCTCAGGGGCCACCAATTTTTCAGTCACCATTGTGACACTGGAACCTGTGTCCATGTAGGCCTCAACCTGAACACCATTTATTAGGGGTTGTTGCTTGTACTTATCCATATTAAGGGGACAACCAACAAGGGTGGCAAGGTCAATGCCACCATCAGAGATTAAAACATCCTCAGTTGTTTCCCTAACTAAACCAACCCCCACTACATTTCCCAGAATGAGCCTACAATAACCTTGGACTGACCAGTTGTAGTGTTATTTTTCCCACCACCACTGCTATTGCTAGGGACACTAGTTAAAGCAGTGGGGGTTGTGGTGGTGGGAGGCTTGATGCTTTGTTTAGGGCAAGTATTATCGCCTGCCCTTTGGCGTTTATTCCTACAGATATAGCAAAAAAGGCTTTTTATTCTGTTAGTAGTGTGAAAAGGATTTAGGCCCACCCCCAGAAGTGTTTTGTTGGCCTGGTGAAGACTCTGTTTTTATCTTTGTCCCCACCCTTGTCATGAGACTAACCATCCTTCTTCTTGTCACCCTCTATATGAGCTTTTCTGCACACTCTTGTTCTGACCTATTTGTCTGCCTTCCTTCCCAATTCTTGGGGAGAGGTCAGATCTGAGTCTACCAAGTACTGGTGCAACAAGTCAGACACACAGTTAGTCAAAATATGCTCTCTCAAAAGAAGATTATATAAGCCCTCATAGTCCGACACTTTGCTGCCATGTAACCAGCCTTCTAAAGCTTTGACATAACAGTCCACAAAGTCAACCCAATCCTGTGAGGTCTCTTTTCTGGTCTCCTTGAACTTGATTCTATATTGTTCAGTGGTGAGACCAAAACCATCTAAGAGAACAGTTTTAAGAACACTGTAGTTGTCTGAGTCTTCTTCTCTGACAGTGAGAAGTCTATCCCTCCCCTTGTCAGAGAAGGACAACCAACATATAGCAGCTCACTGCCTTTGAGGGTCCCTCTGAATTTTACAGGCCCTCTCAAGTGCTGCAAACCACTTGCAGATGTCATCCCCCACCTTGTATCGGGGAACAATTTTGTGAAGGTTACCTGAAATCAATGGAGTCCTCCCTGACTCTATCATCCCTGAAACTGCTGCTGCTGCCACCATGGGGAACTAACCCCAACACCTGCCTTTCCCTTTCCACTGCCAAGGCCTCCCTATCTAGGGCTATCTGCTGCTGCAGCAACCTCAGCCTGGCCTCCTTCAGTCTCAGTTTCTTGAGCTCCCTATCTATGGAGTCATCTCCTGGTGTTGTGCAATTGGATCCCTTAGACACTGAGGTGATATGGGAATGGGCAGAGGTGGATCTTTCCCTAGCTTTTGTGACCCTAGTGACCTGACCTCTGGTTATAAAGGGAATCCTACCTTTGTGACTTCCCCTCCCACTACCAGCTACACTAGTGGGTCTGCTAGGTACAAGATCTTTGGAAGAGCCCTCCCCTAAACCTGAAAGATGATTCTCTGATTTTATGGGGTCAGAATCTACCTCCTCCATCCTCCCTCTGGCTACCAGCATGCTCCTAGTCATCCTGGAGAAAGAGGCTGAAACGGAAATTCTTGTTGGGGGTTCTTCTCCACATCTAGTTACCTGTCTGTACAAAGCCCCTTCAATTCCTTGAAGGTCATGGCCTCATAGGGAGTACGCATGACCTCAGAGCTAGGCCCAGCAGTAGACACGATGTGTGTGTTAGTGAAGTGTAGGGAGAGCCTAACCTACCTAACCTCTAGTGTCTAAGAAAGGAAGGTTAGAGACTAGACCCTTATACTAGGTATATTTGCATAGCTCTAGTTATAGAGTAGTCTTTCCTGTGGAAAGTACCAGGTGACAGAGTGATAAGGCAATTCCAAGTACTTCTTACAACGCTGCCACCAATGTAGGAGGCTGGCCTAGTTTGTAGTGGGTACCTATGGTACTTACACCTAATACCAGGTCCAGTTATCGCTTAATAGTGAAATGTAGGCAGTGTATAGAAGCCAGGCTCTCTAGAAGTAGCTGTAGCTGAGCAGCCAAGACTTACCTAGGAGACATTCAAAGCTCATGCAATACCACTGTAGTCACACAGTACTCACACACATGAAGGAAAATACTCAGGCCCGTATTTATACTTTTTTTAGCGCCGCATTTGCGCCGTTTTTTGACGCAAAACGGCGCAAACCTACAAAATACAATGGTATTTTGCAAGTTTGCGCCGTTTTTGCGTCAAAAAACGACGCAAATGCGGCTCAAAAAAAGTATAAATACGGGCCTCAGTGTCACAAAAATAAAGGTATTTTATTTTGGTGACACAAATGCCAAAATACCATAGAGACTATACTCTCTTAGGAGGTAAGTAATACACAAGTTATATACACTAGTATGCAGAAATGTGCATAAAAAAACAGTTAGAAAACAGTACAATTAGTGAAAATCACAACAGTGGGAAATGGGCCTGGGGGAACACAAACCATATACAAAGAAAGTAGAATGCGAATGTCGAATTCCCACCTAGGCAGGTGTAGTGTGTGGAGGGTCACTGGAAGTACTAGAAAACACCAAAGGTAATTACTAGAACCCACCCCAGAGCCCAGGAAAGTTGGAGTAAAGTACAGGAACTTTCCCAGAACACACAGAAACGCGAGAAAGAAGATTATGCAAGAACCAGAAGAGACTGCAAGACACCAACAGTGGATTCCTGGACCTGAAGACCTGTGGAAGAAGGGGACCAAGTCCAAGAAGCACAGAAGAGTCTAGAGAGAACAGGAGCCCCTACTAACCCTGATGAAGTTTCAAAAGAAGAACCACCGGTGAAGAGCAACAGTCAGTACTGCACCCAAGAAGATGGATGCGGGTTCCTGGTTGGTGCAGATGATGTCCTACGCCGGATGGCAGATTGCAGTCTGGTTTGCGTCTCTGGAGTCCACCAACAAGCCTTGGCACACGTAAAGCTCAGAGTTAGCAGAAAATGGCCCTGCCCGGGACCAGGAGGGACTGGTGGACTCCACCCAGGAGAGGGAGTCAGAGGGGGCTCTCAGCAACTCAGCGAGCCACAGAAGACCAGGTAGCATGCACAGGAGTCCCACAGCACAGGGACAAAGCAGGAGCAAAAGGAGGTCCATGCAGTACTATGTCACCGATTACCACTCAGGAAGATGTGTGTCACATGATAGAGTGCTGGGGGCTGGAGCTGCATGGTACACAAAGAAGTTGTGGAAGGATGCCAACAAGCCTTGGCAACCGCAAAACACATGTTGCATGGGGGTACTGTCTTGCATGGGGAGGCACGCTCTTACCTCCACTAAAGTTGGACAGTAGGATGTCAGGACCATCTCGCCCACTTCAGTCTACCACCTATGATACAGGATCCATGCAACTTGTCAGGAGAGAGGACCCACACTGCTGGTCATTGATGCAGTGAGGTGCCTGCTGAGGCAGGGGAGTGACTCCTTCACTCCAAGGGAGATTCCTTCATTCTTCTGGTGCAGGCTGAAGAAAGGCTGTCCTTTGAGGGTGCACAACCGCGACAAAGTTGCAGTTACTGGCAGGAGCTGAAGATACAATATTGCAGAAGTCGTCTTTGCTTCTTTGTTGCAGTTTGTCGAGCTCCTGGAGGGTCAAGATGCAGTTGCTTCAGTGAGAAGGTGAAGCGGAGGCTGCAGAGGATTCCTGCTGTAGTCTTGCGATCTGAATCTGAAGAAACACCCAAAGGAGAGAACCTAAATAGTCCTGAAAGGGGGACTGGTCAACTAAACAGGTAAGCACCTATCAGGGAAGGGCTCTGACGTCACCTACTGGCACTGACCACTCAGATGCTCCCAGAGTTCCCTGCCAACTTGGAATCCAAGATGGCAAAACCCAGGGACACTTTGGAGGAGCTCTGAGCACCACCCTTGGGGTGGTGATGGACAGGGAAGTGGTCACTCCCCTTTCGTTTGTCCAGTTTAGCGCTAGAACAGGGACTAGGGGTCCCTGAACCGGTTTAGACTTGATTGTGCAAGGAGGGCAACAAATGTGCTCTTCAAAGCATTTCCAGTGGCTTGGGGAGGCTACCCCTCCCAAGCCTGTAACACCTATTTCCAAAGAAAGAGGGGTGAACACCCTTTTCCAAAGGAAATCCTGTTGTTCTGTCTTCCTGGGCTTGAGCTTCTCAAGCAACAGGAGGGCAGACACCTGTCTGAGAGGTGGCAGCAGCTGAGGCTGCCTGGAAAACCTCAGAAGGCTGGAATGGCAATTCTGGGGATCCTCTGAGGAGCACCCAAAGTGCATGGAATCACACAACCAATGCTTGCAAAAGCCTTAGGGTATGATTCCAACATGTTTGATACCAAACATGCCTATGTTCAGAGTTACCATTATGTAGCTGGACATAGGTAGTGACCAATGTCCAATACACGCGTAAAATGGTGTCCCCGCACTCACGAAGTCTGGAAAAATGGTCCTGGATGTCGTGGGGGCACCGCTGCTAGTGCAGCGGTGCCCTCACACACTGGTACTCTGCACCCTGCCCTCTGAGCTGGAGAGCCTGCTATAGGGTTGACCTATAAGTGACCTGGTGCAGTGTAAATGGCAGTGAAAGGGTGCATGCACCTTTGCAGGCAGGCTGCTATGGCAGTCCTGCAGAAGCCTTTACATGGGCTCCCTATGGGTGGCAAAAGAAATGCTGCAGCCTATAGGGATCCCTGGGAATCCAAATGCCCTGGGTACCTAGGTACCATATAATAAGGACTTATAAGGGGGCAACAGTATGCCAATTGTGGGTGAAAGACTGGGTTACCAGTATGGAACAACCAAATTTAGAGGAGATATAGCATAATCACTGGGGTCCTGGTTAGCAGCATCCCAGTGAACTCAGTCAAGGACACTAACATCAGACAGAAAATGGGGTTAACCATGGCAAAAAGAGGGTACTTTCCTACAGTCCTTTTGTTTTGATCATGAGAATCCAGTACAGCCGTTTGGAATATGAAATCGAACTTGAGCTGAATTTTGAATTTACATTGCCAAATGAGCAAGAGAGACATTATCACTGGAAGTAATAGTTAGTGATCAGCAGTTTGTGTTCTATGAAAACGACATTCGAAACTGATTTTGGCAAAGCTGCTAAATTGACTTTTGTTGAGGAGAGCCTGAAAGCTGATGTAAATAATCGCAAAGAAGACTAAAGATTATTTTTTATTTTTGTTACGGCAGCATAGTTAAATCTACATTTCTCTCTTCCACTTTTTGAATCTTTACAGACTGAATATGAATCTCATTAAAAACAATGGGTGTAAGTATGTGTGTACTGGATTAGCAGTTGTATGTATGTTGATAAGTTTTTTATTAATCATAAGCATGAGTGTTTTTGATAAAGCTGAAACTACTTATACTCCTTCAGTACAAGAGAGTACTACACTTTCTGAGTTAGACAAGTTTCATGAAGATGAGAGATACTTACACTTAGACAGCTCACAAGGAGATCTTTCTTCTATTTTCTATTGGTTGTTGTATGAATATGTTAAGACTATGGATGTGAGAGGATGTTATGTGTGTACACCAATACCTTCCTCAGTGCAAGAAGGGATTGCACATCATAGCTTACCACTAATATTTGAGATTAGTTGTAGTCTTTTATTAACAAGGATTTACTATACAAAGGATGAAAAATAAACAGAGGAGGGAAGAAAAAGAAATGGAAAAGATAAGGAGCAGATACTTTTGTGATATGAGAAACTGTGAAAATTTGAGAAAGCCTAACTGTAGATACACTAAACAAACTAAGGCCCAGATTTAAGCAGGCCTAGCGTCATCCTAATGGCACATTTGCATCATTTGTTTACACTAATGTGGCATTAGATGGCCAAAAAAGTTGTGCCATATTTACAAAGTGGTGCAGTGCATGTATTGCACCACTTTGTAACCCTTTGCGCTACATTCCGCCTGTACCAGGCAAAATGTATGCAAGGGGGCATTCCCCGTTAGGGGGTAAAAAAAATGGCACAAAGAAATCTAAGAGATTTCTTTGCGTCATTGTTTTGGCACTTTTAACAGCTGCTCAGAGCAGATGTTAAAAGGAGGCTCCCTTTGGTTACAATAGGCCTCTGGATGCTTTGCAGGATTAGCGTCAAATTTTTTGACACTAGTCCTGCAAAGCGCTGAACTAGCGTCAAAAATTCTGACACTAGCTCCCTAACTACCGCCATGGTGTTCTGTATATTAAATACAGCGCACACATGGTGACATTGAGGGGGGCGCTAAGTTTTGAGTTGTCTCATTAATGAATTAATGTAGTATTCACATATAGCCATCAGAGGAGTGATTGTTAGGCATAAACATTATTAGTAAAAATTAGTAACTACAATGTAATGTTTAAAGTGTACTAAAAGTCCTAAATAGAGAAACGTGTGTTTGAAAAATAAAATGTGTATGTTTAAAGTGGTTGACATGGTGTCAGCCACCTCGAGTTCTATGTGAATTAATAAATGTTTGTGAAAATGTATTTTGATGAATCATAACTACATGTACTGACAAAACATGAATAATATAAATGTACTACAAAACTAATGGTTTGAAATGCGAAACATCCTTTATGCCGACTTTTTTATAACGAAGTCCTGGTTAACGAAAGCGGAACAACGCTTTCTTTAACAACGACTTTGTTATTTTGTGCCTTAACCACGCATGTCCTGAACAACGAACATGCATGGTTAAGGTACAAACAAGGGAATTGGCTGAGGAGGACGACGCAGATGACGAGGCGACGACTCAGGTAAGTGGGGTTTTTAGGTTTTGGGGAGGGGGTGGGGGGTCGGGGTTTTAGGTTTTGGGGTGGGGTTGGGGGGGTGGGGTGTTTTTGGTTTTGGGGAGGGGGTGGGGGGCCGGGGTTTTAGGTTTTGGGGTGGGGTTGGGGGGGTGGGGCGTTTTTGGTTTTGGGTCGGGGGTGTGGGGTCGGAGGTTTTAGGTTTTGGGGTGGGGTTGGGGGGGTGGGGCATTTTAGGTTTTGGGGAGGGGGTGGGGGGTCAGGGTTTTAGGTTTTGGGGTGGGGTTGGGGGGGGTGGGGCGTTTTAGGTTTTGGGGAGGGGGTGGGGGGTCGGGGGTCGGGGTTTTAGGTTTTGGGGTGGGGTTGGGGGGGTGGGGTGTTTTTGGTTTTGGGGAGGGGGTGGGGGGTCGGGGGTTTTAGGTTTTGGGGTGGGGTTGGGGGGGTGGGGCGTTTTTGGTTTTGGGGAGGGGGTGGGGGGTCGGGGGTTTTAGGTTTTGGGGTGGGGATGGGGGGGTGGGGTGAGGCATGCAGGATCAATGGGTGCCTGTTACGAATGACTTTACCAGGAATGCCTTTACAACGAAATATTGTTGTTAAGGCATTCGTGGTAAAGGCATTAGTAGTAATAACGAGGTCGGTGTTCCGACCTCGTTGTTTAGGCACCCGTTGTTTTGTCAGTCGGCATTCCGTCGTACAACCGTTTGAAATTATTAGAAATGTTTTATTCTTCATTTATTAGCATTAGCAAAAAAGTGCCCTTTTTAGTATTGTTTCAGAAGCACAGTGGTAAAATGTTCTGATGATTTTACTGAAATGCTTTTGCCAACATTGTTTATTAAAGCTCACAGTGGATAGCTACTGCTTTCTCTATCCTTGTACAGTACTTCCTTGCAATGCCTATTGCAAGTGTTAACAAGTAGCCTTAGTTTTTGAAAGGAAGCAATGTTAGCTCATTGTCGTGTTCTCTGCTGCTGTTTTTAAAAATGCAATTATTACATGGAAACAGCAGTCCGGAGAGGAGCATGAATGTGACCCAGTCTTAGAGAACAAAGAAAGATACAACTGAAGCCCAGATGAAAGCTTATTGGCTGCGCACTAACCTACCTCATAGTCCTGTCCAATGGAAGCTTAGCACCTACCTTTTGGGACTTTAATTTTAGCAAAGTTTTAGGTGATGCAAGTCAGCTTAGTTTTTCATTTAGGTCTTGTCAGTTAATTTAGATTCTGTTCAGCTCTTGACAGTGTCAGATCTTTGCAGCTCTTATGTTTAGCTACTTATGATTTTAACAGCTCAGCTACATTAGGCCCGACATTACTGATCTGTTTTCCCTTTCATGTGCTTGATGCTGATTTCTGAAGTCCTGCTCTTCCTGTGCTCTGCTGATGAAGACTCTGCAAGCTGCTGTCTCATTTAGGTGAGGTATAACCAATGTTCTTTTGTTTTCATTTGCAGGTTTTTTTCCCCTTTTAGAAATACAACTGCATATTTTTCTTAGCACCATAGTTCGATCTTTTTCCACATAAATGTTTGTCTTATTTTAAATTTTTGCTTGTGATAAAGCCCAGATTACACATGTTTTCAAATTAGAATTTGGTTGTTAGGATTTCTGATCCAACAATTAATTTAAATGTTTTTTAATTGATTGTGATTGATTCAATTGCACAACTAAATGGAGTTTGTTGCTATTTTCCACATAATTTTCCACATAATTTTCTTGCAACTTTGTATAATTTTTTTGGAGTGTTTAATTTTAATTACACTTACAAGATTTCAATTCTTCAGACGCTTTGGATAACCTGTGTTGTTTCTGTATTTATATCATTTGGTTTTGCGCGTCATTTATATGACCTGAGCATTATCAATTTAAGGGCAATAAATGTTCCAACTTTACTAAATTGGTGTGGTGATTCATGACCACATAGATGTTGGTGTGTGCTCATAACTTACTGACTCATAATTGTATATTATTATTAATATTGATGGCTATTGGTTCTCAACGTTTGATCGGATTATCTCATTACTCCTGTCTGAGTCAAAAGATTTGAGTTGACCTCTAAGGGTAGTAGATGTCACTGCCCTTTTAGGTGTCACCTTCGCCTAACATTAGGAGGTCACAAGCCCACAGTCACAATACTGGAACATTTATTTGACAACAACACAACACACACATTCCAGAGCTTGCAGAAAATATTTCCTGTTCCTTCTGGTCAATACTTGTTTTTTTGCTTTACCAAATAAAACAGTTAAAGAAAACATGGGCTTGTGATTCCACAACTCCCACCTACTATTATTTGTAAACAAGTTGCACATAAATATGCAACCACAAAATAAAAACATTATCATCATCAAATTTACTTTATTCGGCTATTTATAAATACATCAGCAAAAATAAGATAAGTATTAAAAATGTACAGGAAACTGCAACGGATTAAAATGCACACAACTGTACAGCTAAAAAAAATATTCTGATAACATCGGTATCCTCGACCTATTCACCCACAGGGATCCCTCCTGGTCTGACTCTTCTGCGACCCACTCTTGGTTTTCACAGGCTTGTTAACAACTTTATTTTTTATTGTTTATTTTACTTATACTAGTTGGTATGGATTACCCTGTTTGTTATGCAGATAAATTATATGTACGTTTCCTATTTAATGCCATGTTGCTTCAATGCTCTATGCCCCCTCTATAGGACCCCCATTGAGGTTCGCCATGCTGCATCTTTGGGTTTTCTTCTATAAGTACCCTTTCTTTTCTTTGTAACACCGCAAGATTTATTCTGGCGCTTCTCTATGGATTCATAGGCTGTACTGTTTGTTATTCTGCCTTGGAAAATAAATAAAAAAACTGATTCTTAGTAAAAAAAAAAAACAAAGCAAGATATTTGTGTTTAACAGTCACTTTGGTAGAGGAGTTGATACTCTCTAGATTCTCAAAGAGTTATCAACTCTCTCGTGTCTCAAGCAGTCTAAAATTACAGATCAATTAAGCCTGGTTTTGATATAGAGACATAGACATAGACATAGAGAGAGCCAAGCAACAGGGGGATAAGTTCCACATGATCCCCTAAATATGTTAACTCTATCTCAGAGTGGCATAACTATGACAGCATGCCACGGGGAACTGATAGCAGTATCCTCACAAATTTATTTTCAGTTATCTATAAATCTGGAATCTATTGTGTACCCGAGATACCTGTCCCAAAGGTGGCTACCGAAATACACTTAGGCCCTCGTTATGACATTGGCGGTAAATCCCACTTACCGCCATGCTGACTGCTGGAAACTTACTGCCCCGCCGCGGATATCCGTTCACCATATTATGACACACATACACCAATCCATCACTATTCAGCCACAGACGCAATTCTGCCACACCAAAGGTCAGTGATAGACTGGCGGTATCAAAACCCACACCGTTACGCCAACAGAACAATGCACACCATATTATGACACCCGAATCACCACGGAGGACATTCAACGGCGGTAAACCATTTGCGGTACATATTGCTGCGCTTAAACTGGACACACACAAACAAAACAATACCACATTGGACAATTTAAATAACACACACCTGACACCCATACACACACCACACCCACACCACTATAAAACACACACCCACATTACCCACAACCCCTTACGACTACAAACCATTGGCACGAGACAGACACAAAGACCACAGACAAAACCAGAGCCACACACTACTTACACCTATACACCACCCACGCCCCCACATCACACACCCTAACACATCACCCTACACACCCTCACCGACACATCTTACACAAAACCAATGTCACCACAAAGACATCCCCCTATACACAGAGGAGGAGCTAAGGGTCATGGTGGAGGAAATCATCAGGGTAGAGCCACAGCTATTTGGAGCACAGGTGCAGCAGATATAGATAGTGAGTAAGATGGAGCAATAGTGGAGAATCGTGGACAGAGTCAATGCCTTGCGACAGCACCCAACAGCTAGGGATGACATCAGGAAGAGGTGGAACGAACTACGGGGGAAGGTACGTTCCATTGCAGTAAGACACCAGCTTGCTGTACAGAGGACGCGCGGTGGACCCCCACCTTCTCCCCTACAAGTAACAGCATGGGAGGAGCAAGTCCTGGCAATCATGCATCCTGAGGGCCTGGCCAGAGTAGGAGGAGGACTGGACTCTGGTAAGTCGACTCTCAACTAGTACTACCCCCCTACCTGCATGCCATCACATACCCTCACCCTCACTCCCATCACTCCACTACATCCCACACACTCCTCCATCACATCTCACTTATCCCAATGCCAAGCCCTGCATGCTGTACCCATGCATGGACCACCTTCACAGCCCTGCATGGACACTCATCACTAAAGCATGCACACCATAGAGAACTAAAAATCCTACCATACACTAACATACACAAGTGAAAGCTGGTAGGGCAAATACAACCAAAGAGGGCAAGCCACAGATGCACAATATGTCAGACACAGAAACAACAACACATCATTTACATCCCCACAGGTACCTCAGCCAATGTCAGCGGAGAGGAGGTGCCAGCAATATCCAGTCCCCCAACAGAAGAAGCCCACAGTGATGACAGCAACTCTGGTCTTCAGGATCTGGTTGACCAACCTGGCCCATTAGGGAGCTCTGGACAGCCAGCTATCCAGGCCCAGTCACATACCACCACAGAGCCTCCCCCATCAGGAAACACCACCACAGCACCAACCCAGCATACCCATACCTCTGTCCCCAGGACACGTCAATCAGCAGTGTGTCCACCTCTACAGAGACCCCAGGGCACACCTCATACCCAAGACAATCAGAGACCTGCGGTCAGTGGCAGTGGGCACATAGTTCACGGAACAGAGGCACAGGCCACCAGGGACACTGGGAGGACTGCTGTGTACCAGGGGGAGGACAGGCCCAGGGAACCGACTCTCCAGGAGTCAATTGCTGAGATTCTGGGAGCATATCAACATTCCCAGGACACGATGGGCCAGATCCTGGACAATGTGGAGGAGAACAAGTGGCTGCAGGAGGGACAGTATCAGGGGATCATGGAGGACTTGCAGGCCATCAACACCACCCTGGTCTCCATAGCAGGGGTGCAGGCAGACATGGCCAAGATTATGAGGGAGGCAGTCTCACACCAGTGGGTCCCTGTCACTAGCCAGATGTCTGAACAGCCATCTACCTCCAATGCCGCTAGTGGCCAGGAGGCCCCATCACAGGACCAACAAGCCACCAGCACCTCTCCCCTGCAGAAGGTGAACCACCCCGCAAACGTTCCCTGCAATCCAGACAGAAGCCAGAGACACTTGCCAAGACCCCCGCCAGGAAATGAGACTCTCCTGATTGTTACCCTTGTGTCCCACCCTTTCACCCTGTCCACCTTGAACTGCCATTGCTCCCTTTCCTATGTCACCTTGGACAATGCACCTGTGCTACAAACAGACTGGAACAATACCCTGGACTTTTCTCCATCATCAACCCATCCCGTTGCAAAAGCCCCTCAATATTTTAGCACTTCAATAAACCGCTCTTGGAAAAAAAGAAGTATGGAGTGTGTCACATTTTTCAATTATGTATTCATTTCAATAGGTACAGACACTGCAATTCAACTGTCCAGGAAATGAGCATAGGTGTATGACCTGTAGCTGGCTGCAGTGATCACACCAAGAGCATATGTGAGGTCACCAACATCTGTAAAATGAATTCCCAAAGGGTACAGTAAGTGGGCATAGAAAGTGGGAAATAACAGCAATGCCAGTGCCACAGAAATTCCACAAAATGCCATTGAAATGTAAAGTAACACTGTCTTACCTGTGTGTCATTGAAAGTATTGTCTGATGACTGATGTTCTGTTGTCCTCATCCTCATCCTCTGCCTCCACATCCTCACTGTCCACAGGTTCCACTGCTGCCTCACAGGCCTCTTCAACCTCTTCCTCCTGCAGAAAAGGTACATGGCATCTCAGGGCAAGGTTGTGCAACACAAAGCATGCCACTATTATCTGGCAGACCTTCTTGGGTGAGTAGCACAGGGATCCACCTGTTAGATGGAGGCACCTGAACCTGGCCTTCAGGGGGCCAAAGGTCCTTTATATTATCCTTCTGGTTCGCCCATGTGCCTCATAATAACGTTCTTCTGCCCTTGTTCTGGCATTCCTCAAAGGGGTCAGCAGCCATGATAGGTTGTGGTAAGCAGAGTCACCTGCAAATTTTGAGGGATAACATTTAGCCACACACTAACCCATATGGCCTACGCCATACCCATACACCAACATGTACTGGGTGGGAACCAGGGCTTGCCTATTAGCCACACCCTGTGCCTCTGTAGTTAACCCATCACATTTGGGATGCTGCTATTCCTCAGGATAAAGCAAAAAAGTAAGATATCCAGCAGGGATAAATCAGTATCAAGTATCGAAGCAAAAAACTCAATTTTTTACTGAGTGGTCATTTCTTTATTACAAATAAAACAATTAAATCATAAAGTCCACAAATCACCTTTGCATCTAAAAAAGTAATCCACAAGGACATACTATAAACAAATCAGAAACAAGCCTAACAAAACAAACAAGCACCGTGATACATGAAATAAAAGCTGCTTAACCATCAAGTGGCAAGCAGTCACCATTCCAGGTAGTGACAGTTGTGGGAGGAAAGTATCCTGTTCCAGTGAGGACAATTATTCACTGAAATAAAAGTCTGATCCACTCCCCAAATTATTCAGTCCAAATGTTTCCAAAATTCCAACAGTCACTCCTTAGTATGATATAGTCGAAGCGTTTCGGCCTCATCACCTACGGCCTCCTCAGGACAATGACGACAGTGCCTAAATGTATACAACACAAAAAATTACCTGACCAAACTTATCATCATGAAAACCCAAAATTAACACCAGGTGTGGGAAAGCCCACTCCTGTTCACCAACACTTTAGATGTGCTCAAAAGCTAAACAAATCTATTTTGTGAAACCATGAAACTCACAAGAATTATATACACAAAGAATCAGGCTAAACACCACATGAAGACCATTTTGTTGATTACAGTGAATGTTATACTAAGGGGAGAATCAAACCCCGAGATATATCACACAGAACATAAAAATATTATCAGAAAAAAGGCAAAGACACATTTTACCCCCAGAGCATAATCTAGACAATCATCATGCTTCAATATGAACGGAGGTGGCAGTGACGCGTAACTCAGGGTTCTGACCTTGGCTTGGGAAGTTCAATGGTAGCATAAGCAGTAATTTTAAACAGGACTGCAGCCACCTGATGCTATATAAAATAAAGCAACAAAGGGTTGATGAAACAGGCGTAATAAAAAAGCCTGTAATACGCACGCACATCTAAACACGCAGCGCATACCTTATTCACAAGAAGTTGGCAGCCGTTTATAAATCGAAGTAAGAGCTTCGCCGTGTGAGACGCTGAACCGGCGTGCATTTAAATAAGCTGCAACTAGGGCCGTCTGGCAAGTTACGTGTGCTCAGTAGACATAGAAAAGAGACTAGA
Source organism: Pleurodeles waltl (assembly GCF_031143425.1). NCBI lineage: Eukaryota > Metazoa > Chordata > Amphibia > Caudata > Salamandridae > Pleurodeles > Pleurodeles waltl. The sequence continues at coordinate 1,556,334,945 of NC_090440.1, forward strand.
CGTATAACTCGTCCTAAATGGATATATATACTTCACTTTTCAAGTAATCATCCCCACTCTCTTAAGGAGAATTTACACTATGGCCAATTTTTTCGAATTCGCCGTAATTGTACCACTAAAGAAGACTATTTTCAAAACGCAGAAGCTCTGACTTCTAGATTGCTGAATAGGGGCTATCCCAAGAAAATTGTTAAGGATGCATGCAAACGCGCATGGTATACTCCACGGGAACATTTGTTAGTACCGAAGTTAAAAAATAAGGTGTGCCCTTTGACCTGTGTACTCACATATAACCCGAAAGCAAATCGGGTTAGAGCCATCATTGAAAAAAATTGGAAGCTGCTTCTCCCTTTAGGCTTAGACTAACCCCTCTTCACTTTCAAAAGAGGCCGTAACATCTATGACACCTTAGTACATGCTCCGTTCACTTCGAATAGTAAGAAGAAAGTTGATTTAAGAAGTATGCTATCCCTACCTCCGATTATTGGCCATTTTCCATGCATGAATTGCTTGGCTTGCCAATATACAGAAAAAAGTACACAGGTGCAGCTGAATGGCAAAATACACCATCAACGTTGTTTTTCAAACTGTAATACACACCATGTGACATATTGTATCACATGTCCCTGTTCACTCACTTATATTGGCCAGACGACACAGCCTGCTAAAACACGTATACTTCAACACATGTCCAGGATCAGATGCACAGTACGGGGTGCCCCTCTAGTTGACCACTACATTGCACAAGACCATCGCCCTGATGACATTAAATGGTCTATCTTATATGTTGATGACAAAACAAAAACAGGCACCCTATTAGCTTCCGCTTTGGACAAAATCGAAGCTTGCCTAATAGAAAGATTTGGGACGGCCAGATGGGGTCTAAATGATCTGTCAGAGATGTGGGCCTTAATTAAACTGTAACTATCCCTCAGTGTTTCTAACTTTAGACTTGACGTGATATAAGGGTTGTTGAATAGAATCGGCCTCAGAGATATATATTATGTTTAGTTAATTATTCTTAATATTTAACTTAACCTAACACTAAGCCCCCTAAACCCACTAAGTTAAAGAACCAGGAAAGAGGAGGGTAGGGAGGGAATCATGGCTCTGAATAAGCCTACAAGTTGGCCCTCCTCAGGGTCTTTTTGATGGCACGCACCCTCTGGTTTACTTGTGCCATCTCCTGTTGCAGTCTGGTCACTTTACGTAGGTCACGGTCCAAGTTCCTTTGCATCTGGCTAAAAGCTGCAGGGTCTATGGCTGCAGCAGGGGTGGTCTCGGTGCATGTGGATAAAGTATGGGCCCTTGTCGGTGCCATGTCCGTGGGTTGTGATACAGGTGGTGCTGTGACAGGTCCTGGAGCTTTTGCTGTTGGTGATCCAGCAAAGGTCCCTACTACTGTTGGTGCCACCTGGTGGTAGTGGTGGTGGCTGTGGCGGACACGGAAGGGCCCCCTTGGGCAAATGCCTTCCACACTCCGGAGGCTCTTTCATGGTGATATTGTCTTACCATGTTGCGGTACCCAGGCTCCACATCCAGAATGTGGCGGTAACACATTGCCCTGCGCTGAAACTCTCGAATCTGGATGGGAGTCATATTGGCAGCTGTTAGGACAAATAGAAAACCAAACATTAGGTATATCATTGTGTGAAATGGCTCAAGAAGTAAATCAGACAATACATCTAATGTACCTACAACAGCCCATATCATCATACAGATCACTGATTGTCCCTGAAGAAGTACATGGAAAGCCAGCCTACACATGTCCTATCATCAAACAGCACATCCAAACCCTACAAGATGGGTACCAAATGGAATGACTTTCGCATCATTGTTCTGCCACTTGTCAGGTAAAAATCATGCTGCAAATCCTCCACCACTGACAGGCCAACACATTTCTATGTTCTTGATGGCAATCTAGGGCCACAAGATCTGCGAGTTGTAAATGGAATTGCCAGTATACAATGCAGGTGCTAATCATGAGTGGGTATCCTAGGTTTGGACAAGTGATTTACAGATTTACATGTCTGTGTACCAAACTTGGATCATGAGTCCTAGTTACACTATTCACAACCATACGCCTTTGCCTGTGGGGGGGGGTGGACAAGCAAGTAATAATTTCTAACAACAAGGACACCCAGGAAGCTTTGGAAAGCTGTACATGGGTTTGGCCAGAAAACCACAGGTAAGGAGGAACTCCAAATAGGATACACCCAAACCTTGGAAAATCCCATCAACACTTATCTTGGGAAATGCAAACCATTGTCAACATCATTTCCTACCAGTAACCCATTACTTACAACAAACAGATAGATGCAAGCACACCTCTGTCCATGAGCTGCATGAACACCTAGGCCATTGTACTGAAGTGCCTCATACTCGTAGCACAACATGTGGAGCTACATGCTGCTAGGAAGTTAAACTCACAGTCAAACATGTTCATTAGTGAATAGGGAAGCTGAAGTCTGTGGATAAGACTTTGGCATCCCTATTCTGGGAGAATCAATGTCTGACTGGCTGACTAATTCTGTGACGACTCACGTGCTGCTTGCGCCTGGAAACCGCAGATCTAGTGGCGTGGGTCTTGAAGGTTCGGCTTTGGCCCAGAAAGGGGCGACTCTTTCTAGTCGCCACGGTGCTGTAGGCAATGGAACTGCCAAGAACAGACCGTGCCCTTTAGAAATAGTGCCAGAGGGAAAAAAAACCTAAAAGGGGAAAAAACCTCCAAACAGTGGATTCCTGAAACAAGAACAAAAACCAGGAATCAAAAAGAAACAAAAATGCAGGTAAACACAAGTTTGACAAGATTCAGAACCGAAGGCTAAGAATCAGGAGCGAAGACACAATCAGAGCAGATAGTGTTGCAGCGCAAGGAAAGGGAGAAAACAGAGCCCTTATATACCAAGAAACAGGAAATGACCAACAGGAAGTAAAAAGACACCATCTTAGATAGGGAAGAAATACATAGGACAGAATAGAACAGAAACCATAGAAAATAGGGAACAAGGAATGCTGGGAAGAAAAAGGTAACATGGGAAGGGGGAAAGACATAAAGAAAGGACAAGAAAAATGCCTCAGAAAGCAAAGAAGAAAAAGAAGAAAAAGAACAGGTAAGGAGGGGTCAGAGGGAAACAGGGACGCAACAGAAAGCAGTGCGAGGCCCCAAGTAAAATCTGGGGCCTCGCGCGGTACACGGAAGGCTCGGGGCGCACCGCGTCCTGGGGACGCGCTGCGCGGCGCGAGCCGAATGCTCGGCTAGCGCCGCGTGGTGCGGCGCAACAGTAGGTCCCCCCCCGAAGGTCCAGGTTTGAAGGGAAACAAATGATGAAAACGAGAAATCAGAAGAGGGGCGTGAACAGAAGATGCATCTTCCCAAGAGCATTCACTAAGAGGATATCCCTTCCAGTGAATCAAATACTGAAGACGTCGGTGAAAAAGCCGAGAGTCACAAATTTCCTGAACCTCATATTCAGGTACATCATTCACCAACACAGGAGGAGGACAAGGAAACTGACGAGAGAAAGGGTCAGGAACATAAGGTTTGAGCTGGGATACATGAAAGACCGGATGAATTTTCCAAGTATGAGGCAAGCGAAGACGAACAGTGACAGGATTGATCAACTGAAGAATACGGAAAGGCCCAAAATAGCGAGGCGTGAACTTATTTAGAGAAAGGCGAGAGGGCAAGAATTTGGAAGAAAGCCAGACTTTATCTTGAGGGTGATAATCTGGAGTGGGTCCACGTTTCTTATCTGCGATTTTCTTCATATATCTCTTGGTGTTCAATAAATTAGATCTAATTAGCCTATGGAGTTGCAGGAGACGTTTGGAAAAAGATGTTATTGCAGGCAGAGGAGAGGTAGATTGAGGAGAAGTAGGAAAAGAGGTAGGATGATAGCCATAGGAACAGAAAAAAGGAGTGACCTTGGAGGCACTATGGACAGTATTGTTGTAGGAAAATACAGCAATAGGAAGATAAGTGTTCCAGTTGCTTTGGGTGGAATTACAAAAACAGCGAAGGTATTGTTCTAATCCTTGGTTCAAACGCTCGGTCTGTCCATTGGTCTGAGGATGGAAACCGGATGATAGTGCTATATTGATGTTTAGTGTCTTGCAAAAATATTTCCAAAACCGTGAAATATACTGAGGTCCTCTGTCAGATACAATGGTATGTGGAAGTCCACGGAGACGGAAAATATGGTCGATAAATATCTGGCTCAATTCTTGGGATGTAGGTAACTTCTTAGGGCAGTGAAGTGAACCATTTTAGTGAAAGAATCAACAGTGACCATGATAACCTGGTTTCCAGATGATGGTGGAAGTGAACACATGAAGTCAGTGGAAATAGTATGCCATGGAGTTGGTGGAACCGGCAAAGGCTGTAGTAATCCTGCAGGTCTGGTACGGGGAATCTTGACTTGAGCACATATGGGACAAGCCTGGACGTATCTTTCGACATCTGATTTCCAGGTAGGCCACCAGAAAGATCGCGAAAGGAGTTCTTGTGTGGCCTTGATGCCTCTATGACCAGCAACCGGTGAATCATAGCACATCTGTAATGCCTTGTCTCGAACTCTGTTAGTAGGAAGGAATAACAGATTCTGATGATAATAGTACCCTTCTTTCTTGCATAAAAAGGTTCTTAATTTCTCTATTTCGCTATTAGATAGGCTGGAGTACTCCAGTTGTACTTCCTCCAGAAAAGATTGAGCAACTCCAATGATCTTACAGGCTCCAGTAGAAACTGAGACGGGGAAGGAGTACAGTCTGGATAACGGCGAGACAGAGCATCAGCCAGAATGTTTTGAGATCCAGGAATACAGGTGATGTAAAAGTCATACTGACTGAAGAAAAAGGCCCAACGGGCCTGGCGACTATTCTGGCATACAAAATTACGTAGACATTGCAGATTACGGTGATCTGTTCTCACCTCGAAAGTCTCCTTGGAACCCATCAGAAACTGTCTCCATTCGATGCAGGCTGTCTTCAGAGCTAACAACTCTCTTTCTAGTACTGAGTAATGTTGTTCAGCTGTAGAGAGAATATGGGACAAATAGAAAACAGGATGTTCAAGACCATCATCCTCTTGTAGTTGGAGTAAGACAGCTCCAATAGCTCTTTCGGAAGCATCGGTAACTACAATAAACTGTTTGTTGGTATCTGGGTGTCTTAAGATGGGAGCTTGAGTGAAAGCCTTCTTTAAATCTTGAAAAGCTGTTTCAGCCGCCTTAGTCCAGACAAACCCCTGCTTTAGATTTTCCTTCTTTAAAGTATGAGTTATATGGCTGGTCTGTTTAGCAAAGTCTTGAATGAACTGCCGATAAAAATTTGCTAATCCTAGGAAACATTGTGTTTCTTTAATAGAAGAGGGAGAAGGCCAATCGAGAATTGCTTGTACCTTTTCTTGGTCCATAGCTATGCCGGTGGGACTTAAATGATAACCCAGATATTTGACTTCCGTCTTATCGAACTCACACTTTTCGGGTTTACAGGATAGTTGATGTGCTCGGAGTCTTTGAAGGACTTGTTTCACATGAGAAGAATGGAGATCGGGATGTCTGGAAAAAATAAGGATGTCGTCTAAGTAGATTACGACTGTCTGGTTCAAGAGATCGGAAAATATTGAGTCCATAAATCTTTGAAATATTGCAGGGGCATTCGTAAGACCAAAAGGCATGACTTTGTACTCAAAATGACCAAACGGTGTCCTGAATGCTGTTTTCCACTCGTCTCCTTCTTTTATACGTAAAAGGTGGTAAGCTCCTCGAAGATCCAACTTGGTAAAACGTTGAGCCCCTCTAACTGCCTCTAGAATATCCTTGATGAGGGGCAAAGGATAACGATCCTTTATAGTTATTTTATTTAGGCCTCGAAAATCCAGGCAAGGACGAAGATCTTTGGTCTTCTTAGGTACAAAAAAGAGAGGAGCCCCTGCCGGAGAAGACGATGGAACAATGAGACCACTCTGTACATTTTCCTCCAGATACTCCTTAAGAACTTCCTTTTCAGGTTCCGTGAGAGAATACATCCTCCCAAAGGGGACGACTGTTCCAGGTTCCAAAGGAATAGCACAATCGTACTCTCGATGTGGAGGTAATACAGGTCTGGAGGGCTTTTGAAACACGTCTTGAAACTCTAAATAATGTTCAGGAACTCCTTGGACAGTATTGATGGAATATTCCGTAGTACTCTTGATAGGTTTTAATCTGTTCGGTGACCAATATTTGTCAGACGCAAAGCAGTTCTCTTGACAAAACTGTGAGGACAAGGAAATTGTCCGGGTTACCCAGTTCACATACGGATTATGTCTTGTAAACCACGGAATTCCGAGAATAATGGTATGGTTGGGAGATGAAATGAGATCAAAGGAAATGTGTTCTTGATGATTACCAAACTGTAAATTTAACATCAAGGTCGTAGTATCGACTGGACCTGAGGATATCAAGGATCCATCCACGGTGTGCACTTGTTCAGGAATGTCTTTAGGTTGTGTGGGAATCTGTTGATTAGTGGCCCAAGTCTTATCCATGTATATACCACTAGCACCACAATCTAATAATGCCATAGTTCTTTCTTGGCGGCCATCAGGTAGTTGTAATATGACAGGTAACACGAACAAGTATGTTGTATTGTCATTAAATGAACTGATGGAAGGTATAGCTGATGATCCCGTCCCCTCCCTTCTTACAGAGGACGGGAAGTGGCATTTCCCGAGGGTCTTGGTGGACGTACAGGACAGGTACGAAGCATGTGACCAGCAGAACCACAGTATAGGCACAATCCCTTCTTCCGTCTATCTTCCCTCTCACTAGCGGAGAGCGGCCCTCGAGTAGTATCCACTTGCATGGGTTCCCCTTCAAAGTCTCTAGCAGGGGGCCGAGATTCCTCAGAACGAGGCAGATACATCCGTGAAGTGCTTGGCTGGGAAGATCCTCTACTCCTTCTCTTTTCCATTCGTCGTTCTTGAAGACGATACTCGATGGAAAGTGCTTGATCCATCAGGCCACGAAGATCTTCAACTCTGGTGGAATGTACTAATTCATCCTTTATTTCTTCCTTAAGTCCTCTGCGAAATAAAGTTACCAAGGTACGCTCCACCCAAGTGGTCTCTGCCGCTAACTGACGGAAACGTGTAATATATTGAAGGACATCTTGGGAACCTTGCTGGATATCACATAATGCTTCCTCTGCCGAGGCTTCCAATCCTGGACGACTAAACATTTGTTTGAAGCGGGTCACGAAGGCAGAATAGTCCGACAATACCGGATCGTTGGATGACACCATCGGGGTTGCCCAGGCCAAGGCAGGACCGGATAATGCACTGATAAGATATCCCACCTTTGTCCTGTCATGAGAGAATTGGGTAGGTCTGAAGGCGAAGTACACCGTTAATGCATCCAGGAATTCACGCAGTTTAGTTGGTTCACCAGAGAAACGAGGAGTAGAGGCGGAGATAGTCGGAACATCGCCACTGCGGAAAGCCAAAGCCTGTCGTAACACAGCATTCTCATTGCGCAATTGTTGCAATTCCTGAGCTTGTTGTTGAATAGTAGTCAAAAGAGATGAATCAGAATCTGCAGCAGCCGCCACTGTATCATTCATGGTGTCAGAAGAAGTCGGAATGATTGGCCGCTGCAATCTGTCACGACTCACGTGCTGCTTGCGCCTGGAAACCGCAGATCTAGTGGCGTGGGTCTTGAAGGTTTGGCTTTTGCCCAGAAAGGGGCGACTCTTTCTAGTAGCCACGATGCTGTAGGCAATGGAACCGCCAAGAACAGACTGTGCCCTTTAGAAATAGTGCCAGAGGGAAAAAAACCCTAAAAGGGGAAAAAACCTCCAAACAGTGGATTCCTGAAACAAGAACAAAAACCAGGAATCAAAAAGAAACAAAAATGTAGGTAAACACAAGTTTGACAAGATTCAGAACCGAAGGCTAAGAATCAGGAGCGAAGACACAATCAGAGCAGATAGTGTTGCAGCGCAAGGAAAGGGAGAAAACAGAGCCCTTATATACCAAGAAACAGGAAATGACCAACAGGAAGTAAAAAGACACCATCTTAGATAGGAAAGAAATACATAGGACAGAATAGAACAGAAACCATAGAAAATAGGGAACAAGGAATGCTGGGAAGAAAAAGGTAACATGGGAAGGGGGAAAGACATAAAGAAAGGACAAGAAAAATGCCTCAGAAAGCAAAGAAGAAAAAGAAGAAAAAGAACAGGTAAGGAGGGGTCAGAGGGAAACAGGGACGCAACAGAAAGCAGAGCGAGGCCCCAAGTAAAATCTGGGGCCTCGCGCGGCACAAAGAAGGCTCGGGGCGCGCCGCGCCCTGGGGACGCGCTGTGCGGCGCGAGCCGAATGCTCGGTTCGCGCCGCGACAAATTCACTAATATGGTCCACTGCTACATTTTCGGATTTCAAGTTCTATCCACATAACTCATCCCTATTCACATTGTTGTGCCTACAGGACTGACCTAGAATCCCAAATTATGACAATACGATAAGGATTAGCCAACTCAAAGTTGGGGAAAAAATGATACTCCACTCAAGTAACAAAACAGATCATTGACCAGCGCATCACACCTTGCTATGTGTCCAACACACAGGAGTCAATCACACATCATCAGCAAACACAACACAGAACAGAAATATCAACACTTACTGGAGATATCTGGGTCCTCAAATCGAGCCACCTCTCCAATAGTGTAGGGTGCAGGTCCACCTGTAAGGCATCGAAGGGAGAAATGTGATCAATGTCTGTGCACTGTACAGCACTTCCAAATACAAATACTATGGGGGTCATTACAACCCTGGCGGTCGAGGTTAAACCGGCGGTAAGACCGCCAACAGGCTGGCGTTCTTACTTTGGGGAATTATGACCATGGCGGTTACCGCCATGGTCATCCGCCGGTTCTCCGTTCCGCCCGCCAGGGCGGAGGCGACCGCTGGGCTGGAGACCTGGGTCTCCAGCCCGGCAGCCGTCACTATACCGCCGGTGGTATTAGGACCTGGCTTACCGCCGTGGATTTCCAGCAGTTTGAACCGTCATGAAATCCATGGCGGTAAGCACTATCAGTGCCAGGGAATTCCTTCCCAGGCACTGATAGGGGTCTCCCCCACCACCACCCCGACTCCCTCCCCTACACCCCCCACCACCCCTGCCACCCCCCAAAGGTGGCAGGACCCCCCTCCCCACCCGACCCCCAACATCACATCACCCATACCCACACGGCACGCACGCAGGCACCACCTACACACTTACACGCACACACGCTGACAAACATGCCTACATCCACACACACAGTCAGACACGCACACCCACATTCAAACATACAAGCACACATCCATACAGACGTACCCACAGACATACACGCACTCATTCCCATACAAACAACACCCCCGCAAGCATACACGCACTCACACAACCCCTCTACATACACACACGCACACCCCCATGCACCCACACAACACACAACACTCCCCCACCCCCCTCCCCTCACGGACGATCGACTTACCTGGTCCGACGATCCTCCGGGAGGGGACGGGAGCCATGGGGGCAGCTCCGCCGACACCACAACGCCAACAGAACACCGCCGCGGCGAATCACAGGACGTGATTCGCTGGGCGGTGTTCTGTTGCCGTGGCGGTGGAGGTGGAGCAACCTCCACTTCCCTGCCTCCCGCCAGTATGGCTGTTGGCGGCTCTCCATCGGTAAAAGGACAGAGAGCTGCCAACGGTCATAATAGGCCGAGTGGAAAACCGCCACCACTGGCGGTCTTCCAAGCGGCGTTCCCTCGGCGGTCTTCAAAAAAGACCGCCGAGGTTGTAATGACCCCCTATGTCTTATATTAACTCAGAAAGTAGGTGTCTGAGGTGTCCTCACAACATTTGTACACAGGTTGGCCTCTAAAATTCCCACTGCATCTGGGAACATCAGTGCCTCTGTGCTGATTAATCTCACAGCTATTCACCACACAAGCCCCATCAATATGTTGGAAGCAATGTGAATCAGCGTGTGGACTGTCTGGGTCCTAACATGTGTAGACATTTCATGCACATTATCTGATGTTGTTTGTTGTGCTGGAGGCACCATGCCCAATCCATGCATACAGCCATGATACACTGTCAAAATTTGTCACTCATGCATAAATGAAACCCAAACAAGGGATAGCCCATTATTCGGCTATTTGGAGACAAGTTCACCCCCATGGTACAATAAATAAACTGATTATGCTATACCATGTATTTGAGTATGCATTGTAGACCCACCTGACACAATACCCCAGGAGGAATATGAGGGTTGGGAAAGCAACTATGATACAAATGTAGGCCCAAGGAACCTTTAGGGTAATGCAAAGACAGAAGTCAGTCGGGCTAACAGGATGCAGGGTCAATCAGGATCCAAACATTTCACAAGGTAACTGCACAGTGGTCAGACTGAGACTGGTCAAAGGTGGAACAAGACTGTGGAGACGGAAAACTGTGTTTGTCCTGTGTGTTGGAACGTAACACATTAACCCGAGGGCTGTGTTACACAGCTGATTTATACGGCAATGCATAACAGTGTTATAGATAAAATGGCTGCTCCTATGCTGTTCCAAGCAGCTGCAAGGCCAGTGCATGTTCAAATGGCTGGTCTCCATGGAGGTGCTCACAAGTGTGTGCAGCATCAGTCTCTCACAAGTCCTGTAGGTGAGATTCAAGTTCAAAGGGCCAACAGTACCTTTCACATAGGAAGCAATGTACAGGTAATTACAGGTCCTACAGACTACAAGCCAGTGCATTATTTATCCTGACGTCCATGCAGACAGAAGTACAATGACTATGGCATATCATACTGAAGAGGGAAGCACACTGGATTTACATTGTGAGTCTGGGAGTGTGTAGAGGAGAGATTATCTGGGGACACATATTCCCATTCCAGGAACCTCTGAAGAAGGGTGGGGTGAGACAGGGAACATGGGTGTGTCTGGATTTAGGACATGGGCTGCCATTTGCAGGGGATGTCATGTGAGCAATGCTAGTCATACCTGGGGCACTTGTGCTATGAATTTGCTGCTTATATGGAAATCTAGTCACACATAGTCATTGTAAAGATAGGTGATGTAAGACTTACTGCTGTCAAGGGTCTGGTCATACATTCCTGTTACCAATGCAATAGCACATCCACTGCCTCATGTATGAGGCATTTATTTCCCTTATTGACTGATGGTGACTTAGTTGTGTGCCATATGCTGCGATGAACCATGTTGCCAACATGTATGTGAGAAATAGGTGTGGTCCTCTGCTATTGCCCTGCAAATGTGAATTGTACAGGATATATGTAATTTACAGTGTGAGTTAATGTGGCTGTACATTCATACACATCAAACTAGTTTAGGAATGTTCTGTATCCTAATCGGTATTTCAGCAATGCTCCACTCTGATTCTGATAGTTAGAGATAATGTTATGCAAAAATGATTATCCAGACCATGATATAGTGATTAGTATACAGTGGTGATGGGTGAGTGAAATTAAAATAAATTTTGGACAATATGTTGTCTCCAACGCAATCCTGCTGCTGTGTTTGGATGGTCCCCCTGATGTTGATGTACAGCATCCTCCTCTTCCTACTCTTCAGGCATTTGTGGGTCGGGGTAAGATAGGGGAATGTCCCTTCTTACACATATGTTGTGCAGGATGGCACAGATCAAAATTATTTTGCACACCATTTCTGGTGTGTATAGGAGGCTGCCTCCGGTGATGTCGAGGCACCTGAATCTTGACGTCAGGATGCCAAAGGTCCTCTCGACTATGGTGCGTGTCCTCCTATGTGCCTCATTATAGGCACACTCTGCTGCAGTGCTTGGGTTTGCAAATGGGGTCATGATCCATGGCTGGATCCCATGCCCCTGATCAGCTGAAAGAGAAAATGAGTGAGAACATGTTGATGTACCTTGCACCATAAATATCACTTTGCATGGAAGTTGTTCTCTTGTGTTGTCTGTGACTCATTGGTGTTTGTGTTATTGTGTGGAATCCTAGGCTTCTAGGATGTACCATCAGCATTGGGTTGTTTTCTTATCTGAACGGGTGTTTGGCTGTTGACCGGATGTCAGCAGTATTTTTGGATAGTTGCAGTACAGTGTGTACTCCCTTGCATTGTGACATGTGAAATAGGTGTCCCTGTGTCTTAACTGGGGGTGAGATGATGCTTCCATACACAGAATCAATTCGACAGTGGTGGTAACACGGTTGCATCCATATATCCTGGACATCCCATGCAATTTCACATATGCAATAGAATTATTTAACGATCAGTGAGACCCTTAGATTTTGCAAGGTGACAATGTGCAAAACATCTCCGTACGTTGTGAGCACTGACGTGTTAACAATTGACTATGCACTAATTTCACATGTGTGACAAGTTCACTGCAGACCTATTTCTCTGCCCTTGCCAAGTCGACTCAGGTTGTAACGTGTACCTATACTACTGAACATGTTCTAGTTCAGGTGTCTAACTTGGTTGTGAGGTTGTCATTTAGAGTTTCAGAAGGTCCGTATGCCAGTACATCTGTTGTGTGTGTGTGTTAATTTGTCGCAATGCGTATGTGTAGGAATGTATACTTTCAATATTGTCCCATCAATATGTGTTCTTCGCACAGTCCACTTGCTTCTTGGTAGTGGGCAATGTGAGAGCAGGAGTGATGTGAGATATTGGTACAGCCTCAATGATTGCACGTGACCTTCATTGGAGTCATCATCATGCTATGTGTGTCATGGTGTTTGACCTGCAGCAACAAACATTACACACCCCTTACACAGTATGTATTGGTTTGAAGGGTGTTGGATTGAGTGTTATTGATGTGATATTGAAAGATTAATCTTCCAAAATGTACTGCCAGTTGGGGCCATGTCTTTGTCATTGTGTTGTTTTAAATTTTTCCCTTGTGTCTGTGGAGTGGCATCTGTCGTTATTTGGAACTGTCATTTGTCCCTAGGTGTGTCTCCCATTGGGTGAGGATATCAAACATGCCTAGCGGGGTCACAACCTCAGTGTGTTCCTGTCCACGTGTCGATGTCGTGGTATATGTGTTGTGTGTCCTAGAGGGTTGCTGTGAAGTGTGTATATAAGTAGGCTTCTGTACTTAACAACAAGTAGGCCATTTCCATATCGTCCATCCTGGAAGTGTTGATTCATGGTGCAGTGACGGAAGATGAATGAATCATGTGCACTCCCAGGATACTTTGCCACGATGTTGGTGATCAAACCCCGGTGATTGACAATGACCTGCACATTAATGGAGTGTGTGCTTCTTGTTGCGGTATAGATGTTCAGGTGCAGCAGGTGGCACAATGCGTACATGTGTGCAGTCAATGGCACCAAGGACATGTGGGAAGCCATTAATTTGGTAAAACCCCTGTTTTGTCTCCTGCTGCTTCTGCTGTGTGTTGGGGAAGCTGATGTGGCGGGTGTGAGGGAGATGATGGCATCCAGTACCTTGGGTAGGAAGGCGGAGAATGACGGCTGTGAGATCCCAGCAACCAGGGCGCCAGTGGTTTGAAAGGAGCCACTTGCCAACATGTACTACAGCTTGGTTTCTGGTGGAATGGTGCGGGTTGTCTGCAAGCTGGGTGCCAACTGTGGCTCAATGTTGTGCAGCAGTTGCTGAATGGCTTGCCAGCTAAGCCTGTACCTCTGAATGATGTCTTGTTGTTCGAGTCCCAGAAGTGTTGTCCTGGTGCGGAATATCCTCTCCTGCCTTCTGCGTTGCCTTTGGGGTCCCTGCTGGTGTTGTGGAAGCTGCTGTTGTTGCTCCTGTGCTCTGCGTCTGCGTGCATGCTGGATGAAAAGCACCTCCATGTCTTCCTTTTGGAGCTCTGCTGTTGCTTCTGTGTGTTTTCATTAAATAAAGGTGTGTTTGCCCCATTTAACACCTTCCCTGACCCAGGCGTTATTTTTTTACACGAATTGGGCTGTGCGTCATTTTCTGACTCTGCCGGCCATGCGTCATATTTGCACGGTAGCATAAATAAAGCGCACAGGTGTTTAAGCCATTTTTTAGACGGGAACACCTTCATTGCATGTCATTAACGCAAGGCGGTTCCCCCTATCCAGAAAATGACGCACACAGCGGACTTTTGGCGTTCGCGGGCATCAAAGTTTAAATATGGTGCACGGTTTGCGCCTAATGTGCGTCAAAATTTAGACGCACATTCGGCGCAAACAGAGTATAAATATGCCCCTTAGTATTGACGTGGGAGATATACTGGTCTGCCAAGCACACGATCTGTAAATTCATAGAGTGGAAACGCTTTTGATTTCTGAACACCTGTTCATTTTGACAAGGGAGACAAATGCAATATTTGTTCCATCAATTGCCCCAATTATGTTGGGGATCTGTCCCATTGCATAGAAGTAGGCCTTCACAGTAGCCAAATCTTCAATCTGGGGAAATACAATGTAGCTGCACATGTGTTTAATCAGGGCATACAACTCTCTTGTCAGTACTATTGAGAACATTGGCTGTGACATTCCTGCTGCCAAGCCCACTGTCACTTGGAAAGAACCAGTTGCCAGGAAATGGAGCACTGATAGAACTTGCACAAGAGGGGGGATCCCAGTGGGGTTATGGATAGCAGATATCAGGTCAGGCTCCAATTGGGTACACAGCTCTGTGATTGTGGCCCTGTTAAGTCTATAACTCCATTATTGCCAAGTCCACCAGGGGTCTGTACACGGGGTATGTCTCCATCTCCTATTCATCCGCAGTGGTAGCAATCTATGGGGCAAAAGAGTGAGGAGGCGGTCACAAACTGAACAATGGGGCTACAACAGAACTTTGCATGCTGTGAACTTGTAATGGGTAAGTGTGAATTGTCTAGTATGTCCACATTTCACCAGTGACGCAGCAAATATCCTGGGCCTGCCCCCCCCCCCAAATGGCGTCCACCTGTCCTGTGTGGAGGGACATGTGGAAGTGAGGTAATGACGCTGACATTGTGCGCTGTTGCGGGAGGCGGTCGGAAACCGCCGTGCACTCCTCATTGGATAACATTGGGCCCTATGCCTTACAGTGACCAATGGTGATCTACGCCGGCGGTGACGGTATGCACCGCCGCGGATGTGACTGCAATTTTCTATCTCATCCCTCACTTGCTACCTGATCTTCAACAGGAGAGCACCTACAATGCATGTGCTGCTGTGAACTGTGTCTGGAACCTACCATGACCTGTGTGACTGGGGAAATGGCCCCAGCCTTACTTCAGAGGAGTTGGAGAGGCTGGTGGATGGGGTCCTACCCCAGTACGGACTGCTGTATGGGCCTCCAGACCAACAGGTGCATACACTGTGGGCACGATGCATGTGGCATGAATGCATGGAGGTGTGTGTGAAGGCCTTGTGGAAGGGGGGGTGGGTGGATGTCCTCTGGGCAGCGTATTGGTTGTGTGCTGGGCCATGTGTGTGGAAATGGTGATGTGAAGGGGTATGGTGGGCCATAAGTGTAACAGGCGGGACTGTTTGACTAATACTATTTTCCTGTGTGTATTTCCTCTGCAGGTCATCAAGAGAAGGGTATATGGTGTGCCATCGCCAAGGACGTGCAGACCCTAAGGGTCTATGGCAGGCGCAGCACCCACTATCAGAAACAGTGGGAGGACCTGAGATGCTGGGCACTGAAGATGGCAGAGGCCACGCTGGGGATGGCCTCCCAACAAGGAAGGGGTGCCCGTCGAACCCTGACCCCCTTGATGGCCCGCATACTGGCGGTGGCTTATCCAGAGCAGGATGGGCGCTTGAGGGCATCACAGCAGCCACAAGTGGGTGAGTACAGTGCCCATCATTACAACTTACGCATGGTAGAGTGGTATCCGGTTGGGGAATCGGTGTCAGTGGGTGCCCCTAGGCCAGGCCTGGCATTGCAGCGTAGGTCCCCTGGTGGCTAGGGTTCTGAAGGGATAATCCTGCTATCTGGCTCTTAGGCATCCACTACAGGCCAGGGCTGTGAGTGTCTTGACGTGTGCTGCATTTGCCGGTGTGTGCCCCTCCCCATGCCTTGGTGGCTAGCAATATCACTGGTAGTGCAATGCATAGTGGGTAGGCCTACTCTCTGTGTGTGAGGGTGTTGTGTACACCAACGGTGGTGTTGGTGCAGCAATTGACCAAATGTATCCTTTGTCTCCCCCCTTATTGTTTTGGCACCCTGTCCTCATTCGCATTAGCATCAACTGGCAGCGGAGCAGCGACACCGGCGATGGAGGGAGCTGCATCTCACAGGACCCAGGAGGCAGAGTCCACCGACGCTGAGGACACCAGTGGGATGGAGGGCGGTGGGGAACACCATGGCGGAAACTGGAGAGGTCAGTTCTGACACAGATACCTCCTTCGATGGAAGATTTCTGGTGGTGACGGACACTTCTGTGACCACCCCAGCTGCAGGTATATCCGCCACCCCGTACCAGCACCGCCCTCCCAGCAGTCCCTCATCGAGTTGCACGTGCCCGCTCACCCAGGAGGGTGGGCATCTCCTTCACCCCAGCCACCTCAGGCCCTGCCACAGTTTGCCCTGCTGTCCTGAGAGAGGAGGCTATTGACCTCCTGAGATCAATCTCTGTAGGGCAGTCAACCATTGTGAATGCTATCCAGGGGCTGGCAGCCCAGGTGCAATGGACTAATGTATTCCAAGAGGGCATTCACACTGGCTTGACAGCCCAACAGAGATCGATCCAGGCTCTGACCTCTTCTCTGATGGCAGCCATTGTACCTGTTTCCACCTTCCCCCCCATCCAACGTACATTCTCCTCAATCCCATCCTATCCCATGCAAATAGGCAGGCGAGAATGCACACAAGACAACACACAAGAGTGGTACAGGCAAACACAAGCATCACACTTCTTCCCACAGGCACTCACAAAAACACCATCCAGATGCAGACATACCAACATCCACTATTTCAACTGCCTCCCCCTCCTCCTCCTCCTCCTCCTCCTCCACCTCCCTCCCAATTCTGTCTACACTCACACCTGCATGCACTACATCATCATCCACTACCAGCATCACCAACAAACCAAGAAGAACACACACCTCACTAGCAGACACCTCCACAACAGCCACACACATGTCCGCTGTGTCCTCTCCCACTGTGTCTGTCTCACCCCCTCCTAAGGTACACAAACGCAAGCACTCAGACACCCAACTGCCACCCACCTCACATCAGCATCCATCCCATGCACCTTCACCCAAATTGAGCAGACGTACACCTCCTACAACCACTATCTCTTCCTCCACTCTCAAACCCCCTCCATCTACCCGTCCCACTGTGTCTAAAAAACATTTCCTGGCTAACATTGGCCTCTTCCCTACACCTCCCCCCGTCCTTCCCCTAGGGCCAGGCTTTCCAGGTCCCAGCCCAGTACCTCAGCCACCACATCCCCAGGCACAGTGGTACCAGCAACTGCAGGGTCATGGAGTGCGCCACCCATCAGGGCTGCCAATGTGCCACGTAGTGAGGGCAAGGACATTCCGCCACCTGCCAAGGTGAAAAAGGTGCCCACATCCCGGAGGGAGAAGCCGAAACCAACATCCACCAAGGGCTCTGCGAAAACGAAAGGGGATAGTGGCAAGACAACTGCGCCACCATCAAAGGTGGGGAAGGGCCAAAAACAGAAGGGCAGGTCAGGAGAGGGCATAGTGGCACCGACTGAGGGACCAGTGTCACACCTTCTGTCCACGTAAACGCCAACCTGTACGGTGGTCTACAGCCGCTGCAACAGTCCCCAGCCACTTCCCCAGTTGGCAGCCATCTGAGGCTGCAGGAGACATCCTGCTTTCTTCCTCAGCAGGTGCTGACACAGACCCCGCCGCCAACACTGCCACCACAGACACCACCACAAGCACCGCCGCCACAGACACCACCACCAGCACCACCGCCACAGACCCCGCCGCCAGCACCGCCGCCACAGACACCGCCGCAAGCACTACCACCACAGACACCGCTGCAAGCACAGCCACCACAGACACTGCCGCAAGAACCGCCAGCATCCCCGCGACGTCCTCGGACAGTGGCACCACCGCTGACATGTCTACCATCCCCAGTGGTCAGTCGTCCGAGGCTGGAGGAGAGTTGCAGGACCCTGGGCAGCTTCAATGAAGCATTACTATCATCACTGTTGGCACCTCGAGGTGGAAGGCGAAGCCGCAGGAGTGTGGGGTATTTTGCTGCCTCCATGGCATATAATGCTACCTGTACCTCGCCAATGTTGTGCCACGCACACCCAAGTGAGTGAATTGTACTGGCCACACTGCACGAGGAGCACTCTGGGCACAACGCCCCCTCCAGAACCAGTGGAAATTCACATCCACTACTTCTGTCCTTGGCAGGATGAAGCACTATGGGCACAAAGCCCCCTCCAGAACCAGTGGGGAAAGGTATCAACTAACTCAGTCCCTGGCAGGATGAAGCACTCTAGGCACAAAGCACCCTCCAGAACCAGTGGAGAATGTCATCCACTACCTCTGTCCTTGGCAGGATGAAGCACTCTGGGCACAAAGCCCCCTCCAGAACCAGTGGAGAAAGGCATCAACTACCTCAGTCCTTGTCAGGATAAAGCACTCTGGGCACAAAGCCCCCTCCAGAACCAGTGGAGAAAGGCATCCACTACCTCTGTCCTTGGCAGGATGAAGCACTCTGGGCACAAAGCCCCCTCCAGAACCAGTGAAGAAAGGCATCAACTGTCTCTGTCCTTGGCAGGATGCAGCACTCTAGGCACAAAGCCCTCTCCAGAACCAGTGGAGATTCACATCCACTATCTCTGTCCTTGGCAGGATGAAGCACTCTAGGCACAAAGCCCCCTCCAGAACCAGTGGGGACTGTTATCCACTTGAGAGACTGTGGCTTTGGACTCCCCAGGATACAGCAGTGCGCAAACCACCCACTGTAAAGACTTGAGAGACTGTGGCTTTGCACTCCCCAGGATGCAGCAGTGGGCAAACCACCCACTGGAGAGACTTGAGAGACTGTGGCTTTGCACTCCCCAGGATACAGCAGTGGGCAAACCACCCACTGTAAAGACTTGAGAGACTGTGGCTTTGCATTCCCCAGGATACAGCAGTGGGCAAATCACCCACTGGAGAGACTTGAGAGACTTTGCACTCCCCAGCATACAGCAATGGGCAAACCACCCACTGGAAAGACTTGAGAGACTGTGGCTTTGCACTCCCAAGGATACAGCAGTGGGCAAACCACCCACTGGAGAAACTTGAGAGACTGTGGCTTTGCACTCCCCAGGATACAGCAGTGGGCAACCCACCCACTGGAGAGACTTGAGCGACTGTGGCTTTGCACTCCCCAGGATAGAGCAATGGGAATGGAGCCCCCTCGTGCAGCAGTGGCCTCGTGAATTAATCTGGCTGAGGTGCCCCCCTCCCCCTCCCCCTCCCTCTGAGGTGGCTGTATATTTTCGATCTGATGCCCCAACAGTGTTCTCTCCGTTTCCAGTCAGGTATCATGTGTGGACCTCACCTATGCATTTTGGGCCCAGTGGTCCACGGACAATGATTGGTGCACTATTCAGACTTGTGTAGTTGGTGTACATAATTGTATATAGTGGATTTTGAATTTTGATAATGATATTTCACATGATTACATTCGTTCAAATCATTTCCTTTTGACTTTGCGTTCTTCCAGGGGGTGGGGAGAGTGTACATGTAATGTTGCAGCATGTATTTGTGTGTATGGTGTTGTGGGTGAGGGTGGGGTTGTTGCGTGTTGCGTGTGTGTGTGTCACTCTCTTTTCCCTCCCCTCCTCCCCCCTCCCCTGTGTTGTAGGTGCACTACTCACCATGGTCATCGCCGCCATCGTTGGTGCTCCTGATAGAAGAGAATGAAGACCAGCATCGGCAGTATCTGCAATTAGGGCTCTATGGCGTCCTGGTTCCTCGTGGGGTGTGGAGAGGTGAGTGTTTTCCCTTCTGTGTACTGTTTCCACCATGCTTTTGATAGCATTGGTTCCACTCCGGAAAAGGTGGCGGATTGGTGTGTCATAATAGTGTGGGGGGTACATTGTCTTCCGCCTGTCTGTTGGCGGTGTCTGCTGCGGTGTTTGTTTCTACCGCCGTGGCGGTCGGAGTGTTAAAGTGCCTGTATATGTTGGCGGTTTCCGCCACAGTCGTAATCCCATTTTTTTTACCACCGGCCTGTTTGCGGTATTACTGCCGGTTCACAACTGACTGCCAGGGTTGTAATGAGGGCCTGTATGCTTAATTTTAATCCGAAAAAATATCAATGACAAAATGTACAAAAAATGTTTGTTCATCAGGATTTGCATAGCAGCTGTGATATGCCTACGATGAATTGTGCTATGATCTCTTGATTGTGGTATTTAGAATATTGAATATCATGGAAATTGTAGTGATGTTAGATTTGGACTCTGCATTTAATTGAAGAAATTTTACACAGGGGGATTGTTTTGTCCATGGGGTGGTCACATGAGGAGAAGGCAAATATTTACTAATATTTGTATGGGTGCTTGACAGGAGCAACACTATTTTGTGCTGCATTCCTAGGCCCTTTGAATATACGTTAGTAAATAAATGTTACATATTGAGTTGTGCCACAAGAGCACCTGTGGAAAACATTAGGAAATATACCCTAAAATGTGTTATGTGATGAAGTAAAGATGGAGACATAGGGGGTCATTCTGACCCCGGCGGTCTCAGACCGCCGGGGCCAGGGTCGGCGGGAGCACCGCCGACAGACCGGCGGTGCCCCGCAGGGCATTCTGACCGCGGCGCTTTGGCCGCGGTCAGTGCAGGAAAACCGGCGGTCTCCCGCCGGTTTTCCGCTGCCCGTCAGAATCCTCCAAGGCGGCGCAGCAAGCTGCGCCGCCTTGGGGATTCTGACACCCCCTACCGCCATCCTGTTCCTGGCGGTTCGCCCGCCAGGAACAGGATGGCGGTAGGGGGTGTCGCGGGGCCCCTGGGGGCCCCTGCAGTGCCCATGCCAATGGCATGGGCACTGCAGGGGCCCCCGTAAGAGGGCCCCGCTTGTATTTCAGCAGACAGTGAAATACGCGACGGGTGCAGTAGCACCCGTCGCACCTTCCCACTCCGCCGGCTCGATTACGAGCCGGCTTCATGGTGGGAAAACTCAAAATACCCGCCGCGGTCTTCCGACGGCGGTACGGTATTTTGGCGGCTCCCGCCGGGCGCGCGGTGACCGCGCCCGGCGGGAGTCAGAATGACCCCCATAGTTTGAGAACCATCTACAATTGTGTTATAAGTTAACAAGAAGAGGAGATCAGGAGGATGGGTTTGTGAATGATGGTAATCTTACTGACACTTTTATAGGTGTAAGGGAATTGGCTGACATTGTAGTCACCGGATAATCTTTTCACAGATTAGGGATCATTTCAATGTGAGCCAGGTCTCAGTTTTCAACAGTATATTGTGTTTATGTTGGGATGAGAAAACCTGCATCTCAGCTGATTGTGGGCAGATAATGAGTTAATGAGCATAAGAAAGACAGCTTAAAATGAGAAAGCATCTTTCTGTGGGTCACACAAGGAAATATGTATTAGGTTGCTTTGTATGTGGATGGGGCTTTGTGACAGTTGTGCATTGTTGGGACTGAAAATGGTGGGGTGGTGAAAGGCATGATTCTAAATGTTAAGTCAGATCTGTAAGGTTATGAGCTTGGAACATTTTTTGAAGTAGCAACGTGGAATAGAGTTCATTAAATTTAGATCAATTTTAATAAAAGGACAAAGCACAATATAGCTAACATCAAGCAACATTGTCAGGGAGCAATGTAGCTAATATCGAGCTGTTTTGTGAGAGAACAGTGTAGAATAAAGAGAAGCTGATATCAGTTTTGTTGGGGGAAGTAGGTAGATGTAGTTTGGACTATTGTGGCGATTGACAATAATGAACCAAGTGAGCAACGTGTTCCCATTACGTGGAGAAAACAAGTATAAAGAAATGGAGGACAGATGATATCATTATACCAGGATGGTGGCAGTATTCAATCAATGTATTTGTAGAGTGCGGCTATTCACCCGTTAGGGTCTCAAGGCGCTGGGGTGGGGCCAGTAAGTGAATGTTAGAGGGGATCAAGTGAAGAGCCAGGTTTTTAGGTCCTTTCTGTATTGTGATAGAGTGAGAAATCTTCGGAGGTGGATAGGAAGGGAGTTTCAGGTCTTGGTGGCGTGGTGGGAGAAGGACGGCGGCGTGGGCGAGGTCCGTGGAGCGGAGTTGCCTGGTGGGCGATTAGAAGTGCAGTCTTTTGTTTGAGGTATTCTGGTCCGGCATTGTGGAGGGCTTTGTATGCGTGCGTGAGAAGTTTGAATGTGATTCTCTTGTCTATTGGGAGCTAGTGCAGGTCTCTCAGTAGGGCAGAGGTGTGGCTGTGCTTGGGGGCATTCTTGATGAGACAGGCGGAGGCGTTCTGGATATGTTGTAGTCTTTTCTGTACCTTGGTGGTGGTTCTGGCGTAGAGGGCGTTGTCGTAGTCGAGGCGGCTGCTGACGAGGGCCTGGGTGACTGTTCATTTGGATTCGGTTGGGATCCATTTGAAGATCTTACGGAGCATGCGCATGGTATTGAAACAGACGAAGAAGACTGTGCTGACATGACGGTTCATCGAGAGTGCTGAGTACAGGATGAACCGAGGTTGTGTGTGTGGTCGGTGGGGGACAGAGCGCTTCCGGGGGCAGTGGGCCACCAGGAGATGTTCCAGGCTAAGGGGGTGTTGCCGATGATGAGGACTTCTGTTTTTTCTGTACTTATCTTGAGGCAGCTCCCCTTCATTCCGTTGTGGAAGTTGGCTTTGGCTGTGAGTGGGTCATTGGTGAAGGAGATGATTAGCTGTATGCTGTCAACGTATGAGATGATGTTGAGTGCGTGGTGTCTGGCAATCATGGCTAGGGGGACTATGTAAAGGTTGAAGACAGTGGGGCTTAGAGAGGAGCTTTGCGGGACGCTGCAGATGATCTTGGTAGCCTCTGAGTAGAAGGGTGGGAGACAGACTTTTTGGGTCCTGTCAGAGAGGAAGGAAGTAATCTATTCTAGTGCCTTGTCTCGGATGCCGGCGTCATGGAGACGAGTCCGTAGAGTGCGGTGGGAGATGGTGTCGAAGGCAGCAGACAGGTTGAGGAGGATGAGAGCCGCGGTCTCACACCTGTCTAGGAGGATTCAAATGTCGTCTATGGTGGCAAGGAGGGTGGTCTCAGTGCTGTGGTTGCTCCGGAAACCTGACTGAGATGGGTCGAAGATGTTATAGGGTTCAATGTGTTTGGTGAGTTGTCTGTTGATAGCTTTTTCGATTACTTGGCTGGGAAGGGGAGCAGAGAGATGAGCTGGAAGTTCTTGAGGTAATATGGGTCTGCGGTTGGTTTCTTCAGTAAGGACTTAATTTTTGCGTGTTTACAGATTCCTGGGAAGATGGTAGTTTCAAAAGAGCGGTTGATGATGTGCCGGAGCTTGGGTGCGATGGTGCTGCTTGCTTTGTTGAAGATGTGGTAGGGGCAAGGATCGGTGGGAGAGCTGGAGTTGATGGAGTTTGGGATGTCGAGGGTTTCCTTGTCAGAGATGTTGGCCCAGCGGAGTAGGTGGTGGGGGTTTGGAGGAGCTTTGGTGGTGGCTATGACGGAGTTGGGCGTGTGATGGTCCTGGGTCGGGAAGCTGTTGTAGATATCTGCTATCTTGCGGTGGAAGTAGGTGGAGAGTTTGTTGCAGAGTTCTTGTGAGGGGAGGAAGTCAGTGGAGTTCACTCTGGGTTTGGTCAGTTCGCTGATGATCACGAAGAGCTCTTTGCTGTTGTGTGCGTTGTTGTTCCTGGAAGGCGTTTCTCTTGGTGGTCCTGATGAGTTGGTGGTGTGTGTTTAAGGCTTTTTTAAATGCTTCAATGTTGGTGGGTGTCTTGTCAGTGCACCAGTTATTTTCAAGGCATCTGCAGTTTTGTTTGGACTCCCAGAGGGCTGGGGCGAAACAGTTGACTTTCATTGATAAGCGTGTGTTGGAGGGTTTGTTGATGGATGCTCAGTCAGAGATACAGTTGATGAGGTCCCGGACAGTTGTGTTAGTGTTGAGGTTGGTTGGGGGGGGTGAATCGTTGAGGCTGGTGAGTAGCTGGTCCTTGGTGATCTTGTTCCAGCTCCTGTGGGGTGGTAGGTGAGCGAGGTGTCGGTCGGGGGATTTGCTGAAGGTAAAGTGGATACAGTGGTGGTCGTCGATTAGAGTTCAGTGATGTGGCTGATGGAGATGTGGTTGCTGGCGATGATGATGAAGTTGAGTGCGTGTCTGGCGGAGTGGGTGGGTAAGGTGAAGAGGTGCTTGAGTACGAGGTTGGCGAAGCTTTCGAGCAGCATTGTGTAGTTGTTGTTATTGGTGTTCTCCAGATGTAAATTGAGGTCCCCTGGGAGCATGTAGCCCTTGGCAGCGATCGCGTGGGTGGTGGCGATGTCAGCAATGGTGTCACAGAATGGGGGGCTGGGGCAAGGCAGCTTGAAGATTAGGGTGCCTCAGAGAGTTGTGTTAGGTTTGGTTCCAATCTGGAAGTGGAGGAATTCCATGTTGGTTGTGGAGTCTTCGGTGCTGGTGGAGAGGCGTAGGGACTCTTTGTGGATGATGGTGATGCCCCCCCCGGGGCTGTTGGTGCGGTCTTTGTGGATGATCTTGTAGCCATTTGGGATGGTGATTGTGGTGTCTGGAGCCAAAGAGGGATTGAGCCAGGTTTTTGTGAGTGCTGATCAGGATACATCCGAGGTTGTGTTCTGTTTTGTGGGTCTTCAGGGGTGGGCTTGAGTGACAGAGGCTGGTGAATTTGCAGTGGCGACAGGTGAAGGGTCCCTTGGTGTTACTTGGTGATGCCTGCTTACAGTTGTTGTTGTGTCCTGGGTTGAGTGCGTTGAGTGCTGCTGAGGAGGAGTGGTGGTGGGCGAGAGGTCCTGGGGTCCTGATGTTGGTCGCGGTCTAGTTGCAGATGGGCTTGCCTTCGGTGCTCCAACGGCACGCCAGATACGTGCAGCGGCCATTAAGTAGGGGGGGGAGGAGAGGAGAGCTAGGGGGTGGGAGTGGGAAATGGTGCAAAACAGGGGGTGGGACTGTGGGGACAGCAGCGTGGGGAGAGAGAGTGAGAGAGAGGGGGGTGGGCTGGGGGGAGCAGCGATGGGGAGAGCGAGGAGAGAGAGTTAGAGAAGTGAGAATGAGAGGAGTGATAGAAACATGAGAACAAGGGAAAAGGATAGAGGAAAGGGCAGAAAGCGAAAGGCACAAAAAAAACACAGCACACTCAGAGAAAACGAGGAGAAAGGATAGAGAAGAGAGAAGTGGCAGAGGGCAGCCCAGCAGAAGAGCAGAGTTCTCTCACCAGACACCAGGGATGAGGCGGAGGCAGAGCCTGCGGGTGGAGGAAGGCCTCGAACAACTAACAGGGGACAGAGTTCAGGGAGAGAAGGGCTTCACTTACCAGTGGAGCTACGCGGTGGCAGAGCAGTTCACTGACCAGGTCAGTGAGGTTGCTCTCTGCTCCCACTTCTCCCCCCCACCATTTCTGAAATGAGCTCTGAGTTGGATTTGTCTTTCCTCTGCTAAGTGATTCCATTTACTTTTATTAATCCCCATTATACCCTTTACCTTGTATCCAGATGAAGACAGGGATACTGCTATTAACATGAATTCTGCTAGGATGTGTTCTAAATTACAGAATTTTTCTGTTTACTATTATCATTTTTGGAACTTGAGAAATGTCTTTCCAGAAATCAGGTCCCTACATCCTTTGTATCAGAGCATCCTTTGGACACAATCTATGTCGCAGATCAATCTGTGACCCTCCTTAGTACAAAAATGAGTGTAAGATGTGTTTTGTAGTATCTGTCTGGCTGTGTTTTATAATAAATTTCAACCTTCCTATATTTTAACTCTTTGCTTTTTCTTACTATTATTTAATTTACAGTACTCACAACAATTCAGCTTACTCTAGATTTATTTTAGTAATAATGAAGTCAAGAATATATTTCTGTCTACTCTCAGTCATTATTCTTTGCCCTTGGTCTGTGGACCAATACGGCAAGGTGCTGTATAAATAAAAGGTTTGACATATACAAAAAACACTAAATTTGTTTTTCACTACTGTGCGGCCTACCCTCTGATAACATTGGGGATTCCTTTTTACTTTTAATCAGCTGTAATTCAATAGATATGTCATGTTTGGAACCTATGAAATTGTCATGTAAACCCTCTAGAAAGTTTACAATTTCCTGCCCTTAGCCCTTTGTACTTGCAGCCTGTCTTGGGTGACATGACTGGGTGTAGCTGACAGTTACACTTTGTGAATTACTTCAAGCCAGTCGGACAATGGAGTGATTAGGTGTGCCTCAATGGGCCATCTGCTCGCAGTATGGGGAGGTGGAACTGAGCACAGCCCCACTTACACCTAAATAGCCTGTGCTCTGCCTTCACAAAAAGGACCTAACAACGCTGTATTGTCATTACAGCATGCATGGAGCCAGGGCAGGGAAGTCAGGAAATGCCATGCACTTCAAAAAACCTTTCCAGAAACTTCTCCCGCCTGCCCCGTGTTTAAAAATAGGACCTTCAGACCCACTCTTCAGTTCACCTCTAGACATGCGGAAAGGCTCTCAGAATACTGCCTGCATCTGTGACCTGCTGTGTACTCTGCACCGACTGCAGCTATAACTGGAAGCACTGCTTTACTTCTTGGAGCATGCTTTGAATCCTCAAAGGCCAGCCCTGCTGTTGAGCCATGCATCTTCCCCAGGACTACCAGAAGTAACTTCAAGGGCGAGTTTGCTTGCCTCCTGTTCAGAGCCACAGGAACATAAAAGGCACCCATCACTTTGGACCCTCAAGTTGACTCAGCCTAAGTGAGTCCTAGACAACCAAGAAATGGCCTACCAATCCTAGACCCTTGGCTATGGTACAAAAACCAGAACTGAGGACTTTGATGAATTTTGGGCCAAAAGTGCTCTGAGAACCAAGAGAAGACCGGGACCAACCTGCTCACCTATCTGTGCAAGGTGCTTCGCAGTTCAGATTAACTTTGTGGCTTCTCCTACTATGTTCTTCTCCACAACAGCAAATGTGTTTCATCTGTCCTTGCTAAAGGGGTATCTGACCTTGTTGAACTGTCTTCAACTATAGCCGTCTGCCTTGTCCTGCTGGAGTTTTTTTACTTCCATTCTGGTGATCAAGTTTTAACGTAGAAATATTCACTGTGGCTTTGGCCCAAGGCCATCCGATGATGAAGCTGCCTCCTCGGACACTTCCTGCATCTTGCCCCACTGACCTTTACCTTCTCAGACGCTTTTTCTCAGAATTTCTCCTAAGTCCGAAAAGTAAGTGCAGAATGGGCCTAATCCACTTCTTGTATCTGAACCATGCTCCATTGTGGTTGGCCTTCACTTTCGACTTTGACCCAGTCGTGTGCGACAAGATGTCTATGATTGGTTCTTTGATCTTTTAGGAGACAGTTTTCACTAAAATCCTTGCAATTTCATAATTATGGTTCCACTGATTAACTTGTTGTCATTTTGGTGTCAAATAATTTATTAAAATGAGCTCCATTTTTTAAATTGGTTTGGGATTTTTCTTTTGTTCTGACTATTCTTTGTATGCTGGGTAAATACTTTACACATTGTCTCTAAGTTAAGCCTAACTGTTTTTGTGCCAAGCTATCCAGGGTTAAGCACAGGTTAATTTAGTGACATTTTGTGGTTCACCGTGCAAGGGATTGTGGTAGTTGCTTGACCAGGGATCTCACCCCGGTCAACCAACCACCCAGTTTCTCACATTGGTGTTGAGCAGAGTAGATCAGGTTTGTGCAGTACCATACAGTGATTTGTGTTACACAAAAATCCCAGACATAATTTGACATCAGAATGACCTCTTTTTAAATTCTTCTTTAACTTTTCCTTGGCTAGTTTCTCCCTTTTCCAAATTTAAGTGCCCAACCTTGCTTTTTGCACCATGGAAATGGATTGGTGCAATTTGGTGGCAGCATACCTTCTGTGCCCACTGCAGAGGTAAGGGTCTGCATTCCCAAGGATCTGCTGTCCAGTTATGGGGTGGGGATCTCAGCATATGAGCTAGCTCGGAGAGTACACAAGGTCCTAGAGGAGAAGTGAGAGGGTATCCTGTGGCGGTGCATGCCCACGGTGGGGAGGGACACACTCCTGACACTTGAGGTAGAGGACAAGACCAAGGCCCTCATTATGAGTTTGGCGGTCTCTGGCCAAGATCGTTGTGTAAAATACTGCCACCATACTGACAGTGCTGGCAGTACTTTGACCTCCATATTACGAGTCACAATGTCAAAACCAGCAAAATACAGCCACAACTCCAACACCGCCAGGCCGACCAACAGCAATAGAATGACTGTTTGACCACCTGCGGCTACACCATGCATCACACCATGTGGCCAACAAATACATCTCCAAATCGTAACTCTCTCCCTTTTCATCCACAGGTCCCGCTGCCACTGCCAACCACCAGTGGATGCCAGGGTGAGACAACCCTCCCCAGGATGAAGGCTCCAGTGGATGTCTGGACAGTGACGACTTGCCTGGCCCATCAGGAATGACTGGTCAGTCCACAAACAGCAGCCCCACCCTGGACATCAGACTTCCCTTCCCATGTGGCAACTACACTGCAGCCAGCCCCTCGTCCCCAAATCAGTGCCCTAGTTACAGGTCAATCAGAAGTGTGCCCTACAGTATAGGGGCCAGAGTCAAGGGCACACACCCAAGGCAATGAAAGTCCCGCTGCTACTGGGAGTGGGCACACTGTGCCAGAGGCACAGGCACAGAGGGGCCAGGGGTAGTGGGAGGGGACCTGTGGTCCAAGGTACAGGGCAGCCACAACAACTGATTGGTCAGGCGTCACTCTATACCTGTGTTACAGAGTCCTGGGTGCATACCACCAAACCCAGGGCACGATGGTCCAGATCCTTGCGAACGCACAGTATAGCCAGAGGCTTCAAGGGGAAAACCAACAAGAGGCAATGCAGCAGTGACAGACCCTCACCGCCTCCATGACCTCCATAGCAGGGGTGCTGAAGGAACTTAATAGCATCCTGCATGAGTCCTCCACTCACCAGCAGCAGGCCCCTTCCACTAGCCACATCCCAACAGAGCCCTCCACTTCAGGGCTAGAGGACCCACAGACCACCAGCACCCCTCCCTCTGTAGCTGAGGGACCCCCACACAAGTGAGGACGTCCATCCCGACATCCTGCTGGATCTGATGCCAAGACAAACACCACTGCCAGGAAGTGATCCTCTCCTGAACATTCTCGCTTGTGTATCACTGAGATACCCTTTGACTGTCCACTGTCATCTCTCTGTTCTCCCATGACCCTTATACTGGACCTGGACTACCCACAGCTGGGCTAACTACACTGATGATTTCATCCACCATGACCCCAACCATCACCCGTTGCACATGCCAGTCACAAATAAACACTTCTGAGCACAGCTACTGTCTACATGTTTCATTGTAAGATGTACCATTTACTGTGGCATAACATGTTGAACTGTCAACCCATTGTCCTGCAAACGTTTTTGAGAGTAACAGAAGGGGAAGCAATATGCTGCAAGGATGATAGTGGAGCAGGCAGAGGCTGGAAACATGGCTCAAGGGAGGTAACAGGTGATGCCGGAACCAGAGTTAACCACACAAATGCCCTGAAAGTAGACAGAACTGGGACAACAATCACTATGGGTGTCAAATATGCCCACACAACACACATGCACTACAATTGCAAAGTCCCTTGGGTGAGATGGTATGTGCCAGCTATAACCATATGCCCATGTCAGGCCCACATTCCCAAGACAACCATCCCCAATGGTCCAACCATACGAGAAGACAAAGCTAAACTTAAGGCATGTTCCACAGTCAGAAACAGTAATGTTGCTATGCCTCCCAATGCGGACTCTTGGGATAGGGAACAGTACTGTTGACACCACAATGTTCGGCACACATATTGCAGTTGTTGTGGCAGTACAGGGGACACAAACATGTCACAAGTGAAGCAACACAACATCAGGGTGAGTAATGCACTGGAATATGCACACTGATGGGCAAATGTGACCCCGCACAACCCACCCAGAGGCAGAGCTGCACCCAATATCACCTGTGCAGACAGAAACCAAGAGGATCCATGTCAAAAGGCAGTCAGGAAAGCAGATTACACACCATACATCTGACACATGCCTGTAGCTCAGTGGAAGTATTGTCATATCAACTCTGCTCTGGAGTCAGCTGCATCCTCATCATCTTCCTCCTCATCACTCTCTATGTCCCCTTCATCAGCCACTGGTCCCGCTGCCACCTCCTCTACATTCAGCAATGGGATCTGATGTTTCCGGGCCATATTGTGTAGCATGCAGCAGGCAACAAGGATCTAGCACACTTTCAGTGGTTTGTAGAGCAGGGCTCCGTAATTGGGCCTTCAGTAGCCAAAAGGTTCTCTCGATCCCACACCTTGTCCTACTGTGGGCCACATATTGAAATGGTTTCCTGCTTCTGTAGTCAGATGTCTCACAGGTGTCAGTAGCCATGGAAGGTTAGGACAGCCAGAATCACCTGTGTGCACAGAGGTAGGACCCATGTCAAAACCACGAGGGAGATAGGGCAGGGTGTAAAGAGAGTTGAGTGTAGAGGGGCACACATACGAATGGATGCATACCACTGAGCCAGGCCCACTCCTTATGTAGTGGTGCCATCATGCGTGGAACAGTGCTGTTATGCAGAATGAAGGAATCATGCACAGAACCAGGGAACTTGGCTGTCACTTGGGAGATATATTGGTCAGCAACACACCACCTGCCCATTGATAAAATAAAAGATTGTTAGGTTCCTGACACTTGTTCATTTCTCCTGGGTGGCACCAATGCAATGTGTGTGCCATCTATTGCCCCGATCACATGAGCAACATGTGCCAAATCGTAGAAGGCAGCTTTGGCAGTGGCTAAATCAGCACACTGGGGGAACCTGATGTAGCAAGTCAGATGTCTTAGCAGGGCACACAGTACATCTCTCAATACATTACTGAACATCGGCTGTGACATCCCTGCTGCCAAGCCCACTGTCATATGGAACGTGCCTGTGACAAGAAAGTGGAGGACTGACAACATCTGTACTGTCGGAGGGGTGGCATTGGGATGACGTATGGCAGGCAACAGATCAGGCTCCAACTGGGTCACCAGCTCAATAATGGTCTGACAGTTCAGACAATATGTCTGAATGATGTGTCACTCTTCCAGGGTGGCAAGGTCGACTAGGGGCCGCTACACAGGAGCATGTCTCATCCTCAAAGTTGCACCATATCTGGGAATATGAGAGGGAAAAGTTATGGGAAGCTGCATTGACTGTGTGGATACAGTAAAATTGTGCAATATTCACCAAATGTAACCCATGACGCAGCTAACATTCAGGCACTATTCACTTAGGACATGTAAAATGGCAGCCGCCTGTCCTGCATGCATTTTGAGGGGTCTTGAGAAAACTCCTTCTTTTTATCTGCCCCCTCCTTCTTCTAGAGGAAACCCTGACCACTCTTTTGGGACTCCCCCCAGATACCTTCGTGGACATGCTTGTGCGGAGGTCCGCCTCCTCAGCAAGCTTCTTGGGGACATTCAGCTTGCTATATACCAGGTGTTGTTGCAGCTCTGTAACACAGGTATTGAGCATGTGTGCCCTCAAAATCAGGTTGAACAGTCTAGTGAAATCATCTAACTTGCTGCCCCTCACCCAGCCCTTTATTGCCTTGCTGAAAAATCTAAAAATTGCACCCAGGACTGGTTTGAGAGTTTGTGGCTGTCCCTGTACCTCCGATGGTACTTCTCAGGGTTCAGCCCAAGTTTGGTAAGAAAAATTTCCTTCATAGGGGCATACTTGGTTGGTCATTATGAGCCTGGCGGTCCATGGACTGCAATGGTGGAGATGGCGGTTGCACCGCCACAGGGCCAGTGGAGCGGCCCACCATATTATGAGCAGGGGGTGGAACCAACAGAACACAGCCAAGTCGCCGCCCGAACTGCGACTGCGGACGGACTGCCGCAGCCGGCGGAAGGCATATCCAGGCCAGCGGTGAGGCTGTTACCCAAAACCCTATTACGAGGCTGCACACCCCCAGGATTTCTGGGCCGGTCTCACCGCCATGAAAAGCCTAGCAGAAAAGAAGCATAGAAAAGGGAGCACTCACCTTCAGGAACATAGGCACGTCCACAGGCGCCATGGCACGTGAACTGCAAGTCTTCCCAATGCTGCTGCTGGCCATTGAACTCCAGGACCAAGTGCTATGAGTGTAATGAGTATGGGTACATCAAAAGTGATCCCAAGTGCTCCAAGTGGATAGAAAACCCCAGGGTTGGCTAGCATAGTTCCTGGGGAGGAGATAGTCCCAATTAGTGGGGGGTGTCAGTGAGGTAACCCAATGTCCCCGGGTGACAAGTAGATGGTCCCAAAGTACAAAGCATTCCAAAACTTCTAGATATAGGCAGTGGGTCACCATCAATGGGTAGAGGGTGGAGGCTCTGGAAGACACAGTAGCCAGTATGATAACATAAATGGGCATCTAGTGTCCTCAGAGTAAGTGATTTCTAATACATTCCACCAGGATGCTGTTAGAGACAAAATTGGGAGAACCACCAACCTGTGGCTCTTATTCCCTTTGAAATGGGGGGATCTCAGATCTTCTGAAAGTTGTTGTGAGCCCTGCTATACCTGTAGACTCTCTCTTAGGGAATGTTCTAGAGGACACTGCATCGAAGGAAATGAAGCTCAGGTCAAACCTGAAATTTGGGGGTTACCTAAGTGTGCCTGTGTGATCACTAGATCCATGGTTGCCCAGGAGGGGAGTCAAGAAGGCTTTGAGTGAGAAAACTGGCATAGACTGCTGTCAAGAAAGCAAAGAACAAAGGCCACAGGAATCCAACCCCTGAATGTCTCACAGTGGTGCTGGATGGGGCACAAGAGGAAGCCATCCCAGAGCCTACTGCGGAGGACTTTGCCTCCTCTGGTGACCTGCCTGAGCTTGCTGGATGGCACACAGAAGTGGACCCACCAGGGTGGAGTTATGTAAGGCACAGAAGGATTGCCCAACCCTGGAGAGCTTGAGATGGCAAGCTGAAGCCCAGGCAGCTGGTGATACCTCTGAGGATCACCTCATATACTGGGAGAATGACCTCCAGCATGGTGAGTCTAAGGCACCTGTGCATGACGTGACAATTGTGTTGGTAGTCCCCAAATGCTACATGCCCTTCCTACTGGGACTGGCTCATGAAATACCCCTGGCAGGACATCTGGGGTAGGACAAGGCCTTTGCCAGGCTTGTGTCCTACCTTTATGGGCCACGGATAAAGGTCTCCTCAGACTCATTCTGTAGGGCCTGCGAAACTGAAGGCCAGCAGGAACACAGGAAAAAAGCTAAAAGCTCCTCTGAATCCCTTACCAGTCATTGCCACCCCCTTTGAAAGGGTTCGCATCAACATTGTAGGACCCTTGGATCCCAAGATAGCATTAGACAACAGGTTTATACTGGTCTTGGTGGGACACGCAGCTAAGTACCCAGAGGCCATACCTCTGAGGACTGTTACTACACCTAAAGTTGCTAAAGCCCTGATGGGGATTTTCACCAAAGTGGGTTTCCCCAAAGAAGTGGTGTCTGACAGGGGGACCAACTTAACGTATGCGTACATGAAGTCAATGTAGAAAACATGTAGTTATCTACAAGTTTTCCACACCTTACCATCCACAAAAAAAAAGGCTTGCTGAAAGATTCAACACCACCCTCAAAGGCATGAGGCAGAAGTGGGGCAGCCTCTTACAATTCCTTTTTTTGCCTACAGGGAGGAACCACAGAAGGGGGTTGGATTCAGCCCCTTTGAACTTCTGTACGGTCACTCTGTTAGGGGACCTCTCAATCTGGTTAAGGAGGGGTGGGAGTAAGCTCCCAAGAAATCACCCCAGGATGTTGTTAGCGACATGCTAGGTCTCAGGAACCAGACGGCCCAGTTTTGGAAAAGTTCTAGAAGAAGACTTCTGAGAACTTGAAGGCTAGCAAGGAAGTTATGAATCAGAAGTATAACAAGGTGGGCACCCCTGTGGAATTTCAGCCTGGAAAGAAAGCGTGGGTTATGGAGCTTGTGGAGCCCGGGGCCCTCAAAGACTGTTGGACCGGGCTATATGAGATAGTGGAGAGGAAGGTCACCATGCTTTTGGTCACTGATGATGAAGAAGAGGAGGAGAATGAACTTCTCATTGACCTCCTATCACAGAAAGACAAAGATGATCAGTGGAGAGTGCCAACCTCTCCCCTACAATTGTCAGGACCCAACAACTCTGACTAATTTTTCAACATCCTCAGGGGCGTTGTTTTAATCATGTGCATGTAGCACCACTGGATTGCTTGTAACATCTTTGTACTGTCTGCATTTCAGGATCGATATTACCAATGTTTGATATGTACTTGCTGTTGCCAATGCTTGTTCCACTATATAGTTGTTTTCACCAATGCTTGTTGAACACATGTGACTGTGTTAAGTCCTCGTGCTTCTAAACGTGTCAGGTTCACTTGTTTATTGTTTGCCAGGCATACACCACGCCACCAAGGTCTCCAGGGAGCAGCTGCATAGTGTTTTTAAAGAAATGAGTCAAGCTGGCTATAAATACTTTTGCTGTGCACATGACTCTGCTTGGCTTTCTTCCTGTCTGGCAAGGAAAGCCCTCTGCACTCTAGAACTCCCTCCAGGCCCCAGCCGCTGCCCTCTTGACTCAGCTGGCAGCAAAGAGCCTCGGTAGAGATCTTCTGGAAAGAACAAGTGAAAGTGAAGCATAATTTATGAGTGAGGCCTTCATGAGGGTTGAATAACATATTTAGCGTGGGGGCCTTGACAACTTCTGCTTTGTAACTGAGAACTGTGACAGAACTTCACTATCCTCCACTTGTTTTTTTTTGTACTAATAGTGATTACGTAATTCAGTGCTATGATTACTTTATGTGTGAGTTTACTGCTTTTGGTATTGCAATTAATTTTATGTTAATAGCGATTATGCAACCCAATGATAGGAATACTCTATGTGTGAGTTTTTTTGCTTTTGGTATTGCAACTCGTTTTATGTTGTAGTTTTTACATACCTAATGTGAAAGAGCAGATCCATGAAAGAGACTTGCAGAACTTCGTCATATGTTTAGAGACATCCAGATTCCGTCACCTTTTTTTTTATATATTCATCTGTGAGAAGAAAGAGAGGGCCAAGTTGCTGATATTGTAGTGTGGTTGGTTTTACGTATCCTTTGCGCGTTAGCTTCAGGCTTTAGGCCTTTGTGCACTTTGCCCTGGATGTATTTTATTCATTTGCTGGCAGCTTAGAGCCTCTGTGCACTATGCTCTAAATGCTTTTTATTAGGCTTCGTACTGTTATTTTTCAAATAGCCAGTTCTACGGTTTTGTTTTTTATTCATATCACACTGTTTTGCCTACTTCAGCACTGGAGTTCTCCATAACACATTCACTCTGTGCTTCAGTCAAGGATACAGTCTGGTACATTGCCGATAGACGTGGTAGGAGTTTAGACTTGGCATTCATGCGTAGGGACATTTTGTGATCACGCTGACATGTTAGTTATAAAATCACTTCCTTGTCCCAATACACGCAAGAGGGAGATTCCGACCAGGGAACCACAACTAGACGCTGACTGCCTCGTTGCAGATGCTGAACCAAGATCACAGGCCTTTGCTCAGGTATGAGGGCTGATGTCTCCCCAGTGATACAGACAGGCAAGCTAGAAGCTGAACATGCTGTGCTCCAAATAGAACAAGCAGAGGGAGAGTAGAAACTATTATACACGATGATAGCTTTGTTCTTATGTTTTACTCTCCTGGTAACTATTTCAATCCTACTGTGTTGTATGGTTCTGGTTATTGCGGCTCATGCCTTATTATCTAAAATACAGTTGTTTTATTAAATCATCATATAAAACTTATATTGTCTTTGTCATTTGTATATGAGATCATATTGTAAATGAGAGAGTTGGTTTGGATCTGAGTGACCACGACTTCCCTGAGAAGTTCCAAAGATGTCATGCGCTCGGCTGCCCAATCATCTCTTCCCCGTGGGAGAAATGAGGCACTGCTAGTTAGCCGGAGCAAAATCCGGATTTAGGGTGACAGAGTTCCTTACACGTGGGTCAGACTCAGTCCCCCACACCGTTATCGATCCTGCTGCCTAGAAATCCATTAGTCTCATTTAGGATAATGAGAGCCCACGCGACATGGCGCCGCCAACGCTTGGTCTGGCTCTAATATTTAGGTCCGACTGACTCTCTCGGTCTCATATATATTTTGACTCCTCGGTTCCGTAAGCGGAGATGTCCGTGGGGCTGAGGGTTTCCGCCACCACGGGATAGGTACATCCTATTACTTAGTGGTTGGTTGTTCAAGCTTGAACTTTGAAAGGAAAAACCCCGTTATTGATGTGCCTTCACTACCCAGGTGCTGTTTCTTTCTAGATGGCGAATCCGGTAGTGGTGCAAGTAGCGCTTAATATGCGACACCCGCTCACAGGACATCTGATAGCACATGGACTGACGGTCCAGGGGGGTCCGGTCACTTTTGTGGTGGACGCCCATGCAGCCTATAGAACAGAACTTTTTTATTCTTGGGTCGTATTTCCAGCAGTTGATGGGGGTACAAACACTTTTCACGAATACACTGTTGCGAATGTCCCTGGACAATACAGGGCTTATGCATACTTAGAGATACCATTATCTTATCAAGAACACCATAATTGGCTTGATGGCGCACTCCCACACACAGTAGCACAAGTTAGGTTAGGTCCACTGAGTAATGATGGTCCTACCTGGCCTTTATTGGCTACATCTACACCTCATCCTGCGGCTGCTCAATTGACAGTGATTGAAGTTCGTCGTTTATATACAGACTTAACGGCTACATATAGACGATTAGTTCAGTTTGTCATGCAGACACTAAATACAAACGCAGCGCGTGCTGCTCCGGCGCACCCACAGGCGGTGGTTCCGGGTATCAATCCGGCCACTGTACACTCAGTTATGGGTAAGGTACCGGCTAAACGAGAGGAAACTCCATTTTGGCTGGCGCAAAAAATTAATACGTTGGAAGCAGTGTTTCCCCATACGGGACCTCAGGATAAACATAGAATATTGACGATGTGTTTGCCGTATGGGATGGTTCCTCCGGTGGACCTTTGTAATACCTGGGGCACGGTGTTTGCTGCGCTCTATACTACGGCACACGGTACACCGACATTAGCTAATTTACCGGAAGTGCTTAAACAAATTCAAGTTGAATATGGGGCTGCCCCTGCCTTAGATTTGGGCATGCAGTTAATGGGCAATTTTGCCGCAGTTTCTTCTATTATTTTGAGTAATCTCAAGGGAGAGGCAGTAGCACTAGCAGTGCGAATGCGTCTTCGGGACGTTCTGCAGATTAATCAGGAGCGGGAACTTCCGAGAATAATAGCAGAGACATATTCCAGTATTGGTCGCGATAGCCTAGGGGCTAGACCGCAAAAACCCCAATTACAGGGTAAAAATAATAAAGACAATGCTAAACAACAGAAAACTGAGGGTACTAAAAAGCTCCGGGAAAAGAAACAGCAAACACCTAAGAAATATGGGGGACAGTCTCCGCAACCGGAGACCCCGCAGAATAGGTATAATCTCAGGAATAGGGATAATTTGAAGACGCCTGATAGATATCAATATACTGATACACGCCAATCTCGTTCCTTTCAGGACTCCTCAGAGAAGAGAAGTGAGAGAGGTGGGCGGTTAGAGCGGAGAACGGAGTACGTGAAACCAAGACAGGATTCACAATGCTCAACGGAGGTTTCTATTAAACAAGAAGAGAAACCGTTGCAACAAAAACAGCAATTTAAAAAGAAGAAAGTGGCAGCAGTCTCAGTTAGACATGCCGCTCAAGAAGAGAGTTCTCTTGACGAACAAGACATGGGCGTTGGCACTGTTAGACAGCGCGGCAGAGGTCACAATAGTTCGCCGGAGTCTTCTAGAGCATCTGGAGGTGAAAGCAACTGATGACTTCATACAAGTCGAAACGGCGGATGTGCGAGTCGCTGATCCTGATAGAGTACATAAAGTGACTCTGCGATTAGAAGGGGACATTGACCGCATTGTACACGCCATCTTTTGGGACCATGTGGTAAAATCATATGATGTTCTGCTGGCCAAACAGTATTGGCCACCTGACTTTGTTCGCGACTGTCCGGTTGGGGAGGAGGTTATTATACCTTCCTTCTCACCACTTGTTCCGAGAGAACTAGTGGAGTCCTATAGTAAAACATGGGCTCTAGCACAGGCTCCCGCCCTATATAGAAATAACGTGGGGTGGGATAGACAATCACCTTATCATGTAATTCCAATAAAGGGCGAACCTCAGCCACAGCCGCAGTATCCTATCAAATTTGAGGCAAGGGCATTGGTTAGGAAAATTCTTACACAATTGGAGTACCAGGGTGTAATTGAGCCCTGTGTCTCGCCGATGAATAATCCCTTATTTCCAGTTGCTAAACCGGACCATTCATATAGGATAGTGGTGGATTACGGACATTTAAATGGTCATACACGCACATATGCAATACAGAATTCACATAGCGCAGCGCTTATGAATAATATAGTGCGTAAGAAATACAAAACAACGTTAGATATCTCGAATGGATTTTTCTGCCAAAATATAGCGCCCGAAAGTCGGGACTATACCAGTTTCAGTGCGTTTGGCTCTCAGAAAAAGTTTTGTCGTTTGCCTCAGGGGTATAGGAATAGCCCAGGACTGTTTTCGGCTCGTGTGACTGAAATGCTGCACGAGTTGGACCCTGAAGCATTATCATATATCTGACAGACGATGAGATTCTGCAACATCTAAGGCGTGTATCACGCATTGTTGTGGGGTTTGCTGATATTGGCTATAAGTTTAATTTTAAGAAACAGAAAATTGCCTTCCTCAGCGTCATTTTCCTGGGATATGAGTTGTCGAGTAAGGGCAAGAGCTTAGCGCCACATTTTTGGGAGGAATGTGCTTTATTGCAGCCTCCTAATACGGTTCGGAAGCTCCAGTCATTGTTGGGGTTTCTGAATTTTGGCAGAACTTACATTCCTGATTATGCTACGCATATAAAACCCTTATACGAGTTGATTCGTCCGAATTTTTCGAGTAGATTTTGGCCGATTGAGCATACACACATACTACGAGAGTTACAGACTGATCTCTTAGCAGTTAAACACTTACACACACGGGACAATAAGACACATTTAGTCATCGGGGTGATACCTGGGGCTGTTGGGTTTCCATATGTCACCTTTAATGAGGGTGAGACAGTCCCGATTGCATACAAGTCCCACTTGTATTCTGCTGCAGAACAACGATTTGCACAGGCTGAAAACATACTCACTGCAGTACAGATGGCTGTGATTAAAGAAAGACCGCTTGCCCAGGGACAACGCATCGTTGTTGTTTCCCCGATTCCGGCCTTAGAGGCTGTTACAAAAGCGAGTGTTCCTAATTCGAAAGCTTTATACCCGTGATGGATTCAATGGGCTACGTCTTTGACAGCCACTGATGTAGATTACATATTTGACCCTAAACTTCAGACTCAAGAATTTCTTCAATATGAAATAGAGTACCCAGTCCCTGCTGGCACATTGCCTATTGACCAATATCAGGTGGTCATGTATACGGATGGCTCTGCGCAACCAGCGGTTGGGACTAAACAGCAGTATTCTGCTGCATGTGCGGTGGTGAGCGGCACGATGGAGGGGGAAGTGTTCTGCCCCCGACATACTTATACTAAAACCTTGGGAGATTGCACAGCACAGCTGGCTGAGCTCAAAGCTCTATTGTTAGCGTTGGAGCACGCGGATCCGGCGATTTTAACCTTGCTGGTCTGTGACTCCTACTACTGTGTACAGTCTTTCAATGAATATCTACACTATTGGAAGATGAATGGGTTCAGAGATTCTAAAGGCAACACCATTAAACACAAATTGTTGTGGGGTAAGGTTGCGGATCTGAAGGAGACGCTTCCTAAGGTCCATGTTGTACATACACTTGGACACCAGCGCGTTGGAATACACGTTGCTGGGAATACTTTGGCTGATGAAGCCGCGAAATCAGCAGTGGCTGTCGCCACTGTGGCCGCCGTGACTCGTTCGAGTTCCAAACCAGACACAGAAATGTTATCTGCCATAAAAGCTACGGCTGATGGCACGCCATTTCCTAAAGGATTTCCTTCTAAATATAGTTACTGCTTGAGTAGTGCGCTAAATGCTGTTGTTAATATTCCAGGCATTGGTGTACGTGAACTACCCCATAAAATTGAGAGACCTCGATTAATTTCTGCAGCACATGAGGGGGTGGCGTCTGCACATGCTGGTGTGGCTGCCACGATTTCACTTTTACAGGCTCGTTACTGGAGGCCTGGTCTCTATAAAGAGACAAAGCAATACGTCCTTTGTTGTGACGTTTGTCAACAGATTAAAGCTTCGTCGGCAAGACGCCCGCAGCAGACGCCCCTTCTGATTTCAAATAAACCTTTACAGTGTGTGTACTTGGATCATTGTGGTCC
Source organism: Pleurodeles waltl (assembly GCF_031143425.1). Lineage (NCBI taxonomy): Eukaryota > Metazoa > Chordata > Amphibia > Caudata > Salamandridae > Pleurodeles > Pleurodeles waltl. The sequence goes on from NC_090440.1 coordinate 1,556,375,566, forward strand.
GCTGACACCAGATAGGGCATACAAATATATTTTTGTTGCTGTAGATTCGTGCTCCAGATTTGTGTGGGTCTGGCCACAACGCTCGGCTGACGCTCGGACTGTTATTAAGGATTTGCACATCTTTGTCGATACATTTGCAGTTGCGGCTTTTCATTCGGACCAGGGCCCTGCTTTTGCCTCTAAGGCAATCAGGGACACCATGGCTTCGTTGGGGGTCCAACTCCAATTCTCGTCTCCATTTCATCCCGAGGGAAATTCTATCGTGGAGCGTTTAAATCGTGATTTAAAGCAATCCTTAGCGGCCAGGGTTATAGGTACGGGTCGTAGTTGGCTAGGCCACCTATATGGAGTACATAGAGCACTTAATAACTTGCCTAGACGGTCACTGGGGGGTCGTACTTCATATGAGTGCCTGTTTGGAACACAAATGTATGTTCCTGATCTAGATGGTCCTGGTGTGGAGGCGGCAGATACGCCCTTTGACATAAATGATTGTGTCACTGTTTTGCAGGATTTACAACAATTCAGTGAAGATAACTCTTCTGCAAGTGCTGCCTCCTCAGGAATTAAGGATGAGTCAGTGACACCTACTGGTTGGATACCCAGGAGTGGGGATCTGGTGCGTGAAAAGGTCGCAGTAAAGAAAGAATTTGGTCCTTCTTATCGAGCACCTGCCCCTGTGTTAGGGGTTAGCAGCACGAGAACTGTGATTTTATCGCCGCTGCAAGGGGCCAAAGGAAATCGCTTTGTTTCCATTGATAATGTCAAGTTACAACATGTGGCCGATTCTGCACAGCAGACCAAGAGGGACACCCAGTAGTTCCGGAATCCCTCTCACTACTGGGGAAGAAGTCCCGCTGCAGGTGATTTACAACGATGCTGTTTCCTCTCCGAGCTTGGGAAGGGTGGATGATGATCTTGCGATTGTTCCACAGACGACGATTAATATGGAATCTTTTGATCAAATTGCTGTAGGTTCTTCTGATGTTTCTGAACATGTGGTTTATAGCGTGCCTAGGCGAAAGCCTCCATCTGCTTCTTTGTTCACAGTTGCACCTTTTGCAAGAACTGCCTCTGGCTGCTTCAACAACACTGATGATGCAGTGTACAGTTCCTCGTCCTCGATGTCTACGGTCCGAGGTCCACGTAAGCTGCTGTGTTGGCTTAAACGCACATATTTTGTTTTTCCTAGGAACTATTTGTGGCTTTTTATGGCTGTAATGACTCTTTTTTTGTGGTTGGGATTTGTGGTTACTTTTTTTCTGGTAATACATGGTCATTTTCTTCCTGATCGATCTGACATTGAGCACGTGGAGACTGTGTTAAAACCACATTTTTCGTCTCATATGGTTCGAAGAGACTTGTCCAATGTAAACATTTCTGCAATACCGATTCCGTATGGGATTGTGTGGGATAAAGTAATGTTTGATATATATGGTCCCACTGAATTGATTCAAATACCGTATGTCCTCAAGTTATCAATAAATGATATTGTTATACCAGGCATTGTTTCTGATGATTGGGATGTGAAGACAGTAGATTCTATGCTGACAGATTTGCAATATTATACTGTCTATGACGATGAAGATGCTTACCAATTTAGAGATAATCATGGTGACATGTTTTGCTACAACTATCATGGACACCACTTTATTCATAAAGCTAGTAGCCCTAAGTCCGTATTTAATTATGTGCAATGGGAACATTGCTCGACTCCTCCACAACGGAGTTCTAAAACTTATTATGATAAATTTGCATATTTTTCTGGGCATAATCAACGAAATGCTAAGTCTTACTATTTTAAAGTTACTCCGTATTCTAATAAGCAAATGTTAATGACCGATACTAAATTACTGTATTCCAATTTGTTTGTATCTAAACCTTCGGTCGAGGGGTATGAATACTGGTTTAAGACTGTTGACTTGAAAAGTCTTTGGGGCACGAAATATTGGCAGATGCAAGGCAGGGACACATTATTTAGAGCATGTATTATCCCTGTGCAGATGATTTTCCTCAATGACACAGTACAACAGACTAGCTGTTTGGGCTTGGCGACAATTAGAGAGTTGAATTTGCCTAGTATACCTGCCCCTTCCAAATTAAACAACTGGCAGCACTATGTGAATGCTACTTTTAGTGAATTTACACATTGGGTCCAGAATGGTACGCTTAACACTTCATCGTTACATTCGGGCGGGTGGTTATTATGGCCTGTAGACACTAATAAGTGTCATCAACGTTTTGTCACCTCTTCAGGGGGGTTCAGGACTAGTAGGGCAGACCCTCGTTACATTTCACCAGAACATGCTGATATTATAACTACATACAGTGTGGGGAAGCTTTGTCAGCAATGGTTGAAGACATCCACGCTGGATGCAGTTAAGTCACATCTCACGTTACTGTCTAATGATACTGATTTACAAGATTTTTTGTCGGGTCCCAAGGTACCACGGAAGAAAAGGTTTTTATACGAAGTTTATATTGGGAGACAGTTACATACACGAGGTGTGGGAGCTTCCCTTTCAATACAGATGTGTTAATGGTTTGAGGGAGGTTTTTCTTAGCGGTAGTGAATGCGAAACTTCTGTCAGCCATTCTATGGTTTGTAAACAGCTGTCCTTGCACGGAGCGTGTAACGCTTCGATTGCTAACTTAGCTTGTTATCTGAAGGGAGTTCCAGTCCCGGTTATTAAAAAAACTTTCCAGGTGCTTTCTAACGGCAGTTACATTGCTCTTAACAGCGAACGCTGCTGTGGCATGCGTGCCGGAATAGTTTACGTTGTCATTGTCAACAAGGCCGTTACGTGCTGCGGGAATGTGTTGTTTCCCCCCACTCAAATTAGGTAGTCGACATCTGGCCTCATATTGCTACTTCCAAGGTTAATTTCGACAAGTTGAGTCGGCTATCCAGTAGTCTCATTTAGGATAATGAGAGCCCACGCGATAATATTACCAGGTGAATGTGCTGTGATAACCAAATTAGACAAATTTAATGAGATCAGTGCATGCCTTTTTGAATGATGTTCAATGAGACCAGTGCATGCTTTATTGAATGTTGTGAAACAGTCTCTTAATAGCACATAGCTTCACCAATACCGTAATTCACCACAGAAAGTCAACTTCCAGGGGCTCTACAGACAGTCCTCCATAACCCGAAGAACGGCACTCAGCTGGACCTGGTGAAAAGGAGTGGAGTGTTTCTTTCTCTCTTTTTCCAAATTCCCTTGCCTTTTGGGGCCCCTGGTGCAATCAGCAGCACCGAGAGGTGCCCCAGGAGGTCAGGAGAACAGTCATCGCCCTTGCAAACAGCCTGGTTTTCTGGTGCATGGCCGCTCCCCAACAACAACGACCCCAAAATCAGCAGAAGGACAGTTGCTAATTGTTGGACCAGTTTATCTCTCTGTTTTGCCTCAGTCCTGGGCTTATAAATCTGTGTATCCATGATACTGACATAGGAGACAGCCCCCCTGTATAAATTAAATATAAAGACTAACTGATAAAGTTTGGGCCAGCATCAAAGAGGAGGTCTCTGAGATGTTGGAGTTAGGGGTGCTTGAGCACTCCAGTAGCCCCTGGTCCAGCCTGGTACCAAAAGCTGCTGCACCGGGTGCCGCCCCAGAGCTCAAGTTCTAAGCGAACCACAAAGGGCTCATCTCAGTTACTAAAACTGATGCTCACCACATCCCCAGAGCAGATGAACTCATAGACAGATTAGGGTCTGCCAAGTTCCTGAGTATTTTTGATTTACCTTTAGGATATTGGGAGGATATTGGCAAAGGTGAGCCTTTTCTTAACCAGAGTGCCACTTTCAGTTTAAAGTGATGCATTTTGGGCTGAAAATGTCCCTGCCACCTTCCAGAGGATGGTGAACCAAGCGTGGCTGGTATGTAGGCCTTCAGTGCTGTTTACATGGATGACATAGCTGTCTTCAGGAAGGACTACCTCTTTCACATGCAGTAAATGCAGTAAATGTTTCAGGCCCTGCAAAACACAGGCATGACTATCAAGGTCATTAAGGTGGTCATTACAACCCTGGCGGACGGTGGTAAAGCGGCGGTAAGACCGCCAACAGGCCGGGGGTAAAAAATTTGCTATTACGACCGTGGCGGAAACCGCCAACAAAGACAGCCACTTTAACACTCCGACCGCCACGGCGGTACAAACAAACAGCGCTGCGGTCACCGCCAACAGACAGGCGGAGGACAATGTACCGCCCACACTATTATGACAGGCCAATACGCCACCTTTTCTGGGGCGGATTCACTGTGGATAAAAACACTGCGGAAACAGGAATCCCGAATGAAAAACACTCACCTCTACACACCCCACGAGGAACGAGGACGCCATGGATCCGGAACTCCAAATCCTACCTGCAATAGTCTTCCTGCTCCTCTACCAGGAGCACGAACTCCGGCGGCGAAGACCACAGTGAGTACTGCACCTACGACACAGGGGAGGGGGAGGGAAAAGAGAGTGACACACACATGCAACACGTAACACCCCCACCCCCACCCTCACCCACTACAACACACACACTAATGCATATCAATACATCACAGTTACACCCCCCAACCCCCTGGAAGAATGCAAAGACAATAGAAAATGAGTGTAACCATTGTAATATATTAAAAGCAAGTAGGCAAAAATATATATATATACACCATATAAAAAATATATACCAAGCATAGTAGTCTAGGTAGTGCTCTAATAAAGTCAGTGGAACACTGGGACCACACGGTATGGGCGAGGCCCACACAAGATCCCGGACCATGACGGAGAAAACACTGCAGGGGCATAAGACAGCAACTAAACAGGCACCTTAGGGGGAGGGAAAGGGGGGCACCTCAGGTGCTTGAGTGCACAACGCCAAATCCACGAGGGGGCCACATGCCCACTGTTCAATCCTGGGGAGTGCAAAGCCACAATCTCTCAAATCTCTACAGTGGGTGGGTTGCCCACTGTTCAATCCTGGGAGTGCAAAGCCACAGTCTCGCAAGTCTCTACAGTGGGTGGGTTGCCCACTGTTCAGTCCTGGGGAGTGCAAAGCCACAGTCTCTCAAGTCTATACAGTGGGTGGTTTGCCCACTGCTTTATCCTGGGGAGTGCAAAGCCACAGTCTCTCAAGTGGATGACAGTCTCCACTGGATCTGGAGGGGGCATGGTGCCCAGAGTGCTTCATCCTCCTAAGGACAGAGGTAGTGGATGGATCTCTCCACTGGTTCTGGAGGGGGTATGGTGCCCAGAGTGCTTCATCCTGCTAAGGACAGAGGTAGTGGATGACAGTCTCCACTGGTTCTGGAGGGGGCATGGTGCCCAGAGTGCTTCCTCCTGCTAAGGAAAGAGGTAGTGGATGACAGTCTCCACTGCTTCTGGAGGGGGCATGGTGCCCAGTGTGCTTCATCCTGCTAAGGACAGAGGTAGTGGATGGATCTCTCCACTGGTTCTGGAGGGGGCATGGTGCCCAGAGTGCTTCATCCTGTAAGGACAGAGGTAGTGGATGGATCTCTCCACTGGTTCTGGAGGGGGGATGGTGCCCAGAGTGCTTCATCCTGCTAAGGACAGAGGTAGTGGATGACAGTCTCCACTGGTTCTGGAGGGGGCATGGTGCCCAGAGTGTTTCATCCTGCTAAGGACAGAAGTAGTGGATGACAGTCTCCACTGGTTCTGGAGGGGCCCTGGTGCCCAGAGTGCTTCATCCTCCTAAGGACAGAGGTAGTGGATGGATCTCTCCACTGGTTCTGGAGGGGGCATGGTGCCCAGAGTGCTTCATCCTGCTAAGGACAGAGGTAGTGGATGACAGTCTCCACTGGTTCTGGAGGGGGCATGGTGCCCAGAGTGCTTCCTCCTGCTAAGGAAAGAGGTAGTGGATGACAGTCTCCACTGGTTCTGGAGGGGGCATGGTGCCCAGTGTGCTTCATCCTGCTAAGGACAGAGGTAGTGGATGGATCTCTCCACTGGTTCTGGAGGGGGCATGGTGCCCAGAGTGCTTCATCCTGCTAAGGACAGAGGTAGTGGATGGATCTCTCCACTGGTTCTGGAGGGGGCATGGTGCCCAGAGTGCTTCATCCTGCTAAGGACAGAGGTAGTGGATGACAGTCTCCACTGGTTCTGGAGGGGGCATGGTGCCCAGAGTGGTTCATCCTGCTAAGCACAGAGGTAGTGGATGACAGTCTCCACTGGTTCTGGAGGGGGCATGGTGCCCAGAGTGCTTCATCCTGCTAAGGACAGAGGTAGTAGATGGATCTCTCCAGTAGTTCTGGAGGGGGCATGGTGCCCAGAGTGCATCATTCTCCCCGTGACGGACTCAGTTGCGTCAGTGCCCTTGCCACTCATGGGCCAGAGGTGCTTGAGACAGCGATGCCCTGTTCAGCGGTGTTTGAGATGGCGGTGCCCTATGCAGCGGTGCTTGAGACGGCGGTGCCCTGTGCAGCGGTGCTTGAGACGGCGGTGCCCTGTTCAGAGGTGCTTGAGACGGCGGTGCCCTGTTCAGCGGTGCTTGAGACGGCGGTGCCCTGTTCAGCGGTGCTTGAGACGGCGGTGCCATGTGCAGTGGTGCTTGATATGGCGGTGCTCTGTTCAGCGGTGCTTGAGACGGCGGTGCCCTGTGCAACGGTGCTTAATATGGCGGTGCCCTATTCAGCGGTGCTTGAGACGGCGGTGCCCTGTGCAGCGGTGCTTGAGGCGGCGGTCTCCATTGCAGGGACTCAGCTGCTGGCGGTCCTTCAAGGCCCAGCGGGGCTTTTGCTGGCGTTCCTTCATGGCCCAGCGGGGCTGTTGCTGGCGGTCCATCATGGCCCAGCGGTGCTTTTGCTGGCGGTCCTTCATGGCAAGCGGGGCTTTTGCTGGCGGTCCTTCATGGCCCAGCGGGGCTTTTGCTGGCGGTCCATCATGGCCCAGCGGGGCTTGAGCTGGCGGTCCTGTCCTGCGCAGCTGGGCTTGTGCTGGCGGGCCTGTCCTGGGCAGGTGGGCTTGTGCTGGTGCTCCTGTCCTAGGCAGCTGGGCTTGTGCTGGCGGTCCTGTCCTGGGCAGGTGGGCTGGTGCTGGCGCTCCTGTCCCGGGCAGCTGGGCTTGTGCTGGCGGTCCTGTCCTGGGCATCTGGGCTTGTGCTGGCGGTCATGTCCCGGGCAGTTGGGCTTGTGCTGGTGGTCCTGTCCTGGGCAGGTGGGCTGGTGCTGGCGGTCCTGTCCTGGGCAGCTGGGCTTGTGCTGGTGGTCCTGTCCTGGGCAGGTGGGCTTGTGCTGGCGGTCCTGTCCTGGGCAGGTGGGCTGGTGCTGGCGGTCCTGTCCTGCGCAGTTGGGCTTGTGATGGTGGTCCTGTCCTGGGCAGCTGGGCTTGTGCTGGCGGACCTGTCCTGGGCAGGTGGGCTGGGGCTGGCGGGCCTGTCCTGGGCAGCTGGGCTTGTGCTGGCGGTCCTGTCCTGGGCAGGTGGGCTTGTGCTGGCGGTCCTGTCCTGGGCAGGTGGGCTGGTGCTGGCGGTCCTGTCCTGCGCAGTTGGGCTTGTGATGGCGGTCCTGTCCTGGGCAGCTGGGCTTGTGCTGGCGGGCCTGTCCTGGGCAGCTGGGCTTGAGACGGCGGTGCCATGTGCAGTGGTGCTTGATATGGCGGTGCTCTGTTCAGCGGTGCTTGAGACGGCGGTGCCCTGTGCAGCGGTGCTTAATATGGCGGTGCCCTATTCAGCGGTGCTTGAGACGGCGGTGCCCTGTGCAGCAGTGCTTGAGGTGGCGGTCTCCATTGCAGGGACTCAGCTGCTGGCGGTCCTTCAAGGCCCAGCGGGGCTTTTGCTGGCGGTCCTTCATGGCCCAGCGGGGCTTTTGCTGGCGGTCCATCATGGCCCATCGTGGCTTTTGCTGGCGGTCCTTCATGGCAAGCGGGGCTTTTGCTGGCGGTCGTTCATGGCCCAGCGGGGCTTTTGCTGGCGGTCCATCATGGCCCAGCGGGGCTTGAGCTGGCGGTCCTGTCCTGCGCAGCTGGGCTTGTGCTGGCGGGCCTGTCCTGGGCAGGTGGGCTTGTGCTGGTGCTCCTGTCCTAGGCAGCTGGGCTTGTGCTGGCGGTCCTGTCCTGGGCAGGTGGGCTGGTGCTGGTGGTCCTGTCCCGGGCAGCTGGGCTTGTGCTGGCGGTCCTGTCCTGGGCAGCTGGGCTTGTGCTGGCGGTCCTGTCCTGGGCAGCTGGGCTTGTGCTGGTGGTCCTGTCCTGGGCAGGTGGGCTGGTGCTGGCGGTCCTGTCCTGGGCAGCTGGGCTTGTGCTGGTGGTCCTGTTCTGGGCAGGTGGGCTTGTGCTGGCGGTCCTGTCCTGGGCAGGTGGGCTGGTGCTGGCGGTCCTGTCCTGCGCAGTTGGGCTTGTGATGGCGGTCCTGTCCTGGGCAGCTGGGCTTGTGCTGGCGGGCCTGTCCTGGGCAGCTGGGCTTGTGCTGGCGGGCCTGTCCTGGGCAGGTGGGCTGGTGCTGGCGGGCCTGTCCTGGGCAGCTGGGCTGGTGCTGGAGGTGGCCACCTGGGCAGCGGGGATGATGGCGGTCTTCTCCGCCGTGCTGCTCTTTCCAGACTTGCCGGGTTTCTTGTGGCCCTTCCCCACCTTGGAAGGTGTCACAGCTGACTCCAAACTCCCACCGGGACCCCTGGGAGCGGCTTTGGTGGCTGGAGTCTTCCCCCCTCCCTCCGGGCACTGGCCAACTTCTGATGCTTCACAGGTGGGGGACTGTCTTTGCTGTGGCTCCGTGCCACACTGGCTGCCCTGGTGGCCGGTGCACTCCAGATTCCAGTGACTACAGATACCACTGGTCCTGGAGATCTTGTGGCTGAGGTGCTAGTTCGGGACCTAGGAGATGGACGGGGTGGGGGAGGTGTGGGAAAGAGGTCAAGGTTGGACAGGAAACGTTTTTTGGACACACTGGGACGGGTAGCTGGAGGGGGTTTGGGAGTGGAGGAAGAAGTGGTGGTTGTAGGAGGTGTTCGTTTGCTGACTTTGGGTGAAGGTGAATGCGCTGGAGGCCGTCGTGAGGTGGATGGCTGTTGGGTGGGTGTGTGCCTGCGTTTGTGTATCTTCGGATGGGGCGTCACAGACACACTGGGATAGGACACAGGGGACGTGTGAATGGTGTGGGGTGGTGATTGCACGTGAGCGGGGTGTGGTGGTTGGTGTGCTGGAGAGGGACGTAGTGGCTGTAGAGGTAGTGCATGCAGGTGTTAGTGTAGACGAGACTGGGAGGGAGGAGGGAGACGAGGAGGAGGGGGATACAGTGGAAGCAGTCGATGTTGGTGTGTCTGCATGTGTGTGATGCTTGCGTGAGTGCCTGTGGAATGTGTGGTGCTTATGTTTGCCTGAGCTTCCCTTGTGTGTTGATGTGTGTGAATGCTGGTCTGTAGGTGTGCTTGGGATAGGCTGAGGTGCAGGGGATTGGGTTGGGGTGGAGGAAGTTGGAGGGGGGAGGCTAGACACAGGGACAATGGCTGCCATCAGTGCTGAGGCCAGAGTCTGAAAAGCTCGCTGAAGTGCCGCCTGACCAGAATGAATGCCCTCCAGGAATGCATTTGTTTGTTACAACTGCCTTTCTACACCCTGGATGGCATTCAAAATGGTAGACGACCCAACAGTGAGGGACCTGATGAGGTCAATGGCCTCCTCACTGAGAGCAGCAGGGGTGACTGGGGCAGGGCCTGAGGTGCCTGGGGCGAAGGTGATGCCCACCCTCCCGGGTGAGCGGGCACAAGGCAATGGCTGAGGGGCTGCTGGGAGGGTGGTGCTGGAAGGGGGGGGGGGGTGGCGGCTGTACCTGTAGATGGGGGTGGCACAGATGTTGCCGCCACCACAAGGGAGCTCCCATCAGAGGACGAGTCCGTGTCACTGGTGTCAGCTCCTGTCCCCGCCGTGGAGCTCCCCTCGCCCTCCGTCCCACTGGTGAAGTCTGAGTCCGTAGTGTGGCCCTCCATGGCCATGTGGGATGCAGCCCCCTGGTGCTCCGGTGCCACTGCTCTTCTGCCTGATGATGCTAATGCACACAAGAACAGGGAGACCACAAAAAGGGGGGACGACGACAGAAGAAAGACATGTTGAGTGCATGGATTACCGCTACCGTTGGCAGACACAACAGACACAGAAGCCCCCTGCACTATGCCGCGCTCTTGGGCTCCACTGTTAAATTCCTGGGAAATGGCCTACAAGGCTATGGAGGACATCTGCACCCATAGATGACACAGGGGCATGACTAGGTGTACTTGGCACTCTACAGAGGTGGGGTGAGGTGCCACATGGCCTCCCTTACGGAGGGACCATGCCTACGGAACTCGCCCTGGCCTAGGGAAACACACAGCCCACCTCCCCCACCCAGACACCTCCACTGCGCGCAAAGTCAGCAGAATGAGAGTGTACTCACCCCCTTGTGGCTGCTGTGATGCCCTCAAGCGCCCATCCAACTACGGGTGGGCCACCGCCAGGATCCTGAATATCAGGGGGGTCATGGTGCGACGGGCACCCCTCCCACGTTGGGAGGCCATCCCCAGCTGAGCCTCCGCCATCTTCTTGCTCCAGCGGCGAATGTCTTCCCTTCTTTTCCGGCAGTGGGTGCTCTATCTGTGGTAGACCCCCAGGGTCCGGACGTCCTTGGCGATGGCACGCCAAATATCCTTTTTCTGGTGGGCGCTGACCTACATGAAATGTACAGGGGGAAGAGAATGTAATTACCAACTGCAAAGTCAAAGTGATTGACCCCCATCCCTACCCTTGTCATGTGGCACATGCATTCACCGTCTTTCATGCACGCTGCACTCTCCCCCCTTCCTTCTTACATCCAGCCCTCTCCACAGAGGCATAGCCCATACAACATGCTCCCTGTGTACTTACCTGTTTGTCTGGAGGACCGTAGAGTAGCGTGTACTGGGGGAGGAACCCATCCACAAGTTTCTCCAACCCCTCCGATGTGAAGGCAGGGGCCCTTTCCCCAGACACTCGAGCCATTGTCTCTTCCAGACTGAGGTCACAGCAGCACTTGCAGTGTAGGTCTTCTCCTGTTGAAGATCAGGTATCGAGTGATTGAACAGATAGAAAATGGCGGTCACGTCCGCAGCGGTGCGTACCGTCACCGCCGGCGTACATCGTCATTGGCTCCTGGGACCCATAGGGTCCAATGTTAACCAATGCAGCATTGTGCCACGGTCTTCGACTGCCTACCGCGACGGTGTACAACGCCAGCGCAGTTACCTCACATCCCATTGTCCCACTCTATAGGTCAGGCAGCCGCCATTTCAGGGGCCCACATGGCTTAATTTTCAACTGCGTCACACATACCTAGGCCTAGACTCAACACACATACAGGCCACCTTTAGTGTACGAATGGTGTTCTGTGTAAACTGTGGGTACGTACCTCTGAGTTGTTTGACTCTGTGCTCGCTGTTGTCCTTCATAGGCACCGTCCGCTGGGACATGTGAGGAGATGGCGGCATCCTCCGGTGTACCAACCGTTGGTGGACCTGTCAACAATGTAGGAAAGACATGTGATTATCACATACAGGCTTGACTGTGCCACAATGCAGGAACTGGGTACCCAGTTGGAGCCAGACCTGATGTCAGCAATCCGCCATCCCACAGGAATCCCCCCTCAAGTGCAGGTGCTGTCAGTGCTCCATTTCCTTGCAAGTGGGTCTTTTCAAACAACAGTGGCCATTGCATCAGGGATGTCCCAGCCTATGTTTTCCAACGTATTGTCCAGAGTGTTGTCTGCCCTTCTGAAACACATGCGGAGCTACATCGTTTTCCCTCAGGTGGAGGATTTGCCTACAGTGAAAGGTGATTTTTATGCCCTGGGACACATCCCCAACATCATAGGTGCCATTGATGGGACCCATGTGGCTTTGGTACCCCCCCACAGGAGTGAACAGGTGTACAGAAACAGGAAGAGTTATCATTCAATGAATGTACAGATGGTATGTTTGGCAGACCAGTACATCTCCCATGTGAATGCCATGTTCCCTGGCTCAGTGCATGACACCTACATCCTGTGGAATAGCAGCATCCCTTATGTGATGGGTCAACTCCAGAGGCACCGTGTGTGGCTATTAGGTGAGCACCTGGATGCAAGACAGTGGGAATAGTCGTCTGGGTCTGGGGATATCCCTACAGGTTAGTGTGTGTCTAACAGTTGTCCCTCGCCATTTGCAGGTGACTCTGGTTACCCCAACCTGTCATGGCTACTGACCCCAGTGAGGAATCCCAGGACAAGGGCAGGGCTACAATGAGGCCCATGGGCGAACTAGGAGGGTGATCGAGCGGACCTTCGGCCTCCTGAAGGCCAGGTTCTGGTGCCTCCATATGACAGGTGGTTTCCTATTCTACTCACCAAAGAAGGTGTGCCAGATCATCGTGGCCTTCTGTATGCTTCACAGCTTGGCTTTGCAACGACAGGTGCCTTTTCTGCAGGAGGATGGTCCAGATGGCGATGTTGTGGCAGCTGTGGAGCCTGTGGACAGTGAAGACGAGGAAGCAGAGGAAGAAGACATAAACAACAGGGACTCAGTGATCCAGCAATATTTCCAGTGAGACACAGGTAAGAGTACAGACCTGCCTACTACATGTACTTTAACAGTACTGACTCTCTACTGTCTGTCGTTTTCACCCAGTGTATGGCCACTGAGTTGTCACTTTCCCTTATGATTTCACAGATGTGGGTCCCACTGTGTGACATCTGCTTAGATTCCTCATGGACTAGAGCTGTGTGACATAGGTATGTAGACATTATAATTGAAAGAGCATTTTGTCACTGTAATTGCTAATACACTATTTTGAAATCACAGACAGACTCCAGATTGTTTTGTGCTTTAAGTGTGTTTATTTAAGTGCTCAATATTGGAGGGGGTAGTAAAATGGTGAGGGGTGAGGGGTGGTGATGGCGGAGGAATGTCCATGGCAGAGTCCAGTCTATTAGTCTCACAGGTGCATTGCCCATATGGGCATAGGAAGTGGAGCTGGGGCAGTTTAAGTATGGACAGGGTGACAAAGTGGGACAGTAGGATGACAATCAGGGTGGTCTCATTTCTTGGCGGGGGTCCTGGCATCGTGCTCTGTCTTGTTCCTGGATCTCAGGGACTGTTTGCGGGGTGGTTCTCCCTCTGCAGGGGGTGGGGTGCTGGTGTGGTGGTCCTGTGGCGGGGAGTCCTGTCCACTAGCGCCAGCGGAGGTGGTGGGCAGTTCATCGTCCAGGCTAGTGTCAGGGGCCCCTTGTAGTGCCACAGTGTCCCTCCTGGTGTACACAAGTTCCTTCAGCACCCCTACGATGGTGCCCAGGGTGGAGCTGATGGTTCTGAGTTCCTCCCTGAAGCCCATATACTGTTCCTCCTGCAGGCTCTGGGTCTCCTGAAACTTGGCTAGTACCGTTGCCATCGTCTCCCGGGAGTGGTGGTAGGCTCCCATGATGGAGGAGAGGGCCTTGTGGAGAGTGGGTTCCCTTGGCCTGTCCGCCCCCTGTTGCACAGCAGCCCTCCCAGTTCCCCTGTGTTCCTGGGCCTCCGTCCCTTGGCCCGTGTGCCCACTGCCACTGCCCCCAGGTCCCTGTTGTTGTTGGGGTGGTGGGTTAGCCTGGGTTCCCTGTAGTGGTGGACACACTGATTGACGTGTCCTGGGGACGGAGGTATGGGCCCACGGGGTGGGTGCTGTTCTGGTGTTTCCAGAGGGGGGAAGGTCTGTGGTGGCCTGTGACTGGGTGAGGGGAACCGACTGTCCAGAGGTCCCCGATGGGCCGGGCTAGTCAGCTAGATCCAGTTGGACAGAGCTGCTGTCATCACTGTGGGCCTCTTCTGTTGGTGGTGTGGACATGTGTGGACCCTCCTGTCTGGTGACGTAGGGTAGGGGTCCTGCAGGGGTATAAAAGGATGGTTATTACATCTGTGTGTGGCATGGTGTGCAATGGGTGGGTGACCGTGTACCCCAGTGCTTGCATTCCTGTGTGGGACCTTGTGTGATGATGGTTTAGGGGGTTGTATGGGTATGTGCAGTGGGCATGCTTTAGTGATGGGTGTCCATGCTTTGTTGTTGCATGCAGGGCTTGGTGTTGGGATGGGTGGTTTGTGATGTTGGGACATTTGTGAGGAGTTGGAGTGCTGGGGGTGATGGTGAGGGTGGGAGTATGTGATAGCATGCAGGTAGGGTGGGGGATGTAATAGTTAAGATTTGTCTTACCAGAGTCCATTCCCCCACCTACTCCTGCGAGGCCCTCAGGATGCAGAATCGCCAAGACCTGTTTCTCCCATGTTGTTAGTTGTGGGTGAGGAGGTGGGGATCCGCCGCCAGTCCGCTGAACCGCCAGGTGGTGTCTTGAGACCACGGAACGCACCTTCCCCCATAGGTCGTTCCACCTCTTCCTGATGTCCTCCCGATTTCTTGGGTGCTGAACCACTGCGTTTACCCTGTCCACTATTCTTCGCCATAGCTCCATCTTCCTTGGAATTGAGGTGTGCTGCACCTGTGATCCGAATAGCTGTGGCTCTACCCGGACGATTTCCTCCACCTTGACCCTGAGCTCCTCCTCCGAGAACCTCGGGTGTCTTTGCCGTGCTATGGGGTGGTGTAGGTGATGTGTGGGGTAAAGTGTGTGGTGATAAGTGTGCTGATATGTAGTAGTATGTTGTGTGAGGTGCATGGAAGTTCTGTGGGTGATGATGTTGTGTGCCTGTGGATGCTGTTCTTCTTGCTGGTTCTGTCTCTCTCTGGCCTTCTTTCTGAATTTTTGGTAGTAGGGGTTTGTGGGTGATGTGGGTGTGTGTTTTATATTGTAATGGGTGTGTGGGAGTGGTGTGTGTATGTGTATCAGGTGTGTGTATTTCGAATTGTCCAATGTGGTAGTGTTTTGTAAATGTGTGTGTATTTTGAGCGCGGCGGTGTGTACCGCCAATGGAATACCGCGGTTGAAAGACCGCCACGTGGATTCGTGTGTTGTGATAGTTTGGGCGTTTTTCTGTTGGCGTGACGGTGGAGGTTTTGCTTTCGCCAGTTTATCACTGACCTTTGGTGTGGCGGACTTGTGTGGGTGTCTAGATTTTGGCGGATTCCGAACTGTGGGTCATAATAGCTGTGGCGGTATTCTGCGGCCGCGGCGGTGTGTTGGTGGTCTTCTGCACGGCGGTAAGTGGCTTTTACCGCCAATGTTGTGATGAGGGCCCAAATGTCAGATAGGGCAGGGGTCCGTGCAGTACTTGAGACACCTTGTGGGTGGGGGTAAGGTGCAGCCCCTCCAGGCCAAAATAGAGACTATTCTGGCCTGGGAGCCCCCCACAAATCTATCTGAAGTGAAGGCCTTCCTGGGCCTCACAGGATAATACAGGACGATTGTCAAGGGATATGGCACCATTGTTGCCACATTCACTGAACTGACTTCCGAGAAGCAGCCCAGGAATGTGATCTGGACAGATGCTTGCCAGAAAGCCTTTAACAGGCCATGTGCACAGCCCCTGTGCTCAAGGCCCCTGACTTTTCCCAGTAATTTATAGTTCAAACAAGGCTCTCAGAGCATGTCATAGGGGCACTCTTATCACAGTTCACTGATGAGGATCTAGAACAACCTGTAGCTTTCATTAAAGGTTACTTTCCAGGGAACAGAGGTGGAGTGCGATTTAAAGAGAAGCCTCTACTGGGGTCTGGGCACTGAGGAAGCAGAGACCATTCTTGTTTGGGACTCACTTCTGGGTTCAGACAATTCACAGCCCCCTCAAGTGGCTAATGCAAATGAGGGGTGAGAATCCAAAACTATTATGGAGTCCATCTCCCTTCAGGGAATGGACTTGATGGTAGAACACAGACTTAGGTCAGACCACTAGAGTGCTGATGGTCCCTCCGGGTTCTTCCACCTTAGTGATGAGAACTCCCAGTAGGTTGGGTAGTTCTCCCCACTTTCAGCTTGGAGGGACACACATTAGACCTGTGAGACTTAAGGCCTGATTTATTAAAAGTTACCACTGCCTTTGCATCATTTTTTTATGCAAACGCGGCACAAACTCACAAAATATATTTATATTTTGTAAGTTTGCCCCGCTTTTGCGTCAAAAAATTATGCAAAGGAGGTGGTAACTTTTCATAAATAAGGCCCTTAGAGTGGTCTTCTCCCAAAGCTTTGCCTACTTACCTCCAATATTTGCTGAAATGTGTTTATTTGGCATTAGAACTCTATGCACTTTTCACTGCTAAGCAATGCTAAAGTGCTTGGGCTCACCCCCATAAACATGGTTATAGTGGTTTACACCTGGTTGGTATATTTAATTTACTTATACATCCCTTGTAGAGTGGTATACAATATACCCAGGGCCTGCATATTAAATGCAGCCAGTGGGCCTGCAGCACTTATTGTGCCACCCACTTAAGTAGTACTCTAAAACATGCCCCAGCCCAGCCATTGCAGCCTGAATGGAGTGTTACACTGCTGTGTTGACCTGGCATGGAAACCCCTTGCCACGCTTTATACTCCCCTTTTGTTTCATATAGATTACCTCTAAGATAGACCCTAAGCAGCGCGTAGGGCCAGGTGCTGTGTAATTAAAAATTTAAACATGCACTTTTAAAAGTTACATGTCCTGGTAGTAAAAAACTCAAAAATTTGGAATTCCACTACTATGCGGCCTACACTAAAGCCAATACTTTTTAACTGTGCAAGATCTATTGGATCTGTCAATGTTTTTTAAATCTTTTACACAGCAGTGGGGACTGCTGTACAACATAGCTTAAAGTAAAAAAAGTGCTATGCCATTGCCAGCGTTGACCAAGGCCTAGCATTTTTTTCTTTAGGCTACGTTGCACAGCATCCTGCATTGCTGTACATGCCTAAAAAGTGTAATAAAGCCAAATAGCACTTGCATCCATGAGAGCTATTTGGTTTTGTTTAATGTTTTTTGTGGGTGGAGGAAGGGTTGGAGGTGGCAGAGTGACCAACAATGGAAGGTGATTAGCACCACAACAGAAATTAATAGGAGGGCTGAAAGCAAGCAAATCAAGGGAGATGTGGGGAGTTGCAGATGGGATAAAGCAACATGAGGGAGGTGTAGTAAAGCCATTTTAGTTGTGTTTTTTGGCATTGTATTTTGGCAAATAAGCCTGCTGCTTGTGCTATTTAGCCTAGTTACATTTCATTTTATTCAATTTTATTCTTCTAGAAACGATTACATTTGTGGTGATGTTTTATTTTCTCTATCATGATATTCTTTTGCCTAGGAATGCATTTAAATTTCTTAGCACAGCATTCTTTCACTCTCTGCTTTGTTCAAGGCTGCGACAAGATAGGGTTGCTGGCACAAAGTTGTACAGCACTCCTCCCCCTGCAGAAGGTGAACCACCCCGCAAACGGTCCCTGTTATCCAGACAGAAGCCAGAGACACTTGCCAAGACCCCCACCAGGAAATGAGACTCTCCTGATTGTCACCCTTGTGTACCACTCAGTCGCCTTGTCCACCTTGAACTGCCATTGCTCCTCTACCTATGTCCCCACGGACAATGCATCTGTGCTCCCAAACAGACTGGTAAAATACCATGGACTTTCCTCCATCATGACCCCATTCCATTGCACTTTCCCCTCTATATTTTAGCACAACAATAAACACCCATGGATAAAACCCGACTACTAGTATTTCATGTATTGCATATTTGTATTGATTGAAACAGCTACAACTATTGCAAATGAACTGTGCATAGAATTAGCATAGAATTAATGACCTATAGCTGGCTGTTGTGATCACACCAGGAGAATGTCTCATATCATCAACATCTGCAAAATGAATATTCAGAGGTAACAGTAAGTAGGGCAAAGAAGTGGGTAATGCCAGCATGGCAATGCCACACTGAATACATCAATAGTCATAGAAATGTAAAGTTACACTGTCTCACCTGTGTGTCATTGGAAGTACTGACGTATCACAGATGTTCTGTTGTCCACATCCTCATCCTCTGCCTCCTCATCCACACTGTCTTCATGGTCTACTGCTGCCACAGGGGCATCTCTAGTCTCCTCCTCCTGCAGAAAAGGTACATGGTGTCTGAGGGCCAAGTTGTGCAACATGCAGCATGCCACTACTATCTGGCAGACATTCTTGGGTAAATATGACAGGGATCCACCTGTCAGATGGAGGCACCCGAACCTTGCCTTCAGGAGGTCAAAGGTCCTTTCAATGATCCTTCTGGTTCGCTATTGTGCCTCATTATAACATTCTTCTGCCCTTGTCCTGGCATTCCTCGCAGGGACCAGCAGCGATGATAGGTTTGGGTAACCAGAGTCAACTGCAAATATTGAGGGACAACATTTAGCCACACACTCTCCTATACGGCCAACACCATACCCATACACCAACATCTACTGGGTGGGAACCAGGGCTCACCTATTAGCCACACCCTGTGCCTCTTTAGTTGGGCCATCACATTTGGGATGCTGCTATTCCTCAGGACAAAGGCATCATGCACTGATCCAGGATTCTTAGCTCTGAAGTGGGCGATGAACTGGTCTGCCAAGCACACCATCTGCACATTCATGGAGTGGAAACTTTTACGATTCCTGAACACCTGTTCATTCTGGCGTGGGTACAAATGCAATATGTGTTCCATCAATCGCACCAATTATATTGGGGATATGTCCCATTGCATAGAATCCGGCCTTCACAGTGGCCAAATCCTCAACCTGTGGGAAAGCAATGTAGCTGCACATGTGTTTTATCAGGGCAGACAACACTCTTTTTAGCACATTTGAGAACATTGGCTGTGACATTCCTGCTGCCAAGTCCACTGTCACTTGGAAAGAACCAGTTGATAGGAAATGGAGCACTGATAGCACTTGCACAGGAGGGCAAATCCCAGTGGGGTGACGGATAGCAGATATCAGGTCAGGCTCCAATTGGGCACAAAGCTCTGTGATTGTGGCCCTGTCCAGTCTATAGGTGAGTATAATGGGCCTGTCCTGAAGTGTAGCCAAGTCCACCAGGGGTCTGTACACGGGGGTATATCTCCATCTCCCATTCATCCACAGCAGTATGTATCTAAGGGACACAAGATTGAGTAGGCTGTCACAAAACTGAACAATGGAGCCCCAAGACCTGTCCGAAATGTGCAAACATGTTATTGGACAGTGTAATTAGTGAAATATGTGCCTATTTATCCTGTGACGCAGCAATAACTGATAGGCCTGTTCACCCCCCCCTGAAATGGCGACCGCCTGTCCTGTGTGTAGGGACAGGTGAAAGTGAGGTAATGCTGCTGACGTTGTGCGCGGTGGCGGTAGGCAGTCGTGAACCACCGTGCAATTCATCATTGGTTATTATTGGGCCCTATAGGGTACAGTAGCCAATGGTGATCTACGCCGGCGGTGTCGGTATGCACCGTAGCGGACATGACCGCCGTTTTCTATCTGATTCCTCACTTGTTTCCTGACTTTCCATGGGAGAGGATCTACACTGCATGTGCTGCTGTGACCTGTGTCTGGTACCTACCATGGCCCTTGTGACAGAGGAAAGGGTGCCAGCCTTCACTTCGGAGGAGTTGGAGCGACTGGTGGATGGGGTCCTACCCCAGTACGGACTTCTGTATGGGCCTCCAGACTAACAGGTGAGTACACCTTGTGCATGATGCATGTGGCATGAATGCTTGGAGTAGTGAGTGAAAGCCTCATGTAAGGGGGTGGGTAAATGTCCTTTGGCGGTGAACATGTTGTGGGCTGGGCTATGTATGTGCCAATGGTGATTCAAATGGGTATGGTGGGCCATTTGTGTGACAGGCTGAGCTGTTTGTCTAATGGTGTTCTCCTGTGTGTATTGCCTCTGCAGGTCAGCGCCAATCAATAGAAGGGAGTATGGCGTGCAATCGCCAAGGAGGTGTGGACCCTGGGAGTCTCTGGCAGGCGGAGCACCCACTGTCGGAAACGGTGGGAGAACCTGGGATGCTGGGCAGGAAAGACTGCGGAGGCCCAGCTGGGGATAGCCTCCCAATGAGGAAGGGGTGCCCATCGGAGCCTGACCCCGCTGATGGCCCGCATAGTGGCAGTGGCCTACCCTGAGCTGGATGGGCGTTTGAGGGCATCACAGCAGTCACAAGGGGGTGGGTACAGTGGCTATCATAACAGCTTACGGCTGGTGAGGTGGTATCCGGGTGGTGTCCTTCGGTGCCCCTATGCCAGGCCAGACATAGCAGCGTAGGTCCTCTGGTGGCTAAGGGTTGGAATGTGAAATACAGCTTACCTAGCTTGTTAGTATTCACTCCTGGGTACGGCTGCTTGGGTCCCAGGCATGCTGCAGTTGGCGGTGTGTGCCCCTCCTCATTCCTTGGTGACTAGCCATTTCACTGGTAGTGCCATGCATAGTGCGTAAGCCTGTTCCCTGTGTGTGAGGATGCTGTGTACACCAACTGTGGTGCTGTTGCAGTCATTGACCCAGTGTATCCTTTGTCTCTCTCCTCCCCTTTCTTGTTTTGTCATGCTGTCCTTATGTGCATGGGCATCATCTGGCAGAGGAGCAGAGGCACCGGTGACAGAGGGAGCTGCATCCCACAGGACCCTAGGGGCCACAGACGCTGAGGGCACCAGTGGGACGGAGGATGAGGGGAGCACCACGGCGGAGACTGGAGGGGAAAACACTGATACCTCCTCCGATAGGAGCTCCCTGGTGGCGGTCTGACCACCCCAGCTGCAGGTACAGCCACCACCCCTGTACCAGCATTGCCCTCCCAGTAGCCCCTCAGCGTGTTGCCCGTGCCCGCTCACCCAGGAGGGAGGGCATCTCCTTCGCCCCAGGCACCTCAGGCCCTGCCCCAGTGAGCCCTGCTGCCCTGAGTGAGGAAGGTATTGACCTCCTGAGATCCATCTCTGCAGGGCAAACAACCATTGTGAATGCCATCCAGGGGCTGGCAGCCCAGATGCAGCAATCAAATGCATTCCTGGAGGGCATTCACTGTGGATTGGCAGCCCAACATAGATGGAATCAGGCTCTGGCCTCCTCTCTGATGGCAGCCATTGTCCCTGTTTCAATCGTCCCCCCTCCAACTTCCACTTCCCAGTCCCATTCTCCTCAACCCCAACCCATTCCAAGCACACAGCCAGAGGAGCATGTACACATGACAACACCCAGGAGTGTCACAGGCAAACACAAGCACCTCACTTCATCCCACAAGCACTCACACAAACACCATTCAGTTGCAGACACGACAACATCTACTATCTCCACTGTCTCCCCCTCCTCCTCTTCCTCCACCTCCCACCCAGTTGCGTCTTCACTCACACCTGCATGCACTACATCAATATCCACTACCAGCATCATCATCACACCAAGCAAAACACATACCTCACTGGCAAACACCTCCACAACATCCATGTATGCATCTCCTTTGTACTCTCCCACCGTGTCTGTCCCCCCTAAAGTACACAAACGCAAGCACTCAGACACCCAGCAGCCATCCACCTCACAACAGCATACAGCCCATGCACCTGCACCCAAATCCAGCAGACAAACACCTCCAACAACCACTCCCTTATCCTCCACTCCCATTACTCCTCCCTCTTCCCACTCCAATGTCCCTAAAAAGTTTTTCCTTTCCACGATTGACCTCTTCCCTAACCCTCCACCCGCCGTCCTGCATGCATTGGCAGGGTAGCAAGGACCCAGCCCAGCACCTCAGCCAAACAGTCCACGGGTCCAGTGGTAGCACCACCTACTCATGGTGGTAAGTATTCCAGGCCAACAATACTGAAGGGGAAGGAGCCTGCACCAGCTGCAAAGAAGGGGAAAGAGCCTGCACCAGCTGAAAAGAAGGGGAAGGAGCCTGCACCAGCTGCAAAGAAGGGGAAGGAGCCTGCACCAGCAGGCAGAGGGGGGGGAGATCCCATCCACTGGTGCCAGGAAGGGTAAGGGATCCCCAACCCATGAGCAGGAGGAGAGAAGGCAATACACCAGCTGAAGCTGCCAGCCAAACACCGCCACCCCCAGCAGCTGTCACAGGGCCCCCACAGCCAGCCATCAGAGAGTGCAGGGGCTGGGCAGGAGCCTCCCCCCAACCACAACCACAGTGCAGCCATCAGATGGTGCAGGGGCTGAGCAGGAGCCTCCCACAACTACCACCAAAGTGCAGCAATCAGAGGGTACAGAGGCTGAACAGGAACCTCCCACAACCACCACCACCACAGTGCAGCCATTAGAGGGTGCAAGGGCTGAGCAGGAGCCTCCCACATCCACCATCACAGTGCAACCATCACAGCTGGCGGACGCCATATAGTCCAGCCTCCAAGGGCTGCTGTGCGGCCTGCCCCCACCAGAACCAGTGGGCTATTCACCCACTTGAGAGACTATGGGCTTGCTTTCGTCAGGACAAAGCGCAGGGCATGTAGAAAAGACACCCACTCCAGAGGCTGTGGCCTTGGACTCCCCAGGACGAAGCAATGGGCATGTTGCCCCCTCCAGAACCAGTGTGAAAGACACCCACCTGAGAGACTGTGACCTTGCACTCCCCAGGACAAAGCAATGGGCATGTTGCCCCCTCCAGAACCAGTGGGCTTGTTCCCACATTCGGCTGAGGTGCCCCCTCCCCCCCCCTGAGGTTCCTACCTATTTGACAACTGATGCCCCTGCAGAGTTCTATCCGCACTGGTGCAGGATTGGAGTGGGGTCCTGGACTGTGCCCTGTGGCTATGTAGGCCCTTTGAACTAAGAAGTACGCAGTGTCCCTTTTTTATACAAGTTTACATATCTGTGTCATAGCCAAATTGGATTGTTGATTTTATTGTTGAACTGATTACAATCATTTTCGTAAATTCCTGTTGGCTTTGCATCATTCTGCATATTTTCATGGTCAAATTGTTTTTGTAATGCATATGGTTCTGCGTATGGCTTGTGTATGTCGGGTGTGTGTGGTGCATGTGTGTGTCACTCCCGTTTTCCTCCTACCCTCCCTCGTCTTCGCCGCCGTTGGTGTTCCAGGTGGAGCATAACGTAGAAGACCACAGAAAGACTTGCAGTTCGTGTTCCATGGCGGCGTGGTTCTTCCCTGTGTCTCCAATAGTTAGTCCTTTCTCTTCTGTGGTGTGTTTCGTCAGGCTCTTGATGGCTTTGGTACCGTGCTGGAAAAGGTGGCGGAATCATGTGTCAAAATATGGTGGGCTGTACTTTGTCTTCCGCCTGGCTGTAGGCGGCTACCGCCATGGTGACTGTTGTTTCCGGTACATTGGCAGTATATTGGAGATATCACCGCCATGGTCATAAGTTGGCTGTAATTACCACCAGGCTGTTGGCTGTATTACCGCAACTTTATCACCTACTGCCAGGATTGTAATTAGGGCCTCAGTGTTACAAAAATAAAGGTACTTTATTTTGGTGACACAAATGCCAAAAATACCTTCGGGACTATACTCCCTTAGGAGGTAAGTAATATACACAGTATATACACTAGAATGCAGAATTAGCTATAAAAACAGTGCAAACAGTGAAAATCACAACAGTCAGAAATGAGCCTGGGGGAACACAAACCATATACTAAGAAAGTGGAATGTGACAGTCGGTTTCCCACCTAGACTAGTATAGTGTGTAGAGGGTTGCTGGGAATATTAGAAAAAACAAAGGTAAGTAATAGAACCCACCTAAGAGCTGAGGAAAACAGGAGTAAATCACAGTAACTTTCCCAGAACACACAAGAACACATGATGGAAGATTTTGCAAGAACCTAAAGAGACTGCAAGACACCTACAATGGATTCCTGGACCTGAAGACCTGTGGAAGAAGGGGACCAAGTCAAGATGCACTGAAGAGTCCAGGGAAAACAGAAGCCCCTGCTATCCTGGATGAAGGTGCAAAAGAAGAACCACCGGTAAAGAAGAACAGTCAGTACTGCACCCAAGAAGATGGATGCGGGTTCCTGGTTGGTGCAGATCATGTCCCAATGGCAGATGGATGATTGCAGTCTGGTTTGTATTGCTGGATTTCGCCAACAAGTCTTGGCACATGCAAAGCACATGATTAGCAGAAAACGGCACTGCCCAGGACTAGGAGGGACCTGGTGGCCTCTACCCAGGAGGGGAGACAGAAGGGGCTCTCAGCAACTCAGAGAGCCCTCAGACGACCAGGCAGCATGCACAGGAGTCCCACAGCATGGGGACAAAGAAGGTGCAAGATGAGGCCCATGCAGCACAACAACAAAGGGATCCCATGCTGCCGGAGAACCACACAGAAGGCTGTGCATCACAGGAAGGAGTGCTGGGGGCCAGAGCTGCACGTTGCATGAAGAACTTCATGGAAGTATGCCAACAAGCCTTGTCAACAACAAAACATGCAGTGCATGGGGTTATTGTCTTGCATGGGTAAGCAAGCTCTGACCTCCATCAAAGTTAGACAGCGGAACTTCAAGACCATCAGGACCACTTCAGTCCACCACCTGTGTTGCTGGATCCACGCACTTCTTCAGAAGAGGGGACCCAAGCCACTGGTCGTCGCCGCAGAGTTATGCCTGCTAAAGCAGGGAAGTGACTCCTTCACTTCAAGGGAGATTCTTCTGGTGCAGGCTGAAGATAGGCAGTCCTGAGAGGATGCACGATCTGGAAACAGTTGCTTTTGCTGGCAGGAGCTGAAGATGCAATGTTGCAGAAGTCGTCTTTGATTCTTTGTTGCAGTTTGTAGAGTTCCTGGAGGGTCCAGATGCAGTTTTGTCAGTAGAAAGTTAAGTAAAGGATGCAGAGAATTCCTGCTGGAGTCTTGCAATACGAATCTGAGGAACCAAGGGGGATTGGTCAGCGACACAGGTAAGCACCTATCAGGGAGGGATTTGACATCACCTGCTGACACTGGCCACTCAGATGCTCCCAGGGTGCCATGCCAACTTGGAACCCAATGTGGCAAAACAAAGGGACACTCTGGAGAAGCTCTGAGCATCACCCCTGACGTGGTGATGGACAGGGGAGTGGCTCACTAGATTATGCAAGGAGGGCACCATCTGTGCCCTTCAAAGCATTCCCAGTGGGTCTGGGAGGCCAGCCCTCCCATGCCTGTAACACCTATTTCCAAAGGGAAAGGGCGTAACATCCCTCTCCCAGGGGAAATCCTTTGTTCTGCCTTCCTGGGCTAGAGCTATTCAAGCAACAGGAGGGCAGAAACTTGTCTGAGAGGTGCCAGCAGCTGGGGCTGCCTGGAAATCCCCCATAAGGCTCTGAGGAGCACCCAGAGTGCATGGAATCATACTACCAATACTTACAAAAGCCTTGGGGTATGATTCCAACATGTTTGATACCAAACATGGCCACATTCGGAGTTACCATTGTGAAGCTGTACATAGGTAGTGACCTATGTATAGGGCATGTGTAAAATGGTGTCCCCGCACTCACGAAGCCTGGCAAATTGGTCCTGGATAATGTATGGGGGCACCTCTGCTAGTGCAGGGTTGCCCTCACACACAGGTACTGCGCACCCAGCCTTCAGGGTTGGAAAGCCTGGTATTTGGGTGACTTTTAAGTGACCTGGGGCCAGATGTAGGAACCGTTTTGCATGGCGCAAACTGCGAAATTCGCAGTTTGCGCCATGCAAAACGGGCATCGCGATGCACATTCCCATTTTGCGAGTAGGTACCGACTCGCAAAATGGGAATGCGACTCGCATATAGGAAAGGGTGTTCCCCTTCCTATTTGCGAGTCGCACTGCGATGCAGAATTGCTTTGTGACCGCGAACGCGGTAGCAAAGCAATTCGCAGTTAGCTCCCATGTGATGTGGGTGCTAACTCATTCTCAAAAGAGAAGGGGTCCCTATGGGACCCCTTCACCTTTGTGAATGTCGCCAAAAATATTTTTTCAGAGCAGGCAGTGGTCCAATGGAACACTGCCTACTCTGAAAAAATTAAACCAAATGGTTTAATTTTCCCGAGTGTATTGCAACTCGTTTTCCTTTAAGGAAAACTGGCTGAAATACAAAAAACAAAAACTGCTTTATTAAAAAAGCAGTCACAAACATGGTGGTCTGCTGTCTCCAGCAGGCCACCATCCCTGTGAGTGCAGGGAATCGTAAAGGGGTTGCAAATTTGCGACCCCCTTGCGATT
Organism: Pleurodeles waltl; assembly: GCF_031143425.1. Classification (NCBI taxonomy): domain Eukaryota; kingdom Metazoa; phylum Chordata; class Amphibia; order Caudata; family Salamandridae; genus Pleurodeles; species Pleurodeles waltl. The sequence goes on from NC_090440.1 coordinate 1,556,401,569, forward strand.
CGCAGATGGTGTCAGGGACACCATTCTGCATGTGGTATTGCGACTCGCAATTTGCGAGTCGCAATCCCAAACTTACCTACATCTGGCCCCTGGTACAGTGTAAATGGCTGTGAAAGAGTGCATGCACCATTTCACACAGGCTGCAGTGGCAATCCTTTAGAAGCCTTTGCATGTGCTCCTAACGGATGGCAAAATAAATACTGCAGCCCCTAGGGATCACCTGGTACCCCAATGCACTGGGTACTAAGTACCATATACTAATGATTTATAAGGGGTGACCAGTATGCCAATTTGGTGACCAGTATGCCAATTTTTGGTGAAATACTGGGTTGCCAGTATGCAGTGACAAAACTTAGAGTAGAGAGCAGAAGCACTGGTGTCCTGGTTAGCAGGATCCCAGTGACACAGTCAACCCCACTGACATCAGGCAGAAATTGGGGGTAACATGCCAAAAAGAGGGCACTTTCATGAAGTATGCAGATGTGTGCAGGTGTGACTGAGCATCCTGTGTTTGTGGTTGTCTAGGTGAAATGCATGAGGGAGCTGTCAACCAACCCTCCCCAGACATGGATTGGAGACAGGCTGAAAGGCACAGAAGGATTTTAGGTCCGTAGAAATGCTCACTTTCTAAAAGTAGCATTTCTAAAATAGTAATATAAAATCTAACTTCACAAATCAGCAGAATTTTGTATTACGATTTTGGCCATACTAACTAAGACCTGCTTACCCCTTTCTGATCAGAATCTACAACTCAAACAGTATATGAGGGCAGTCCTAATGCTAGCCTATGAAAGGAGGAGACCTCACAGCAGTGGAAAGTAAATTTAAGAGTAATCCACTACCAGGACATATAAAACACACAGATATTTGTCCTGCCTTTTACCTACACAGCACCCTGCCCTCTTGGTTACCTAGGGTCTACCTTAGGGGTGACATATGTAGAAAAGGGGGAGTTCAAGGCTTGGCAACTACTTTTAAATTTAAATGCCAAGTCGAAGTGGCAGTGAAACTGCACACATAAGCCTTGCAATGACAGGGCTGAGAAAAGGTTAAGGGGCTACTTATGTGGGTGGCACAATCAGTGCTGCAGGCCCACTAGTATCATTTAATTTACAAGCCCTGGGAGCATGCAGTGCACTTTACTAGGGACTTACAAGTAAATTAAGTATGCCCATTGGGTATGAGCCAATGTTACCATGTTTTAAGAGAGAGAGCATTTGTACTTTAGCACTGGTTAGCAGTGGTAAAGTGCTCAGAGTCCTAAAACCAGAAAAACGGTGTCAAAAGTGGAGGGAGGCAGGCAAAAAATTGGGGGTTACCACCCTACGGCTGTCAGGTCTAAAAACAACCTTGGATATTTCCAAAGATTTTTTCTGCCAAAACATAGTACCTGAAAGTAGGGATTTAGCAAACGTTAGTGCTTTAGGCTTGCAAAAAGGTTTTGCAGACTCCCATAAGGGTATAAAAACAGTCCAGGAATGTTTTCAGCTTGTGTTACTTCAATTTTATACAACATTGACCCTGAGGCATTGTGCTATGTAGATGATATCTACCTTATTGATGATGATCTCATTCAACATAAGACGGGTGAACCGCATTGTTGTGGGATTTGCCAAATTAGGCTACAAATTTAATTTAAAAAAACATTAAATATAAAATAAAAAATAGTCCCTATTTTAGGGATACAAACTGATACGAACGGATGAAGGTAAGAGCCTAGCGCCCGACTTTCTAGAAAAATGTGCACAATTGCAACAACAAACATTTTCAAAAAGCTCCAGTCATAGTTGGGCTTCTTAAACATTAGCAGAATTCAGATTCCTGATTATGGGCAACGCATTAAAGCATTATATGATGTAATACGTCATGACTTTTCAAGTAAATATTGGACAATAGAACACACAGCATTTTTAGAGCATTACAACAAGACATGCTTGCAGCAAAACACTTACTCACAAGGGACAACAAAACACATTTGGTCATCAAAGTAATTGCTGGTGCCATTGGTTTCACCTATGTAACATTCAATGAGGGTGATACAGTCCCTATCGCATACAAATCGCATCTGTATTCCACAGCTGAACAACACTTTTCTCCCCCAGAATAAATTCTGACTGCTGTTCAGATATCTGTCATTAAAGAGAAACCTCTGGCCCAGGGGTAACTCATTATTATTTTATCCGGTTCCAGCCCTCGAGGCTGTCACAAAAGCCAGCATTCCTAACACAAAGGCACTTCATCCATGGTGGATTCAATGGGCAACTTCTCTGACAGTCACTGATGTTGACTATGTTTTTGACCCTGAATGACAAACTCAAGAATTTCCTCAATATGAACTAGAATACCCAGTTCCAGGAAACACCTTGCCTATTGACCAATATCACAAAATTATTTACACTGATGGTTCAGCCCAAGCAGCAATTGGCACTAAACATCAATACTCCACCACCTGTGTGGTTGTGAGTAGCTACGTGAAGGATGGTGAATTCCATCCACAACATACGTACATGCAGACCTTAGGGGAATGCACTGCACAACTAGCAGAGTTTAAGGCTCTGTGGATGGCACTGGAACACATGGATCAAGGACAAATACCATTAATCGTCTGTGATTCTAACTATTGTGTCCAATCCTTCAATGAATACCTGCATTACTGGTGCCAGAATGGGTTCAGCGATTCCAAAGGAAACGCTATCAAAAACAGATTTTTGTGGGTAAAGTTAGCAGATCTGAAAGAAACGCTACCCAATGTCCATGTAATTCATACATTGGGACATCATCGTGTTGGAATACACATTACAGGCAATACCTTGGCTGATAAACCGATCAAGTCAGCAGCAGTTATGGCTTCTGTTGTGCAATAACTCTTTCACGGATGAGGTTGGATGATGAAGCATTGGCTGCTGTGAAAGTTTCAACGAAAAGTAAGCCTATGCCAAAGGCATATTCTTCCAAATATTCCTACCACATATCTAGCCTAAATACTTCCCTCGTAACAATACCAGGTGCCAGGTGTGGTTGATTGTATGATCCCCAACCAAGACCAAAGACCTGAGTTGATTAAAGCATCACCTGAGGGATCTGCTTCTGCCCAAGCTGGTGTGGGAGCTACTGTTTCTCTACTACAAGTACATTATTGGTGGCCAGGTCCATATAAACAGACCAAACAGTATGTTTTTTGCTGTGACATCTGTCAGCAAATAAAAGGGTCTACCATCAAACGCCCACCGCAGGCGCCCTTCTTATTTCCAACAAACCACTACAATGTGTGTAACACGACCATTGTGGTCTTTGACACCTGATGGTGCATTCAAATATATCTTAGTTGCTGTCAACTCATGCTCTGGATTTCTATCGAGTATGGTCACAACGCTCCACTGAAGTTTGAAGCATTATTAAAGATTTGCAAGTCTTTATTGGCACATATGAAGTTGCGGCATTCCACTCAGACCAGGGCCCTGCTTTCCCCTCAAGGGCATTCAGGGACACCATGACATTGTTGGGGGTCCAACTGTACTATTCATCTCCGTATCATCCCAAGGGAAATAGTGTTGTGGAGTATTAGGCATGGGTCGTAGTTGGTTTAATCACCTGCATGGAGTCCAGAGAATACTTAATAATCTGCCCAGAAGGTCTCTGGGAGGGAGTAACCCATATGAAGTCCTGTTTGGAACACAAATGTATGTTCCAGATCTTGATGGTCCTAGCACGGAGGCCACAGATACACCTTTTGACATACATAAAGGTGCTACTATCTTGCGAGACCTACATCAGCTCTGTGCACAATGCATCTGCCAGTGCCGCCTCCTTGGGAATAAGGGATGCACCAATAACACCTATTGGCTGGATTCCAAAAGTTGGGCATCTAGTATGTGAACCTATTGCTGTGAAAAAGGAATTAGATCCTTCTTATCGTGCACCGGTTCCAGTCCTGGGTATACATTGTACCAGAACTGTTATCCTACCACCGCTTCCTGGTTCTAAAGAAAACTGCTTTGTCTCCATCCACAATCTCAAGCTACACCATATGGCCAATCCTACACAGCAGACCTAGAGGACTACTGGGTAATTCCTGACTCCCTCTCACTATAGACCAGAATGTTTCTCTATAGTTTTTGAACAGCAACGCTGACACTTTTCTGAGCTTGGGCAAGGTGGAAAATGATCTTTCATTAATACCACTACCTTCATCTGTGACAAGAAACGTCCACAACAATGAGCAATTGTTCTCAAATTCAACTGAAACAAATGGAATTGTTCACTATGGACTACCATTAAGACTTCTGCCAGCTCTCCTCTTCCAAACACAACTCCAGTTTTTGCACAAACTGCTTCTGGATATTTTGCCAATGTCAACGATAAATTTACTAAAAATGAACTATTTCATTTGTCCATTGAACTATCTGCGAGTTTTACTAACTGTACTTGCCTTCCTTCTCTGTATGGGGTTTGTCATAGTATTTTTCTTATTGATACATGGTCATTAGCTTCCTGAACGCTCTGCAGTTGAACTAGTGGATGAGGTCTTAAAACTGCATATTTTCTCCCATAAGGTTTGTTGCGATTTGTCCCTGGTGAACATTTCAGCCATACCAATTCCCGATAGGATTGTTTGGGATAATGTCTCTTTTGTGATATATGTATGGCCAGACGGTGGATTTTCAAATTTCAAAATTCAAATTTCATATGTATTTAAACTTTCCATGAATTGTGTAATAACACCTGAAGTTGTTTCTGATGATGTGGATGTAAAAACAGTTGATTCTATGCTCTCTGAGCTTCAATATTTTACTGTATTTGAAAGTGAAGAGGTTTATCAATCAAAAGAAAATTATGAAGATGTGTTCTGTTACAATTATTATGGACATCATTGTATTCACACAGCAAGCACCCTAAAGACTATTTTTAATTACACACAATGGGATCATTGGCCAGTGGGGAGTTCAAAAACATACTCTGAAAAGTTTGTATATTTTTCTGGGCATAATGTATAAAATGCTGCATCACATTATTTTAAGTTGCCTAAAATGGAAACACACAAGGTTTTGTTAATGGACAAATAATTAATTTATTCTGATTCCTTTGTTCCCAGGTTGGCTATAAAAGTCTATGAATATTGGCTTAAGTCGATCAACTTAAAGAGTATGTGGGGAACTAAAAAGTGGCAAATAAGGGGAAAGGATCTTTATTTAGAGCATGCCTGATGCCTGTTTGAATTATATTTTTAAATGAAACTGTACAACAGACAAGTTGTTTAGACTTGTCAAAAAGTAAGGACTTTAATGCACCCAGTATCTCTGGCACTGCATTTAACAATTGGCAAAAATACATTAATGCAACTGAAGAACAGCTCAATGGGTTGGTCCAGAACAGAACATTTAACACATGGCTTTCATGTCCTGGTGGGTGATTTTGTGGCCAGTGGATATAAACGGTTGTCATAGACAATTTGCTAACTCATCAGGGAATTTTAGAACGAGTAGACCTGACTTTCGCTATGTGCCATCAGAACACTGGACTATAGTAACAACATACAGTGTAGGGAAATTATGCCAGCAATGGTTAAAACATTCCTCAATAGATGCTGATGAAGAACACCTCAGTCTCCTGTCAAACAACACAGACTTTCAGAAATTTGGAAACTTTCCCAACAAGAAGCTGCTGCCCGGTTAAAGGAAAGAGATCAGGAAAATGTACAGAAAGCATTAGCCATTGTAGAAAATTGGATCAGCACCTTGCCTGACCACATATATACTTTAAATGACATTCTTTCATTTGCGATAGACATATCATTTTTACAACAGGGACAGAGTCAGCTTAGGTCCATGATGCAATTAGGTTGGTCACTACAAACATTCCCTGGCAAAACGTTAGCCCAAAGTACATTTGTTCAGCATTTAATTTGACATAACAGAAACAAGTAATGGCTAAGAAAGAAACAACTTATGTTATGCTTAACATCGAAAAGTTAGAAAAGTTGCATTTTACTGTGGTTGAAATACCATATTCTGAATGGTTAATCCATTGAGTTATCAATGTGCCTATTTCAATGCTGCAATTCACATCTTGCTTAAAACTCATTCCTGTGGGCAGATATGAAAGGCTAGGAGATAGTTACATTCATGGGGCATGGGAACTAATCTTTTTGCACAAATGTCTCAATGGCATAAAAGAGGATTTTCTTAGCAGCAGAAATGCAAGACTTCTGTGAGCCATTAGATGCAACAAGGAGCACTGATTGCGCTTCCAACAGCGCAACTGTGTTGTGAACGCATGATGCAGTATTTCAGAGCACCACTCCTGGAAGAATTGAAGTGTAACTGGTCTCTATCATTTAAACCAGTTTTGAATTGTGTGCAGCCTGTGTTTCTATGTCTCTGGTGCTTTTTCGAATGTGCCCTGGGAGTTTGCCTTTCTACACAGCACTTACTTTCATTGTACACTGATCTGTTGATTTTCTCACAGAGGGCTCATTAACAGACATCCACACTGAGGGTGTGTTTGTTACAGGAAGGCATTTATGAGCTGCTCTTCGTGGATCATGCTGCTCTTGCTTTAACATCTGGCACAACACGGGATGCTGCTGCCTCTGCTGGAGCTCAGGCTTTGGAACATGAGTGCTCTTTGGTTTTCCTTGGCACCGATTTGATTTCCACCTGTCGAAGTGGAATATTTCCTTGATTCAATTCATTTTCGAAATGACACTGACTTTTAAAATTCGGCTTTATTGACACCCTTGCTAAAATTGTAAATTGCCCATTTCAGTTTTGTCTAATTTGCCTTCTTAAGTATGTTTTGACTTGTTACAGTTGACATTTATGTACATATGTTTTAAGTGATGTTTCTTAGTTGCTTTTAATTTAGGAACTAGACTGTTTTACCCACTTTGAACTAACAAGGGCAGGGTGCAGTGAAGTCATTTTAATTGTGTTTTTTGGCACATTATTCTAGAAAATAGGCCTGCTGCTTGTGCCCTTTAGCCTATCTACATTTCATTCTATTCTTTTAGAAACTATCACATTTGTGGAGATGTTTTAAAAAAAAAAAAATTATCTTGACATTTTCTTGCCTAGGAATGTAATTTACATTTCTTAGCACAACATGCTTTCACTCTGTGCTTTGTTCAATACTGCAACAAGATAGGGTTGCCAGCACAAAGTGGTACATCGAGTGTCTAACATTTCACAGAAACATAGGTATTTTGACATGGAAACACTTTTCTCAGAACACTAGCTGTTTTATTATAAAACATCTCTCTGTCCCCTTTAGGTTATAGGGAGGTTCTAACCAGATGACTGCCAATGCATGCTGTTTGACTTTGCTACAGCTGCTTGCAGAGACTGAGGGTTCCCTGGCCTATATGCGGAAGGTGTCTCAATAGATAACAGGATTCTTCACTACTGCCCTACTCAGGTGTGGGGAATGATATCTTCCCAGTTGGTCCTGAAGGGCGGATTAGGGCTCATCCTGCTGTGCTCTAACATAGCAAATTAGTGGCATAGTTAGGAATCATACATCTCACATAGTGACAGTGTGGTGGAAATTTTCTTCTGTTTCACTTTTCTTGTCACCATTCTGTTTTAAGTATGTTTTATTATCCTAATTATTGCAGTCCATGTCAATTTATCTAGAATGCAGCTGATTCAATAATATTTATTGAACCATTTTCTGCTTCTGTTTGTCTTTGCATGTGTGATATAAATGTAATTGGGAGAAGGGGTTACGATCTGTTACACCACGATTTCCAAGAGAAGTCACATTGTCCTGAACCCAGCTGCCACAAATCACTCCTGCTCTTAGGCATAGGTGAGGCGCTGCAGGCTGGCCAGAAATGGATTGAGCGATAGTTGTCACGTGATATGTGATCAAACTCAATTCCCCACAATCAGATGATGCTGCCACCCAAATCCAGCAGCCTCATTGGTACAATGAGAGCCAATGTGACAGAGGTGTGTGGGACGAGAAAGGGAGCAGCAATATAATGGAGAGTGGGCTGGGGTGGGAGGGCAAGAGTGCGGACGGTGGGAGGAGAGAGGTATTGGAGTCACATGCATTGTAAAGAGTTTATGTAAGTAAAAAATAAAAAAGTACATGCAGGAGTGTGAGGATCTTTGAAGGACACTGGTCACAGATTGGAAGATCTGCTAGGGACATGATCAACAGTAGGGACACGGAGTGGAAGTACCTGCAGGAAGCAGAAGGCGCTGACTAATCAGAAGTAAGAAAATGAGAACCTGGAAGACAACCAATGGTAACTAAGGGCCTGATTTAGATCTTAGTGGAATCAGTCCCACATCAATTTACCGTCGGATTTCCCATCTGCCGCCTTGGTGGTCCGCCCACTCTATTTAGATATTGGTGGTCCCATAGATAAAAATCTACTGACGAATCACCTTCACCACCAGGATTCTTCCCCCGCGTCGATAGTCCATAGGCAAAAGCAGTTGGAGGCGGGACTGCAGCCACTTTTACCACTGAAACAATCATGATGTGCCTTCCCTTCAACCCAACTGTGGCGGCTAAGCCGTCACACCTGAGTTGGCAGATTGGGAGGAATAAAAGCACAAAACTTACCAGTTTTTTCTACTCTTCTCATTTCCTGCCATCATGAATCCAATCATACAAGTCCCACCTTTGCTGTTGCTACTGAACCAAGACAAAAATCAACCTAGTTGTTTCCAGAACCAAAGATAAGCCATAGTTTCACCTGTCATCCTCATGATTGCCTGTGTACATTAGCACTGGGCTCGTGCATGTTTAAAAAATACTTGCAAGTAATAGTCCAATAATGTGCACTGCATATTTGTGTAATGTTGTAGTTACAAAAACTTAAAATAAAACACATTGTGATATCATTAACACTTATCAATCTGGTTCCAACTTCCTACATGCCAATTGACACCCACATAGAATGTCACTACAATCCCTAAATGGGAATTTGTCCATACAGATATGTGTATCATTTAACACAAACTACAATATCATATACATGAATAGTACACATCATTGTAAATACATAAAGCCAATATTAATTAGCATTTGCACTACAAAATGAAACAAGTGTGCTTACATAGAATGTGCAAACAATGTAACCTCTAAACTTCAGACATGTCAGAGATGTTTTAAAGTCACATTTCCCCTTGGTTTGTGCAATTTCTGTTGCAAATTATATGTCATTAACTGCATATGTGTATATACAAACTTCATGTTGAAATCAACATATATGCATTCTCAAGTCACAAAAATAGAAACATATATAATGTCGGTGTAACTGTCCAGTTACATGATGAATGCTAGCACCAAAATTTACGTCCATCACAAATGTACAGAAGTAATGCATGGACTATATAAATACGTCAAAGCTATAGCCTGTGCATGTCAAGATCAGAAATTAGAGTAAGTGCATGCCACAGACATTAGCTTAGGTAACATTATCAGCAAACGATTACTATTTATATGAAATTAAACCTAGGACAAAGGTATTCAAAATTAAATACATTTTAACATGAGAATGAGATACTTCTCTCAGTTTCTTATCTTATTTATAAATATAAATCAATCTCTAAATAGTCCACAATTGGACACGTGGGCTATAGTCCCTGAAGTTGCCTCCTACTTGCACTGCCAAGTACAATCTCCTCAGGAAGGGGCATCTATTGGGCACAGTGCAGGCACCTCAATGATCTTACTTGGGAGGTGGGACTTTGAGTTTGGGGGTGGGCTTGGTTTTTGGAGGAGGTTTGGGAGAGGTGGGCTTGGATGTGGGAGGGGTAAGTTGGGATTTGGGAGTGGTGGGTTTCACTGTGGGAGTGCTTGGTTGGGGTTTGGGAGGGGTGGGTGTCAGACTTTTCATCCTTGGCGTGGTCTCCCTTAACGTTTTGCATCTGTTTCCCAGGTTGTTGATGTGTGCTGGACTCTGTTTTTGCTGTTTTTGTTAATCTGGGCAGTTTACCACTGCTAACCAGTGCTAAAGTGCAAGTGCTCCTATACAAAATGTGTATGTAATTGGTTCATCCATGATTGGCATATTTGATTTACTGCTAAGTCCCTAGTACAGTGCACTAGAGGTGCCCAGGGCCTGTAAATCAAATGCTACTAGTGGGCCTGCAGCACTGGTTGTGCCACCCACATTAGTAGCTGTGTAATCATGTCTCAGACCTGCCACTGCAGTATCTGTGTGTGCAGTTTTTAACTGTAAATTCGACTTGGCAAGTTTGCCTACTTGCCAGGCCTAAGCCTTCCCTTTGTTTACATGTAAGACACCCCTAAGGTAGGCCCTAGGTAACCCCAAGGGCAGGGTGCAGTGTATGGTTAAGGTAGGACATGTAGGGGGTCATTACGACCCCGGCAGCCGGTGTAATAGTGGCTGTAGTACCGCCAACAGGCTGGCGGTACATACCACCACTATTATGACATTATGCCAAAACCAAACCGCCAAGTTAACACACTGACCGCCACGGCGGTAACGACTGCCGGGCTGGAGACTACAGTCTCCAGCCCGGCGGCAGTCACTAGGCTGCCCATGGCATTTTGACCCCACCCACCGCCATGGTTTCTGTGGTTTCTGTACCGCCATGAAAACCATGGTAGTAGGCACTATCGGTGCCAGGGAATTCCTTCCCTGGCACTGATAGGGGTCTCATCCATCCCCCTCCGTCTCCCTGTCCCTCCCGACCACCCCAGACATATACACACATACATGCGCATACATACTCACCCATACACACACGCATACCCACATTCACCCACACATGCATACATTCATGAACACTCACAGCAACACTCACTAACATACATCCAGGCACACACGCAATCACACGACACAACATGCACGTACACACACACCCATTCATGCACACACGCATTACACATGCATGCACTCATTAAAACACAGTCACACACACCCCCACACACGCACACAGCACCCCCCACCCCCATCTCCTGTCAGAGAACTTGTCTTACCTGCTTGCAGGGAGTCCTCTGGCAGGAGACAGAACGCAGTGCTGCTGCCAGCAGCAGCGTCAGTCAGCAAAACACCGCCAGGCTGTATCATGGCTCATGATACGGTCAGTGGCGTTCTGCTGGCGTGGCACTGATGCTGGCAGCAGCGTCACCTTACCGCCATCCACTGCCATGACCGTAGCCGGAATTCAACCAGCCTTCTGGCTGAATTCCGGCTATGGTCATAATTTGGTGGACGGTCGGTAGCCACGGGGATGGTATGTTGGCGGTCGTCGCCATGGCGGTAGGCGGCATTTGCCGCCAATCTTATAATGAGGGCCATAGTAATGTGTTTTATATGTCCTGACATTGAAATACTGCTAAATTCGTTTTTCACTGTTGCAAGGCCTGTCCCTCTCATAGGTTAACATGGAGGCTACCTTTAAACATGATTAAAGTGCAGATTCCCATTGGGAGTGGATAGATATGTGGAGTTTGGGGTCTCTGAGCTCACAATTTAAAAATACATCTTTTAGTAAAGTTGATTTTAAGATTGTATGTTTGAAAATGCCACTTTTAGAAAGTGAGCATTTTCTTGCTTAAACCATTTCTGTGACTCTGCCTGTTTGTGGATTCCCTGTCTGGGTCAGTTTGACAGTTGGGCTGGTTGCACCTCTCACTAGACAGTGACCCAAAGGGAGCTGGGGTGTAGCCTGCATATCCTAATGAACCATCTGTGCTACAAGGGAGGGAAGTAGTGGTCTCTCACACCTGAAAGGGCTGTGCCTGCTCTCACACAGTGCAGTCTCCAACCCCCTGGTGTGTGCCTGGGGCCTGGCCTAGTCAAGCCAGAGTTTAACAAACAAGAGATACTTTGCTTTGAAGTAAGCCTACTTCAAAGGGAAAAATGGGTATAAGAAGGGCACCCCAAACCACAGACTTTCGAACACTTCTGGAAACCAAGAGGAAACTCTGCCTGGAGAAGAGATGAAGAGCTGAGGAAGAAGAGCTGCCCTGCCTGTGACTGTGAGTTGTGGTGCTATCCTACAGTTGCTGCTTCTGCCTGTGCTAGAGGACAAAGACTGGACTTTGTGTTGCCTTCCTTCCTGTGAAGATCTCCAAGGGCTTGATTTAGAGCTTGCCTCCTGTTGTTTGAATTCTCAGGGACAGCAAAGACTTCCCTCTGTTAGCACCTGGAGTCTCTGCTGAGACTCCTACCCTGCCAAGTGGTGTCCATCCAGTTCCTGGGACCCTGAAAGGAGAAAGTAGCAGCCCAAGAGTGGGAAATCCACTCACCGACCGCCTTGCGGGGAAAAGAGCAACACAACTCCGATCTGCGGCTGAAAAATCGACGCGGCGCCGGCTTTGTGGCTGAAAATCAATGCTCGCTTGCAACGCGACCCGAAGATCGACTCCCACGGCTGGAGAAACGACATGCAGCATCGCTGATGGAGACCGGTGAGATCGCAACCCATGCTGCGTGGTTTTCAGATCATTGTGCAGCAGAATTTCTGGCGAAAACATCGCTGGGTGTGCACAAACAACGCAAGGCCTGCCTGGACACGAGAGTGCGGTTCGAATGACGCATCGCTCTCCTGCAGAGAGAAGAAACAACGCACGCCGACTCGACTGAAGGAGAAATTACGCAAGGTCTTGCTTGTGAGTGATATCGACACATCGCAAGCCCTTTTTGACGCACACTTGCCTGTGCGGGGTTATTTTTGACACACCCACGTACATTTTCATGCTAACAGCATTAGCGTTGTGTTAAAAACTACATGAAGGCTCTTTTTAGTTTTTAAGTGATAACTGGACTTGTGTATAGTGGATATTTGTTGTTTTGGTCTTGTTTTGTTTAGATAAATATTTTCTATTTTTCTAAACCTGTGTTGTGTCATTTTGTAGTGTTTTCATTAAGTTACTGTGTGTGTTGGTACATATACTTTACACCTAGCACTCTGAAGTTAAGCCTGCCTGCTCAAGTCAAGCTACCAAAGGTGTGAGTGGGGGTTAGCTGAGGGTGATTCTCTTTTAGCCTGACTAGAGTGAGGGTCCTTGCTTGGACAGGGGGTAACCTTACTGCTGACCAAAGACCCAATTTCTAACAGTGGGTTTAAGTTTGGGAGTGGTGGTTTGGGATGGAAGGAGTCAGGGTCAGAGCAAATAAAAGGTCTTCTTTTAGGAAAATGGGAGTTGGGCTTGGGAAGTAGAGGTAGTGGCAGTGAGAGACGTGTGTGGCTGCTGAGTATGCAATTGACTGTGGGTCTAATGTATGTTTCAGTGTGTGTGTTTTGCTAGGCGTCTGTTGTTTGGGTGAGTGTGGGCATTTGTGTCCTGTGGGTATGGTTGTGGATGTAGTGGTGCATGTGGGGGTGGTGTCTGCAGGTATGCTGGTGGTAGTGGTGCATGTGGGTGTTGTGCCTGCAGGTGTGCTGGTGGTGCATTTGGGTGTGGTGGTGGGTGTGACATCTGCAGGTATGATGTAGTGATAGTGGTGGTGGTGGGTCTGGTATCTGTATGTTTGTGTGTGTGTCTGTGTTTTTAGCTGAGTCTATATATATGTGTGGATGTGCTGCTTGCGTGCGTTGGAGTAAGTACATGCAAATGAATGAGTGTGCTTTGATCAGGGCAGGGCATAGAAAATTGGTATGGGGCAGGAGTTGGGGCATGAGGATGGGAAGGTTGGGAGGCTGCTGTCAGTGAGTAGGCCAGAGTTTGGAATGACCACTGTAGGCTAGATGTTGCACTATGAATGCCTTCCAGGTAAGCCAACATTTGTTGCATCTGGCAACTAAGTCCCTGGATGGAATACAGAGATGTTAAACAACAGGTCCATAGCCTCCTTCTTCATCGCAGCCAGGAGGACAGGAACGTGGGGAGGTGGCTGCGCAAAGAAAATGCAACTCCTTTTAGTGGGTGGGTTTGGCCAACCGGGGGGGAGTCAGAGCGAGGATGGAGATGAGACCGTGGGTGGCAGACAGGGATGCAGATAGTAAAGTCACAGTAGGGTCCACCATGACAAGGGATTGGTCTTCAGTGGAGGCCTCCAAAGATGATGTTGCTGAACTTGTTACCTTTGTGCCAGTCCCCTTGCCCTTCATGGTGCTGGGCCCCTTGAAGGTGTCAGCACCCGAACCAGAGTGGCCAGCTACTTCCCCGCTAATTTGGCCAATGTCTCATCCACCTGTCCCTGATGTTGCGGAAATGACAGATACTATAGTTTGAGTGCATCTGTGTAAATAGAACTTTTCTCACAAAACTTTTGCCAAGTCTACATATTTAACCAGATTCAAGGCTCTCAAACTTGGCTTCTTTATCATCAGTATCTCATTCATGTATGGAACATGTCTGAAACCATTTAGTCAGAGTTTTGAAATTCACCATGCTAGCTCCTATATTATGTATGACCTTGTTTCTTATCTCTTCTAATTACTCTGCAGGAACTATTTTATGCCTCTGATTGCATTGGCTTTGTTGTTTAGAATAGTGAAAGTATGTTCCCAAAATTATATAAACCAAACAGACATTTGTACAGTGTGTTTACAAGGGCAAATAATCTGCATCATTTACAGGCACAAAAGGTAAACTATTGATCAATATGTGTCCACAAATACTGCAATGTTGTATCAATATGTCTATTAAAATGAAAGCATGTTTCCTCTGTCTGACCATTACACAACGGTAACACTTACTTCAAGAATCTAAAGTATATTTTGAATGTACTATATATTATGTGGAGTTTTGTACTGAATTGGCTTAGAAATGTATTACGCGTTATGTGCATACCTATGCTGTTGAAATTATTTAAAAATATTTATGTGGTGGTTTGACAAATGGCTTTGACAGCATAAGTAAATACAGAGACCGTGATACATTTCTAATCTATTACAGTACAGAGCAAAAACATTTTCAAATTTCCAGAAGAGTCATTTTTCAGCCTGAGATTGACTTTTTAAGATAGCATACTCCAATTTATATGTGATTTAACGTTTCATCTGCAAATGTTCCTTCAAGTGTCACATTTCTCACCAGTATTGGTTTTTCATCTGGCCCTCATTACAACCCTGGCGGTAGGTGATAAAGCGGCAGTAATCCCACCAACAAGCCGGTGGTAAAAAAAATCGAATTATGACCACAGCGGAACCTGCCCACACAGACAGCCACTTTAACACATCGTCAGCCACAGTGGTAGCAACAAGCACCACGGCGTTAACCGCCAACAGCCATGCGGAAGACAATGTGCCACCCACAGTATTACAACTGGCCTATCCGCCACCTTTTCTGGGGCGGTACCAATGACATCAAAAGCACGGCGGAAACAGAACACAGAAGTCAAAGGACTCACCTCTGGACACTCAGGGAAGAACCACGCCTCCATGGAGCCCGAACTGCAGGTGTTCCCCATGCTGGTCTACCTCCTCCTACACCAGGAATACAACTGCGGCGAAGACGACCATGGTGAGTGCTGCCGCCTAGCACACAGGGGATGGGGGAGGAAAAAGAGAGTGACACAGAAACGCAACACTCCCACCCCCAACACCATGCACACAAACAGAAGCAACAACATTACACATCCACCCCGTACCCCTCAGGAATAATGCACGGACAAAAGGAATTGATTGAAGTGAGTGTAATAAAATCAAATCAGTATTTACTTATATACAAATGGAGGGACACTGCCCAGTCCATAATGTCCGTGGGCCACAGGGCCACATCACATAGGCCAAGGCCCCACTTGACTCCTGAACCAACATGGAGAGAACACTGGTTGGGCATCAGGTCGAAAATACACAGGCACCTCAGGGGGATGGAGAACAGGGGGCACCTCAACCGGAAGATGGTACAACACTTGTCCTCGAGTGGGCAACATGCCATGTGCGAAGTCCTGGGGAGTGCAAAGCCACAGTCTCTCTAGTGGGTGGTTTGCCCACTTCTTGGTCTTGGGGAGTGCAAAGCCAAAGTCTCTCAAGTGGGTGGTTTGCCCACTGATTGGCCCTGGGAAGTGCAAAGCCACAGTCTCTCAAGTGGGTGCTTTGCCCACTGCTTGGTCCTGGGGAGTGCAAAGCCACAGTCTCTCAAGTTGGTGGTTTGCCCACTGCTTGGTCCTGAGGAGTGCAAATCCCCAGTCTCTCAAGTGGGTGGTTTGCACACTGCTTGGTCCTGGGGAGTGCAAAGCCATAGTCTCTCTAGTGGATGGCTTCTCCACTGCTTGGTCCTGGGGAGTGCAAAGCCACAGTATCTCAAGTGGGTGGATTTGTCCACTGGTTCCTGAGGGGGCTTTGTGCCCAGTGTGTTTCATCCTGTCAAGGAGGGGGTGAGTGGATGCCTTCTTCCACTGGTTCTGGAGGGGACCTTGTGCCCAGTGTGCTTCATCCTGGCAAGGATGGGGTGAGTGGATGCCTTCTTCCATTGGTTCTGAAGGGGGCCTTGTGCCCAGTGTGCTTCATCCTAGCAAGGAAGGGGTGAGTGGGTGGCTTCTTCCACTGGTTCTGGAGGGGGCCTTGTGCCCAGTGTGCTTCATCCTGGCAAGGAGGGGGTGAGTGGATGCCTTCTTCCAGTGGTTCTGGAGGGGGCCTTGTGCCCAGTGTGCTTAATCCTGGCAAGGCAGGGGTGACTGGATGCCTTTTTCCACTGGTTCTGGAGGGGGCTTTGTGCCCAGTGTGCTTCATCCTGGCAAAGAGGGGGTGAGTGGATGCCTTCTTCCAGTGGTTCTGGAGGGGGCCTTGTGCCCTGTGATGCAGATCTTGGGGAGTGGAAGGTCACAGTCGCTCACCTGATTGTCAGACCCACACGATTTGCAGTGGTCAGGATGCATCACAGTCCATGGAGACAGGACTACGCACTGCCCGCTGGCAGCGATGGCTGCTCAGTGGTGGCAGTGCCGGTGCTGGTGTCGGTGCTGCCAGTGGTGGGGGGAGGCTCCAGCCCTTCCTCTGCAGCCTCGGACGGATACCCACTGGGGCTGTTGCTTCTGGCGGCAGTACTGGCGGGGGTGCAGGTGGCGGTGCAGGTGGTGGTGCAGGTGGCGGTGCAGGTGGCGGTGCTGATGTCGGGGCTGCCAGTGGTGGGGGGAGGCTCCAGCCCTTCACCTGCGGCCTCGGATGGCTGAAACACCATGGTTGGTGTTGGGGGCTCAGAATCAGTCCCAGCACCAGGCCTCCTGTCCTTCCTGTCTGCAGGAGCATGCCCTTTGCCTTCCTCTTGTAAGCTGGTCGTGCCTCCTTATCCTTGCCCTTGCCATCTCGTGGTGCCTCCTTGCCCTTCCCCTTGTAAGCTGGTGGTGCCTCCTTGCCCTTGCTAGCTGGCGGTGCCTCCTTGCCCTTCCCCTTGTAAGCTGGTGGAGCCTCCTTTCCCTTGCCAGCTGGTGGTGCATCCTTGCTCTTCCCCTTGGCAGCTGGTGCAGGCACACTGCCAGTGTTGATGGGTGTTTCCTTGGAGCCTCTCACACCTGCAGTAGCAGCCGAAACTACTGTGACCATGGACTGGGTGGCTGAGGTGCTAGCCTGGGTTCTGACCACCATGGCCTGATGTGAAGGACGGGGGGGAGGGGTCGGGAAGAGGTCAACGGCAGAGAGGAAAAGCTTCTTATGGACACTCGGGAGGGAAGAGGGTGAAGGTTTGGGAGTGGAGGAAGAGGAAGTGGTTGTTGGAGGTGTCTGTCTGCTGTGTTTGGGTGCAGGTGCATGGGCTGGATGCTGTTGTGAGGTGGATGGCTGTTGGGTGTCTGAGTGCTTGCATTTGTGTACTTTGGGAGAAGGGGGCACAGACACAGCGGGAGAGGACACAGGGGACATGTGCATGGAGGTGGGGGTTGTGACTGCCAGTGAGGGGCGTGTATTGATAGGCGTGATGGAGGTAGTGGTTGAGGATGTAGTGCATGCAGGTGTGAGTGGAGGCGCTACTGGGAGGGAGGTGAACAAGGAGGGGGACACAGTGGAGGCAGTGGATATTGGTGTGTCTGCATCTGGATGGTGTTTGTGTGAGTGCCTGTGGGATGATGTGTGGTGCTTGTGTTGGCCTGAGTCACTCCTGTGTGTTGTCTTGGGTGCATGCTGGTATGAATGTGTGTTTGGAATAGGTTGGGGTTGAGGGGAATGAGACTGGGCAGAGGAAGTTGGAGGGGGAGGCTAGAGACAGGAACAATGGCTGCCATCAGGGAGGAGGCCAGAGCCTGGATTGATCTCTGTTGGGCCGCCATGCCACAGTGAATGCCCTCCAGGAATGCATTTGTTTGTTGCAAATGCCCTGCCAGCCCCCGGATGGCATTCACTATGGTTGACTGCCCAACAGAGATGGATCTCAGGAAGTCAATAGCCTCCTCACTGAGGGCAGCATGGCTAACTGGGGCAGGGCCTTAGGTGCCTGGGGTGAAGGAGATGCCCACCCTCCTGGGTGAGCGGGCACAGGAAACTCGCTGAGGGGCTGTTGGGAGGGCAGTGCTGTACAGGGGGTGCAGCTGTACCTGTAGTTGGGGTGGGCACAGAGCTGTCCGCCACCACTAGGGAGATTCCATCGGAGGAGGTATCACTTTCCGAACTGTCCCCGCCTGCCTCCGCCGTGGTGCTCCCCTGACCATTGGTAGATTCGGCCTCATGGGCCCTGTGGGATGCAGCTTCCTCCATCGCCGGTGCCTCTGCTCCTCCGCCAGATGATGCTAATGCACATAAGGACAGGATGACAAAACATAAAGGGGGTAAGAGACAGAGGATACACTTGGTCAATGTCAGCAACAACACCACCGTTGGCGTACACGATACACACACAGAAGGAACCTCCCTGTGCCCGAGGCAATGCACTGCCAGTTACAATGCTAGTCAGCATTCCACGGACAGTAATACCTAATACCGATTGTAGCATACCTGAGACCCACAGAGCCCTACTAGCTTGGTTGGAGGTGGAGTTCATCAGCCCCTGCCCAACATGGAACCTACCCTGCAATGTCCGACCTGGCCTAGGGGCACCAACAGGCCCACATCCTCCACTAGAAGGCCACTCCACCATGCACAAGTGGTATAATGTGAAACTGTACTCACCCCCTTGTGGCTGCTGTGATGTCCATCCAGCTCTGGATAGGCCACCGCCACTATGCACCAGTATTCAGAACATCGGGGGGTCAGGGTTCGACGGACATCCCTTCCTCGTTGGGAGGCCATCCCTAGCTGGGCCTCCGACGTCTTCCTTGCCCAGTGGCTCAGGTCCTCCCACCGTTTGCGACAGTGGGTGCTCCGCCTGTTGTAGACCCCCATGGTCCGCACATCATTGGCTATGGCACGCCATATACCCTTTTTCTGATGGGCGCTGACTTGCAGAGAAATACACATAGAAAAAAGGTATCAGTCATACTGTCTGGCATGTTACACTAATGGCCCACCATATCCCTCTCATCCCCTTACGCACATACATGCAGCACGCTGCCCAGGACCCCTCAAACATCCCCCTTACATGAGGCCCTCACATACAGCACTCCATGCATTTATGCCCCATGCATCGTGCTCACAGTGTACTCAGCTGTTGGTCTGGAGGCCCATACAGCAATCGGTACTGGGGTAGGACCCCATCCACCGGTCTCTCCAACTCTGCAGCGGTGAAGGCAGGGGCCCTTTCCCCAGTGACACGAGCCATGGCAGGTTCCAGACACAGGTCACAGCAGCACATGAAGTGTAGGTCCTCTCCTGTTAAAGGTCAGGTAGCAAGTGAGTGAACAGATAGAAAATGGTGGTCATGTCCACGGCGGTGCGTACTGTCACCTCCGGCATACACCACCACTGGCTACTGTAACCCATAGGGCCCAATGACAGCCAATGAGGAGTTGCACAGCGGTACTCAACCGCCTCCCGCAACAGCGCACAACGTCAGCGGCATTACCTCATTTAAACATGTCCATCCACACAGGACAGGCGAACGCCATTTCGGTACTAGTGTGCCTGCAGCACTGATTCTTCCACTCCCATGAGTAGCCCTGTAAACATGACTCAGACCTGCCACTACAGTGTCTGTGTGTACACTTTTTAAAGTACCCATTCAATTTGGCATTGTACCCAAGTGCCAGGCCTAAACCTTCCCTTTTTATACATGTAAGGCACTCCTAAGGTAGGCCGAGGGTAGCCCCATGGGCAGGTTTTCACAATTGCTTGGCCTATCTCTCTCACAGATTCGTATGGGGGCTGCCTTTAAATAACCTTAAAGTGAAGTTTCCCTTTGAGAACAGATAGATATCTGGATTTTAGGGTCTCTGAACTTAGAATCTAAAATACATATTTAAGTGAAGGTGGTTTTTAGATTGTGAGGTTGAAAATGCCACTTTTACCTTAGGGAAGGTGTTAGACACTAAAGAATCAACAGTTACTATTCCCACTACAAATCCAATTTAACACCGAGAATAGGCGGGACACTAAAGATGCAACATTGCCCATTCATATCTCAGGGAAGGTTTTTAACAGTAAAATGATTAAATATACTATCCCCACTCCAAGATTAAATAACTCAGGGAAGATGTTGGACACTAAAGGAACAATATTTACTACTATTTTCACTACTCCCACTCCAATCTAACTGAACACAAAGAAGGTGCTGGACATTACAAAGGTAGCATTGTTCATTTTAACTAAATAAAAACATATCTCAAGGAAGGACTTAGACTCTAAAAAATGAAAATATACTATTCCCACTCCAAGATAAAATAGCCCAGGGAAGGTGCTGGACACTAAAGAAACAACATTTAATATTCCCACTCCAATCTAGCTTAACACAGGTATGGTGCTGGACACTAAAAAAGCAACATTGCCTATCCTCACTTAAATAAAACATACCTCAGGGAAGGTTTACTATAGTAAAAAGATTAAATATACTATTCCCATTCCAACATAAAATAACCCAGGGAAAGTGTTGGACACTAAAGGAGCAACATTTACTATTTGCAATCCATTTGAACTAAAAAAACAAACGAGTTGTTGTACACTAAAAAAGGTAGCATTGTCCATTCCCACTGAAATACAACTTATTGCAGGGAAGGTTTTTGGCACTTTGGACCTGAGTACGAGTTTGGAGGTGCATGGACTGCCATGGCATTGGTCCATGGACTGCCATGGTGGTAGTCCGACCGCCATTGGCTTGGCGGATAGACCCCCTTGTTAAGATCCAAGTTGTCCGACAGAGGAAAGACTGCTGTGATCCCGCCGGCATAGTCAAGCAGTGCAGACCGCTGCAGTGGAAATACAGGCCAATCAGGTTGATGGAGCTAGTGTTTCCAATGAATACATTATGATGTTGCCTACCACCAACATGATTGTGGGCATCCAACCACCAATTCCCAGCAGGCAGAAATGAAGAAACTCACATGCAGGCAGAGTTACATGTCCTGTGCTGTCATGGAGCCCATCACACACGTACTGCTGCTGCTCTTAGATGGAGCCCAAAGTCCACACCACTGTGGACACAACCGATGGTAAGAACAGATATCGACCTGTGTCATTAAGCTGAACAACAGATCGTCATCCACTTGATAAGTATACTTGTCTTTGTTTTCCGGGTCCGAGTCACTCACAAAGAATGACAAATTTACAGCTATTAAACGCCTCCTTTGGGAAGGTCATTGACAATGCTCCACCACAGACCGCAAAAACACAATTCTGCTCATCTGAGGCACAAGGACAGTAAAGTGTACAGAACTTTGTGTCACGCAACAGCAACACCACATCTACATCACATCTACCACCCTCACATTGCTCACGTCATGAACTGTTGTCAGATTGAAGACACATATGTATGGATGCGTAATGGAACACAAATTCCCCCCATATGAAACACCCTTGTAATGGACCCAAACATCACCCACATTGCAACCCAATGGAAGGTCAATGGGATGCACAATATTTTGTGACCCAAATATCCAAAGCTCACAATTCAAGCAATACCTGCACAATAGAGATGGGGTCATCAAGAGCATTCCTGGAAGGATGCTGTCATTTCACTTTGCACATGTCCCAAAACATAATTTGCCCAGGAACTGGCTTTTCATGTATCTCATGGACAAAACATTATTTGAGGCAAGTGACATGTTTATCTGCATAGTGTGTATGTGCAAGTCAAGGAAGCAAGTACACCAGAAACAGCATGGGACATACATCTAGATGAAGTAGCTGCAAGGTACACACATCAAAATGGACACACGGTCAGTCAGATTTAAAGGAAGACAACTCAAATGAAGACCCTGCATGTGTGGACAAATAAAACTCTAGCTTTCACACATGAGAGAAATGTACAATCCATTTTGTGGGGCAATTCAAACAATATACATGCTGACATTGGCCAACCCAAGATGAAATACCATAGCAAACATAACACAATTTGATGACACCCCATTTGGATTAACAAACATATATCCATACATATCTACCCTTGTCTTGGGTGACACCAGCACTGCCCACAAAGACAGATTTTGCAAACAACAGCAAATGGATCAGCAATCAGGGTGAAACACACACAACTGTAGGCATACAACATTAGTTAATCAGGGACAACAAAAAGGTAGAGTAGTAATGGTATGACAAATGTGTACCCAACAAAACAACAACTTGGGTTTATTAACACAAACTGATATAGGTCAAAGGCCATTGGCCAGTGCACATGAGGCCATGCACACTACTGTGCCCAACCTTGACTTCAACCACTGCCAGGGAACCTCCACTGGAAGGGGCATCAAGTGGCCATGCAGGCACTTCAGGGATCATGCTTGGGTGGGATGGGGTCAAACTTGGGATGGGTAGGTTTGGGTTTGGAGGGTGGTTTTTCTTCGAAGGGGTGGGCTTCTTCTTTGGGGAGGGGTATGGGTGCTTGCAGGAGGGCAAGTGTGACGGGTGGATTTCAACATGGAAGGGTGGGTTGGGATGTGTGTGGGGGTTTGGCTGTGAGGGTGGGGAGAACAGGAGAAAGGGAAAGTTCAAAAAGGAAACTTTCCCTGGGACAACATGTAGGGTCATTAGAAGGGATTGAGATTTGGAGGTTGAGGGAGTGATGGTCTTGTTTGTGGGTGCTGATGCCTTGGATGTGGGCATGTGTGAGGCATGCTTGTGCTTGTTTAGTGTCTGTTGCATGTGTGGGTGTTTGCATGTCTTGGGGCTCTGAGGTGGAGGTGCTGTGTGATGTGAGTGGTGGATGTGTGTGTGCCTGTTGGGGTGGTGCCTGTGGTGCCTGTGGGTATGGTAGATGTTATGGATATGTCTGGGTGTGTTGGTATGGTGTCTGTGGGTATGGTGGATGTGTCTGTGTGTATTGGGGTGGTATCTGGGGGTGTGCTTAATGTGTTGGATATGTCTGTGGGTGTTGTGGTAGTGTCTGGGGGTATGGTGTCGGAGGTGTGTGGGTCTTTCGGTTGTGAGGTGTTGTCTGGGTGTATGATGGGTATGGTGGCTGTGCCACTGGCTGTAGTGGTGGTGTCTGTGTGTATGATGGTTGTGGTGTATAGGTCAGTGGGGGTGGTGGCAGTGTATGTGTAAATGGTGGCTGTTGTGGTGTTTGTGGGTGACTTTTGAGTGCCTGTGTGTTGGTGAGTCTTGCAGTGTTTGTGTCTAAGGCCCTCATTTCAACCTCAACAGTCTTTTTAAAGACTGCTGAGGTTCCGCCGGGCCGAAAACCGCCAGTGTTGCTGTTCTTCTGCCAACCATATTGTGACTGCTGGCAACCCTCCTCCCTTTTTTTGGACGGAGAGCTGCCAGCAGCCATACTGGCGGTCGGCGGTGTAGTGGAGGCTGCATCGCCCACCGAATTACGTCTCAGTATTTGGCATGGCGGTGTTCTGGTGACGGGTGCTGCAGCGGAGCAGCCCCCATGGATCCCGTTCCCTCCTGGAGGATCACTGAAACAGGTAAGGTGATCATCCGTTAGGAGAAGGGGGTGGGGAGGGGGTCGTGTGGTTGTGCGTGCATGGGGGTGTGCGTGTGAGTATATAGAGGGGGTGTGTGAGTGCGTGTCTGTATGCAGGAGGTATAATGTGTGTAGGGGAAATGTTACGTGTATGTATGTGTGCATGTGTGCATGTATGTGTCCGTGTGAGTGGTGTGAGCGTGCATGAAGGGGTATGTTTGGGGGGCTATGGGAGGCGGGGGTAGGGGTGGGGAGGGGTTCCTACTACCTTTGGGGATGGTAGGGGGTCGTGGGTGTTGGGGGTGGACTCAGGGGAGGGAGAGACCCCAATCAGTGCCAGGGAACAAATTCCCTGGCACCGATAGTGCCTACCGCCATGGATTTCGTGGCGGTTCAAAACCCCACGAAATCCATGGCAGTATGCGGGGTCCTGGTACTGCCGGCAGACTAGTGACGTTGCAGTGGCGGACAGTGCGGTACACTGGCGGTTTGGCATGTGCCAAACCACCAATGTCATAATGGGGCGATAATGACCACCGGCCTGTTTGCAGTCCTACCGCCATCATTGCACCGTCCGGCATGGTCATAATGAGGGCCTATGTGTGCTACTTGTGTGTGTTGAGGTGGGTGCAAGCAGATGTGTGCTTGGGACATATAGGGGAATAGGGAATTTGGATTGGGTAGGCGAGGTGTTTTTTGGGGGCAGATAGCTGCCATATGTGAGAAGGCCAGAGCCTGAAAAGATCTCTGTAGGCCAGACATGTCACTATGAATGTCTTCCAGGTACGCATTTGTAATCCTAAAATGGCTTGCCAAATCCTGGATGGCATTCACAATGTCAGGCTGCCCCTCAGAATGTCAATAGCCTTCTCACTCAGGGCAGCAGGAGTAACAGAGGCTGGAGGTGAGGTGCCTGTGGTAAAGGAGACGCACACCCTCTTGGGTGAGTGGGCACAGGCAACTGTGTGGGGAGCAACAGCGAGGGTGGTGATAGATCTGGGAGTAGCGGACAAGGATGGTGCAGGAGCAGGTCCTGATGGGTCTGTCACCAATAGGGGGCGGCCACTGGAGGTAGAATCTGAAGACGACAAGGTTGATCCTGTGTCCTCCGTGGCACTCCCCTCACCCTCTGGGCCACTGGGTTTCTGCATGTTGGTGGTGTCCTGACTAGAGGTACCGTGGCCAGATGCTTCTCCACTTGGCTCTGCCCTGTCTCCTTTGCTTGCCTGGGATTATGCTGCAAATACAAAGAGAAATAGGGTCACCACAGGTTCCCGATCATGCTTGAACAACAGCTGTGATTAGCAAACGTTACCATGATGTCAAGTAGGGCCCAGCAACAAACTACATCAAAGTAGCTCCTTCATGCATCACGCCATATGCATGCATGCCACATAAACTGTCAACAGATGCTCACAGGAACATCTGAATCTCAGACAACTCCAATTGCATGGGTGAAGTGGGGCAACACAGTAACCATTGAACAAGTAGGAGACCTCATCACCTTCAATGGTTTGCCACACGGAGCATACCTCAGTTACCTGGTGTCATACAATAGAAGGCCAATGCCAAGTTTATTCTTACAGATCCCACAGAAGGTCATGCATACATCTATTTGTCACATACACAATACAACACCAAGAAATGATGGCCCAAAATCCTGGCATGTTGCTGATAGAACAACAGTAGACTGATGAAGATCACATTGAAATACCCACATAACACTGGAAACAAATCAACAATGCACATTTCACCATCTGTAAATTGTCCTAATTGAGTCATGTAGATATAATACGCATTTGGCATGGAAATGTACACCATAGACAAAATGTGCAAATTGTTTACGAGATATGTCTCTAAAATCCACAACATAATAAATCAGCTAACCCCAGGGAAATCACCTCTACTCTATGGCACCCTTTCAATTACATATTCTTACTGCATCATTAGAAGCGATTAGTCCTTTGTATGTGGCAGGGACCAAGAGATTCTCAAGTACTTGTAGAAGGTCCTCAAAATTCTGGCCAATGGGAAGCTACATCACTGTCGCCGTTTTGGTCCTGCAAACCCAGATGTCTATGGATGAATGGTTGTACCCAACCATAAATGATTCCTACACAATTGCAAATCACTCCATGATGCAAAACTGTATTCCTACCTGTTATGTCCCTCATTGTATTGCAGTTGTACATGTCAAATGACATGCAATGACGGGCGAGGGTATGTGTGAGCCAACAATCAATGGTAATGCATTCCTGTCTGTTGCACAACATGAAATTTAGCCACATTGCATGTCTAATTTCAAACACAGGTTGACATGCACATATATGTGAGGGAATACAGAGAGTATCCCATGAGCCCAGGTGGACCATGCATGAAACAGCAGTGTAAACATTTTGTCAAAAGTGATAGATATACATGCTAACATATAGGCACAAGGAATGCTGGTAACAGTGATGTCACATAAAAAAGCATGTTAATGGACATTCCCCAATTACCATGGGAAGGTATTGATCTGTAGCTGCAGGTACGATGGCCACCTTCACATGACAGGCAGTAGTGAGGGACCAGCACTCGTCACACACTGAAGACAAGTGGCTTCTCGGGGGCAGAATCCAATTTACTCACTTGGGCAGACACATGGTTGAGGACAGTGAACAATCACTTCTTTTTGTTTGGGCTGTAACACTGAGGAGAAGTGGTCTGTTGCATAAAATTTAGACACAGTACAACCACAAACATTACTTGATTGGTACTGTACACAACCATGGAAAGAAAAATATTTTGTGCAGTGTACTTGGTTGTCTCCTAGGTCCCTGGGCTAATAGGCAAGGCACATCAGTATGCACCAAACTCCATGCCTACATAAACAGTTAATCATCTTGTGTGTCACACATGGCCCATCTCCAATCATCAGGTGGAGATGTCAAAATCTAACACATCAACTTGGCTATGTGACACGCAGGAATCATCATCAATACTTTCTTTGGTTCATATAGACCATAAAAGACATCCAATATATACATACTTAGAATTTCTTGAGCATTTAATAGATAACATTATTAATACAAGACAGGCAGGAATATGCTCTGTACTCATCCCCTTGTGGCTGCTGTGCTTCCCTCAAATGACCATTTATCTCCAAGTAGGCCAATGCCGAAATGCAGGCCATTATGGCGGTCATGCTCTGACATGCGCCCCACCCATGTTTGGAGGACAGCCCCAGCTGGACCTCTGTGATCTTCCAGGACCAGAGTCACAGGTCCGCACCTTCCGGGTGATGGATCTCCAAATCCCCTCGTTGTAATGAGCGTAGACCTGTATAGATGCAAGAGACAAATCAAAAGATTACAAACACAAGATTTTGCACAAATGGTTGTGTCACACACATCAGAAACACCTAGCACAAAATAGGCAATTTGTCAACACAGTACAAGTGTAAAGCACATATGCCAATAAGTACAGGGACAAGACTACAAACTTTTGGAGTCATCTGCAGACTAACCCACTACCCTGCTCATGGCCTACAATGACTACTGACTACTTACTGACATCAGGTAGCCCATGATCCAGCAACATGTTCTGTGATGTGAGACACAATGAAACACTACACACACATATGTGGATTCTGAAGTGTAAACACCTGAGGTCTAACTGGACAAATACATTTACACTCTGCAACATTGACTCAATGCATACAGTTCCTACAGACAAATACCACAGTATAAACTTTACTCTAAGACTTGAGTGACAATGTAAGGGCTGGCATTGTGGGTAAGTGAAGTCTCTTCCCTGAGCATGTGTAGACATGTGGCCTACCAAATGCAGACTTATGCCACTTCAGGGTGGGTTTCTGTGGTGTGTGCCTCCACCAGAGAACACACTTTTGAACATATGTTGCCAAACGACAGAGATGGCATCCAACATACAAAGGTATGTTTGGTTCAATTTCTGCTATGTAACCAAGCTACTGAGTCACATGTCATTGCCTCCCAGGAATCTATACGCTGTCTGCACTGTGGGTTTGTCAGTTGTGCAACACGCCTATACTAGACATGTATGACTTATGTGAAGGTGACAACAGAGTTGTGAGAGTAAGGGACCTGTCATCATTCAAAGACACACAATGAGCATAATGCAAAATGCACATATAGACTAGTTTATGGATTTACCTCAGTACCCATCCCTAATCTAATCAATGGACTGATGCATTCAGGACAAGTTTTGCCAATAGGGCCTCATATTGGCCACATGACAGGATCTGCAGGTCTACAGGGAGTGGGTACAGTGCCACAGTGCATAGCCACAGTAACTCTACTACAGTCTGGAGTATGTCCCTTACTGGGAAATACATTTGACAGGCCCTAGTCTCTGCAGGCTTACTATACAGAACCTATATGACACTCACATTTCCTCACTTCCATGCCTGACAGTACATCATGTGGCCATCAGCAATGTGGCTTGTGTGGCAACCTGAAGGGCACAGCGAGGGCCTCATTACAAGTGTGGTGGGCTGACCGTCGGCTGGCCAGACCCGTGGGTCTCCCCCCCAGCGCATTTACAATCTTCCCACTAGGTTGACCCGCACCAACCTCCGTTTTAGATTTTCGCTGGCAGAATTGGCCTTGGCTCCTTATGCCTCCAGCACCCTCGGAATGTGCACTGCCTTACCAGAGCAGACAGTGTGCACTCTGAGAGTGTTGGGCAGGGGTCCCCTGCACTTCTTGTGAAATGGTTGTGGGTGTTGCAGGGATCCCACTGTGGCCCCCAGCACTGCCTCTCCACCAGCTTATTCATGGAGGGGACCCCACCATGAAAAGGCAGGCAGAAAGGGGAGTTGGGAACTCAGTGCTGCTGCAATGGCTGACCACGACTCCCACTGCCGCTAACCACTCAGGATTCCTGATCCTGGTGGTGGCGGCAGTCCAACTGCCAGTGTTTTAATCTGGCGGTCGGACCGCTAGGACTGCCGAGGTGCAACTGCAGTCGCAGGACCGCCAAACTCATTATGAGCCCCTGAGTCATAATTTGGCAAGGCCAAATGAGGGGTGAAATATCTGTGGCAAAATACACAGGTTTACAAGATCCTCAAATGACTCAGACAATATGTATAAACAGCCCATACTATCATGCACATACATGTTTTCTTACATTTATAACCATCATAAACAAAGAAATGTCATTGTGTGGCAGTAAAGTATCCTTGCCTAGTTATGTGCATCCAACACAAGGAGGATCTAAGGCCTCAAAAAATATCACACAACACAATGTGAATGACCACAACATTTACTACTGTTCTCCAGTACCTGCACCATGCACTTCCTATTGATGCCACACAAACTGCAACAACAGTAACACAAGAAGTCTAACTGGCACATTGCAGCCTGTGAGGAGGGAAAGGATGGGGCTGAATAGTCAATTGTGCCAATGAGGAACTTACCTGCTCCTCTGGTGTGCTGCAGAGCTGACCATACAGGGAAAGACTTTGTTCATGAGCCTCTCCAGCTCCTCTGCTCAACATGGCATGATTGCTCCCAGAGGCGGCACACAGCAGCTGAAATGGTGGAGGTGTTGGTGCCAGCAGTGTCAAGAGTTGTGTGACTGATTTTGCAAAACGGGAAGTACACGTATGCCAAGTACATGGTCATCACCCTCAACGGACGCAGCCATTGGCCCGCGACCACCGCAGGCAACAACTTAGCCCATGTCTGTGTCTGTCGCGCTTAGTTCTACCCATCACATGGATGACTTCTACAGGGGGACAAGGGTGGTTCCTGATTTCCAGTAGAATAAGTCAAACATCTGCCATTTTGGCAGTTTGAAATACTGTATACGGCCCTGTTATATGCGTCACAACACAAACATCCTAAATCTGACTTGTTGTGTAGGTCCGACTACACAACCACCACTGTAGTGTGTTGCAGGGCACAGATGGCATAAGATGGCGGTGTATGGTCCACCACCACTGACAGTATTTTTGGCGGTCAGAAAAGACTGTCACATTCTGAGGGGTAATAGATTAGCACATAGTTGGATGTCGCCCGAATCCATGTTGTGGATGCATTTTCACAACCATGGGGTCACAATTTGACTTTTGTGTAGTTGACAGCTGTGATGTGTACTAGGTGCAATGTATTTCCAGTCAGAAATGCTTGTCACATGATTTTGTTGGTATGCATCATGTATGTTGCTGTGGGTACAGTGACTAATGTTCCAAATCATGGTTATTCACACCTAGGTACCCTGGGAGATGGAGGATGCGACAACCTTCTGTCTACCGTCCATTGCCAGACCTTCAGACAATGGAGGAATGCGATGCCATCTAGCTCTACCATCTGAATAGGCAAACAAAAGTGGATGCATGTGATCAGTTCTGATGCGAGCTAACAGTAATCCATATCGCATATCACCCATTGTTCAAGTCATGGCAGTATTGCACTTCCTGGCCACAGAGTCCTTCCAAAATACAGTGGCCTATCTGGTGGTATGTCCCAACCTATGTTCAGTCTGGTGCTGAGAGATTTCCTCTCAGCAATGCTGAAACACATTGACAGCTATATCAGGTTCCTACGACATGAGGATTTAGGGAATTTGAAGGGTGACTTCTATGGTTTTGCCCACCTCCCACATGTGATGGAAGCCATTGATGGCCCATGTTACCTTGTTGCCACTGCAGGCCAGTGAGAAGTCTACCGCAACAGAAAAAATTTACATTCCATCAACATGCTAGTTGCCTGTTTGGCAGATCGCTACATCTTAAACGTCTGTGCCCATTTTCCTGGATCAACCCATGATTCCTTCATAATGTGGAACAGAACCTTATCCCAGCTGATGTCACAACTGCAACACGAGAGGGCCTGGCTGGTTGCTAAGTCACATCTGTCCTGATTGTGTGTGACCAATCCTTAACAAGAGACTTAGCATATCCAAACCGTCCTTGGTTATTGGCACCGCTGAGGAATCCAACTATGCCAGGGGAAGTCCACTTCAATAAGGCCCATGGAAGAACATGTCAGGCAGTGTAGCTGGCTTTTGGCCTCCTGAAGGCACCATTTTGCTGTCTGGACAGGACTGGTGGAACCCTCCTCTACTCACCTGGGAAAGTGTGTTAGATCACTGTGAAATGCTCCACAACATCACCCTGTGCAGGAAGATCCCATACACCCCAGAGGAAGGGAAGCCTGCAGTGCCACCTGGTGAGAATCCTGCAATGCCAACTGAAGATGACAGTAGTGAAGAGGAAGGATCTGACTTGTGAGAAGATCTCATCCACAGCTATTTCTCATGAGTGTAATTGTGTCATGTGATGTCATTACTATGACTGTATAATGTACTGGAGTTGTGAGAATGTGTGGAATTGAGTTGTTTTAAACAGTTAGGGAGCTGGTACTCTGCAAAAATCAGCCAAAGGCTTAATGATGAGATACCTTTTGACACATCCCCAGCTTGGTGATGTAGCATTGTTTGTGTCAGGTTTCCGGCAATGTACTTTGGGGCAGATTTAAGAGCCCCTAGCGCCTCCTTGCACAACATTAGCGTCATTTTATTACGCTAATGGGGCCCAACAAGGCCAAAATCGCTGCACCAAATATACAAAGTGGTGCAATGCATGCATTGTGCCACTTTGTAACCCTTTGCACTACATTATGCCAGGCATAATGTATGCAAAGAGCGTGTTCCCCTGTTAGGAGGGCCGATAAAATGGCACAAAGAAATCCAAGAGTTTCTTTGAGTCATTTCTTTCGGCATTTTTAATGCCTGCTCAGAGCTGGCCTGAAAAGGAGGCACTCCATTGTTTGCAATTGGTCTCAATGGGCTTTGCAGGATTAGTATCAATTGTTTTTACGCTAACCTGCAAAGCTCCAAACTAGCATCAAATATTTTGACGCTGGTTCCCTAAATACTGCCAGGGTGCAACATATCTTTGATACGGCGCACACATAGTGGCATTAGGGGGTCACTAAGGGGCACGATAAAAGTGACGCTGCACTGGGTGCAGTGCCACTTTTCTTAAATCTGGCCCTTTGTTTTCAAGATGCTTGCTATGTGACTTGTGTCATATGTGCGGTTTCAAGCCTATACTCCTTATTGTGTTCTTTGTACAGGTACCTTCACCATGAAAGCTTCATGTGCGCATTTCAGAGTTGTGACATTGGCAGGTATGTGATTCTGTTCTGACATACGAAGTGGACATGGATTGTTCCAAGTAATGTAGGTCATGGAGTTTGGGTGTAGGAGACCTGTGCCAAGATAGCTTGCACAGACTTTGGATGGAAGTTCAGAAGTGCCCATTGGTTTTGTGTCCAGAGGTGGGCCTGATACATCATGTGTGTCATCATGTGGTCAGAAAATACGTACTCCTAGACCACGACCAAGTCAGTTCCCATCTACATTGGCTAAACACTCTTTTTTTGTATGACCTGCATATACCTATAGATGTGTTTCATCATTGTAGGCCACAGTGCTTGTGCTAAAACACTGACATATGTTTGTGTCAAACCACCAGATGGATGAGCACTGGATTATAATGACCCTGTGGTCAGGAACTGTTGTGTTGCCATCTGTCTGAATCTTGGATTATGTGATTTTGGATTATTTTGGTGTGGTATGTGATAAGGCTCAAGCTGGTGACATCAACCACTTCAATGTTTGCCTATTCTACATGACAAAGTCTGACAAATCCCTTCCTTCCTTGGTCTGGAGGTCTGTACCTGTATTTACTCAGAATGAGTCAATCATTTATGAATTCTAATCGTTTAGCCATATGGACACCCTATGTGCTGAACACTGTGATAAATGTTTTAGTTTGACTAGACACTTATATGTGTTTGTGTGGAACGGTTTTAATGCTGAGCTGGACACTGTGTACATGCAACATATCCCATCTTGAACAAGTACCTTGGATCATCATCATATGGTTCACCTGGCCTGACACATCTACATGGCTAACTGTGAAATCAAAATCAGCAGACGAGCCAGTGATGGGTGATTTTATTGTGAAGCTACAAGTAACAGAAAATATATGTGACATGACTCAACAAAAACAAATGTGAAGGGGTCATTCATGGTGAATAAAATCATTGGAGTAGATGCCACACCATTGGAAGTCCGAAGTCCAGAGTACTCCTCCCATTGGAAATGAAAAGTGGTTCAGGATCAGTCCACAGAGTGAATGTGTGACACACAAAGGAGGACCTTAAGGAAGAGGATGAGGATTATTGCTGGCATTGGTGGGTGTCTTGCCATCCACACTTCCTAGATTCTTTGCTGGATGTCCATGCTTGTGACGGGGGGAGGTCAGTTGTTGCAGCATCAGGGGTGCCTGTGTGTGTCGCCGATATACATGGGCCTAATGTTAATGAGCCAAAGGAAGGGGAAGTTTGATTTTGAAAAGCCCTGCTCAGGGTTGTGTGATTATCCCTCAGAACCCCTTTAAGGAAGGCCATGCTGGAATTGTAGGCCTCCATTTGTTCACACATGTCCATATGCATGTCCACCTGCAGCTGCTTGTTTTCCTGGAGTTTGGTCAACAACTGGCCCATCATACCTTGGGACTCCTGATAGACCCCCAAGATGTGGCTGATGGTGTCCTAGCTGACAGCGGCTTCAGTGGCCTCACTCCGCTGACCCACAGAATATCTCCTACGTAACCTACTCCCACAAGCCTGTGCCCTTGACACAGGGTGCCCTCTCCAATTGGTTCCTTGACGTTCAGTGTCCGAAGTTTTTAGTTGCACCAGTTGATCCAGGACTGTGAAGTACAAGATGGTGCAAACTGTACTAGGTGCACAGGTTGGGGGCGAATGGTTGCCTGTGATGTAGAAGTCACAGGGCTGGGAGGTGACGTTGTGGGCACAGTGAGACTCACTGTCGCCATCTGACCTTGCTGCCCAGATGTGACAGGACCTTCTTCACACATACGGAGTGTTATTGTCACTGAGTTTGTCATCCAGGGGGTAGTGGTAGTCTTTTCCGTGGCCTCCGTGTGCCCAGTGGCAAATTCACCTGTTAATGAAAAACTTACATTGCTACTGTTTGAATTGTGACATTTACTTTCAAAGGTTGCGTGTTACAGGAAGCAGAGACCTTGGACATAGTTAAGTTGTAGGAAATCAAAGTTACCATGGTATTGGGTGATTTGACATGACATGTGTGAAGCATGCCTAACCTATTTGACTCAAGCAACTGCTGAGATGTGTAGATCAGTTGCACTTGGTAAGATGGCCTCTAAATGACATTTTACCACCAGTACAGCCAACACAGCAGAGAGGCAAAATATGGCTTTGACCATTTGGAGGCCTAGTTGATTGAGATGCAGGCACACTCAGGAGTTTGTTGTATATGTGACTGGAGTAATCACGTGCACAGTGCTGTGTTAATGTCTCTGCTGCCAATACTAATATGGGAATACTTGTTGTACACACTGGATAAGGTGTCATTCCTTTCCTCAGTAGTTCCATCTTGGGTTAGCAGGTCAAGATGGAGCTAGGTAAACCAGACACATCTCTGAGTTGAGCATGATCTGTATCTTTGTCACACCCAGATGTGTAAACCTCAACTGAGAGTTAGCAAACAAGAGTATTCAGACAAGTGCACACTATGCTGGTGGTTTGAGTTACTGAAACAGGGCTTTCTGTAAGTTGCAGTCAGGTCCTTCCTCTACTATACACACTATACATATGGTATCCTCCAAGGTGAGTATACCTCAATTGAGAGTGAAGACACAAAGGTAATCGGGCAAGTGTACACTTGGTTGGTATTTGGAGTTACAGAAACAGGGTCCTTGCAGTTACAGAAACAGGGTCCATTGGGTTTTGGAGTCATGTCGCTTCCTCTACTTCCCAACACTTGACAAATTGTATAGTCCTCGGTGAGTACACTTTATTTGAGAGTTCACAAACAGGTCATTTTGGGCAAGTGAATGCTGGGCTGGTATTTAGGGTTAGAGAAACAGGCCATCCTGAGAGTTGCAGTCAGGTCACTCCTCCTACTACACACACTATACATAAGGTATCTTCCCAGGTGAGTAAATATCAATTGTGAGTGACGACACAGGGGTACTCTGGGCTGGTGTTTGGATTACAGAAACAGGGCCTATTGGGCTTTGCAGTCAGGTCACTCCCTCTACTTCTCATCACTCGACAAATGGTATAGTCCCAGGTTAGTACACTTCATTTGAGAGTTCACAAACAGGTCAATTTGAGCAAGTGAGCACTGAGCCAGTGGTTGAAGTTAGAGAAAAGGGCCTCTTGGGAGTTGCAGTAAGGTCACTCTCTCTACTTCCTAACACTTGATAAATGGTATAGTCCCAGGTGAGTACACTTCATTTGGGAGTTCACAAACAGGTATATTTGGTCAAGTGAACTATGGGCTGGTGTTTGGAGTTAGAGAAACTGGGTCTTCTGGGAGTTGCATTTACTCCCTCTACTGCACACACTATGCATATGGTATCCTCCTAGGTGAGTACACTTCAGTTGAAAGTGTACACTGGGCTGGTGTTTGGAGTTACAGAAATAGGGCCTATTGGGCTTCACAGTCCAGTCACTCCTTCTACTTCCCTAAACTTGACAAATGGTAAAGTCCAAGGTGAGTACACTTTATTTGAGAGTTCACAAAGGAATATTTGGGCAAGTGAACACTGGGCTGGTGGGTATAGTTACAGAACCATTGTCTCCTGGGAGTTGCAGTCACGGCACGTTCTCTCCTTCCCAACACTTGACAAATGGTATAGTCCCAGGTGAGTAGACTTCATTTAAGGGTTCACAAACAGGTATGTTTGGGCAAGTGAACACTGGGCTGGTGGTTGGAGTTAGGGAAACCATGCCTCCTGGCTGTTGCAATCAAATCAGTCTCTCTACTACACACACTATACAAATGGTATACTCCCAGGTAAGTACACGTCATGTAGGAGTTCACTAACAGATGTATTGGGGCCAGAGACCACTGGGCTGATGTTTGGAGTTAGAGAAACAGGGACACCTGGGAGTTGCAGTCAGGTCACGCCCTCTACTCCCCAACACTTGACAAATGTTAGGTGTTACATATCTGTATGTAGGCTGCATTTAGGTTTAAGCACCCATTTACATGTTGAGACATACCATGAATCCTTGAATGTGTTTTTGGTATTATGAGATTTACAGGTACCATTTGGACACATGGCGTGTGATGGGCCTTGGTAGCTGTGATGTTGGGTTCAATAATACACATTGACAGTGTTACAACTCAGATTTTCTGGGTACTGAATGTTCTTGAGGTACATGATCAAGACAGTAGCAAAAGCTGAGCTGTGAGCAGTTATGTGACATTTGTTGTGTTGCAACTTACCATACTTCACTCCCCCAGGTATTCCTTTCAATCCCTCAGGATGAAGTATGGCCAAAACCTTTCCTCCCAGGAAAAGAGTCTTAATGGGGTATTGGGAGGACCACCGACAGTCTTCTTGACCTCCAGCTGGTGCCTGGAGACGAGGGAATGGTCTCCTCCTCCTCTTCCTAATGTCCTCCTTTGTGTGCAGAGTGGTGCCTACAACATTCACTCTGTTGACTATGCTGTTCCAAATTTCCATTTTCCTACTGAGAGGAGTGTGCTGGACTTGGGCTCCAACCAATTGTGTCTCTACTCTTATGATTTCATCAACCATGACTCTCAACTCATCTTCTTAGAAATGGGGATTTCTGGAACGTGACATAGTTGACAAAAAATGGGTGACCAGGATTTACTTAACAGGGGAAGTGCAATGGGGGTGAAAGGGCAAAAGTGTGTGCAGGGTGTTCAATGAGATGGTGGAAAAGGGGTGCCTAATCTATGTAAAAATCGATAAATGTTGATCCTGGTTCTTTGACTTTGTGCAGAAATGCAAAGGATTGTGATCTGTGAAGAGGTGTGTTTTATGTTATGATTTGCAGGTGTGTCCACTGGACCAATGTGTGTCAGCTATGTTGTTTTTGAATTTATCCAATGTGCACTTGTTTGTTACTTTGCTGAACATGAGCCGTGGTGGTCGACCGTGATTGGAGAGCAGAACGGGCGACTTTGTGTTTGCATCATAATACACCGCTGGCACAGCAGTCATTTTGGGACCTCCAACATTGTGGTCTGGCGGTCCAACCGCCAAGCTCATAATCAGGCCCTAAAAGGGTTAAATATACTATTCCCACTCCAACATAAAATAACTCAGGGAAGGTATTGGGCACTAAGCGCTTCATTATGAATCTGGCAGGCTAAGGACCACCAGACTTGCAGTGGCATCCCCGCAATCTAGCCGGTCCGACCACCACATTACGACCCTGGCGGTCAGACTGCCAGGAGACCACTGTCTCCCAGGAACCTGGGTCCCACTTGGCTGACAGTGGTCTGACTCATGCTCAGCCACAGTGGTGCTGAGTTTAGCACTGCTGTGCTGAGTACGATTCCCCTTTCTGCCAGCCTTTCCATGGCGGTTCAACTGTCATGGAAAGGCTGGCGGAAAGGATGTGCAGTGGGCCGCGGGGGTATGGCATGCCATGACATGGGTAGTGAAGGGGCCCCTCTGCCCAGCACCCTCGAAGTGTGCACTGTCTGAATTCCGAGGGTGCTGGTTTGCTACATTATTGGCCTCGGCTCCCTTAAGGGAGCCCAGACCAATACCATAGCACTGTCCCCATCAGGCTGACTAGTGTAAACGTCGAAATACAATGTTCCTGCCAGTTAGCCCGGTGGGAACATCGTTACATGGCGGAGGTGAGGCAGCCGGGTCCCTGCAAGTTTGGTGGTTGGCTCGTCTGATCCCCAAACTTGTAATGAGCCCCTAAAGGAGCAACATTTACTGTTCCCACTCCAATCTCACTTAAGATAGGGAAGATGATGGATACTAAAACGTTAGCATTTTCCATTCCCACTCAAATAAAATGTATCTCAGGGAAGGTTTTGGACACTAAAGGGGATAAATATACTATTCCCACTCCAAAATAAAATACCTCAAGGAAAGGGCTGGACAGTAAAGAAGCACCATTTACTATTCCCACTTCAATCTAACTTATCACAGGAAAGGTGCTGGACATCAAACATACAATATTAACAATTACCACCAATTATATTTTTTAACCAAAAATATATAGCGACCCAGTAAATAACAAAAAATTACCAGACACCCAGACTACAAAACAACAAAACAAGAATATAACATATAACAAAAGTAAAATTTCACATACTAATCTATTAAGAAGCTGAACAAACATCTATGTATGTATGTATGCATCTATATGAACAGATTAAGAAAATCTGTTTTATTCTACATTCAATTAAATATCATATTTTTAATACTTAAGAAAATATATTTTAAATGTATTTAGTTTAATAATTTACAAAATAATTTTGTTCAAACAAAAACAATATAACATTTTTAAACATAATAATAAATTACATTACATCATATACATTTTTCTACATTTTGTATTTAAAAAACACTATAAAAATTATAAACACTTATGTGTAATTTTTTTTAATTTACAGTAAAAATTAACAATCTCTAAATATAATGTTAATTGTTTACCTATTTATAAAATATTTCATGCAACGTAAATGACGTTTTTCTAAATTAACTAAAAACTTTAAATTATTGTTATTGTTACCATTTTTATAAAATCTAAAAACATCTGTAAAATAGTTTTTAATGAAAAATCACATTTCACTATTTATTTAAAAAATATATATATTTTATGAATAATAATAATTTATACATGTTCTCATTCTTTTTTAAATGTTTTTAAATAGTATTATATATTTTTTGTTTTAAGTTTAAAATATTATATTTATATTACTTTAAATAGTATATAGAACCACACACTAATCCAATATTAAAATGTAACCTCAAGAAAAACAATATTTTTAATTTCATTAATTAAATATAATAAATACACATTCAAAAATAAACAATGGAACCTATATTTGCAAAATACTCCCGACCCTTACCTCTATAATCCCAACATCCCGCTCCTATAATGTATATTTTCCCAAAATGAAAAACAACATAAAACAATGAATTTAAAAAAATTAAATGTTTATAAAAATAAATTACTAAAGGCCTCATTATGAATCTGGTTGTCAAAGGACCTCCAGACTCGCGGTGGCGGTCGGACCCCACACTCCAGGTGATCTGACTGCCACATTATGACCGAGAACAAGGTTCCAAAAGGTCTGACAGCGATTGGGCTCGTGGTCAGCCACCGCAGCACTGAACTCTGCACAACCACTGATCATGACTCCCGTTTCTGCCAGCCTTTCCACGGCTGGGACCCCACCATGAAAAGGCTGGCAGAGACACAGTGCAGGGGCCCCTCTCCCAGCACCCAAAGAACATGCACTGTCTGCTTTGCAAACAGTCCGCATTCCAAGGGTGCTGTAGTGCTATGGTATTGGTCTCGAGACCAATACTGTAGCACTGTTCCCTCCGTTGTGACCAGTCGGAATGTCATAATATAATGTTCCCACCGGTCAGCCTGGTGGGACCATTGTATTATGATCCAGGGAGTGGAGGCAGCCAGAATGATGGCTGCCTCCTCCCTGCCAGTTTCGGAGTCAGGGTTTTCTGAACATCAAACTCGTAATGAGGGCCTAAATACATTTTTCACTTTTACTATAAATATAAATTAAAACACAAAAATACAATATATTAAACACTATCATTAAATAACTATATTATAAACAACAATATTACTAACATCGATATTTACAGCATTGATATTAAATACAGCAGTAGATTTTCACTACAACTATATTTGTGTCACGATATTCTTGACATAATATTTATGTTGCACAATATTTTGTATTCAATATTTTGTCTGATTACCTTGATGACTATTTTGGATTTTCTTATCAGTGATTTTAGCAGCACAGATACGTTCCTAACTAAATTCCTTTTTGTCAGGTTGGATTGCTGCATGCAATGAAAGAAAGGTTGTGGGTCTGTGCAAAAGGGGCATGTCTTCGTTTTCCAAAAAACGCAAGATTGAACATAATATTTATGGGACGTACATATTTCTGTACTTCTGCAATAAAGCTACAAAGAGTATGAAGACATTTGATTTGGAGGGTGCATGCTGGATGTAGAGTGAAAGAGTGCACAAGAGGCTAGCCTCTTTTTTTACCTCTGTTTGCTCTTCTGCTGTCTAATTATTAGAAATAAGGACAATTTCCTCATAATATTTGACTTATTTGATAGAGGTAGGAAGTGCACTTTCAATTAATATAATTTTTTTTTTATTTGATACATAGATTGTCTGCAGTTTTGTGTGTTGATTGCTCCATATGCATAGACATACACCCAGTACTTGATAAAATTGAAAAGAGAAACTTGAGCATTAAAGTTGTCCTTATTACTTGATTGCCCCTGCAGGTTTCCTCCATGCATACTGTGACCCAGAACGGCTACTCCATAATGGCTGAAGAGTGTCACCCCCCGCCAGCAGCAACTGCTGCAAATCCTTTCACAAGGAAGGGATAATAAACTGTGTTAGGAAAATTGGAGATTTTTTTGCTAGCAACAGTTGGGAAATGCTCTCCAACATTGGGGTTGGAGTTCAAAATGCTTTTTTTCTGATCGTATCATACAGTAATATGCTTTATATTTTTACTGATGTGGTCACTGATCTAATCTGTGACACACAGAAAATATTTAAAGAGTTGTAGACCCCTCGGGGGAAAGGCGAGCGGGTGAATGGAGAAGGTTACTCATTGAGGAGAAAAAATCCAACCTCTGGGCAAAAGCTGATAGAAAATGGGAGCGGTACGAGGGCCTAAACCTGAGTAGGGATAGCTGGGAGAAAGTTAATCGATTAAATTTCAGGGCACTTAGAGGCACAAATTCGCACCAAATTATATTTTTCAATTAATTGTAGTTGTTTTTTACTCCGCAAG
This sequence comes from Pleurodeles waltl, assembly GCF_031143425.1. NCBI lineage: Eukaryota > Metazoa > Chordata > Amphibia > Caudata > Salamandridae > Pleurodeles > Pleurodeles waltl. The sequence continues at coordinate 1,556,442,264 of NC_090440.1, forward strand.
CCTTGTCGCAAATTAACTCTAGCTGCCCTGAACTTTGTTTTCGCTGCCAATCAGAGGGCACAGCAAATTGGAAGCATGTGATTGCCATGTGTCGGTTTATTCAAGAATACTGGGACAGGGTGTTTAACCTTTTAACAACCATGCAGATGTGCATAACTCCCAGTATTTGGTTTTTGGTCTTGGGTCATGATCCAGGTGCAAAGCTTCCACCTAGGTGGTTAAAATTTGTTTTTATTGCCACCGCAGTCACTAGGGGCCAGATGTAGGTAAGTCACAAATTGCGACTTGCAATTTGCGAGTCATAGCGACTCGCAAATTGCAACTCGCAATTCGTGATTCAGAAAGGTGTCTCAGACACCTTCTGCGACTTGCTATGGGGTCACAGTTTGCGACTCCATAGCGAGTCTAGGCACTCACGGGGATGGTGGCCTGCTGGAGACAGCAGACCACCATGTCCGTGACTGCTTTTAAATAAAGCATTTTTTTTTGACTCTTTGCAGCCCATTTTCCTTAAAGGAAAACGAGCTGCAAATAGAAAAAATACCGAAACCTTTTTTTTTATTTTTTTTTTTCAGAGTAGGCAGTGAGCATTCACAAAGGGGAAGGGGTCCCATGGGGACCCCTTCCCATTTGCGAATGAGTTACCATCCACTTCAAGTGGATGGTAACTGCGAGTTGATTTGTGACCGCTTTCGCGGTCACCAATCAACTCTACATCGCGGTGCGAATTGCAAATAGGAAGGGAACACCCCCTCCTATTTGCGAGTCGGAAACACATTTTGCGAGTCGGTACCGACTCGCAAAATGTGTTTCTGCATCGCGTGAGGCCTTTTGCACGTTTGCGAGGCGCAAAAGGCTACTTACATCTGGCCCTAGGTCTCTTCTATTGAAAAACTGGCATTCCGTTGTAGATCCCAACTCCTGCAAGATGGTTGAATAAAATGGCTTTTGTAAGAAATCAGGAATGGAAATACGCAGTGAGAATGGGTGGGCTTAAGAAGTTTTCCAAAACCTCGGGCAGATTCTTTGAGATGACCGGTAGTTTCCACACTTAGGTCGGGGCAATAAAATATGTGGTGTTACTTAAATTGATTGCATTTAGTGGTTGTGATAACTCTGGAAATGCTTCAATACTTTTTTTACTCCACCTATAAGGGACAAGCTGTGTATTTGAAATTGGCTATGTAATTATGCTGGATCTCGGTAAAATTAATAAAAATAAATAAAAAGTAAATTTTCTTCTCAAGGGAGAGCTTTCCCATTGTGAATGGTCGCAACTGTCTGTGTTGGGAAAATCTTGCAGAATGCCCTCGTAGCACCAAAAATGATGTTAGGGGGTGCCAATTCTAACTCACCAAGTTACGGTTGGCTATCCACGTTCGAGACAAACCTCCACCACGTGGTGGTTGGTTGAATTTGGCTGGAACATCCATTATGCAGAGTGGCCAAAACTCTGCACGCTCTTCTGACATAGCTGAGTTTATCCCCCACCCCTAATTTACAGTGTATGTCAGAAGCAACACTGCCAGGAGGGTGAATAGCATGCTTGCAAAGGGAACTAGTAAAACAAGTTTAGCGTCAGTTGGATAATGTGGCTGGTAACAGTGGCTTTGTGGGACAGCGAAAAACTGTACAACTGCTGTTTGAACTTTCCTTCTCTGTGTCCTACAAGATAAATTTAAGGTATTTGGTGCAGAAGTTGTGATGGAGACTAGGATATTGATAACAGCATTACCACAGATGACAGGAACTTGAAATACAAAAAGGACACTGATCTGCAGCATGAGTGTCAACTCATCAAAATGCTAGGGTAGCATAAGTGAAATCACATGCCGTTAGACCTTAATGAAATCACAGGAAATTACATCATATGACAGTTGATCCTTATTTTTTTTTTCAAGGAACGCATCATAAGATCCTAACCATTATGGCATAACAAACATCTATTTTAGATACCACCTATGCTGATATGAGCTTTGAAATGTCCTGGGAAGTAAATTTTACCCTGTATTCTAGTAAGCAAGCAAAGCCAAAAGCCAAGCCTCTACTAATGGGTACCCTGATTGCCTGGGATAATTGTTAAGAAAATGTGGTAATGTAATGCATTTTAAAGTACAATGTTCAAATACATTTGCTGAAATGCCATATGCTCTGAAATAGCACTTATAACATTTTCAAATACTTTCATGGTCTTTCAAGTCAATGAAACCTGATGCTGCCTAGGAATAGACCCAATTTTTACAAAACAATGTGGGATGGATACTACGATAAGTCCAGAATTATCTCCACTGTACCAGGGACAGCATTTTGTTATGGATGATCATATGCCATGGGCGCCCACAATATTCCAGTGCCAGAATGCTTCCATTAATGCCATCTATGTACCATATATTGTCAAAAAGTACCTTTATAAGTCATTGTCAGCATTTGGCAGGGTTGCCCTACTCCCATATGTCAGGCAGAACTACAATGGGCGGTAGATCATTCTGCACCTCACCGCCACAAAGGTGGAACAATCTCCCCCCCCCACCTGCACCAGACCAAAGACCTCCTTACCTTCAGGAAACTTCTCAAGACCTGGCTGTTCGAGCAGTAGCAGCACCTCTTCCCCCTTTCTCACCCCCCCGCTCAGCGCCTTGAGAACGTCATGGGTGAGTAGTGCGCTTTACAAATTTATGATTGATTGATTGCTGTCCTCATTTGTGCCAGGAACTCACTCCATTGTACAAGTACCAGCATTACCTCTGGTATGTCTCTAACAGAATTTTGCCATGGGTGCTCATTATTCTAACGATTACCTCCAATGTGCCACCTGTATTTTATCACAGGTATTTGTCAGGCTACAAATTGCCTCAAGTATTCCAGCACCATTATTTTACCACAGGCTGTCTCTATAAGACAAGAATTACCTTTACTATGCTGGGGCCTAGGACAGATATGCAAGCATAGCACCACGTTCTCACACTCAATTGAATTCACTTACACACACACACACACTGTGGCTCACATAAATACACACTCACCCACAAGTACACAGTCAACATACATTTAAATGCATTTTTTACTTACCTTAGCTGCTATCAAAGGCCCATTCCAGGTAATTGTGCTCCATTTTTCATCACACTAATAGTGAATCATTTTATATCATTCACTATTAGTGTAGAGCAAAATCCAGAGAAACTAACAAGTCCAGAGTCACCCCTGTGTTCTGAAGCCAGGGGTCGCAAAGGCAGTGCCAGGGGTCGCAGAGGGCAGCTGCAACCGCTGGCGACCCCTGAATGACGTACGTGATCTGCAGCAGTGCTTTCTGTGAACGACATGGGGCTTCATGGTGACATAGGTATAGTTCGGATGGTGCTCAACAATATAACTGGCAATATGCACTGCTCTGCGTACAGTGCTTAGCCTTAGCCAGTTGCACTAATAGGCCTCAAAGCCAGTGAGAATGACAGCAGCACATCAAATCTCAAGACTGCAGGGGCAGCAAGAGACGGGGACATGAGGAGTGAGGACAACTTGAATGTAGGTTTGAAGGACCGTCCAACCAAAAAATGGAAGCACCTTAAAGGTAAATGTGAGCCTGTGCCAGAAGGGGTCTGACCCAAAGCCAACTCTCTGTGTACAGTCCTTGTATATATGTGTATTTGTTATTAATGATAACTTGAATTCACCCAAATAATTAAAGCGACGACTAAAAATAATATTCATTAGAAAAGGGACCTAAAGAAGATTCCCAAATACAATTATTTTTCCAAGATACCCAAAAGGTGGCAGTAATGCAGGGCTGGCTTTAGGACTGGTGGCGCCCTGTTTATTGTGGCGCCCCCCCACCCCAAGACTTCCTCCTCTGTTTCACTCACTACCACTGGCAAATGTGCTCCTCATCTCTCCATCGCTCTCCTTTTACATACATTCATTTGTTTTAAAGCACTTGTAAAGACTGGCTTTACTAATCCACTCAGCTAGCCACATAAAATATAGGGGAATATTTAAGAGACCCTAGCGCTACTCTAACGCCACATTAGCATAATGTATTTACGCTAATTTGGCATTATAAGGCCAAAAGCGTTGTGTCATTTTTTACAAAGTGGTGCAATGCATGCATTGCACCACTTTGTATCCCTTTGCGCTACATTATGCCTGTGCCAGGCATAATATATCCAAAGGTGGCATTCCCCCATTAGGGGTGGGGGGTAAAAATAAATGGCGCAAAGAAACCTGACAGATTTCTTTGCGTCATTTTTTTATGGCACTTTTAACGCCTGCTCTGGAGGTGCTGTTGGTTATAATGGGCCTCTGGGTGCTTTGCAGGATTGGCATCAAATTTTTGTACGCTAATCCTGCAAAGCGTCAGACTAGCGTAAAAAATTCTGACACTAGTCTCCTAACTACCGCCATGTTGCACAGTATTTTAAATACAGCCCAAACATGGTGGCTTTAGGGGAGCGCTAGTTGGTGCAGGAAAAGTGGTTCCGCACTGTGTGCAGTGCCACTTTTTTCAAATATGCCCCATAGTGGCATATTTAAGAGCCCTTAGTGCCATTCTAATGTCAAATTAGTGTAATTTTTTTAAAGCTAGTGTGGCGTAAGGAGGCCAAAAACGCTGCACCATATTCCAAAGTGGCGCAATGCATGCATTGCACCACTTTGTAACCCTTTGCGCTACATTATGCCTGCCCCAGGCATAATATATGCAAAGGGGGCATCCCCCGTTAAGGGGGCCAAAAAAATGGTGCAAAGAAATCTGACAGATTTCTTTGCATAATTTTTTTCCTGCCCTTTTAACATCTACTCAGAGCAGGCATTTAAAGTAAGCTTCCATTGGTTACAATGGGCCTCTGGGTGCTTTGCAGGATTAGCGTCAACATTTTTTATGCTAATCCTGCAAAGAGCCGGACTAGCATATAAGATTCTGAAGCTAGTCCTCTAACTACCGCCATGGTGCGTATTATTTTAAATATGACGCACACATGATGGTGTTGGGGGGGGCGCTAAGGGGAACAAGAAAAGTGGCGGAGCACTATGTGCAGCACCATTTTTTTTCAAAAATGCCCCATAGGGCAGTGCTTAATTTGTTAAAAACAAGGGGCCGGTGCCCAAAGCCCTCCTCTTAAACATGCAGCTGCTGCAATTAAATGTGTGAACATGTAATACAGAGGCAGCGTAATCCTGAAGCCATCTTGGGCCTCTTCAATCCATTTGCAGGCGCTCCCTGCCCCTTCAGCTCACTCTTGCGGATTTCTGCTTTTTCCCCATTGTGACGCTGTTTTGTTTTTCTCTTCCTAGTCTTTGCCATATGTGTCTTTTGCTCGCTCAAATGCTTGGGGCAGAACAATAAGAGCAGGCCCTCAAAAATAAGTGCTGGTGCTCTGCACCGGAAACAAAAAGCACTAATTAAGCACTGCCATAGGGGCATATTTAAGAGCCCCTAGTGCCATTCTAACACCACACTATTGTCATTTCTTACAATAATGTGGCATTAGAAGTCCAAAAATGCTGTGCCATATTTACAAAGAGGCACAATGCATGCATTGCACCACTTTGTAACCTTTTACGCTATATTATGCCTGCACCAGGCATAATGTATGCAAGGGGGCATCCCCCTGTTAGGGGGGCCAAAAATGATGCAAAGAAATCTGTCAGATTTCTTTGCGTCATTTTTTTCCGGCACTTTTAACATCTACTCAGAGCAGGCATTTAAAGTAAGCTTCCATTGGTTACAATGGGCCTCTGGGAGCTTTCCAGGATTAGCGTCAACATTTTTTATGCTAATCCTGCAAAGAGCTGGACTAGCAAATACAATTCTGAAGCTAGTCCTCTAACTACAGCCATGGTGCGTCGAATTTTAAATATGACGCACACATGGTGGTGTTGGGGGGGGGAGGTTCACATTGGTTACAATGGGCCTCTGTGTGCTTTGCAAGATTAGCATCAAAAAATGTTGACACTACCCCTGCAAAGTGCCGGACTAGCGTAAAAAATTCTGCCGCTAGTCCCCTAACTACTGCCATGGTGCGCCATATTTTAAATACGACGCACACATGGTGGCATTAGGGGGCGCTAAGGGGTGCAAGAAAAGTGGCGCTACACTGTATGCAGCGCCACTTTTCTTAAATATGCCCCATAGTTCTGTTTTTTGCAGCAGGCATATTAACCCTCTATGCTACTTTATGTTGAGTCAAATCTGCCACTAGGCAAACCTCCGATCTCTGTCTTTAACAGGGACATTAATCACAAGAGGAATCTTGACATTTTAATTGTTTCTTGAAGGCTAAATGCACAAGGAACTTTTCAGCAGGTGCTTTTAAATCGCAATAAGTAATTGATAAACACTGCGCCCCCCCTGAGGCCAGCGCCCGGTGCGGTCGCACCGCTCGCACCGCCCAAAAGCCGGTCCTGCAGTAATGCATTTAGGGCCGTATTTATACTCCGTTTGCGCCGAATTTGCGTCGTTTTTTTCGACGCAAATTCAACGCTAAACTAACGCCAACTAACGCCATATTTATACTATGGCGTTAGAGGCGAATAGCGCCAAAGTTCCCGGAATGTGCGTCATTTTTTAGCGTGAACCCCTTCCTTGCGTTAATGATATGCAAGGGAGGCGTTCCCGTCTAAAAAATGACTCCCAGGCCTTTACGTGGTATTTATACTCCCGGGCAAAAGAGACGCCCGGGAGTGGGCGTGGCTAAAAACGGCGCATTTGCGCCGCTTTTTAACGCCTGGGTCAGGCATGGCGTTAAGGGACAAGTGGGCTCAAAATGAGCCCAGAGTGCCCTCCCCTGCCCCCAGGGACCCCCCCTGCCACCCTTGCCCACCCCAGGAGGACACCCAAGGCTGGAGGGACCCACCCCAGGGACATTCAGGTAAGTTCAGGTAAGTATTTTTTTATTTTTTTTTAATAATTTTTTTTGGCATAGGGGGGCCTGATTTGTGCCCCCCTACATGCCACTATGCCCAATGACCATGCCCAGGGGACAGAAGTCCCCTGGGCATGGCCATTGGGCAAGGGGGCATGACTCCTATCTTTACAATGATAGGAGTCATGTTGATGGGGGATGGGCGTCGTTAAAAAATGGCGCAAGTCGGGTTAAGCCGATTTTTTCGACGTAACCTGACTTGCCCCATTTTAAGACGCCCATACGCCATTTTCCCCCTACGCCGGCGCTGTCTGGTCTACGTGGTTTTTTCCCACGCAAACCAGGCAGCGCCGGTCTGATTGCGCCGTCTAACGCCATTCCATAAATACGGCGCCCGCATGGCGCTTCAGAATGGCGTTAGACGGCGCAAAACTTTTTGACGCTAAACTGCGTTAGCGCAGTTTAGCGTCAAAAAGTATAAATATGGGCCTTAGATTGTTATTTGAATTGGAAGCACTTAGCTACAGGCATGCTTCCAATAAGCCACACAGTCTACGGACCAGTCAGCTACTGGGACCGTAGTACCAAAAACTTTTCAAACTTGTAGTAAAGTTGGCTGCAGCATTCTGCAAATGATAGCTTCTTCAAATGAGGAGTAATTGCTTGCTGTAGATGACCACATTTCTGCCCCCTTTCTCGTGTTGACATAAACGAGCTGGGTCGCAGGACTGAAATCCCTCCCAAACTGCTATAATTGAACAAAGCAAGTTTTAAAAGCTGCACAAACAAGCGTTTACACATCCCTGCACTAGTGCTTAATTTTTAAATAAAAACGTGCTGGTGCTCAAAGCCCTCCTCTTAAACACTCGGCCGCTGCAATTAAATGTGGGAACACAGAATACTGAGACAGCGTAATCCTGAAGCCATCTAGGGCATCTTCAATCCATTTAAAGCCATTCCCTGCCCCTTCAGCTCACTTTTGTAGCTTTCTGCTTTCTCCCATTGTGACGCTTTTTCGTTTTTCTCTTCCTCCGTCTTTGCCATATGTGTCTTTTGTTCGCAGCAAATGCTTGGGGCAGAAGAATAACCGCAGGCCCCCAAAAATAAGTGCCGGTGCTCAGCACCGGAAACAAAAAGCACAAATTAAGCACTGCCCTGCACACTTGTGAATCAGTCCAGTTCGAGATTGAAGTTATGAGCCCTACTGCCCTGGTTTAAAAAGCAGACAGAAAGTTGGACAATATCAGCTGCAGCTTCTGTGTTTTCTGTTACAAGAAACGTGAAAAGGAGGGCATCTGGTTCTGACTTTGAAGGCGGATTCGAGTCAGGAATGTGGCAGAAAAGCTTATGCGTACCACTTCCTTCAGTTGCACCGTGGGTGTTTCTGCTGTAGTAGCGGATGCTGTTACTAAAACAAATCATCCGCTCTACTTTCTCACCGCAAGTATTTACATTTTTCTTAAATAAGCACGCAGTGATGTCTAGAAATATTTTGAAACACTTGTGCATCATTAGATGACACGCATTGCAATCGATGATTGAAAACATTGATGTTTCCTTAGGTGACTGTAGCAGTTATAGAGATGCACCACGTTCACGAGGATGAAGATTTAACATTTCACAGCCACCTACTGCATGAATTGTGACCAAAATCTTACAACTGCCATGAAATTGGTGAAACTATTCATAAGGTGTGTCGAGATACTTAGGGCATGATTTCGCGTTTCTGGAGGGGTAGGTGATATTTATTCGAGCTGATAAAATCTGACTTCCTGGTTCCGAATTTGTAGGGTGTGACAAATCACACCTATTCTGAGTGCTGATTTTGGTGCTTTGCTACCAAAATATGGATATCACAGAATAAACCGCACTCTTTTCCCCCGTTAAATTCTGGCAGGTTTGACTTGCTGAAATTTAATGAAGGATGCAGACTTCATTTAAAATCTCCACCCAACTCTGAAATTCTACTCTACCGCAAAGAGGGCCTTGCGCAGGGGTCAGAAAACTGGAAACGACTCATAATCAGGGGCCAGATGTGAGACCATTTCATTTTGCGAGTCTCTAATTGCGGTTCATTGAGAATAGCGAACAGAGACTCGCAAGATAAAAATGTACAAAGGTGTCTCAGGCACATTTAGCGATTCCCAATGGGGTCGCAACTGACCTACCTCATTAATATTCATGAGGTACGTCACAATTTGTGACCCGATTGGGAATGGCCGCACTTACTGGGATGGTGGGCTGCTGGGCTCAGCAGACCATCATGTCTGTGACTGCTTTTCAGTAAAGCAGTTTTTCATTTTTGAAATGCAGCCTCTTTTCCAGAAAGGAAAACAAGCTGCATTTAAAAAAGAAAAATTAAAAGTTTTCTTTTCATTTTTTCAGAGTAGGCAGTGGTCCGTGGGACCACTGCCTTCTCTGACAAAATATTGTTGCATACCTTCACAAAGGGGAAGGACTCCCATGGGGACCCCTTTCCATTTACTAACGGGTTACCACCAACTTGAAGTTGATGGTAACTGCGATTGTTTTGTGACCGCATTCACAGTAGCAAAACAATCTTACACCCCGTGACTTGCTATGAGTAAGGGACACCCTTGGCATGCCCCTTCCTAATAGCGAGTTACAAACCTATTTAGCCAGTCGGTAACAAGTTACTCGCCGAGTAGGATTGTTACATGGGGAAAGGCCTTTTTCCAGTCGCAAACAGCCCTATCTGTATGCGACCAAGAAAACGCTTTCATACGTCTGACCCCAGGTCCTTAGAAGCCATTGCCAAAGTAAGATTAAAAGATTTTAGGGAAATGATCTGACCCAACTTCAAGCCTTGAATTAAAAGATCCAAACTATCTGCAAGACAGAAAACCCTGCGGCAAGACAAAGCATCAAAGAGAACACCACAAACACCAGGTCTGACTTCCCCACTTTTAAAGAGACCAGGCTGCAGTGGAATGGCTATAGTATTAATTTCCTTAGGGCCAGGTGTACAAAGGCCTTTTGCATTTCTTAAGTGGCCGAATCGTAATTTCGGGTGGTTAAGAAATGCAAAACAGCCTGTCCCTATGTATATAGGCCTTTAAAAAATCACAAAATGCAATTTCTACCCTGTAGAAATCACATTTTTCGATTCCTTAAGTAGGAAATCGCAAATAGGAATTGCCTATTTGCGATTTCTTGGTACATGTACAAAGAATTTCCTAAATGTAAAATGAGCATTTAGGAATTGCAATTACCATCCATGTCAAGTCGATGGTAAACGTGCATTTTGAAAAAAGTACCCAAAATGCTTTTTTTAAAGTGCAATAAAGTGCACACATGCCCCTAGGGCATATGTGCGCTTTACATGTGCAACACTTTTTTCGGGGTGCAGCAAGGGGGGGAGGCTTAGGCTAAACATCTACCCTTGCTTTAGTATTTCATAATTTGCGATTTCCTGTTATGAATTTGTAAATTAGGAAATGCTAAACCATTCTTACCAACAAATACTTTGGTATTACCTAAATAGCGATGTTCTAATAGCGATTCCTACACTGTAGGAATCACTATTAGGGAATCTCTATTTTAGTACATGCCATTTTGCATGTCCTAAATAGCGATTTCTAAGAGGTCGCTATTTAGGAAATGAAAAATAAATATTTCCTACATCTGACCCTTAGTTCCTGCATATATTTTAGGCATAGAAATGTCCTCACCCTTTTTCAGGCACTTTCTGACCTACATTAGGTCAACTTGTGAGTAGTCCAGAAGTCGTGATGGCACAAACGGGTTTTCTTGCACATGAATCGAGACTGCATGCTTTTACCGCATCCCTAAGCTATCCTTCCTGTGCAAATGTCACCAGCAAAAAAACACACACTGACAAAATTTCCATGGAGGAAAAGAAGTGAATGAAGTCAAGAAGAGGTTAGACGTGGTTATTGGATGTGCAACTTTTAACAATGTCACTATATCCTCACTAAGGGCCTGATTTGTGAAAAGTTAGCGCTGCTTTGAGTCATTTTTTGACGCAAAAGAGGCGCAAAATGACGCAAAGGGGTGTTCCCTTCCTAATTGCGACTCGCAGTGCAATGTAGGATTGATTTGTGACCGCGAACGCGGTCGCAAGCCAATCACAGTTTACACCCATTTCAAATGGGTGCTAACCCATTCACAAAAGGGAAAGGGGTCCCCATGGGACTCCTTCCCCGTTGTGAATGTCACTGTAAACATTTTTTCAAAGCAGGCAGTGGTCCGAAACAAAAACATTAAATTTTTTGTTTTTGTAATGCATCTCGTTTTCATTTAAGGAAAACGGGATGCATTACAAAAAAAAAAAACTGCTTTGTTGAAAATCAGTCACAGACATGGTGGTCTGCTGTCCGCAGCAGGCCACCATCCCTGCGAGGGCCGCCATTCGCAAGGGGGTCGCAAATTGAGACCCACCTCATGATTATTCATGAGGTGGGCATTTGCGACCCCCTTGCGAATCGCAGATCGAGTCAGGGACACCATCCTACATTTGGATTTGCGACTCGCAAATTGCGAGTCGCTCTGACTCGCAATTTGCGGGTCGCACATCCGAAATTTCGTACATGTGGCCCCAGGTGATTATAAATAGTTCCCTCTATACCTCTTGTAATAAAAAGACTAAAATGCATAAAAGGACTAAAATGCTTTCGTTGGTATTACCACGCCGATTTCTGTGTGTTTCCCCTTGTTCAGGTATTTCTGGCAAGTTCCTTCAGTATTGATCTGGAGGATTTATCCCAGTAAATGAACATGTGGTACTAATACCTGCAGTATTACTGCATGCCTCATAAAACAGATTTGGATGAAAACTCAAATTTCAGCCTAAATTGGTATTAGGAGGCCAGTTGTAATGACACTCTAATCCCACGCACACACTTGATGGTTACATTTCAATGCGCAGCAAAATACTTTTTTTAAAGGTCACATTTATTATCTGGACATCGCCATGTCCAAGGGTTACTTTTTGTAAGTGAAATAAAACATATAAACTGAAAGTATATGGAGGCTGGGATCTCTTTAGAAATTGTGTCTTACCTAAACCAACTCCAAGCATTTAAGAACCATCAAACTACTCTGACGATGTCTACAGTTTGACGGAAAGAGATGGCCACATCGCAGCGATGAAAAAACACACATGGAACATGAGTCATAATAACCCATAACAATGGGTGACTGGATCAATGCTCTCCAGGGTCGACTTGCTGTGTCTTACCTGTAATTGTAATTTTTAACATTGTTATAGGCAAGCTAAGTGCATACACCAGTAGTGCTTTAAGACATCTGGTCCCAGATTTCTTAAGATTGGATCATCATTGCGCCACGCATGGGGGCTAGGGCAATGCAAAACCTAGAAATTTACAAGCCATGCAAGGCCACCTTGCGCAGCTCTCTGTGACTTGGTAAATCTGGAGTAACACAAGGCAGTGCAAGTTGCTGTCTTTCATTACTCTGCGTGTTGAGGGTTGTTACATTGGTGGACCATGTGTGCTCCCATGCATCTACTCATGTATTTTGTAACTTTTCCAGATTTACCAACACTGGTAGACCTGGGAATGCACAAGAATTGCATGCCTTCCCACCAGAGGCGCAATGAAGAAAAACATCTTTATTTTTCCTGGTTGTTACCTCTTTCTAAGTGTGTTGCATTCTGCAACACACTTGGAAAGAAGAAAATGCCTTTAAGGATTGTTTTTGTGCAATGTGTGCCTTCCTGCATCAAAACAATCCTGCCATAAATTCGGCACCCATGCTCCATGGTGCAAGGATGCCTACATTGCTGCTAGGCTGCAGATTGTGCACCATCACAGGCACAGAACAGGAATGTGACCTATCTTGATAGATGTGGCGCATTCCTGCACTCTCCCTTTCACGCAGCACAGTGCATCACAGCAAGTTGTCTTACTACATTGCATGAAAACATGTTAAATCTGGACCCCAGCCTTTAGTTAGGTCAATTCGTAGAAATGACCTAGGCCAGTATCAGTATCTGAATAGCACTGCACAGACTAACATGTTAAATTAAAGTTCATGTCACATTACCAGGTCACTGCCCTGTGTATTCTTCTATGACATAATTCTGTAGTTACTTAGAAACCATCAGTATAGAGCAGATTCATCCAGATCATGGCTTCAAGTTACTCTTTACTATTTCACTTCTTACCAATGATAGGCATGCAATAGCAGGATTAGATAACCCGTGGAACAAATTTCCATATTTAAATTAACTTTTGGAAGAATTACAGTAGGTTTTTGCCCAGATTTATCAAAGGATTGTGTTGCCCTTGCATCACCCAGAGTGGTGCACAGGCAATGATGTCAGAAACCAGAAGAAGGCAACAAATATATTCCAGGTATGGATTTGTGGGCCAGATGTACAAAAATGCACTTTTGCATTTTCTAAATAGAGACTTCATTGAAAGCAGTATTTAAGAAATGCAAAATGCTATGTACAGAGATTCCTGTTTCCTAGTAGCAATTCCTACAAAGTTTTCTCACCCCCCCGGATGGATCACCCCAAAACAATCCAGACAGCAGCTGACCTGAGTGGCAAATTTTTTGGGAATGTTTTGTGAAGATTCGTCAAGTAGCGACAAAGATATAGGCAAGTAAAAAAACACTTTTTAATTAGAAACTAGGTCCTAACTATAATTACCTTGTGGTGACCACCAATAGGTTATATATATATATATATATATATATATATATATATATATATATATATATATATATATATATATATATATATAATAATAATTCACTGCTAGTTTGCCTCTTGTCCTGGATGAGCCCCTTCATCAACCTCCTCCAGGCATGTGATGTCCATTTTGTTCATCTCCTCAAAGAGCTCAACAGCCTAAGCCTGGGTTCTTCTAGTTGAGTTAATCTCTGGGTGGACTCTCTCTCAATGATGATGGAAGGTTCTTTCTGCTCACTGGTTGTTGAAAGTTCAGGTGGCCATCTAGCAATCAAGGATTTTGTTCTTCTTTGCTCCAGGCCATGCTTTTGTTAAGTTTGGCCAGTCTGCTGAAAAAGATTACTGAAAAAAGAAAGAAATGACAAGTGCATAGTTCCAAGAATACAAGAAGAATGTAACTTTAAATTAGACAAAGGCTGGCATTGGCACTGTAATATGCTACGGAAGCCTTATGTTTAACAGTGACTTATTATTGTCCAAATGTTGCAAACATCTTCAACCAAGACCTATTAAAATACTAGGGCTTCCATAGTGAATGCCCTAGATGTGAGGAATGGTAATATGATTGGGTCATGGCAGCCACCGCACATCTGGTATACCAGTCCACTTGACATGCTGGCAACCATCATGAAGTCAGCAAGGAAATATTGTCTGTGTAGTTGTTTTTATTTGAAAAAGCAAAATGCCATTTTAAGGACAATGTATAGTATCACAAAAAATGTTTAGAAAGTAATGCAGACATGGCAAAACATCACCAATACATTTGTTATGAGGAGAAGAAATTATATATATAGTCAGACTTACACGCAGTAATGTTGGCAAAAAAGAAAATGTACATGAGAGGATGTTGAATATTTGATCACAAGCGGTGTATATGAAGATAGTTATTATTTCAAAGATACAATGGTTCTTTTAAATTAAGTAACTTATAATGGCCATCCTGAGCATCACATTATACCATAACTTAAACAACACAGACCATAATGTTAAATTTAAAAAGATATAACAAGTGAATATGTGAAAATATTGACAGTGTATTACTTTAGAAATGTGTTTTATCAATGTATATTTTTATGTGCCAACATAAAAATACTTTCACATCAAAAATTATTATTTATACGTTACAAAAACAATGAAACACTGTTTCAAATCATTTGTCTGACAGGACAACAAATGGAAATAGGTAGCAAGACCAAGCATATGAAATAAAGACAGTAAACATAAAAAATGACTGGAAAACACTTTCAAAATATATTTGCATTATTAACAGATACATATTAACCTTACCAGCTTTCTGCTGCTTAATAGCAGTGTGTGAAAGTCGCCAGGCTGTCTTAAGGACCTTCCTGTGCACTTGTGTCAATCAGGGGTGCTGTGAATGTGTCTGTGAGGATACCCCTAGCACATACTGTGCCTCCAGACATACCCTGGGCTGGTGGTCCTCCCAGAATCTGGGCACCCCTTTCCTCTGCAGGTGTGGACACCCACTGCTCTGGAGACTCTGGAGATGTTTCTCCAAATCTGGGCTCATGCTGCATTCCTCAACTGTGTCTCTGTACTCCCATAGAGCTGAGGGTCATACAGGAGGATCCCATCATACATGATATCAAGATTCTCATCTATAATCCTGAGGGCTCTCTCTTCTTGTCCCTCAGTAATTATGGGGGTTTTGGTGGACAAAGGGGTAGCAAAGGGGAGGAGCATGCTGTTTTCGTGAAAGAAAGGAACAGAATAGTTCCACCCTGGGTACAGATGTGGTTGCCCTGCCAATGAAGGTCTCTATAAATGTCGGGCAAGAGGTTGTATGTTGAAGGGATTTACTTTTATTTATGCCTAAAAGCTTAAAAAATATGCATACATTTGTGTCAACTATGTGTATTGTGTTTTGAAGAAAAAACATAAATGTGATAAAATGAATATAGAAGTGAAGTGTACTGCTAAATTCAGCATGACATGTTTGATTATAACATTATGGTTGTCAAACAGCATTGTCTCAGGATGTGGATGATATCATAAACTACTATTCCTCACTGACCCAGCTGCTCAACCACAATAATATAGATCCCAAACCAGCAGCTCAGTTTAAAATAGAGCCATTAGTCATGCATCTGAACACCCTTACTCTGTTCTACAGGAACCTGGATGTGCCCAAGATCAGGGGTTGTGTCTATTTTTAAGCCCTGCTGGATGGCGATGTCATGAAACATGCAATAGGTTTCTACTATCGTGCCCACAATTTCTGGAGAATGAACAAGCCCCCCCCCTTGTACTGTCAAGACATTTCACCATGACATAAGGTTTCAAAAAGTGTGCTCTATGATGGTTTGTGCAAACATGTGTGTCCGATTATTGACTCTGTGTGGTTGGACGCCAGATAGGAATGAGAAGATTGTGAGACGGGCATGCCCGGCATCACCTGCAATAAAGACATGTGATATTGGTTATATTGTGGAACTATTCTGAATGTCGTACATTATGGGGGTCATTCTGACTCCCGCCGGCCGCGGTAACCGCGGTGCCGGCGGGAGCCGCCAGAATACCGCTGCGCGGTCAGAAGACCGCCACGGTTATTCTGTGTTTCCCACTGGGCAGGCGGGCGACCGCAAGAAGGCCGCCCGCCCGCCCAGCGGGAAACCCCTTTCCACGAGGATGCCGGCTCCGAATGGAGCCGGCGGAGTGGAAAGGGTGCGACGGATGCAGTTGCACCCGTCGCAAATTTCAGTGTCTGCTATGCAGACACTGAAATTCTCAGTGGGCCCTGTTATGGGGGCCCCTGCAGTGCCCATGCCATTGGCATGGGCACTGCAGGGGCCCCCAGGGGCCCCACGACACCCCATACCGCCATCCTGTTCCTGGCGGCCAAAGCCGCCAGGAACAGGATGGCGGTATGGGGGTCAGAATCCCCATGGCGGCGCAGCAAGCTGCGCCGCCATGGAGGATTCCCCAGGGCAGCGGAAAACCGGCGGTACACCGCTGGTTTTCCGTTTCTGACCGCGGCTGTACCGCCGCGGTCAGAATGCCCTTGGGAGCACCGCCAGCCTGTTGGCGGTGCTCCTGCGGTCCCCGGCCCTGGCGGTCCATGACCGCCAGGGTCGGAATGACCGCCTATGTGTACATCATGTATTCACACATGCAGTCACTGTTATGGATGTGTGTACCCATTATTTTTATGTAATGAGGTAGTGAGAGGCTATGTTTGAGATATCATACCCAGATACACATGCAGATCAAGTTTGAGTTGTTATAATTTACCAATTATCCACGTCATCAGAATCTTGAGCAACTCACTGACATGCAAGAGGAGATTATCAGTAGATGTAGCTGTCATGTGTTTTTCCAGGAACAGCAACGTACACAATGATGAAGCTTTCCCTGTCATTGCAGACAGCCTGCACATTGGTGAAGGGCCAGAGATATCTGTTTCTGAACTGGTGTTCCTTGTGTTTCAATCATTGTCATCTAATACCTGATAAAAGTGAGCAATGCCATACAATTCCCTTGCTACTTCCTGCCTTTCCAACAGTCACTTTGGCATGGTGAAAAGTCTGGTCCACCCAGCTTGTGATGCATCTCTGGTCCTGTCCCAAGAAGCAAGACTGGCTTGACTGTGAGATACCAACAGTGTTTTCAGTGATGATCTGGAACATCCCAATAGCCAGCAAAAGGAAGGTAACTAGTATTTTGACATGGGCAATGTGGTACACCTGACACTCTTAGGTGGTAGTCCCCTAAACTTTTTGCCTTCTTTTCTCTTATTTTTCCTTAATTTGTTTTTGTTGGCTTTAGGACTCTGTGCACTTTACCACTGCAAACCAGTGCTAAAGCATTTGTGCTCACCACTCAAATCATGGTAAAATTGGCCTACACCTGATTGGCAAATGTAATCTACCTGTAAGCCCCTTATATATGGTACTACATGTACCAAGGGCTTGTGAATTAAATCCTACTAGTGGTTCTGAACGCTTATTGTGCAGTCGATCAAAGTAGCACTTAAAACTTGTCTCAGTCCTGCAACTGCAGCCTATAGTACAGTTTCAAACTGCAATTTTAACCTATCAAATAAACTTTTTCCTGGGTCTAAACATTCCTTTTTTATGGTTATGAGACATGCCTAAGGTAGACCCTAACAGATCCTGCGCTGGGTGCATGGTATTAAAAAAATTGGACATGCACTTGAGTTTTATATGCCCTGTTGGTGAAAAATTCCTCAAGCTGTTTTCACTGTGGTGAGAACTTTGGCTCTCATTGACTAAAAATGGATTTCTTTATTACATTTAATAAGTGCTAGCTTTGAATTGGGAGCTGATAGAGATATGCTGTTTAGACTCAAATGAATTGTAATTTTGCATTTTCTTTATTGGTAAGGTTGGATTTTAGGTCACAATTCTGAAAAGGCACTTTTAGAAAGTTAGGCCCTCATTGGGCCTGGCTTGCTCACTCAGGCCCATATTTCTACTTTTTTAGTGCCGCATTTGTGCTGTTTTTTGATGCAAAAACAGTGTAAACGTACAAAATACAATTGTATTTTGTAAGTTTGAACCACTTTTGCGTAAAAAAATAAACGCAAATGTGGAGCTAAAAAAGTATAAATATGGGCCTTAGTGTTTTCTTGTCTTAACCATTTGTGCCTTTTGCCAGTATCCTGGGCCGATTGAATTTGAATGGCTCTGCTGTTGGGGTTTTTGTATTCCGCCCAGACAGGGGCACAAAGGGGACTGAGGGCCTGATTACAACTTTGGAGGAGGGGGTTAATCCGTCCCAAATGTGATGGATATCCCACCCACCGTATTATGAGTTCCATAGGATATAATGAACTGGTAATACGGCGGGGGGTATATCCGTCACATTTGGGACAGATTAACCTCCTCCTCCAAAGTTGTAATCAGGCCCTAAGTGTGAACAGGATAGCTCTGGGTGGAGGTGTAGCCTGCCTCACTTACACATTAAAGGGCTTGCATCCAACGGCCAAACAAAGAAACCTAACAGAAGCCTTTTGTCACCCTAAACAGTTTGGAGCCTTGTCAGGAGAAGGGAGGAACTTTCATGAAACTAGAGGTGGCTTATAACAGGTTTTCCCCCTGTCCCCACTCACAAAGACCAGCACAAGGTATAAATATAGGCCCTTTAGAACCACTGTTCAGTACACTCCTGGTTCTGTGGAATATAGAGAGGAAGGAATGCCCTGCTGCCGGTAGGACTGCCCTGCATCCCCGCTGTTGAAAGGACTGCCTTGCTGCCCTGATGTCTGAAGAAGGTGGCCTGGACCTGCTCCATGAAATGAAGACCATCAGAATGACTCCAAGGCTTAGTTGGTTGGCCTCCTGTGTAAGCTACAGGGACATAAGAAGCTCCTTAGGCCCTGAACCCTGCTGCTGGCCTCTGCGGAAGTGAGGTCCAACCACCAAGTGGTGCCTTCGGTCCTTGACCTTGGTGTGGTGCTGGAGTGGCCTCCTCATGACAGAATTGAAAACCTTTGACTTAGAAAAGTTTTCACCAAATACTGCTCTGGAAACCAACAGAAGACAAGAATCTACCTGCTGGGGGATCCACTGAAGGTACATCACAAGTCAGACTGACTTTGCAATAGCTCCTGCTACAATCTTCTCTGCAGCTGCAAATCTTCTTCTTTTGGACCTCCTGGCTGCGGAATCTGACCTTGTGGAGCATAGGGCCAGATGTAGCAAACTTTAGCGAGTCGCAAATGGCCCGATTCGCAATTTGCAACCCCGCAGAATCGGAAATGGGATGTAATAATCCCATTTCCACCTTGCAAAATGCGACGCGAGCCGTTACGACTCGCAAAATTTGCGACCCCATTTTGCGACCCGCAAATATGAAGTCGCAATTTGCGAGTCGCAAACCATATGCAATAGCAACTCGCAAATTGCGACTAGTCGCAAAAAGCCCATTTTGCGCTTCCAATTTACCACTAACTCAGAGCAGGTGGTAACCATTACCAAAGTATAAAAGGGGACCCAGAAGGCATCTGGGTTACTCAAGATGGCGGAGATATACCTGATAGCAGTGAGGAGGACAGCCCACGCCGCCCAGCAGAGGAGGAGGAGGAGCCAAAGACAGGAGAAGATATACAGAACAAGGCAGACACTCTTCCAGCAAACTGAGGAGGAAATATATCATAAATATAGACTTAGCAGCGCAGCTATACTAGATTTAATAGAATTAGTCAAACCACAGCTAGAACGCCAGACTGTGCGCGGCTGCGCCATCCCTACGCATGTGCAAGTGCTATGCTCACTGCACCTCTTGACCTCGGGTAGCTATCAGGGGGTCATTGCTGTGGCAGGTGGGGTATCTCAAAGTGCACTATCACGGTTCTTTAGGGCATTCCTAGACGCCTTACTCACACACATGTCCCAATACATATACCTACCCAGGAATGAGGCAGAAATCAACAGCACCAAGTTGGAATTTTACAGGATTGCCAACTTCCCCCATGTCATAGGGTGTGTAGATGGGACACATATACAAATATGCCCTCCTGCAAACCTGGAATATCTGTTCCACAATAGGAAGTGTACCCACTCACTCAACATACAGGTGGTATGTGACGCCCATTATGTCATCACTGATATGGTTGCCAAATTTCCAGGCAGTACTCATGACTCCTACATTTTTAGGCACAGTGGGATACACCAACGCCTGGAACGTGGGGAGTTTGGAGACGGATACCTCCTAGGTAGAGCTGAATACACCTTGAAGACATGCACACAGGTCAATGTGCAAACCATCCATGCCCAGCTAACACTGTACTTTTTTGTGCCAAACAGGTGACAGTGCATATGCACTACGTCCATGGATACTAACTCCGTACTTAACACCCAGCAATGAGACAGAGAGGCAATACTACAGTGCACATAAGAGGACCACGAACATTATAGAACGTACCTTTGGACTGCTGAAAGCAAGGTTCAGATGCCTCCACCGAAGTGGAGGTGCCCTCCAGCATACCCCAATAACAGCTTTTAAAATAGTTGTTGCATACGCTATACTGCACAACATTGCCACCAGACGTGGGCTACCTCTCACACCTGAAGACCCTGATTCGGAGGATGAAGAGCAAAAGCAACCACATCGCCATCATGGGGATAGGAGCATCACAAATCAAGGCAGACTGAGACTGGAACACATTGCAAACCAATACTTTGGAAGGTACGTGCCAACTTTTACCATACTCACCAATGTAACAAACAAAGAGTCCATGTATTAAGTGGAAAGAACAAGTGATTTAATAAGTGCAAATAACAAAACTATGTACAATAGGAACAGTTCAGGGGCTTCAATAGCCACCTGGCATGGGACACATTGACGTCATGTGCCCCAACCCCAAGGACAGTGTGGAGCTCACACCCTACGGTGGGCTCGGCCAGCCTGGCTGGTACTAGGGGGGTCAGCAGTGCTCTGCCTTGTGCTTCCACTGCGAAGCACCCTGGTGTCACCGGCAGAGACACTGCTGACAGTGGAGCCCTCCTCACTCTCCTGTGGCATGTCGCCTGTGCCCCTGGCCACCTGCCGTGCCTCCATGAGGTCTATTGCATGGCTGAGATGGCCCAGTCCCCGTGCCACGTCACCAGCAAAGGGGCCCATGTCCACCTGGAGGCTGACTGTGCGCCTAGACAACCCTGTTGTGTTCACAGCCAGCCTTACTATAGAGGAGGACATCCTGTCCAGGCGTTGCAGCAGCAGGCGGTCCCTGCGCCGTGCACTGTCAGTCTGCGTTAGCAGTCCTGCCACTAGTTGGCGCATAGAGAGTGCAAGGTCTCCCGTGTTGGTACTGATCACCTGCAACTCCGATTGTACCTGCTGCATACTGTTGGCATGATTGCGTTCAAAGCACTGCAATGCCCCACTAATCCTCCTTAATTCTTAGTTTTGCAGGCGCTGACCCCGTAGGAGTACGGCCTCGGTTGGTGATGTGGAGGCATGCCCTGACTCTGCCTGCCACTCTGCTGCTGATGCTCCACGTCGCCTGCGAAGCGGTGGAGGCCCTGTGTTGTCTTCCATGGCACTCTGGCTCGTACCTGGTGCAGGCTCACACACCACTACTGCAACAGGTGTTTCCTGAGGGGACATGGTGTCGGTGGTGCAGCTAGCAGTGGTGGCTGGTCCTGTTCTCTCCTGTGTGTGCTGGCTGACCAGTGGCCCCTGGCTGCTTGGGCTGGTGGGGGTGTCTTGTGGGAGACCTGTGGGACATATGGAACACACTGTCAGTGTCTACTATCTGTTATCAACTTCCTAATAAACTGTTGCCTATGAACTGCCTACTTGACTACGTTGCCCCTAATGCATCAGCCTGGTGTTTGCTACTCTGAAATGGAGCTAACTTGGTTGTGCATGCTCCTGTGTACAAGGTGGGTGGGGGTATGGCATTGATGAGGGTTCATGCATGTCACATGGTACTCACCGGTTGATGGTCCTGGCTCAGAGGTGTACAGATCTCCCATCCCACTTCCAGCCTCAGGCTCTAGGGTCTCTTCTACCCTTTCCTCCAGGGGTGTGGGTGGTGGTACCGTTGATGGTCCCCCTCCTGTGCCTCTCATCTCCCGGAGCCGCTCTGCCACCCTCTCCTTGGTCCGGGAGCGAAGGTCATACCACCTTTTCTTCAATTCTTCCACACTCCGGTGGCTGACCCCCAGGGAGTTAACTTTGTCCTGGATCTCCTGCCAGAGTCTTCTCTTCTCTGTCTCTGGCACGGTGAGGGCTGACCTGCCAAACAGCTCATCATGGTGCTGACAGCACTCATCAGTGAGCACCTCCAACTCCTTTTCAGCAAACTTAAGTTTCCTCTTCCTTGGATTTTCAGCCATGGTTGCAGGTGCTCTGTCTGTTTGCTGTGCTGAAGTTGAAATGGGTGTGGTCCTCCCTCCTCCCAGGTGTATTTGTAAACTTCCTGGCTGTGATGTCATCATCATGTGCCAGGAAGTGTTTTCCAGAGTGTTCTGAAATGTTTTCCAGAGTGTTCTGCAGCACCTGCATTCAATTTTCAGCACAGTCGCTATTTGCAACACCCAATCGCAAATTGCAAGTCCATTTTTTGCACGGTCGCAAAAAGCGACCTCGCAAACAGCGGACTCGCTATCTGCGGTGCTACTCCGTGTGCGAGTCGCAAATTGTCCTTGCACTTTCTACCTGCATTGCAGTTAGCGAGTCGGAAATTGCGAGTCGCAAATAATCGGAATTTGCGAGTTGCTAATTTTTAGCTACCTACATCTAGCCCATAGTTCGGCCACTGCCTGCAGCCTCATCCCACTGGGTGAATATGAGCTCCAGTAAAAGTTGTAAGTCAGAAGCTAGAAATCTTTACCCTGCTTTATTGACTGCCAGCACCCCATTGATGATGTCAACCTCCTCAGCCTGGAAATCCAGATTTCTGGACCTGTGAGCTGGCTGTAGGTGAATGAAGCGCATGCTCTCAGTCTGCAATCATGTCAAGGCTCAAAGCAGCATCTGGCAATGACTGCCTTCCTGCACATGCAAAAGATATTAACCCTTGGCCTGTAAACCCTTTGTCTTCTCCTGAATATTTCACCGACATAGGGACATAGGGAACCTAAAACATTTTTTGGTGTGCAAACTAATCATTTTGTGGTTAGCTGGGACATAATTAGTTGCTGCTGTAATGAGTTATGCCTGTGTGGCTCCCAACGGTTCAGTCCCTTGCATTAGCAGGTGTGCTGCATGGCATGCAAGCCTTGCTGTAACTTTGCAATATTGATTTTCTAGTCTGTTATATTGTCATGTTGAGATTCCTGCCTATACCGTTTTTCAATTCAGAATGTTTTTCTCTCATAATTTCTCTCACATTTTTCTCATATTAAAGTATATCTGTCTATTTGATTCTTAGTCCTATAGCTGTCCATTTTCATGTTTGTTTTCCATGAATTTGTCTGAAATTGTCCTCATATTCTTGCAGCTCCTAATGTGCTAATCTAATTTCTGTTCATTAGTCTGGATGTCATTAAGTGTACCCTTTTTGAGTCCTCAGGGCAGTACCTCTTTTGGGGTGTGGGGGCCTTGGCTTCCTGCCTTCGAGTTGCCACATCACATTAAACCGTCATTTTAAATTACATGTGTACAAAAATTGAGATGTTTTGACTTTACCCTACCTCTCCCCCCCATTCCAGACTGTCCTGACCACTGTGCATGCAACGCACTCTCTGTTGTGCCGGGATGGGTGTCTTAAAAGGTGGACGCCAATCCAGTCTATTGGCAGAGCAGGGCAGTGAGAGTAATGGACCATTATCAGGTGTAGTGCCCATGTCAGGTTGGACGGGTGTCCTGGTGTCTCCAGGATGACATGTGCAGTTGAGGCCTCCTGAACCCATGCTTCATTACTGAGCCAGGGGAACACAGGCGCAGCCTCCTGGTTTCCCAAGTAGAGTTGGATTTACCTGTCTGCACAAATCCTGGTGTTGCTGACATACTGTTTACCAGTGGCCATTGACCCTATTAAAAACCCATGGGGCGATATATACATTTACGTTACATACATTACACAATTACATGAAAACACATTGAAATAAACAGTTAAAGAAAAAAATAAAGTTTCACTTACCTCATCCTGCAGCACGTCCTCGATGCTTTCCATTCCAGGGCTTTAGACTCTTCTGAGTGCGAGGTGACGTCCCAAAGTCAACTACCTTCTCCAATTTAGAAGCTGCTTTCATGCTGTTAAGCAGCCTGAGTGAAGGGTCTGGATTGGCTGAAGTAGGCAGGTCCATGAACCTTAAGGCACTGAAGCCCTGTGCCTGCTCTCTAACCCAGCTGTCTTTGACAGCTGGATTGAGAGGTTTGAATTGCGTATGTCGGGTTGGCCTTAGCAAGGTAGCCGGCCAAACCTACATGCAAACTTCAAACAAAGGACCCACTCCTCATTGCTGCCAGTCGGCAATAATGATGCATTGACCCTGCCCCCCACTCCATTTGGCAGAGATAACAAAATAAACGGTAATAAAATCATGTTATTACCATTTTATTACCATTTTATTTTCACTCTTCTGCAACAGTTTGAGAAGGCGACACTGCTGCGCTCATATGGAGGAACTGCTCCTGCTGTTCACTGTCATAAACAGAACAAAATCATTGCCTGGATTGGTCCTGGGGGTTGGCACATGAGGAAGTGGGGGGGGGCAAAATAAGTACAGAATATGGCCAATTACTGTGCTTTTTTATTTTCAAGCTACACCGTGATGTGTCAGTGAAATTCTTTCTGGCAGTATGCTTGTTGCCTTTGCGCAGCAAAACTGTGCAGGAGATTTGAAGGTGAGAGTACTGTTGGTGATTGACAGCCTCCTGGTTTCTGGATATTGAGGCCCATATTTATACCTTTTTAGCGCCACATTTGCGTCATTTTTTTGGCGGAGCAAATGTACAAAATATAATTGTATTTTGTAAGTTTGCGCTTCTTTTGCGTAAAAAAATTATGCAAAAGCGGCGCAAAAAATGCACAAATATGGGCCTGAGTGAGCAAGCCAGGCCCAGTGAGACATTCAATAGTTCTGATGTGAGTTTTTATTGTTAAACAAAGCAACATGCATCCCCTAACCGGTCAGGGCTATTCTTAATATATTGGGCATGGCTGATTTGGAAGCTTGGAAAAGTACTCGTGATGAGAGAATGAACTTTAAGCATTACAGTGGTCTTACAACTCCTCTGACCTCCTGGTCTGCATCGGTTGCCCTACGCAGTGCAGCTCCTCCTGCTGCTGCTGCAGGCTCTGCTTTGGGTGAACTGAGAGCTTGCCTGACTTTCAGTTCGAGGCCCACCTCCATCCAGAGGCTCCCGCCTGCCCCTCTTCCCTGGTGGCCTAATGGCCATCTGCATGTAAGTATCCCTGTCTTTATTTTCTCCTGTCATTTACTTCTGTTTTAATTAATTTTCTTATTTCTGTCTTTATACCATTTTTCTCCCCTTGTCTCTTTCTCTCCTCTCCCTGTCCCATGTTTTTCCCCTGCACCCCTGCTGCCTCAGTGGCCCCGCCCCCGCAAAGCAATTTTCCCATCCTCCCAGCAGATAAATCCTACTTAGGTTTTGTGTCACCCTCAGGCCCATTAGAGTGGCTCAAGGGTGACACAAAACCTTCATAAACATGCCCATTTGTACTGAGTTCAGCATTTCCATCCATTTTCTGTTCTCTGAAAAATGGATTTCACTTTTTATTCCCCTTCATGCATTTATTTAGACAATTGAGCCAGGTCTCCAAAAAGGATACCATCGTTCACACCCTGTACTTATTTTAAGGTAATAAAATGCTTAGAATGTCTGGGTTTCTGAGAAGAAGCAAAATACAATTTAATTTAAAGCTACTTCCAAGGTCCAGGACTGGAGTGGCACCACTTGGCCGGGCAGGCTCACAGATGGCAGGCCTTCAGCAGCACAGCAGTCCTTCTTCCTGGCAGAGTATCAACAGGTCCAGAAGTGTACTGAAGTGGTGGTGTCAGAGGTCCAGTACTTAAAGCCAGTTGGGGCCTTGAAGTGGGGGAGACTTCAAAGGCATGCTTTTGAAGTGCACAGAGTCCCTCACCTCCCTGCTCTGGCTCCAGACTCACTACAGGGGGTTATGCAGCCCTATGTCTGTGGACAGGACACAGCCTATTCAGGTCACACCTAACCTCAAGTTGTGTGTGGCTCTCTGGGAGGAATACACAAACCCAGCTGTCACCCCACCTCAGACATGTAATCAGAGATGGGCAGTAGGCACCAAGGGCCAGATGTAGGTAAGTACAGGATTGCGACTCGCAAATTTCGAGTCGCAATCCCATATGCAGGATGGTGTCCCTGACACCATATGCGAATAGCAAGGGGGTCACAAAGACCCACCTCATTAATACTAATGAGGTGGGTCGCAATTGCGACCCCCTTGCGATTCCCTGCACTCATAGGGATGGTGGCCTGCTGGAGACAAAGCAGTTTTTTTTTGTATTGCAGCCCATTTTCCTTAAAGGAAAATGAGTTGCAATACACCCGGGAAAATGAAACCATTTGGTTTCATTTTTTCAGAGTAGGCAGTGGTCCACAGGACCACTGCCTGCTCTGAAAAAATATTTTGAGAGCCATTCACAAAGGGGAAGGGATCCCATGGGGACCCCTTCCCTTTTGAGAATGAGTTATCACCCACTTCAGATGGGTGCTAACTTCAAATTGCTTTGCGACCGCAACACCCCGCAACACCCCTTCCTATTTGCGAGTCGCATTCCCATTTTGCGAGTCGGTACCGACTCGCAAAATGGGAATGTGCATCGCGATGCGCATTTTGCATAGTGCAAAGTGCGGATTTCACAGTTTGTGCCATGCAAAACGTTTCCTACATGTGGCCCCAAATGACTAAAATAAGAAAATGGAAACCTTCTAAAAGTGGCATTTTCAGGATTGCAATTTAAAATCCAACCACCAAAAGTTAGGATTTTAACTCCAGGGACATTAAACTTGGGGGAGGTATCTCTTCCAATTTGGGAATGAGGTGTAATAAGGTAATCCCAATGTTATCCTATTGGAGAGATAGACCTTGCATTAATGAAGAATTTTTTGCTCTTAGGACATATAAAACTTAAAAGTACATGTCCATCCTTTTAGATACACTGCACCTTGCCCTTGGGGACATCTATGGCCCACGTTGAAGATTATGTATGTGTATTAAAAAAGGAAGGTTTGGGCTTGGCAGAAGGTTGACTTTGCCAGGTCGACATGTCAGTTTAAAACTGAACATCTTGGCTCTGCAGTTTCAGGCCTGAGACATATCTAAAGGGCTACTTAAGTGGGTGGCACAATCTGTGCTACAGGCTCCCTAGTAGTGTTTCATTTACAGGCCCTGAGCACATGAAGTGCACTGTACTCGAGACTTATATGTAAGTTAAATATGCCAACTGGGAATAAACCAATGCTACCACATTTCAGGGAAGGAGCACAAGCATTTTAGCACGGGTTAGTAGTGTTAAAGTGTGCGGAATCCTAATGTCAGCAAAAGTGAAGTCAGCAATACAGAAGGTTTGAAGGCAAAAGGTTAGGGGAAACCGCACCGAAGACGCCAGGTCTAACAATAATGGTCAAAAATACAGTCTGAAAGAGGAAAATAACCAAAATTATTTTGCAGTCGTTAAGTGGTTTTTCACTGTCTGTTATTCCTTTAAGACAGAGTTACAAGTATTTCAGCAATGGACACAGATCCCTTGCAGTGCTCTGTCTTATACTTAACAACAGCATGAGGATTTATTATGGAGTTAGTTGGAAACCCGTTTTTATTAGAAAACTGTCTTTTGGTGTGAAGTTTTATTATGCATTTTCTTGTCACAATGTGATCTATCATCAATTTCAGTGACCAAATTGCCAATCAAGCCAACGCTTGCAGTACATTAAAACATATTAGAAGCAGTGGGCTCAACGGAAAGAATGTGTATAAGAGCACACATAAAAAGTGGAAAGTTAAGGATGATCAAAGTCAATCTGAACAACTTATGATGCTGCACTGCCATGGGACACCCAGGGAGAAGCCAGCTCAGCCAGGCAGATTATTGCATAATGAAAGGGGTTGATGGATAAGTGGCGCGAGCAGGCAAAGGAATATGAAGATGAATGATTATGGGAGAATTTATATGTGAAAGGCAAGATTTATCAAGCGGAATGGTTGATTGAATGCTCCCAAATGTTATTATAAAGTAATAATCTACCATTTCATTTTACAGGCCTCTTTTCCAACTCTTTCAGTTAGCATTTGAAGCTAGCCATCATCAATATTAGGCTTCTTTTATGGGAGACATGGAATATAAATTTTACATGATCCCTAGGGTGGACCTCGGGTTTCCAAGCTGATTATCTAAAAGCAGGCTGAAAAACAATGCTGTTTTACCGAAGTTCACTCTAAAATGTTTTTTGGAAAGAAGACTTTAAAATATTTTTTATGTATCATGGATAAAGATAGGTGTGTGACTTAAATTTGGACACATCAGAATAACTTCTTATTAAAGAGTCACAGTTTGAGCATTGCAGCATCCATATGCTGTCGACTTCAACATACTCAGGTGCCATGCATCGATTCTTCCGTACAAAATAAAAAGCTAACGGTTTTGCACTTCTAGGGGCATATTTATACTCCGTTTGCGCCGAATGTGCGTCAAAAATTTTGACGCACTTTCAGCGCAAACGTTGCCCCATATTTAAACCCTGACGCCCGATCCGGCGCACCAGGAAAATGGCGCTATGTGCGCCAGTTTTTGGAAGCGGCACCCCGCCCTGCGTTAATGACATGCAGGGTAGGCGTTCCCGTCCAAAAACAGACTCACATAGCGGTGCGTGGTATTTATGCTTCAGGGCAAAAATCACAACCGCGCGGCAGGCGGCGCAAAAAAATGGCGCAAAGCACGAATATCGTGACATTTTAACGCCTGGGTTAGGGCAGGCGTTAAAATGGGGCAAACACACCTGTACTTAATCAGAACACACAGAACAAACAACAGAGCAGCAGAGCAGCAACAGGGAGACATGGAGGTGATTTTTCTTCAACGTGCACGTAGACGCAGAGCCCTGCAGCAACAACAGCAGCCACAACAACAATAGCAGGGACCCCAAAGACAGCGCAGAAGGCAGGAGAGGATATTCCGCCCAAGAACAACCCTGCATGCCCTCAGGGAACGAGACATCATACAGAGGTACCGGTTGAACTGGCAGGCCATTCAGCAGCTGCTGACAAATATTGAACAGCAATTGGCCCCCACTTTAGTGACTCCACGCACTATCCCAACAGAAACAAAGCTGCTTGCCGTACTTCACATGCTGGCAAGTGGCTCCTTTCAGACAACTGGTGCCCTGGTTGGTGGAATCTCACAACCATCTTTCTCCGCATTCCTGCCTAAAGTACTGGATGCCATCATTGGACTGACACCCCGCCACATCTGCTTCCCTAACACAGTGCAGAAGCAGCAGGAAACTAAACAGGGGTTCTACGCCATCAGTGGCTTTCCGCACGTCCTTGGTGCAATCGACTGCACACACGTACGCCTTGTGCCACCTGCTGCGAGTGAACTCCTCTACCGCAACAGGAAGCACACACATTCCATCAACGTGCAGGCCATAGTCGATCACCAAGGACTGATCAGCAACATTGTGGCTAAATATCCTGGGAGTGTACATGACGCATTCATCTTCCGTCACTGCACCATCAACCAACACTTCCAGGATGGACGGTATGGCAATGGACTACTTGTTGGTAAGGACAAAAATCTACTTATATACTCACTGCACAGAAACCCTCTAGGATAAACAACCCATACACCACAATAGCAACACCTAGACAGGAACACACTGAGGTACTCACATCACTAGCCATGTTTCACAAGTCACCATTGAACCTCTCACACCTTGGAATTTACTCCACAGCTTAGTGTGAAGACATTCATGACTGTGGTTGCCTAAATGTCACCTTGCAAATTGGAAGTCTCACAATAACCTGTACACTAATACAATGCATAACTTTTAAGGGATGGGATGGCCTGGGTATGTTCAATTGAACGTTTCTAATACCCTTTCATGTTTCAACTCTGCATGGAACTATCATCACACCCCCAGTGAGGACACACGGACACCTGTGTCACAAGTCACAATGAAAGGGAGGGCACACTGTACTTGAGAAACCGATACATCCTGCTGACAAACAGTTAGCCAACAAACACTTGATCAGCCAAGGAAAAAAAACAATGCCAAAGTTTCCACCAACAACCATAGGTTGTCACATTAGTACACAAAATAGTCACAGACAACACAACACAACTACTTCCATCAAAGATACGTACAACAGTGCCTCCTACATCTAATTGATACCATTCTGTGTTTCTCTTTCAGCTGATCAGGGGTATGGCATCCAGCCTTGGCTAATGACACCATATGGGAACCCAAATACTGCTGCTGAGCGGGCATACAATGACGCCCACAAGAGGACACGCAGCATTGTGGAGCGGACCTTTGGGATCCTAAAGTCAAGGTTCCGCTGCCTTGACATCACTGGCGGAAGCCTACTATACTCCCCAGAGATGGTCTGCAAGATCATATGCACTTGTGCCATATTACACAATATTTGTGTAAAAAGGAACATTCCCCTCCTTGAACCGGACCCAGACATGCCTGAGGATGATGATGAGGAGGATGCTGGCCTGCAACAGGAGGGGGAACAACCTAACACCGCAGCAGGAGTGCGTAGGCGCCAACAGCTTGTGAACAATTTTTTTACTTAAGTTATTATAATCACTTGTATTCCACACTTGTAAATAAACACAGATAACAAACACCACATCATGCTTTGGCCTATTCATTTCTGACCACCTTTAGTTTGAAATAGCTGAAGATGAATGTCGTCTCATTGATCAAGAATGCCATTAAAATTCATCACACCAAAAATAAACATCACAACTGTATGCACAGAGGGTAGGATGTGACATGATACATTATCATACACAGAGCCCAACAAGAGTACAAATGTGACAATTACACATGCCGGATCCAAACAACTGAAACAGTCTCTCATCCAGCCCATAATTGGAGATCATTTGAAAGTCACATTACACGTGTTCAGAGACTGGGTGGGACCATCCATGTGTACGTGACCATGTCATCAATGGCTACTCTCAAGTGTGTGATATGAGCAATACACTATAGCTACAACATCAGCTGCCACTAACTCAGGAGGAGACCTTGAAGTTACAGTGACAACATACACCCAGACAGGTGATAGTGGATCCACATTCCAACACACATGTACACATATGTCATACAATCAATCTAATATTTGAAAGTAGACCATCACAGTTGTGTCCCAGTCTGAACCTAGCAGGAAGATTGTAACATGACACTAAACCAGTTTATGCAGAAAGGGACACAGACAACCAAAATATTCTTCTCATTATCACATCGGGAACGCTGAGAGTCTTGCAAACATAGTCATAGTAAAATGGTATGCAAGTTTGCTCCAATTCATCATTACTGCAAACGTCAAATGGGCTATTGAGATGAATGAATGGTCAACAGTCATTCATACCATATGGCCTTACATTAGCCCGCTGCTGCAGGTTTGCCATGATATAATAAATATACTCCATGGATACAGTAGCTATTCTGGATGGTCAAATCCTAGGGTGCTGGTGGCCTAAGTCCACCTCTACCGCCCCCAAAACATACAAGAATCATGTACTTGTGAACCACACACATGCATAAGGCACATGTGTGGCCTCCATGTCACAAGTCCAACACAAATCTGAAACACAAAATCATAATGGGACATGTTCAGCCCCATAAAAACTGAAAGTGACTCTCCCACTCCCTGTTAGGACTACAGATAAAAGCATCACCATCATAAATGTGGACACATTTTGGAGACGGAATACATAATGGTATCCCATCCATCATTTCAAAATAGCCATCAGCAATTACACCAAATATGTCGTCAAATATGGTCAATACATTAGTTAACGTATCCCAAACATTACAGTGGGAATGCCTTCTATACATAAAACAACGGACATGTGTCATATACAAACACATATGTGTATCACATCGCACCGTTTGACCATGACAAATCCCCTTTCCAAAGCTAAAAACATGAAGACATAAGGAAAAATTTGCTCCATATTCGACGCATACAGCATGGCCGTCATAATTTGTTCACGTACATAGGTGCACACAATGCAGAGTCAAATACAAATGTATCCAAAAGTGTCTTAATATTTTGCCTTCAAAGTATAATTTACATCCACAATATTTTTGACTCTGCATCATGTGCACTACTGTACGTGTAAAAAAAATGACGCCCATGCTGTATGCGTGGTAAAATTGACGCTACATGGACAATATGTTGGTCATCTCATGTACATTATAAAATATTAATATTCATATCATATTTTTTCACTCCGCATCATGTGCACTACTGTACGTGTAAAAAAAATGACGCCCATGCTGTATGCGTGGTAAAATTGACGCTACATGGACAATATGTTGGTCATCTCATGTACATTATAAAATATTAATATTCATATCATATTTTTTCACTCCGCATCATGTGCACTACTGTACGTGTAAAAAAAATGACGCCCATGCTGTATGCGTGGTAAAATTGACGCTACATGGACAATATGTTGGTCATCTCATGTACATTATAAAATATTAATATTCATATCATATTTTTTCACTCCGCATCATGTGCACTACTGTACGTGTAAAAAAAATGACGCCCATGCTGTATGCGTGGTAAAATTGACGCTACATGGACAATATGTTGGTCATCTCATGTACATTATAAAATATTAATATTCATATCATATTTTTTCACTCCGCATCATGTGCACTGTAATGCGTAAAAAAAAAATGACGCACAACTGTGTATGCGTGAAAATATGACGCAAAACGGGAAAATAAAAACGGCGGCCATTTTCTGCAGGAAGTGATGTAATAGGATATCCTGTTTACAAATTCTGTACTGGGAGTTAACTTTCACTTTCACTTTGCAGTCTCAGATTTATCTAGACTGTGTGGTTGTGTGAAAGGTGTTGTCCTGTGTTTTACTGCTTTTGTGTCCTGTGTGCCTTGTATTTTGTCTTAGTGTCAATCTATTATTGTTGTATAACATTGTCTCAGTCTGTTTAGTGTTATTTTGTCTATACCTGTGATAGTTTGTATTGTCAGTGGGAGTCTGTTGTGGGTAGCATAGTTTGGGGGGTTAGTTGGGCTATTTTTCTCCTTCTTCTTTTTCTTTCACACCTCTACCTTTCCCCATTTCCCACTTTTACTTTCATATTTATTTTGTCCAGCATTAGTCCTCTCAATATGTCAGGTAGGCCTCGCCTGTCCAGGATGGGTGAAGACGAATTGGGGGGGTTCCTATGGCTAGTTAGCCATTTCCTGCCACTAATGCTGGAAGCTGGGGGCCGTGTGTTATACAGGGGTATCACACGGAGGCGAGGAAAATCCGGTGGGAGAAGGTGCGCCATCACCTGGTCCGGGTCTACGGGAGTATGTGAAATGTACACCAACTCAAGCACCGCTGGGCAGATCTGGTCACCAGGGAACAGGACCTGCTGGACCACCTGGGACTCCGGATTGGTGGCCATGTTGGTGAGTAAAAATCTATTAAATGGGAATGATAGAAATCTGTGTGTGAACATGTGATGATTGTTAGCCAATCTGCAAAATAAGTAGCTGACTGTGTAATGCTAGGGAAACCTAGGCCCATGGTTATACACATAAATCCCCATATTTTGCAACACATGTACACGCAATAACAGCATTAAAATCCAACATCTATTTGTATTTTGCTAAGTCGCCCCCTCTCTGCGTCACAAAATGTTGCAAATGCTGCGCTACCAAGGTATACATATGTGTCCTAATGTGTATTTGTTGCAGAATGTGTATGAAGACCTATGCTACCAGTCCGATGGCTCATTTTTGCAACACATACCAGATGCCTGTAGCTGCATGTAATGTAGTGTTGCATTTGTGTCAGAAAAGCAACACGTGAACTGCTCTATTTGTACTCCACTGGTCATAATGGCCAGTGAGTACGTCATGTAGAAACAACATACCTACATATGCAGATGCCATAGCTAGACAGAAAATTGGAAACACATGATGATGCTATACATGTGTGTTGCCTTCACGTCACATGAAGTTAGTCATGTTGTTCACACATATGTCACATGTGTGTCTGGTTGCTGTGTGTTGAACCTGTCCACATAGCCTGTTTGATTGTGAGTGGTCATGCAGTCCTCATGGAACCAGTTTTGGAATGTCTCTCTGGGATGCACATGCTGAGATGTATGGTTAACATTATTGTTGGGGCATACTAATGGAGGATTAACTTGGACGACACATGACTGTCCTGGCCACTGCATGAGTGTAGTAGGGTGTGACACTGGAGCAGGAGACTCATCCAATGATAATGTTGAATACAAAGTTATCCATGCAGGATGAGCATGTGTCAAAGTCGATCATTACCATGTCATATTCACACAGTGTCATTGTAACAGAAATCCTTTGTCCGTTCACCCAGTCTGAGTATAATCTTTGTTTCATGCTTTACAGGTGGACCAGCCCCGTACACCGTGGGAGAGGTGGCCCATTTTGACGACCCCGATACCTACAGTGAGTGTCGCCTGAGTGCTATTTACATTGTTTGGTAATGACGCATGATGGATTACTGTGTGTTAAAGAGAATTCATGATTTGATGTGCTGGCCATTCATTGGCTTTGTTCTTTTAGTGTGATATCAAATTTGAATTATGTTTCTGCAAAGCAATACGTAGTCATCTCTCAGATTGAGGGGCTGTAGCCCATTCAATTAGGCCGGCAATTGGGAATGGTATGACTCATTTTTAATACACTGGTCAATGTTAGACTTGGTCAGGGACTTGCCATCAACTGAGTCTGCATATCAGACTGACAGTCTCCCAGATAGCTTAGGCACATGGCTTTGATGACAAATGCTTCTTCCTAGTTGAGGATGGACTGTGTACACTGTAGGTTGGATCTTCCGGGGGCATGTACTTCCACAAGGTGAACTCGAAGTGTGTGTGACTTGAGTGCAATGCCCTAGGTGTTCAGTTGAATCATGTGAATGGGTGTACTACCTCCTCTGTGTGTGTTGTTAAACATGCCTCACTAATAGTATGTTATGTTGGGCTAAGTCATACCAGTTTGACATGTGTGGACCTGGGATGTGACAAGGTTGGGCTGACTACAACGTGTTGCTAGCCCTTCATAGGTGTTGTGTGTGAAGGCACATACTGGTTGAACTTTCTGTACACTCCTGGGTGTGCATTGAACATGGGATTGTTGGTTGTTCTTCCCACACCACCCACAAAGACTGTGATCTTACTGTGAAACAGGGTACCTAGGACTGTAGCAACCAGTATGTTACACGTCCTTAACACCTTTTGTGACTTGAGTTAGTACCTTGGGCCAGAGTGAGAAAAATGTCTACACGTTGCAAATGGCATAAATATATGTGTGGGATTTGCAAACGTCTGTTTCCTATTCCAAAATGTATTTGGTGGTCATGTACATATTAGCAAAATGCTTTTCAAAATTGAAATATTAAAGGGTTTTACCAGACCTACTTGCAAATCACAGTGGTGGGCAATCCCATTTGCAACCGAGTACGTGGTTGCAAAGTGAGTAGCTGTTATCATCCACTTGAAGTGGATGGTAACCAACTTGCTGACTGGAAGGGGGCCTCCTTGTAAAGCTTCACCTTTGTGAGTGGACTAAAATAATCCTGCGCAAAACAGCCAGTGGTCTAAGGGACCAATAATTACCGTGAAAATTTCCAAGTTGAATTGTTGTGATTGAAAACTAATTGCAGCTCATTTTCCTTTCCGGTAAACGGCCATACACTTGGGGAAAAATAACTTGCTTATTTTAAAAGCAGTCACGTCTATGGAGTTCTGCTGGTCCCAGCAGGCCTCCATCCCCGTGAGTGCCCATGTTGCTAAGGTGGGGCAACTTGGAACCCACATCATTGATGTTCATGAGGTGTGTTTTAGGGACCCCATAGTGACTCGCAGACGGTGTCAGAGACACCGTTCTGCTTTGCAAATTGCTAGTTGATTTTTCTAAATTCCTACATCTGACCCCTAGTGTGGACATATGATTCTGGGCCAGGGGTTCAATCTTAGCACACAACTAATTCCAAATGCCATTGAGTGAGGAGTGTGAGTGTTATCACATAGAATGACATATGTACTGAAGTCAGTATGCGGAAGAGCTGGTGCCATAATGTCAAATGCCTTAGGTATGATTTGGATGAGTAGTTTCGGGTGATGTCATCCATCATGTAGAGACATGGATATGCTATGTGTGATATGACCTTAGGTATGCATGATTCACATGTACTTCCTCTGAGCCTTTCCGTGAACTATGTTGTAACAATTGCTGCAAACAATACATTTCTAGTAATGGACAAATGACCCATTGTGGTATTCAACCCACTGTAAATTCAATGCTCAATATTTCCCTTTTCTCTTCACAGCTGCAAACATGAGTGCCGCAGAGCGCAACAATTTTGAGCGCCGTGCAATGAGGTACAGGCACATCCTGCAGGTGCAGTGTGGGTATCGCCACTACAACCACCAGGTCTGCCCAAGGGGACCCAGCGACGGACCAGGCATCTTCATCAAGACCTGGACCCAGCCGTGTGTTGGGAGCAGGGCTGTCCCGTGGCCACTCCACTCCAGCACCAACATCCACCTCCACCGGCACGCAGACCAGCACTGACCCTCCTATTGACCCTGCAGCCTTCCAGGCATTGTCTAGAAAATTGGACAGGTTAATTCGCAAGGTGGACAACCTGACGGAGGACATGGCTGAGATGAAGAAGAAGGTGCGCTCCATCCGGCGCACACTTCAGAGGGCAAATCTTTAGTCATTTTGCCCTCCTGAACTTTTACCCCTCCCCTCTCACCTCTTTCCTTTTTCATACTGTTAGTTGGGTTTGGGGGGTTAGTTATAGGATAAGTATAGGAAATTAGCTTAGTTAGTGTTAGGTAAGAGGGTGGGGGGTCCTTATTCTTTCTATCTAATATTTTTGTGTGGGTGGGTGGGTGGGGGGCAATGTTGGGATTCCTGTTTAATAAAAAAAAAAAAATATATATATCTATATGTTTGTTTAGGATAGTATAGTATGTGTGTAGGTTAGTAAGTGTTGTCCTGCATGTGTCTTGTCTCTTAATGGTGGGTGGGGGGTTGATGTTTAGATCGTTTTGTTACATGTGTAGAGTAAGTTTAGCTTAGGTTAGTTAGGGACAGTTGTGGGTTAGTAGTAGTCAGGTTAGATTAGTGTAGGTTTACCTTTCCCTTAGTTGCCTCTTTTATTACTACTTTTAAATAAAAAAATTGTTAACCCTTTACCTGATGCGTTAGGTGCTACCTTTTCATGGCCTTGACATCAGTGTAGCAGAAAGCTTAAGTATGACATTTGTGTTCCATGCTCGCTATCCCCAGGCTTATGAGGTTTAACATGCCAGCTACCCGTGTGCTGACTTGGTAAGTATCCACCATGTTGGAGAGCCACCATTGGTAGTGTGCATTGATCATCAAGGTTTGGGGTTGGTATGTATCCTACTTCACAAAGAGTGCTTCCAGACTTGTTATTGTAGGTAAATAGATAGGTCGGACAGCATTGTGAAGTTCAGGGAGAGCTTTATAGATGATGATTTGTTCACACTCTTGTCTTGTTGCTGTCATTGCTGACCTACATCATGTGTGTACTGATTCAGCATTAATTTCCTTCATGGAAGTATACGCCGTAAGGGTGATTGATGCTGTGTAATTTGTTTATCATTCCTTTCATTATACAGCATAATTTCAAATTTTAGTATTGCATGGTGCCTACATTTCTCAGCCACCATTAGTTGTGTAGAATAGCTATAGATGGTGCATCATTCTGTCCAACACAGCATGATTGTGTGTGCTTAGTCCCTTCATCAGTTATTTTCCTCAGTATAGTAAAGCTATGATGCAATCCTGGCCACTGCACAGATGTTTCAGTATACATGAAATCAGGACAGTAGTATAGAGAATCGACATGGTTGCCACACAGCCACTTTGGAGTTATCTACTGCACAGTTGAATTTTGAAATGACACAGAGACACAATAGGTGTGCAAGTGATATTTATTTATAGGTGGTGTAGTGCAAAATGTCCATTCACCATGTTTGCTGACTCCTTTCTGGTGCATTATTACATGGTGATCCTACAGAAGGGGTGTGGATGATGCTCCTGACATGCTGGGGTGATGTAACCGACAGTGCAGAGGAACATGAAATGCCAATTGGTAGGAGAGAAACATTCACTGGCAAGGTGGACAAGTCATACAGTGGATTGCCGAACAGTCATTGAGGTTAGTTGTAGTGAGACTGGCATGTGGCAAAACGTAGGACCTTGGTCAGAGTAGGGCATGGTGCAGGGACTAGGGCTTCCGGGTACTCTTGCGTGTGAATGTTTTCTGTTCCATGTCTTCTTCTTCTGATGTGTGTGTTGCCTGGTGTGTCCTTGTTGTTGTTGGTTGTGAAGGGGCAACACACACCTCAGTGTTAGAAGACATGGAGGCAGACATCCCGGGGGCTGATCCCTGTTGAGTAAGGAAGGGCAGTACTGCAGCAAGGAGGGCCTGCTGGTTTTTCAGAATGGCAGCCACATCCCGATGGTAGGCAGCCAGGTCGGCCCTGAGGGGTTCTATGTAGCATTTGTGCACACGTTGAGTGGCTTGCAGTTGGAGTTGTTGTGTCAACTGGATGACAGCTGTGCCAATTTCCTTCAGTGTTTTTGAAATGTCCTCCAAGAGCAAAGTTCTGGCTTGCATTGCAGCTGCCTGATCAGCAGTTGACAACATGCACGAACGCACCCCCTCAAGGCTGGCTGCCATATTTTGCATCCCCACCCGCACCTCCTTTGCCAGCTCCCGCTGGACCCCAACGACAGTTCTTTAGAAACTGGTGCCAGTGTCGTCAGAGTCCTCAGCTGTGTTGGAGCTGGCAGGTCTTACAATTGGGGTGGCGGGTGGTTCTACTGTGGTGGCTGCTTCTTCTGTGCTCCTCCTTGTGACTGAAGGTGGGGTTTGGAGGCTTTCAAGGACCATGTCAAGGGTCTCTTGTGGGAGGTTGTTGGTCTCGTCATCCATGTCATCAGGGAACTCATGGACAGGCAGATCAGCAGGAGATCCGTGTTCCTCTGCAATGAAACAGGGTACAATTAGTGTGTCTGTGTTGTGACAATTTTGCAGTAAGATACAAGCCTTTGGATGCCTTAACATTGTACTCTGTGTTTGTCTAGGTATCTGCTGTCCGTCATAGGGCATTGTTGTAGGCCTATGGCCCACCTGTGTGTCACATGTTTGATATGGAGCTATCAGACATGTCTGCCTGATCGCCTCTAGCTGTTGCTTTGTAATTATTTAGGAATAGGCGTTTTTTTCTCCTACTCCTCACTCGGTGTTTCACTATTGTTATGGAGGGACATTTTGTAGGGTGGGCTCTCATTATCCAACATGTGAGTCTTGGCTTTCTAGGCAGCAGGATAGCTAATGGTGTGGGGGACTAAGTTTGACCCACTTGTAAATAACTCTGTCACCCAGATATTCAATTTAGCTAAGACTAACTAGCAGTGCCTCTGATCTCCCACATCAAAGGAATGTTTACACATCCGAGCGCATGACATCTTTGGAACTTCTCAGGGAAGTGGTGGTCACTCAGGTCCTACACATTTCTATCTTTTCCGGTATGTTCCCATACACAAATGACAAAGACAGTATTAGTTTGATATGAAGTTTCATTGTACAACTGACTTGTAGGAATTTATGTGTGAGCCCCAATTACACAAACAATACACACTGTTAGAATTGAAATAGTCCGCAGGAGAGTAATACATTAGTACACAGCTTTCATGGTGCCTAACAGTTTCTACTCTCCCTCTGCATGTTCTATGTATAGCACAGCATGTTAAGTTTGGAGGTTGCCTGTCAGAATCACAGGGGAGACATCATCCCTCATATCAGAGGAATGGGCTGGGATCTGGTTGTGCATCAGCAGCAAGGCAGGCAGCATCTAGTTGTGATTTTCTGTTTGGAAACTCCCCCATGCGTGTCTTGGGACAAGGAAGTGAATGTAAAAGACATATGTCATGGTGATGACAAAGTTTCCCTACGCAGGAATGCCAAACCTTAACCCCTACCACATCTATCAGCAACGTACCAGACAGTATCCTTGACTGGGGCACAGAGTGAATATGTTCTGGCAAACTCCAGTGCAGAAGTAGGCAAAACAGTGTGATTTGACTAATTAAAAACACCCTAGGACTGACTATTTGCTACATTAACTAATAGGAAGGGCAATGAGAATCATTTAGTGCAAATTGCTCTGAGGCACTTAGATGTGAGCAAATGAGTATAAGTACAATCAGGGTAAGATGCACAAAGGCCTAAAGCCTGAAGCTAATGCGCAAAGTATACGTTACACTTACAACACTACACTTTGACTGACTGTGGGTGTTGTGACTGCCCTGGCAGCACACTTGCCTCTCAGGCCCTGCCCCATACACTTTTTATTCACATTGCATGATCTGTACATGTCACGTGGCATTACCTATGCATGTCAATGTTAGGATGTGGTATGGATGTAAACATTCTTGATGTTTTGAGATGATGTTGGGTGATGTGTATTTAATTGGATTGGCCTGTTTATCGTATGAATGTCCTATTTGTTTGTCCGACTTTGCAGGTGTGTTTCAGTGACCAGTTGCCTGTGTCCCCTCCTCAATGTTGTTGTCTGAGCAGTATGACATTAGTGATGTAGCCTTGTTAGCCAGGCACGTGAGGGACCCTGACGTATGCAGCATGTGTGTATCGTTAGTGCTGTGTGGCTCCTATTGCTGTTTACTTAGGCTTATGTATGTGTCAGTTATGGACATTCGGCATTTGAGTGTACTGGTACCTTTGTCTTATTTCTAGGAGTAATTGCAGATGTCATCCTCACCCCCTAATTTAGGTATGTATGTTCCAGGGTGGGGTTCCTGCCATTTGGTACTATAGCTGCACAGAGATGAGAGGTGTTATTGTCAACTGTGGTTGCAGTTAAGTTACAGTTGTTCTATTTGCTACTGCATTACAGGTAGGGACCTAGTTGATGGGGAATAGATTTTGCAATACAAGTGCCTGGATGTGGATTTGAGGTAGTGTCCTTCCCACCTGTCACTGCTTTCCATTGGCTCTCTTGTTGTACTTACAGGATGTCCCCGTGTGACTGTTGTTGTTGCTGTATTTTGTCGTGCCCCAGCTTCGGTCAGTACTGGGCATGCCCCCCTGCCGTGCCCCTTTCCC
This sequence comes from Pleurodeles waltl, assembly GCF_031143425.1. Classification (NCBI taxonomy): domain Eukaryota; kingdom Metazoa; phylum Chordata; class Amphibia; order Caudata; family Salamandridae; genus Pleurodeles; species Pleurodeles waltl. The sequence goes on from NC_090440.1 coordinate 1,556,483,683, forward strand.
CATGCCACTTCATATATGTGCTGACTTACATGCATTGTGTAGTAGGTATCCCCCCCCTGCTTACAGTCCCCATTGTTGTATTATGATTCCCCATGCGACTTACCCTGCATGTGCGTAGTGTCGTGGTAGTCTGCGCTGTCCAGTCCTTGAATCCCTGTGACGATCTCCTCCGGGATGACGGCTGCGACCATCTCCTCCATGTGGTCCAGGGCCTCCTGTTGTGCTGGACTCCCCCCTCCAGTCTGCATTGCTGCCTTCCTGTTCCTGGCCATTTTCTCTTTGGTCCTACGTTTGCAGTCATGCCAGCGTTTCTTACACTCAGTGACTGTCCGGCGTTCTTCAGCCACACTGTTAATCTTGTCCACAATTTGTTTCCAGATGGCCTCTCTCCTACTGAGTGGCAATTTAGAGGTGATGAAAAGTTGGTGCTGGTGTTCCGTCACCTCTTTCACCAGGATTTCCTGCTCCTCTGCACTGAAGCGACACTTTCTTTTTTTTTTTAAAAGGTCCTGGTTCCTGTATGCTTCCTCCTGGCTGGTTCCTGGTCTGCTCTCATCCTCCTGGGGTCTGTTGGGGCATCTAGGATCCATTTTGGGTCTCCTCTCCTGAAAGGGCAGTTTTCGCGCAAAAATGTGACGCAATTGCGTGAAAAAAAACGGCGTTTTCACGATTGCGCTGTCGTAAATCGACCCACAGTGATGTGCGTTGCATTTACATTGGTTTCCTTTACGACAGACCGACGCTGTCTGCGTCACGAAATAATGACTCCCACCTGTTGGTTGCGCCGCCGTACGTCAAAGTATAAATTTGACGCCCGCATGGCGCATCCAAATGGCGTTAGAAGGCGCAATTTTTTTTGACGCAAAACTGCGTTAGCGCACTTTTGCGTCAAAAAGTATAAATATGGCCCTTAATGTTTTATAATAAATTATTCATGGTTGTGTTGAAGGACAGTGCTGAAATGTATAAACAAAAATAGCCAAATAAATGGTTAGCAAAAATATGCAAGGGGTGTACATGAAACGAAGGCATGATGTTTAATAAACGAATCGCGATTCTATACAAATTGACCTGTAACGTCCTGTTCATTAAAAGAAACATGGATGCATGACTGGGCTCAAATTGAGGAACAAACACCTTTAGCCTAAAAAAAAAAAAAAAAAACGTTTGGACCGCCTCAGTTGTTTGTCATGCTCTTTAAAATTAAAAAACGGGGACTGGTTGTTTAGTCTTAATCTTATGTTTCCTCTTTCATAAATATGTTTTCTTCAGATGGATACGTTCTTATGTTTGGACTTGGCTATTTCGATTGTGTAAGTAGATTTGGGGTTGTATTGTATTTCGTCAGGAAAAAAATCAGAGAATTCTGGCTAATACTCTAATAATTCTTAAATTCTCCTAATTTATAAAATATCAGTTCACATATCGTATAATTCCCTGAATATTCCAAGTGAGAATATTCGCTCCTTTCATGTGGGATATTCGTCTCGTTATGAGCAGAGGGTATTTTTGACAGTGACAAATCAAATTGTCGAGTAATCTGCCTTAATCCTGAATTCTCTAAAATCATAACTCATGCCTGCCTACATGTGGTGTTTCCTGTTACAACAGCCCTTTTCTACCTCACCCCCTTGCTTCCTTTTTAAAGTATTGATGTACCTCTGCTGCGTCTGTAATTCCCATTCCTTTACTTTTCTTCTTATTCAGCCTTCAGCCCGTACATAGCTCCATTCCCACAAACTTTAAAGGCTGCCAATTCCCCCTTATCCTCCTCTTTTGTGTTATTATTCTGCTTCATTACTTCTCCAAGCAAGAGGAAGGTTGGGGCATAGGTAAGAGGATCAGGAACAGATGACAGTGCTGAAGCAGATATGTTAATTACAATTATTAACGAGTGTTTATGCATTTTGAACAATAATAATAAAGTATAGAGAAAATGAATGTAGAAAAATACTGTGCACCTTTGACAATGTGCCCACAGAGAGTGACTACCAAAATTCACGAATTATATTAAAATGATTAAAACCATGGCCTCATGCAGAAGCTGAATTATCATTCAATGTAGAAAAGCTGATGTGTTGAACTGACCCTGAACCACTCGTGTTAATAAAAATGCTTAGCTAGAATATTCTGCAATGAACCCATGGACTGGAGATGAGGGACTAGAGTATGGATCCAATTCAGTGTAAAGCAGACAAGATGTACTTTCGCAGGACTCGAGAAATAGAGACACTAACTGGAGAAGAAGATGCAACATTTTCGATACCTGATGAGCCGGATGATGAGGACATCATACAGTGAACCAATCGACACCCTGAGAATGGCGAAATATTAGAATTCATAGATTTGTAAAATAAAAGTCATTGACTAGTGTCATCCATGGTGACTAATTGACCAATTAGGTTTTGGGGGATAGTCTGGGCAACTTTAATATAATGCTGTGACAGACGGAAAAATCTTCAGAACTTATTCTGATATTGATGCGAGATTCTGTCATTGGGCTCATGCTCTTGAGAGTATGATGTGTTGCTGATCGATTGATGACCTGAAGACGAAGACTGACTTTGTTGCTGATCCATACCGTGGATTGGTAGCTATGACAATGTGACTGATTGACTTTTGTACCTTTTCTTTCCAGGTGCCAACTGCGCTGTTTTATAGGTTTTCTTCTAGCCAGATATTTTTCTAAATTCATGTTCTAAACTGTTTTCGCATGAACTCCCACATGCCAATGCTAATCTGGGTTAGGTATGGTTCCTGTTCTGACACGTTGACATATACGGTGACAAATGATTGATGGACTGATTTGCTGAACTCTCCTATTCATGTTAACACATTCTTTTTTATTGGCTTCTGTTGAGGTATTAGAACACATGTTTTCTGAAGTTATGATTAGGTTATGTTACTGATGGTCACTAATAAATTAATCTTGAGTAAATTAAATAAAGTTTGAATTAACCTTATGACTTAGTATTGTAACAAACAGGGAAATAAAATTGATAAACGTATAATTGAGTTGTGGTTATTCATGAGATGTTGATGCTATTCACTGATTATTGATTTGTGTATTGATTATTGATGCGCATTGGTTACACAATAGCTAGTATACGCCATGCAAATCAAAAGGTTCATCGACCTATACGCGTCCCCTTGTAAATTTACTTACTAAGGACCATGTTCACTAGCAACCGTTAAATGGGATTATCCTACGTTAGCAAAGGTAAACCCCACTTGTTTGTGCTCATCCACTTTCTCCTTTCAGGGCAAAGACCAAATGAAGAGAAAGGAAGTGGCTGTGAGTTAGGCAGTTCCATAAATACATTGGGTCCTGTCTCCAACGAACCATGTTCCCTCCAAGCTGGTGATCAAGGGATGATTGCCTGCTTTATCATCAAACCTTTTGTTACGGCTGCAGTATTCCCCATCTACATCATGCAGAGACACAACTAGGGGAGGGAAGAACCACAATGCTGCCTGACAAATGTCCAGACAAGGAGCCCAGCTGACTGTCACCCCTCTCCCAAAGATGAAAGCGACTGGGCAACTGGCCACAACATTCCTGAGAGTATATGCAGAGTCACAACCAGGCAATGGGTACAGCTGCAATGGAAGCACAAGCTCACCACTGATGTGGCTCCTCCACAAGCCACGAACATAAGATTACTATGGTCAAATAGAGCTGCTCCCCAAACAACAGGATCCTTGGCTGTGGAATGTGAAGTGCAATAGGGAAGACCAATCCTCTAATACAAGCAAAAAACTTGAAAACCTTGGGAACAACTGAAGCTATGATCACCACCAGACGTTAAACAGTAACTAACGGATGTTAACGCTTTTCCACATGACAAGTTCAAAGTTCATAAAGTACTATTGGATGGACCAGGAGGGGTGATAATCCTCTAAAACTGTTCATGCTCCCCCGTAAGCCTGGTCAATAACACAATACATTCAATAAATGTGTGAAGCACATTTGCTTCCACTAAAAAGCCAGAGGTCCTCATTTACAAGGATTGACACTTCAATGTGTTGCAACAGCGATGTATCAAAAAGATGTTGGGCAAGACAAGTTACGACACCATTGATGCATTGTGTTTACAATATGAGGCACCATGGCGTAAGGCTCCAAGGATATGTCAGAAAATCTGATTTATCTGAGGGAACTCTGCCACAACGCATCAGCTCCAAAAGTGGTGCATTGCTGAGGTTGGCCTTACAACTCATGCAGCTTCAGCAATGTGTCACAAGTCAGAGGTGATGTGTCTATTCTGACTAACACAAGTAGCCTATTGTGTAGGGACCAATATAAAAGACAGTAAAATGGTGGAATAGCACCTTGTAAACTTTTATATTAGTCCTGGATGTAATGTATGCAGTATGGCAATGTGTCACATTACAGTAGGCATAGTCTTCTTATGTGTATTTAGAGACCAGAGTATGTGAGCCATAGTGAGTGACATTGTAGTGTGAATGGAAGCAAGTATATGTTGTAATGTTAAGTGGCAGTGCATGTATTACCAATCTTATGAGTCTACTTGTTTTCCTTTGGAGTAAGCTGGCCAGGGCTTGGGGATCCATTCCTCTATGGAGAAGGTACAATCCTGGTGGCCTGCTCCTTACAGGGAGTACACAATGTCACATAGCCTTGCTGCAGTGGATGATCCCAGGTTGGTAAAGGGGTCCTACAACATGATTGTCACATGTGTAGACCCACTACTAATAGAGGGAATGTGAAATCCAGACATATTCCAGTGTGTAAAGTGACGTCAAATGGTCAGATTCCTGTTAGAATGGTCAGTTCCTACGCCTAGGTTCAGGAGGTGTAGGAATTTTTACACATTCCAGGCTTGGTGTGACACATCTCAGAGATGTGTCACACATTAAAAATCTTGTAAGTTTCACTGCATCAGTTCTAAGTGGGTTTTTACGAGGGAACATCCACCATACATACATTATAAACTGTGGTGGGGCAGCCGGCTCCAGTGAAGGTATTTTATGACGCAGGCCATCATAAACTGTTGCATTGGGCCTAAAGCATCATTTTGTAAGTATGGAGCAACATGGAGCAACATTGGCGCAAGTTCTTTGTAAATATGCCCCAGTGTTTAGTATTGAACCATGAAAGTTTGTTAAAGGTAATTGTTTGCAGAAGGCAAATACTTAATGAGTACCAATTAATCATCAAAATGTGCACACGTCAAATAATAAACAATTCCAACATAACCCAAATCTGCTAAATCATTTGATAATCCAGCATGAGGTCGCCTCAAAATGTAAGGGCAAATCAAAAGTCAGTCCTAACATTAGGAAATAATTTTGAAATCTACTACTCAGCTCCATTCTACTCTGCTATTCTCATTTGAACCAAAGTCACACAAGCTCTAACATTTTACTGACCTACACACAGCTCTAATCTGACTGTCCAACCAGGTTGAAGAGAAATTATATAATTACATAATCAGTAGGTTCTCATGATTTTTAACAATATGAGCTTTTCTCTGTGTACTTCGAACTTACACTGTTTGTAACTAGATAAGATACATGGACTAGTCTGCACACTGCATGTATCTCTTGAATGTGCTATTCATTAAGACATTCCTCAATTATCACAAAACAAACAAAACATTTCTTTACATGGAAAAAAGTATCAAGTTCAACAATTAGAACTTCAGCTTGCCTACATATAAAATATCCATGTTTCACAAAGCAAAGTGGAAAATGACATTAGACATCTTGAAATTCAGGCCTAAATTAGCTACAGTTAATCTAAATGTGAATAAACATATTTTCTCTCCACAAATAGAATTAGTATATATCTGTTATTACTATCTATCTGTCAGAATGTATCTATGTGTTAAAGATATGTTAATGAAAACAATCAATAAAAAACTTAATGCAGCGCTTCAGTCCATAATTAACATCTGGGTTAGACTGTGTTAAAATAAACACATATGCATCTTTCCAGACCCCACACCTCAAACACTCATTAAAGCGGTCAGTCACCTATAAAGCCAGGACCCCAAAACTGCTGAAGGATGGTGCCCCTCAGAAAATACACATGCATGTAAAATCGGTGATCCTTTCACAATCCAAATGTAGTGCTAAGAGGTTTGGGGCACCAGAAGAGACCTCTAGATGGTAGAGTCATCATCTGAAACGGATTATGTAACAAACCCCAAGACAGCTGTGCAACACGAGGCTCCCTGGAGAACAAACGCTCCAAATATAATGGGATCACATCAGCACCAGATTGAAATCTTCCAAACAATCATGGGCATGGTGATTGATTGTAATGGAGAAGTGAGCAGGCAAAGCCCCAATTGAGCCTATTGGAAAGCCAGGTAGCCATCCTATAGTGTGCATGTTTGACAGATGACCTTCAATCACAACCTGAGTTTTAAAAACATTTGCAAGTAGAAAAAAAGGTATCTGACTGTGTAAGCTTTTAAAAATCGTTGCTGGCTGCTGCCACCCTAAGGAGTCATGCCATTGATCTGGCTTGGCAGTCCCCAAAATGGATGATGGCAAGGGAACTCTAGAAAGCCAAAGAACATTTGACAGTCATGGCAGCAGATATTCCTCAAAGGCTATCTGCCCCAACTTATACAATGGAAACAGTGGGGTCTAAATAGAAAGAGTCCCTCAAACGTGAATAAACTGACATCACAGAAAGCCCCAAAAGGCAGTGGGAGAGATGGCATGAGACTAAAAGATGAAGAACAAGTGGACCGAACGAAAAGTTACATCTGGTGTTGGCCATTACTCCCCAAACCACAGTGTTGCTTACTTAATTTTAGAGGGGCACAGTATTAGGGGAGCTTAGTACAGAACAGCTATAAGCCAAAGCAAATCCTAAAGTATTCAAGCTATTAGAGCCAATTTTAAAACAAATATGAGAAAACTAATGCAGCACTTTATGGCAGTGGTTGTAGTCAATTGAAGTGCATTTAGCAGGATCCAGACGGGAACCCGGGAAAGTCCTTCCACCACTTGAAATCCATCTCCCATGAAAAGGAAGTCAGACTCCTCAACAACTGTACAACAAAAGAAGGCAATGCATCATAATGTGAATGCCTAGCCATTAGCCAATTGCCATCACAAATGTCATTGGTAAATGAAGAATTGAAATGCCCAAACTGAATAGCCACAGGAAACCTGAATAACTTGTCAGAAATATAACAACACAAGAGCCCCTGCTTCAAAAGGAGTACCCAAAGCGTCACCATGCCATATATTAGCTGTGACGGTATAGATACACACAGGCCACATAGCAAAAGTTATAACAAAACTTTAACCATTGAGTTGCACTCTGCTTAACCACGAAGGTAGAAGTCTGCATTACTTCCAGTCAACCTGCTAATATACTCCTTATCTCTCAATATGTCAAAATACCCCACCCTTAGGGTATTATTCTTTACCTGCCTGTCTTTCAAGAAATAGTGAATCATTAATGTTAGATCTAGCATCCATGGTATGGTTTTCCCTAACTTTTTGCCTTCTGACCTCCTGTTTTGCTGACTTCATTTTTGCTGGCGTTGGGATTCTGTGCACTTAACCAGTGCTAAAGTGCAGGTGCTCTGTAGCCTAAAACATGGAGCTACTGGCTTATTCACAATTCAATTGTCTTATAAGTCCCTAGTAAAGTGCACTATATGTGCCAATGGTCTGTTAATTAAATGTTCCTAGTGGGCCTGTTGCACTGATTGTGCCACCCGCTACAATATCCCTTTAAACATATATCAGGCCTGCCACTGAAATCTGTATGTGTAGTATTAAACTGATATTTCGATGTGGAAAGCACACCTTCTTGCCAGGCCCAAACCTTCCTTTTTATCACAAGTAAATCAACCCTAAGGTAGGCCCTAGTTAGCACCAAGGGCAGGACGCAATGTACTTAAAAAGTTGGACATGTACTTTTAAGTTTAACATGTCCTGGTAGTGAAAAACTGTTAAATTCGCTTTTCACTACTGCAAGGTCTATCTCTCCCATAGGTTAACATTGGGGTTACCTTGAAACAATCTTTAAGTGTAATTTCCAGTGGGAAAAGATAGAAATTAGAGTTTGGTGTCTCTGGACTCACAATTTAAAATCACAACTAATGTGGAAGTTGGGCTTTAAATTGTAAGTCTGAAAATGGCACTTTTAGAAAGTTTAAATTTTCTTCTTTTAACCATTCCTTGCCTCTGACTGTTTCTGAATACACATCTGGGGTGGGTGACAGCTGTGCTTTGTGCATTTCTTCAAGACAGTCACACACAAAGGGAGCTGGAGTGTGATAATATCATCCTGATGGCTCATCACCAGGCTGATGGTCTTTCTGCGCTAGGTGGGAGGGAGGAGCTGACACTTACACCTGAATGGGGCTGTGCCTGTCCCCACACAAAGAGCTGCATAATCCCCTATAGCATGTTTGGAGCCAGGGAAGGAAGGAGAGGCACCATGAGCACTTCAGAGGCCTCTCTATGTAGTCTCCCCCACTTCAAAGGCTCAACTGAGTATAAATATTGGACACAAAACCTTTCCAAATCAGAACTCTTCTGGAACCAAGGACATTCTGCCAGGAGCAAGAGCTGCTCTGCTGTCTGGAGGGACTGCCAATTTGCTAACTGCATTGCTGTATTGGCCTGTTGTCTGCTGATTGTTGTGCTATATGAGGGACTGACACTTTGCACCCGCTTTGCTGTGTTGGTCTGCTGCCTCTCCTTTTTGCCCCAGAGTGAGAAGAACTGTACCTGCTCTCTACATCCTTCAACCGAGTTCTACAATGTCTTGCTGCGTTGCTTCCAGTACAGGGCCATCAAAGACTTCCCTCAATCCTGCTCCAGCCACTGGACTCTACAAACTGACTCCTGCCCTGCCAAGAGGTGCCAATCCAGTGTTGGGCCTTGAAAGGGAATTCTGTAGCTGTTTTCCTGCAAAAAATAGCACATTGACACTGTTGCCCCATTGGAACTGCTCATCCACTGGTGCAGTGCTGATTCAAAGATGATGTGTGTCCCGACTGCGAGGCCCGATGATGACACAGCACAGATCTGAAGATGCCGCTGTGAGGTTCAATGCTGAGGCAGTGCCAGTTCGACGACAATGCAGGACACAACTGCAAGGTTCAACGATGATGCTTCTACCTGACTGCGTGAATTGGAACTGATGCATCAAGTCTCCAGCACCAACGGTTGCTCCATCCAAGGTACTTTTTCAGAGTGGGCCCTGCGTGGGTCCTATAGCCGGCCTGCCCTTCATCACAGTTAGCCGGAACTTTGGATTTACCACCGTTTAGCGTGACCTAAAGAAACCTTTTAGCGCTATTGACTTCAAAGCACTACATTGCGGTTCATTGTTTAAAAATTCAAATCTTGAGTTTTACTTATTGGATTTTTGTCATTTTCGTCTTGTTTTACCCAGATAAATATTCTCTATTTCTCTTGTGGTATGTTTCACTCTGTTACTGTAATTAAGGTTGTGAATAAATACTTTACACATTGCTTCCTAAGTTAAGCCTGACTGCTCTGTACCAATCTACTAGAGGGTGAGCACAGTTAAATTAGGTTGTGTATCTGACTTACCCTGACCAGAATTGTGATCCCCACTTGGACAGGGTGCATGCCTCTACCAATTAAAGACCATGGGGATTATTTACAAGCCCCATGGCGAATGGCAGTGCAGAAAAGGATCTTGCTGCACTGCCCTGTGCCAAATGCAAAAGGCAGAAATGTGCTATATCTACAAGATACAGCACATTTCTGTCCTCTCCACTGCTCTGGCTTACAACAGACTGCCTAGCACCAAGTCAGCACTCTTGCACCATGGTGCAAGGATGGTTGTGTCACAGACAGAACTGTTTTTGTGCCGGAAGGACACTTTCCTGCACAAAACCAATCCATTGACACATTTTCCTCTTTCTATGTGTGCTGCAGAAAGAGGTAAAAAGAGGAGAAAAAAATATATTTCTCCTCATTGCGCCTCCCCTGGGAGAGCATAAGATTTTGACACATTCCCAGGTTTACTGATTCTTGTAAATCTGGGAATGCGCCAAAACCCATGGGTGTTGCATAGGAAAACACACTGCAACACCCATGGAATGCTCCCCTGGATCAGTGTAAGGCAACACAGTGACTTGTGCTGCACTGCCTTACACCATATCTACAAGGCCATGAAAACCCATGAAAAATAGCAATGTGTGACCTTGTAGATATGGGCCTGCACTATGCGCTGCTGGTGCGTCACAAAAAGTGATGCACTGGTGGAGCACAGGGCTTGTAAAAAAAGCCCCCTGATTTGTAACAATTAAATCAGGGAAAATGTAGAGTAACACCTTGCAGCATGGGTTTACAATAGAGGTCACCATCCACGCCACTCAGTGGTTCTTCTCATTGGCGTGACCTATGTTTCTATGAAACATCTACATGCGATTGGAGTGAAATTCTCAAGGTTTATTATCTGCCTCCTCAATTATTTATGTCAACACAAACAATACATTAAACTTGAGGTAATAAGGTTTTCATCATGGGGTGGTACAGGATTAATAAATAGGAATTTATCTGGCGGCACCTATGGAGACATTTAGGCCCATATTTCTGAAAAATGGTGCTCAACTGCGCTAACGCAGTTGTGCTTCATTTTTCTTAATGCAAGCTAACGCCACTGCTTAAGGCCATCCTTGCGCCATATTTATGTACTGACGCACATTGGCGTAAAAAAAAAAAGACGCTAACCGGGGGGTGGGATGGTATTTGGGGAAATGTCGCTAGTGGGTCAGAAATGACGTTTGGCTGGTTAGCTGCAAAACATCTGCCGCAAATCAGCCTAGCTTTATTTTTTGACGTACAAGCAGCCTAAAAATGACTCCTGTCTAAGTGTAGACAGGAGTCATGCCCACCACCCCAATGCCCACCACAGGGGACCAGTGTCCCCTGGGCAAGCCCAACATATCCAGTGCCAGGCAGGGGGCCCCATGTAAGGGGCCCCCAATGGCACAAAACACACATACACAAACACTTACCTGCAACTTACCTGGGATGTGCTCCCTCCTCCTGTAGGGTCCCTGTGGTGTGGGTGGTGGTGTTGCTGGGACTTGGGGTCGGCATCTTTGTGCCCATTCCATGGTGTTCCACCAGGAAAATGGGCCTACCTGCACTCTAATGCCTGGTCTGACCCAGATGTTAAATAATGGCGCTAAGCGGGCTTAGCACCATTATTTAGGTCTGCCTGCTCCTTGCGCGCTGTTTCAGCAGCGGGAGGCGAATATGGGCTGGGGGTAAGCATTGTGTTTAGGATAGGAACGCCTACCTTGCATCTCATTGACGCAAGGTGGGTTGGCGCACCCTAAACATGGCGCTAACTCCAATATTTAGATGCTAGACGGGTCTAGCGTCAAAATAGAAATATAGAGTTAGGTTAGTGTCGTTATAGCACAAAAATTAATGTTGCTATGTTGACGCTAACCATACATAAATATGGGCCTTAGAAAGGAGATGATGAATCTGACATGTCACTCCAACAAGATCTATGTTTACTATGAAAAACCGGTTATCGTCTTCAAAAGGGAAGGATCACTGAGTTTAAGTGTTCCTTAAGTGGAGAGAATCACTGTCATCCTGCCGCATATCTTACAATAGAGCATGGGCTGTTACCAATCATTCCTCAAAGGCTGAGTACTGACTGTAGATCATTCAATGAAAGCCTCCCGCTGCATAAGGGATTTTGGTATGGGAACTGGAGGGGATACTGCACCTCTTCTGGGAAATGAGGGACGTTGTCAACTCCTAAAGGAAACCAGGTGGTCCAGTAAGGGCCTCACTTTCTGCACATCCGTCATAGCTCCGTAATCTATAGGTTTTGTAGATGCATCGAATGGCCGCCTTGCCTAATTGGCCTTGCCCTCAAAGAGCATTTAGGTTCTCTGCAAAAGCCCCACAGCACATCCACTCATCACAATTTAAATAACTCCTGAAAAGCAAATGACTGGTTAGAGAGCTGCACATAATGGAACAGTAAGCAAGGAAGACATGAACACAACACAACCAAATACAGGTTACACCTTGACCAAGTTCTAAAAATAAAATAAATGTAATATATTTGAAATTGTTTCATATGTGGTACACCGGTATTAATGCACATTTTTGCCATACCCACAGGTATCTATAAGGCACAGACTGTGTATTCAAAAAATAGGTATGTTGAACACAGTTTTACCAAAAGAATCATAAGTATGGTATACCCAGCAAGCACCATACTGAAACCTGACAAACAATTGTATGTTTCTGTTCAATGGCGATTTCTGTTTTGTAAGCACTGATGCCATTTTATAAAATGCTGTCATTAAGTTTTCAGAATAATATCATGCAAGGTGAAATAAACCACTATGAGACTGCAGTGCCCAGAAAGATTATGTACAACTGGGAACGGGTCCAATCACTATTTAAGAGAGGCATTTTAGCTCTCAGATGGGATTGTGTAAATATAGCTGAGATTTCAGCTGTACATGTCAGCAAATGGTGGCATCTGACACTGAGGATAAGAAAAACCCAACTATAACAGTGACGAAAGTATGTGCAATATCTCATTGAAAATTACCAGCTGCTCTGAAAAGTAGGCCAGGCATTGGCAATGTTCATTTGGATTATGTCAACCTTCTATTTAAATAATGACTCCATATCAAAAGAAATAGGTAAACATAGCATCCGTTTCGATGTCTCCTGTTAAATGTGCTGCTGTCATAAACTGAAAGAGGACAAGTGTTGCGGAAGGTAACACTGGTTACGATGAGGACTGAAGGCAACAGTGAAACCCCAGCACGAGTGTTGTTCTCCCTTTCAAATCTCAATTACAACCAATCAACCCTTTGTTAGGCACTCAGTTCTCTAATGCAGCTCCAACCCCACTTTGCTCGTGTCCAAGTATAAAGATGCACATGTGCTTAGACTTAGCATAGTAATGCTATATTCTCATTTCATATCCCAAATAGGGTGTGAACATCAACAGGAATTTTGACTAATGAGACCCATTAGGACAATGAAATATTGGAACACGAGCAACTATGTCTGAAACGCCTGTTTTGCCTATGGATGTGGATTGCTATCTAATCAAAGTCCTTTTTCGATCGGTAATATAAAAATATGACAACAGGCTGTCAAACCATCAAATTTAATGATGCCCCTTGAGGACTATTATGAGCTTTCAAGAATATAAAGGTCTTGCACCTCTACAGAGCCCTAGAGGCGAGGGCTTTGAGGCAGATGGTAAATGAGATCAAGAACTGCATATTCATTCATAAATAAAATGCATTCAATTCAGTTTGATTTTAGCAAATAATGAGAGTTTTAGTTCTATTTTCAAGATTTTATTACATCGTTAGTTCATCAATTTCTTTATTAGCAAATCATTTAATCTCAGTGCATGTTACAGAACAGATAGTGTGACCCATAACAATCTAGCAGCATATTTATGAGAGCCTTGTGTCATGTTTGCACCACACAAAGTGGTACATGCATGGTACAAGGCTCCTCAGTCAGATTAGCAAAGCCATGCAAAGTCACTTTGCGTGGATTTGAGTGACCTCACAAATCTGCAGTAGCACAACAAACTCTGCCCTGGGTAGGTGTTCCATGGACATTACGGTGGGTGTTACCACACAACTCCAATGGATTTTGACGCATACCCAGATTTACAAGACCTTGTAATCCTGGGGATGCACCAAAACCTAATACCTCCCCAGGAGAGGTGCAGTGAGAAAACATATCACTATTTCTCCTCATTTTTTCCTCTTTCTATGTGAGCTGAATTCTGTAGCACACATAGAAATAGAAAACAGCATCCCAGGATTGTTTTGTTTTGGTCCCGTCTACTGCACACTAACAATCCTGCATGCAATGTAGGCACTCTTGCACCATGGTGCAAGGGTGCCTGCATTGGTGCTAGGCTGCCAGAACGGTACCAGTGCAGGGAGAAAGGACAGGAATGCTCAGTATTGGTTAAATAAGGCACAGCCCTGCCCTTTCCCTGTGTCACAGGGCAGAGCAAAAGGTAAATTGCTGTGCTTCCCTGCACCACTATTCTCATAAATATGGCCCCTAGTTCCTAATCTAATTTAGTTTCAGTAGAGTTCAGTTTAGTAGCACCGATAAAGAGCTCTTATCCCAAATGTGAAAGCATATAGGGCCTGATTTAAGAAAAATGGTGCTGCAACCAGTACTGAAATGTGTTGAGGATTCCTCCTGCTGCTGCTTTTATCAAGTTGCCTATAGTGAAGACTCCTTTAGTGAAGTGTTGTACTATGCTGGTGGTTTCCAAGGATTCGAAATCAAGCTTTAAGTCTGAAATATTCTTTGCATAATCTATAATCTTTTTACTCTCATCTGGTATAAACGTACAACAATTCTCAATTTTCAGCATCTTTCAGACTTCACCCTGTTCTGCTAGTAAAATATCTAAAGCATAACGATTTTGAAGTACCATTGATCTGATTGCTACTAATTCTCTGTTTTCAACTAATAAAGCTCCAGAAGTACTGGTTGTTAATATGTCTACTACTGTTGAAAGCTTTCTAATCTTCTCATCATTTAATACAACTCCTACTTCACTTAGGGGTGGGTTGCGCTTGCAGAGTTACATGAAAGCTCAGCGAGATTCTGAGGAGTTCCACAAGCAGGCAGAATTGGCCCGTTGCTGACATCAGTATTTTCCTGTTAGTCAGAAAACTCTTCATTTGTAAAGGTGTCACATACATGAAACCAACCCGGCACTTGCAGTTCTTGTCTAGGGCATCAGAGCACTGTAAGTGCTTCAGAAATACAAATGGCATTAATGTATCAATGTACCTTAATGATGAGTCTGGCTGTGGTTACCACACATTTGTGTGTTGATCTGCATAGTGTACATTGCAGCTAATAAACAGGCTACATTGATTCTTAATTGAAAAGAAGCAATTGCAGGGGGAGTTTACATTGGCTACAGTCGCTCAATGTTGCAATGAATAAACTGTATAACCACTGGAGCTGATTAGTTCAAATCACCCAATTTTTGACAGTGTTGGGTAGCAATGGGAAAACTGACCTAAACAGAAGAGGCTGAGCACAAACCACACTGTTCACAGTAGGCATGTGGAGAGAAACATGTTCTTCAAAGCAAAGGAAGAATGTTGACAAACATAAAAAGGTTTATTTCATGCATCTTTTAATCCAGTTTTTATGTTGATCCAGTGCTCTTGCATTACTCTGCAGCAGCAGATGTTAGGGTCTTTGTTGTCATAACTCATGGGGTTGAAATGAGTGCCCTTACTCCATATGCACAGACCATTTTTTATCTCTTTTTTGTAATATGATGCCATCCCTATGAGGCACCCAAAAACTGGCGAATGAGTATGAAAACTGCTACTGAAAGTAATTGTTCATTCACACATATTTAAAGTAACTCTATATTAAAATATTTTATAAGAATGTGATTATCACAAAAGAAATATGTGCGAATTTTAGTGGTGGAGCTTGGAGGCTCATTATATTTAGGGGTGGGTGCTGGTAACGGGTCTCTGCCTTTAGCTAATGGTTTCCCCCAGGTGGGACCATCAGTCTCCACGCAGAATGTGGCCCCAGAATGCATCAGAATGGCTGTAGTAGGGTCAGGAGTCCACTCCTTTGAAAGGAGGCCACATGAGGAATGTGCCTTGAATAGTATGTACCCAGACTGGCAAAAGGGCTGTGGCATGACTTGTCATTGATCAGTGAAGTCTACATACAAATATTAATCTCTTTGGGCTCCTTCTTGTGTGGCTTGGCTCCCACGGCTATTATGCTGGGGGTGCTGGTGTTCCACCCCAGAAATTTGTCCACACTGTGGTTCACTTATTTGCAAACTATCCTGTCTTCAAACCAGAGGTGAGTGCTGTAGGAAGGTAGTCTCTTTCTAGCATGGTTACCCCCACTTTTGGCCTTTTTGTGAGTGTGTGTCAAGTGTTTTTACTGTGTCACTGACCTGCTTTAAGGCCAGCTTCCGCCTCCCAGCTGCTCCTCCCTCCCACCTCCCATTCTTAATGGCAGCTGCTGCACGGTGCTCTGAGTGACCGCTGTCCTGCTTTAAGGCCAGGAGCTTGCTTCACAGGCCGCGCAGCTCCACGTAACTGTGCCCGTGCCCCACACCCCGCCCTCGCTACTGCTGTGAGTTCGAGGCCCTCCACCAGCCGTAGGCACCTGCCTGCGCCTCATCCCTGGTGTCTAGTGGGTTCTGTGAGTATTGTGTGTTTGTTACTGTATCTGTCTCTGTTTTTTGTGCCATCTGTGCCATTTATTCTTTGGTTGTGCCATTTCTGTGCTTTTGGGCCTTTTACTTTGTGTGCCTTTAATCGCCACTTTTTTCAAATGTTTACTGCCTGTTTTCGGCTTTCTGCCACTCCTTCCCACCACAGCGTCCATGTGGCCCTGCCCCCCTTATGCTCCCAGCCGCTCCCATTCACCCCCTGCTCCCGCCTCACAGCTGCTCCTCCCTCCCACCTCCCCTTCTTAATGGCGGCTGCTGCGCGGTGCTTTGAGTGACCCCTGACCTGCTTTAAGGCCAGGAGCTCGCTCCACACGACGCGCAGCTCCACACTTACTGTGCCCGTGCACTTCATCCCGCCCTCACTACTGCTGCGAGTTCGAGGTCCTCCACAACCCACAGGCACCCGCCTGCGCCTCATCCCTGGTGTCCAGTTTGTTCTGTAAGTATTGTGTGTTTGTTACTGTATCTGCCACAGTTTTCTGTGCCATCTGTGCCATTTGTTTTTTGGTTGTTCCATTTCTGTGCTATTGTGCCTTTTACTTTCTGTGCCTCGCCAACCTCGGCCGCAAATAACTGGTCACAACACCCACCCACTCCGCCGGCCACACGTTAGACCCTGTCTTCTCCGCCAGCAGCCACGTCTCCTTCAGGCATACCACCGACCTTCATTGGACCGACCACCGCTGCGTCCATTTCACCTTCCAGAAACCCACCGCTCACCAATGCACACAACAGATCCCCTGCCGCAGCTGGAATAAGATCTTGGAAGACCAACTGATCTTCACTCTTGCCTGGGCTTCGCCCCCTAGCACCACCGACCTCAACGCAGCCTCGAACTCAGACAATGGCTAGACGACTGCGCCAACACCCTGGCTCCGCTCAGAAAATCCCCAAGCAACCGTACGAGTGCCAAGGCCATATGGTTCACCGCCGACCTTCAGTCCTCCAATTGAGAATGCCAGAAAAACAAGAAGAAGTGGTGCCATGAATCAACAGAGAGCAACCACGCCGCCCTCAAGACAGCCACCCGCAAACACCACCAGCTCATCCGGACCATCAAAAGATCCTTCTACAAAGACCGCACTGACAACAACGCCCATGACAGCAAAGAGCTCTTCAGCATCGTCAAAGAACTCACCAACCCCAGGTCATGCTCCACCGACCCTCCTGCAAGACCTCTTTGACTCTCTTGCCACCTTTTTCCATCTCAAGATCACTGAAATCCACGACAGCTTCAACTCTTCACCCCCCATCACCACCACGGCCACCACCAACCCTGACGCTTCCAGCCCCACCAACCTCTTGCTCGCCTGGACCCATATCAACGATGAGGACACCATTGAAACCATGAGCACCATCCACTCCGGCTCTCCCTCCGACCCCTGCCCCCACCATTTCTTCAACAAAGTGAACCCCATCATCTCCGCCCAACTCTGTATGATCATCAATAGCTTCTTCGAGACTGCCACCTTCCCAGAGAGCTGGAAGCACGCTGAAGTCAATGCCCTTTTGAAGAAACCCAAAGCGGACCCCAAAGACCTCAAGAATTACCGACACATCTCACTCCTCCCTTTCCCAGCAAAGGTCATCGAGAAGATTGTTAACGGCTAACTGACCCGCTTCCTGGAAGACAACAACACCCTGGACATCACCCAATCAGGATTCCGTAGGAACCACAGCACCGAGACCGCCCTCATCACAACAACCGACGACATCAGGACCATGCTCGACAAGGGCGAAACCACGACCCTCATCCTCTTGGACCTCTCTGTTGCCTTTGACACCGTCTGCCACCGCACCCTCTGTACTCACCCCTACAACGCAGGGATCCACCACAAAGCTCTTGACTGGCTCACGTCCTTCCTCTCCGACCGAACGCAGAGAGTCCGCCTTCCTCCCTTCCTGCCGGGGCCCACCAAAACCATCTGCAGCATTCCCCAAGGATCTTCTCCCAGCCCAACCCTTTTTAACATCTACATGGCATCGCTCGCCAACATCATCCAATTCCACAACCTCAAAATCGTCTCCTATGCCGAAGATACCCAGCTGATCCTCTCACTCACCAAGGACCCCGCCACCGCCAAAACCAACCTCCATGACAGCCTGCACGCCATCACCACCTGGATGGAGAAGAGCCGCCTCAAATTTAACTAGGACAAGACAGAGTCCTCGTCCTCGGCTCCAACCGCTCCACATGGGATGACTCCTGGTGGCCAGCCACCCTAGGAACCTCACCCACACCTACCACCCACGCACACAATCTAGGCTTCATCCTAGACTCATTGCTCACCATGACACAGCAAGTCAACGCCGTCTCAATTTCCTGCTTTAAAACCCTCCACATGCTTCGCAAGATCTTCAGGTGGATTCCCACCCAAACAAGAAGGACAGTCACCCATGCTCTCGTCAGCAGCAGACTGTATTACGGCAACATGCTCTACGCAGGCACCACAGCCAAGCTCCAGAAGAAACTACAACGGATACAGAACACCTCCGCACGCCTCATTCTCAACATCCCTTGCCACGACCACATCTCAGCCCATCTCAAAGACCTGTACTGGCTCCCTGTCACCAAGAGAATCACCTTTAAGCTCCTCATCCACGCTCACAAAGCCCTTCACAACACAGGCCTGTCCTACCTCAACAAGCGACTTACCTTCCACACTCCCACCTGCCAACTCTGCTCCGCCAACCATGCCCTCGCCGCCATCCCTCGCATCCATCAAACTACAGCTGGTGGCAGATCCTTCTCCCACCTCGACGCCAAGAAATGGAACATCCTCCCCGCCCACCTTCGACAGACCCAGGACCATCTGACCTTCAGAAAATGCCTCAAGAACTCGTTATTCGAGCAGTAGCAGTCTTTCCTCCCCCCCTCAGAGCCTTGTGACGCTAGCAGGTGAATAGTGCGCTTTACAAATGTTTGATTGATTGATTGTTACTGGGATCCTGCTGGACAGGACCCCAGCGCTCATAGATAATGTCAGTGTGTTTTGCCTATTTCACTGGAATCCTGCTAGCCAGAACCCCAGTGCTCATAGGTTGTGGCCTAATGTGTATGCCTGTGTAGTGCCTAACTGTGTCACTGAGGCTCTGCTAATCCGAACCTCAGTGCTTATGCTCTCTCTGCTTTTAAATTTGTCACTGTGAGAGGAGTCACATACTGTATTGGCATACTGGAGCCCACTTATAAGTTCCTAGTATATGGTACCTAGGTACTCAGGGCATTGGGGTAACAGGAGATCCATATGGGCTCAGCATTTCTTATGCCAGCCATAAGGAGCTCAGACAATCCCTTACACAGGACTGCCATTGCAGCCTACGTGAAATAATGCACATGTTATTTCACAGCCATTCTCACTGCAGTTAAGTAACTTATAAGTTACCTATATGTCTAACATTCACTTGCTGAAGTTTAGGTGCAAAGTTACTAAGTGTGAGGGCACCCTTGCACTAGCAAAGGCGCCCCCACATAGTTCAGGGCCATTTTTCTGGACTTTGTAAGTGCAGGGACACCATTACACGCGTACACTACATATAGGTTAATATCTATATGTAGCTTCACAATGGTAACATCCAAATATGGCCATGTAACATGTCTAAGATCATGGAACTTTCCCCCCATTCCAAATCTGGTATTGGGGAGCCAATTCCATGCATCCTGGGGGCTCCACCATGGACCCTCAGTACTGCCAAAGCAGCTCTCTGAGACTTGCACTGGAGCTACAGCTGCTGCCACCTCACAGACAGGGTTC
Organism: Pleurodeles waltl; assembly: GCF_031143425.1. Lineage (NCBI taxonomy): Eukaryota > Metazoa > Chordata > Amphibia > Caudata > Salamandridae > Pleurodeles > Pleurodeles waltl. The sequence continues at coordinate 1,556,503,684 of NC_090440.1, forward strand.
TGCCCTCCTGGGGCCTGGGCAGCCCAGTCCCAGGAAGGCAGAACAAAGCATTTCATCTGAGAGCAGGGTGTTACACCCTCTCCCTTTGGAAATAGGTGTTACAGGCTGGGGAGGGGTAGCCTCCCCCAGCCTCTGGAAATGCTTTGAAGAGCACAGATGGTGCCCTCCTTGCATTAACCAGTCTACACTGGTTCAGGGATCCCTTCTCCCCTCCTGATAGGTCCTTAGCTGATAAGGTAGCCAATCTCCCTCTCAGGGCTATTTTGGGTCTCTCCTGTGGGTTCTCCTCAGATTCTGCTTGCAAGTTTCCTTCATGAATCCTCTGCAAAAACTTCAGACTCTTCTGACCTCGGATCAACCGCAGTTTTCTCCAAGAAACACTGTAACTGCAACAAAGTGTCTACAAGAGGCACTTTTCTTCAGATATCTCAGCTCCAAGTAAGCAACTGCAACATTTTCCATGGTGTGCATGCTCTGGGGACTCCCTGTCTTCATCCTGCACCAGAAGGACCAGAAGAATCTCCAGTGGAGTGACAGAGCCACTCCCCTGCTCCAAGCAGGCACCTTCCAACACAACGGCTGGTACCCTGGGACTCCTCTCACAGTGACGAATATGCTCCTAAGGACACAGAGGGTAGACATCATCGACATAGACTGTCCTGAGGTCCTGCTGACACAATTTGGAGGAGATAAGAACTTGCCTTCCCTGAGAACGACGGTATGCCTTTTCACTGGGTCTTCTTCGCCTCCTGAGGCCCCTGTGCACTCTTTGCAAAATGTGTTTGTGCAAAGCCTGGCCCAGGTCCCCAGCACTCCACCCTGTGATGCACAAATCACTGAGTTGTTCGCCGGAGGTGTGGGACCTTCTTTTGTTGTGCTGCATCAACTGCATTTTGCACCTCCTTTGAACCCGGATCCTGTGACTACTGGGGGTGCTGGCTGGTATCCTGAGGGCTCTCTAAAGTGCTGAGAGACCCCTATTCCTCCTCCTATGGAGTTGATGCCACCAGGTCCCTCCTGGGTCCATCCAGCGCCATTTTGACACAGAATGCACTTTTGGTGTAGCCAAGGCTTGTTGATGATTTCTAACACAAAATCTCATCTGCAATGATCTTCACGCCGTGGGACATCTTTTGCATTATGCAGGAACCCACTGGCATCTTCCTAGGGTGCAATTCTGCAGTCTTCGACTAACTGTGGACTCTTCTTTTGCACCCCCTTTTCTGTTGGCAGGGGCTCCTGTTCTTCCTGGAACTTATTTCAACTTCTGGACTTCGTTTGCAGGTCTTTAGGTCCAATAATCCAGCAGTTGTTCTTTGCAGACTTGGTTGTCTGCTGCAAAATCCCCAAAACGAGGTGTAGTGTGTCCTAAAGAAACTTGCAGTACTTTACTCCTGCTTGTCTGGGTTCTGGGGTGGGGTCATTTACTTACCTTTACTGTATTCTTATTCTCCCAGCGATTCCTCACACATTACACTTGTCTAAGGGGGGAATTCGTGATTATGGTTTGTATTGCCCCTAGGCCCATTTTCTTCCATTGCATTCAATAGCATTTCCTATTGTTTGCATTGTTCTATGACTATTTACTTGTCTAATTTTGGTGTCTAGTGTGTATTTTGTGTATAATACTTACCTCCAGAAAGAGTATTGTCTCTAAGATATTTTTGGTACTGTGTCACCCAAATAAATACCTTTATTTTTGGTAACACTGAGTATTGTCTTTACTTGTGTATAAGTACTGTGTAACTATAAGTGGTATTGCATGAGCTTTGCAAGTCTCCTAGTTCAGCCTAAGCTGCTCTGCAATAGCTACCTCTATCAGTCTAAGATGCTAGAACACTACTACATTTCACTAATAAGGGATAACTGAACCTGGTATAAGGTGTACGTACCTAAGGTACCCACTACAAACAAGGCGGTGAGCAAGCCGGTAAACTCTGATCCGCAGTCTTTTTTTGCCAAACTCCACGTTCCAAGGAGTGGGCGGATCAAAGTTCACTGCCCACCCCTACTGCTGTTATAATAGCTCTAAATATGTCTCCCACTAGTTGAATTCCCTCATTTACACCGCGGGAATACTTATGTGCAGGCGTCAGTGTTAGCGCATCTGGACTCGATACATGATGCAATTTTGGAAAAAGAAAACCTAAGTAGCAAATTCACTCCCAATCAAATGGCATCCGAAAAAAGCATGCTCACCACAAATTAAATACACTCCTGGTATAGTTGGATCATCCTCCTGCAAAATTTGTCATGCTCCTCCCAGACAATTCAAAAACATGCTAACAATTAGTATTCTCTACTAGTGTCTTTTTCCCTTTAATTCTTCTTTTAGACACATTTTCCCTTTTGTGTCTCATCTAATTTTAATATTGGAACAGATATTTTCTCTCTCAACTCTTCTTTTTTTCTTTTCCATACATTCCTCAACACAACTTCCTTTTTATATGCACTTCGTGCAAAGAGTGCATTTCTCTCCTCTAACATTAGAATAAAAGCCTTTTCTAATGGGTTCATATGGACGTATTGCAAGGGACAAACACAAGCCCAGGTAATTTATATGAAAATAAGTTGATTTATTCTTTAGTAGAGAAACTCCAGCTACAGCATAATTATCTTGCGCCTCCCATAATAGCCACCACTCTCTCGAAAACCAACATTAAAAATTCCTTTCCTAACATTCCTCAGAGCATACTATTGTTAGATGAGGAGGTGATGTAAGGAGGATACCACCTTCACAGATTCACTGTACCTCACACCCACCTCGCATAATAAGAGAATTTGAAGAACGGAAAAAAAGGTTTACGCTGACAATAATTTAAATGAGAGTGCTATGAAATAATAACAGTAATTATTGACTATTGTTCAACTCATTTTCCAATGAAACTATAGCAAATATAACCATTATAACATTTATAATATTAAAACTACTAAGCTAAAATGAGGAGGGAAACTTACAAAACATATAATAATAATAGGATGACCACCCCTTTCTTCCCCATACGAGTTAAATATATAAAAAAAACATTATTGATTTACAATAATCCTGTTAAAAGTACAGATTTTCTGATTCTCCATTCTCATGGCCCCTTTAAATAACTCCACTACATGTTGTAATCCTGAAAAATGTGAAGCACCATGTGTACCCTTGTGCATTTTAATTTTCACCAAGTTTACTACTTTGATATTCAGAATTTCACAGACTTACACATATTAAAACAATCTTTTCTTTTTCTTGCCAATACAGTACTCTTTCCTTCTCCTCTTCCATCATTCTCTCCATATCAACATCATTTGAACCGTAATGACCAACCCATGGGGGACATACCTTATTGTAAGGTTTCTGCTTCCTGAACAACTCAAAAGGACAAATGCCAGTGATGCTATGTGGCGTGAACCTATACTCTCTCACTCTTTTTCTCACCACATCAACCCTCATCTTTACCACCAACACAAATGATCTGTATTGCTTCCTTCAAATTATGATTGAATCTCTGATTCATAACATCCATCTCAGGATGGTACAGCAAACATTTCTTGTGTTGAACACCTCTTTCACACAAAAAACTTCTCAAACTCCCTAGAAGTTAACTGAACTCCATTATCAGTCAATATACATTTAGAACTTCCTTCTGTGGAAAATGTTCAAACAAAAATGTAATTACAGCCACAGATGAAATCTCCTGTACAGCTCCAAGTTCAGGCCATCTTGATAGCATGTCCATCAAGACAAAATATTTTTGAACCCTCACTAAAATTCAAAGGCTACACAATATCAAACGCTACTTCTTCCCACACCTCAGATAGAACCTCATGCTACACCATGGGAGAAGTCCTGACTTTTTCCGCCTTCTCACTCAATATTCACTAAATGCAATCTCTCACTGTCCTTTCAATGCATATGTCCATCCCTTGCCTCTATATGTTCTCTTTAATTGTTCCTTTGACTCGCAAATCTCAATGTGACGTCCATGAGCAAGAGCAATGAGGTGACCTTTGACACCTCTGTGGGAATCAGTTTGTCACCTCTCAGCACCTCAATATTGCTGACTGACAATTCATTACAAACTTTCCGAAACCCAACAAAATTCATCACCATTGTCATTGTCACCACTAGTGAGAAGTCCTCTCGCTCTTTTGAGCATTTCATCCTTTTCAATTTCATCGAACCATTCATCTGACAAAATCAGCCATTAGAAGCCACACAAACTTGGACTTCCTCCACCTTCTACAATGTGTCATCTTCTACAAGAGCATCACCTGAACCGACCGCTAATCCTGATAGACAGTCAGCCACCTTGTTGTCAACAACAGGAACATACAAAACAACAAAACTATATTGCTGCAGTGAAATTATCCATTTGCATATCCAGCTAGAAAAACATTCCAACCCTTTTTGCCCAAATACTTCCTGAAGGGGTTTATGGTCAGTGTGAACAACAAATTTTATACCACATTAAACTATTTAAATGTCTTTACTGCCCAGAATACAGCAAGCACCTTCTTCTCCATGGTGGAGTAATTCATCTCCACTTCTTGAGTGATCAGGAAGCAAATGCAATTGTCACATCTCCACCCTCCTGATTTTATTTTAGTGCAGCTCACACTCCTTTATCACTAGCATCAGTGATTACATAACTCAGCAACCCTGGAACAAAACCCCTCAAACACTGGGCCAAAGTTAAACTAGATTTGACCTTCTCAAATTCTTGTTCACACTCTGTACCTCAAGAAAACTACACCTCCTTTTTTAAGGAGTGTGGAGGTTTGATTGGAAATGAAGCTTCGGCGGCCTTATATGATGTGCAATGGTGGCAGATTTTATTAGTTTCTGGCTTATGCAAAAAAAAAAAAAAAAGAATAAGCTATTGTTTTTAGTGAATTTCCCTTATGGAGTCTCTTTAAAAAAATGATCTTCTGAGTGTTTCTGATGTGTGCTACTCTAATGTTTGGCTTCTTTCTTCTCTCCTTAGGTGCATATGGGCTGGAGTGGAGACAACCACCAAAGCCTCGTGGCATAGTAACCGTAAAAGAAGAAAAAAAAATGAAAAAAGCCAGTGGTAAGTATTTGGTTTTACAATGAACGTTCACGATCATCAAGACACCCAGGGTACACAGCACATTACTGAAGTGCTCCTGCAGCCCTCCCTCACGTGCAAGGTTATAATAAGGTAGTGCGTAAAGGGAGAGAACTTGAAGGGAAACTCAGACAACCAAAAAAAAATACAGTGCTTGTGCGTACAACAGAAAGGGAGATGGCATATGTATCCTGAAAAGATTTACAAAGGAAGAAATATCTACTTACTTACCCACCCACCTTCTTATGTTCAGCTCAGGTGGGTAAGCTCTGTTAATGCTTTCCTAGTTGGACTGTTATGCTATGTGAAAAATTGTGCAGTGTACAAATTTGTGGAATGGGTCCCCACCTCCCTTAGTATATTTCCTTTTTTGTTTTTCCTGCGTCAATCACTACAAGTGCCACGGCTATCCAGAACTGTGTTGGGGCTTTGGGCTTCTCCAGCGGAGTCATAGGACTCAAACCACTCATCTTGCTCCTCCCTTGAATCGTCTTCTTCTAGTCCTTGCTCTGCTCTCCACTCATCTTCTTCTTGCACTCGTTCCTCTCTCCAATTGTCTTCTCGTCCTCTCTCCAATTGTCTTCTTTTCATCCTTTTCTTTCCTTAGGCATCCTCGGCTCCTTCCCCCTCCTCTCCATTCCAGCGTCTCTTGTCCTTCTCTTCTTTATCTCTCCTGGGTTTTTCTGGCTTCCTTATTTCTGCTTCTGGTTCTTCCTTCGGTCTCTCTCACCTGTTTTTCTCTCTGGTTTATTTTTCAGAGGCGGCATGTGGACCCCCTGGACGGACTCCCCCGTAAGTGTGTTAGGTGGGTGGAGGTCGCATCACAAGGAGATTATGAATGGTGCTGGTTTGTGCCACTCAGAACCGTACCTACTTTCACTGGGAGATAGATTTTACCACACACAATATTAGAATTGAACCCTATGTCTGCATCAAAGTATCCTATCAACTAAATAGGTTTACCCTTATAAATAACTGGTGTAACATCTTCTTTATGAAACTCAAATTTGCCTTTACAATGCGCAGCATACTCTTTGTTGGAAACTAAAGAGAGCAAAGCTCCTGAGACCATCATCATGGACACCTTTATTTCGTTCAAAAACACATAATCTGAAGGATGTTTACACTCATTCTTAGTCACACAGTTTACATTATTGATAACTTGAAACATTATATCAGTCTAACTTGAAAATACCTCACCTATTTTCCTCTCTTGCTGTATTAGATTTGCAACATTTTGCAAAATGACCCTTTTTTCCACATATTTTACACATAGCTTTAAAGGCCAGACAATCCTTAGAATTTGCAAGGTGATTGGAGTTCCGGCACAGCAGTTTTTTTCTTTTGCAAAATAGAAGAATGTTTCTTCTGTTTGGACTGCACAGGAACCACATCTGTACTTTTGTGCAGTTCTTCTATGGAAAGCGTGGAGAGTTCAACTTTTTTAGCACTGGTGATCACCTCTGAGAGCTTTGATCACTTTTCACCCATGATTCTTCTCTCATTCTACCATACCTACACTCTAACATAAATGGATCTCTTATTCTCTCCTCAGTATTCTAAGAAAAATTGCAAGTGGAGGTTTGTTTATGTAAGGTGGTGATAGAATCTTCAAACAATTCATTTTCAGCCTTCCTAAAGTAATGCTGTTCCAGAATTATAAATACTTTGGGAAGAAAGTGTGTATCTAAGTACCTAAACTACTTTAAAGTTTGAGAAACATCATCTTCTTCCCACTCATCAAATTCCAGTTCAGATAAGTTCTCATAAAGGTCTTAACCAACTGCACCTTAACAATAAATAAACATTGAGGTCTTCTTTTCTGTCATACCTTCAAATAATTTTTAAAAACACATTTCCATTTTTGCAAAGGAAGAATAGGTTCCCTAGGTGAAGTCAAAAAGAAAAGAAATGGAGCATGGTTGTGTATGTTAACTTTAGATAAGAAAACATTAACATTTCTAAATTAACACTGAAATGACTATTCACTGGTACATGAAATTGTACCCAAGATCCTCCTGAAAGGCACAATTTAGTAACATCTACTGCACAGTCTGTGAACAAAATAAGATGCCAGTGATAGCCACAAAAAACACATTAAAAAAATAGTTTCTCCTTTTTTCTTTAAGTAGTTCCAAGGATAGAAATCCAGTGGGAGAATAATTCCTAGATGGTTTTCCTTTAGTGTCTAACTTTATGGCTTGGAAAGAACTGCAGAATGATCCTGAAGATGAAAGAATCTGTGTGGTAAGTTTCAGGCTTCACATTCCAAAGATTGCAGTATGAAGAGCCAAAAAAGAGCTGGAAAGGCAGATAAGGTACTGTGCTGTTCGACAGAGGCTGCAGCATGAAGTTCCTATGCACTCGCAGCCATTCCAGATCGAGCCGACATAGACTTCACAGGTCTGCTAGTGAGTAGGTGCCTAGAGATAATTCATGATGCTCTGGCAAAGATGCGTGTGCAGTGGAAGCAGTGAAAGACAGAAGAGTGCACACATGTCTGAATAGGCAAAGACAAGACAGTGGCACTAGAAGGAATTGAGCATGAGGTAGAGCACTGAATGTTGCTGTAAGCAGTGTGGCTATTAGCTAAGTAACCCAGGAGAGAAGCAAAACTGATGGGAAGTAAAAGCCAATAATTAGAAAGTGAGCACTTTGGGTTTGGCAAGTTTGAGGCTTACATAGTTCTTGTTAGCAAAATGGGGGGAAAATCCCACTGAGGCTTATTTACAAGCCCCTAGCTCCACAGTTGCAACATTTTTTTTTTGACGCAGCGGTGTTGCTAAGCAGTCCCCTATAGTGCACAACATTTACAAACTGGTGTAATGGGACCGTTGCACTAGTTTGTAATGCCTTGTGCCACATTATACCTGTGCCAGGTATAAGGTATGCAAGGTAGGCGTTCCCCCGTTAAAAGCCACGCAGAACTGGTGCAGTGAAACTTACAAGATTTCACTCTGTCGTTCTGTGCCTTCGCAGCATCAAACTTAAGCAGCTGCTCAGAGCAGGGATTGTAGAAATGTGGTATACAGTTGGCAGTCAGTTTACATCCAGTCTAAGTAGGGACCCTCACTCTAGTTAGGGTAGGGGAGATACACAGCTCAGATAACCCCTGCTCACCCCCTTGATAGCTTGACACAAGCAATCAGGCTTTTCTCAGAGGTCATATCTAAAGTATTTGTAGCAACATAAACAGTTACACAGTGAAAACACCACAAAAGCACTCAACACAAGCTGAGAATAATACCCAATTTTTACGTTAGTAAAACAAGACCAAAACAACAAAAATCCAACATACACAAACAAAGATACACATTTTCAAAGATTAAACTTCAATAAAGTGCTTAGAAACACAATAGCTCCAACTAGGGCTATCACAGCGTCATTGACAGAGTCATTCCCAACAATCCGACACCACTCGTGAGGAGGGCGGCATGGGTCACAGAGTCGCACGGACCCCCAGGTACGGTACCTTCGTAAATGAGAAAATAAGACGGCGCATGGAGTTGGGGAGGTGAGGCGTCACTGGATCCAGTGCAGCATTGGTGCGAGTCATCGGTTCCTGATGAATCTGGTTGGTCAAGATGCGTTGTGTGACCTCACGGGGTTCGCAGTTACATCACAGGGCTACAGGAGCTGCGGCAGAGTCGGGTGTCACAGATGTTGGTCACACAGCACTCAGGACTTGCAGAGTCGCAGGACTTCAGCGAGGCTGTGGCAGTGTCGAGCCTGGCGCTGCGGTCGGGGTTATAGCACTCCGGAAGGAACCATAGCTTTGAGTTTCAGGCAGCAGCGCAGAGTCGTACAGCAGCACCGGTTCTAGAGTCATCCAGAGTCAGTGTGCCTGGATCTTCTTGTTTCTCAGCAGAACTCACTTCCAAGGGCACAGGTACTGGATTGGCACCACTTTGCAAGTCGGGGTCCTCAGCAGCAATACCCAGGTACTGGCAGGTGAAGTCATTGATGTCCCTTAGAGTTCTGAATAGGAGGCAAGCTCAGTCCAAACCCTTGGAGAAACTTAACAGATAGGATTTCAGAAAGGAAAGTCCAGTTCTTTCTCTCTTAAGGCAGAAACAGCAAAAGCAGGCCAGCACAGCAAAGTGACGGGCAGAGTGGCAGATCCTCCTCAAGCATCAAGCTTTTCTCCTTGGCAGAGGTTCCTCTTAATCCAAAAGTAATCTGAAAGTCTGGGGTTTTGGGTCCACTACTTATACTAATTTATAAACTCTGAAGTCACAATTTAAAATACATCTTTAGGTAAAGTTGTTTTTAAGATTGTCAGCTTGAAACTGACATTTTAGAAAGTGGGCATTTTCTTGCTTAACCATTCTGTGCCTCTGCCTGCCTGTGTATTCCATGTCTGGGTCAGACTGACAGTTGAGCTATTTGTCAATCTACACTAGACAGTGACACAAAGAGAGTTGGGTGTAGCCTGCATAGCCTGATGAGTCTCCTGGGCTAGAGTGGGGAGGGGGAGGAGCTGACACTTACACCTGAAAGGGCTGTGCCTGCCCTCACATAGTGAACTTGTAGAGGCAGGTAAAGTTCCAGTTTTTACTTCCTGTATGGAATGCCTGTTCACTAGTATAATTGAATGGTGGTGGGAGCTCAGACCGAGGGATTGGACCCTAGTCCCCCATATAAGAAGTAATCCAACTGATAGAAGGAGAGGTCCCACTTGTTATATTATTTATTTATAGGCGTCTGATTGATGTAGGAAGTGCATAGATGTGCATCATTCAAAGAGCATACGATGTTCCAAAATTTTATAAGAAAATTTTTCTAAGACTTTAGTCAGACTTGAAGTTTGTGGAAGTATTTTTATTCTAGGATGTCGTAAGGTATATGGGTATCAAGTAACATAAAGAGGGCTCAGCCTATCTATGGCGTGACCACCAGGGATTTCTCAAGGCTGTGGAAGATGAAATAAGGTAAGTTAAGTATGAAGGTAAGAGATGTTATGTCATAGAGATCAATAGACACCAGAAAGTGTGTACCCTGGGTTTTAGGAAAAAGGCCCTGCTGTACTATCAGGCCCAGAAGCAGGGCCAGCAGAAGATTGTAGCAAGGAAAGATACCCGTTTGAAAAAGTGCAGTTGCACTGATTGATAGAGATAAATGTGAGCTATCCATTCCGTGGTATCTAAAGTAGGGGGGAGGAGCTGACACACCTGAAAGGGCTGTGCCTGCCCTCACATAATTAAGTCTCCAACCCCCTGGTGTGTCTGGGGCCAGGCCTGTACAAGTCAGGATCTTGGCAAAAACAGAGCCTTCCCTTTGAAATTTGCCTACTTCAAAGGCAGAAAGGGGTATAAGTAGTGGACACAAAAGCCCAGATTTTTAGATTACTTTTGTATTCAGCAGGAACCTCTGCTAAGCAGAAAAGCTGGAGAACTGGAGGAGGAGTATTGCCCCTCTGCCTGTGACTGTGCTTTGCTGGGTTGGCCTGCAGTAGCAGCTTCTGCCTGAAGGAGGACAAAGACCGGACTTTGTGGTATATTCCTACATGTGAAGTGTCTCCAAGGGTTTGGACTGAGCTTGTCTCCTGTTTTGACGTCTCAGGGCAATCAAAAACTCTGTCAGCCAGCACCTTGACTCTCTTGCTGAGACTCCTAACCTACCAAGTGGTGCCTACTCCAGTTCCTAGGCCCTTGAATGGTGATGTTGGTGGCACCACAACCAAAATCCACGCACAGGAGCAGTGTGGGGAAACATTTGACGCACCACTTGCAACAAGGCTGTAAAAATTAACCACCACCTGCATCACGACTGAGAAATCGACACAGCACCTGCATTGCTGCTGGGGAATTGATGTATCACCTGCCTGAAGGCTGCAGAAATGATGCAACACCCATTTGCGGCTGCTGAAATGGATGCGACCCCCATGCAGCGCAGTTCTTTATCACCATGCGGCCGGATTTCGCACACATTATCGCTGGGCATCAAAATCAAAGTAAACCTGCACGGACCCGAGGTTGCCTGTCTGGAAATCGAAGCATTGCTCTCTTGCTGTAGAGAAAAACAATGCATCGCCAGCACGACTGGAGAAATGACAAACGGCCTCACTTGAAAGTAAGGAATTGGTGCATCACTCACTTTTCCAACGCATGCGTACCCAAGCAGCTTTGTTTTTGACGCAGACGAGGTACTTTGTGTAACATCAATGCGTCCGTTGTTTTCTATGGAGTAAGACTCTTAAATTTAAAAATTCATAACTTTACTTGTGTATATTGATATTGGATTTTTGTCTTTTTGGTCTTTTTGAGTTAGATAAATATTGGCTATTTTTCTAAACCTGTGTTGTGTTCATTTTGTGGTGTTTTCATTGTATTGCTGTGTGTTTTGGTACAAATACTTTACACATTCCCTTTAAGGTAAGCCTGACTGCTTGTCCCAAGCTACCAAGGGGGTGAGCAGGGGTTATCTTAAGTGTGTATCTCCATTGCTCTGACTATAGTGAAGGTCCCTATTTGGACAGAGTGCAAAGTGACTGGCAACCAAAGACCCCATTTCTAACAATCAAATTTACCTGGTCCCTCATTTTCAGGCAGAGGCATGGAGTACTTGGAATAAAAATATTTTGTTCTTGTAAGCAAACCCTCGACATAAAGTTGGATCATAACAGTTAAAGGATGTCCCATCACAATGCTTTCACATATCTTGAGACTAGCATTGACAGCAGCCACTGCTTTATGACAACCAGGCAATTCAGCAGTGACAGGACCAAGCATAACTGAAAATAGGCCACCGGCCTTCTGGCTTCATCCTGGAACTGTGTAAACATGGAGAGAGTGCAGCCCTCCCTCTCACTGCAAAATAATGTAAAGCTCTTTGAATAATCAGGCATTTACAGTGCCAGGACACGACAGAGACGTTTTCTCAGCTCTTGGGAAGCTTTCATGTGTTTGTTGTCCCATGAAATCGTACCAGACACATCTCTGTGTGTGAGTCTTAGTAAAGGCTTTGCCACCAAGGAAAAGTTGGGTATCCACTGTCTACAGTAGCTAAGCTTTCCCAAAAATATTCTGACTTCCCCTTTACGTCTTTGGAGGACCCATTCATAAAATGTCTTCCACTCTCTCTTGTGACACTTTTTTGTTTGTTTCTCAATGACATGACCCAAATAGTGAACATTTAGTTTTACAGTATTGCAGCCTGCTAGGAGACACGTTGCCCCTCCTTATGACTTTGGCGGACCAAAAAGGCCATCTACCGAAGTCCCGCAGTCGGGTTACCGCCAGTGTGGTCCCCTTTCCGCAGCCCCTATTAGGACTTTCACGCTAGGTCAATGTGCAGAAATAGAGTTTCCACCCACTAGTCCAGTGGAAAACAGCCCACAACATTGACGCCAGCTCATGATAGAGCCAGCGGCAATGTTGCACTGCGTAGGATGCACCAGCACCGGTCACGCTTTTCACTTCTGCAAGGCAGACAGTGAAAAACGTGACACGGCTGGCCCTGCACCCCGTCTCTGCCAGCCTTTATATAGTGGTGCTACCACCATTTAAAATCTGGCAGAGAAGGGACTCATAATCCCCAGGGCAGTGCTGCTTGCAGTGCTGCCCTGGCAGATTAGGACCGCCAGCACCTCCAGTGGGGGAGAAGTGGCGGTGCTGGCAGTCCAACCATGGGGCTGAGGCTTACTGCCATGGTGGGGTGGAGGCCTTGTACTTAGCTCGCGACAACTGCATCCTGTTCGGCTCGCTCCCTCCATCCCTCCACCCCCATCTAAGGTCACTGCTCGGAGGTTCACCGCTATCGGAGCTGTGCGGTAAAGTGGTGGACAATCTGCACTCCAGTGTGCCACCCATGGGACCGACACAGAAGCCTTCTCTTGTTGCTGCTTATCCACCCAGATATGAGTGAGGTAAGATCCAGAGCAGTCTACACCCCCCCCAGGACCCACCTCTATTAAACGCCTGGCTGAGGATGTGGACTCAGGGCTGAGGGCTGAGACCCACTGCCACAACGACACACTGGCCTTATGTGCAGGCTGCGACAGTCACGTCTCACCTGCCTCGACCCCTCCATCTCTTCGCCCCCAGCTGGAGTCACTGCTAGGGAGGGCACCACCAACAGAGCTGTGTGGCGACATAGGGGGTAACACACACACTAGTGCGCTGAGTGCACCATCTTGGGGCAGAAGCGGACGCCCTCCTCATAGCCACTATCCTGCCTGGCCACGGATGAGGACCATGAACCACTTGAAACTTTGTGCTGCATAACAGGTCGAGAGAGGCCTCCAGGCCCACCCCTGATCCTAATCCATATTGCTGGTGCAAGGGGGCACCCCTCCTCCTCTCTAACCCTTTTTCCTTGCAGCCATGGCATGCTGACCAACAGACTACATTTGGCAGTGTTATTAGCAGACAACCATCTTCCTCCCCTCCTCCTCCTACCTATTGTATGCTGACTTGGCCCGAGTGGGGCATTTTTCCGACAGCTGACCTTCAAAAGACTGGAGTGTAGGTCCAAGACTAACCCTCCCCACTTCCACAACACTACGACCCAGCAGCACAAGCAACCTCGGGATGGCCACCGGAAAATCTGGCGACAAATCCTCCGGTAAACTAGCGAGACAGCTTCTATTCTCCAAAGCCCTCCACCATTTTTGTCCACCGGTCCCGGCTCACGATGCCCAACTATCAACCTTGCCTACAGTATCGAATATTGCAGAGCACAGTGAAGAGGCTTGAAGGGATGGACTCAACGATATCGGCTTTGGCGGCAGAGACCAAATCCATACGACTGGATATAGCAGGCTTCCAATCCAGATTCTCTGACCTGGAGCAACGCGTCATGGCGGTCGAATATCACATCAATACTGCACCGGACCGGGACCGAGAACTACTCTCCCTCTGCAGTAAACTCATGGACTTGGAGGACAGGAGTTGTAGGGACAACGTGTGTTTCTTTGGTTTCCTGGAGCATGTTGAGGGGGCAGATGTTCCAACATTTCTCAAAGAAACCCTCCCTTCCCTAACGGGCATACTCTTTGATCCTCCCCTGCAATTTCAGAGGGCACATCATCTGGCTCCAAAGAGGGCTGAGGATTCATGCTGTCTGTGCTCTATTATAGGCTGCCTCCTGCGCCACGGTCAAGCCCGATAGCTCATCTCCACTGCATGCTCCCAGTGTCCATTCCGGGCCGACGGATATGATTTCCATGTCTGGGCGGTTTTCTCCAAAGAGACGAATGACCGCCGCAAGGCATTTTTTATCACTTCGTCCTCGCCTACGCCAACTGGAAGTGAAATATGGTCTCTTTGAACTGGCTCGGATGTGAATCACTAAAATTGGCCAATCTCAGAACTTTTATGACCCAAAGGATATACGGCTTTACCTCGATGACCTGACGCCCAAGTCCATGGACACAACTCTGCAGGCCTTACTCTCTGATGTGCCTCAAAATTCCCCAGACGCCACGTTACAACTTACCTCCTCAGAAGTCCGTTCCCTTCGAGACAAAAGGACCACCCAAAGAGGCAAAGACCAGACGAAATACCCGAGACCCCACGATGACAGGGGTAAGGCACTCCTGGCTGTAGTGCATCATACTCAACAGGTGGACAGAGACAAATCACACTCTCTGTTGAAACCCAGCCCCACCTCTACCTGAACTTGTGAACACCTGAACTTTGAGCTCTTGATTCTCTGGGAGCCCCAACCCTGAGGATGACAAGTACGGGGAGCCACGGAGAGGTCAGTTTGTGAGAACTACACTTGGTTCCTACCAGAGGGCACGGATCACAGTTAATCATTATTTCTCTATGTTTAGCACTGTGTGCATGCTAGTCCCCGTGGAGTCATCTCCCCGGTCCATAGTTTCATTGTATAGTTGCTCTGCCTTACTATATTATTCTAATGTATTGTAGTATCGAAGTAATGCTGTCTCACTGTTTATCTGTCCACATGCTTGGCCTATACTGGTTCCTATATTTGTTACTGCTATTGGCTACTGGTCAACTGCCATGCTTTTCTTTTGACATGCACCACACTGTTATTTGCCTCTACCATGTACCGCCCCTCTTCATACCTTTGTACCTTGATACCCTCTTCTTATCCTCTTAATACCTTCCTACTCCCTCTGTCTCCTCCCCCCCATCCTCCAGACACTAAGATAAAACGGGGAGCTGGGCAAGCCGTCAAGTCCTTGGGTCCTTCCCCTACCTATTGATGTCCTCACGTACCATCGGCCATCCTCGCCTCCGCAAACATACAGCCTACTCAATCTGTCACTGACATTTCTTTCGTGCCCCTCCCCTTTCAAGTACCTGTCTCTTTCTGTCCTCTTGCCGGCCTGGGGCCACCCCGTCACCCCCTGCTTTGGCCACTCCCCCCAGGGGGGCGCGGTCCACCCCTCAGGTTTAGCCCTGCAGTTCGCACTCTGTGGGGGCAGTTCACAGCTCTGAGATCTGAGAATCCTAACCCCTTTAAGGTTAGCCCCCCACTTACCTGCCTCCACTAACCCTTTTCTGTCCCTCCATACCCCCCTTTCTCTCTCTCCCTTACTCTATTCTAGCTCTTACTTCTGATATTCTTCTCCTACCTATTTCCATCTCCTTTTGTTTGGCTCCTCCCTTTCTCTTTCCTGTTTCCTTTCCTTCCTGTGGTTCGTTGCTGTCGATACACCCAGTACCTCCTCCCAATCCTTCCCTCCCTCCCCATACCTGTATCTTCATCCTTCTTTCCCTATCTCTTTCTCTCATCTCTCTTGTATTCTCTTACAAATATGACTTACACCCTCCCTACCTCCTCCCCCTACCCCCACCTTTACCATCTCCCAGCGTTCTTCTTTAACACACTCCCCTCCCCTTATTTCCTTGTCTCTCTTCTTTCTCTCCCCTCCCCTCCACTTATTGTAGATGCATGTTGCCATTATGTCTGCTGGGACTACTACCCTTCATCGCCCGCTGAAAATCCTGTCTTGGAATGTCCATGGTATGACCCACTATGTAAAACGCCAAAAAGTGCTCTCCCATCTGCCATCTAAACACACAGACATAGGGGGTCATTCCGACCCCGGCGGGAGCACCGCAACAGGCTGGCGGTGCCCCGCAGGGCATTCTGACCGCGGCGGTTTGGCCGCGGTCAGAACAGGAAAACCGGCGGTCTCCCGCCGGTTTTCCGCTGCCCTCAGGAATGCTCCATGGCGGCGCAGCTTGCTGCGCCGCCATGGGGATTCCGACACCCCATACCGCCATCCTGTTCCTGGCGGTTCGCCCGCCAGGAACAGGATGGCGGTATGGGGTGTCGTGGGGCCCCTGGCCCCTGCAGTGCCCATGCCATTGGCATGGGCACTGCAGGGGCCCCTCACACAATATTATCACCTCCATGGCCAGATCAGCGGGAATTGAACACTGCAGTGTGCGTTGCTGCCCCTCTGGCAAAACAGCTCAAGTCTAAGAACCCCTAACCACATCAACAGAGGAATCCACCTTCAATACTCACTCAATAGGGCACAACAATGGGCAGATCCAAAAAGCATGAAGGGCTAGATGAGGAAGACTCAACAGCTGCCAAGATCCCCGGACAATGCCCAAACATGGCCCCCCAAGGTGCCTCTGCTCAATAAGAAGCAACACTGGACGCGGTCCTCCAGGCCATCAGAGACTCCCGCGAAGCACTCGAACAAAAAATTGACAACTTAACAGTCGATCTATCTCTGCTGCGTGATGACCACCGCAAACTTACGGAGAGAGTGGGTGCGACCGAGGGACACTAGAAATGGTGACGTCAACACAGAAGGCATCATCATCCGAGTTAGCTGACCTCTCATCCCGAATTAAAGCTCTAGAAGCCAGAGCAGAGGACGCGGAAAACCGCTCTCGTAGTAGCAACCATAGATTGGTCGGGTTACCAGAGGGAGTAGAGTCCTCGGCGGCAAACATGGAGTCCTTCCTGGAAAGCTGGCTCAAAGATACTGTGCCCCCGAGGATTTCTCATAGTTTTTTGCAATAGAAAGAGCTCACAGAGTTCCTGGTAGACCTCCTCCCCCAGGAACTAGACCTCGACCAATAGTGGCAAAACTATTACACTTTAAGGACAGAGATTACATCCTCTCACAAATCCGCCTGAAAGGTGAAATAACGCTAAATAACCAACGCATCATGGTTTTTCTGGACTTCATCAAAGAAACTCAACTCCAGAGAGCTTCCTACAATGACCACAAACGCACTCTATGCGAAAAGGGCATAAAATACGCAATGATCTTCCTGGCCAAGCTCAGAGTAGTAAATGAAGGCAAAACGCACTTTTTTACATCACATCACTAGAAGACTGGCTGGAAACCCTGAACATTACTCCGCAAGGCCCTCGGTCCAGACCTCCTCGCCCATCTGGAAGGAAATGCGGTAGATCCACTAAACGAATCTTGGAAGCAGCACCCCCTAGACACTAGACTCTCCGGGAGATGCTCAAGGCAGTCGACACAGCAACAGCATTAAGTAATGGAGCTTCCCCCCCCCCCATGCCTCGGGAGACATCTCGGACCACGACTCAAGCTGTGGAGGCTCCTCAACCTCCTCACGGGGCACCCTCACTAGCCTACCAAAAATAACCCTGAGGTCAGTGGAAGAATTGATCTGACACCCCGCCAAAAGAGTTGAAAATGCTAGAGTAATACCTCGAACATAACCAACGAACCTGTAAAACTGAAACGAAGAAGTAAACTCAGGAACCACGGAAAACGGCAAGCTCCGACTAAACTTTCTGGGCTGCAACTATATCCTAGCAGGGTCCCGGGAACGGTGGGGAGTGTAAGCTCTCGGTCTCTGGCGCGTCACTCACCAATAGGAAATTAAGATAAGTTACAATGGTTTGGATGGGGAAAGTTTTAGTGTCCAGTCCTGGGGAGAGGGAGTTGGGAAACTTAACTGTTAAGTTAGAAAAAGGGATACCTAATGCATATAAAGCTTCTGAAGCTGATGATTCTCGAACTAAAACACTACCGTTAAATCGCAAATTCCACCATCGCAATTTACACACCGACTCTAGCCAGCGCAAGCAAAAACACCAAGCTCATGGTTACACAGTATAGAATAATAACCTGGAATGTCAGAGGCTTAAATGATATGTCCAAGCGGTACAAAATACACAACTACCTCAAACGAAGAGGGATACACATTGCTCTTCTACAGGAAACCCACCTAGTGGAACAAGAAGTTAAAGCTCTTAAAAAGAGATAGAGAGGTCAAGTGTTTGCCACTAATTACTCAGCATGTGCCAGAGGAGTGCTGCTCTGGGTCCGCCCTGGGGCCCCCTTCCAAGTACTTCACAAGACAATAGACAACGAGGGCAGGTATGTAGTAATCACCAGGAGATTGGAGGGTAAAGAAATAACCATAGATGGGATATATGCGCCAAATCACGACCAAGAAAAATTCATTGATAAGCTATCCCTAGAGATTGGCCCACTACTTGCAGGCTCAAATATAATAGGGGGTGACTTTAACTGCATAGCAAATATTAACCTAGATAGATCACACCCGCCTCTATCGCAATCCCAGACCCTAAAAAACGCAAAATCCTTTACGGATCGGCAACACCATTGGCAATCGGGGGACAGTTGGAGGAAACTCCATCCGCTTTCTAAGGACTACTCATATTACTCAGCTGTACACGATTTACATGTTACGCTCGACTCCTTCTTACTATCCCCAATGACGTGATAACAGCTGAGTACCTTAGCCGTACAATATCAGATCACAATCCCTTGTTGCCCTCACTGTCGTGGGGGAGGGAGAGACCAACAATCCCGACCTGGCGCCTCCGGGCGGAAATGCTCGAGGATGAAGCTTTGAAACACACATTACAGGCAGCCATTGTTGAATTTTTTAAACTAAACGTGGGGACGGCGACATCCAGATCCATGGAATGGGAGGCATTCAAAACAGTAATTCGAGGCACTTGCATTACGGAAAATATAGGAGTTCGAAAATCAATTGAATCCGAGCTCCAAAAACTGGAAGACTCTCTCAGAGCCATAGAGCGTGGGTGACCCACATAATCTGACCTGACTCCCCTACTAAATGATAACAAGGCCAAAATAATTGAAGCAAACAATAGATTAGCTCGATTCGACTACAAGCAATACTTAATTAAACAGCACTCAGAAGGTGATAAGGCAGGTGCCCTACCAGCTTGGCTTGCCAAACCCCCGAAACAACAAACAGTCATAGTCGAAACTGAGGAAACCTCCGGTAAGAACATCTATACCCAAAAAGAGATAAATACCAATTTCACTAAATACTATACAAAACTATATGCACCCCCACAGAAACACCACACATCTCCCAGTTGCAGGAGATGGAGGAGCTTGTCCTCCCCACTCTGTGCTCTGAAGAGAGCTTAACTCTAGAAGCACCCATATCGATCACAGAAATTAAGTCAGCGATCCAGAGCATGGCAAGCGGAAAAGTCTCAGGAGCAGACAGAATTCCATTGGAGTTCTACCTCTTATACCAAGACCTGCTTGCCCCGCACCTCTGCATGCTATATGCAGAAGCATGGCACATCAATAAGTTACCCCAATCAACTAACAAAGCCATTATGATACCCCTACTGAAACCCGACAAGCCCCCTACTGACGTCCGCTCTTACCGCCCATTATCCATGCTTAATATAGACTACAAAATACTAAGCTGGATACTAGCTAACAGACTCCTCCCTCAGATGACGTCCTTAATCCACCAAGACCAATCTGGATTCATTCCACAGCGTAGCACGGCCCAAAACATCAGACGCCTAATATCGGTTCTCCACTCTACACCCTCGACCATGCCACTTGCGGCAATTATCTCAGTCGACATTGAGAAAGCCTTTGATAGCCTTAGGTGGGACTACCTAGAGCAGGCCATGATAAAGCTGGGGCTTGGCGAGGGATTTGTAAGATGGACAAAACTCCTGTACACTAGCCCCACCGCAAGAGTGCGAACTGGCAATACTATATATGCCCCATTCCAGGTTTGCAGGGGCACAAGACAAGGGTGCCCACTATCTCCCCTTCTTTTTGCACTAGTGGTAGAACCCCTAGCCCAAATGGCTAGAACCGGTCAATACTTTAGGGGCATCTCACTCAACAATTGGACCCATCACATCACCATTTACGCAGATGATATGCTTCTTTTCCTCCGGAACCTGGAGTCAGATCTACCTGGAGCCGTGCTGATGCTAGAAAACTATGGAACGGCTTCCAGTCTCCAGATCAATTGGAGTAATTCCTCCATTTTCCCAAGGTGCAAAGACACTCCAGAACCCAACAACACAAGTGGTTTGCCCTGGTCTTTGAACTCATTTAAATATCCAGGAGTATATATATATATATATACCACAAAATAGAGGACGTGCTTGAAGGAAACATACAAAGAGCAATCAGAGGGATTAGAGCCAATATGCGCTTCTGGGAGACACTAGCCCTGACAGTCACGGGAAGAATTGCCCTGCTCAAAATGATAGTGTTACCCAGAATGTTATACTATTTCTCCACTATCCCACTCATAATCCCAAAAGCAATGTTCAGGGAAATAGAAACTATGACTACGAATTTCATATGGGGATCGGGTAGGCACAGGATTGCCTTACACTCCCTTCAAAGACCCACTGCGGAAGGGGATTAGCCGCCCCAGATCTGGAGTTATATTATTGGGCTGGGCAACTACAATGGCTAGCAAAATTACTTAGCGAACCTCCGGTCATAAATGAACTACGACTCCCCTTAATCTACCCACTAGACAGAATACTGGGTATATTACTGAACCCCAAGAAGTTAAAACAGCAGTTACCACTGGAATGGGAATCAGTAAGACACTGTTGGGAACAATGCCTAAAACGTACCCATACAAAAGCCCCGTATGCACCAGAAGTCCCCCTGACCTGTCTGTACCATATCACAAAAAAAAAAAAAACAATTCCAGGCCTTAATAAATTGGTGGCACATAATATCACAAAACTGGGGAATCTCTACGGCGAAGGGAAACTTCATGCATACACTGAACTACGAAACATGTTCAATTTACCACCCGGATTATTCATCACACATAATGCTATTATCAGAACTACACAAAAGGCATGGAGAACCGGGACTCTTGTACCACCAACTCATAGAGGCTGTAACCTTCTCTGTTCAATAGGTGATCAGAAGGGAATAATATCAGGAATATATAAATCCCTGCAAGATAGCATACGCTTACCTCTAAACAAACTCAAAATTAAATGGCAAACAGAATTAGATATCGTTCTTGAAGAAGCTCAGTGGGAACAGATCACATCCCATATCTACTCAGTGTCCAGGAACGCTAGATTCAAGCTAATAAATCTATACATCTATCATAGGGCCTATCTAACCCTGAAAATGATATCTAAAATGTATAACACCAATGACATAGGCTGCCCCCGATGTGCCGAACCTGCAGCAGGACTATTGCACATGCTATGGAGCTGTCCCCAACTTAGTTTCTACTGGGCAGAAATATTCCCAAAACTCTCTTCCTGTACCGACTTATCCTCAGTGGTGGCCCTGCTGGGGGATTTTCCACAACCCCCTGCTCTCAAAACTTCCAACAGATGTATTGACCTGGCCTTGGTCCTCACCAGAAGAGAAATCACCTCACACTTGAAGTCCCCTGCGGGCCCACAAGTAACCAGAGGGCAAAACACATTTGAAAAGTGGGTGGAAATTGAAGGAGCTGTACCACTACAGGAAGCACTACAGGGACGGAGACCCAGAGACAATGCTTCGCAATGGGACGTAACTCTGGAAAGCCTAAAGATTCCCAATGTCCCTGCCCCAGAAGATGATACAACTACCTCAGGTCCTCAGATTCTGAATCCGAACTGGCCTCAGTACACAGAACATAAATCTTTGTGTACAAGTGACATAATATTTAGCTTATGCGAGAATTATCAGCTTAAAGTAAGATGGCGTTAACACAAATGCATGAATGGGGGAGGGGGGAGTAGTAGAATTTGTTGGGGTACTCAATATTTCAATGTCATTGACAAGTTAAAAAACAATAAAATATATGTAAAAAACAAAATTATGGGTGGTTAAATCGTGGTCTGACTCTGAAGGGAGATATGTCTTTACTAAACTCCAGATCGGTAATCAAACGATTTGTGTCGAATCGGTATATGCGCCAACTGGCCCCAAGCGATCTTTTTTTATCTAAATCGTCTGCTTATGGAAATTGGGGCCTTGCGCTATGTCATAGAGGGTGTTTGGAATCTCACCAGTGATGCAGTGCTAGACAGAACTGGCACGGTAGACTTTGGCAACATTCCCAACAGGGTCATCCTGGGTGATGTAATCTTGCTCTGGAGACTCACCTACCCGGCAGACAGGGAGTATACCTTCCTCACATCAGTACACGGAGCCCAATCTAGTATGGATTACTTCCTTGTGTCACAATCTACTGTACCCCTTGTCTGCGATGCACAGATCCTGGAATGTGACCTCTCTGATCACTCTCCGATACTAACCTCGGTAGACATTGATCTCTCCTTCCCGGGACGTAAACAGTGGCTCTTCCCAGTAAACCTATACAGAACACCCCAAGGCATAATCCAACTGCGGTCGCACGTTTCTACTTACCTGCAGAATAATCAGGGCTCAGTCCACTCCCAGAGAACACTGTGGTCGGCCGCGAAGGCCACCTTTCGGGGACAGATGAGGGATGTGGCGATTTTGAACTGACAGAAGAAGGCCTGACAAACAGAACTAGAACGTAACATAGTGACCCTCACTCAGGCATACACGAATCGGCCCTTACTAGCAACCCATCAACATCTGGAACAGGCTAGAATATCTCTTAATAAATTATTCACCCCCCAGGCAGAATACGCTTTACAGCACCTTAAAGGACAGCACTACGAACACGGCGAGAAAGCGGGCAGACTCCTGGTGGCCCAACTTCGCAAACGAGAGGTGGCACAAGCCATTCCTGTGCTCTCCTCCTCTACCGGTGAACTTCTTACTCGACCTCAGGATATGGCCGATGAATTTGCAAAGTTCTATCAGGACTTATACACCCCTGAAACATTGGCTACCCCTACCCAGCTGGAGTCCTTTTTAGATAAAGCCCACCTCCCTCAATTGACTCCCGAAGGGCGCGCCCTGTTAGATGGGGAAATCAGTAAGATCGAAATAGCACAGGCTATAGCCAACCTCCCATATCATAAATCGCTGGGTGAAGACGCCTTCCCGGCAGAGATTTATAAATAGTTTAGTACTGAATCAGTTGACCTACTATATGAGGCTTTCCGTGGGGTCAGGAGGGGTCTTCATTTCTAATAAAGCGGTAATATCAGTCCTTCCCAATCCTGGTCGGGACCCCCTCTTATGTGGCAGCTATCGCCCCATATCCCTTCTGAACAGAAATATTAAAATACTAGCGGGCGTCCTCACATCTCACCTGCGTAAAGTCCTCCCGGCCCTAATCCACCCCACACAAGTGGGTTTTGTACCAGGTCGAACTTCTAGGAACTATCTTAGTTCTCCCTCTCACACCCTATGGATTGCAAAAGATCTCCCGATGGAGGCACTTGCCCTCTCCCTGGATGCTGAAAAAGCGTTTGAAAGTATTGAATGGCACCACCTCTTTGCCACCCTCAAGAAATTCAACCTCAGAGATCACCTTATCTCCCAAGTACTCCTGCTTTATGATAACCCTAGAGCACAGGTCACCTGTGGCGGATTCATCTCCAACCCCTTCCCGATCCGCAGAGGAATGAGACAAGGGTGCCCACTGTCGCCTCTATTATTTCTCTTCGCAATGGAGCCCTTAGTGGCTACTATATGCCGCTCTCCTCTTCTTACTGGACTGTCAATCCAAGGGGAAGTCTCTAAACTCTACCTATATGCGGACTACATCCTGCTCACCCTAACAGACCTAGACCGCTCTATCCCTGCCTTGTTGGAGATCATAGATGGATTTGCCCTCTTATCCGGTTATCGGGTGAAGCCCTACCCCTATCCACTATTACTACCGGAGCGGCGATTCATGGTTTTCCGTTCCGATGGAAACCATCTCATCTTAAATACTTTGGAATCCTGGTTAAAAGAGGCCTGTATCATAGGGTGACAGACAATCTTGCTCCTCTAGTGTCTCGTATGTCTCAGGATTTTGACAAATGGACCCACCTGGGGCTCACCATGTGAGGACGGGTGCAGGCAGTGAGCATGGTCACCTTGCCCGGTTTACCTTTGTCCTCAGTATGATACCCATGCAAATACCCCTCATGACCCACAGGAGAATTGACGCACTTATCAGAGTCTTTGTGTGTGGTACGGCCCGTCCCGCCTATCGTCTGCCAAACTCACGGTTCATCGTTCCAGTGGAGGTATGGGACTTCCGTTGGTTGAACAATATACTTTGGCCCTCCACCTGTCTCAGTTGGCATACATGTTACCGGGTGCCTCAGAACCCCCATCATAGGTCCAGATTGAGCATCAATTACTCTCAAATGGCGGTGGCCTTAGCATCCTATACAGAGACTACCACCCTCAGACTCCTCCCAAAAATCTGATACTCGAGGCGACTCTAACAGCTGGGCGACAGACACACAGATGTCTTGGTGTACACCCCCACCTACACTCGGGGGCTCATATATGGGGGAATGACTAGTTAAGAATAGGGAGGTCCACTATTTCCTGGCCTCAAAGGAGTATGGTGGGTATTACCTCTTTGGATCAACTTATAGCGAACGGAAAACTTAAACCCTTTGCAACATTATGGGATGAATACGGCTTTAGCCCCAATCAAATGTGTTGATACCTACAACTTCAACACTGCGTTTGTAGTGCTTTGGGTCCCCCCAGGTCCCTCCAATCCTGAACTATCTTACTTAAATACTTGGGGACGCTCTAAGGGAGTGATGTCCGGCATCTATGGAATACTTACTCAACATCTCTATTCACAACCCCTTCTTACCAATTTATGGACATGATGACAGTGCCACCTTTATACCGTCTTTGAAGACAAAGACTGGCCAGACATCCTGAATGCCCTGGACAGGGGCACGCGAGAGACTCAAACGAAATTCTGCCTCTTTAAAATACTAAATGACTGGTAAAAGACCCCACTGCTGGCGGTGCAGTGCAGAGAGACATATTGTGATATCATCCATATTCTCTTCGATTGTCCCCGATACACCTTCTTTGGGACTCAGTGAGTACCATTCTTGATACCTCTATCGCTCTCTGCCAGCCACTCCTCACTTCCCTCATCCTCCTACATGACATGGGCAACCTCCCTGATCTATCCAGACCACAATGTCATCTATTACACACTGCCCTCGTACTGACCGAGCTATGCATCCTTCAACATTGGAGATCACCCCACCCGCCTAACTCGGAAGAGTGGCTGGTGGCAATGATACAGACTGCAACACATGAATGTGTAATTTGCATTTTCCAGGATCAAGCTGCTCTATTTTCCCAGATATGGGCACCCTTCTTCCATGAAGCATCATAGTCTGTTACGTTCTTCCTACATGCAATACATTCAGTGATATGGTATGATTTACCCAAGGGCAAAGCCACAGACACAGCATTGGTACTCTTGGGGTATTAATCTATACGCCCGTGCCTCTCCTCCCTCCACTTCGGGCCAATGCTTTTCATACCGATGCTTTTCATACCCATATGGGGGTACTGGGTGCCCTCAACCTCTCAGCCTCTAGGCTCTTATGCTCTCCTCTATGCCCTCCTTTCCCATTTTCTTAATACCTCTGCCTCCCACTCCCCCTGCATCTCACCCCCCTCCTCCTCCATCATTTCTCTAGATCTTGCACTCATGTTTACCTGCTATATGCTCTCTCCTACCTCCTCAATCTCGTCTACTCGTCTTTTCCTTTTCTATATATTTATCCATTCTATAGGGATATTGGAGAAACACTGAGATAATTGGAAGGACCGCCATCATGGAGGTTTTCAAGCACTGCATTGTGACTTACGCTTCTCTCTCCCCCCCTCCCCTTCTGACTATCAGAATAGTTGCCCTTATGCTGATCAGGATAGGCACTAGTCCAGGCTATACAGGCTGCAATCCTTCCTATACAACATTCTGTCTCTACATTCTTCTGAATCTATACACCACTCTGGCATCTTCACACCCTTCCCCTCCCTCCCCCCCTATTGAGATGGCTCTATCCTTAGCCCATAATATATTTCCATCTTCCCCCTCCCCTTTATACGGCGGCCATTATTTAGTCGTTCCTATTTCCTCCCCCCTCTCTTCCTCCCCTACTCCCCCTCCCTTTTCCATCTCTTCCTCCCTCCTTTCCCCTTTTAGACTACCCAAATGTTGAAGAACCTTGTTTATGCTAGTTTCCGTTCATGGCTGTATATGGAAGTATGCTCTGCATAATATACATTTGTATTTCTTGTCTTCTCAATAAAAATGGCAAAAAAATAAATAAATAAATCTAGAGGTAAATCTTTTGCTGTCATCGTTGGGTAAAGCCTTACCATATGTTGTTGAGACAATCTAAACTAAATATCCTCATCATGTGTTTAAAACTCTCAGGCCCTGCCCAACAGAGAGGGATCTCAGGAGGTCAATAGCCTTCTCACTGAGGGCAGCAGGGCTGACTGGGGATGGGGCTAAGGAGCCTGGGGCGAAGGAGATGCCCACCCTCCTGGGTGAGAGGGCATGTAAAACACGTTCAGGGGCTGCTGGTAGGGTGGTGCTGGTACGGGGGTGGCGGCTGTATCTGTAGTTGGGGTGGCCACAGAGGTATCCACCACAGCCAGGGAGCTGCCATTGGAGGAGGTGTCGCTGTCGGTAATGTCCCCTCTTGTCTCCGTCGAGGTGCTCCCCTCGCCCTCTGTCCCACTGGTGCCCTCACCGTCGGTGGATTCGACCTCCAGGCCCATGTGGGATGCAGCTCCCTCCGTCGCTGGTGCCTCTGCTCCTCCGCCAGATGATGCTAATGCACCCAAGGACAGTGTGACAAAACAAAAATGGGGGAGAGACAATGCCAGCAACAACACTACCGTTGGTGAACACAAGTCACAGGGAACAGCCCTATGCACAAGGCCATGCACTACCAGTTACAATGCTAGTCACCAGCCCATGGGGTATAATGCCTAACACCATTAGCTGCACACCTGAAACCCACAGGACCCTGCCCAGAAGTAGATGCCCACTAACATTATTGGGGTTGGAGTGCATCTGAGCTTACCCATCAATGAACATACCCTGTCATGTTGGCCCTGGCCTAGTGGCACCCACAGTCCACATCTCCCACCCAGGTAATACCTTAACGTGCGCAAAGTCATGATTCAGGATCTGTACTCACCCCCTTGTGGCTGCTGTGATGCCTTCAAGCGCCCATCCAACTCCAAGTAGGCCACCGCCAGGATGCGGAACATCAGGGGGGTCAGGGTACGATGGGCACCCCTTCCTCATTGGGAGGCCAGCCCCAGCTGGGCCTCCACCATCTTCCTTGCCCAGCGGCGCAGGTCCTCCCACTGTTTGCGGCAGTGGGTGCTCCGCCTGTCAAAAGACCCCCAGGGTCCGCACCTCCTTGGCGATGGCTCGCCAAATACCCTTTTTCTCATGGGCGCTGACCTGCAGAAAAAATACAGCAGAAAAGGTATTAGTCACACCATCCAGACTGTTATACTGATGGCCCAACATATCCCTCCCATCTCCTTACACATATACATTGACCACCATACATGCAGCACTCTGCCCAGGACCTCTCAGACCCCCCCAACACGAGGCTTACATACACAGCAATCCATACATTCATGGCCCACACATCATGCTCACAGTGTACTCACCTGTTTGTCTGGAGGACCATATAGTAAAGTGTACTGGGGTAGGACCCCATCCACCAGTCTCTCCAACTCCTCCGAAGTGAAGGCATGGGCCCTTTCCCCAGACACTCGATCCAATGTCACTTCCAGACACAGGTCACAGCAGCACTTACAGTGAAGGTCCTCTCCTGTTAAAGGTCAGGTAGCAAGTGACTGCACAGATAGAAAATGGCGGTCACGTCCGCGGCGGTGTGTACCGTCACTGCCGGCGTACATCGCCGTTGGCTCCTGGAACCCATAGGGCCCAATGATAACCAATGTGGTATTGCGCGGCGGTCGTCGACTGCTGACTGCAACGGCGCACGACGCCGCCTCATTTCCACTTGTCCCTCCTCACAGGTCAGGCAGCTGCCATTTCAGGGGGGCACAGGCCATGGCACCTAACTGCGTCACAGCAGACATTGGCACATCGACTGACTTACGAGTTCACATACTGTTTCTGTAAAGCAAAAATTGCATATGAATGTTGAAATATGTGTGAATATGATCTTCTGCTCACCGTTTTTCACCCTAGAGTTTAACCACTCAGGATGAACGGGAGATGGAGACATCCCCCTTGTACAGAACCCTGGTGGACCTGGAAACAATGGAGGGCAAGCACATTATCCTGACCTACAGACTTGATAGGGCCACAATTCAAGAACTGTGTGCCCAATTGGAGCCAGACCTAATCTCCTACTCCTGCCAGGCCCTCAGGATGCATGATCGCCAAGACTTGCTCCTCCCATGTTGTTAGTTGTGGGGGAGGACGTGGGGGTCCACTGCCAGTCCTCTGTACTGCTATCTGGTGTCTCGCTACCACGGAACGCACCTCCCCCCTTAGGTCGTTCCACCTCTTCCTTGATGTCATCCCTTTTTCTGGGGTGCTGTCCCACGGCGTTGACCCTGTCCACGACTCTCCACCATAGCTCCATCTTCCTAGCAATGGACGTCTGCTGCACCTTTGATCTGAATACCTGTGGCTCTATCCAGATGATTTTCTCCACCATGACCCTTAGCTCCTCCGCTGATAACCTGGGGTGTCTTTGTGGTGCAATGGGCGTAGTGTGAGTGGTATGTGTGAGGGTGTGTGGGGTGATGTGTTGGGGTGTGTGCTGTGAGGTGCGTGGATGGTGTATGGGTGATGGTGTTTTGTGGCTCAGATTCAGTGGGTGCTCCTGGCTGTCCCTCACTTGCCAAAATCTTTAGGTCATAAAGGGTTGTGGGTATTGTGGTTGTGTGTTTTATAGTGTTGTGGGTGTGTGGGTGTGGTGTGTGTGTGTGTATCAGGTGTGTGTATTTTGTATTGTCCAATGTGGTGTTGTTTTGTTAGTGTGTGTGTATTTGGAGCATGGCGGTGTGTACCGCTAATGGATTTCCGCAGTTGAAGGACTGCTGCGGTAATTCGTGGCTCATTATGCTGTGGGCATATTTCTGTTGGCGTAACGGTGTGGGTTTTGGTGCGCCAGTTTATCACTGACCTTTGGGTTGGCGGACTTGTGTGTGTGTCTGTGTAGGGGCGGATTTCTATGTGTGGGTCATAATACAGGTAGCAGTATACCGCCACAGTCGCGGTATGTTGGCGGCAGTCAGCACGGCGGAAAGAGGCACTTAGCCAATGTTGTAATGAGGGCATTAGTCTCTAATCCAATCTAGCTTAAGGGAAATATTAAAGTTCAGTCGAACCCATAAAGAGTTCTTATCTCAGATGTGAAAGCACGTAGGGCCAGATTTACAAGAAAATGGTGTCTCAGTACTGATGCGCCACTTTTCTTGCAACGACCTTGCCCCATCTAATAACACCATGTGTGCACTGTATTTACAATATGGCACACCATGGCAGTCGTTAGAACAATTGTGTCAACATTTTTGACGGTACTGTGGTGCTTTGCTAAGTGTAGCAAAGTGCAAGAAGGCCCATTTATTTCAATGGGTACATCATTTCAATGCCTGCTCTGAGCAGGCTTTAAAAATTATGTCAAAAATGGCACAGGGAAATCTTGTAGATTTTACTGCCCTATTTTTGCGGGCCTCCTAATGCCGGAATGCCCCCCCCTTACATACATTATGCCTGGCGCAGGCATAATGTTGGGCAAGGGATCAAAAAGTGGCACAACGCATGAATTAAGCCACTCTGTAAATATGGCATGGCAAAAATTGCCTTCTTGAGCCACATTAGCCAAACCAAAAAAGACACAAAT
Organism: Pleurodeles waltl; assembly: GCF_031143425.1. NCBI lineage: Eukaryota > Metazoa > Chordata > Amphibia > Caudata > Salamandridae > Pleurodeles > Pleurodeles waltl. The sequence goes on from NC_090440.1 coordinate 1,556,533,764, forward strand.
GTGGACCAAGGAGGCACAAGGACCTTTTAAATCTGGCCCATAGTTTCTAATGAAGCATCTCACTGAGAATTTTCAGTACAATCTCTCAGCAATAGGTTCAGGTAAAATAAATTTGGTCTCAGAATGAATCCAAGACACACCTGCAAAGAGAATAGGACAAAATGTGTTAGAGTAAGAGTGCTCTCTCAAACTAACTGAGCCAAGCCAAGCTGAATGAGTAGAGGGAGCCGAGAATCTAAAGGGTCTAGCCTAGCCAATTTCTTAGTCTGGGAACAAACTTTTATAACATTGCATGCTGCAACAAATTATAAAACGTGGGCATATGATCTTTGCTCTGACAAATCAGAGCTTGATGGATTCATGTGAATGGGACAGTTTCCGTTGAGATTCAGGTTTTATCAAAGAACATCTAAATACATGATACATTTAACTATTTCCAAGTAGTAATGAAACATGTGGGCTTCTTCCCTCCGACTGGTGTCTGTAATGGAAAGAACAGTTAATTGAGCATGATACAGATTTGAAAACTTCACTTCCATCCTCACACATCTTTCCAACAGAGCCTATTCATAAAGAAACCGCGTTTCACATTAATCTAACATAGTAATTCTCTTCATAGGTTAAATGGTCAAGAAACATATTTATTTGTTACCATTGGTATTTATTTCTTTGTTACCATGGAACATTTGCATCATGAAATGTTATACTTCTGACCATTACACAAAGCAAAACTAAGAGGAAAGAATTAAGGAAGAAAGACATAATAATTTGTCCTTGTCAGTAGTTTAGCCTCGGACATGTCCTTGTGCAAATGCAAAACCACATTTAAAATGGAGTGCTTGGTTAAGGCCTACAAAATTCTTTCATACAGATTAATATTATAAGGTTGTTATTCTTAGAAAATACTTTCTCTCAAGGCCATGGAGCAACAGTGCTCAATCTATAATATTCGTGTATGCTGCCCCTCCTCTCAGGGGCCTCAGCAGTAGTCTTCCATTACAGCAGGCAGCAGGCATGTGGCAGTGACTGAATTCTCCTAAGTTCTAGTTGTTCCTGCTTGATGTACGAAAGTGCCATATTTTACACAGCTCTGCTTAGTCACTAAATTGAAGGGGTTTGCAGCTTGATACTCTCTTCAACAACGCTCTCTACAGCTCTCATCTTCTTTTGGTAAGTAGCCCTGCTCACAGGTATGATAATGTTATTGGGTTCCTTCGCCCTCTGCTACTATTCTTCCTTCTCCCATGGACCCAGCAGGGTGTTACATGAACTTTGCTTACACACCACAATGGCCCTGCAATGCCTTACTGCTAATCACTTTTCCCAGTGAGGTCACTGATGCTCCGTGTTTTTCTTCCTCCAACATGCAGTTTTCCAGCCAAAGCAAATAAAACCAAGGATATGTGGGACCCACCATAGGCCACCTTTGTTTCCTCTTCAGGGGGGCCTATTCAGTCCACGGCCAATGAATATCTGAGATGCGAGAGGCTAACGGGCCCCTCATCACATTCTGCAAGGATCCTGTCATTCTACTTTACGCCAATGGCTGTACATGGTGCAAAACGTATGATAGTAGGGAGAAATCCTCAATTTTAAAATTATTTGCGTTACTTTATATGGCTAAATGAACTGGTCATATATATGCCGTATTTGGCAGTTTTAAATTACCCTAAGCATATATATTTTTGTAATGTGGACATTGTTCACATATGCAGTTGGGTAAAACAGGGACATGTAGGAAATATACAAAGGGGTCACATGGGGAAATCCAGTTATTTGTACGTTTTCTTCTTGGTTTCGGTTAATTTGGAACTTTGCAATTTTTATTTCTGCCGCGGGCTAGTGTCTGCCAAACAGGTCCTAGGTCCATGCGTTCTGTAAAAGGGTATTTTTTTCACCATCAGTGCACTCCCACAAACATGGGCCTACCCTGTAGCCAAGGCACTAAGCTGTCAATTAATCCTATTGAAAGGATAATAATCCTCTCCTTCCAGAGAAGGGAAGTTGTGTAGGCGGCCTACCCTGCTGCAGAGGGGCCAGTTACTTTAAACTGTGATGTAGGATGAGCCATCTCTACTGTTTGCCTTTATTCAGTTGCATTATTCGCTGAAGCACTATCTTGTGCCGCAGACTGACATCCCTTTTGAACACAAGTGTATTTTGCTTTCAGGATTCATGAATGTAAGTATCAACAAAATGATATCCAAAATTTAATTTTGCCTGAAGCACTAAAATCTGGAGCTGAGGTAGATGAAACCTGACAGGGACACCCTTACACCCTTTGGGGAACACAAAGTCGATGGACACCAGCCAAATTCCCTTTTCTAAGCAGCATGAGCCCTATCGCACACACAGTCATCCTTCCAGACTGAAGTATGGTCAGTGAGTACTCACCCCCTTGTGACTGCTGTGCAGCCTTCAAGCGCCCATCCAGATCTGGGTACGCCACCACCAGGATCCATCGCATGAGGGGGGTCTTTGCCAGACGGGGCACCCCTTCCACGTTGGGAGGACTTCCCCAGCTGGGCCTCAGTGATCTTTCGATCCCAGCGCCGCAGGTCCTCCCACCTCTTTCGACAGTGGGTGCTCCGCCGGTTGTAGACCCCCAGGGTCCATACCTCCTTGGCGATGGCATGCCAATGTGCCCTCTTCTGGTGACACAGAAATGGATCACAGAGGTCAGGCACTTGCACGATAGGAACAGCAGGCAGATTGTGCAACATAGGACTGACAGTACTCTCAGACATGCAGGACAGTGGCACGCAGCGTTCCATGCACCATGGCCCATCCAGGCTCAGAGGAGCACACAAATGTGCAATCCACACCATCCATTACTCACACAGTGCCCCCCAAACCCAGACTCACCTGTACCTCTGGCCGTCCATAGAGTCTGCCGTACAGGGGCAGGACCCCTTCCACTAGCTTCTCCAGTTCTTCCTGGGTGAAGGCCGGGGCCCTTTCCCCTGCACCACGTGGAACATCCATACCCAGAGGCAGGCCACAGCAGTACACAGAGTGGAGTACCTGTCCGCACAAGATCAGGGAGTCAAGTGATCAAATGATGACGAACGCATGTACGTTCCGCAGCGGTATGCACCGTCAGTGCCGGCGGTGATGATGATATGCCAGGATTCCCATTGGCATCCATGTTAGCCAGCGGTCAACACCGTCGTACGCTGTGACATCAACCGCTAGCGGTATTAGATCACTTCCACAACGAAGGGGCAGAACTACAGTGGGCAGACATTTTGCCATCACCTACGCATCTTGAAATTCCTACTACTCACAAGGAAGGGCCTACTAGCCACATGAAGCACCAAGGCCTCTATCCAATCCGTATAGTAGCACACATGAATTACTCTGTTCCCTACTAGTGATGTACATGTACATCTGTCAGGTAGCAGTTATTGTACAGACACTACTATGAACAATGCAGTGCATGTATTTTGCACATTTTGCCTATGTATGTGTGCACACCACTCCTTTTTGTAACCCCTCGTAGGTACCGACCCTTGTGGCGAGAAAGGGCACCATCGGTGTACAGACCACTTGTGGATATCGGGACAATGGTGGAGCGTCAGATCATTATCACTTACAGACTCACACATGCAACTATTCAGGACCTATGTGCATTACTGGATCCTGCACTAACTCCCAGAAATAGTAATCAGCATGCCATTCCAACAGAGGTGCAGGTGCTCTCCGCACTCCATTTCCTGGCCACAGGCTCTTTTCAAGTGACAGTGGGCATGGGTGCTGGTTTCTCACAGACAATGTTCAGCCAGGTACTGACAAGATTTCTGAATGCATTTGTACAACATTTGCAGTCCTATGTGCGATTCCCCCAAAATGCTGACCTCCCTGCCATCAAGTCTGACTTCTATGCCTTTGCAAACATTCTCCATGTCATAGGTGCCATCGATGGCACACACATACCCATCATCCCTTCAAGAGTGAGTGAACAGGTGTACAGAAACAGGAAGAACTTTCACTCCATGAACATCCAATTGGTGGGTACTGCAGACCAGTACATTTCCCATGTGAATGCCATGTTTCCGGGTTCAGTCCATAATTCATTTGTGTTGAGGAACAGTAGTGTGCCACAGAAGATGGAACAACTACAAGAGGACAGAGGGTGGATCATAGGTAAGTTTGCCTGTCACTAACTGACACATTGCAGAAAACCAGCCTGTATGACTAAGGGACATTACAATGACGACTGTATTGAACCATTTTCTAGGTGATTCTGGATATCCAAACCTGGTTGGCTACTGACACCAGTGAGGAATCCCAGGACGGATGCAGAGAGGAAATACAATGCACCCATGGACGTACTAGGAGGGTGATAGAGCGTACTATAGGTCTCCTGAAGGCTAGATTCCGGTGTCTACATATCTCTGGGGGTTCCCTGGCCCATGGGCCTGATAAGGTGTGTAGAATAGTGGTGGCCTGCTGCATGCTGCACAACGTGGCAGTGAGACATTCTATACCCCTTTTGGAGGTGGAGGGTGCTATAGGTCCTGATCAGCTAACTCAGAGAGGTGAGGAGAGTGATGGTGAGGATGAGGAAGGGGAAGATGTCAATTCCAGGAACCATCTGATACAACTCTACTTCCAATAACTGTGTGGGACTTAAGCCTGTCATTGGGGTTGGTGACTGATACTGTCAGTGTGCTCTGTTATATAGGAGGGATTGGTCATGATAGGCGGTACATGGACCACTTCTGCATGGTACTGACAGACAATATATGCATTCCCTCCTTGCCTAATTTAAAACACACAGTACCATCATCAAGCACAAATTGACAATACAGTTGTTCTTTGCCAGTTGCATCCATACTCCACTTTGTTCAACATTGAAGACAGGGGACAGTGTTACAGGTGTGAAATGTGTTTTATTGGTAGAATAGAGTGAATTGTGCTATATACAGTGATGGGAGTCGTAAGGGTTGGGTGTCCTCAAAACCTACTTGGTGGCAGCCCTGTTGGATGTCTTAGATGGGTCCATTTTGTAGAATAGTACTTCAATTTGCCCTCAGCTAAGTGTTGTTGGTGAATGGGTAGGATGGTTGCTTTGCATTAGTAGCAGTATCAATTGTTGGAAGGGGGCTTGTTCTTAGCTGGATTTCCAGTGCCATTTCTTGGCCTAAAACTACGTTTGAGCACCTGCTGTGGAGCTTCTTGGGGTGGCATGGTTGGCCCTTTTGATTCCTGGGAGTGTATTTCCTGTGCTGTTTCTGCTGCTTGGGTCATCTGTTGCTGGTTGTCCAGGGCTGTTGTGGGGGCCTCTTGTCCAGTGTGGGTGTCAGACTGTTTACCAACTGCAGCAGTGCTCCAGCAATGGTGGCCTTTGTGGCATTGTGCTCTTTCCACTGCTCCGTGGCCTGTTGGCGTTGTTACAGCTGCAACCTCTGGTTTTGCTCCAGGGTGGACACAATCTGTGCCAACCTGTCTTGGGTATGTTTGTAAGCCCCCAATACCTCTGCAATAATGTCCTGGGCTGCTGCATCCATCTGGTGCCCTACCCCCTGACCCACTGGGACACTTGAACTTGCCCTAGCCCCCTGTCCCTGTGTCCCCTGCACAGGTCTTGACGTGCCACTTGTACTGGGGCCCTCGCCTTCCTGCATGTTGGGAGTGGAAGACTGTGGCCTCTGTAGCTGTGTTCCACCAGTCTGTGCCATGGGTACACTGGTATGGGTACACCTCACCTGGCCTGCTGGACTTGGCTGGGTGACAGTGATTTCCTGGGTGGGGCTGCTGCATGGTGAGAATCCAGGACTGTGTAATGGGCCTGTCTGCTCATCAGTTTCCAGGGATCCTTCACCAAGGTGCCTCTGTCTCTCTGGTGGGCTGTGGCGCTCCTTGTCCCCTCCATTAGGGTTGCATGGTTGGTGGTGCCTGTTGGGGGACATAGACATGTCTGTTACATATGCCTGAAGGTTTGAGGTGTACAGAACTGGGCTTTTTTTGTGCTGGTGTTACTTTCAGTGGCCTTCCAGGGTGCCTTTGTGAGGTGGACATTGCATTTAGTGGCAGTAGTGGGGTTGCATTGTGGTGGGGGTTATTATTACATTGTGTGTACGTGCAGGGATGGGTGGCTGTGCACAGCGGGAGTGATGTGGGCCTGTTAGTGGGTTGTAGGTGATGCCGGGTGGTGGATGTGGTGGGTAATGGCTGGGTGGGGTATAGGTCGAGGTGGGTGTGGGTGGGGTGGGGTGGTGCATGCATTGCAGATGTGTTGTATATGGGGTAATTGTAGATGACTTACCCGAGTCCACTCCTCCAGTGAGTCCAGTGAGTCTCTCTGGGTGCAGGATGGCAAGCACCTTCTCCTCCCAGTCGGTGTAGTCGGGTGGTGTTGGTGGCGGTCCTCTCCCAGTCTTCTGCACTGCGATGTGGTGCCTAGATGCCATGGCCCTGACCCTCCTCCATGGATCGTCCCATTTCTTCCGGATGTCGTCTCTGGTGCGTGGATGGTGTCCCACTGCATTCACCCTGTACACAATGGTCTGCCACAGCTCCAATTTCCACGCGATGGGTGTGTGCTGCACCTCGGACCCGAATATTTGTGGCTCCACCTTCAGGATCTCGTTCACCATGGTCCTTAGCTCCCTTTTGGTGAAGCATGGATTTTTTGGGGGGACATGGTGAGTGTGGTGGATGGCGTCGGAACTGGGGACGGGGTATGGGTGCTCCTGTGTGGGCCGATATGCGTGTCCTCTATGCTGGCGTTCGCTGTCTGGCTCTGGTGCTCTCCGTCTTCTGGTCCTGGTTTCATTGCAAGGGATTGTGGGGTGTGTCTGGGGGTGTTTATGGGGTTCTGGATGTGTGCCAGGTGTGTGGGTGATACGCCTATCCAATGTGTGCACTTTTTGCTGTTGTGTCCACTTGCCGCCCGTGGTGGTCGCAGCCACTGTCCACAGAGTCGATTTGTGCATCAGTATTTGGAGGGTGGGATGTGGGTGTGCCTGGCGGTGGCGGGGTGGGGTGGGCCGTATTCCTGCAGACATGGTCCTGGCGGGGAGTGGTGGTCTGGGAATTTCTGTTGGGGTTGGGTTTTTCAATCATTATGTGGCGGGTTTCCATTCGCCGTCAACGGCGAGATTCTGTTCACCGCCGACACGGCAGTCGGCAGTCTTTCCCGCCATGTTCATAATGACCACCTTTGTCACGTTTTAGCAGTGGCACACTAAGCTTGAAAGGGCACTGTTTTAACTGATTCTGGTTTACCCATTGTGTCTGGACAACACTACACCTCTCTGAGGAGCTGATTAGCAAATCACTTGCCAGAGGTACATCAGGGTTAATTAAAAGAGATAAAAAAATTAGACATATAAAGAAGCATCACCAGGAGAGTGACAGGAAACACAGGGCCAGATGTGCGACCATTTTATTTTGTGAATCTCTAATTGCGATTCATTGCAAATCAGAATAATAGACTTGCAAAATGAAAAGTACAAATGTGTTCCAGACAAATTTAGCAATTCCAAATGGGGTCGCAAACTACCTGCTTCATTAATATTCATGAGGTAGGTCGCAATTTGCAACCCATTGGGAATGGCCGCACTCACAGGAATGGTGGCCTGCTGGGTTCAGCAGACCATAATTTCTGTGATTGCTTTTCAATAAAGCAGTTTTTTTTAAATGTAGCCCAAACTTGGTCCATGGGGCCACTGCCTGCTCTAAAAAAATATGTTCACATGCATTCACAATGGGGTATGGAGACCGAATCACATTTGCGAATGGGTTAACACCAATTTGAAATTGGTGTTGACTTCGATTGTTTTGCGACCGCATTCATGGTCACAAAACAATCATAAATATCACTGTGTCTCGCAATTAGGAAGGGACGCCCTCGGGACGCCCATTCCTAATTACAAGTTGCAATCCCCATTTTGCGAGTCGGTTACTGTGTACCGACTCACAAAACAGGGATATACATCGTACCTGTCCTTTTTTCAGTCGCAAACAGCAATTTTCACCTTTTGCAACCACAAAAGGTGTAGTACATCGGGTCCATAGAGTCCTTGGGGCCACAACAATGATGCAGAGCTACATGTCCCCATTTGAAGCCTTTAGAGTAGTGGTAAATGGAGGATAAACATCTGGGACCCATAAACCTTGAGTGATTGTACTGTGTAGTATTGAAAATTTCTTAGATATTTATTTATATTTTGAACAAATTATTGGAACTGGCATAATGGTGACCTCAGGAATTGCACATCTGCATTTTAAAGCAGTATGAGTTTGCACTACATAATCTTTGTATGGGCGCAAAGTTACACTTACATTCTTTCGAAATTGTATATTTGTTCTTTTATGCAGCATGAACTTGCAATATATAACTTTTGGCATGGACACATGCTTGTGTCTTTATTTTTTAGGATGCCTACCATAATAAACAAGGATGTATATCTATCCTTGGTGCATCGTTGAAGTAGTCTTCTAAATTCATCAGGGTATAATTGAGAGTCATGCGTATTTAGTACAAGTGTCTTCTTATATATTGCAAAGCACTTCTCACTGAGTACATTCAATGGGAATTCATTTGTTGTAGATGAGTCATGGATATGTGCAAATTGGTTGAGTATGAACGGACAAGAGTTATGCAAAATTTCACCTTGGCTATGAAAGAATAAACGTGAGATGATTACACAATCATTGCACAAATGCACCTAGCACTTTAACAGACTTCAAAGAAATTGGTTTTAGTGTTTCAACATGCTCTTGGATGTGTAGAATGAAATAGCCATCTTGTGGGTATCATTAATGTGGGGCTATATACAGTAACACATGCAATCTACGCTGACTAAACAATGAGGTAGATAACATAGATGATAGAACCATAATTGAACTATAACTTAATTAGATCTCTGAATGCCAAAAACAAATGTAAAATTAAGGTTGAATATTATGAGGTATAAACATTGTAAGGTTCTGAGATGGAGAGCCATTAACTTTAATCTGGCTCCAAATACAAAACACTACACCCATGGCACCACAAAGACACCTCAGATTCTCTGAGGAGGAGCTAAGGGTCATGATGGAGGAAATCATCCGGGTAGAGCCACAGCTATTCGGGTCACAGATACAGCAGACACCCATTGCTAGGAAGATGGAGCTATGGCGGAGAGTCGTGGGCAGGGTCAACGCTGTGGGACAGCACCGAAGAACCAGGGATGACATCAGGAAGAGGTGGAACGACCTACGGGATAAGGTGCGTTCCGTGGTTGCAAGACACCAGATGGCAGTACAGAGGACTGGTGATGGACCCCCACCTCCTCCCCCCCCAGCTAACAACATGGGAGGAGCAAGTCTTGGCAATAATGCATCCTGAGGGCCTGGCAGGAGTAGCAGGAGGACTGGACTCTGGTAAGTCAACTCTTAAACACTTTCACCCTCCTACCTGCATGCCATCACATACCCCCACCCCTGCACTCCCCCATCACCCCACCAGCTCACATACACCCCACCATCACAAGCCACCCCTTCCAGTACCCAGCACTGCATGCAACAACAATGCATGGGCACTACTCACAGCCCTGCACAGACACCCATCACCACAGCATGCACAGTAGTGGCAAATTACAACTCACACAAGCCAAAGTTGCCTTGGTAACAACAACCATAGAGGGAAACATACCCATGCACAAGATGTCACACACAGTGACAATAACACTGCATTTACATAACCACAGGACCCCCGCACATCGTCACCGGAGAGGAGGTGCCAGCAACATCCAGTCCCCCACCTGAAGAGGCCCACAGTGATAGCAGCAGCTGTGCACGCCTGGATATGGATGACCAACCTGGCACATAATGGACCTCTGGACAGTCGGTTACCCATACCACCACAGAGCCTCCCCACTCAAGAAACACCAGCACAGCACCCAACCAGCGGGCCCATACCACTGTCCACAGGACAGGTTAATCAGCAGTGTGTCCACCACTACAGTGACCCCAGGCAACCCCACAAACACAGGACCGTCAGGGACCTGGGGTCAGTGGCAGTGGGCACATGGTTCAGGGGACATAGACACAGGACAACAGGGAAGCTGGAAGGACTGCTGTGCGAAAGGAGGAGGACAGCCCCAGGGAACCAACTTTCCACAAGGCACTCACCAACATCCTGGGAGCACACCACCATGCCCAGGAGACCATGGGCCAGATACTGGCAAAGTTGCAGGAGACCTAGCGGCTGCAGGAGGGACAGTACCTGGGGATCAGGGAGGACCTGAAGGACATCCACACCACCCTGGTCACCACTGCAGGGGTGCTGGCAGACATGGCCAATACCATGAGGGAGGCAGTGGCACACCAACGGGCCCCTGACACTAGCCATACCGATGAACAGCCTTCCACATCCCTGCCGCTAGTGGACAAGAGGCCTGCCACAGGAACAACAAGCCACCAGCACCTTACCCCCTGCAGAAGGAGAACCACCCCACAAACGGTCCCTGTGATCCAGGCAGAAGCCAGAGAACATTGCCAAGACCACGGCCAGGAAATAAGACTCCCCTGATTGTCACCCTTGTGTCCCACTCAGTCACCCAGTCCACCTTGAACTGCCATTGCTCACCTTCCTATGCCCCCTTGGACAATACACCTATGATACCAATAAACTGGACCCTATCCTGGACTTTACTCCACCATCACCCAAGCCCATTGCACATCCCCATTTACTTCTCAGCACTGAAATAAACACTGTGGAAAAAACAAGTATGGAGTATGTCAAATGATTTAAGGATATGGTTGTTTAACAATCTGTAGAAATTGCAAATAGACCGTACAGTGATGTATACATAGTTATGACCTGTAATGTACTGCAGTCATTACAGCAGGAGCCATAGGAAGGCACAAATATCTGCAAATAGACATGTTAAAGCGTACAATAAGTGGCCTTTGTAGTGGGAACAGCAGCCAGCCAGAGAAAATTCACTTCACAAAACAGCAATGGAAGGTGAGGTTACAGTGTCTCACCTGTGTGTCACTGGAAGTACTGTTGAATTACTGTTGTTGTGTTGTCCACATCCTCTTCCTCTGCCTCCTCTTCATCACTGTCCACAGGCTCCACCGCTGCCACACGACCATCCCCAGGCTCATCCTCCTGCAGAAAAGACACCTGGTGTCTCAAGGCCAGGTTGTGCAACATGCAACATGCAACGATGCTCTGGCACACCTTCTTGGGTGAGTAGTACAGGGATCCACCTGTCAGATGGATGCACCTGAACCTGGCCTTCAGGAGGCCAAAGGTGCGCTCAATGATCCTCCTTGTTTGCCCATGTGCCTCATTTTAATGTTCCTCTGCCCTTGTCCTGGCATTCCTCACTGGGGTCATGAGAGATTGGGGCAAACAGAGTCACCTGTAAATATTGAGGGATACCTGTTAGCCAGACACTCACCCTTAGGGCCAACCCCACACCTATATACCAACAGACACTGGGTGGGGACCATGGGCTCACCTATTAGCCACACCCTGTGCCTCTGGAGTTCAGCCATCACATATGGGATGCTGTTATCCCTGAGGGTATAGGCATTATGCACAGACCCAGGATACTTTGCATTCACATGGGAGATGTACTGGTCCGTCAGGTACACTATCTGCACATTCATAGAGCGAAAGCTCTTTCGATTTCTGTATACCTGTTCATTTCTCCGGGGAGGAGGGACAAAGGCAATATGTGTACCATCAATATCACCAATGATGTTGGGGATATGTCCCAGTGCATAGCAGTCAGCCTTCACAGTGGCCAAATCCTCCACCTGGGGGAATACGATGTAGCTGTGCATGTGTTTCATCAGGGCAGACAACACTCTGGTCAGCACGTTTGAGAACATAGGCTGTGACATCCCTGCTGCCATGGCCACTGTCGTTTGGAAGGAGCCACTTGCCAAGAAATGTAGCACTGATAGGACTTGCAAAAGAGGGGGGATACCTTTGGGGTGACGGGTAGCTGAGATAAGGTCTGGCTCCAATTGGGCACACAGCTCTCGGATTGTGGCCCTACTAAGTCTGTAGGTGAGGATAATGTGCCTGTCCTCCATTGTTGCCAGGTTCACCAGGGGTCTGTACACAGGGGTATGTCTCTATCTCCTATTCATCCTCAGTGGTTGAACTCTAGGGTGAAAAACGGTGAGTCATATTCAAACATATTCTCAAAGCAAAATGCCTTGCATGTTGTGACAGAAACAGTATGTGAATGCGTAGTTCCGTAAATGTGCCTATGGGGGTCATTACGACACTGGCGGTCGGAGACCGCCAGGGGTAATGTGGCGTCCGTACCGCCAACAGGCTGGCGGTACGGAGACCCTTATTACGACCGCGGCGGTAGCGCCTCAGTCGCAGTCACCGTTTTGGCCCCGGCGGTGATAATCCACCAAGGCAGCGCTGCAAGCAGCGCTGCCCTGGGGATTATGACTCCCCTACCGCCAGCCTGTTTCTGGCGGTTTCCACCGCCAGGAAGAGACTGGCGGTAAGGGGTGTCCTGGGGCCCCTGGGGGTCCCTGCACTGCCCATGCCACAGGCATGGGCAGTGCAGGGACCCCCTAACAGGGCCCCGGCCAGCTTTTCACTGACTGCACAGCAGACAGTGAAAAGCGCGACGGGTGCTACTGCACCCGTCGCACGGCCGCAACACCGCCGGCTCCATTAGGAGCCGGCTCCTATGTTGCGGCCTCATCCCCGCTGGGCCAGCGGGCGCAAACTAGGCTTGCGCCCGCCGGCCCAGCGGGGATGTCGTAATAGGGTCTGTGGGAGTGCGGCCGCATTGGCGGCCGCTCAGCGGTTACCGCCACCCGCCAATCTCCTAATGACCCCCTATGTCTGCTGTGACACAGTTAGGTGCCATGGCCTGTTCCCCCCTGAAATGATTGCTGCCTGACTTGTGTGGAGGGACAAGTGAAATGAGGTAATTCCGCTGACATTGTGCGCCGTTGCGGGAGGCGGTTGATGATCGCTGTGCAACACCTCATTTGTTATCATTGGGCCCTATGGGTTCCAGTAGCAACTGGTGATGTATGCCGGCGGTGACGGTACGCACCGCTGCGGACATGACGCCATTTTCTATCTGTTCACTAATTTGCTACCTGACCTTCAACAGGAGAGGACCTACACTGCAGGTTCTGCTGTGACCTGCGTCTGGAAGTGACCGTGACTCGAGTGTCTGGGAAAGGGCCCCTGCCTTCACTTCAGAGGAGTTGGAGAGACTGGTGGATGGGGTCCTGCCCCTGTACTGTTTACTTTATGGTCCTCCAGACCAACAGGTGAGTAAACTGTGAGCACAATGCATGGGTCATGAATGCATGGAGTGCTGTGTGTGTAAGCCTCGTGTAAGGTGGGGGTGGCTGAGGGGTCCTGGGCAGAGTGTTGCATGTATGGTGGTCAATGTCTGTGTGTAACGGGATGGGAGGGATATGATGGGACATGAGTGTAACAGGGTAGACGGTATGACTAATACCTTTTTCTATGTATCTTTTTCTGCAGGTAAGCGCCCATCAGAAAAAGGTATTTGGCGTGCCATCACCAAGGACGTGTGTACCCTGGGGGTCTTTGACAGGTGGAGCACCCACTGTCGCAAACGGTGGGAGGACCTGCACCGCTGGGCAAGTAGGATGGCGGAGCCCCAGCTGGAGATGGCCTCCCAACGAGGAAGGGGTGCCCGTCGTACCCTGACCCCCCTGATGTTCCGCATCCTGGCGGTGGCCTATCTTGAGTTGGATGGACGCTTGAAGGCATCACAGCAGCCACAAGAGGGTGAGTACAGTTTCAGAGTCAGAAAATTGCACGTGTTGAGGTGTTATCTGGGTGGGGTCTGTGGGTCTGTGGGTGCCCGTAGGCCAGGACGAACATGGAAGGGTAGGTTCCATGGTGGGCAGGGTCTCATGCACTCCAACCCCAAATATGCCAGTGGGCATCTACTACTGGGCAGGGTCCTGTGGGTTTCAGGTGTGCTGCACTACTGGGCAGGGTCCTGTGGGTTTCAGGTGTGCTGCTATTGGCGTTAGGAATTGTACTCCATGGCCTGGTGACTAGCATTGTAACTGGTAGTGCATGGCCTAGTGCATTGGGCTGTTCCCTCGTGTGTTGTGTATGGCAACGGTGATGTTGTTGCTGGTATTGACCAAGTGTATCCTCTGTCTCTTCCACCCCCCTTTTTGTTTTGTCACCCTGTCCTTGTGTGCATTAGCATCATCTGGTGGAGGAGCAGAGGCAACGGTGACTGAGGGAGCTGCATCCCACATGGCCCAGGAAGCCGAATCCACCAACGGTAAGGGCACCAGTGGGACGGATGGCGAGGGGAGTACCATGGCGGAGACTGGAGGGGACAGTTCTTACAGTGACACCTCCTCCGATGGAAGCTCCCTGGTGGTGGTGGACACCTCTGTAGCCACCCCAACTACAGGTACAGCCACCACTCCCCTACCAGCACCGCCCTCCCAGCAGCTCCTTAGCGTGTTTCCCGTGCCCGTTCACCCAGGCAGGTGGCCATCTCCTTCACCCCAGTCACCTCAGGCCATGCCCCAGTCAGCCCTGCTGCTCTCAGTGAGGAGTCTATTGACCTCTTGCGATCCATCTCTGTGGGGCAGTCAACCATAGTGAATGCCATCCAGGGTCTTGCAGGGCATCTGCAAGAAACAAATACATTCCTGGAGGGCATTCACTCTGGCGTGGCGGCCCAACAGAGATCATTCCAGGCTCTAGCCAACTCCTTGATGGCAGCCATTGTCCCTGTCTCTAGCCTCCCCCCTCCAACTTCATCTACCCAGTCTCATTTCCCTCAACCACAGCCTATCCCAAGCACACCTTCACACCAGCATGCACCCAAATCAACACACAGAAGTGGCTCATGCAAACACAAGCACCACACTGCATCCCACAGGCACTCACACAAGCACCATCCGGATGCAGACACACCAACATCCACTGCCTCCACTGTGTCCCCCTCCTCCTCGTTGAACACCTCCCTCCCAGTAGCGTCTCCACTCACACCTGCATGCACTACATCCTCATACACTACCGCCATCACCATCACGCCGATCACTACACGCCCCTCACTGGCAGTCACCACCCCCACATCCATGCATATGTCCCCTCTGTCCTCTCCCAATGTGTGTCTGCTCCCCCCTCCTCCCAAAGTACACAAATGCAAGCACTCACTCAACAGCCATCCACCTCATGACAGCATCCAGCCCATGCACCTGCACCCAAACACAGAAGATAGACACCTCCTACCACCACTCTCTCTTCCTCCACTCCCAAACATTCACCCTCTTCCAGCCCCAGTATTCCTAAAAAGCTTTTCCCCTCCACCATTGACCTATTCCCTGCCCCTCCCCCGGTCCTTCACTTCAGGCCAGGTTGGTCAGGATCCAAGCTAGAACCTCAGCCACCCAGTCCACAGCCACTGTCATTTCTGCAACCACTGCAGTTGTGAGAGGCACCGTGAAGAGACCCGTCCACACAGCCAGTGTGCCTGCACCAGCTGCCAAGGGCAAAAGGGAGCACCAGCTGGCAAATGCAAGGAGCCACCACCAGCTGGCAGAATCAAGGAGGCACCACCAGCTGGCAAACGCAAGGAGCCACCACTAGCTGGCAGAAGCAAGGAGGCACCACCAGCTGTCAAGGACAGGAAGGGAACACCAGGACAATGAAAAAGGCACAGACGCCGCAGGCAGGATGGATATGGAGCCTGTGCTGGAGCAGCATCTGGGCAAACAACACCGGCCATGGCACTTCAGCCATCCGAGGCTGCGGGAGAAGGGCTGGAGCCTCCCCCATCACAGGCAGCACCGCCGTCAGCAGGGCCGCCAGGACCGCCACCTGCACTGCCACCAGCACCACTGCCAGCACCACTGCCAGCAGCAGCAGCCCCAGTGGGCAGCCGTCCGAGGCTGTGGGGGAAGGGCTGGAGCCTCCACCCACCACTGGCAGCACCACCGCCAGCCCCGCCATACCCACCACTGCCACCACTGAGCAGCCGTCACCACTGGCAGGCAGTGTGTAGTCGTGCCTCCATGGACTGTAGTGAGTCTGGCCCCTGCAAAAACTGTAGGTGTGACACCCAGGTGAGAGACTGTGACCTTGCACCCTCCAAGATCTGCATCACTGGGCACAAAGCCCCCTCCAGAACAAGTGGAAGAAGGCATCCACTTGAGAGACTGTGGCTTTGCACTCCCCAGGACCAAGCAGTGGAAAACCACCCACTTGAGAGACTGCGGTTTTGCACTTCCCAGGACTAAGCAGTGGGCAAACCACTCACTTGAGAGACTGTGGCTTTGCACTCCCCAGGACCAAGCAGTGGGCAAACCACCCACTTGAGAGACTGTGGCAGTGCACTCCCCAGGACCAAGCAGAGGGCATGGAGCCACCTCCAGGAGCAGTGGCGTTGTACCATCTTCCAGCTGAGGTGCCCCCCCATCCCCCTGAGGTACCTGTGTTTTTTTGACCTGATGCCTCTGCAGTGTTCTCTCTGTATTGAGGCAGGAGTCAAGTGGGGCCTTGGCCAATGCGATTGTCCTTGCGTTCTTCCCAAAGGGTACGGGTGGATATGTCATGTTGTTGCATCTGTTTGTGTGTATGGTGTTGGGGATGGAGGTGGGGGTGTTGCGTGTTGCATGTGTCTGTGTCACCCTCTTCCCCCCCCTTGTGTGCTAGGTGTGGTACTCACCGTGGTCATCTCGCCGCTGTTCGTGTTCCTGGTGTAGGAGGAGGTATACCAGCATTAGTA
Organism: Pleurodeles waltl; assembly: GCF_031143425.1. Taxonomy (NCBI): domain Eukaryota; kingdom Metazoa; phylum Chordata; class Amphibia; order Caudata; family Salamandridae; genus Pleurodeles; species Pleurodeles waltl. The sequence goes on from NC_090440.1 coordinate 1,556,550,494, forward strand.
ACACCTGCAGTTTGGGCTCCATGGCGTCGTCGTTCTTCCTTGAGTGTCCAAAGGAGAGTCGTTTTCCTTTTGTATACTGTTTCCACCATGCTTTTGATGGTGTTGGTACCACCCCGGAAAAGGTGGTGGATTGGCCTGTTGTGATAGGGTGGGCGGTAAATGTCTTCCGCCTGTCTGTTGGCGGTTGCCACCACAGTGCTTGTTGCTACTGCCGTGGCGGTCGGTGTGTTAAAGTGGCTGTCTGTGTTGGCGGTTTCCGCCGTGGTCATAATTCCACTTTTTTTACCCCTGGCCTGTTGGCGGTATTACTGCCACTTTATCACTAACCGCCAGGGTTGTAATGAGGGCCTGTATGTTCTATATGGCCCAGGGAACGCATCATGCTGAAACAAGTTGACTGTATTTACATTCAATGTTGTTGTTCTGATCAATAAAATGTATGTAAAACACCCTCTTTCTCAGTTGGAAATTGTATTGGAAACTCCGGATTTGGTGCCACTGAGTAGTTGTCAGAGAAAGCTGACAGTGTTGTGGAAAACTGTATTCAGATGTACATAAGTTAATACACAATTGTGCAAAAAATGTATTCCAACCATTAGCAAGTATTGTTGAATACCTGTTCTTTGTCCTACCAGGGACTGACCAAGAAACTTTGAAGGTGTCCCTTCCTCTACAAAAACAATCCTACCTACAATGCAGACACCCTTGCACCATGATGCAAGGGTGCCTGTGTTGACGCTAGGCAGCAATTTGTGTGCCAGTGGAGGGGGAAAGGATAGAAATGCACTATATCTTCTAAATGCAGTGCATTTCTGCCCTTTGCCTGTGGCACAGGGCATTGCACTAAAGTTACTTGCTGTGCTATGCTACCCTGCACCACAGGGCTTGCAAATGTTCCCCCTTCAGTCATATTTTGGTTAAATGCAAAAATAGAGGATGACTTGTAACACTGTCATATCTGACCATGATTTTGAAAACAACATTTTTATAGGGTCAAACGCATCATTGCTAGGTCTTCTTTTTGTAAGGGCTGGTCTAGGAGACGGGATATAGCTAAAAAACTCATAGTGATGCAAATGTATCAAAATGTGGCCCAAGACAGTGCAGCAAGTTATCTAGCTGCACTGCCCTGCATCGCAGAAAAGGGCAGAAATGCACCATATTTGCAGAATACAGTGCATTCCTGTCCTTTCCCCCTGCCCTGGTGCACAATGGGCTACCTAGTGTCAATGCAGGCACCCTGGCACCACGGTGCCAGGGTGGCTGCGTTGCATGCAGGATTGTTTTTGTGCAGGTAGGGGCACACATAGAATGAGGGAAAAACAAGGAGAAATAAAATTTCTTCTTGTTTTGCCTCCCCTGGGCAGGTGTAGAATTTTTGGCGCATTCCCAGGTTTAACAAGTTTGGTAAATCTGGAAATTTGTCAAAAACCATATGAGCTGCCTGAGAACAACAACACATATGGAATGCTTTCTCAGGGAAGAGTAATGCAATACGGCTTCTAAATCTGATTTAGGGCTTACATCACTTTTGCAGCAAGCAGACACCAGTTTGAGTGGTGCATAACTGATGGAATGGGGCTCACAAATGTGCCCCTTATTTTTGTGAGTATTTTTTGACTGTGATACACTTCAATATGCTTACTGAATGGAGTTTGTTAATTATATTTTGTTGTTAGATGATTTAAACCACAGATTAACAAGTTGTTGTGCCTATATTTCTTTTATTTTCATTAATATTTACATGTTTTCTTTTTTTAGTTCATTTTAGCTGTGTTTGGAATTCCATTTTTCTGCACGTATGTTATTTTTCTATTAACTTCTTTAGGTGATATGGGGCCATATGTACCAACACATTTTCCCATAGACGCAGAATGGGTAAAACGCTTTGATACATCTGGCCCATGCTTATTTAATATACCAATCTATTTCTATCTGTAAAAACCTACATTTTTTTAATGTTACAAAAGGAGCATCAAGGAATCATTTCTTGCACCGGGCCCTTAATAAAAACTAATTTTCAATATGGCGCAAGCTGACGTATGACACATGGACACCATCACTCTCTCTTCCAACACCATATTTCCAGTGACCTCTACAATGCACCATATTGGTCGCAATAACTTCATACAAAGAATGCAACCTGTAAAGGAAAATATGGCACAGTTTTACTAACAAATACTCACTACACCTCACACCACAAATATGAGGAACAGTTTTAAAAGCTCCTACATAAGGAAATGCCATAAAGAATCATAATTAATCATCACTTCAAAATAGGTGTATTGTTCTACAGCTCAGGCCCCTTTGAATGACAGCACCTGGAATGTGTTACTGTACCTCAAAATCTGTGAGTCTAATTGTTAGACCTGACGTCTTTAGTGTGGTTGTCGCCCAAACATTTTGCATTCACACATCTTGTTTTGCTGAAGTTCTTTTTTGTTGGCTCTTGGACTCAGCACACTTTACCATTGCTAACCAGTACTAACATGCTTGTGCTCACTACTGTAAACATGGTAAAATTAACTTATGCATGATTTACATACTTAATTTACTTGTAATTTCCTAGTAAAGTTGTACTTTTTTTATACTCAGAACTGGCACAACAAATGCAACTAGTGGGCCCGCAGCACTCATTGTGCCACCCACTTAACTAGCCCCTTTAAAACCTGTCTCAGACTGGCCATTGCAACATGTGCATGCAGTTTAAAATTGCCATTTCGACTTGGCAAAATAAACCTTTTGTCAGGCCAAGACCTTCATTTTTAATGCATATACGTCACCCATAGGCTAGGCCCTAAACAGCCCATAGGGCAGGATAAGTTGTACTTAAACATGGACTTTTATGTTTTACTTGTCCTGGCAGTGAAAAACTTTCAAATATGTTTTTCACTAATGCAAGGCCTACCTCTATCATAGAATAAAATTGGGTTGCCTTAATACATTTGATAAGTGATACCGTTTGTGCTGGAGCAGTTAGGAATATCATGTTTGAGGTCTGAGGAATTGTAATTTAAAACTGTCTTTAATGTTAAGGTCTGATTTTAATTCACAATTCTGAAAATGACAGTTTTCATTTTCTTGTCATAGCCATTTGGTGCCTGCATACTGTTTCCTGGGTCATATGACTAGGTGTAGTTTGTTGGCCTTCGTGTATTTCTCTCAGACAGTATCACAATAGAGGGTCTGGGTGTAAGGAGGATGGGCCATGCTGACTTGATGGGAAGGGGTGTCACCCACCACATATGCACACCTCAAAGGCACTGACCCAGTAAACACACAAAGGAGTTCACACTAGCCTATTGTGCTCCCACCCAGACTGATGGCAGGGAGGTAGGACATTTCAGACACCTCTGTAGGAGAAAACTCCAGAAGCTTATCCCACTTCAAAGGTGGCAACAGCTATAAAAACTAGACCCTCAGATTCACTCTTCAGTACTCGTCTGGGCCTGTGGATACTACCGAAACAGGACAACCCTGCTGCCAGAGGACTACCCTGCTGCATGTGGCCTGCCCTACTGTTTGAGAAGGAAGCCTGGACCTGAACCCTTCATCACAAGCTGAAGTGACTCCAGGGGTCAGATAACTAACCTCTTGTTCTGAGCTGCAAGGGCACACCAAGCTCTAGAGATCTCTCTGCAACTGTTCAGCTGTCCTGCTCCAAACAGATCAGCCTACACATGCAACTGCATCTGCCGGAGCCCTGCTGGCCTCTGCTGGACTGGGTTCTGATCCCCTAAGAGGTGCCTCCTGGGTCCTGGACCCCTGGTGTGGCAAGGGTTGAGCTCCTCTTTGAAGAATTCTGAGAAATCCTGAAGTTGTGGGTTCTTCATGACCGCCAAGGGCCTATTCACACTAATATATTTCCTCCTGTGTAACCAGCCAATTTGAAGCTCTGGTGAACCCGGCTCTTCACCATGCAGCGTCCGCCTGTGATGACCAGCAATGCAAGATCTGCCTCTTGAGCTACAGCATCAGCAGTTGGCAATGACTGCCAATGTGAAGCTTCAGCAACCAACGTCCGTGAAGCCGAACAGGGTGTTGCACTACAGCAACAACAGTCTGCAACGTCCTGCCTGCTTTTCATGCTACATCAATGACCATAAGTAACACTCTCTCTGCTTCTCTCTGCCTCCTCCACCATGAACAGAACTCTTCACACTGAACTTTAGACTGTAACTTTTCAGCTGGGCTAACCTAGGGTCATATTTATTCTCTGTTTGCGCCAAATTTGCATCATATTTTTTACGCAAATCTGGCACAAACTTAACTCCATATTTATATTTTGGCACTAGACATGTCTAGCACCAAAATATTGGAGTTAAAGTAATTTTTTGCCTGCAGAAAACTAACTAGCATCAATGAGATGCATGGTTGGTGTTCCCGGGCAAAAAAAGACTCTAAGGCCCTAGCACCTTCTTTATTCTCCCGTGCAAAAATCACGCACGGGAGGAGGAGGGCCTTATATCATGGTGCTAAGCCTGGTTAGCGTCATTATTTAACGCCTGGGTATGGGCAGGTGTTAGGGGACCTGTGGGCCTTTTTCCATGATCAGGGATGATGGAAACAGCCCACAGGTGCCCTTCCCTGCCCCCAGGGTCAACCCCACCCACCCACACCTACATCTGGAGTACACCTAAGGATGGGGGGACCCATCTCAGGTAAGTCCAGGTAGGTATTTTTTATTTTTTTCCAAAGTGTCATGGGGGGCTCAACTTTGGCCCCCCTACATGGCACTGTACCCAATGGCTATGCCCAGGCACAGCCATTGGGTTGGGGGGCATGATTCCTGTCTTAACTGAGACAGGAGTCATGTCCAGGGGGTTTTAACATCAAAAAATGACGCTAAACCCCCACACCCCCCCACGCCTCCCACACCCGGCTAACGTCCTTTTCTATGACACTAGCTGGACCTTACAGCTGGCTAGCGTCATACCAAAAAATTGATGCCTGGCCAGCGTCTTGGTATGGCGCTAGCCGGCCGTAAACCTTTTGACGCTGAACTGCGGTAGCGCAGTTCAGTGTCAAAAAGTATAAATACAGGCCCTAGTGCCTGTAAATGGCCTGAACTTGTGACTTTTACCCAGTCATTGCGGCCAGATAATAGGGAGTGACTCTTTGTGTTTTAGGTGCTATACTAACCTTAAATCTTTGAAATTGCATGTCTGTGGTTCTACTGATTGGATTTTAGTTTTTTGTTTCAAACTGTTTATTACATTTTTCTTTATTTTTCTATATGGGTATAAGATATATCTTGAGTTGTGGTTATATTTTATTACTGTTTAAATGCTGAATAAATACTTTATACATTACCTCCAAGTTCAGCCTGACTGCTTTTGGGTCAAGCTACCAGAGTGTTCTGCCCAGGTTAATTTGTGCATGGGTCTTCAACCTTTTCTGTAGTGAGAGCTACTTCTGATCAGTGAAAATCATTGTGAGCTACTGAAGGCTAAACAACTTGCATCGTTACCACACACCCCCACGCCCTGCTTCTATGATGTTAAGCCTAATGTCCATATAACCAGATACTATGGTTTGAACAAAATATTTTGACTAGGGGCACTCTAACAGGACTTCTATGTGCGAAAGCGAGAACATGGTCTGTAGGGGATGTACAAATGTGTGTGAATAAATGAGATATGTGTGTATTGGTGGCTGACAGTTTGGGTTAAATGTACCTTTTGCACATGACATACCTTTCACTGTCTGTGGCACAAAACAAAACAAACATACAACCATTTTTGTAAATGGGAGACATTTAAAGTGCAGAAAAAATATTCTGCAATAGTGTTCAAAATATGGAACATTTTTCTGCACTTTAAATTTCTCCTACTTAAAATAATGGCTGTATTCAGGTATAAATATGGCAATGTGTTTACAAGCCACTGGGAGCAAGATGCCAGCTGTCTGTAAAAGCAACACTTTGAAATGGAAGAAAATTTAATTGGGAGTTAATTTGATGTTTATATAGATTCAGTAAAACTCATCATTTAAATCTTCTACCACTTTCTCCCACTTTCAAGTGTCACATTTACAAACAGCAGGCATTTTGCTCCCAGGTTCCTGTAGATACGGTGCCATAATGATAACAGAAAAATAGAGCCATTTGTTTAAATAGGAGGAATTTAAAGTGAAGAAACATGCTTCATACAACATTAAGACATAATTGGATTAATTAAAAAGTGGAGAAAAACACTAAAGCAGAATGCTTTATAGATACTTCACCTAAATGTCTCTCATTAAAAAAATGACTGTATTTTTCAGTTATAAATATGGCACACTGTCTACTGACTACTGGGAGAAAGAGGCCTTCTGTTTGTAAATGCAACCCTTGAAATGGGAGAAAATTGAAATGAAGAATTAACTTAATTAGAGTAACATGTCATTTAAATTTTCTATCATTTAAAACATTCAGAAAAAGCTCCAATACTGAGTTGATAATGACTTTTATTTCTTCACCCTCTTTCCCAGCCTGGGTCATAAATCTGACTGAGCACTGCTCATTATTATTGCTATCTGCAGCCTGATGATAATAATGTAAACACAGCCTTCCCTTAACTTTACATTAGTAGCTTTTGTGATTCACCCTGACCAGGATTGTGATTGTTGCCTAAAAGGGGGTTTCACCCCTCTGCCAAAAACTCAATTTCTTACACTGATTTTGGCATATTCCCAAGTCACCCGAGTAGCGCTCAACCCAAAATTAAATGAATGGGCCACGGAAATGTGGAGATCAAGGTCAATGAGGAGAATTGAATAGATTAAATCATGCTTTAAAACCCCCTATAGGATACCAGAAGATTGTGGAAGATAAATATTACAGGTTTGTAGTCCTCAAACATTTACAATGAATCATCATAACACCATGGTCAAAATGATAGAACCACAGTAACGAAAACAGAAATTCTGAAAATCACTGAACACCTCATGTATGCTCAAATAATAAAGCCTGATGCCACAAATGTTAATAAGCTCATGGGAACGGAGCAGGAGGCATAAACAAATTAATTGCAAATACTTACACTTTTCAGGTGTAAAGAACCTACATATGTTGATAAACTATGGCCCATATTTATCCTTTTTGCGGCAAAACTGGGCTAACACAGTTTTGTGGCAAAAAAATGAATGCTGCCTAACGCCATTCCTTAGGGTCATCTTACCGCCATATTTATACAATGACGCAAGATGGCATTAAGGAATGGCTAGCGTCTGGAAAAAAGACGCTAGACGGGCAGGAGTGGCATTAGGGAGTATGGCCCTAGCGGGTCAGAAATGAGGTTAGGCTGGTTAGTGGCAAAATATATGCAGCTAACCATCCTATCGTCATTTTCTGATGCACAAGCAGCCACAAACATGACTCCTGTCTAAGTGTAGACAGGAATCATACCCACCACCCCAGTGGTCAGCACAGGGGGCCAGTGTCCCCTGGGCAAGGGCTTTAGACCAGGTGCCAGGCATGGAGACCCATGCCAGCGGCCTCAATGTCACATCTACAAATTAAAAAATATACTTACCTCTACTTTCCTGGGATGGGATCCCCTATCCTGTGTTGTCCCTCTAGTGTGGGTGGGGGTGTCCCTGGCACTTGGGATGGGCATCTGTGGGCCCATTCCATGGTGCTTGACCATGGAAATGGGTCCACAGCTACCCTAACGGCTGGTCTGACCAAGGCATTAGATAATGGCGCTAAGCCCACCTACTCATTGCACGTGGTCTCTGAGCCGGAGTATAGATATGGTGGTAGGGGGTTAGAGTAATTTCTAGGGCAGGAACGTCTACCTTGCATCTCATTGACACAAGGTGGGTTGGCGCATCTAAGAAATGGTGCTAAGCCCAATATTTTGACGCTAAACGTGTCTATCGTCAAAGTATAAATATGGCGCTAGGTGTGCGCCATAATATAAATAAATGATGCTAAAACGGTGCAAGCAGAGTATAAATATGCCCCTATGTCTCCAGAAAAGTTCACCAAGGGTCTAAATAAGATTTGTCTCTCACCACTACCCCCAGATGGATAGAGCTCTGGACAACTACAAATGATCCAATGTTTCCAGACCTGAAATTACTGGGTTTAGAAACAACCGGCCCAATCTTACTGGGTACAAATTGGCAGAAAAGGAAATTATGTGAGCAGAATTACAGGCCTACCTGCCCCATCCAGCATCATGGAAAAGACAAAGGGGGTCATTCTGACCTCGGCGGTAAAAGGCTCTTACCGCCGGTCAGAAGACCGCCATTATACCGTCGCGGCTGCGGTAAACCGCCACGATCATTCTGACCCACAACGTGAAAACCGCCAAAAACCCGACATCCACGGAAGGCCGCCTCATCAGCGGTCAGCGATAAACTGGAGATGACCAAACCTCCAACGTCACGCCAACACAAACACGCCCATGCCATTACGACCAACGAATCCACGCGGCGGTCTTTCAACCGCGGTATTCCATTGGCGTTACACACTGCCACGCTCAAAATACACACACCCATACAAAACACAGCCACATTGGACAATTCAAAATACACACACCTGATACACATACACACAACACTCCCACACACCCATCACCATATAAAACACACACCCACATCACCCACAAACCCCTACAACCAGAAATTCTGAGAGAAGGCGCAATACACAGAGAGAGAGCACAGGCAACGCAAACCACAACACACACAGGAACCCTACATCATCACCCACACCACATCTATGCACACATCACCACACACCACCACTCACATCACCACAAACAGCACCCCACACCTCATCCACACCACCCCATGGCACCCCAAAGACACCCCAGGTTCTCGGACCAAGAACTCAGGGTCATGGTGGAGGAAATAATTAGGGTAGAGCCCCAGCTCTTCGGCACACAGGTGCAGCACACCACAATAGCCAGGAAGGCGGAGCTATGGCAAAGGATCGTCGACAGGGTCAACGCTGTGCGACAGCATCCCAGAAATCGGGAAGACATCCGAAAGCACTGGAACGACCTACGGGGGAAGGTGCGCTCGATGGTGTCAAGACACAACATCGCTGTGCAGAAGACTGGCGGCGGGCCCCCACCCACTCCACCCGAATTCACAGCATGGGAGCAAGAGGTCTTTAACATCCTGCATCCTGACGGCCTTGCTGGAGTAGCCGGAGGAATGGACTCTGGTAAGTCTAATCTCAACTACTTCAACCCCCCCAACCACCAGCATGCCAACCCACACCCCCACCCTCACCCCCAACCCCCAGCACACATCCTCCCTGCCAATGTCTCACCAGCACAACCCACCCAACCCAACACCAATCCCTGAATGCCAACACAAACCATGGACACCCATCACCTAAGCATGACCACTGCACATACCCATCCCCCCCCCCACAAACCACCCTCACAACTCCTCCCACAAGGGAATGCCAGCACAGGGGGACAAGGGCACCCACAAATCGCACGCCATGGCACACACAGAAGCAATAACCATACTCTTTTACCCCTGCAGGGCCCGAACGCCAACACACCGGCCAGGAGGGTCCAGATTTGTCCATCCCACCCCCAGAACAGGCCCCCAGTGATGACAGCAGCTCTGTCGACCTAGAACCTGATGACCAGCCCGGACCATCGGGGACCTCTGGACAGTCGGTTCCCCACACACAGACACAGGCCACAGCAGACCCAACCCCCTCTGGGAATACCAGCACAGCTCCCACCCAGCGGGCCCATGCCTCTGTCTCCAGGACGCGTCAATCAGCGGTGTGTCCGCCACTACAGGGCACCCAGGCTGACCCACCACCCCAACAACAACAGGGACCTGGGGGCAGTGGTAGTGGGCACACCGTCCAGGGGACAGAGGCCCGGGGAAACAGGGGAACCGGGAGGGCTGCTGTGCGACAGGGGGGGGACAGGCCCAGGGAACCCACTCTCCAAGAGGCCCTCACCACCATCATGGGAGCATACCACCACTCCCAGGAGACGATGGCGACGGTACTGGCCAGGTTCCAGGAGATCCAGGCACAGCAGGAGGAACAGTACATGGGGTACAGAGACGAACTCAGGAACATCGTTTCCGCAATGGGGACCATCGTCCTGGCCCTCAACCAGATAATCACCACATTGCGGGACCATGTGGCACCACAAAGGGCCCCTGTCACTAGCCAGGACCACGAACAGCCTACCACCTCCGCCGGTGCTAGTGGACAGGAGGCCCCGACACAACGACAGGCCACCAGAACCCCACCTCCTGCTGAAAAACAACCACCCCGCAAGCGGAACCTGAGATCACACAAGAAGACAGAGTAGGATGCCAAGACCCCCGCCAGCATAAGATACCCCCTGATGTCATCCCACTGTCCCACATTGTCACCCTGTCCAAGCTTTAACTGCCCCTGCTCCATCCTTCCACAGGCATATGGACAATGCACCTGTGAGACTGAGAACTGGACTCTGCCATGGACATTACTCCACCCCCACCCGTCACCGTTTTACTTTCATGGACCTATATGTAGCACTTCAAATAAATCACTAATTGCACTTCAAAAATCAGGAGTCTGGTTGTATTCTTAACAAATGTATTACACATAACGGTGCAATAATGTTCAGTTACATTGTGATGACAACATACCAATGTCAATAAGCTTTAGTCCATGGGCAAACAAAGCAGAAGTCACGCAGTGGGTCATACAGCTCTGAAAAGGGAAGGGAAAGTCACAAATCAGTTAAAAGGAACTGGGGGGAAACACTGAAAGTAGAGATGCAGGAGGCCAGAAGTAAAAGTTAAATGGCGTGGGTGATTCTTACCTGTGTGCTACTGAAAATACTGTTGTATAACTGTGTCCCTGTTGTCCGTGTCGTCCCCGTCGTCTTCCTCCTCTTCACTCTCCACAGGATCCACAGCTGCCACAACACCACCATCTGGACCATCCTCCTGCAGGAAAGGCACCTGGCGTCGCAAAGCCAGGTTGTGAAGCATAAAGCAGGCCACGATGATATGGCACACCTTCTTTGGTGAGTACATTAGGGAACCACCTGTCATATGCAGGCACCTAAACCTGGCCTTCATGAGCCCGAAGGTCCGTTCTATAATCCTCCTAGTTCGCCCATGGGCCTCAATGTACTGTTCCTCTGCCCTTGTCCTGGGATTCCTCACTGGGGTCAATAGCCAAGGCAGGTTGGGGTAACCAGAGTCACCTATTAGCCACACACGGTGTCTCTGTAGCTGTTCCATCACATAAGGGATGCTGCTATTTCGCATGACATACGCGTCATGCACTGACCCTGGGAACTTGGCATTTACATGGGAGATGTACTGGTCAGCCAAACAGACCACCTGGACATTCATCGAATGGTAATTTTTTCTATTTCTGTACACCTGCTCATTGTCTTTTGGGGGTACTAAAGCCACATGGGTCCCATCAATGGCACCAATGATGTTGGGGATATGTCCAAGGGCATAGAAATCACCCTTCACAGTGGCCAAATCACCCTCCTCAGGGAAAACAATGTAGCTCCGCATGTATTTCATCAGGGCAGACAACACTCTGGACAAAACCTTAGAAAACATAGGCTGAGACATCCCTGATGACATGGCCACTGTTGTCTGAAAAGACCCACTTGCCAAAAAATGGAGTACTGACAGAACCTGCACCAGAGGGGGAATCCCTGTGGGTTGGCGGATGGGGGACATCAGGTCTGGCTCCAGCTGGGCACACAGTTCATGTATAGTGGCTCGGTCAAGTCGGTATCGAAGTATTACATGTCGTTCTTCCATTGTCGACAGGTCCACCAGCGGTCGGTACACGGGAGGATTCATCCTTCTCCTCGCAAGTCCCAGCGGACGGTGCCTAGGAAGGACAACATGGAGTACAGAGTCAAGCAACCCACAGGTTAGTTCACACAGCTTGCACAGTACACGAATAGCTATGCATTGAAAGGCTTGTATGAGTGACAATGCAAGGCCTAGGCCTGTGTGACGCAGTAGAAATTAAGCCATGTGGGCCCTTGAAATGGCGGCTGCCTGACCTGAGAAGTGTGACAGTGGGATGTGAGGTCAACGCGCTGGCGTGGCACACCGTGGCGGTAGGCGGTCGAAGACCGCGGTGCGAAGCCGCATTGGTTAACATTGAACCCTATGGGTTTCAGGAGCCAATGACGATGTGCGCCGGCGGTCGCGGTACGCACCGCCGCCGGCGTGACCGCCATTTTCTATCTGCTTAATCACTCGAGACCTGATCATCCACAGGAGAGGACCTATACTGCAAGTGCTGCTGTGACCTCGGTCTGGAAGAGACAATGGCTGCTGCGACTGGGGAAAGGGCCCCTGCCTTCACTTCAGAAGAGTTGGAGAAACTTGTGGATGGGGTCCTGCCCCAGTATGCGCTACTCTACGGTCCTCCAGACCAACAGGTAAGTACACTGGGTGCACGTTGAATGGGCTATGCCTGGGTTGTGTATGGTGGATGTAAGATGGTGGGGTGGGGAGTGAATGAGGAGTGCAAGGCACGACAGATGAGAGCATGTGCCACATGGCAAGGTTGGGGAGGGGGGGGCAATCACATCTAACATGCAGAAAAATGATGATATTTCCTTTCCCACCCTGTACATGTCAAATAGGTCAGCGCCCATCAGAAAGTCGACATTTGGCGTGCCATCGCCAAGGAAGTCCGGGCCCTGGGGGTCCACAACAGACGGGGCACCCACTGCCGAAAGAGGTGGGAGGACATCCGCCGCGGGACCAGGAAGACCGCCGAGTCACTGCTGGGGATGGCCTCCCAACGTAGGAGGGGTGCCAGTCTTACCTTGACCCCCCTGATGTCCCGGATCCTGGCGGTGGCCTACCCCGATTTGGATGGGCGCGTGAGGACATCACAGCAGACACAAGGGGGTGAGTACCAGCACATTCTGCTATCTCTACGCGCAGTAGAGGTGTCTGGGTGGGGGAGGAGGGCTGTGGGTGACATTAGGCCAGGGCGCTTTCTGTAGTGTAGTCCCCTCCTTTAGGCATGGCCCTGTGCCCCCGCCCCCCACCTCTGTAGGGTGCCAAGTACAGCAATCCATGGTCCAGCATCACCCATGTGTGCCTTTGTTGTCCATAGACCTATAGGCCTAGTCACAAGTACTGAGTAGTGTACCCCGATTGCGCGGCGTAGTGCTGGAGGCTACTGTTTCTGTCCTCTCCAACAACGGTGTTGACAATGCATGCACTCAACCTGTCTTTATTTCTCCCCCCACCCTTTTTCTTTATCTTCTTGTGCATGTGTGCATTAGCATCATCAGGCGGAGGAGAATTGGCATCGGAGCACGAGGGAGCTGCAACTCACAAGGCCCCGGTGGGCCATGCAACAGACACCGAGGTCACCAGTGATACGGAGGGCGAGGGGAGCTCCACAACGGGGACACGTGCAGACATCAGCGACACCGACACATCCTCGGAAGGGAGCTCCCTAGCGGTGGCGGCAACATCCGTGCCCCCCGCCTCAACAGGTACAGCCGCCACCCAGCGCACCAGCTCTGCCCTCCCGGCAGCCCCTCAGCCTTCTCTCCGTGCCCGCTCACCCAAGAAGGCGGGCATCTCCTTCGCCCCAGGCACCTCAGGCCCTGCCCCAGTTACCCCTGCTGCCCTCAGTGAGGAGGTCATTGACCTCCTACAGACCATCATTGTTGGGCAGTCTACCCTTTTGAATGCCATCCAGGGGGTAGAGAGGGAGGTGCATCGGAGCAATGCATACCTGGAGGGCATCCATTCGGGTCAGGCTGCCCATCAACGATCGTTCAATGCTCTGGCCTCAGCACTGACGGCAGCCATTGTCCCTGTTTCCAGCCTCCCTCTTCTAACTGCCTCCACCCTCTCCCAGTCTCCTGTTCCTCTGCCTATCCCATCCACACCATCAGACCAGCCTGCACACACCTCAACACCCAAGGGCAGCTCATCCAGACATAAGCACCACAGATCCCACAAGCATTCACCCAAGCAACATCCAGATGCAGACATGGCAACAGTCACTACCACCTCTGTGTCCCCCTCCTCCTCGTCTCCCTCCTCCCTCCCTGTGACGTCTCCACTCACACCTGCATGCACACCACCATCAGCCAGTTCTTCCATCACCACCACACCCTCCAGTACAGTCCGCACACGTGCAGTCACCACCCCCACTGCCATTTACACGTCCCCTGTGTCCTCTCCCACTGTGTCTGTCACCCCCTCTTCCAAACCACACAAACGCAGGCAGCCACCCACCCAACAGCCAACCACCTCACGACAGCCTACGTCACAAGCACCTGCACCCAAAGACAGCACACTTGACTCTCCTACAACCACATCCTCTTCCTCCACTCCCATACCCACTGCACCTACCCTTCCCATTGCTCCTAAAAAACTTTTCCTCTCCAAAGTTAACCTCTTTGCACCACCTGACCCACCCCCTCCATCTGGTAAGAGTCCGAAGAGCACCTCAGCCACCACCAGCCCTGCATCAAGTCTGACCATTGTGCACGGGTTTTGGAGTCCACCCTTTCCCAGCACAGATACATTGGCCAGCAGCAAGGGGACAGCCAGCCCCCCCTGGAAAGAGAACCCGTAAAACCAAGGGCCGCCGCGAGAAGGCTGACACGGCTGCCCCCAAGGAGCAAAGTCGTGGCCCGTCACCTGCCACAACATCAAGGGGAGGCAAGGGCCAGAGAGCCTCATCGAAGGAGGGCAAGGGCAGCAGGGCGGAGAAGTCAGCCAGCAGGGGCGCGGACCAGGAGGGCCCCACAAGCCCCATCCCGGGTGTGACCGAGGACACCCACGGGCCCAGGACTCCGTCACACGAGGGTCCAGCAACTGCACGGTCGGAGGGCGACTAAGCAGGGAGTCCTGGCCAGGTCTGGCTCCCTTGATAGACAAGACAGGCACCGCTGAACAGGGGCCCGCCGTGAAGACAGGCACCGCTGAACAGGGCCCCGCCATGAAGAAAGGCACCGCTGAACAGGGCCCCGCCGTGAAGAAAGGCACTGCTGAACAGGGCCCGCCGTGAAGAAAGGCACCGCTGAACAGGGCCCCGCCGTGAAGAAAGGCACCGCTGAACAGGGCCCCGCCGTGAAGAAAGGCACCGCTGAACAGGGCCCCGCCGTGAAGAAGGGCACCGCTGAACAGGGCCTCGCCGTGAAGAAAGGCACAGCTGAACAGGGCCCGCCGTGAAGAAAGGCACTGCTGAACAGGGCCCCGCCGTGAAGAAAGGCACCGCTCAACAGGGCCCCACCGTGAAGAAAGGCACCGCTCAACAGGGCCCGCCGTGAAGAAAAGCACCGCTGAACAGGGCCCCGCCGTGAAGAAAGGCACCGCTGAACAGGGCCCCGCCGTGAAGAAAGGCACCGCTCCGCTGGGCCCTTCCTGTCAAGCACCGCTCCGCTGGGCCCTTCCTGTCAAGCACCGCTCCTCTGGGCCCTTCCTGTCAAGCACCGCTCCGCTTGGCCCTTCCTGTCAAGCTCCGCTCCGCTGGGCCCCGCCGTCTCAAGCACCGCTCCGCTGGGCCCTTCCTGTCAAGCACCGCTCCGCTGGGCCCTTCCTGTCAAGCACCGCTCCGCTGGGCCCTTCCTCTCAAGCACCGCTCCGCTGGGCCCTTCCTGTCAAGCTCCGCTCCGCTGGGCCCCGCCGTCTCAAGCACCGCCCCGCTGGGCCCTTCCTGTCAAGCACCGCTCCGCTGGGCCCTTCCTGTCAAGCACCGCTCCGCTGGGCCCCGCCGTCTCAAGCACCGCTCCGCTGGGCCCTTCCTGTCAAGCACCGCTCCGCTGGGCCCTTCCTGTCAAGCACCGCTCTGCTGTGCCCCGCCGTCTCAAGCACCGCTCCGCTGGGCCCTTCCTGTCAAGCTCCGCTGGCCCATTGACAGTGCCGGTTCTGTGTCGAGCTACTGTTCACGCTGCACTCTGGGCACCCTGCCTCCTCCATAACCAGTGGAGTCTGTAATCCACCTGATGGACTGTGGCTTTGCACTCCCCAGGATGGCACAGTGGGCAATCCACCCACTTGTGAGACTTGAGAGACTGTGGCTTTGCACTCCCCAGGATGGCACAGTGGGCAAGCCACCCACTTGTGAGACTTGAGAGACTGTGGCTTTGCACTCCCCAGGATGGCACAGTGGGCAATCCACCCACTGTAGAGACTTGAGAGACTGTGGCTTTGCACTCCCCAGGATGGCACAGAGGGCAACCCACCCACTGTAGAGACTTGAGAGACTGTGGCTTTGCACTCCCCAGGATGGCACAGTGGGCATGGTGGCCCCTTCGTGGATCTGGCGTCGTGGACTCATGTGGCTGAGGTGCCCCCCCTTCCCTTCCCCCTGAGGTGCCTGTAGTTTTGTCATCTGATGCCCCAGCAGTGTTCTCTCCAACGGACTCAGGTCTCCTGTGTGGGCTTTGCCCATGTGTTTGATAGACATTGGCCCACGGACTGTGGATATTTGACAAACTGAGCAGGACTTATTGACTATGTACATGGCTTTCGCACTGTTCATTATTTTTGCTTTGATATTTCATATCGATAATTTTCCATGACTTCAATGAACCTAATTTATTCATAAATTTAAATTGACATTTTTATTATGTCTTTGCATTTTTCATGGGGGTTTGGGGGGTGTCACTCAGTTGTTGCTCTGCATTGGTGTGTTGCTAGTTGGGGGGGGGAGCGTATGTGTGTGCCCGTAACCTTTCGTCCTCCCCCCTCCCCTGTGTCGTAGGTGCAGTACTCACCGTTGTCTTCTGCGCCGGAGTTCGTACTCGTGGTAGATGAGCTGGTAGGATGTTTAATTCGGGTTCCATGCTGTCCTCCGTCCTCGTGGAGTGTTTAGAGGTGAGCGTTTTCCGGTTCGTAGTCTGTTTCCATCGTGTTTTTATCGGCGGGGCTTGTCTGCCGCCTGCCTGTTGGCAGTGACCGCCGCGCTGTTTGTCTGTCCCGCAGTGGCGGTCGGAGTGTTAAAGTGGCGGGCTGTGTTGGCGGTTCCCGCCAGGGTCAGAATTAATTTTTTTTTACTGCCTGCCTGTTGGCGGGTTGGCCGCCGCTTTATCACCGACCGCCAGGGTAGGAATCACCCCCAAAATCCTTACTAGCCAGGCTGCAGCATGGCACAGCCACACACATAGCATAGCTCAAATAAACTTCATGCTCATATCAGATTTATTTTTGTTGTTTATTCCATTTAAATAAAAACAACATATGTAGTTGTCTTGGCCTTTGGTCATGAATGCAGAGAATAATTATTTGTCTTTTCTTTTTAGATCACCTCTCATTTGGCAGCAACAATACCCTACCATGCGTCTCTCCCGGACTTAAATCCTCAAGCCTGCAGCTCATCCGCTCACGGCTAAAAAAATCAGGATTCTCTCCTCTGAGCCCACCAATTAATGACAAAAACAATCCTCACCTTCCCCTCTAAGCATATCTTGGTTTCCATCCTCCACTCCCATCCCACCAAGCCTCATGCAACAAATAGGTTCAGCAAAGGTCACCTTCTGCCTGCAAATGTCAGTGATCTTAAACATACTATGCCTCCAAATGACGTCAACTCTAGCCACCTCATTTTACAAAACCCTATTCCCTCAAATGTGCTTACTGTGGGGCATATTTATCAAACATTCAACACAGGGCAGCTAGAAACGTTTCTGTGGTGTGTGCATAAATGGAAAAGAGCTGAAAAGCACCATATCTACTAGGATATAGTGTTCTTGAGCTCTCTCCCAATGCTGGTGCACATGTGGCTGCCTGGTACCATTGCAGGCACTTTCGCACCATGATGCAAGCGTACCTGTTTTACAGGCTGGATTGTTTTTGTCCAGGGTAGGATACTACTTTCGATGTCTGATTCAGAATGCATCAAGCTTAGAAAGAGAAAGTAACAAGGAGAAATGAAAATATTTCTCGCAGTTACCCTTCTTTGTGGTAGGCATACTTATTTCACATAAATCCGGCATAATAAGCCTTACTAGATCTGGAAATAAGTGAAATCCATGGGTTGATGCGCTGGAACGCCCATGCTTTACCCATGTAATGTCAACCACTAAGAAATGAAGCTGCTACATTGCCTTATTTCACAAAGACACAAAGGGGCATGCATATCTGGCCTTTGTTGGCTTCCTAATTCCCAAATAAGGGCCTCATTTTGAGTTCAGTGGACCAGAAGACCAGTCCGCCACACTTCTGATGGGGAGGTGTCCGCCTTACTAGTGACCTCCCCGCTGGACCTATTATGACTTTCCCACTGAGCTGACAGCAGAAGCCAAGGTTTCCACCCATCCTCTCAGCGGGAAAGTGGCGGCAGCATTGTTGCCTGCTCATAATCAAGCTGGAGGCAATGTTGCCACCTGTAGGGGGCACCAGCATTCTCGTAATGTGCACTGTCTGCAGGGCAAGGGCACCCCTGCATTGCTCATGCAGGGACCCCCTGTGGCCCCCATACCGGTTCCCAGCCATTCTTTTCATGGCATGAAACTGCCACGAAAAGGCTGACGGAGAACCACCGCCCTGGCTGATTGTGACCTACACCTGCTGTCAGCCCGTCAGGATCACCGATCCTGGCGGAGTCGGCAGTACCCTTGCAGTCAGACCATCACAGCAGTGGCAGTCCTGATTACCATCACGAGTCTGTTGGTCGAGTGACCGCCAGACTCGTAATGAGGCCCAAAGTCATTGAGTTACTTTGCTTCATCTTGCGCGATGCAAGGGTGTTGCAAAGGCTTTGTAAATCTGGGCTCCAATTTGCATCCAAAGTGACCTCATCAGTGACTTTCGATTCAGTTGGTAATTTCATGTGGAGAACTGCATAGCACTAGGCTATAATCATGCTATCTTTTGCCTTGTGAAAATACATAGCAAACCATGCCCCAACAGAGGCTAGATCAGCATCATGCACAGACACACCATAAGTGTTTATGTGTAGCAGCTGAGCCAATGTCAACCTGTACAAATCAATTTTCTCAGAAAGAAACACACTTCTCTGTCAGCAGCATAGTCCAAAGCCTACCTACAGAAGTCTATGAGCCATCCCCTTTCCCCTATCATTGCTGGCATCCTATGCACACACTCCCACCTCTCCCTTCACCATTGCTGGCATTCTATGCCCACGCTCTCCACCACTTCAGCTTCTCCTTATTGCACTTGATCACATCAAGGCAGTGCTCTGCTGACTTCAGTCTTCTGAAGACCCTGCCATTGACCAACATCATAAATGACTCGCCACCAGTTTAATGTCTAATGCATTAAAAAAGAACAGCTCCCACATGCCATCGTGTAAAGACTCTCACTTTTGGAAGAACAAAAGTACTACTTCATCTATATCATCCCGCCTTTAGGATAATGGGCAGTGTTGCAATTTCTCACCTCAACCCTTTCCTCACATCCAACTTTATACTTGAACTCTGTGATTTAGACTTAAGCCTCAGAAACGTAGCATTTTCTGAGGTGACATACTCTCCCAGGCTAACAATGAATCCTTGACCATTCTAATCCCACTCAACTCCTTCACTGCCACAAATATTCTTCCTGAATCCCTCTTTTTTGTTACGAGGAAGAAACACACTGCTGGTTTTCTATTTTTTACAAGGTAGGGAACACACTGCTGGTTTTTCTCTGGTAAAACTACTACTGCAAGCAAGCGCTTCCCAAAACTCAGCAGCCAAATAGCTCAGACAAGAGCCTATCAATTAGAGAGAAGACAGAGAACACCGCTGGCACACCAGCACTAGTTCTCTAAAGTGAATTAAAGTTGTTGCAGTGCATAGTAGTATAAGTACTCATCAGAAGGAAGTGTTACTTACCATTAAAAAAGGCCCAGGCCAGAGTGAAAGCCCAAGATCATAATCTCGCATTTGATCCCATTGATTTTCTTTTCATTTTTTTTTCACAACACTTCTCTAGAGATGCCAACAAATTCTGGTAACTATTATTCATATGCCTCAAATGACCAGCCTCATGGGCATAGATCTTGCTGCAGCTCAAAAGAAACTATTTAGGTCAGCAACAAATAAGGTGAATAAGAGGGTAGGAAGAATATGGTACAACTTCACACCATGAGCTGCAGAAACAAGTTTGATCTGGAAAATACCAAGCCCTGTTTGGACTATTCCTCACAATAGGGGCACTTTAGTACTAGATGGTGAGAAGGAATCCTCATTTTTCTCAGTTTTCCTAAACAGAATGTGATAATTTCCTTATGAGGCAACAGCACCCATTAAATTACAATGCAATACAACTAATCTCTTCCATGCATAAGGTACATTTTGTGAACTGACCTATGTACAAAAAGGTTGGTTCACAAAAGACAACATTGCAGGTGGTTGGTTGTAGAATGACCTGCTCTATTAATGGTAATTTGGCAGGTCACAATTTTCAACCCTAGATTATTTGCTACAATCACAGGGATTGTGGCCTGCAAGGGATAGCAGATCACTATCCCTTGTATTGCTTTCCAAAGTAGAAAATATTTTCTTAATAGCAGCAAATGATCCTCAAAGGACCCAGGGCTGCTATAAAAAGAAAGAAAACAAATCAATTTGGAAAACTTCAATGAGGACACCCAGTAGTCCCCTGGACTACTGCCTACTGCCCATGAAACTGCATGTTAGAAATGGGTTTTTTGGTTGGCAGTCAGGTCACCCCCTGTCCAAGCAAAAGCCCTCACTCTAGTCAGGGTAAGTCACACACAATCCAAGATTATCCTGTGCCCACCCTCTGGTAGCTTGGCACGAGCAGTCAGGCTTAACTTAGAAGGCAATGTGTAAAGTATTTGTGCAATAAATCATACAATACCACCAAATAGCACCACAAAAATACACCACACAGTGTTTAGAAAAATATAGAATATTTATCAGGATAATTGTAGGTCAAAACGAATAAAGTTACAATGTGAAATTGTAGAGATATCACTGAAAAGTGATATAAAGTGTCTTAAGTCTTTAAAAAGCAAACAAAGTCTCTTTCAAGCACAAAGTACCTGGTTTGGAGTGGAAAATCTCCTCAGAGGGCCACAGAAGAAGAGACACGTGGAAAAAGGGTGTGTGCTTCGATTTCTCCCCAGCACACACGGACTTGCGTCGTTATTTTTCACGCGGGGAAGTCGGGTGTCGTTTTCCGGCGCGCGGACAGTCTCTTTCTGTGGATCGCGGGGATTACCAGATGTCTCGGGTCTGTGCGTGGATTTTCCTGCTTGTTTTCCGGCTGCGCGTCGTTCTTCGGGCCTGCGTGTTGAAATTAAGATCTCACGGCAGGCGTCGCGTCGATTTCTCCTCTGGAGGTCGGGCGGCGGTGTCCTTGCGAAGCCGTGCGTCGAAGTTCCGGTTGTCCCGAAGGCGTCACGTCGATCAGTGTCGGTGTGCGGCGTTTTTCTCGCCGTGGAACAAGCTTTGCGTCGACAATTTTGGCGCACGGAGCGTCCAAGCGAAAAAGAGAAGTCTTTTTGTTCCTGAGACTTCAGGGAACAGGAGGCAAGCTCTATCCAAGCCCTTGGAGAGCACTTTCACAGCCAGACAAGAGTTCAGCAAGGCAGCAGGCCAACAGCAAGGCAGCAGTCCTTTGTAGAAAGCAGACAGGTGAGTCCTTTGAGCAGCCAGGCAGTTCTTCTTGGCAGGATGTAGTTTCTGGTTCAGGTTTCTTCTCCAGCAAGTGTCTGAGTGGATGCACAAGGAGCTGTCAACTAAGCCCAGCCAGACGTGGATTGTAAGGCACAGAAAGATTTAAGTGCAAAGAAATGCTCACTTTCTAAAAGTGGCATTTCTAGAATAGTAATATTAAATCCAACTTCACCAGTCAGCAGGATTTTATGTTACCATTCTGGCCATACTAAATATGACCTTCTTACTCCTTTCAGATCAGCAGCTACCACTTCAATACTGTATGAGGGCAGCCCCAATGTTAGCCTATGAAGGGAGCAGGCCTCACAGTAGTGCAAAAACAAATTTAGGAGTTTTACACTACCAGTACATGTAAACTACACAGGTACATGTCCTGCCTTTCACCCACACAGCACCCTGCTCTAGGGGTTACCTAGGGCACACATTAGAGGTGACTTATATGTGGAGAAAGGGGGGGTTTAGGCTTGGCAAGTACTTTTAAATGCCAAGTCGAGGTGACAGTGAAACTGCACACACAGGCCTTGCAATGGCAGGCCTTAGAGAAGGAAAAAGGGCTACTTAAGTGGGTGGCACAACCAGTGCTGCAGGCCCACTAGTAGCTTTTAATTTACCGGCCCTATGCACATAGAGTGCACATTACTAGGGACTTATAAGTAAATTAATAGTCCAATCAGGTATGATTCAAGGTTACCATGTTTTAAGGGAGAGAGCATATGCACTTTAGCACTGGTTAGCAGTGGTAAAGTGCGCAGAGTCTAAAAGCCAGCAAAAACAGTGTCCAAAAAGTGGAGGGAGGCAGGCAAAAAGTTAGGGGTGACCACCCTAAGGCTGTCAGGTCTAACACTGCACACTGACTCCCAAAGGAGTAGAGGTTTAAAACGGTGAAAATAAAAGCAAGCAAAATCCTAGTAAACCAGACTTGGCTTTAAAAATATGATTTCAATACGTGTTTATGAATTTTCATGAAATGTCATGAAACAAATTACACAATGCCAATGTGCACATTCTACTTACCAGATCGACTACCTACTTTGCTGAGCATCCACTACAACCTCACAGACACCACTGACCAAGATGTGTAATGCAATTTAACCACAGATCAGCACAGAAATAAAATCGTCATTTTTAATTTACCACTTGTGGGATATTTGCCAAAAAATATCAGATGTAATGTCCACTTATCCAAGAATTCTATCACCTCATTCAGAGTGTGGTTGCAGGAAATGAGCTCAATTGCAGACCTCATTCAGCTCCCTCATTGGGTCCACCATGTCTATGGTGTCTCCACTTTGAAGATGGTGGTGAATTGCCTCCCAGTTTACAGTGCCAAATCTGCCACTATTTTAAGTGGTTCATCTTCATCTGGTAAAATGGTGGAGCAAAGGATTCCACAGCTGTTGGGATAAAAATCCCAGCAGACAAGTGATATCCCATTGTACAACTATAAATTGTATATTATATTGAGTGCACATTAATCAATTCCCATATTTGGTCCGCTAGCCAACCACAGGTCAGAACAATGGCAACAAGGCAGGTTCAGTGAAGACCAGACAGAAGGGGCAGAGTCACACTGAAAGGAAGCAACAGGGGCAGTGTTTATTGACGGTTTCTCCTGAGCAGGTCATGCCCTGAAGCTGGTAGTGACTTTGAGGAAAAAGGAGTATGATTCCGGTGGAGAAAACAAGATAGGGCAGGATGTATTACATTGGTGTGGTATTTCCTCTACCACATCAGCAGCAAGCTGGTGGGCCAACGTCTTAAGTAGGATCTAACTTTAGTGTGACAGGATATAAGCAAGCAGTGAATGAAATAAACAGACACACTTTGTCTTCTTGAAGTGCTTCACCCATATTTTGGGGAATATTTTGTATTCTTCCTCATCCAGTGATTTTATGAAGCAATCTGGACTGGATTAGAGTTTGGGAGTGCGGGAGTACAGCTATAAATGGGTGGGGGACATGCCCCCCTACCTTGTAGTTTCCCCATCTCATTTAGAGATGGGAGAAGTTACAGATTTTAAGCAGTGGAACCCCGGCTGGTTCATTTGCTGTCATTCTTCTCCTCAACCAAAGGACTATCAGTCAATGTATGTCAGAAAGTCCACTTTATTTATTTCTTCTGATGTACATTTTAGTCAGGCAAAACCTGGAGGTCCTCAACATACGAAAGAAACGACTCACATACTCTAGGAAAAACTCTCAGCATGTCAGGGCCATTTTGTTTTGTTTGCATTTTGAACCTGCATTCTGGGTTTCCATATGAAAAACAAAAATGGATGCAGCGGAGTGCCAAAAGAATATTGCATCCACTTTGCATAATTGTCTGATTCTTGTACAGCGGCCTCACCAGTAAACATATTTAAGTAACTCCAATACTCGCTGGTGAGATGGGGATCTCATAGTAAGGCGGCTGGTCATCCACCAGTGAAGAGACAACCAGAACCTCCACTGAGTTGGTGGACTGATGAGCTGCCTGCCTGGGTCTAAATGAACCCCAGAGGGCTATCTTTTCTGACATCTACATGCATATGTGCAGGACTTTCAGCATTTCCAACCCAATCCCCCTAAAATCTCTTATTAAGTATCTTCAGTAGATTCTATGCCTTCAAATTGAAAGGACAGTGGAAATCTCATATGAAAAGTCTATTATACACCCTGTTGGCATTTCTGTGAAAGAAAACTGCTGCAGAGGAGATACACTTTATCATAAAGTAACCAGAAGCGTGCTAATTGTCATGCTGTTACATGAGGCACCTGCCTACCAGAGACTACAGTCTTCAAAAGTCAACAAAAGTCGTAAAACTTGATTTCCATTGTTTTAGTTAACTATCAATGTTCTGAACATTCAGTTGCTGTGGAAACAATTGTAATAGTTTCGTTAAGTTGCACATCTTTCAGTACTTCTCAGAAGAGTTGTTCATCTCTAGGTAGCGTGGTTTTGATCACACATTTTTTTCTTTCTCATCTGATCTGATGATTTAGCTTTCATGCATGCACCCAGACATAACTAGACTATACAATAAAACAAATACTTCTTAAAAAAAGAGACACTTGCGAAGCACATGTGACAAAAGAAGTCTTGAGCAGCATTAGACGGGGCAAATCGCTAAATACCAGTCATTTGCATTTTCATTTCAAATAAACCGTGTGTCTGGTACATTCAGTTCGATGTTTTTCATCTGATTCAGACACTCATACAAGGAGCAGTAATTGTGATTACAAAACAAAGCATGACTCATGTGTAATAAGAAAATTAGGGCTAAATAGGAGAACTATATATGGACATAGGTGTCATTAAGCTTTTTCAGTACAGTTGATGATTTTCTCTCAATATTGAAAACTGTTGCATGATGAGAGACAATCTACGCAATATTGTTAAACACTTAAAAGTTTACCAAACTCGAAAAATAAAACTCTCCGGACTGTCATTCAAGTGAGAACTGCAATGAAGAGTAAAACAGCATATAAATTCTGGTTAGTATTGCTATTCCTTGCATCACACTCTAACTTTTTATCCTTGTTTTGGCTAGCAATTCGAAGCGGCTAGTAGGTGCAACTGTACCTCCATTTAAAAATCTTATATAAGGGCATTTCAAGTAAACGAGTAATTCTATTATCATATAAAGAATTGAGGCCCAATGTTATGTTACTTTGAGTTGAGAGGCAATGTACTTTTTACATACAGCACAGCGCATTTAGGGCGACATGTATGAAGGTTTTTTTTTTATTGAAAATGGACCGAGTTGCAGAATTGGACCGTGTACAACTGTAAAAATGTTTGCTTTATGTGCAAACACCAAACTATTCCACAGAAACGCAGTTTTTGTTTGCAAATCGGTATTTGGAAGGCGCATGTTTAGGGCGTCCTTTCCAAACTTCATTTTCCACAGGTATGGATAAATGTTGTACCAACAAATTACGGTTGCAAAACGTTAATTTTTTACCACTAGTGGTAACCATGTGCAAGTAGGAAGGGGTCATTATGTGACTCTTTCCCCTTGGAGAATTTTAAAAATATATATTTTTTAAGAGCTGGCAGTGGTCCCACTAACCACGGCCTACTCTTAAAAAATGAAATTCAAGCATATTCTGTTTACCTTTAAGGAAAATGAATTGTCTTTCAAAAGCTATAAGATTGCTTTATTTAAGAACAATCACAGACAAGGGCCCATATTTTAAAAAATGACGCACAACTGCACTAGTGCAGTTGTGCATAATTGTTTTTAACGCCATCCCTGTGCCATATTTAAAAAACAGCCGCAGAATGGCGCTAAAGAATGGTGAGCATCTATAAACAAAGATGCTAGCCGGTGATGGATGGTGTTAGAAATGGGGTCTATAGTTGGCAGAGGTATACACCCTTGTCCAAGTAGAGACCACAATCCTAGTCAGGAATAGTCACATATGATCCAAATTATCCTGTGCCCACCCTCTGGTAGTTTGGCACTGAGCAGTCAGGCTTAACTGAGAAGGCAATGTATAAAGTATTTGTGCAATAAATCATACAGTAGCACTGTGAAAACACCACAAAAATACACCACAAAGATTTAGAAAAATAGATAATATTTATCTGAATAAAATAAGGTCAAAACGACAAAGATCCAATAAGCACAATTTGAAATATCACTTTTGAAAGGTTTGAAAGAGTCTTAATCCTTTGAAATAAACAGTTGTCTCTTTGTTACACACAGTACCTGATATGTGTCAAAATAACGATGCACGGAGACCGCAGCGTAAGGGATGGGTGGAAAAATAGGGTGTTGCGTTGAACTTTCTGGCACGACACAGATGATGAGTCGTTTTTTTCCACGCTGCAAGGGGCTTGCCTCATTTTTTGACTTACAGTCTTGGTCTACAGTCTTGGTTCCTAACTGTGATGAGGGGATATTTTGACACCCAGGGATGATGTTGAGAAAATCCTTGACGCCCTGAGAGAAGGCACAGGCGTTGCGTCGATCCGGTGGGCGCTGCGTCAAATTTCCACTCGGGAAGTTGGCCTGTGTCGTTCCAGTCAGCTGAGCGGCGATTTCTCAGTCGCAAGCAGGCTTTGCATTTGCTTCAGAAACAGGAGGCAAGCTCAATCCAAGCCCTCGGAGAGCACTTTTGGGGAAGACAGAGTCCTTCTCAACAAAGTCAGAGGGCAGCAGGGCAACAGCAGGACATGAGTCCTTCTCACCAAAGCAGTCCAGATGAATCATTTTGGCAGCCAGGCAGTTCCTGTTGACAGGGTGCAGGTGTAGGTCCACAAGTGTCTAAGGTGGTGGAGTTAGAGACCCAGTTTATGTACCCCAAAAAGCCTTTGAAGTGGGGGGAGACTTCAAAGAGTGGTTCTGAAGTGCAAAATTTCCCTTTTCAGTTCAGTCCTGTCTGCCAGAGTCCCGGTAGGGGGTTAGACAGTCCATTCTGTGAGGTCAGGCCACTGACCTTTGAAATGTAAGTGTCAGGCCCTCCACCCTTCCAGCACAGGAAGACCAATTCAATATGCAGATGAGTGCAGGTGTGACTGAGTGTCCTGTGTTTGTGGTTGTCTGGGTAAAATGCACAAAGGAGCTGTCAACCAGTCCAGCCCAGACATTGTTTGGAGACAGGCTATAAGGCACAGATGGTTTTTAAGTGCAGAGAAATGCTCACTCTCTAAAACTGGCAAATCTAAATTAGTAATATAAAATCCAACCCACCAATAAGCAGGATTTTCTATTACCGTTCTGGCCCTACTAAGTATGACCTGGTTACCCCTTCCAGATCAGAATCTACCACTGAAAAAGTATATGAGGGAAGTCCTGTTAGTTATGAAAGGAGCAGGCCTCACACTATCGGAAAACCTATTTAGGAGTGTTTCACTACCAGGACATATAAACCACATAAATATATATATGCCCTTCCTTTTACCTATATAGCACCCTGCCCTCTGGGGTACCTAGGGCCTAACTTAGGGGTGACTTATACGTAGAAAAAGGGGAGTTTAAGGCTTGCCAAGTACTTTTCAATACCAAGTCGAAGTGGCAGTGAAACTGCACACACAGGCTTTACAATGGCAGGCCTGAGACATGGTTAAGGGGCTACTTAGGTGGGTGGCACACTCATTGCTGAAGGCCCACTAGTAGCATTTAATTTACAGGCTCTGGGCATATGTAGTGCACTGTACTATGGACGTATAAGTAAATCAACTAGGTTAATTGGGGATGAACCAATGTTACCATGTTTAAGGGAGAGAGCAAATGCACTTTAGTGATAAAGTTTGCAGAGTCCTAAAACCAGCAAAAACAGTGTCAGAAAAGTGGAGAGAGGCAGGCAAAAAGTTGGGGGATGACCACCCTAAGGCTGTCAAGTCTAACATATGTCCTCCTTAGCTGAAAGTGGGGAGAGCTAACAACCCCCTTGGAGCTCTCATTGCTAAGGCGGAAGAATCTGGAGAGACAACCAGAATTGGCGTAGTCAATCCTCGGGGGATGCTCCACCGTAAAGTCCATCCCCTGTAGGCCTGTAAGGCCGAAACGCGTCGACTGTAACTTCTAAGGAGTGACTGTTGGAATTCTCGAATTGTTGGATTTAAGAATTTGTGCACTGTATCGAACTTCTATTCAGTGACTGTTTTCTCTCACTGAGGATAGATACTTTCCTTGGACAACTGCCACTACCTTCCTTTGTGACTGCTCGCCACTGGATGGCTAACCAGACTATGCCTTATTTACCACAGTGCCCTAATGGAACTGTTAGCCGATTTCTTTATGTGTGATATTTGTATATAATTAGAGTTTTATTGCTATATATTTTTGTGTGTTAGATTTTTGGGTGCGCAGGTAATTTGTGGGCACTATGATTAAATTGGTTTAATGGAAATAAAATAAATAATTTTTCAGTGAAAAATTGGGGTTTTCGCTTAGCTAGTTGGTCATATATTAATTCCTTCTGGATATTTTGATTGTTGTACTGTTGCCAGGCCTGGAGCACCTCCTGGAAGTAGAGCAGGTGTTCCTCCCAGCTGGGACTGTAGGCGACAATGACGTCTATATAGGCGGCGCAGAACACATCCTTACCAGCCAGGACCCCGTTACCCAACCATTGGAAGGTAGTGGGGGCATTTTTCAACCAAAAAGGCATCACTCTGAACTGGTAATGTCCCTCAGGAGTGGAAAAAGCAGATCTCTCTTTGGCCCCTCAGTCAAGGCGATCTGCCAGTACCCTGATATGAGATCAAAACTACTTGTGAATTTGGCAGTGCCTAGCCTGTCAATGAGCTCATCAGCTCGGGGGATGGGGTGAGCATCTGTTTTAGTGACAGAATTGAGACCCTGGTAGTCCACGCAGAACCTGAGTTCTGGCTTAGCAGCGTGTGCGGCAGCCTTTGGTACCAGCACCACAGGGCTGAACCAGGGACTGCTGGATTTCTCAATTACCCCAAAAGCCAGCATCTTGGCAACTTCCTCCTTGATGCTGGCCTTCACCCTGTCTGACAACCTGTAAATGTTATTCTTTACAGAGGGGCTGTCTCCTTTGTCAATAGCATGGACACACAAGTGTCTGAGTCCAGGGGTGAGGGAAAAGAGGGAGGAGTAGTGCTCCAGTAGCAGTCCCCTCGCTGGCCCAGGGTCAGAGAGTCAGAGAGATTGACACTCTCCACCGACCCATCACCTTCTTGGGCATAGAGGAGGTCGGGGAGAGGATCACTCTCCACCTCCCCACCCTCATTTGTCACCAGAAGCATGTTGACTTCAGTCCTCCCAAAATGAGGCTTCAGTCTTTTCACATGGAGTACCCTTAGGGGGTTCCTAGCAGACTGGAGGTCCACTAAGTAAGTGGCCTCCCCTTTATGCTCCTTTATCTTGAATGGGCCAGTCCAGCAGTCCTTGGGAGCTCTAGCCTCTACTGGTTCCATCACCCAAACTTTGTTTCCAGGCTAAAACTCCACTAGGGTGGTCTTCTGGTCGTACCAGCATTTCATAACCTCTTGACTGACCTCAAGGTTGCTTTTGGCCTCTTTCCAGAAGCGTTGCATCTGGTTGCGGAGTGCCAACATGTAGCTGACCACATCCTGGGGGGTTTCTTGGGAGCTTTCTCCCACCCTTCTTTGACAATGCTTAGGGGTCCCCTAACAGGGTACCCATAGAGAAGTTCAAAGGGACTGAACCCTATCCCCTTCTGTGGTATCTCTCTATAAGCAAAGAGAAGGTATGGTGAGAAGACACCCCACTTACACCTCATGGCCTCAGGGAGGCCTGTGGTCATGCCCTTCAAGTTCTTTTTGAATCTCTTCACAAGACCATTGGATTGAGGATGATAGGGTGTGGTGAACTTGTAGGTAATCCCACAGGCATCCCACATGGACCTAATTTATGCAGACATGAAGTTTCCGCCTCTGTCAGACACAATCTCCTTTGGGATCGCCACACGGGTAAAGATCCCCATCAAAGTTCTGGTCACCACCGGTGCAGTCATGCTCCTCAGAGGGATTGCCTCTGGGTAGTGGTGGCATGGTCCACCCAAACCAGTATAAAACTGTTGCGTAGGGCAGTTTTGGGATCCAATGGACCAATGATGTTGATGCCCACCTTTTCAATGGGAGTGCCAATAATGAGGTGTGGGATCAGGGTTGCCTTGAGCATTTTCCTTTTCTTCCCACTGGCCTGACAGGTAGGACAGGACCTACAGAAGGCATCTAAGGTCGTCCATTAGGGGCCAATAGAGGTGGGTGACAAGCCTGGCAAAGGTCTTGTCTTGCCCTAAATGTCCTGCCAGGGGAATGTCATAAGCCTGGCCCAGTAAGAAGGCCAGATAACACTGGGGGACCACCAGCACATGTGCAGCCCCAGCCTCCAGTACCTTAGGCTCACTGTAAAGGAGATCATTCTCCCAATAGATAAGGTGATCACCAGAGGCTTCACCTGCTACTTGAGCTGAGGCCTGTTGCCTCAAGCTCACAAGAGTGGGACACTCTTTTTGTGCTTTGTAGAATTCTTCCCTGGTTGGTCCAGCCTCAACTTGCCAGCCAGCACGCTCAGATAGGTCACCCAGGGCAGAAATGTCCTCCCCAGTTGGATCAGGGGCCTCCTCCTCAGGGACCCCAGTCAACTACTGCAGGAACCTCTGGGACTGGTTTGCTGCACTCCTTGCCCCTCTCCTTAGCAGCTGTCTAGGCCATTCTTCAAGGCTCCCCTCCTGGGCAGCCATGGACCTTGAGGTCATGCAGACCCACTCAGGCAATCCCAACATCTCAGAGTGAGACCTTAGCTCTACCTTCTTCCAGGTAGTGTGCTCAAGGTCATTGCCAACAGACAATTTACAGGCAGGACTCACAGCCACTTTCAGAGTACCAGAGCCCCCCCTCCACTCAAAGGAAACCATAGCTACCGGTGGGTGGAATGTGCTCGGTATGACCTGCTCCGCTGACACCAGCTGACCCCTGACAGTATTCATGTTATCTCTTGTGTCACGCAGAGCCTCCACCCATTGCCTGTAATGGTGACCCACTGCCTATACTTGGAAGTATTGGCAGGCATGTGGACTTTTGGCACCATTTCTGCATCCCATAGTCCTAATGCTAGTCTATGAAAGGAGCAGGCCTCACAGTAGTGGAAAACGAATTTAGGAGTTTTCACTACCCACACATATAAAACACATATGTACTTGTCCTTCCTTTTATACACATAGCACCTTGCCCTATGGGTTACTTAGGGGCCTACCTTAGGAGTGACATATATCTAGAAAAAGGGGAGTTTAAGGCTTGGCAACTACCTTGAAATGCTAAGTCAAAGTGGCAGTGAAGCTGCACACACAGGCCTTGCAATGTCAGGCCTGAGACATTGTTAAGGGGCTACTTATGTGGGTGTCACAATCAGTGCTGCAGGCCCACTACTAGTATTTAATTTACAGGCCCTGGGCACATGAAGTGCACTTTACCAGGGACTTATAAGTACATCAAATAATCCATTCAGGGATGAACCAATGTTACAATTTTTAAGGGAGAGAGCATATGCACTTTAGCACTGGTTAGCAGTGGTGAAGTTTGCAGAGTCCTAAAACCAGCAAAAACAGTGTCAGAAAAGTGGAGGGAGGCAGGAAAATGTTGGGGGATGACCGCCCTAAGGCTGTCAGGTCTAACAGATGGCGTTAAGGGAAATGGCGCTAGTGGGCAAAAATTGACGGTAGGCTGATTAGCAGCAGAATGTCTGCGCTAGTCAGCCTAGCGTCATTTTTTGATGCACAAGCAGCCAAAAAATTACGCCTGTCTAAGCATGACAGGAGTCATTAACACAATCCCAATGCCCATCACAGGGGACCAGTGTCCCCAGGACAACCCCAACAAACCCAGTGCCAGCTAGGGCACCCCATTTAAGAGGCCCTGAGTGGCACACAACACATGTACATGCACACTTCCTAGGGATGGGTTCCCTCCTCCAGTAGTGTCCCTGTGGTGTGGGTTGTGGTGATGCTGGGGTCTGCGGTGGGCATCTATGGGCCCATTCCATGGTGTTTCCCCATGGAAATTGGCCTACCAGGTATTAAATTTTGACACTAATTGGCCTTAGCATCATTGTTAAGGTCTGCCTCCTAGGTGCATGTCTTTTTAGTGTCAGGAAGTAAATATGGCACTGGGAGACTAGCGTCATTTTTAAGAAGTAAAGGCCTACCTTGCATCTCATTGTTGCAATGAGACGCAAGGTGGGTTGGCACTGCCTAAAAATAGTGCTAAGTCATTAATTTTGACACTAGATGGGTCTAGCGTCATAATATAAATATGGAGTTAAGTTAGCACCGCTTTAGCATAAAAAAGATGACGCTAAGGCAATGCTAACTTTCCCTAAATATGGGCCAAGGTGGTTTGCTGACCACAGCAGCCGCCATGTCTGTGATGGCTACCAGTCCTAATGAATCGCAAACTGGGACCTTCCTCATTAATATTCATGAGGCAGGTCAATTTGCAACTCGCTAGGAATTACTATTTCTAAACTAAAAGATTAATAAATTAGGAATAGTGATTTCCTAATTGTGATTCACAGAAAATCACAATTAGGAAATTGCTATTTCTAATGTTACTACATCTGGCTTCTTATTCCTCATTAGACTTGGTGGCACCATTTTCCTTCCACCAAAAAAGCTTAATTGCCTGCTCAGTTGCTATTTCATAATAAAGAGATACTATGTGGAGCTCCAGTTCGAAATGAGTACACCAATTAGCAGGTAGTAATGTTCTGCAAAACATTTAGGTAGTTTAATGAAAGTCTTTTAAAAAGGATATTGTTCATAGTGTGGATAACATGCAGTTAGATCCCTGCTTCTGTGTATTGAACTTTAGCAGTGAATAAAATAAACATACTGTCAGAAATATCTCCTTCCGTGTGACGTTGGTAGTGTCATGGGGATAGCTCCAATGCGTATTCAAACTTTCCCTCTAGGCTGATTGTATTATATATTGTGATTGTCTGGTCTATTGTGTTCTTGTTTATATCATCATCATCCAAAGGTAGCTGTGCCATAGATAGAGTGATGTTGGTTCATTGTTTAGATCCATTATATAGGTGGAGGTAGCAATAAGTGTCATCAGGGTCCATTTAGAATCTGATTTACTGTATAACTGCCTCTTTCAGATGCTTCTGTTTTTGCACCTCATTGATTCATTCTTGGTGTTTTTCTCTTTCATTCCTGATGGTGTAGCTCTCCTTAATATTTGTGAAATGTTATTTTGGTTAATGCTGCAATCCACACAGTATTCTGAAGTAGTGTGTGAACACATTTATAATGTTCATCATTTTAAAGGGTAAACGATGCATGTTTGGTGGACTAATTTCAGTTCCAAACAGATGTTGGCAGTATTTATGTGTGGCAACTGAATTGATTAAGCAAAGTTCGGCACCACAAGAAGAGTCAGGCAAGTTGTGTTTTTGCAGGTTAACACAGAGAACAGTACAACTTCACATAGTTGTAAAGTTTTTTCTTTTCCCCCACCGTTGCACAGGAGCAGATTTTACAGTCCTGCAAAAACCGCGCCGAACATGTTCAGGACTAACTATTTTTTGATAAAAAATCATTGCCCAAAAATTAATTTTACTGGGTTTAGCCTTTGAAAAACCTACATTTGCTGATTTTTGCTCCTGTATTTTTAGTTTGCAAACTTTGGGGCATATTTATACTCTGTTTGCGCTGAATTTGCATCATTTTTGTTACGCAATATGACGCAAAATTAACTCTGTATTTCTATTTTGATGTTAGACACGTCTAGCCTCAAAATATAGGAGTTTGCACCATTTTTTGGATGTGTGAACCTACCTTGCGTCAATGAGATGCAAGGTATGCATTCCGTCCAAAAAACGGTGCTATCCCCATGGCTCCATATTTATCCCCCGTGCGTAAATGAAGCACGGTTGGGAGGCGGGGGCTAAATAATGGTGCTAAGCTTGCTTAGCACCATTATTTAATGCCAGGGTCAGACCAGGCGTTAGGGGACCTGTGGAGCAATGTCTATGGTCAAACACCATGAAATGGGTCCACAAGTGCCCACGGCAAGCCCCAAGAACACCCCCAACCACACCAGGGGGACACCACAAGGAAGGGGGACCTTATTCAAGGTAAAAAGGATAAGAATAGGTAAGTATGCTTTCATTATTTTTTAAAGTGCCATCAGGGGCCCTAACTTGGGGCCCCCTGCATGGCACATAGAGCAATGGCCATACCCAGGGGACATTGGGCTGGTGGTCATGACTCTTGTCTTTCCTAAGACAGGAGTCATGTTTTTGGTGGTTGTGTGCCAGGAAGTGGCGCTAGTCTGGTTAGAGGCATTTTTTTGCCTCAAACAAGGCTACCGTCATTTTTGGGGGCACAACTTCCTCCTTCCCTACCGCCACCCCCATCTGGCTAGTGTTGTTTTTCAGGATGCTAGCCGGGCCTTACCACCATCTTGCACCATTCTATAAATATGAAACCCTGCATGCATCAGAAAATGACGCAAGCTGGCAGTAATGTTTTTGACGCAAGACGGTGCTAGTGCAGTTTTGCACCAAAAACTTTAAATCTGGGCCTTTGGATTTGCAATTTCTTTTAAAAAAACATGAAGTTCTGCTTGGCATAGTTAAAAAACCCACTTCTAGCCCCAGTTTATAATTTATGGATTCCCATTTTACTTGCTTGCACATCAAGGATATGGATTAGTTCTACTCTTCGCCTAAAAAATAACTCTAAAATATTTCTTGTTTTATTATTGCTAGTAGTTAATTTAAGTTGCTCTTCAAAGGCCAATTTTTAATGTGAATTACTCAGTGTGTCCATTAAAAACATCAACCTAATGTACAAAGCAGAGCAATGGCCTTTGCAAATAAGAAATTATAAGTCACTTATTCAGTGACATCATCTATTTCTTTGTCAGTGGCAAACACTATTTTGTGCTTGGTTTGGTGGAATTTGCTGAGCTTGAAGAAAGCCACTTAGTTGGAGTGCTCTTCCAGCCTAATCTCAATCTGACAAGATCCTGACACCTAATCTGTACAGGCACCAACTGTGAACAGATGCCTCTAATGCCTTCAACAGTGGCTACAAAATCTACCCACTGAATTGTGCCTCCCCTGAAGCTGGAAGGGAACAAAAACAAGCCCATCCTGCCTCATGGTTGGGAGCTTGCATGAGTGAGGTGATGGTGCAGAGGTGCTGGTGGCCTTGGGATGATCATCTTCAGGGGGCCTACTGCTGCACTCTTGTGGCAGGAAGAATTGCTTTGAGGCATGAATGGCATTGTGTGGGGACACTGGAGGCAGGGAAGGCCAAGCTCAACCATCGGAAAGGTGGTTGCCTCTACCGCTTCGGAGACCACTACCTAGGGCCTGCGGCTGGGCACCCACCTGTCCTGATGGCCCGCGGACTGGTAGCGCGGAACTGGCCCCAAGGTGACTACACTGAAGCAGAGTTGGTGCACCGAGGTCTAGTTAGGAGCGGAGACATCCTTGTCTGGAATGATCAGCACTACGTGCAGCCCCTCAGGTGAGAAGTGTGTTGCTTGGGATGGAACTGTCCCCAGAGGCCATACGACAAAGGAGGCTCAGTTGCGAGTGTGATTGGGTACCTGAGGGTTATAGTGGCCGGGAGCCTGACCCGGCCCTGTTAGGCGTTGCGAGAGGGACTGTTTATTTGTGTTTACTGCTCTTATAGTGTAGCCTCTGACTTTTTGTTTTTGACCTTATCATTAAAATTAGTAGCAGTCTATGGGCCTCATTATGACCCTGGCGGGCGGCGGAGGCCGCCCGCCAGGATGCCGCCCTCCATAATACCGCTCCGCGGTCAGAAGACAGCGGAGGGTATTATGAGTTTTTCCCTGGGCTGGCGGGCGGTCTCCAAAAGACCGCCCGCCAGCCCAGGGAAAAACTCCCTTCCCACGAGGATGCCGGCTCGTAATCAAGCCGGCGGAGTGGGAAGGTGCGACGGGTGCTACTGCACCCGTCGCGTATTTCACTGTCTGCTACGCAGACAGTGAAATACTAGCAGGGCCCTCTTATGGGGGCCCCTGCAGTGCCCATGCCATTGGCATGGGCACTGCAGGGGCCCCCAGGGGCCCCACGACAATCCTTACCGCCATCCTGTTCCTGGCGGGCGAGCCGCCAGGAACAGGATGGCGGTAAGGATTGTCAGAATCCCCTCGGCGGCGCAGCGAGCTGCGCCGCCTTGGAGGATTCTTAGGGGCAGTGGAAAACCGGCGGGAGACCGCCGGTTTTCCCGTTCTGACCGCGGCCAAAGCGCCGCGGTCAGAATGACCAAGGGAGCACCACCGGCCTGTCGGCGGTGCTCCCGCCCCCGTTGGCCCTGGCGGTTCTGTACCGCGAGGGTCATAATGAGGCCCTATGTTTTCTTTGTGAGCCATTCACCTGAATTCCAGGCGTTCCGATGGGGCAATGACAATTCCCCAATCCCAGTGAGGACTAATGTGACTGTGATGAAGAGTAAATTGCCCTCATGCAAGTCCTCAAGGGGAAGGGGATTTTGGGAAGAGAAAAAGAGAAAATACAAGCTTCTGCATTGTGACTGCAGAATTGGACTGCTGGACCCTGCACAGTGTGTCATGTTGGGCGTCAGGACTTCTGATTTCTCAAAATACTGGGTTCTTGGTTTTTAGGATTCTGGGCTGCAAAATAAGTACTTCATTAATACATTGAACGTGCATAAACTATTGTACATAACATAATGTCAGTGTTGGAAAGTTAGTTATTGGTGGTGGTAAGTATGAAGCTACCACTGGCAATAAGGCCACTAACAAAATATAGGTTCAGTAAAGGTCTCAGTAAACTACCCCCTTGCTCAACCCTTGGTAGCTGTAACTGAGCAGGCAGGCCTAACTTAGGAGACAAAAGTGTAACGCATTTAAAAACACCAATACATTAAATAAGTGAGACACAACACACAATACAAATCCTACACCAATTTATACAAATAGGTTATATTTGTATGAGTAAATAGACACCAAAACAACAAAAATCCAATGTAGGGAACCTGAGATATGAATTTTCAAATAATAAACACTTCCTAGTGCTCAGAAACACAAAGTGCCAACTTTATCAAATGTCTCCAAACTTCTCCAAACTTCAGGAGGTGTTTCCTGAAGTCCTCCTTGCAGGTAGAAAGGGTCCAAAACACAAATCCAAGGGTCTTGATTCTCCTGGATGGTCCTTGGAACCAGAGATATTAATTTTTAAAAAATAAACACTTCCTAGTGCTTAGAAACACAAAGTACTAACTTTACCAAAATTCTGCAAACTGCTCCAAACTTCAGGAGGTATTCTCTGAAGTTCTCCTCGTAAGTACAAAGGGTGCAAAGCACAAATCCAAGGGTCTGGGATCTCCTGGATGGTCCTTGCAAATTTGGACCACAATTCCCACAATACCCCTGGCCAAATCCTTAAAGGTCCACTGGATGCATTCCAGGCTGGGGATTCTTGCTGGAGATGATGCAGGTGAAGCTCTGTTAGCCTGTAGCTGCAGAGTCCTCCTGAGTCTTTCTTGAAGCAAGGCACCATTCCCCGTCCGTAGTACCAGATTGTGCAGCAGGCGCAGTTCACTTAGAAGTGTAGGGCAAGGGTGCAAATCCAGATTCCAGCAGGGCAGTCTTTCTTCCTCTCGTAGTTTCAGACAGCAGATCTGAGAGGCTATGCACCTCTCACCTATCTTTCCCAGCTTCTGGGCATCAGGAAGGGTGGGGGGCACTAGAACAATAGAATGCAGAGTGACAGCCAGATGCATGACCACTCCCTCC
The DNA here is from genome assembly GCF_031143425.1 of Pleurodeles waltl. Classification (NCBI taxonomy): domain Eukaryota; kingdom Metazoa; phylum Chordata; class Amphibia; order Caudata; family Salamandridae; genus Pleurodeles; species Pleurodeles waltl. The sequence continues at coordinate 1,556,588,296 of NC_090440.1, forward strand.
AAAGTGTGGCATATTCCTGTTCCAGAAAGAACCAATCTCCCAAAGTCCATGATGGCTGAAATTTCAGCAGAGCAGTAAGAGCTGACTTAACCATCCCACAGTGAGGCTCATTTCCATAGCTCTCCTCCTCCTAACATCTGCAAATTCCTTCCTTAAGCTTGGTATCTGGCTGAGGGGTCCAGAAGGTGGGGTTTAGGTAATCTGGTATCTACTCCTCTTCTGCTTTCCTTTCAGTCTGTATGTTTTATTACCCCTCTCCCTGCTCTGGCATTCCTGTGTAGCCCCTGAGCTGCCCTTCACCAGATAGGCTCTCCCCTGGACAGCCACTTATCACTTAATCAAGTAGCTCTGCTAATCCTGTTAGCACTGACCAATCGGAGGGGACCTTCATAAGGGTGGATTTTAGCTTATTGAAGGAAAAGCCTTGTAACTTCTTTTCTGTACACATTGTGATAAATTCGCCAATGTCAAATTGCTGGATTTGTCAAACCAAATCTTTTAATTCATTGAAGGACTTTTCTATGCTTTTGTTTACTATATTTACAATATAATACGATATTGCAATGATGGCTTATGAAGCCCAGCAGCATATTTAAGACCCCCTAGCAAAAGTGGAGTGAAAATGCCATATTTACAAAGTGGCCATACTTACAAAGTGGCTCAATGCAGGCATTGCACCACTTTATAACCCTTTGCGCTAAATTATGGCTGTGCCAGGCATAATGTATGCAAAGTGGGCGCTTCCCTCTTAGGGTTCTGAAAAAATGGCGCAAGGAAATCTAAGAGATTTCTTTGCCTCTTTTTTTGGGACTTTTAATGCCTGCTCAGAGCAGGCGTTGAAAAGGGGCATGACATTGATTACAATGGGCCCCTATGTACTGTGCAGGAGTAGCACCAATATTTTTGTGTTACTCCTGCAGAGAACATCAGTAGCATCATAAAATATTATGCTACTGCCCCCTGCAGTGCGCCATGGTGTGCTGCATTATAAATACCGCACACACGTGGTGGCTGTAGGAGGGGAGGGGGTGCAAGAAAAGTGGCGCTGCACTCTGTGCAGCACCACTTTTCTTAAATATACCCCCAGTATCTACAATGGGGTAAAAATGAAATGATCAGTTTTTCCCTCACCAGGTGCCAGATGTAGCAAAAAAATATTTTGCGAGTTGCAAATTGCGAGTCACAGCGACTCGCAATTTGCAACTCGCAAAATATTATACAGAAAGGTGTCTCAGACACCTTCTGCGACTCGCTATGGGGTCGCAAAGACCCACCTCATGATTATTAATGAGGTGGGTCGCAGTTTGCAACCCCATAGCGAGTCAATGCACTCACAGGGATGGTGGCCTGCTGGAGACAGCAGACCACCATGTCTGTGACTGCTTTTAAATAAAGCACTTTTTTTTTTTCTTTTTGCAGCCCGTTTTCCTTAAAGGAAAACGAGCTGCAAAAAGAAAAACTTTCGAAACCATTTGGTTTCGTTTAATTCAGAGTAGGCAGTGGTCCATAGGACCACTGCCTGCTCTGAAAATATATTTTTTTTGGCATTCACAAAGGGGAAGGGGTCCCATGGGGATCCCTTCCCTTTTGCGACTGTGTTACCATCCACTTCAAGTGGATGGTAACTGCGAGTTGGTTTGCGACCGCATTCGCGGTCACAAACCAACTCAGCATGGCGATGCGGTCACAAATAGGAAGGGAACACCCCTTCCTATTTGCGAGTTGCAGCCTCAAATTGCGAGTCGGTTTCGACCTTCAATTTGAGGCTGTGCATCGCACTTTGCGACACGCAAAAGGCTTCCTACATCTGGCCCCAGGCTTCATAAAACATATGTTATAAGGCCCCTGCTTATAGTTACATGACCCCCAACCACTGGGATACCTAGGGGAGACCCTGGGGGTACCTAATATAGGAACCTAAGGTAGATCATCACATTTAAAGTACTCATAGCAGCAAAGTCGAATTGGGACACCATTTTAATTTAAATGCAGTCTCCATCACTAGGCTGCATTTAAAAATGAGAGAAAACCTCCAGCAGTGCCCACATGCAAAGGGCAGCAATTTTGCTGGGCCTCTACTTCCATGCCCTATTAGTTACTAGGGTCTTATAGGTAGTTGGCACTCCCTTGCCATATTATTTACTAGTGACTTATAGGGACTGTAATGAAAATGGTGTGCATTTAACTTTTGAAGACAGGCTGCAAGGCAGGCCTGCATTTAAAAGGACAGAAAGCACACAGCAGTGTACACATGCAAGTGCAAAAATTCCGCTGGGCATCTAATCTCCATGCCCTATTATATACTACGGAGTTACAGGCAGACTGTACCCCCTTGCCCTGTTATATACAAGGGACTTACAGAGTCTGTCAGGCCTATAGGAAGGGTACCCTAATACCTAGTGTACTCTACTAGATGAGTGTGTTTTAACATAGCACTGGCCTGGGTCTGGCTAACAGAGCCTAGGGCACAGTCAGAGTCAGTTACCACCAGCACCAGTCACCATCAAAAAATGGAGGTTAACAGGGCAAAAAGATGACTTTGTAACAGTGAGTTATTGTTGACACATTGTGCAGACGTTTCTATAAGGCTGAACAAGTCTCTTCCTCTTTTTACAATACTTTCAGAGTCTCTGAAACAATTTCCTAACTCAAAAACAATCACTTACACTAAATGAAGTCTTTGTGCTTTGGCATAATCTCTTGCCAATCAATAGTTTTGATAAATGTGCTCTATTTCCAATCTCCTAATTCTCAGGGGAGCACTTGTTACAGGAAATAATGTCTTTCCTTAAAGTCTGTTTAGCGGTATCTTGAATTACCACTCAAATGATAAATCACGCTAGTTCTTATTGTCATAAATAATTTAAAAGACAGAGCTCTGTTTTGTTTTATTTAAGAGATTAATCTTTCTTTCCCTTGAAATGAAGTTACTTGCTTGAAAATTTCAGAAGAACCGAAACTGGGGTTTTTCACCTTTTTTATTTTCTCTCTTTTACAGGATTTATGGGATCACCGGTAGAAGACAGAAGAGGAAAGCCGGACTCTACAGGAAGCTGACCAGATGGCGAGGATTGCTGGAACTCACCTGGAGGCTGTCTGAAGAACGACAAATGCTGGAACTCGACTGGAAGCAGGTCGAAAGACGAGGAACACTAGAACGCAACTGGAAGCTGCCTGGAGAAAAAGAAAGTTGGCTTGCACCGGAACTCAACTGGAGGCAGGCTGGAGGAGAAGGAACTTGACTTGGCTGGAAACAGGTGAGCAGACTAAAAGGTACAAAGCCAAGCAAGGCCTCAGACTCACAAGCATCTTTAAATAATCAAATGTGCACATGTGCCTTTTGGCAGTTGATTGCTTGTTAAGGAAATGAGCAATTATCCTTCTGATTGTGGCACATGTTTTGCCAGTTACAGTTGGAGCAGATGGAAAGGCAATTAGTTGCGTGTTAAGGAAATGAGCAATTATCCTCGTTAATGTGGCACATGCTCAATACAGATCACATTGTAAAGAGCACATGTTTTGGCAGTTACAATTGGCAGGTAGGATACAATGTGCATAATCAACAAGCATTGGTTATAATAAATGAGACATTTAACAAGCACTGGTTATAGCAAACTGATATTCAAGGATGAAATTAATATACCCAAATAAGTGTGAATGTTGCAAGCAACAGCATCTTACAATAATCGAGCTCTTGGATGTGCTAGTGTACCCACAACACCCTAGTACCCACAAATGTGCAGCTGCATGGCTTAAACTCTTGACTATAGAATACTGGTGCTTGCTCCCCAGAGTGCTGCCCTCTGGGACTGCCCTAGGCCTTGCTGTAGCCTCCCCCAGTGACAAGTGGGGTGATGCCTGGAGCAAACATTGGGCTAGACTGTGGTGAGTAGTGACCTTCCCAAGTGAAGCACCTTGTGGAATAGATTGCTGGGAGACTTGAGGTGCACCACTACCAGCATGGGCAGCTGGGCTAGCATCAAGAGGACATGGGGAAGATGGGCAAAACTAATCCCAAGCTGCAGTTCAATCTCAGAAGCTGCCCAGGGGTTTGGAGGATGGTGGAGCTGTGCCCTGCCACATGGAGGGGGAGACTAGCGCGGAGGCAGATGCCGACCTGATGCTGATCCTTACTGCCAGATAGCATAGCCTCATGAAATTCCATGGAAAAATAGATGCACTGAAATTCAGAGTGGACTGCATGTCAGAGCAGATTGACAAGCATGCTGAAAGACTGGAAATGGTGGAGCGCAGAGTGTCTGAAGCAGAAAATAAACAAGTTACAATGTCAGCTTCTCAAAAAAAAGACGGACAAGTTGCTTATCAGACTTCAAAACAAGACGAAGAACCTTGAAACCTGGTCACGCAGGAACAACCTCAGAATAGTTGGGGTGGAGGAATCCATGCATGTAGCTAGTCTGGAGCGCTCATGGAACAACTGTTACTCGATCACCTGGGATGGGAAACGTTTTCCACCATGTTTCTGTGGGCCCTGCTGCACCCTATTATTGCAAGATTTTTAAACTATAGGGATCAGGACACAGTGCTGAGGGAGGCCACAAAATGTAAATCCTGCATTGTAACAGCTCTGAACCGTTAGTATACCTGTATTTTAAGTAACAACTGCAGGAGGCAAGGAGGCAGTGCCTGCTGGACAGTCGACAACTCAAGGAGCTGCAGTTGGTCTATAATATGCTTTACCCTACATGGCTGCAAGTGATGGTCAGAGGCAAGGCAAAGCTCTTTACGAACCCTAAGCAGGCACAGCAATTCCTCAAGTTACAGGAGCTTCTAAGAGGCGGCACACTTACTCTGGACCAGACAGTGAAGAGGCAGACAATCCACAGGGCTAGGAGGACTAAACTGAACATTTGTGATCTGGGGGATGGGTGTCCCCCTGTGCCAGTGCTGCTGGTCAGCCCATGCATGGGTGACATAGCTCCTCCTGAGCTGCCCACTGGGCCTCAGACATGGACACCCTGCCCCCTTGGAACACTCAAGTCTAACACCAGGATGCACGCACTATTACTCTGGGCCCTTCGAGGAGGAGCCAGGGATTTGTTTGTTAAGAGGGTTCAGGTGCAGATTGCATTTACAGTGCCTACATTGGACCACAAACAGACTGAACATGGCTGTGCATGTAGCATTACAATGGAAAGGACACAGCTAGTCCAAAAATATTGTTGTGATATAATGTTTTCCGTTGCAGGTGTACACTATGTCGAACATTCCGCTTTTGGTGACTGATGACGTTGCAGACATGACCTGGGTAACATCTGCCCCCATGTGTGCACCACTAGGCTCTACTGTTGCTGTTTTGAGGAAGGGCACGGGTAGGAGTAGGGAGGGAATTGTTTCACTGTGTATTTTGTTGTGGGATTCACAGTGCTGTAGGGGAGTGGGTTTTTTCAATTGTATTTACAGCTGCTATGTAAGTGTTGGCATTAGCTACCAATGATGAGTGCAATATTGTTGGAGACATTAGGGAACGGGTGACTGCATGTACCAACAATGGGCCCTCTTAGTCCTCTGCTGCTACGTATGGTTACCTGAAATGTTCAAGGGGTAAATGACTGCAGGAAAATACATAAAGTAGTGGCTTATTTAACGAGACACAGGGTGAACTTAGCAATTCTACAGGTAACACATCTGGTACCTGGGAGTGAAGTTTTATTGCAGTGCAGAATGCAGAGCAGTTGTGTGGAGCGTGTTTCACATCTCATGCTAGGGGTGTTCTCATCTGGGCTTGAAGAGCTTCCTGCGTTAAGCTTCATGGGGTCTGTGTGGATCCCGGTGGTAGATATGTGATGGCTTGCTGTCACAAAGATAACTTAGAGGTTTTGTTGGTCAGTGTGTATGGCCCTAACCATGACTACCAGCAATTTTACATGGCCTCAGCTCTAGGCTACTGCAGTGGGACAATGTGCCACAGATATGGGGAGAGGATTCCAATTGCGTGCTCGACCCCAAACGTGACCGTTTCCAAGGCCTGCCCAGAAGACCCTCTGTGGTGACACAAGGCATTACTGAGATGACTTTACATGGGGGCTTAATTGATGTCTGGCAGCATAGATCTCCTGAGGGTGACAGATACACACACTATTTATCGGTGCATGATATTCATATTCGTATTGAATACTGGTTGGTCTCATGCCTATTGATGTAGAGGGTAGAAAAATGAAAACCCTTGCTGTGCACATATCCTGATCATTCGCTGGTCATGCTATATCTTGAACTTAATGCCCCGAGACCGCCTGTTTTTTCCTGGCAATTCCTGCCAAACTCTTTGTTAGATGCCGCATTCCAGGAAGATCTAGCTCAGGCCATAGACAAGTACTTTTCCACGAACATTGGATTGGTGGAGAAGTTCATGATGGTGTGGGAAGACTTCAAAGTTTATATAAGGGGGGGTTCACCCTGTCTAAGCATGCTGAGGTTCTTATCTCCATATGCTGGCATCTACAACACCTAGAAGCAGCGATTTCTGACCTGAGAGGCAGCATATGGAGTCGGTAGATTGGAACATACTAGGCACAATCAAAACTAAGATGGAGGATTTCGAGGAGCTTGCACAGAGTGAGGTGAAGCATATAGAGAAATATGCGCAGAGTGAGGTGAAGCATATAGAGAAATATGCAGTGGCATGTGTTTTTTGGTGAGGGGGAACGTCCGGGGGTGACTCTGGCAGCATTTATCAGTCTTAGATGGGAGGATGACATGATATTAGAGGTTCAAGATGAGCAAAGCCAGCCTCTGTGTACGATGAAGATCATAGATCAGTTTTGTAGATAGTACGGAGACCTATATAGGTTATATAACCTATATAGGTTGTGACTGGTGCTAAATGAAGGTGCTGTAATGGACTATCTTACGCACATAGAGATGAAATGGCTCTCAGCGAAGCATAGAGAGTGTCTTATGGCTCTGTTGCAGCGGGAAGAGATACGTCTTGCGCTCAAACACATGCTATCGGGGAAGACACTGAGCACCAATGGGCTCACAGTGGCCCTTTATAAAACTTATCAAGACAGACTCACGCCCCACTTAGTCACCCTGTATGTGGAAATGGCCAGGGATGGCCATATGACCCACTCAATATGTGAGGCTTTGATGGTGGTCCTTTTAAAACTGGACAAGCTCGCAAATAGATTCTCATTGTTTCTTGTCCCTTCTCAAAAGTAACACTAACATTTATACAAATCTCCTAGCCAATCATTTGGCAACACTATTGCCAGGAATAGTGGGAGACGAGCAGGCCAGCTTTGACCCTTTTGCCTAGCCTGGCAATCTCAGGAGGCTTTTCAGTGCAATACAGTAGCTTGACCCTGATTTGCGAGCTGCAGCAGTGTTTCTTGATGCAGAAAAAGCGTTTGATTAGGTGGAATGAGGATTCATGCAGGCGGTCCTGCATCATATCAGTGTAGGTGATGTTTGTGTACAACTAGTCAGAGTACTGCACATGCAGCCAACGGCACAGGTAAGAGTTAATGGTATGGTAACTGCATCCATTGACATCACCAGGGGCACCGGACAGGGTTGCCCCCTTTCTCTCCAACTGTACGCTTTTGTGGCAGAACCCTTGGCCTGTACTCTCTGGTAATATCACTCGCACAGGGAACTAAGATTCCCAAATTATAACTTTATCATTTTGGTGTATGTTGATGATGCACTACTTTATGTGCGGGGCCCTGAACATGATTTAAAGCTGGTCCTGCAGGAGGCGGTGTTGTTTGGGGGACATTCCAGACTCCATGTGAACTGGGATAAGTCTATCATTTTCCCACTCACCCTAGTCACAAAGCTGATGCTGATAGATTATCATCTGCAGTGGTCTGCAGACTGGGTGTGTTACTTGGGGATCAAGGTGCACAAATATCCGGTGGTAGTGCTCCTGGGCAACTACAGTAGAGCAGTGCAGCAATTGTTAAGTGCATTTGATTACTGGATCAAGTTGCCTTTGTCCCTTGCCGGGTAGATAGCTATAATGAAGATGGTGGTCTTTCCTCTTTTCTTATTCCTGTTTCTCAATATTCCAATTCTCTTGACTCGATTGGTGTTTGCTAGGCTCTGGTCTCCGATGACTTGACTGGCGTGGGAAGGCAGGCAACCGCAAGTGGGATAGGCAACTCTAATTTTACCTTATGATATGGGAGGACTCAATGCGCCTGACCCAGAAGCATATTTCTGGGCAGCGCAGTCACAATTTGCGTATTATTGGATTAATGGCCCAAGAAACTTACCACACGTGAAGCAGGATCAGAATGCAGCAGCTCAGTGCACATTACCCAAGACTCTGTTCCGAAGCCCAGTTCGGCGGTATGTTGTTTTGAACTCCCTAAATATGACCCTGTGTGCTTGGCATCGACTCTTTGAGAGGTAAGCGGGTTTGCTGCTGCTGAACTCGCCTCTGGTTCTGATGGGATGGTGCCTGTGGTTCCCAGTGGGCCAGGAGCAAGGAGCTGTGGAGGCGTTGAAAGACCTGGGTAAACAGATAATGGAGGATTTATTTGCAGAAGGTGTGATGTGCAAATGGACACTATCCGAGAGCGTGTAGAGGGGTTTTTCACTTTGATGAAATTCCACTCTCACAGAGCACAACACACCATACAGGAAGTACTGGGAGAGGAGACACTGAAGTCACCGGCGATGGCGGCATTTTCTTCGCTATTGCAAACAACCACAACACAATGCTTAGTGTCAAGACTGTACGCATTCGCACAGGAAGTACGCAAACCAGGAATATCCAAAGCTAAACCTGACCGGCAGAGACATCTGGAGGTTACAATAAGTGATAAACAATGGTGGTACTGCTGTTCAGTTGTGAAGACTGTTTCCCTTAACACTAGGGATAGGCTCTCACATTTCAAGTGTTCCAACAGAGTATACTATACGCCAGCTAGCCTGTTCAGGTACAGGCTTTATGAGAGTGCAGGCTGCTTGTGATGGGCTGAAATGGAAGCTGGACTTGTGCATACAGTGTGGTTCTGCCATGGAGTGCAGAGCTTTTGGTTGACTATGTGCAGAGAGATGGGTACCATTGTGGGTGCACAGCTGGAGCCGGAACCTTTCTTGGCTCTCCTGGCGTGCAACAGGGAAGTGCAGGGTACTGTTCAACACCTGGTTGCTACAAACTTACTGCTTGCGTGGTGTAGGGTGACAATGAGATGGGCCCGCAGCCCTTTGACAACTCTACAGGAATGGCACTGGGACATGGCATATTGAACTACAAAATTAGACACTCACTGCAAACTGCTAGCATGCTGCAGTCGCCCAAAAGATATGTGGGGACTGTATCAGGCATACTTGGTGTGCATTGAAGAGGACGCATCACTGGGGTAAGAGAATGGAGTAGCTCCTGCAAAGCAGGGTAGATTTTTAGGTTACAGGACTGTGTGAGACGGGGTGTGCTTGCACTAAAGATGTGACAGTATGAATGTGCCATGATTGACATTTTACGTGGAGCCTAAACTGTTGTAATCTAGGCTTGAATTGAGCATGCTGCTGGGAAGACCTTATATGTTGTATGAAGACTTTAACCAAATAGAAAACATATGCAGCTTCTATAAGATAACGGTATTACCTGCCGGATCTGATTTATGCTTATGCGAATGTACCACATTTTGTGATAACCTGTATGTTTACATTGCTTTAGTTAATCACATTGACCGTGATTTGTTTCCTTAGTCAAGCTGCAGTGCCATTTTGTCAGGTCTGAACTGAGCACCATAAATAGGACTGTTTACAGATGGATATCTTAACTCAGAAATATAAGCATGTTAGTTAAGACTTGGAATTGGTCTCACTAGGTCCTCATTCTACCATCACTCAAAAGGTCATGAGCATCCAGAGTGAAGACCTATGGTATTTGCAGCCAAGGGAGTGAAAATGAATGCTTGAAATCTTTACAATATGTTATCAAAAAATCATTGTTCAGTGCACAATATGTCCTAGACCTAGACAAATGATTTGGAAACTCAAATCTTTTCCTAATGCTTGCACACTTTGAAGAATGAGGATTTTGAGCACTGGGTGATATGTGTGAAGAGCCATAATAAAGTTAGCGCATATAACATGGTAATAAACATCCTATGAGAGAACATTGACTCAAAACATTTTGGGGTACCCAAAGACTATTGAGAACAGTAGTGGTGACTTTCTATACAGGAAATGTAAAAATATCAACATAACTAAACAGCAAATAAAACAGCACATAAACAACAATATCAAAAATAAGATGTAATAAGATATCTCTAAAAGTGAAAATGCAATATAAAATGATTTGAAATTCTGTCTATCTATCTTTCTATCTATCTATCTATCTATCAATCTATCTATCTATCTATCTATCTACCTCAACAAATTCAAAAGAAAAACAGCTTACATGGATGAAACAAACTGCTGCGCTTGAAGCTACCACAGAAGGATAGTGTTACTCTGTGTCACACACTCACCTGGTTCCAACCGCGGAGACGATGCTGGACCTCGATCCCACTCGAGGCAGGGAATGAAATCAATCAACATTAACCTTAATTCACCCACTGCCTCAAAGTGAAAGTTTGGTTCCTGTAAAACACGAAAAGAAGGGCTTGACTCACTGGGTCTGCTCTGTTGACTTCCAATACTGCCTAGTAGGCTCTTAATTCCCTGGACCTTGTTACTGTTGATGCAGATGCAGAGCACTAGAACAACAAGAAGTACTGTTTCCCAACAGCTCTCAGTTCATAATGTTTTAGCAATTGTTTTACAAATAATGTACACTTACAGGCTTCATGACAAATATTGTATGAGAGAGCAGAGACAATTCAAAATAAACTGGAGTTTTCTGGCACTCCCAAGAAAGTCTTAGGATACAATCCTTAGTTCAAACTTGAATGAAAGTTTGTGTGCTCCTAGGTTTCTCCAAAGAACTCAGTACAAAACTAGTCAAGGAATATTGTAGAAGACCTTTGATTCAGGTGTAAATAAAGTTCAGAACACCCACAAGAAAAGAGTCCAGAGCACTAGGCATTTTGCAATTTAGAGAATCTAATGATGTCCAATTTCCAAGATGTGCTCACACCTTAAAGAAACTCAGTCTTGGCTTAACTAAAGTCTTATCATGGAGTAAGGCCCACTAACCTCAGGATCAAGTGCTTAGCCTAGTCTTAGTTCTTAAACTGAAATTCAAGGAAAGACAGGAGGCTGAGTTGCAAAAAGCCCAAGAGGAGTCGAAATCGTAACGCTGCAACGGAGACACAGGAAACATCACAAGAGACAGGATCACAGGATCAGCAGGAAGGCTTGGAGGACTACAGTGCTGGAGTTTCCAGGAGACTAAGGAGATGAATGCAGGGAAGGTGCTAGCATAGCATGGGAATGAGGCCAACCCCTTATTCAGGTTCAGACAGGGTATTTATGCAGGATGGAAGAGACTGTTCTAGAAGACATGTGTCTGAGATGGAACAGTGGAAAGTTCCAAGGAAACTTGGGGAAAGGCACATGTTACAAAAACAGATGTGACCCCTTGCAGGTGCAAGTGGCAGTTAGAAACAATGAATCATGGTAAACACACCCCAAGAGCATTATGGTAAGAGTCAACATGTCAGGAAGGATACAGTTAACAGCTTAGGAAAAACATGGTTCATCTGCAGGTGCAAGACTAAGGGCCTCATTACAAGGCTGGCGGTCTTGAGACTGCCAGCCTCGTGGTGGTGGTCAGGACCACCACTGCTGTGGTGGTCTGACTGCCACATTAAGTCCTGGCGATCAGACCGCCAGGGTTACACAATCTCCGCTGGGATCGGTGATCCGGACAGGTTGACAGTGGGTGGAGGTCGCAGTCAGCCAAGGCAGCACTGCATGCAGCGCCGCCCTGGTGATTACGACTTCATTCTCCCCCAGCCTTTTTATGGCAGTCTTACCACCATGAAAAGGCTGACGGAGAACAGGTGCAGGGGAGCCCCTGCCCAGTACCCTGGCAATGGTCTCTGTCTGCTGTGCAGACAATGAACATTGCGAAGGTGCTGGTGCACTCTGCAGGCGACAGCATTGCTGCCGGCTCAATTTCAAGCCAGAGACAATCCTGGTGCCAGTTTCCCACTAGGCTAATGGGTGGAAACCTCAATTTCCGCCTGTAAGCCCAGTTGGAAAATTGTAATAGGTCTGGGGTAGAGGTCACCTCTACGGCTGCAGCCACCCTATTGGGACAGGTGTTCCCATCTGCCAAACTCATTATTAGGCCTGCAGTGAAAAACAGTACAGGAGATTAAATGGTTCAGCAGCTCTGGGAAGGGGACCATGGGTTGCACGAGACAGAGAGGAGCCACAGGGAAAGGGTTATGTGAGCCCAGTGTATAAAACCCATAGCACAGAGTGCACAAGAGGGGGTCATAACACTCTATCAGAGGAATAATCAACTGGATGAGCTTGAATCAACGACACTAGTAAAATATCTGAAACCCCACAAGATTGAGTACATTAAACATTTTAAAGACTAAAAATAACCCCAAACAACATTTAAAATACCGATAGAATAAATAAACACCTCAAGTATTTTTTTTTAAATCATATATTCAAAACACAGATACCAAAAGTGAAGAATTGGAAACCAAATGTTAAGAAAAGAAGAAAAAGCCTGAAAAATTATGAAATTTAGAAAAAACGCCTTCAACAAAAAAGGCACTAATAAGACGTAACTATAAAAGAGAGAATTGTACAAAGATTTAATTTATAACATTAAACAACAGAGTTTAATAAGATAAAACGTTCTAAATATGAAATGTAAGAAAATGGGCCCATCAAATCTGACTAGTGGTTTTGCTTTTTGACCACCAGGTATGTAACTTTTTAACTGTGGGTGAACCTTACAACCTGTGACTCACCCACTGTAATATCATGGTAAAGGAACTACACATGTTTACATCCACTGTCTGCCTTTTAAGACAAGGCTGCAGCGATACAGCAAGGGTAAGGGGCACTTGACTGGTTACACATGAACACATGTGCACACACTTGTGCACATGTATAAGGGATGCATGTGGGAAACTCCTGTTGTGTGCAGCCTCCTAACTGAGCACAAGTAACCTGTCATAGAGGGGACTCTGCAGTATTGACTTGTGGTAGGCCTCATAATGTGGTGTACAATCATAGGGAAAGTCAGTGTAGTTTACTGTCCTGTCTGCAGTGACACTTCATTATACATCTATGTGGAAGGCTGCCTTAGAGTGCAGTTTTGTTTTTCTTTGGCCTACAAAAACCAGTGACAGATCGAATTGGGGAGTAACCTGTATGGAAAAATTAATTCTGCAAGTTTCAAAAAGATATTTGTACAGCGTATGGGTTATCCACGAATGTCATATATTTCTGTCTCAGGCCGGGATCAGAGCCCAGACCTTTTGTGACCCTGCTGTGCCAAGTTAATTACATTTCTTTCCAGCAGCAGGAACAAGGGCCTCCCCACACAAAGGGAGCAATTAACAGTGCTTCACTCAGCTTCTGAGGAGAAAAGGGGAGGGCTGGAATGCTCTGCATCAATCAATCAGCTGTCACAATGTACCAGGGAAGGGTCTGCCCAAGGCCACAGAAAAAAGGAGGGAGACCAGACCTCTGGAGCCAACACAGAAGGTGTCTCCCTTTGAAGATCTGATGGGAAAGGCCCTGGCAGTGATGGCATTGAGAGGCGGAATTGATGTTCCCAGAACAGATGTGACAAGTGACTCTTGGGTGACACTATTTAGAAATCTCTCGGCAGGCTGTGCAGGATGGTTGGGACGGTGGCAGGGAGGTGATGTGGCACCCCAGGTTAGGCCAGAGGTGCCTCACTTCTGGAACCTACTGCCCCCACTTAAAAGGTCTTGCGCAAAGGTGAGAGTTCTCTCTTGGTTGTGACTTGATGCTGGACACTAGGACTGGAGATGGCAGCCATGGACAATTGAAAGGAAGAACCCCTGAATGGTCATCTGGACTAATGACTCTGACTTCAGCTGACCCAAGGACCAGTGAGGTTCTCCCCAGAACCTGGGAAGCTTGCTTCCTGACACCTCCTTGGGACTAGCTGAGGGAGCGACAGGGCACCTGCACTAAGGAGGGCCTGAGGAAACCAAGGAGAAACAGGTAGCCAGTGAAAACAGCTCCCTGCAAAGTAGGGTGGCCACCCGGAGCAAAATTAACCCAAAAATGAGGAATGCAGCCCAACAGACCCGCAACATAAGGAGGAGAAATATTTTGATAGGTGTCCTCCAATGCAAACACTGACTGCGTCGAGCTCCACTGCGGCTTTTAAAAATGCCCACCCGGGTGGGCTAGGGTCGTGGTTCACCGCAAGGAGGATTCCTGACTTTTATCTGCTGGGTGGGGGAGGTGTGAGACTCCCCTCCCCAGCATTCTGAAGGCCTGGAATCCCCATCCCCTAAGCTGGTTTATGGATTTGGAAGCCTGGGATCCCCAACTCCTGGCCTTTGAGGTTTTCTAGAGCTGGGGAGCACTCCCCAAGAGAAGGAGAAAAAGAGACAGGATCCCAACTCCAGGCCCTGACAGCCACCCAAAGGATGGGAAAATGCCACCACACTCTATCAAGTGGTGGTGGGCCTGCCCCACTCCCCTGGGTCCATGTCTGAGGGGAGCAGGTGGCCATCACCATCCCCAGTGTTCTGCCTGAAATAGCAGGCAGATGAAAACAAAGATGCTCGTTTTTGCGGCCGCCTGATCAAGGCAGCCTCGTAGAGACTGGCAGGACAGCCAGGGTTTGACTCCCTGGGCCATAAGGGGATGTCTGAGTGGGACCAGGCACCCCCAGGGAAAAGAATGCCTAAAGAAAAGGAAGGACACATGTGGGGTGCAATCCACTGACACCATTTGTATTAATTACTGTAGTGCCTGTAGGATGAAGTAGCCACTACCAATAACTGAAATAAAGAGCATAGGGAGCTGAAGAGGCATTGTGGCTCCCCTACCAAAGAGCCCAAGGAATTTAATAAAGCAATTGCCTTAAGTCTGACTGGTCTAGAAAAGCATGATCACCTCAGAATTTGCTATTGAATTCAAACACTTTGCAAGCTGGTGCATGTGCTCTACAGCTCGTAGTGCAAAACCCTCTAGAGTTTATTGTCACAGTCAGTGTGGCCTAATGGTGCTGTACACTGTGAATGTACATGTTGTGCAATGTCTTCTAGGGGAATGGTTTATGGTCACATGTGGTTTGTGATTTAAATGTGATGCCCTGTAGGGGCTATTTTCATAATTGCACTTTCAATGTTGCAAATATATAAAAAGCAGACAGGACCATAAGAAATGCATATTCAATTTTGTTGTAAATGCCTTATTAAAATAATGAGGTTGGCAACAACTGATCAAAGTATATAGGCTTTATTGTCATTAACCAGTGCATTCATTCATGGTTATATTTAAGTATTGCACTTACTCCTAAAAAGATAATGTTTTGGCAATGTCATTGAAAGGTACTTCCATCAGCCCTATTTATATATGTAAAATACACCATAGAATTGAGTAGTGTATGTGTAATAAATGTTGTTTTCCTTTTTTTAAAGGAAAAACACAGACTGGATAATCATTTGTTGAGTGCTAATATTAGATGCCAGCGAATGGTGATTACTAGCCCCCACCACCTCCCATAAGTAGGCCTTGACTGATCTTCTCCGCTACCTGGAGAGAGTCAAGCACTACGAAAGGGTGTTTGGTTCTCAGTGGAGGGCAAATGTGGACCCATTACTTGTGCAAGCCACACACCTAATGGCCTGTCTACTTAAATTGGTGTTCAGCGGCAGGATACATAATATCCTGTTCCGGTATGCATTTATAGCAATTGATAAGTCCAGTTTTTACACACATTACTGATGTATTAATAAGCAATTATTAAAGCACAAGGCTCTGAGAGACTTTCGAAGGTTTGGTTATTTGAACTGAAAGTGTGGGAAAGGAAAGCCCCCACACACCTATATGTCAAGGGAAGATAGATAGGATTAATGTTTAAACTGTGTTGTTATGACTGGTTTGCATTTACAAATTATGTGAGGGCGGGGTAGGTCTTTCAAAGTATGGTCCGGGACATAGTATCCCTTTGAACTCCAACACTATGCACATTAGGCTTGTAGGTGGAGGCTTCTTCTCTAGAGGTTTAGGGAAAGTAACTGATACCCACAACAAATATTTGGGGTGTAAAGGTGGGCCTAGCTTCTTGGAGTGTGGGAGGGGATTAGGGGTCTGTGGGAAATCTCTTTACTTGTCAGGGAACATTTCCAAAGAGGGAGCCTCCCACACTTCACAGTGATTTTCCTGCCACACCCATAACAAGAAAGGCCAGAGGAACATGAATATTCAGGAGCAAGAGCTCTCACCCATCCAATTGAGTGACATGCTTCATCATCAGGCAGTTCCTCATTGGCCGGTGCCGAAATGCCCAGCGGGCCCCTCAAGTGAGCTCTATGGTGGAGATCTTTCTATATGTTATTAGCCGCAATGAGCCTGAGGTGAGAGTGCTAAAAGTGTGGACTAGAAAAAAAGAAGTGTGTGGGTTTAAAAATGACTAATAGCCACCTACTAACTGTTTATTAAGGTGATGGATCCTGTCATATCTAAAAACAATGTGCAAATGTGAAGGAAATATTGTCCTTTCATATCTCAAGGGATCTTTTTAAAGGAAGGACAACATATTTCTTGCCAACATAGTAGTCATGGATGATCTAAGGCAGTTCATCAGGACAGTTCTAAACCTAATCTACATGGGATCGGGTCAGTCGTCAAATCAGGTTAAGTGCCAAATCCAAAAATCACCCAGCAAGAAGTACCGTTGGTAAACCAGGTATGTCGGGACAAATCCAAACTAATATGAAACCAATACCTGACCCTTAAGTATTGCCGAGAAACTTGTGAGTAGTACAGTAAAAGGTGTCCAACATGGGATTACTACCAGCGACCTACCCACTCTGTAATCCTGGATGTGGACCCAATACTTGTGCAGGCCACACAACTAATGGCCCATCTCCTTACATGAAATATACTGCCAATGATAAATAAATACAGTTTAACCAGAAATAAAAATACTGAAACAAATATACGTTTCCTGAAGGGAAGTAGAAAAAACTAACTTTTAGAACCACAATTATCAACAGACTCAAAAAAGAGAAGAACATGCAAAATGTAACAGTATAATGTGAAGTGTTAACATGAAAAATTATCATATTTATAAATATGATGGAAAGATTAATAATAAATAATACAATATTTATTTTCAATTTTATTGTAATCCACAGATCTCAAAACATAAGCAAATTCTACATAGGTAGCATTCCAGAAACAAAACTCATTTTAACCCCTTCTGTGCCAGAGATGTAATGGTTAGGTCCACCGGCACAGTGCTCCTGTGCCGAGGACTTAACCATTACGTGCTCTGCACTGAGCTCAGAGGGAGCGCTAGGAATTTCCTTTCCTTTGAAGTATCTCAGAGCATTTCAGAAGCCAGATCGTAAAGCGATCCGGCTTCTGAAAATGCCCACTAGACACCAGGGACTTATTTTAAAAAAGAAATTGGCAGAAGGGGAGCAACCCCTTGGGCAAGGGTCGCTCCCCACGGGGCAATTGTTTTCAAGGCCTTTTCTGCCCTCCCTGGGGGAAGATCGGGTTATTGTTATTAGGCCGATCTGCCCCAAGGGGGGATCAGAAACCACTAGGCGCCAGGGATCTTTTTTTTAGAGTTGGCGAGCGACCCCTTAGGCAAGGGTCGCTCCCCTAGGGGGCAAATAATATTTAGGCCGTATCTGCCCCCCTTGGGGGTAGATCAGCCTATTGTTATGAGGCCAGTCTGCCCCCAAGGGGGGCAGAAACCACTAGACACCAGGGAGGTTTTTTTATGCGAATTCATGGAAAGGGAGCAACCCCTTGGGCAAGGGTCACTCCCAGTGGGGGGCAAATTTATTTTAGGCCATTTCTGCCCTCCCGGGGGCAGATCGGCCTATTGTTATTAGGCCGATCTGCCCCTGGGGGGGCAGAAACCTCTAGGCGCCTGGGATTATTTTTTTGGTTCTTTTTTTGTTTGTTTTGTTTTTTAGAGGAGGGGAGCGACCCTTAGGCAAGGGTCACTCCCCTGGAGGGCAAATCGTATTTAGACCATTTCTGCCCCCCTTGGGAGCAGATCGGCTGATTTTTGTTAGGCCAATCTGCCGCCGAGGGGGGCAAAATCCACTAGGCATCGGAGATTAATTTTTTGGGCCAATTTCACGCAAGGGTCGCTCCCGGGGGGGAATTTATTTTAGACCATTTCTGTCCCCCTTGGGGGCATATCGGCCAATTTTTGTTAGGCCAAGCTGCCTCCAAGGGGGGCAGAAACCACTAGGCACCGGAGATTATTTTTTTTGCGCTAAATTTAGGCACCAGGGATTGGTTTGTGTGTTTTCTTTAGGGGGGCAGCCTCTTGAGTAAGGGTCGCCCCCCCCCCCATCGGGGCACATTACTGTTGGCCATATCTGCCTTGGCCTATTTTTGGAAGGCCCATCTGCCCCCAAGAGGGGGGGTGCAGAAAGCCCACCAGAGACCAGGGACTTTTTTTTCCAAAATAAGAGGGTGGGAGTATGGCCATACGCCCACCCCAAATAAATGGGGCAAAAGTTGTTCTGCCCACCAGTGGGCAGATGGGACAATTACCCCGATCCACACCCCGGGTGGGCAGAAAGTCTACTGGATGCCAGGGAATTAAAAAAAAAAAGTGGAATAGTGGCTATCAACCAGTATGGGCCTGGGTATGCCCCCACCCCAACTGAAGGGGGTAACAGTCTTTCAGCTCTCCCCCACACTCTAAAACATCTTATTCCACAGCAAGCAAGAACACATTTGATTATTTTGGGTTTTGGTTTTACATTTGGCTCATGAGAGCTTGGCTAACTCAAAATCGTCCCACTTGGAATGGTGAGGGCTGCACTTTATGAACTTTGGGACGCTGCCATGTAGAAAAATCCACAAGACCTAGACACATCTGAAAACTAAACATCTGGGTGATTCCAGGGTGGTGTGTTTCACATCCACCCTGCACTATTTTTTACCCACAATGCCCTGCAAACCTCCAACTTTGCTGGAAATCACACATTTTTCTCACGTTTTTGTGATGTAACCTTCCGGAATCTGCAGGAATCTACAAACTTCCTACCACCCAGCATTATCTCATCTATACCGATAAAAATTCTGCTGCACTTGTCAGCCTAAAAAGGTTTTTTTTCAAACTGCCCTTTTGGACCTGCTTTTGTTCCTCCTTAATTTCGACTTGTTTTTGGCTTTTCCCTGTCACAAGCACGTGGCCCACCTACACAAATGAGGTATCATTTTTACCGGGAGACTGAGGGGAACGTTGGGTGGTATGAAATCTGTCTTGGTGCGGTGATCCCACACTGAAATGTGGGAAAATTTGAGATTTTAGCTAAATTTGAGGTTTGCTGAGGATTCTGGGTAAGAAAACATTGGGGGATCCACGCAAGTCACACCTCCATGGACTCCCTCGGGCGTCAAGTTTTCAGAAATGTCTGGGTTTGGTAGGTTTCCCTAGATGACTGCTGAGCCCAGGACCAAAAACGCAGGTGCCCCCCACAAAAACAGGCAGTTTTGTATTTGATAATTTTGATGTGTCCAGACAGTGTTCTAGGGCAATTCCTTTTGCGGGAAGAAGGCCTACCCACAAAAGTGAGGTACCATTTTTATCGGGAGACTTGGGGGCATGCTGGGTAGAAGGAAATTTGTGGCTCCTCTCTGATTCCAGAACTTTCTGTCATCGAAATGAGAGGAAAAATTGTTTTTTGGGCCAAAGTTTGAGGTTTGCAAAGGATTCTGGGTAACAGAACCTGTTGAGAGCCCCACAAGTCACCTCATCATGGATTCCCCTAGGTGTCTAGTTTTCAAGAATGCACAGGTTTGCTAGGTTTCCCTAGGTGCCAGCTGAGATAGAGGCCAAAATCCAAAGATAGGCACTTTGCAAAAAACAGCTTTGTTTTCTTTGTGAAAATGTGATGTGTCCACGTTGTGTTTTGCGGCATGTCCTGTCACAGGCGCTAGGCCTACCCCCACAAGTAAGGTAACATTTTTATCGGGGACTTAGGGGAACGCTGGTTGGAAGTCAATTTGTGGCTCCTCTCTGATTCCAGAACTTTCTGGCACCGAAATGAGAGGAAAAAATATTTTTGGGCCAAATTTTGAGGTTTGCAAATGATTCTGGGTAACAGAACCTGGTCAGAGCCCAACAAGTCACCCCATCTTGGATTCCCCTAAGTGTCTAGTTTTCAAAACTGTGAAGTTTGCTAGGTTTCCCTAGGTGCCGGCTGAGATAGAGGCCAAAATCCACCGCTAGGCACTTTCAAAAATCAGCTCTGTTTTCTTTGTGAAAATGTGATGTGTCCATGTTGTGTTTTGGGGCTTTTCCTGTTGCGGGCGCTAGGCCTACCCCCACAAATTAGGCACCATTTTTATTGGGTGACTTGGGGGAACGCTGGGTGGAAGGACAATTTGTGGCTCCTCTCTGATTCCAGAACTTTCTGTCACCGAAATGAGAGGAAAAGTGTTTTTTTGGCCAAATCTTGAGGTTTGCAAAGGATTCTGGGTAACAGAACCTGGTGAGAGCCCCAGACGTCACCCCATCTTGGATTCCCCTAAGTGTATAGTTTAAAAAAAATGCACAGGTTTTCTAGGTTTCCCTAGGTGCAGGCTGAGCTAGAGGCCAAAACCCACAACTAGGCACTTTGCAAAAAAGAGCTCTGTTTTATCTGTGAAAATGTGATGTGTCCACGTTGTGTTTTGGGGCATTTCCTGTCGCGGGAACTAGGCCTACTCCCACAAGTGAGGTGTCATTTTTATCGGAAGGCTTGGGGGAACACAGAATAGCAAAACAAGTGTTATTGCCCCTTGTCTTTCTCTACATTTTCTCCATCCAAATGTAAGACAGTATGTAAAAAAGACGTCTATTTGAGAAATGCCCTGTAATTCACATACTAGTATGGGCACCCCGGAATTCAGAGATGTGCAAATAACCACTGCTTCTCAACACCTTATCTTGTGGCCATTTTGGAAATACAAAGGTTTTCTTGATACCAATTTTTCACTTTTTATATTTCAGCAAATTAATTGCTGTATACCCGGTATAAAATGAAAACCCATTGCAAGGTGCATCTCATTTATTGGCTCTGGGTACCTAGGGTTCTTGATGAACCTACAAGCCCTATTTATCCCCGCAACCAGAAGAGTCCAGCTGACGTAACGGTATATTGCTTTAAAAAATCTGACATCGCAGGAAAAGTTACAGAGTAAAACGTGAAGAAAAAAATGTCTGTTCTTTCACCTCAATTTCAATATTCTTTTATTTCAGCTGTTATTTTCTGTAGGAAACACTTGTAGGATCTACACAAATTACCCCTTGCTGAATTCAGAATTGTATCTACTTTTCAGGAATGTTTAGCTTTCAGCATTGTTTTCTCACCCATTTCTGTCACTAACTGGAACGAGGTTGAAAGCACAAAAAATAGTAAGAATGGGGTATGTCCCAGTAAAATGTCAAAATTGTGTTGAAAAATGGGGGTTTCTAATTCAAGTCTGCTTGTTCCTGAAAGCTGGGACGATGGTGATTTTACCACCACAAACCCTTTGTTGATGCCATTTTCAGGGGAAGAAAAAAACACAAGCCTTCTTCTGCAGCCCTTTTTTCCCATTTTTTTGAAAAAAACTAAATCTTCGCAACATTTTGGCTAATTTCTTGGTCTCCTTCAGGGGAACCCACAAAGTCTGGGTACACCTAGAATCCCTAGGATGTTGGAAAAAAAGGACGCAAATTTGGCATGGATAGCTTATGTGTTGAAAACGTTATGAGGGCCTACGCGCGAACTGCCCCAAATAGCCAAAAAAAGGCTCGGCACAGGAGGGGAGACGCCCT
The DNA here is from genome assembly GCF_031143425.1 of Pleurodeles waltl. Taxonomy (NCBI): domain Eukaryota; kingdom Metazoa; phylum Chordata; class Amphibia; order Caudata; family Salamandridae; genus Pleurodeles; species Pleurodeles waltl. Next base: position 1,556,610,188 of record NC_090440.1, read on the forward strand.
GGCAGCAAAGAGGTTAATTTACTTTTGCTACACCTAGTAGAAAGAATATAATGAAAAACACACTGGAAATGTACCAAATGCACTCTGTTGACTGTTATGGAATATATACTTGGGAATGTCAGAGGAAACCCCCAACCCGTCAATATTACTGTGGTGGAAGTAAGAATGTTAACACAAAACCTAAGGGAAGCCAGAACCAGTTCCTCTGCACCTACATGAACTATAGCAAAAGACATAAAACCTCAAGTTCTTGAGGAAACAACAGACAATTATCTGCAATACCTAACTATCGAAAACTAATCAGCAGCACAAATCATGCCCCTCACCATTTACACAAATGTATACAATTAACAGCTCATATTACAACACTAACCTTTCCTTAATATGCACTAATACTTAATAAACAAACAACAGTTTATCAAGAATTGCGAACAGAAGTAAAAAACACAAAACCACTACTGCCCCCCAAAATAACGGGCTTCGACTGAGCCATGATAAACACAATTATTAAACTCTACCCCCATACTTCCAAATAAGATGCTATTACCACTTTAGCCAATCCATAGGGAGGTACCTCCAACATTCATCTTCGTGCATTGATTTCTAAAATTGTCGACTCACATTTGAAATAAAAAAATAATTTCCCTGGTATATGTTCCAATAATGGTGCTAAAAAACCACTAAGTCATGCACTCTACTGCTTTAGCACCTTTGCACAATCAGGTTGCTGAGTACTATTCGCACAACTTTGCCCCACAGTGCAAAGTTGTCTGCGTCATGTCAAGCATAAACTTTGTACAAGAAGGGTACTGTTGTAGTACAAAATACTATACCTGGACAAACTTTAAAACTTTTCCCACTTTGGATGTGTGTAGTGCAGTCGTGGCTCACGCTGATTAAAAGGGGCGGGTAGCGCACACGAGGGGGAGGGGGAGAAGAATCAAATTAAATTAAATAAAAAATAATAATTTTTAAAAAAACACTTACCTGCACCGCTCCTCTGCCTCCTCCTGTCTCGCTGCACGCAGGCACAGGCTCCCAGCCTGCCCTGTGCCAACCCTGATGCTGCTTAGAGCAGCATCAGCATTGGCTGGGAGCACCCAGCCAAGGTGCTCCCAGGCAGACTGGGAGCTTGCGCAGGCACTCTGCAGCCCACCAACTGTGTTGCTGGGCAGGAGAGAGCCTTGTGCGCATGGGTGTTTGGCCAGCCCTGGATGGCTGGCCAAACACACATGCGTTCTGAGGGTTGCACTCCCCCTCTTTGTTCGTCACCCCCTTGGTCCTGACCCTTTTCCCCAAAAACAATCATAAACAAAGTTTATGATTGTTTTTGGGGGAAAGGTTTGCAGCTGCTGCTGCTGGCCGAGGGCAACGCTCCTTTTCCCATATGGAGGAGCTGCACCTGGTATAGTGCAGCACACATGCAATGCCAGAAAACATTTTGGAGAAGTAATTATTTTTGGTGAAAACCTTGTCTACTATTGCTAGTTGATAGAGCTTTACATCAAAACCCATGGGTGGTTGCATGAGAACACCAATATATCACCTATGGAACACTACCCTGTGTAAAACAATGCTTTGTGCTACTGTCAGGTAACTTTCCAGCACAAATTATGTTTTGTGATGCAAACCTGCTCAAAATGTTTAGTAAATCTGCTCATATGCTTTACTCATGGAATCTGCATTCAGCCAAACAAATGAACAACATTTTAACTACTTCAAAGACACTTGAGTAAGACACCAGCATTGCTCAGGACCTAAGCACCAACCCAATGATCAAACTCCATGGTGGAACTTCTACAATAGTACACTTTCACCAGAAGCCTTAACTAACTATGCTGTGGAAGTGTTATACAATTACTTCAAATGAACACTTGTGAGAAGCCACCCTACACTCAATTTATTTTAAAGAGATCCTAAAAACACAATTATACAAAGAGCTCAAAATAACAGTCTTTAAAACAACAAAAGCCTGAAATCTCCTTCAAAAATGACAGATGGATAAAATGTGGCTTATAAAGTTCTGTCTTTTCTTAACAATCAAGCACTCTACCTGCTAAAATCTCACGCTTCTATAAAAATCACCACAATCTAAAAATCTAAAAACCTATATATTACACTAACACACAAAATTAAACCGAAAACAAAATATTCAACATCCAAAAAATAGTTTTAAAAACTACAATAACATTAATTTGTTTATCATACTGAAATAAATAAGGCCAATACAGAACAGAAAAATACAGTCTTTAAAAAATACATAACACCTCCTACAAAAGGTTGTATGATACAACCACACATGCCTAAACAACGCAGCCTGAAGCACGACCACATCTTTACCATGCATGGCTTTACCACGCATGCTTTTACAACAAATTATGTTGTAAAACATGATTGCTAAAGGAATATGCATGGTAAATTGCACACCGCAGCCCCCAGCTCGGCACCCTAACACCTGATACCACAGCCCTGCAAACAACCCTGCCCCAGCCCTAAAACTGCCCATTCCCTCCCTGCCCTGAGCCCCAGCTCTTAAAAATACCCATTCCTCTCCCCCCGTGTTGGGGCCTAAAGCCCTGCCCCCTGGCAAAATCTACCCCAACCCCAGCCCCCCCACCCTGAGCCCTAAAACTGACCCTCACCCTGAAAACTACCCCTTTTCCCTGCTGTGAGCCCTAATACCCAGCCCTTAAAATGATCCCTTCCCCCGTCCTAAAACCCTGCCCTCTGCCAAAAACAACCCCTGCCCCGGTCCCCCCACCCTGAGCCCTAAAACTGGCCCCCACCCCTGAAAACTGCCCCTCCAAGCCCTAAAACAGAGCACCAGCCCTTAAAACTACCCCAATCTCCCCTGTCCTGAGCACTTAAATAAAACTGACCCCACCCTGCCCTTAAAACCACCGCTTCCCCCGCCCTGAGCCCTTAAATAAAACTGACCCCGCCCTGCCCTTAAAACCACTGCTTCCCCTCCCTCAGCCCTCAGTCTAAAACGCTGCCCCATGCCAAAAACTACCCAGACCCCTGCCAAAAACTACCCAGACCCCTACCACTGAAAACTGCCCCTCTCCCTGTCCTGAGCCCTAAATCCTGTACCCTGCAAAACAAACTACCCCGACCCCTCGCCCTGAGCCCTAAAACTGCTCTACCCCTAAAAACTGCACCCCAACCTGGACCAAGCCCCACTTACCTGGCCACATCCTGAGCTTCCTCTCCTGGTCCTTCCTGTTCCTTCTCCCACCCATCCACACAGCTAGTCCACTGTCTGCCTTAACCAGGCATATGCGTGGTTTAGGCAAGTGCTGTTGCCCTTCCGTGGAAACTGAACGCATGGCTAAGCCCATGTTGTAAAGGCTGTTTCCCCGCCTCCTTCTGAGGAACAGACTTTAAACTTCTCCAGCACTTTTTCTTTTCAAATTGACTTTTCCTTTCCAAAAATATAGAGACAGTACTTGTCAAAATATTAGTACATACTGCAATTTCTTATTATCCAAAAACATTATTTTCTATTTGATATCAAATCGTCAAATTTTCGCTTTCCCAGCAATACTAATGCTCTTACATCCTTTTTCATGGTGCCAGGCAGAGGTTTTCGAGGACCATCTTATTTAAGGGCAGCATCGAAAGTGTGTCTCTTCATGCATTATGCTGTGTTTCTTTAACCTAACCATCATTTTGTCCTATGTCCATTTATTTAAGTTTGATAAATTGATTCGGTGTCATATTCTGTACATATTCAATATCATGTCGTGTGGGTTCACACTATTGGTGAAGGGATTAATATAGCTTGTCTCTTCAGGCGAGAATACTGGTATTATACATTGCTCACAAAACACAGTTGAGCTGTTTTTATGTGAGGCAGAAGATTTTCTTCTTTTCTGATTTTCCAGGCATGTGCAATAACTGCAATCCCACACCACACTGGAGGGATGGGCAGACTTAAAATAGAACCCTAACAACAGAGCCATATGGTAATGTTCTAAGCTGGGAAATCCTTAACTGAATGAGTAGCAATGAGTGGACATAAAGGGTCTGATGGAAGGAAGTTAAGTGTTCATGACAAGCAGAAAGTCTCAAAGGCAAACCTCTCCAAATGTAAGCGTAAGGACAAAAACAGACTAGGATAATTGAACAAATACACAGGCGATAAAGTACAAATGGATAGCTCACACCTCAATAACGCCCAAAACAAAAACGGCCCAACCACACACCTAATAACTTCTCAGAAGATGTTACTGAACAGTTCAAACACGTACTTTCAACAATAAGTGGGCATCGGTGGCAAGACACGACAGCTTCTACCATGCAATAGATGATAATTGATGGTGAGATAGAACAGAGGGCCTGATTCACAAAGGTAAATTTACACTTTTGTGTAAGTTTCCGATTTTTTTTCAATTCACACAGCAATTCTACGATTAGTATCTTTATGACTGTGGTGTCTCCGCACTCCTGGCGGGACACCGCACATAAAAAGATGAGCAGTCATAAATATTCTACTTGTAAAACTTCTGTGCGAATTACAAAAAAAACGTAAGCTTACCCCAAACTGTAAATTTACCTTTGTGAATCAGGTCCAGAATGTGCAGGCGCCGACATATTGAGACATTTCTCTCCTAATTCAGTAGCAAAAATGCCAACCCACTTATGCTGTGTTGCTGGCTCAACAAAAAACGATCCCCTACTCAAGCACACTTCTCTTTTTGCAGGCATGTGCATATAACAGCACTGCAAGGAAAGTGGAAGATAGCAGTGAGTCAGAGCCCCATCAAATGGCTAAGACCTAAAGGCCAGGCTAACAATGGCCGAGTACAACTCATACACATTGTGTGTATATACATTTTTTAATACCATGAGGTCTAATCCTAGGACACACCTGACTACATTGCACAACACTCACCACTCACACTATAATACGCAACAAAAGACACATGGCAACCAATAAGCTCACTGGAAACCAGAATACTATGAAAAGAGCACCCTAGATATGCATCCATGCTGGTGTAATTCTGATTCTAGCAACAGGTATACTGAGAAAATCAAAAAGTGCACACACACACTCACACACAAACCACACACATACACAATCACACTGGTCATTCCTTTAAAATATACAAAGTGCAGACCAAAACATAATTGAACATTAATTAACGGGGTATTATTTTTCTTAGGAAAATGTTTTGTTTGTATTTTGACAAACTGGCCTTCCAGAAAGTCTGCCTCCTGGTGACAAATGTCATATTACCAGTGCATTGAATGTTTGTTCGTGTGCAGCACTCAGGTCCTGGATTCCATGCTTTTGATTATCTTGTCAAATAAATGATTTGATTCCCTTGGGAAGTAAGCTCCACTGTCCCACTCCACCATCATTGGGAATGTCGTAATGGAAGTAGCAGATCAGGCAGCCCATCTCATCCAATGAGATACTCTCATTCCTAGGCATTGGTACTTTCAAGTCAGGTTACAGCTTCCATACTTTCACGAAGAAAGTAAAGGATTAGAACAAACTATAGGTCCTAAAGAATGTCTGGTAATAGAGTCCTACACAAAAAAGACCTTATTTGGAAGTTGGTGGAGTGGACAGACTTATAAATCAGCCCACCTCTGGTACCATCATCCTTGCGATTTCCCCACTTAATTTTGTGTCATGGGAAGCATCAGGTTAATACCAAAGGAGCCTCCACTAGCTGTGCTTGTATAAACCCTTGATCTAGTGGCTCATTAACCAGTGATGGCCTTGTCACCATATTTAGCGTGGAGGACCATCATTAAATGAACAACATATGGCAGACAAGTGCAGGGGAAGTATAGAATGGCTGTCATGCACAGAGACAGTTCGCTCTAGATGTCGGGTCCTTTTATTTTTTGTATTGAGAAAATGAACTCCCACTTTCTCTATGTAATATAGTTTGCGTATTAAACATAAGGGTCACTTTGCAAGCCTTTCGTGGTGTAGAAGAAGCCCCCACAGCGATGGCTCCATTCACAGCATTCAGACCCCCACTAGGTTGACAATATGTCTTAATAAGATAAATTGTTCTCTGCTCGGGTGGAGGAAGCAATGACCTCCAAGTCCTTGGTGGGCTGGTGGACTATACGCTAGGCTCCAAGTGACTCCCTCAACCTAGAAATAAGCAGTTGGGTATAAATCCTGGTGGTATAGAAAGATAATTTCTTCCAATCCCCATGGGTACTCAGAAAGAGAGCGTTCAACTCTAAAGAGCAACGATTGATTAGGAAGCTTGAAACTAGTTTCCGTTTTGCATATGTTAACCTCTGTCATACATCCTAGGTATACATTAAAAATTTCTCATGCACTGTTTTTTGCAGACTTTTATTCTTCACAAATGTATATTTGTTGACAATCTGGCTAGAAAGCATCTGATGTGTTTTTCGCACATGCCACAGAAATAAGTTGGGATCGGTTATTTCTGGATTTGGTGAAATGTATATACTGGAATATACATTTACCCAGCTAAATACCTGTTTTACTTGCAAATCTTATGCTTTTGAAAGTAAAATTATCTGAACTAAATACTCAGCAACTTTGTGATATTTTAAAACGTTCTATAGAATTTGAAGATTAAGAAAGTGAATCTCTGCATGTTTGCACACCATTTATTGCAATTTTTCATGATTAAAGAAATCTCTGCACCCTACATAGTGTCGGAATAGTGTTGGTGGAAAACCTATCCTCAAGGGCAGACAGAACTTAATTAGGCGAACCTGTCATCTTTGGCAATGGCTTCAAAGCACTATGCCTTGGCAGAAAATGCTGCTTATTTCAAGAAAGCATTATGAATTTAGGAAAGCAACAATAAAGCATTCTCGTTGGCAACTAACTTATTTCTTTCTCCACGAAATCTCCATAACGATCATTTTAGGAGGAGCTAAATGCTATTCAAACCCACAGCAGAGTAGGTATTAAAACGTATATGAAACCGAAGTATTTTAATATTGTGCCCTTCGTTCCCATTCTTGCACTTGGATATTCTCTGCCTTTTTTTGTACTTTGATTGCAAAGTAAAATCATATTATTCGGGAAAATGGTTCCAAATTACATTTGGAAGTACATCTTGTAAGCAAAGCGCACGAAGGATGAAGGGAATATAGGCCCTCATTACGAGCCTGGCGGTCTGTGACCGCCAGGCTCGCGGTTGGCGGGAGCACCGCCGACAGCCTGGCGGTGCCCCTTAGGGCATTCTGACCACGGCGCTTTGGCCGCGGTCAGTGCAGGAAAACCGGCGGTCTCCCGCCGGTTTTCCGCTGCCCGTCAGAATCCTCCAAGGCGGCGCAGCATGCTGCGCCGCCTTGGGGATTCTGACACCCCCTACCGCCATCCTGTTCCTGGCGGTTCGCCCGCCAGGAACAGGATGGCGGTAGGGGGTGTCGCGGGGCCCCTGGGGGCCCCTGCAGTGCCCATGCCAATGGCATGGGCACTGCAGGGGCCCCTGTAAGAGGGCCCCGCTTGTATTTCACTGTCTGCATAGCAGACAGTGAAATATGCGACGGGTGCAGTAGCACCCGTCGCACCTTCCCACTCCGCCGGCTCGATTCCGAGCCGGCGTCCTCGTGGGAAGGTTGTTTCCCGCTGGGCAGGCGGGCGGCCTTAAGGCGGCCGCCCGCCTGCCCAGCGGGAAACTCAGAATGCCGGCCGCGGTCTTCAGACCGCGGTGCGGTATTCCTGCGGCGCAACTTTGGCGGGCGGCCTCCGCCGCCCGTCAAAGTTGTAATGAGGGCCATAGTGTCTTAGAACTGCACGTGTTAGAACCCCATACCTAGGGGGAATTTAGGAAGTAAATTACATAATCGAAGTAGGAGGTGGCATGGTGTGGTCCTAACAGTTATTGGGATTTCATGGGTTAGTTACATTTTATACGCTGAAGAGTAAAGGTGTTCATTCCGAGCTCCGTGTGTGGTGTGCTTTTAGGCAGACTACTGGGCTGGGGAGGAGGTGACACCAGGCGACAAAGATGGGATAAGTGCCCCTAAGAAACAGAAGGGCTCTTCCTGAGAGTTTGCAAGAAATAGTCACGTGCACCCAAGCTGAAACGAAGAAGACTGCAGTTGGCATATGTGGAGTACAAGCATTGCTCCAGCCTGCAAGAGGTCTCATAGAGCAGTTGAAGGCTGGTCAAAGAAGTAGTGCTGCAAAACCCCGCCAAGACTTGCCATCCAGGCTGAGAAAACAAGAAGGTGCTAGGCCATAAAACTGAACCATTGATCATACAAAGAAACGCTAAAGGCAGTGACAGCCAGGTACAACATAAGAGCAGTGACAACCAGCTATAATGCTAGAGGGCAGTGACAACCAGGTATGAGAAATACCTATGTACTCACCAGCAAGACAACGGTCACAACCAAAGCATCATTCACTCCTGATGAGACCTGCTGGAGTGGTCATATGGGCAAAGGAGCAAGTAGCAACTTCTACATTCTGAATCTCGCCTTGAGCAAGGTGCCTCGAACATATGGCCCACTGCAATCAAAGCCACAAGGAGGGCACTAAAGACAAAACCTGCCAAAATAACATGAAAAAATTTCTTGAATGAAAAAAAGATGAAAGCAAAGATCAGAGCAAGACCATGCAAAAAAGAGTGAAGAGGGTGCAGCACAGCCCTGGTCCAGTCCGGCGACCGAACCTCAAGTACAGAGCTGGTACTTTCATAAAGCACGGATTCAGGTGCACAACAAATGTTTCCTGAGAAGCACATACTCTCAATGCCAGAAGAGAGAAAGGTAAAGTACACAGCAGCTGCTTTCCTGAAACCTCCACCACCATTCAATACTACGAAAAACAGAATATTGGTCCCAGATGGACCACCTTGATAAAGACTTTCAAAGATTTTATAGATGTGCTGGAAGAAGCAAATAATGAGAACATCATTAAATACTTAAAGAATTTTGCTGTTGAAGGAGTGAAAGTTGTGATAAAGAAACATTCACAGACTGAGACAATGTCTTACCATCAATTCAAAGAAGCTTTAGAAGCCAAGTTCAGCACAATGCCAAACATCAACAGTAAAAGTACATTTTGAATTTAGCGAGACAACAAGTTGGTGAAATGATGGATGAGTTTGTTGAAAAACTCAATGTTCTTATCGAACATTGCAAATTCAGAGAATATAATGATGAAGATGCCATGCACCTCAGATTAATTGATGGTTGTTTGTTGGACTTGCTTAGAAGAGACATGTTGCAAGAGACCCTCAGAAAAGGTATTGATGGCTCCTAGAGCTGAGAAGGAAGCAGAACAGCATGCCGCTGACATGGAAGCGGGAACAGCAGAGGGTGAATTGCCACTGGTCACGAAAAGTGAACACCAGAGACAAGCATTTACCTGTAAGTCGACATCCTTGAATAAAGAAAGACTGTGTTTCTGATGTGGATTTTAATTTCCACATGAGAATAAATGTCCAGCCATCGGAAAAACATGCAAAGGGTGCAGAAAGGAGAACCACTTTATAACCGTTTGTAAGGCAAAGAAAAATCCAAGTGCGTTATGGCAAAAGGAGAAGATGAACGCCAGAGTGTTGCATAAGCAGTCTCACCACACCCTTAAAGAAAAAAACAACCTCAACTATGACAGGTCAAAACTAAATGAAGTTGATTACCATCCAGTCATCCTGCAAGAGTTTCTTGATGTTATCATCGAGCAACAATGACAAGAGTGAATGTGCTATGATCATTAAAAAAGAACAACAACATTCACAAGAGACCTTTGTAGCCTGGAAGGAAAACAAAATAAGGGGATAAACAAGTGAGCTGAGAAAGCAAAAGACCTTATATGAACATTGCCCCAAAATCAAACTGAAAGTCAATGATTGCCCGGTAACTTTTGTAATCGACAGTGGTGCATCAATTAACATCATGCCAGTTAAACAATTTCACAGTCCGTCACCTGTACCATGACTAACAGCATCAAGTGTGAAAATGTACACATGGGCCGCTTCCAAGCTGTTGCGGAGTCAAGGATCATTTATAGAGACCTTGCGGCACAAGAAGATGTCTGTGAATGCCCCAATTCACGTTATTCAAGGTACTCGGTCCAGTGCATGGCTACTTAGCTTTAAGACTGCTGTTGACATGCAGCTGATATCTATCAATTACAACCTAAATACACAACTTTAAATTGTGAGTCGGATCCCGCTACTGTTTCGTGGTCTAGAAAAGCTTAAAATGATGAAGATGCAACTTCACATTAATGAACGTATCAGGCCTATTGCACAGCAACACCGCAGGACAATATTTCACCTACAAGAAGCAGTCGAGAAGGATCTAGAAGCTTTGCTGAAACATGACATTATTGAGCGCTCTACTGGTCCCATACCATTGGTGTTGCCCATCGTGGTAGTGCTGAAAAAGGACAGTGGAGGTGCAGTTCTCATCTGTGTGGCTATGCGCCAAGCCAATACAGAAATCGAGAGAGAAACATCCTGGTCTACACATTGCAGATATGATCATGCAGTTAAATGAAGCCAATGTCTTCTCCCGTCTTGATCTGAACAAAGGTTACTGTCAGCTTGAATTGGAGGAGAACTGCAGTTACATTACCAATTTCCTGACTCAGTTTGGTTTATTTAGATATCAAAGATTAAGCTTTGAAGTGTCCTCTGCTGCAAAAGTATTCCAAGATGCCATTCATAGGATTATTCAGCTTGAGAGAAATACCTTCAAATATTGTGATGTTATACTGGCATTTGGTGCAACAAAGAAGGAGCATGATAAGGCCTTCAAACAAGTGTATCAATTATTTGATAAGACCTCATCTTAAATCCAGAAAAGAATGAATTTAACAAAACAAAGCTTAAGTTCTTTGGACATGTACTCTCTGATGGAGGCCTGACTACTGATTCTAACAAAGTACAAGCACTGTGAGACACCAGCCCTCCACAAGATGTCACCTTGGTACCGTCTTTCTTGGGCACGGCCAGTTATTGTTCAAGATGCATTTGTGACTTTGCCACAGTGAGTGCCCCTTTGCGAGAACTGAGAAAGAGAAATGTCCAGTTCTGATAGTCTGCTGAATGTGACTGCAGTTTCAAGCATATAAAACATGCAATTGAAATGTGACTGAGATGGCTTACTTTGATCCTAAATTGCACATTGAGATCACTGTTGATATGAGCGTGATGGTATTCAATGCAATCCTTGCTCAGCAAGGTTGACATCCGATAGCCCAGAGACACATTGTGGCATGCACCAGTCAAAGTGTCAGACACAGAATGTGCTATTTCTCAGCTAGAAAGGGGGAGTCTAGTGGTGGTATGGGTCTCTGAACAATTTCATGTGTTTCTGTGTAGGAAGCATTTTACTATTGTCACTGATCACAAGGGGTTAGTCACCATTTTTGGCAATCTGAAAGCCAAGATGCCTCCTTCCTTTGGTAGATGGGGGGGTGCGTCTATAAGAGTATGACTATACATTGGTGCCTAAGCCAGTCAAAAATCAAAAACTTGCTGATTATTTCTCATGAGTATCTTTAAGCGGCACAGTTCAGCGTTAGAAACTGCTGAGGAGTACGTCAACTTCATTATAAAGTCCAGCATGGCTGCTGAGCTATCCATTGAGCAGATCATTGCTGCTACCAATGCTGATAAGTACATGTGTGTTCTTAAAGACATTATTGCAACCCAGCCCTGGAGTGTTCAACCCTTAAGTGACAAGGTTGAATAAAAAAAAAATACTGCAATGTTCAAGATGAACTGTCTGTTACTGTGGCCAAACTGCCGTGCTCATAATATGGCGGTCCGCAACGCTGGGGCCGCAGCGGTGTGACCGCCCCATCCAAGGTCATAATGACCACCAAAGTCTGCCATTGATGGCCTATCAGCATAAGACCCTCACTCAATCATAACATTGCTTTTTGAGTGCAATAAAGAAGTATTGGGCAATAGGGGCTGGATGCCACTTTGTAATTCCTACTAAACTGTCTTGAACATTTCTTTGAGTGTTACTAGTTCTTTTATATGTAGTCTATCAAGTTCAGCATGCAATTTCAGGTCCTATAAGACATACTCTCACCGTGTATTCATGTGAGTCCAACTTGAGGTAAAAAAGTTTCAGAAATAAGTGGAAAAACAAAAGATTAGTTTTGTATCCAAATTATTTATTCACTGTACAAAAGCAGTTGATAATGTTAAGGAAGATAAACTGGCTGCATTCTAGAATATTAATAACATTTCCACTAACTTCCTTGAGACAATAAAAGCACGCAGAGCAATGTAGAGTCCATATACTTAAATTTCATTCCACAAAAGTTGACGTAGAAAGTAGATTGCAAATAAATGCATTTCAGCCTTTTATTATTGGTGACAAAATCATTAACTTGATTATTATTTTATGTAATTACATTTTTGGGGAATAATATGTAAATATGCCAGTGTTATTCTTTAAACAATCCAGATCACAAAGTCTTGTCCTGTTAATCAAAATGAGCACGTTGATTAAGAGAGTGAGCTATAGTTCAAGAAACACTAATTTATTCAGGCTTCCAGGACACCAGTTAATGGTTTGACACTATTTCACTATTTTCGAGGAAAAGGATGAGACACAATAGTCCCACAGTTTTACTGCTTCTTCTGATGTTTACAAATCCATTCTAAAAAACCCATCAAAGGAGTAGGAAGGTAAACAGGGTGTGGCTACTTACTGATCTTAAGAGTATTTGTATGAATGTTGATGGCAGATGATACTCTAAAATATTAAGGCCTATATTTATACTCAGTTTGCACTGAATTAGCGTCATTTTATTTGACGCTAATTCAGTGCAAACTTAACTCTATGTATATCTTGACACTAGACACGTCTAACGTCAAAATATAGGAGTTAATGTCATTTCTGTGGATGCGTGAAACCACCTTGCTTAAATGAAATGCAAGGTAGGCGTTCCTGTCCAGAAAATTACTCTAAGTCCCTAGTACCATATTTATCCACCTGTGCGGAAATGACGCACAGGTGGATAATGCAGGAGGTGGACCCAAAAAATGATGTTAACCCTGATTTGTGCCAAATTTTAATGCCTAGGTCAGACCAGGTGTTAAAATGAGGCCCACACACCACTACTTAAGAAAAACACACAGAAGCAACATTGGCAACCCACATGACAAGATGGAAATGTTACTGCTCCAGCTTGGGAGGTGACGCAGAGGACAACAACCACAACAGCAACCACCACCACTTCTGCAGCTACCACAACCACCATTACAGCACCCACAAAGGCAACGCAGAAGGCAGGAGAGGATATTCCGGAACTGGACAACCCTCTTTGGCCTCAGCGACCAAGACCTCATTAGGACATACTGTCTCAACCGACAAGCCATACTACCCCTGCTGAACCACATTGAGCCACAGATCACAGCCAGCCTGCAGCCACCACATGATATGCCACCTGTCACAAAGCTGCTATCTGTCCTGCATATGCTGGCAAGTGGCTCATTCCAGACAACCAATGGACTGGTTGCTAGTGTGTCACAGCCGTCTTTCTCAGTCTTCCTGCCGAAGGTGTTAGACGCAATCATCTCCGTCACACCCCTCCACATCTGCTTCCCCAAAACCCAGCAAATGCAGCAGGAGATAAAACAGGCCGCTTGCCAATTTGCTGACTTTCCGCATGTGCGCATGTGCTGGTGCAATGGACTGCACCCATGTCCGACTTGTCCCACCTGCAGCAACAGAACACCTATATAGGAATCATAAACATGCACATTGCATAAATGTGTAGGCCATAGTGGACCACTGTGGACTATTTATGAACATTTTAGCCAAGCATCCAGGTAGCATCCATGATGCCTACCTAGTCAGGCACAGCAGGATCAAGTAACACTTCCAGGATGGCCAAGATGGTAATGGCTTACTAGTGGGTAAGTCAACAAACCTAGCAATGTACACACAACACACCAGTCCGGTAGGACACACAAGACATGCACCACACCAAGAAACATGGCCAGCATAACACGGATGTGCAGGTAACAATACATATGCACCATGCAGCAGTACAGCACAATCGGAGCACAGCACAAACACATACATCCACATACAGCGAAAAGGGTAGTGGCGGTCAGAGTGCCGCACCTCCGTATCGTTACAGTTTGTATTAAGCAACAAAGTCAAAGAAGCGAGAAACTGGTGCCAAGTTGGTCGAGTGCCCCACTACCCGATGGGCACTGAAAGTTGTGTATACAGATACACAATGAAAATTAGTCCAGAATGACCAGGCACTCAGAGAAATAAAGTCCGGTTATATCAATGGGAAAAAGTTTCCCTAGGTAATGTGGATCCAGAAGCGGAGAAAAAAACACTGATTCCAAGTTGATGTTGGTCAAGGTCTTTAATCCTTTAGACCGTGTTGGTCACAGATGAGTTTTTCATTAATGCAGAGAAACAGCCAACACGTGTTTCGTCACACAAGTGACTTTTTCAAGGCTGGGCCTATCCGGCCAGGGAGAGTACGAACGTGGTTGGTATGTCGGTAGGTTTGGGAGAAAGAGCTGGATCAGCTAAGTCGAGTGTGGTTTCTCCAGTTGTCCAGTTGACGTTTTACTTCACACAACAGACGAACCGAGCTTCATCTATAAGGGAATCTTTGGAGGCTTATCAGGGCTTCCCCGCCTTCCCTCTTCGACAACTGGAGAAACCACACTCGACTTAGCTGATCCAGCTCTTTCTCCCAAACCTACCGACATACCAACCACGTTCGTACTCTCCCTGGCCGGATAGGCCCAGCCTTGAAAAAGTCACTTGTGTGACGAAACACATGTTGGCTGTTTCTCTGCATTAATGAAAAACTCATCTATGACCAACACGGTCTAAAGGATTAAAGACCTTGACCAACATCAACTTGGAATCAGTGTTTTTTTCTCCGCTTCTGGATCCACATTACCTAGGGAAACTTTTTCCCATTGATATAACCGGACTTTATTTCTCTGAGTGCCTGGTCATTCTGGACTAACATACATCCACATGTACATAACACACACACAACGTGACAGGCACACCACTTGAAGGACAGGTGGAAATATATACCCTTTGCTAACAGAAGATGTTCACAAACCACTACAAGTTCCCATAGGTTGGCTACTAAATACACTTCACACACACATGACACCAAACAAGGAATTGCACAGCAATGTTAATGGCATACACCAAGGTCATGTAACAAAAGACTCTCATAGGCACAGACCCCTTAAAGCATGCCATGCAAGTCTCTCACAGAACAAAAATCAAATGCCAGACAATTGGTGCCAATACCAACTACATCTCATCATCACATACCTGAATTACCTTTAGTTTGCATATATACATCTGCCTGATGCATTGGGTCACACACATAGGAATGCAAAATTAACTGCCGTCACATACCATGTACGAGATTTGTGAGAAGTGGCACCACACCTACTCTAGTGCCACCTCACATGCACCACTTACCGACCCACAGCATCATCATGTCTGTACCGTAAATAATAAATGGCCCACCATGGGGCAGAGTCACTGTTAAACAGTGCAGATCCTGGATGCTATAGTGGGACCCTGTAGGAGTATTTAGGACAACACTGACCTTACATGCACTAATGTAGCTGAGCCCCATCCCATAGCCTGCACTGTGCATGTGTTGACAGTTTAAATGCTGATTCATGGATTGGAAGATAGGAGAGACACTAGTAGTATTGTGATAATCCTGAAACAATGGGATACATACCCTTGGACACCTGATGGCTGGCACAAACATCAGCTGCCACTCAAGATCACTATGGGACATATGTAAGAGCCCCTAGAGCCATTGTAATGGCCTGCACTGCAGTACAAATTGGCGGATGACCACTCTTTTGTGACTTGAAGCTACATTTTAAATATGGGCCCCTCCCACGCAGCACTTTGCGTTGAAGGGGCGTGTAATGTGTGTTGCTGTAGGTGTGTCACCACAAGATACATAGCATGATGACGCTGACTCAGATGTAGGTGTTACTTAAAACCTGAGGCAGTGCCAACATCAAACACCTCCCAGGGGTGGCATTTGCAGGTTGCAATAAGGAAATAGACTGTGATTTGACCTCATATGATTGTGCCACCTATGCATGCTGCATACTGCTGCACACACAGAAAGAGCTAATTGCCCATGAAAATAGTATATGTATAGGAATGTGTCCCTTCCTGCATGGATTTATCCACCTCTACAGGGCAGCCAGCCAAGCACCCTGGTGCAAGGTTGGCAGTGTTGGTACACAGCTGCAGATTTGGCACAGGAGCAAGGGACAACAAAGGGTTGCTTTGTAACATATTACACATGGTGCTTTCCTGCATAGTGAAAATGATGCAGTATTGAGCCTGGTGGGACTCCAAGTCCCAGGCTCCCTTTCCTGCTGCCCCTCACCTGGGGGCCATTTGAACATCAACGCGGGCGCTATAAAGCGTACCGCGCATCACTGCTGCGCGGGACGCGCACAAGACGTGCCTGGGAGAAGCCCGGGCCAAGGGCAGGCCCGTCTGTGCCCGTCAGAGACCGAAGGAGGCCGGGCCGGGACCCCCCTCTGAGCCCTAAGGTATGGCGTCAGGCTATTCAGTGTTGGACACCATTTTAAAAATCTTCTTTTTACATTGTTTTGCAGTTTATTCTTTAATGGGGAAGCGTAAGGCGAAATGTAGCCCTGCACTGGGCTCTGTTAAATCTAAAATACCCAAAACAAATAAGGCCATTTTACCCCACACCAATTGTGTTGCTAAGGAAATTGACGACCTGATTGAAGAGGTGGAACGGATTTTAAATAATAAGGAGAGTTTGACGAAAGGAGCCGAAAACCGGTACTCTTATTCCGCTTCTAACTTCAAGATTGCATACTGCTCCCAATTAGCAAACCGCTACTTCTCCTTATCAGATGTTAGCCTCCCAAGGCTCTACTAAAATCACCAGTTCTCCTACTCTCTTTGCATCCCATCTCGAATCTGAAGCATTAAAAGCCAATGCAACGTATTTCACAATTCCCTGCAGCAATCGTTTTTCCCCTTTGGCCCCCCAAGATCTGGAAAATCCTCAATTGACTCCCATGACTTTGTCACATACGGAGAGCGCTCCCCTGCAAGATGACTTGCTAGCACTGGTGTCTAGCCTCAAGAGCGAAGTAGGTGAGCTGAAATCTTTACTGCTTGAAATCACCACCCTTCTCAAAAGCAAACATCTCCTCCTTACTTGTGAGCCTAAGCCAAATCCTGTGACAATCAAACATCCGCTTGCAAAAGGCGTTTTGTCAACTGGGCCCCTGCCATTGCCAGCAAGTGCAGCAGGCCCTATGGAAAGGCAGTGTCTCTGCAGCCGGCATGTGTCCCCTTCCGAAAGTAACACTTCTCTTTCCTCCAATGTTCTTTTTAAATGGGACACTACAAAAGCTTCTTGTCGGAATCCAGATTTAACTAACAATAACTATATATACATGTGTAATGTTCTATCTTTGCCTCCAAACACACGGGAAGACAAAGCCTCACTTGTTAACAAGGTCTCGCACTGGCTGAGACACGTTAGAGGCTGTGGCTCAATTATCCATGATGATATTCTATCTGCCGAACTAGTAAATGGCCTACCCGGTAGCTGGGACTTTATAAAACTCAATTTTAAAAACCCACACTTGGTAACAGGTCTCCTAGATATGGAAGCACGCAACACAAATAGAAAGTCTTCTGCTAGCTTTCTCAGCAACACCCACCCTCCTGCTGGTCACATGCAGTTGAATCCTTCCTCTAGAACAGCCAATTTGTCTCCAAGCTGCTCTGAAGACTATCAAGATTCCAGGCCATTACGCCATCAGGTTTTCAAAGGCACACCATCTGATTCAGCTCCTATGACTAGCGCCGGTCCTGTTCCCAGTGGCCAAACAGCATGCAAACTTGATTTCCAGGGGGGTACCTCTGACATTGATTGACTATGTCTTCCTAATTCTTGTATATCCATTTTTAGCCCAGATCCACCGGTTACAGGTCCCTTACCTAATTTACCCAGTCCAGGTGTTGTACCACCTTTGGAATCACAATCTGATATTACCAATAATTTTACAATTTCACCTCCGGTGGAGTCCATTGACGCTTCTAGTAAAGTAAGTTGTTCTACTCAGGCGACAGCAAAACTTTTGTCCGGGAATGTGGCTGGCATCAATGGCAAACTCGCTGACATTGAGTGGGGGGCAAATGTTGAAAACTCTAATATTTGTATGTTTCAGGAAACTTGGGCAACACACTGCACGTATAGACAAGGGTTTAGCTCTTTTTTTAAACCAGCAAAGCCATCTTTAGCAGGTAGGGCAGTAGGGGGCTTATGTACCTGGGTAAAATCGACAGAGGTTGGAAGAATTAAGGAGGTATATGTAGATTCCCCTGATATCTTGGCCATTGCTATCCAACTAACCTCAGGCTCCCCTGTTCTTTGTATAAATATCTATAGTAGGCCGGGTCCTCCCAACCACCGTTCAATTACTATTGAGCTATTGAATACTTTAATCCCGGACCTCCGTTTAAAATACCATATCATAATAGCAGGGGATTTTAATGTGCAACTTGAACTTAATTTAGACCTCAAAGAGGTTATGCAGCCTGAAGACAGCATATGGAATATTCGCCCCATCCCATACAACAAAATTCATAGAAACCTTGTGTTAGGGCTACGCAGATAATAGACCTTATGATACTTCATGGTCTCCGTCTTGGTAATGGCCGCTTTCCAGCTGATACTTCTGCCAGACCAACTTTCTTTAGGGGCTCATATAGTAATAAACTGGATTACATTTTCTTTGATTTAAGAGTTTGGCACCACATATCAGATGTGGAAGTGGGTAATCCACATACCAGCGACCACGCCCCTCTCCAGATTACATATAAGAGATCTCTTTTGGTAGGAGCTGTATTTTATTCTGCTCCTTCTGGTGACATGGAGTTGTCTAGCAATAGGCGTACTGTAAGATGGGACTCCTTTCAGAGATCGAACTAGCTTCAAGATAAACTGTGTGCTGTAATTTCTACCCACCAGTTATTCGATGATAGCCCTATATTTGCCCCATCTGAAGTTACGTCCTTACATTTGGACCTCTTTGCAATCCTGAAAGAGCTGTTTTCTAAATGCGTTAGGCCATTCACCAACTTATGTGCCCAACCCTGCAGCAAATGGTTCAACAAGAGGTATAGAGAGGCTAAAAATACTTTGGTTAATGTGTTAAGGACAAAAGATAAACTAGGAATTATTAATGCTAGGCGTCATTATGTTTCTACATGCAATAAGAGCAAACATGAGTATGAAGAGGGGCTTTGAAGCGAATTATCTGAGGCAGCTAGGGTCCATGACTCCAAACGGTTCTGGCTTCTGGTCTCTCGTAGCGACCAGAACCAAGCACCCTATCTGGAGTTCCATATTACTCCCGATGCTTGGCTTTCCCATTTTAAGGAACTGTGTGGCTCCCCACTGGCCTGTGATGTACCAAGTTTGGGAGAGTTGACAGCATCTCACTTGCCTATGTACTCCTTGCCTCCCTTCACATTGAATGAAACCGTGCTGGCCATTACTGCTCAAAAAGCAGCGAAGGCCCCAGGGTCGGATGGGATCCGCTCAGATATGTTCAAAGCGGACCAGAACATCTGGAGTCCGTATATTAATAGGCTTTATAATGCAATTCTGACTACTAGAACCTATCCTGACTTATGGAAAGAGGCAATCATCGTGCCCATCTACAAGAAAGGAGAGAGGAATTCTCCGGGAAACTATAGACCTATCAGCCTTCTCGACAATCTTCAAAAAATATGTTGCCACCAATTGTTGAGCAGGTTGAGGAAATGGATAACCAAATCCTAAGTCACCTCCAAGCGGGCTTCAGGGAAAAAGTCAGTACAATAGACCAGATTTTCAGTTTTATCTCCATCAAATGGAAAGTTGTCGATGTGGACTTAGGTCATCTATTCGTAGCATTTGATGATTTAAAATCATCTTTCAAATTAGTACCCCGTTACAAACTGTGGGAGGTCTTGACCAAATTGGGAGTCCCCTGCTCTATTTTAAATATCATCAGAGATCTCTATACTGGTAATTATGCCAGAATTAGATGGGGTCGGCAAGGTGAATTAACAGAAGAATTTCCTACTGTTCGTGGCGTGAGACAAGGCTGTGTACTCGCCCCTACCCTATTCCTCCTATTTATAAATGCATGTAATCCTTATCTTATGGAGTGTTCCAATGATGCCCCCAAAATAGAAGGGCAGAAGATTCCTTGCCTCCTATTTGCCGATGACACCTTGTTGATATCCCAAACAGCTACAGGCCTTTCAACTCTGCTTTCGAGGTTCATGGATTTCTGTAATGACCATGGCCTCGAAATCAATCGACTAAAAACTAAATGCATGGTGTTTGGGGACAAAAAAGGCAGGATGCGGCGACCTATTTATCTAGAGGGTGCAGCGCTTGAAAGAGTTGGTGATTTTGACTATTTAGGTCTGAAATTAGAAGATTCACATAAGTGGCATTCCCATCTCCAGAAAGCTAACCTCCGCCTGAAACAACGGGCGAGTGGTATCGTAAGATTTGCAGCTAGATCTCCTAGCTTCGCCATGACGCCCGCTATTGACATTTATAAATCGCAAGCAAGGGGGGGGGGCCTTTACGAAGCTTAATTGTGGGGCCATTGCAATCTAGATGATTTGACAAGGGTGGAAAACTCCTTTTTAAGGTCGTTGTTAAGAGTTCCCTCCAGTACCCCAATGCTTCCTATTCGAATGGATCTAAATTTGCCTCCCATTAGCCAGATCGCTGCTCTTAGGCCTCTGTTGTTTTGGATTCGTCTATGGTCACTAGATTCTCTTACTCCCTATAGACGCGGGCTAGCTAACTTGATGGTCAACAACACTAGTCTAAAAAGTAAGTGGTGTGCGTACGTAGAACGGACCTTCATACTACTTGGTCAGGGGTCATACTGGAAGTATCCGTCATCTATTCCAAAAAAGGTAACACAGACTCTGAAGGATGCATTTTGGCTCAATGTCCAACTCACACAATTGTCTGCAGTATCATCATCATCTATGACCGGCAGCTTTTTAAAAATCAAATGCCACTATGAATCTGAGCAATATATGGACACAGTACTTTCTCCACGGGCATGTGCATTGTATGCCACATTTAGGATAGGTTCTCTTCCTTTGCGCATCCTAACACACAAATGGACTAATACGAGTTGTACTTCTAAGATGTCCTGATGGGCTGTGCTAGGGTAGAATCCATAACCCATTTCCTCTTTCAATGTTCTGCATACCATAAACAGGTCTTGGATCATTCCATTATGTAGAAAAATGGGTTTTAGGAACTGTCTATTGGCTCTGAGAGTTCTTAAATCCGATCCATCTGTTTTAGTGGCTTGTTGTTTTGCAAAATATTTAGATTCTATTTGGCATTGTAGATTGAATACGCTTAAAAAAATAGGGGAAAATTTAACAATAGCCGTTGGGAGTGGCCACTGATGAACTTACTCGTGAATTTTAATGTATGCATTTATCATTTTTTTTATTGTCCAATGAATTTTTTACGTTCATATATTCTTATACCTTTTAAATAGAAATGTTTTATTCCTATTCCATTTATTGTGTCTAGTTAGAGATGTATTTGACTCCCGATACCTATTATTGAAAATCCTGCACTTTCGCATGATCCAATAATATGGTATGAATTGTTAGAGGGAAAAAGTTTATGTTCAAAGTTTTTTATGTAGTTTAACATTTT
This sequence comes from Pleurodeles waltl, assembly GCF_031143425.1. Taxonomy (NCBI): domain Eukaryota; kingdom Metazoa; phylum Chordata; class Amphibia; order Caudata; family Salamandridae; genus Pleurodeles; species Pleurodeles waltl. The sequence continues at coordinate 1,556,631,918 of NC_090440.1, forward strand.
GCTTCTGAGGATTTTTATACATAGTTTGTTGTTTTGTAAAATTATGAATTTGTGATTTGTGGTGTGCTTTTATGGTATTTATCTTTACCGAAATAAAGCTAACGAACAAACGAAAATGATGCAGCACAGCGCTGCCAATTTTGGAGCTCTGTTGTGCACTGTCACTTACTCATTAAAATGGGCTTTAGTGTTGCACTTCATATGTACTGACACATGTCAAAATGGCTGGGATGTCCAGGCTTTGTATGGCTACCATGTTGTCACTACATCTGACCCCCTTGTGTTGCAAGGATGTGTCATGTCACCTCTAGTGATAGTACACTGCTACAAAGATGCACTACACAACACATGGTACATACATACTGCGCATCAGTTAGAAATCCAAATATGTGTCCCAGGTCCTTGAGCCAATACCCAACATTGTCATGTCCAACAACACAGTGCTAGTAAACTTAGCAGAAGGCCAGGAACTTACACCATATCACAAACACGTCACAACCACAGTCACAACCAACTACAACTAACAACTGCCGTGCTACATATTATACCTGTTGCAAGCTTTAACAACAACATACATCTTTAATCCTTTGCAGAGGATGATGGTTACGGCATACAGCCCTGGGTGAGACCGCATTTGCAAAGCCGAACACAGCAGCAGAGCGTGCCTACAATGAGGGACACCGTCAGACATGCAATGTGGTAGAAAGGACATTTGGTATCCTCAAATCCAGATTCAGGTGCCTGGATCTGACAGGAGGCAGCCTCCTTTATGCCCCACACATTGTGTGTAAAATAATCCTCATATGTGCCATCCTGCACAAAATATGTATGCAAATGAACTTGCCAATGTATGACCAGGGTGCTGACCTACCTGAGGAGCAGGATTGTGCTGATGACATGGAGGGGGAACAGCACAACACAGTTGCAGGTGTACTCCGGAGACAACATATTGTTGACAACTTTTATACATAAGAACCATTGAAATGACCATGTTTAATTTGTAAATAAACAGTTCACAAATACAACCAATCCTGCTTTGGTCTATTCAATCTCCACTACATATACCATAGGAATGTGACTCTAACCTCAGGGAGCATTTAACAATTAATAATCTGACAAGTAATGTAGCGACATCACATATGATGTGTTGGATTGTACTCCCATCATCACACACATCACTTACAGCCTTACCACTGATATGTGACAACTGAGGGGCATAATCCATGGACCACAACATATTTACATTCACGTTGCCAACTAGCTAATCAATAGCCCTATCACACACAACTATATCATGTCCTAATAGGATGTATGCAAGAGGCCCACACAATAGGTAGGGAATGTCAACAAATTTAAATAAAGATATGTTGGAAATGAACACTATCACAACTCAGTGTGAGAGTTGCAATGGCTGCATGGAACATGTGTGACTAGGGGGGACTTTATTGGTAACTGTAGTCATCATGACTTGTCCAGGGATATTAACCAATGCAAAAAGTTAAGCCTGTACAATCTATCCATGGTAATCTGTCCTGCCACTGCCATGTGGCACAACCTTTGTCGCATAGGTTCTCATTATGCTAATGAGGCTACCGGATTTGGGAGACAGGATCACATGGAATGTGGGTATTAGGTAAGATTCCACACCACATGACGCCTGTCTGCCTAATCCGGGTTCTCCGGCTAACTAGCAGTACCTCATCTGTGGCAGTCATGATTATGGCAAGCGGGCGCGTGACAAAGAAGACTCCTCAGGGGAATTGTGGTTGATCAGATCCCATCCCTTTCTCTAAGTTACCAAAAAGTCTCATACAGGCAAAGACAGCAGAGGCAGAATATAGTTCAATAGGGATCTATTGAAGTAACTGCATCTTAGATAAAAAGGCCTGTATTGCAATAACCAGGATGATAAAACACAATAAAAGCAAGCAGGTGACAGAGTAAATCACAGGAATAATCCTACCATACGGTTGTTGTGTAGCCATTTTAGCTATACTTTTATATGGGGTATTTTAGCAACCTAGACCTGCAGCTGTGCACTTTAACCTAGATATCTTTTATTTTAGCTTTGTTATATTATTTTACCAGTAGCCACATTTGCGGTCTTGTTTTATTCTCTCTATCCAGCTGTTCTTCACCTAGGTCAGCACTACCTTCTTAAACAAGACATTTATTTCACTCTGTGCTTTTCTCAAGGCGGCAATAAGATAGGTTGCCGGCAAAGGGGGTACGCTTTGTCTCCAACGTTAACAGAAACATACACATTTTTGCATGGGGATACTCTCTTGGAACATCAGCTGTTTTATTATAAAGACCCTACTTTGACCCATGTACGTTAAAAGGAGATTCCAGCCAGGTGACCACAACTGTATGCTGATTTCTGATTACTTTGCTGCAGCTCCTTATGTAGACTACAGGTTGCTTGCTCAGGTATTGGGGATGATGTCCTCCCAGGTGGGAACCTGAAGGGCAGAATTAGCACTTAACATGCAGTGCTCTGACATAGCTTAGATAGGAACTATCCTTAAAGAAACCTATTGACAATATGATAGCGTTATTTTGGAGTTTTACTCTCCTTGTCACAATTTTAATCTTATTGTGCTTCATCGTCCTCATTATTGCAATACATGCCGTATTATCTAATATGCAGTTACTTCAATAAAATCTTATTGAACTATACTCTGCCTCTGATTGTCCTTGCATATGTGCGACTAATATAGCTGAGAGAAACGGATGAGATCTGAGTGACCACGGTTCCCCTAAGGAGTCATTTATGTTATGCTCCCGGTTGCCCAATCATCTCTGCTCTTGGGTGGAGATAAGGCACTGCTAGTTAGCCACAGCAAACCCGGATTAGGTCGACAGGTGTCACATAGTGTGGGATCAGACTCAGTCCCCCGCAGTACAGGTGATTTTTCTACACTATGTTTGAGCACAGAGTAATAAGCCTAATTTGCCCTTCGGGTTTCCCCCCTGGGTATACATCACCCCTCATACCTGGAGGAAATAGTCTGTAGTCTAGAAAAACACCTTCCCCATGTGGATCACGGGTCTGGGCATCTAAGCAAGTAGCCGCAGCAAAGCAATCATCAATCAGCATACAGTTGTGGTCATCTGGCTGGAATCTCCCTCTAACGTGTCTGGGACAAAGAGGCGTTTTTATCATAAAACAGCTGATATTCTAAGAAATAGTCCCCATGTATGATTTTGTATTTTCTGTGAATGTTGGAGACACAACATACCAAGTTTGTCGGCAATCCTATCTGACTCTAGCCCTGGAGTAAGCACAAAATGAAATAAATGTTCTACTAGAAACATGATGCTTTCCTAGGCAAAAGTACAATGAGATAAAGCAGCACCGCAAATGTGGCTAGTGCTAGAAAAATAAAGCAATGCTGAATAAAATGTAACTGGATTAAAGTGCACAACGGCAGGCCTAGTATGCTAAAACAATGTGTCTAAAACATGGCATATATAGCTGTACAACACCCTCCCCTTGCCAGTCAAAAGTGGTTTAAAAGCTCAAGGTGAAAGAAATCTAATGAACTCTTATGAGAAAAAAAGAACATATATGTCAATAGTGACAAGTTAAGAGACACCGGGGCAGGAAAAGGAAAATTTCAACACGCAATGAAAAAAAAAACAAATTCAATTGTCAGCGTCACTTCGGAATTTGCCAATTACATCCTCGACAATTGAAGCCAGGAGACGTTCTACTTCAGCAGGTGGTAAAATATCCAGCTCATGGCCAAGGAAAGCCACAGAGCACTGATGTTCCAAAGCCTGACCTCCAGCTGAGGCAGCAGCATTCCGTGTCATGCCCTCCACAGAGTTAAGAGTTGCAGCATCTACAAAAGGCAACTCATAAACGGCTTTCAGTAGCAAGTGCACATTCAACGTGCATGTCTCATAATGAGCCCTCATCAAGAACATCAACAGATCAGCGTCCAAGAAAAGTAGGCTCGGCGTAGAAAGACAGACTTTCAGTGCACATTCAAAGAGGTACAAGAGACATCGAAACATGGGCTGCACATAATCCAAAACCGATCAGAATGTCAAAGACCAGTCGCACTACAGTTGTTCCAGGAGTGGTGCTCTGAAATACTGCATTATGCGTTCACGGAAAAAGTACATTCACGCAGCATGTCATAATTTTGGAGACTGAAACAACATGAACTATTTCCGCTCGCTTCCCACAACAGCTCTCACTATTAAGGAGCATATAGCTGCCATTTGAGAGCACCTGGAACATAGGTCTAATCAAGGGGACTGGGACCCCCTTCAGATAACAAGCCAAGTTTGCTGCCGAATCGTTGCACACCCAGTGCACGGACAGCTGTTTACACACCATTGAATGTGTTGGAAAATGGGTTACTGGTAAGGGCAGGTAAGTACCTACACTTAGCAATAGGCCACTAACCTCCACTTAGGTCCAGTTAGGTCTCAGTAAATTAAACCTAGATCAACCCTTGGTAGCTTGGCCACGAGCGACAAGGCTTAACTTAGGAGACAAAGCGTAAAGCTTTCAAATATCACAAAACAGTAATTAAATAAAACACAGGAAACAGTTTAAAAATCCAAAATCAATTTATAATAATAGATTATATTTTTATATTTAAAATTACACCACAACAAATAAAATCGGATAAGGGGAACCAGAGATATTAATTTTTAAAGAATCAAGGCTTTCTAGCGCATAGAAGCAACTAGCGCTCAAAGGGTTAAAAAAAAAAGTCACGGTGGAAAGGAACAAAGTCCAGAGTTCAAGCCACCCATGAGGTAACACTTTCACACTTACTCTCAGAAGCTTTCAATTCAGGAAAGTGGTCCACAGCACCAGCCAAGGGTTCAGAGGCTCTGGTGTGCCTCTTGGGGTCTGGGACTGCAACTCTCATAATGCACCTCTTCAACTCATGTGTTCCAAATGTCTCCAAACTTCTGGATCTTCTTCGAGAGGTCCTTTTTGTGTCCTTGAAGTGTCCACAACTTGATCCAAGGTTCCGGAAGCTCTGAGTTGCTCCTTGGGAGTTGGGACTACAATTCCCAGAATTGGTCAGAATCCTCAAATGGCCCCTAGATGCTGGTAAGCTGGGCTCTGCTTGCAGGACGTGATGCAGGGGACTCTGGGCAGCTCCTTTGTGCCTGTAGCAAACAGGGAGTCCCTTCTTGAAGCAGTAGAAGACAGGTATAGTCCTTTTAGTGGTGAAGCCCAAGTGTGCAGCTGGGGCAATCCCCCAGAGTGTAGTGTCCAGGTGCAGGTCAGGGGCCCAGCAGGGCAGTCCTTCTTCTCCTGTAGTTCTTCCTTGTTGATAGGGATCTGAGGTGTGGGTGCAGGTCTGCCAGTTTTATCCCTGCTCCTGGGTGAAAAACAGGGGGTCCTGGTTCTCCAATCAGGGGCAGGGTCCTGTGAGACCACTTCCTGAGAAGTGTGGCAAAAATCAGTCCCAGGGAGCAACATTCCTAAAAAATCCATCATGGCTGAAAGTGATTTTTGGAGGTTACATCTGGCTGAGCCCACCCACTGGTGTGGCTAAATATCCTAAACACACTCCTCTCCTTCCCTCTCCTAATCTAAACAAGGGGGCACCTAATTGTCTGGGTTTGTAGGATGTGAGGGTTTTGCTGGGTTGCTCCAAATATCCTTCTCTGCCTTTGAAAACTAGTTTGGCAGCCCTCCCCCTTCCTGCTTCACCATCTGCTGAGGGGAGATCTCCTCCCCCAGGCACATCTCTTTGTGTTAAGCCAGGCCACTTCACACCTCATTAAGCAGCCTGGCCAGGCTGCCAGAGGCTGGCCAATCAGAGCACAGCAGCAAAAATACTGCAGGGCTGAAGTTGGCAGCTTTTCAGGTAAAGTTTAAAACGATTTACCTGAACAAGTTATATTAAATCCAATAACTGGAAGGTATGGGGTTTATCATAACAATTAATTTGATACCAAACTTCTGGTATCTGTTACTTAAGGGGACTTTTAAAGTTAAAATAAAGTCTCCCCATTCTAGCCTATGGAGGCCATTCACTACAATGAGGGAAAAACTAATCTGGCTGTTTTACCTCACCAGGACTTATAAAACTATTTTTATAAGGTCCCTGCTTATAGTTACATGGCACCCAGCCCTAGGGGCAATTAGGGCACACCTTAGGGGTGACTTATATGTAAAAATAAGGTAGTTTAAGACTTTGGAACTACTCTTAATTCCAAAGTCGAATTTGCATGTAACTTTAATTTAAAAGCAGCCTGCAAGGCAGGTCTGCCTTTAAAATGACACTGGGCACCTCAGCAGTGCACTACCTATGCTGGGGTCCCTAAACCTACATGTTCTACCATATACTAGGGACTTATAGGTAGGTTGACTTAGCCAATTATAATTAGCCTAATTTGTATACTGAGTTTACACAGATCACAGTGCTGGGACTGGTTAGCAGTACCCAGGGCACCATCAGAGTCAGGAAGATACCAGCAAAAAGTGGAAAATGGGGCAAAAAGTTAGGGGGCCTCTGCAATCAGCCCTGCTCTCTCACAGAATGGCTCACAGAAGTCTCACAATCGCTACCACTAAGAAAGACCTCTTTCATACCATTGAAACATTTGTACGAGAAAGGAAGCTCCCACACCTCATGTATGTAACTATCTCCCAGCCTTTCATATCTCCCACTGGAATGTGTTTCAAACAAGATGTAAATTTAAGTGTTGTAATGGGCAGATTTATAACCCCATTCAGCAGATGGTATTTCAGCCACAGTAAAAGGCAACTTTTCTAACTTTTCAATATTCAACATGACATAATTAGCTTCTTGCTTAGTCATTATTTGTTATTGTTGCGTTGAATTAAAAGTGGAAAGAATCTCCCTTGCGCTTACGTGTTGCCAAGGAATGCGACCTGCATTCAATGTTTTTAGCATTCAACCTAACTGCATAATGGATCTTGGCTGACTTTGTCCATGTTGCAAAAATGATACATCACTCTGTACTATATCTATTGCAGAGTATACAATGTTTTTAAGGGTGTATACTCGGTCGGACAAGGTGTTAATTCCATTATCAACAACGGCTAATGCTTTCTGTAAATTTTCCTGATCTATTTGCCTTAACCAGGTGGCCGCTTCTTGTTGAGAAAGCTTCCATATTTCATTATATGCAGCATATAAGAAGCATTTTCTGCGGTGTCTTCTGGAGCCTAACAGAAAATCATGTAAATCTGTGTTATTAGACAGGAGACTTAGATGTTTTTTGACAGCATCCAGCAAGGAACCCTTCAACCATTGCTGGCATAGTTTCCTTACACTATATGTTTTCATTATAACCAAGTATTCAGGGGACACATAGCAAGGGTCCAGTCTATTAGTTATAAACCCCCCCGAAGAGTTAACAAAACGTGCATGGCACCCATTGGTGTCTACAGCCCACAATAACACCCACCAGGACGTGAAAATGATGTGTTAAATGTACCATTCAGGACCCATTGATTGTGCTGATCTTCAGACGCATTCGTATTCTTTTGCTTTTTTTAAAATTTAGCAGGGGTGGGAATACTGGGCGCATTCGGTTCCTTAATGCTTGCTAAGCCTAAACAGATTGTTTGTTGTACTGCGTCATTTAAAAATATAATTTAAACGGGAATCAGATATACCCTAAATAAAGCTTTGTTCCTTTTATTTGCCAAGTTTTTGTTCCCCACACACTTTTTAAGTCAATCGACCTCAACCAGTACTCATAGCCTTCTATAGACAATCGGGAAACAAAGAAATCAGAATAAATCAATTTTGTATCTGTCAATAAAACATTTTGACTTTCCATTTCTGGCAGTTCAAAATAATATGACTCAGCATTTTTAACATTATGCCTAGAAAAATATGCAAATTGCTCAGAAAACTTTTTTGAACTGCCTACTGGTGTAGTTGGGCAGTGTTCCCATTGCATATATATAAAAATAGTCTTTGGGGTACTTGTTCTATGAATGAAATAATATCCATAGTAATTATAACAGAACGTATCACCATCATTTCCTTTAAACTGGTAGACAACCTCATTTTCAAATACTGTATAATACTTTAGGTCAGACATCATAGCATGAACAGTTTTCACATCCCAATCACCAGAAACCACCCCGGGTGTGATTACATCTGTCATAGAGAGTTTGAATACATATGGTATTTGAATGACCGCAGTAGATCCATATATGTTGAATAATACTTTATCCCAAACAATCCAATCAGGAATTGGTATGGCTGTAATGTTCACTAGGGGCAAGTACCTGTGAACTTTGTGAGATGAGAAATGTGGTTTTAGGACCTCATCCACCAGTTCGACTGTAGAGCATTCAGGAAGAAAATGACCATTCAGAAGGAGAAAGAAAACAATAACAAACCCAATCCAAAGGAGGAAGGCAAGTACAGTCAATTACAAGACATAGATAAATTAATGGACAAATGGAATAGTTAATTTTAACCCAATGTAGAAGTTGCTCTTGACAGTTCTTCTGCAGTATAGGCAGAGGAGTAACTAAAGGTGTAATTTACATCGACAAAATAACCATGGGCCACATGTATGTAGCTTTTTCTTGTCGCAAACAGCCAGATTCCAAGAATCGGGCCATTTGCAGCAAGAAAAAAGCATTTTGGTACGTACAGACCCTATTTTGCGATTTGGTAATCTATTTACTGAATCGCAAAATAGGTTTGAGAGTTGCATTTAGGATGGGGCACTCCCTTCCTAATTGCAAGTCGCAGTGCGATGTAGGATTGTTTTATGACCGTGAATGCGGTCACAAAACAATCGCAGTTAGTACCAATTTCAAATTGGTGCTAACCCATTCGCAAACAGGAAGAGGTCCCCAGGGGGAAAACTTTTCATTTTTGGAATGCATCCTGTTTTCCTTTAGGGAAAATGGGCTGCATTTAAAAAAAAACTGCTTTATTTAAAAGCAGTCACAGACATGGTGTTCTACTGTCCCCAGCAGGCCATCATCCCTGTGAGGGCAACCATTTCCAATGGGGTCTCAAATTGTGACCTACCTCATGAATATTAATGAGGTAGGTCATTTGCGACCCCATTGGGAATCGCAAACAGTCTGAAGTACACTGTTGTACATATGGTTTTGCGACTCGCAAATGAGTCGCACATTTGGAGTTGCAAAACTCTGGGTCATACATCTGGCCCCAGAATCTGTTTGTGCACAAACTGGGGATGTGTTTTGAAGAAGAGAACTTGCTGAAGACTCCCTTGATGGTTCATAGTAAATTATGACATCCGTGGGATGGGTCTGTGTCACACCTGAAAAAGCGAGCGCATGCCTCCTCCTCGTTCATGCCTTTTATTCTGCGGGGCTCCGGCGGAGAGTGTGGCTCCGAAAAGGGTATCTCAGTGAGATGAACACTAGCAGCTAACAAATGCAGCGGAAAAACAACAGTTTATTTCCCAGAACGGATTCAGCTTTCTTTTCCTCTGAGGACCAGAGGGACTCCATATCCCAGACTGCTTTGTGGCCCCAGGAGGCTGCCATTTTGTGCTTCACCTGCTCCCACTTGGCAGATTCAATGAGTGCTATAAAGCGCAAGAAGGCATACCGCAAAGCGGGACACACTAACCAGGACCAGAGGGACTCCATATCCCAGACTACTTTGTGGCCCCAGGAGGCGGCCATCTTGTGCATCACCTGCTCCCACTTGGCACATCCAACAAGCGCTATAAAGCGTGAGGGGGCATACCATAGAGCAGGACGCACTAACCAGGATAAGAGGGACTCCATATCGCAGACTGCTTTTTGGCCCCAGGAGGGGGCCATCTTGTGCATCACCTGCTCCCAACTGCCAGATCCAGTGAGCACTATAAAGCATGAGGGGGCATACTGCTGCACAGAACGCACTAACCAGGACCAGAGGGACTCAATATCCCAGACTGCTTTGTGGCCCCAGGAGGCAGCTATGTTGTGCATTACCTGCTCCCACTTGCCAAATCCAATGAGCACTATAAAGCGCGAGGGGACATACCGCAGTGTGGGAGGCACGCAGGCCGCGCCCGGACAAAGCCCAGGCCAAGGGCGGGCCCGTCTGTGCCCGTCCGCGTCCGACTGAGGCCGGGCAGGGCCACACCCCTGAGTCTGGCTCTCTTTTTCTGCAACCCTGAACAGTTTTGTGCCCTTCCGGCACTCCCTCTAACACTATCCCAGGCCCTCTGTCCCGTCCCAAAACATTGCCATAGATATGGGCAAAAGAAAAGCAACAGAGGGCAGGGCTGTAGTTGGGGGGAAAAGCATAAGAAAAATCCCAAAAAGTCGAGCCGCAAGAAAGTACTTGACCACATTGATGACCTCCTAGTTGATTGCGGGGAAATATTAGTTCTACCATCTGGTGCAGACCAACCATTGAGTCCCAAACCATGCCCCACAACCCAACCACTGACCAGCAAGCAGGAAAGCATATCTAATATGTTTAACAAAGCCAGGGTAAGGATGAGGACCAAGATCAGCACAGCGCCCCATAACCCCAGAGACCCAGTTCCTAGCTCCGGCTCCCCTCTTGACTCAGCAATGGTGCCTCCTCTCTCACCCATCACCTGTACTATCGCTTTCTTCCGTTATCACGTCCCTCAGACCCACCGACAACTCAGGATCCCGCAGCTCTACCTCCCCAGGCTAGGGCAGGCGGTTTCCCTAATAACCAGCCACCCCCCCCCCCCAAATTACAACTTGATAGGTTGCATACAAACACTCAGGGTAGAAATAGCAGCCCTTAAGTGTATGATAGGCGACCTTGCGGTTACAGAGGAGCCTCTTATGGAATAGAGAGGGAGAATAGCTAGGGAAGGTGCCACCACCCCAGTTCCGACCAACATCAAAGCTCTGGCACCATCTGTTTCCACCATACAAAACACCATGGAGTCCACCCAGGTTTACCACATGAGGATTCCTTTTCTAGGACCTTGGTCAGAGACCGTACATCGGGTCCCCGTACAACAGTAGGTGTCCTAATTGAATCTCCCTTCACCAGCCCCCAGAACAAAAGTTTACATTTCATACCTCTCATACTAGGGGTGGGTTGTCACCTTGGCAGTACACATGTTCCCAAAACCACCACTCTTCCTCCTCGGAAAATCTCTATGACTAACGTGCCAGATCTAACTCTCGGGGGCGGGAAGGAGAAGACTCCTTGATTAACAAAGTCACCCACTGGATTCGACACAGTAGAGGATGTCTCTTAGTAATTAGAAAAGATATTCTTAGGGCCAGATGCCACAGGTCCCTGAGCACCCTGTTTGACTACATCGAGCTTCTCCTAGACAACGGGCAGCTAGCCTATAAATTACTAGTCCTATACCAAGAACTAACCCCCCGGACAGGTCCACTATACAGTTCAAACTCGAGTCACCCACCCCATTTTGTGTGCCACTCTCCCAAGTGGCTTTAGATGATGCCACACTCTGCTCCAAGAGATATTGACCAACAGAGCCCGAGGCAGAGGCTTCCTATGACAGACTTGATACCAGCACAAGCTCTGGCAATTGCAACCGCACCGTCAGCCACCCAGTGGACATCTCCGATCAGAGAATTAGGATGGCCCCAACTGCTTCTCTCAATATTGTTGCACCAGCCACCCTAGATCTCCAGGCAAACCTGCTCCCATCGCCCAACCCCATAACCACTGGTTTGAAAGTAAAGATTGTCTCCTGGAATGTGGCAGGTATCAAATCCAAACTCCTGTTAACTCATTGGAACACCTTTATTGACCATCACAACATATGTATCTTCCAGGAGACCTGGCTAGTCGAATCTGCCCACAGACCTGGCTATGCCACCTACCACATACCCGCTGTTCCCAGCAAGGCGGGACGTCCATCGGGGGCCTCCTATGGGTGAAAATCGCACTACAGTGCGTAGTGAAACGGATACCCACCGATAGCCCTGATATTCTTGGTATCAGTCTCAAGGGAACAGGGTCCACTTTCACTGACATTTTCAACATCTATGCCCGCGGAAAAGGGAGCCCAACCACTCTGTCACCTTGCAGTCTCTTGAGACCCAATTGGGTGAAAGACCCTCCAAGCATGCCCTCATTGTAGCGGGGGACTTGAATACCACCTTCAAACCCCTCGGTCTGGGCCACATGGGGGTTTCCAGGGAAGAAGATAATATATGACACATACCTAGGCTGGAGCTTCCCCCATCAAAAAGTGGCACTCGGCTGCCCTGCAACTAAATGCCCTGAAACTCGGCCATTCCCTGAGGGCTGTAAATGGAAGAACCAAATCTGACAAGCATGCCACCCACACGTTCACTGGCACAAAGGGTAAGAGCCGTATAGATTATATACTGATGGACCTTAGATACTGGCACTTCGTAGATGACATGGTAGTCGGGACCCAATTGGAGAGTGACCACAATCCACTCTATCTTACTTTAGAGCCATTGTGGGGTAGAGCGCCCATTGCAACAACCACTGCCAAAGTAGCCAAGGTGGTCCAGGCTGAGAACAGCAGACTGCGAGTGAGATAAAGCAAGGTGATCCTGCGAGACGACATTCTATCTTCCATCGATTTAGACCTGACACATTGCGTAGCATTGATATCCACGATGGGAGAAGACGAGTTAGGAATCTGTGAAATCTGTACAAGCAGACGCAAAACAAAGCCAGGAAGGACTGGGATGAGGAAAGATGGAGACCTTTGAAGGTTGCATGTGAAAACAAGGATTCCCGATCCTTTTCACTTACGCTAAGCAAAAGAAACCAAAAGGGAGCCCTCAGGCTGTTTCCAACACTTCAACTCTCTTTATATTGTTGAAAGCCAAATCGCAACCATCTCTGTCCTTCCACTTCCACCACAGCCCAATACCACCCACGGGGATGGTTTGTTCAACTTGGGAGACATCAGAGATGCAATTAACAATATAGTTTCACTGAAAACCACTGCCCCGATGGAGTACATCCTTCTCTTATCCAACGCAATTGTTAGGGGAGCCCCATTCCCGAATCCTAGAGGGGTGCTGAGGTAATACCCTTTTACAAGAAAGGCGATAGGCCCCAACCTGCCAACTATAGGCCCATAATCCTCATCGATACAGCACAAAAGGAATTTTGCCATGCCCTTCTATTGAAAATCCAACATTGGATTTCTGAGAATGGCATCCTATCACCATTCCAGACTGTCTTTAGGTCTAAAACAAGCACCATAGAGCAGGTGTTTAGGTTTCTGCTTTTTCATTGGAAGGTTGTAGTGATATGGAAAGGGAGTCTCTACGTTGCCTTCATAGACCTTAAACCTGCATTCAATCTGCTCGCTAGATGTAAACTTTGGTAGGTCCTCAATGAGTATGCCCCCAGGGCTCCTGACCACAACCACATGAGGCCAACTATGCCAAAATACGCTGGGCAAACCTGGGCGATCTCACCGATCTGATCAAATTAGTCGGGGGTGTTCGACAGGGGTGTGTACTAGCTCCAACTCTCTTCTCCCTCTATTTGAATCAGGTCATCCAAAACCTCACCTTGCAGCCCTCTGACGCACCAGCCTTAGGCAATGAAAAGATCGCAACACTTTTATTCGCTGATGACACCCTGATAGCATCCAAAACCCTGATGGGCCTCCAATCCTCGCTAAATCGATTTGACAATTTCTGCTCCAAGAGAGGCTTAGAAATAAACACCTCTAAAACCAAGTTCATGGTCATTAACCCTCACAGGTCATATAGAAGGAGTCTTTCCCTAGTGGGCCTAAATTAAAACAAGTTAACACCTTTGAATACCTGGGAATTAAACTGTCTGACTCAATGTCTTGGAAAGCCCATATCAACTCTGCATCATTAAAATGTAGCCAGCTACTGGGCATCCTTCTAAGGGAGCACCATGCATCAACTACACGACTAATAGCTGCTGCTCTCCAGATTTATAATATGAAGTCTGTTAGAGCAGCACTTTACGGGGCCAAACTCTGGGGCTTTGAGGATGCAAAGGAGCTTACCCGTACTGAGAATATGTTTATGAGAAAACTCACCTCCCTGCCCCCGAGCACCCCGCTTGCATTCAGATCTGGCCCCCAAACCACTAACTGCTATAGTCGGTCTCAGATCGTTGTTGTTTTGGAGGAGAATCACGGCAACTGCCAAACTTTCCTCCTATGCTACCGCGTTCAGGGAAGTTTGTTCCTGGGACACCTCCATCAAGATCCGGTGGATCCATTCAGTTAAAAAAGCATTGATTGCCATTTGGATGGGAGACTCATGGAACACTTCATAAATAGGGCCACCACCAATGAAAGAAAGAGTGAAGTCCTGATACTGGGAGTGGGCAACACAGTCTATATCTCGCTTGCTCTCATTGGGCAACTTACTATTAAGTTTCTGGACTTCAAGTCTACCTGGTTGCTAGAACCCTACCTGGACAACATTCTTGATCCAACCAATAGGAAGCTCTATATGCAATTCAGATTCTCTTCCCTCCCTCTCAAAACCTTTACCAGCAGATGGCAGAATAAGGCCCATGGTACCAAGTTATGCCCCTGCTGCAACCTGCATCAGGAGTCAACTGCCAATGTCCTCTTTGCATGCCCATTCTATGCTCCCCTATGAAGGAAATGGCTCATGCCAACCTGCAAACGGCTTGGGACCTGAGATCACACTGCAGCCATGAGAATTTTAAAATCAGACTCCAGTCTGCCCATCGTCATTGCAGTGCCAAATTTCTCAGAACAATGTGGCGCATCAGAAGGAAATTGACTAAGACTGCCTAACCCTATGTCCCAACAGTCTTACATGTTCATTTCTGCACCATTACAGTATTCCGGAACTGTGTTTTGCCACACTCCTCTTTTATTGTACTGCATTTTGTGCATTATCATGTTTTATTTATTTTTAGCCAAGTTTAATTTTATGAATTTTAAATAATTATTTATTGTGGTGTGATGTGACTCATATGGCACTGGATGCCAAAATAAAGTTTTGGATGATGATGACGGCATCCGTTTGTGTAGAATTTGTAAGAAATTGCTCATTATAATCATTACTAATTGTAGAAGTAGTTGTAACTGGAATCAATGAAAGCTCATTTTCCACCCTCCCAAGCTCAGAGAGGTATTAACGTTGCTGTTGAAAACTCACAGGGGAACATCCTGTTCTGTAGTGGGAGGAATTTGGGCACTACCCAGGAGTCCTCTAGGTCTGCTGTGCAGGATCGGCCACATGGTGTAACTTGACATTGTCGATTAAGGCAAAGCAATTTTCTTTAGAGGCAGGCAGTGGTGGGTGAATCAGAGTTCTGGTACCATGTATTCCCAGGACTGGAACCGGTGCACGATAAGAAGGACTGAACTCCTTTTTCACAGCAATCTTTTCATGCACTAGATCACCAAAGTAGTAGATCATACTAGTACATCCCGAATTCTAGAGGAGGCAGAATTGGCAGTTGCATTGTCATTACAGAACTGTTGTAAGTCCTGCAAGACAGTGACACGTTCCTTTATGTTAAAGGGTGTATCCGCTGCCTCCACACAAGGACCATCAAGATCTGGAACATACAATTGAGTTCTAAAGAGGCATTCGTATGATGTTCGCCCTCCCCCAGGGACCCTCTATTAAGTGCTCTCTGGACTCCACATAGGTGTGGAAGCCAACTATGACTCGTGCCTAGTACTCTAGCTGTTAATGATTGCTTTTAATCTCAGTTTCTTCGCTTCACAACACTATTTCCCTTGGGATGAAATGGAGACGAGTAATGCAGTTGGACCCCTAACTAAGCCATGGTGTCCCTGTAAGCCCTGTAAGCCCTTGAGCGAAAGCAGGGCCCGGTCCGAGTGGAAAGCTGCACCAGCATATGTGTCTTTAAAGACTTGCAAATCTTTAATAACAGTTTGAGTGTCAGACGAACGTTGTGGCCAAACCCATAGAAATCTGGAGCATGAGTCAACAGCGACTAGGATGTATTTGTATGCACCATCTCGGGTTAGGGGACCACAATGGTCCAGGTACACACATTGTAAATGTTTGTTGGAAATTAGGAAGGGTGTCTGCAGTGGGCGTTTCAGGGTGGACCCTTTTATTTGCTAGCAGATGTCACAACAAAGGACATACTGATTGGTCTGTTTGTAGAGACCTGGCCACAAATAGCGTGATTGTAATAATGAAATTGTAGCTGCCACACCAGCATGAGCAGAAGCAACTCCCTCGTGCTCTGCTTTTATTAATTCTGTTCTTAGATCTTTATTCGGAATTAGTCAAACTCCCATACCTCTTGCATTGTTACTAATGCATCAAACAAGCCTACCATCCAGTAGGAATATTTAGCGGAATACACTTAAGGTAAAGGCGTGCTGTCAGCCGAAGCTTTCACGGCTGCCAGTGTTTCATCATCCACTTTCAGCTTAGAACGAGTTACTGCAGAAACAGAAGCCAGGGCTACTGCTGATTTGGCAGCTTCATCAGCCAGAGTGTTGCTTCCAATGTGTATTCCAGCAATCTGATGTCCTAGTGTATGCACAACATGGACATTGGGTATCGTTTCGTTCAGCTCCGCTACTTTCCCCACAGAAGTCTGTGTTTAACGGTGTTGCCTTTTGAATCTCTGAACCCATTTTGGCACCAATAATGCAGATATTCATTGAAGGACTGGACACAATAGTATGAATCACAGACAAACAAAGTCATCTGCTCAGGATCTGTATGTTCCAGTGCCATCACCTCAGCCTTGAGATCTGCAAGTTGTGCAGTGCAATCTCCTAGAGTCTGCGTGGAACTATTTTGTGGATGGAACTTTCCATCCTTCATGTAACCACTCACGACTGCACAAGCAGCGGAGTATTGATGTTTGGTGCCTATTGCTGGTTGGGCTGAACCAACAATATACAAGATTCTATGATATTGTTCGATAGGCAATGTATTTTCTGGAACCGGGTAGTCAAGGTCATATTATATGAATTCTTGGGTCTGTAATTTGGAGTCAAAAACATAATCAACATCAGTGGCTGTCAGAGACGTTGACCATTGGATCCAACGTGGATTTAATGTATTGCATTTGGATGCTTGCTTTGGTAACAGCCTCAAGGGCTGGAATTGGGGATATGACAATAATGCGCTCCCCCTGGGCAAGAGGTCTCTTTTTAAGGACCGCCATCGAAACAGCAGTGAGGGTTTTCTCAGAGGGAGCATAGCGTTGTTCAGCTGTGGAGTATAAGTGTGATTTATATGCAGTAGGGACAGTCTCACTGTCATTGAATGTCACATAGGCGAAACCAACAACACCAGCAATTACTCTGATGACCAAATGTTTTTTATTGTCCCTTGTGTTTTGTTTCAAGCATGTCTTTTTGTAAAGCTTTTAGAATGTGTTTACGTTCGACTGTCCAGAATTTGGTGGTAAAATCAGGACTTATTAGATCGTACAATGGTTTAATGCGTTATGCATTATCTGGAATATACGTTCTGCCAAAGTTTTAAAAGCCTAACACCGACTGAAGCTTTTTTATTGTGTTCGGAGGTTGTAGTTGCGCTCATTTTTCTAATAATTGGGGTGCCAGGGTCCCGCCTTCATCCAACAATTTGTATCCCAGAAACAGGACACTAAGGAAGGCTATTTTTGTTTTTTTGAACTTGAATTTATAGACGATTTTAGCAAATCCTACAACAATGTGGGATAACCGTCTTAAATGATGCATGAGGCCTTCATCTGTCAGATAAGTGTCATCCACATATGACAAGGCCTCAGAGTCAATGTTGTGTAGAATAGATGTTACACGAGCTGAGAACAGTCCTGGGCTGTTTTTGTACCCTTGTGGGAGTCTGCAGATTTTTTTCTGAGGGCCAAGGGAGCTAAAACATGTTAAGTCCCTACTTTCAGGCACTATGGACCTCATTATGACCTTAAATCCCACTTACCGCCATGCTGCCTGCCACCAACATACCGCTGCCGCAGCAGATTACCGCCACCCATATTATGACCCACACATAGCAATCCGTCACTATACAGCCACACACAAAAGTATGCCAGTCCAAAGGTCAGTGACAAACTGGCGGTACCAAAACCCACACCATTACGCCAACATAACTATACCCACAGCATTATGACCCATGAATCACCGCGGCGGACAGTCAATGGCACTAAACCATTTGGTGGTACATACCACCATGCTCAAAATACACACACACACATACAAAGCAACACCACACTGGACAATTTGAATAACACACACCTGACACACATATACACACCACAACCACACCACTATAAAACACACGCCCACATTACCCACAACCCTTTACCATTACAAACAAGTGCCACAAGAGAGATAGCAAGACCACAGAGAAGACCACAGACACACACTATCATCACCTACACACCATCCACGCACCCCACCTCACACACCCCAACACAGCACTCCACACACCCTTACCCACACCACTCACAATACACCCATGGCACCGCAACAACACCCCATGTTCTCTGAGGAGGAGCTAAGGGTCATGGTGGAGGAAATCATCTGGGTAGTGCCACAGCTATTCAGATTACAGGTACAGCAGATGTCCATTGCAAGGAAAATGGAGCTATGGCAGAGAATCGTGGATAGGGTCAACGCCATGAGACAGCACCCCAGAACAAGGGATGACATCAGGAAGAGGTGGAACAACCTACGGGGAAGGTACATTCCACAGCAGCAAGACACCAAATAGCTGTAGAGAGGACTGCCGTTGGACCGCCACCTCCTCCCCCACAACTAACAACATGGGAGGAGCAAGTCTTGGCTATCATGCATCCTGAGGGCCTGGTAGGAGTAGGAGGAGGACTATACTCTGGTAAGTCAAATCTTTATTACTATCACCCCCTACCTGCATGCCATCACAAACCCCCACCACTACCCTCATTCCCATCACTTCAACACATACCCCACCATCACAACCCACTCATCCCAAAACCAAGCCCTGCATGTAACACCAATGCATGGAACCCATTCACAGACCTGCATGGACACCCATCAGCAGTGCATGCACACTGGAGAGAATCATCTAGCCCACCAAATAGCTACTCACTCAAAGGCAAATCTGCCAGGGCAATAACAACCATGCACCGCAACACACCCATGCACAAGATGACACACACAGAAACAGTAGCACTGCATTTACATCCCCACAGGTCCCCCTACCAACGTCACAGGAGAGGCAACTTCCAGTCCCCCTCCAGAAGAGTCCCAGAGTGATGACAGCAGCAATGGACGCCTGGATCTGGATGACCAACCTGGCCCATCAGGGATCTCCAGACAGTCGGTTACCCAGACACAGTCCTATACCACCACAGAGCCTCCCACCTCAGGAAACACCATCACAGTACCCACCAAGTGGGCCCATACCTCTGTCCCCAGGACACGTCAATGAGCAGTGTGTCCACCACTACAGGGACCCCAGGCCACCCCACAAACACAGGATGATCAGGGACCTGGGGTCAGTGGGCACACAATTCAGGGGACAGAGGCACAGGACAACAGGGAAGCTGGGGGGACTGCTGTGTGACAGGGGGAGGAGAGGCCCAGGTAACCGACTCTCAAGGAGGCACTTATCAACATCCTGGGAGCATACCCCCATTCCCAGGAGACGTTGGGCCAGATACTGGACGACTTGCAGGAGACCCAGCGGCTGCAGGAGGGACAGTACTGGGAATCAGGGAGGACTTGAAGAACTTAAACACCACCCTGGTCACCATTGCAGGGGTGCTGGCTGGCATGGCCAACACCATGAGGGAGGCAGTGACACACCACCGGGCCACTGACACTGGCCAATGAACAGCCTTCTACCTTTGCTGCCGCTAGTGGACAGGCGGCCCTGCCACAGGACCAACAGGCCACCAGCTCCCCACCCCCTGCAGAAGGAGAACCACTCTGCAGTCCCTGCGATCCAGGCAGAAGCCAGAGAACATTACCAAGACCCTGCCAGAAAATAAGACTTTCCTGATTGTCACCCTTGTCTCCCACCCGTTCACCCTGTCCACCTTAAACGGCCAATGCTCCACTTCCTATGCCCCCTTGGAAAATGCACCTGTGATACAAATAGACTTGACTCTATCCTGAACTTTCCTCCATCATCACTCCAGCCCATTGCACATTCTCCTCTAATCATTAGCACTTAAATAAACACCATTTGAGAAAGTACATGTATGGAGTCTGTCAAATCATTTAACCATGTATTTGTTTAACAAGCTTTAAACACTGCAATATAACTGTACAACATTGTATATATAGGAATGACCTGTAGTTGGCTGCAGCCAACAAACCTGGAGCGATAGTGGGACAAAAATATCTGAAAATAGAGATGCCAAAGGTTACAGTAAGTGGGTATTGAATTTGGAAAATCAGCCTGCCAGTGACAATGTCAAATACAAAACTGTCAATGTAAAGTGTTATTAAAGTGGCTTCACTGTGTGTCATAGGAAGTACTGTCTTATATTAGCACTTCTGTTGTTCTCATCCTCATCCTCTGCCTCCTCATCTTCACTGTCCACAGGGTCCACTGATGCCACACGCCCATCTCCAACCTCATCCTCCTGCAGAAAGGGTACCTGGCGACGTAAGGCAAGGTTGTGCAACATACAGCATGCCATGATGATCTGGCACACCTTCTTGGGTGAGTAGTACAGGGATCCACCTGTTAGATGGAGGCAACCAACCTGGCCTTCAGGAGGCTGAATGTCTTTTCTATTATTCTTCTTGTTCGCCCATGTGTCTCATTGTAACGTTCCTCTGCCCTTGTCCTGGGATTCCTCACAGGGGTCAGTAGCCATGAGAGGTTGGGGTAACCAGAGTCACCTGAAAATATCGAGGGACAACTGTTAGACAGACACTAACCCTTTGGGCCCACACCATACCCATACACCAACATCCACTGAGTGGGAACCAGGGCTCACCTGTTAGCCACACCCGGTGCCTCTGGAGTTGAGCCATCACATATGGGATGCTTCTATTCCTGAGGGTATAGGCATTATGCACAGACTCAGGATACTTTGCATTCACATGGGAGATGTACTAGTCCGCCAGGTACACTGTCTGCACATTCATAGAGTGAAAGCTCTTTTGATTTTAGTGCACCTGTTCATTTCTCCAGGGGGGGGACAAAGGCAATATGTGTACCATTAATATCACCAGTGATTTTGGGGATATGTCCCAGTGCATAGAAGTCAGCCTTCACAGTGGCCAAATCCTCTACCTGGGGAAATACGATGTAGCTGCGCATGTGTTTAATCAGGGCAGACAACACTCTGGTCAGCACTATTGGGAACATTGGCTGAGACATTCCAGCTGCCAAGCCCACTGTCACTTGGAAGGAGCCACCTGCCAGGAAATGGAGCACAGATAGGACTTGCACAAGAGGGGGGATCTCGGTGGGCTGATGGATAGAAGGTATCAGGTCAGGTTCCAATTGGGCACACAGCTATGTGATTGTGGCCCTGTCTAATCTATAGGTGAGGATAATGGGCCTGTCCTCCATTGTTGCCAAGTCCATCAGGGGCCTGTACATGGAGGGATGTCTCCATCTCCAATTCATCCGCAGCGGTTGCAATCTAGGGGGCAAACAGTGAGTAGCTGGTCAGTATCCCATATTTACAAACACTACACTGAATTTGCATGTTGTGACTGTAACACATGATTGTTGTATAGACCAAATGGTGCATATGTGTACTGTGACGCAGTTAGGTGCCATGGCCTGCCCTCCCCCCTGAAATGGTGTCTGCCTGTCCTGTGTGGAGTGACATGTGAAAATTAGGTAATTCCACTGACATTGTGCGCCGTTGCAGGAGGCGGTTAAAAACCGCAGTGCAACTCCTCATTGATTCCCATTGGGCCCTACGAGTTACAGTGGCTAATGATGATGTACACCGGCGGTACGCACCGCCGCGGATGTGACCACCGTTTTCTATCTGTTCACCCACCTGCTACCTGACCTTCAACAGGAGAGGACCTACACTGCAAGAAGTGCTGTGACCTGTGTCTGGAACCGACCATGGCTCATGTGACTGGGGAAAGGGCCCCGTCTTCACCACTGCGAAGTTGGAGAGACTGGTGGATGGGGTCCTATCACAGTACCAAATGCTGTATGGGCCTCAAGACCAACAGGTGAGTACACTGTGAGCACGATACATGGGGCATAAATGCATGGAGTGCTGTGTGTGAGGGCCTCGTGTAAGGTGGGGTGGTGGAAGGGTCCTGGGCAGCGTGCTGCATGTATGATGGGCAATGTCTGGGCATAAGGGGATGGGAGGGCTATGGTGGGACATGAGTGTAGCAGGCTGGACGGTCTGACTGATACCTTTTTTCTATGTGTATTTTTCCGTAGGCCCGCGCCCATCAGAAAAAGGGTACGTGGCATGCCATCGCCAAGGACGTGAGGATCCTGCGGGTCTATCGCAGGCCAAGCACCCACTGTCGAAAACGGTGGGAGGACCTGAGTCACTGGGCAAGGAAAAACGGCGGAGGCCCAGCCGGGGATGACTTCCTAATGAGGAAGGGGTGCCTGTCGAACCCTGAACCCCCTGATGGCCCGCATACTGGCGGTGGCCTATCCTGAGCTGGATGGGTGCTTGAGGGCATCACAGCAGCCACAAGGGGGTGAGTACAGTTTCCAAATGTACTACTTGTGCGTGGTGGGGTGGTCTCTGGGTGAGGGATGTGGGCCAGTGGGTGCCTCTAGGCTAGGACGGATATTGCAGGGTAGATCCCATGTTGGACAGGGTATGATGTGAACCACCTCCAACCAAGCAAGTAGGCATTCACTACTGGGCAGGTGTCTGTGGGTCTCTGGTATGCTGTTAGTGGCGTTAGGTAGTACTGTCCATGGGCTGGTGACTAGCAGTGGTACTGGAAGTGCATTGCCTAATACATAGGGCTGTTCCCTGTGTGTGTGTGTGTGTGTTGTGTATGCCAACTGTGGTGTTGGAGCAGCCATTGACCCAGTGTATACTTTGTCGCTTCTCCCCCCCTTTTTGTTTTGTCACCCTGTCCTTCTGTGTATTAGCATCATCTGGCGGAGGAGCTGAGGCACCGGCGATGGAGGGAGCTGCATCCCACAGGGACAAGGAGGCCGAATCCACTAACAGAGAGGGCACCAGTGGGACAGAGGGCGAGGGGAGCACCACGGCGGAGACAGGAGGGGACAGTTCGGACAGTGATACCTCCTCCGATGGAAGCCCCATGGTGGTGGTGGACACCTCTGTGGCCACCCCAACTACAGGTACAACTGTCACCCCCGTACCAGCACGGCACTCCCAGCAGCCCCTCAGCGAGTTTCTGTGCCTGCTCACCCAGGAGGGTGGGCATCTCTTTCGCCCCAGGCACCTCAGGCCCTGCCCCAGTTAGCCCTGCTGCCCAGAGTGAGGAGGCTATTGACCTCCTGCGATCCATCTCTGTTGGGCAGTCAACCATCGTGAATGCCATCCAGGGGCTGGCAGCCCATTTGCAACAACCAAATTCATTCCTGGAGGGCATACACTCTGGCATGATGGCCCAACAGAGATCAATCCAGGCTCTGGCCTCCTCTATGATGGCAGCCATTGTCCCTGTTTCTAGCCTCCCCCTTCAACTTCCTCATCCCAGTCTCATTCCCCTCAACCCCAATCTATCCCAAGCACACAGGCAGACCAGCATGCACCCAAGACAACACACAGGAGTGGTTCAGGCAAACACAAGCACCACACATCATCCCACAGGCACTCACACAAACACCATCCAGATGCAGACATACCAATATCCACTGCCTCCACTGTGTCCCCCTCCTCCTCACCCACCGCCCTCCCAGTAGCGTCTACGCACACACCTGCATGCACTACATCCTTCTCCACTACCTCCATCACCAGCACACCTATCACTACACACCCCTCACTGGCAGTCACCACCCCCACATCCATGCACATGTCCCCTGTGCCTTCTGTCACTATGTCTGTGCCCCCTCAACCCAAAGTACACAAATGCAAGCACTCAGACACCCAACAGCCATCCACCTCACAACAGCATCCAGCCCATGCACCTGCATCCAAACACAGCAGACAGACACCTCCTACAACCACTTCCTTTTACTCCACTCCCAAACCATCACTCTCTTCCCACCCCAATGTCCCTAAGAAGCTTTTCCTCTCCACTGTTGACCTCTTCCCTACCCCTCCCCCCACCGTCCTTCACGACGGGCCAGGGTGGCCAGAACCCAGGTGAGCACCTCAGCCTCCCACTCCACGGCCACAGTAGTGTCGACAGCTACTGCAGGTGGGAGAGGATCCCAGGAACCAGCCTGTAGAACAAACATGGGTGGTTCATAAAATTTGAGTAATTCATAGAGAAGCTTTCTTATGTGGGGCTAATGGCTTGCCTGTCAAAGGGTGAGGACTCACCTTATTAGGTGGGAACTTGTCTTCATACTGCACACAGGCAGGTGGATTAACCAGCTATACTATCATGTCAGATTTTGATCATGCTCCTTTAGATTTGGGTCACATCGTTGCTATTCACTTACATCAAAACTGACAGCATGAAAACTTTGCACTGTATTATTTAAGTAAGCCAAGGCAAATCGTGTGGTTGTTTACTGAATATTGAATGTTATGGAATGTATTGATGTAAAATAGAAATTTTGCACTGATGCACAATGGCCTGCTGATTTTTTTATACTAGTAACCCGCCTGTGTGTGCTAGCATTGGAAGCAACATTTGAAGGCACGGCCATATCATGAATGATTGTGTTTACTCCAGCAATAGTGCTGTCAATAGGGTATGCAGTGAAATGGCACTAGGGCCCATGTCACTAAGTGGGCACTGCATCATATTATGGCTGGTTGTACAACCAAGCCAGAAAATTGGGGCTCATTTTTAGGTCTGACTTTAGCCAAGACTTTTTGATTTTATAAAATTATTTGTTTAATGTACTTAATTATATGGGCTCTCAGCCAATGTCTTTATCCATTGGTCTGTTGCTGTGTCATCCACATTTTTCTTTTGGAATACTGGAAGTGGAATCAAGGAAGGGTAAGGAGGCACCACCAGCTGTGAAAGGGAAGGGCAAGGAGGCACCACCAGATGCCAAAGGGAAGGGCAAGGAGGCACCACCAGCTGCAAAAGTGAAGAGCAAGGTGGCACCACCAGCTGCGAAAGAGAAGGGGAAGGAGGCACCACCAGCTTCAATAGTGAAGGGAAAGGGGCCAGCGCCAGCTGGCAGGAAGGACAGAAGGCCTGGTGCTGGGACTCATTCAGAACCCCCACCACCAACCATGGTGGTTCCTCAGTCCGAGGCTGTAGAGGAAGGGCTGGAGCCTCCCCGCCACTGCCAGCCCTGCCACCACCACCAGGACTTCCACCAGCACCCCTACCGGCACCACTGCCAGCAGCCACAGCCCCAGTGGACAGCTGTCTGAGGCTGCAGGGGAAGGGCTGGAGCCTCCCCCCACCACTGCCAGCCCTGCCACTGCCACCACTGAGCAGCTGTCACCACCGGCGGGCAGTGTGTAGTCCTGCCTCCATGGGCTGAAGTGCATCCAGGTCCCTGAAAATCCTGTAGGTGTGACACCCAGGTGAGAGACTGTGACCTTGTACTCCCTAAGATCTGCATCACAGGGCACAATGCCCCTTTATGAACCAGTGGAAGAAGCCATCCACTCACCCCATCTTTCCCAGGATGAAGCACACTGGGCACAAGGCCCCCTCCAGAACCAGTGGAAGAAGCCACCCGCTCACCACATCCTTCCCAGGATGAAGCACACTGGGCACAATGCCCCCTCCAGAACCAGTGGAAGAAGCTATCCACTCACCCCATCCTTTCCAGGATGAAGCACACTGGGCACAAGGTCCCCTCCAGCATCAGTGGAGAAGCCATCCACAAGTGAGACTGTGGCCTTGCACTCCCCAGGACCAAGCAGTGTGCAGTCCACCCACTTGAGAGACTGTGGCCTTGCACTCCCCAGGACCAAGCAGTGGGAAATCCAACCACTTGAGGGACTGTGGCCTTGCACTCCCCAGGACCAAGCTGTGGGTAACCCACTGACTTGAGAGACTGTGGCCTTCACTCCCCAGGACATGACACAGGGCATGTAGCCCCCTCCAGGACTAGTGGCCTTGTACCATCTTCCAGCCTAGGCGCCCCCCATTCCCCACCCCCCCATCCCACTGAGTTGCCTGTGTGTTTTCGACCTGATACCCCTGCAGTGTTCTCTCCGTGTTGTTGCAGGACTGAGGTGGGGCCTTGGCCTATGTGTTGTGGTTCACGGACATTGAGGACTGGGCAGTGTTCCTCCATTTGTAAATATGTATATATGTTTGTATTTTGATGCACTTATTCATGTTATTTAATTGTATTACATTCACTTTCTTCCAATCTTTTTGTCCTTGCATTATTCCTGAGGGGTAGCGGGTGAATATGTAATGTTACTGCATATGGTTGTGTGTATTGTGTTGTGGGTGGGGGTGTTGCATGTTGCATGTGTGTGTCACTCTCTTTTTCCTCCACCCTACCTAGTGTGCTAGGCAGCAGTACTCACCGTGGTCGTCTTCACCGGCGTTGCTGTTCGTAATGCAGGAAGAGGTAGACAAGCATGGGGAAAATGTGCAATTCGGCCTCCATGGTGTTGTGGTTGTTCCCTGAGTGTCCAGAGGTGAGTCCTTTGCCTTCTGTGTTCTGTTTCCACTGTGCTTTTGATGTCGTTGGTACCACCCCGGAAAAGGTGGCTGATAGGCCTGTCTTAATACAGTGGGCCGTACATTGTCTACTGACTGGCTGTTGGCGGTTACCGCAGTGGTGTTTGTTGCTACTGTCGTGGCAGTCAGAGTGTTAAAGTGGCTGTATGTGTTAGCGGTTTCCGCCATGGTCATAATTCAATTTTTTTTTACCGCCGGTCTGTTGCCGGTGTTACCACCGCTTTAACACTGACTGCCAGGGTTGTAATGAGATTCTATGTTTTGGCAGAAAAACCCATTGGATATATCCGGGGTTGTCTAATATTTTTTGTGCACTACATTGTTGATAAGTGCCGTGCTGTGTGCATTTTGTATGGCAAATATTTTCGTGTGACTGTTGAAATGTCTGTAGTCTAAGACTATTCTATATAAATGGTTGGGTTTAGCGACTGGAAATAATGGATTATTCATAGATAAATCCGAGGGTTCAATGACACCCTGGTACTCCAATTGGTTGAGGATTTCCCTCACAGGTGCTTTTGCATCATATTTTATTGAGTACTGAGGTTGCGGTTGGAGTTGGGATTTTATTGGTATTACGTGGAAGGGGAAATCCTTGTCCCATTCTATGTGAATGCGATATAACGCAGGTGCCTGTGCCACTGCCCAATCAGTAGCATGCATTTCAATGAGCTTTCTGGGAACACGGGCAAGAAGGATTTTCAATCACATCCTCTCCAAAAGGGAGATTACGGATGAATTCTGCTGGCCAATCTTCTTCAGACAGCAAAATATCATAATTAGAAATGACACAGTCCCAAAAGATGGCATCTATCCTACGTTCAATGTCTCCTTCTAACTGAATAGTTACTCTGTATGCCCTATTGGGTGTGGAGACACTCATGCCCGCAGTCTCAACTTGTAAGAAGTCATCAGTTGCTTTCACCTCCAGATGCTCTTGAAGATCCTGTCAAACTATTGTGACCTCTGCTGCACTGTTGAGCATGCCAGTGTCCACTTTCTGTTGTTCAGTAAAGTCCTCTTCTTGAGTAGCATGTCAAGTTGTAACTGCTGACACCTTTTTCTTTTTAAATTGGAATTTTTATTGGGGAAGTTTTTCTTCTTTTTTAACTGAAACTTCAGACGATCGTTGTGAGTCCTTTTTTGGTTTCACGTACTCAGCTCGCTGCTCTGACCACCCACCTCTCTCCCTGCAATTTTCTGGTGAGTCCTGAAAGGAACAATATTGACAGGTATCAGTATATTGATATCTGTCAGACGTTTTTATATTATCCCTATTCTAAGGTTGTACCTGTTTTGTGGGGTCTCCGCATGTGGAGATTCTCCCCTTTCTTTTTTAGGTGTCTGTTGTTTTTTATCCCAGTGTTTTTTGGAACCTTCAGGCGCTTGCTTGGTAGTATCTTTATTAGATCTGCCTTGAAATTGTGGTTTAATTGGTCTGGCTCCCAGACTATCTCGACCAATACTTGAATAGGTCTCTGTGATAATCTTTGGTAGCTCACGTTCCTGATCCTGTACAGGATCGTCCAGGAGCTGCATGCGCACTGCTAGTGCAACTGCTGGCACCCAGACTATCTCGACCAATACTTAAATAGGTCTTTGTGATAATCTTTGGTAGCTCACCTTCCTGATCCTGTGCAGGAATGTCCAGGAGCCGCATGCGCACTGCTAGTGCAACTGCTTCCCCTTTAAGGTTATTTAATATGATTGAAGATACTGTGGCAAAATTGCCCATTAATTGCATCTCCAAATCCAGGGCTGGGTTCCCCCATATTCATGTTGAATTTGATCTAACACCTTCGGAAGATTGGCTAGTGCTGGTGTACTGTGTGCGGTAGTAAAGAGAATGGCAAATACCGGGCCCCATGTATTGCAGTTCTCAATTGTAGGAACCATACCGAATGGCAAGCACATAGTGAGAATTCTGTGTTTGTCCTGAGGTCCTGTATGGGGAAAAACTGCTTCCAGCGCATTTATTTTTAAGCTAACCAAAATGGAATTTCCTTCCGCTTGGTGGGTATCTTACCTATGATTGAATGTACAGTGGCAGGGTTAATGCCTGGCGTGACTGCATGTTGTTGCACTGGAGCAGCACGTGCTGGGTTAGTATTTAATGTTTGCATGACAAACTGTACTAATAGTCCGTATATTGTCGTGAGCTCTAGATATAGGCGGCGAACCTCAGCTACCACTAAGGTTGCTGCATTAGGGTGTGGTGGTGTACATGTGGCCAATAAAGGCCAGGTCAGGCCATTTTGCTCAGAGGAACTGACCTAACATGTAATGCTGTATGTGGTAGGGTGCCATCAAGCCAATTATTATGGTCTTGATAAGATAAAGGTATTTCCAAATATGCATAAGCTCTGAATTGTGTAGGTATGTTTGCAGGTGTGTAGTGGTGAAATGTATTTGTGTTCCCATCTACTGCTGAAAAAGGGATCGTAGAGTTAAACATTTCCGTTCTTTAGGCTGGATGAGCCTCCACAACAAATGTGACTGGAACCCCCCCTGGGCTGTTAGGCAATTAGCCAATAAATATGCCGTAATGCGTGGTCACATATAAATGTAACTGGATTTAAGTGCACAACGGCAGGCCTAGTAAGCTAAAACAACGTGTCTAAAACATGGCTAAAATAGCTATACAATACCTTGACACAGCATAAACATGACCTCTCTCAATGCACAGACACGTCTGTGGAATGCACGTTAGTATGGATGAGAACATATGCAGCTAGGGCAGCAGGTCCACCATACAAAAACAACAACCACTGGTAAATGCAATAAGTTAAATCCCAAATTTGTGATCAAACCATATTCTGGATGGAATGTAGGCACAGTGTGTCCGTCATGCGGCAATGTAAATGATGCACGTGCAGTATGCATCTAAAATAAACCACACATATGCCAAATGTGCCAAATAAAAACACGCATAACTGAAAAACAGGACACACACGTCTAGGAAGTGATGTAATAGGAAATCCTGTCTACAAGCATGGTACAGTTGTTGTAGTTTCACTTTCTCTTTACAGTCTGTGCCTTTGTGACTGTGTGGTTGAGTATTGGTGCTCGTGGTTGATTGTTGGTTGTGTTTGGAAGTTTGTGGTGTCCTATATGCTGTGTCCTGATGAATTTTGTGTGCATTTTGTCCTAGAAGTTGTGGTTTTGTGTAGTTTTTTGCTAGTTTTGTATTTGTACTTTGGGGTGTCTGTCCGGGGTTGATAGTTATTTGGGATAGTAGGGCTAAGTTAGCGGGGTCAAGTTTCCCTTTATTTTGGATAATAACTTATTGGGGTCAACCCTGAACATCAGTCGACATATCTTGCAAGGGGAGGATGTCCAGAATGTCTGCAGATGAGCTTGGTGGCTTTATTTGACTGGTTGCACACTACCTGTCAATGATGTTGGAAATAGGTGGCCTGGTGATCCACGGCTACCGGACAGAGGCCAGACGGCTGCGGTGGGGCAAGGTGCTCCACCACCTGAAATGTATGTACAAGACAGACTGGAACGAGCACCAGCTGAAACATCGCTGGGCAGAGTTGGTGGCCAGGGAGCAGGACCTGCTAGATCACCTGGGGATCGAGATCAGTGGAACTGTTGGTAAGTCTCCCATTGGTATACTATTGACTGCTCACTGCTTTTGAATGACAGTAGCAGATAAGTTGGAGTGCTGCATGCAGTGCTTGTGAACAGGTTGTATGCAACCCGTATGAAGAGTATCTGCGCCAGTTCAGGCCTGCAGTTCACATGTCGAACAATGATACCAATGCAGGTCATATGTCTGATGAGTCCTACACAACCATCACGAAGGCACACATTTCGGAGCTCATAGCGTCACCTGTGCACCGGCATAGTGTCATGTATGAATGCCAAGGAACCGCCACCCTACCATATTTTCCAAGGATTGTGTCAACAAAGTGGCGCAATGCATGCATAGCGCAACTTAGTCAACATTTCACGTAAATTACCCCTGCCCCAGACATTATGTTTGTAAAGGAGGTTTACCAGCCTTAGGCTGCAATGAATATGGCACATTTGATTCCATGAGACAACTTTGCCACATCAATCATGAAATAATCAATGCATGATCATTGCAGACTTTCTATTGAGCCACATTTCTATCACAAAGTGCCTCTGGGTGCCTTGAAGGACAAGCTTAAGTACTTGAGTTGTAAGTCTTGCAAAGCGCCAGGGTAGTGTCGTGTATTTACTACACAACTCCCCCTTATATCATGTTGTGCCATTTTATATAGACAGCCCACACATGGTGCTGTCAGGGGTGTGCTAAGGGGAACACATCATGTGGGGCTGTACTACGTGCCAGATTTATGAAAGGCTAGCACCGCCCTTGCATCATTGTGTGATGCATTAGCAGCACAAAATTAACCTCAAACACATGCATTGCTTATGCATCGGAAAATAACCCAAAAGCAGCGCTCACTTTTCATCACTTAAGTCCCAGGTGCTCCACCACTGTTGTTCTATTGGCCCCTTTGTGTCATTGGGCAAGGCCACGTAAGGAAGGCTGAACATGAATCGGGAAGAAAATACTGGCAGTGCCATGTTCCAGTTCATGTTCAGTCACAGACAGCCTCTATCACCCCATACCACACACATGTGCAGAGTCTATTCCACTGGCCTACAACTCCTCACTGACAGTATGAAGCTGCACTACATCAGCTGGATCTCTGCCACATCACTCAATAACCTGCAACTCCAGATGCATCCTTTGACCACAGATCAAGTGTGACTATTTTGAATGCTATGTCCATGCCCATGTGCTTCTCCCTCACTGGATTGACAATAGTGTATAATGGCAACAATGGCAGGCCATCCACTATTTGCAATACATAGATGTCACAATGCAGTCAATGTGCAGGTAGATAAAGCAATTGCACATAAGTCCACAGCCATAGCAATTCCTTAAGTGTCTCTGCCTTGTGATGGCACACACATTTAACTCTGTTTACTGCAGGGTGTGTAATGCAAATCACCAACATCTTGCAATATCCACACAATCCCAGGGCTGTGAGCTATGAAGATGGCACAGTAGTTCCTACATCTGTTGCAGGCAGAAATGCCATGGGTGTGACAGTAGTCCTGCCACTGCTACAACCATAGCATGGCGCTCAGATGGAAAATACATGATCAAACAGTCCCATTTGGCAGTGAAGGTGTCGTGCCCACGGACATATTAATATTGCAGGGTGTAGCACCACAGTGCCGTAGTTCAGACTTTTGCTCTAGGCAAGACTGCTGGTTTAAGGATGACAGTACTTTTGCTTGTAGGTGACTCTGCCTATCCTACAACAAGTCACAACTGTTGTCCAAACCTTACCGGCTCACTAGCAGCACCTCACCAGAAACACAATAGTAAAAGGTGATTTGTGGCAGCCTTTACACATGGACTCGAGAATAAGACATCTCAGGGAGTGTTGTGGCTAAACAGAAATGACCCCTTTCTCACAGATATATCATGTCTCATACAAACACAGGCAATGTCAAAGATGCAGTAAAGTTTCAATAGTTTTTATTGAACATAAATGCAATTTGCGGTAAGTTGCATGGGCTGCAATGATTAGGATAATGAATAATGCAAGAAACAGAATAGCTGCCATGCCAATTTTACCCGCCCTCCCAGCGTGTAACTCATACTGCCAACCTCAAAGGGTACTCTGCACTAGCAGTCTTACCAACACCAGACTTGCCCATGCACCATTCCCCACCATTCAGTGTGAAATTGTACATCCTTATGTTCACAGACATATACCATGTGTTGTGTTTGTGTGGTTATTTTCACATTCCTATGTGTCTCACATGGTTGTGTCAGATTAGTTGTGGCCTTAGCCTGTATGTGTTGTGACCTACAGATTGTAATCTGTAATGCACATTTTCTCTAGTGGCACAGTTCTGATCAGTGTCAAAATGTGTGGCTCCACACTACACCAGCTTAGTTACACTGGGTAGTTGCATGTTTCCTGTGACACAAGACCAGCCTACAATTCCCCCAGCGGCTTTCCAGATTACTTTTCCCTGCACCCAGTGAGGCATCCTTACTTCATGATGGAGTAGTGTCTGCCTTATGAAGATGTGTTGTTCATGTGCGTGGTGGTGGAGCTTCTGGCACATCTCTGGGTAATGTGGGGGAAAGGTTGCATTTAATTGTGTGCTGCAAGATTCAGCACACGTGTTTTGGCAATGGAACAAGGCAAATACAAGGTGTTTCTGCAAGGAACACCACCATGACGTAACCCCAGGAATGGTATTGACTGACTTCCTAGTCTCTGATGTCTTGGTCGTGTTGTTAAGGTTTGTTTGACAATATGTAGGGGATGTTGTGATTACACAACCAGAGGCACAGTAATTATAAGTACCTTCCATCATATGTGCTGTATATGTACATGTAGGCATGTAGCCCTGGTGATTAATGGATGTCCAAGTTGTGTATGTTTTGTGGTGCATGGCACAACCAAGGCATATGTACATGTGTTGCTTACATTTGAATGGTGCAACTTGATTCATGTGCAATGTGTCCCTCTGCGTTCCTTTCACATGCATTGAGTGTGTCCTATGTGCCTCCCCCTTCTTGCACTTGACAATTTTGCATTAATTTCTCCCATGCAACTTACCCTGCATTTGTGGTGGTTCCTGGTAGTCTGGGCTGTCCTGTCCTGCGATTCCAGTGACCATTTCCTCCAGGAGGATTGGTGCAACCATCTCCTCCATCTCATCCGGGTCCTCTTGTGGTGCTGGACTTTCACCTCCAGTTTACAGTGCTGCCTTCCTGTTCCTTGCCGTTTTCTCCTGTGTCCTTCACTTACAATCATGCCAGCATTTCTTGCACTCAGTTACGGTTCTCCTCACCTCTGCCACACTGTTAATCTTGTCAACTACCTGCTGGCATATTGCCTCTCTCCTGCCAATTGGCAATTTGGAGGTGACAAATAGTTGATGTTGGAGCTCCATCACCTCTCTCACAAGGATTTCATGCTCCTTCGCACTAAAACAACACTTGCGCTTTTTCTTCTACCTCGCCTGGAACTTGTGTGTGTCCTCCTGGCCGGTTCCTGGCTGACTGGGGTCACCCTGGGGTCTCTCTTGTCTTGCTGGGTCCATTTTGCCTCTTCTTTGCAATGTTTTCTGCATTAGTGTCTGAAGTTGACGCTAATGCTGTTTAAAATGGTGCAGATCCGTTTTGTGACATATTTACGTGCTGTAAAACAGGTTAGAGTCATTTTTGCAGCGTTAACGTTATTTTGCCTCACTAACCTGTTTTTAGCACCATTGTGCTTCATGTAATAATAGGACGCCCAGAAGGTGCTAAAAAAGGGAGCTAGCCACCACTAGGCGTTTTGACACAAAACTGCATCTGCCCAGTGTTGCATCAAAAAGTATAGAAATGGGCCTGAGTGAGGTTTAAAAACTCAAAAAAATGGATGAGGAGTTGAGAACTGTGAGTATAACAGAATGCTAAATTGCCCTTTTAAGGACTACGGGGTCAGACTCGGAGAGAAAGTAGGCCTGGTACCATGATAAAAGTGTCCCCCATTAGTGAATTAGATAGGTAAAAAAGTGGCAGGGTGTGGAAGAGTACATGCATGTCAGCTTGCTGCAGGCAATGATTTGCTGTCAGGGGAATTAGCTGTAAAAAATGGCCCAGCGGACCATAAAACAGGCCCACAAACAGTCAAAGAAAGTCCCAGACACTGAACTGGCAGATCAGCCCGCTGGGCTCTGTCTGACTGTCTGATAGGCCAGCTGACCCTGAAGGGCAGTGTTAGTCGAAATATATTGGGAGGGCTGGTGGAAGCAACTTGTTCAATATTATGGGCTGTTCACTGCAACCTACAGCTTGTTGGAACAGAAAGACAGAACTATATTAAGCAAACTTCTGTCGTCTTTGGCACTAACTTCGAAGTTATATGTTCCGTCAAACTTTTTTTTTGCAAGAAACTGTGTTTAAAAACAAGACAGAAACAAACACTCACTCACTTAGCAAATAACTCATTTCTTTGCCTGCCAAATGTTCATAATGACCATCTAGGAGGAATCAAACGCTATTCTTCGAAGCAAACTGGCAACAGAGTCCTGTTTTTGTTTGCAGCATGTGGCAGGGTAAAGCATCTCATTCTTTTAAAGAACCTCAATAAAAAATTGGAAATTAAATGTAAAAATCCTCACTTAAATGGTATGGTCCTAAACTGGCTGCATTCCACTTGTACAACAAAAAAAACGTACATTCTCTATCAAATTTATCCACACTCAAACAAGGAGTGCCACAAGGCTCAACACCATCTCTGACTTATATTAGGAGCCCCTCAGATCTCATCTAAAACACTTCAACATTCCCTATCACTTCTAAGCTACGACACTTATCTCAATGCTAATGGCTTATGGCTTGAGTACATTGCACTTTGTCCTGACGCATATTCTCAAAAACATTCAGTCCTAGATGACGCATGCCAACTTAAATTAAAAACATCCATGGAAACTAGGATGTCCATCAATGAATGTGCTAAATCCTTGACTCTTATGTTGTACAAGTAACTCAACACCAGCCTCTCATCAATTCCACACCTAAAGGTGCAGATTCAAATTAGACTACGTTGATTATTAAATCCAAAAATCAATTGGCACGTTCATTAGGCAATGCCATTCTCAGTGGAATCTTCAAAGATTTACTTTGAGGCACTCGGACCAGCTCTCCTTTTAGGAATTGAATGGTCCCATTTTCTAGAGAGTTTGAGTGCGTTATTTCAATCCAATCCTATTCTTGGCCACTGAATTGCTTAGCACAGAAACAGATCATCTCAGGCAAACAGCAACAAATGCTGGAGTTCAGACATGCTTGATCTATCAAGGAGTGCACCTGTCAGAGAGAATCTCTCACCTGAATTTCAGCCAGTTCCAAAGGGGCAACCCTATGCCTCCTATCCATCTGAGCAATATCCTTGGTGTCGGGCAATGGAGCGCTACGCTGGCAAAAGTTCCCGAAGAGAAGGGGGATTGGGAGTGAGAGAGAGAATATTCTCTGTGGCCTGGATTCTTCTACTGGCCACTGGCTACCTTCCTCACTGGAAATGTTGTTGATTTGTAGCACAGGAGATCTACCAAGGATAACCATAATTAGAACAGTTGTATGATTTACTTACGTCCAATAGTGTTCACTATGCATAGCACTGACTCATGCAATTCTTACCTACATACATACCAACAAACATCTCCAACTTGCCCTGTTATCAAGTTAGCACATAGCCAGTGATTGATCTCTCTTGGAATTTAAACCACAAAATGTGGTCTACAAAGTTTAAAAAACAGCTTTAAACATTTCTTTCTCATCAGGTTTGCTCTAATAAGTCTGGGAATTTTCTTTCAAAGAGTTCCTTTGTGATACTTAATATGCTGGTCAGCTTTTGTTGTAGCACATCGCATCGTGATGCACACATTTATCTGTTCCTCATATGTCTTTGTTTCTTTTTTTTCTATTTCTGCCGGTGCTGTAAACAGGAGCCGGGATGCAGTTGAGGAGAGCTGGCAGTTTTAAGGCGAGGCTGGATGTTTGCGTTGTCACTGGAAGAGCAGGAGGATGTAGTGGGAGATCTAAGGAGCAGGTGAGTTTCTCTTAATGGTGAGGCCAAACAATGCCTCGTTTTTGGGTGCAGTTTTAATACCCGCTTGCCCAAAATGGCATCCAGAACATGTATGGTTTTCAGAGGTTTTCTTTTGGCATGTGTGTGCACCACATGTTTAACTGTCCTGCTGCACATGGATTCTAGGTATGTCACTTTCACCGGGTATTCATGGCATTTCAGGTGGTACCAAAACAGCATATTACAGTATGTTTCAGACCTACCACTGTCACGAAGAATATGTTCAAAGAAGCACATGATTTTGTGAAACAACACCCAGAAGAGGGGGACCATTATTCTAAGTGGAATATGGGAAGTGTGTGGGATGGCTGTGACAGAGATCATGATATCACTAAAAGTGTCAAACTTCATCCTGCCTGCTATAAGATTGAATTCATCCTACAAAGTCTGCAAAACAGAGTTGTAATGACTAATCTTCCACTGCCACTTTGCCATTCGATTGATTACACCATACTTGCGAACCCTAATGATTTAGTTTATAAACTGTTGCCTTTTCAACAGACTTGCTGTGCACAAATATTACTGTTTCATCCCACCACCTTTAATGGTCATCAGGGTCTCAGCCAGCAATGACTCTCATGGGTTGTGGAAAGAGTATGAGAAATCTGCAACATTTTCTAGAATAGGCTGCTCGAGAACGATTACAGACAAACCAGACAATGACAAGTACAAATGTTTAAAATGTTGCTTCTTTGGCTGTCCCTGTCCCCACTCAACCTTACAATTATTCTGACAGAGACCAGAGTTAAAGAAATGTGTTTTGGGCTGTAAGTAAAATACTGTAACAGACCAGACTACATGGGTACTTATTTTTGTACCTGTCCATCAGTGAAAAACCCCTGTAGTCATTTTTTTGATGTGACGTGGCTAGCCTCCCAAAGAATAACACTAGGCTGCTTTTTTTGCATTTAATAAGTGACAACCTCAGATTGGGAACAGCTAGAAATACTTCTTCCACTCATTTCAATTGTAATTTAAAAAATGCTCTTTAATTTTAAAGTCTAATTTTAAATTGCTATTCTAAAATGCCACTTTTAGAAAGCTGGCATGTTTCTGCCCAAACCAAATGTGCCTTTCTACCATTTTCCAGGATCCCATGACTGTTAATAGCTCTGCTGTGTTGTTATGTGTATTCCTTTGAGTGAGAATTATTCCTTCCAGAAAGGGGGCAAAAGAGCTTTGGGTGTTGGGAATGGTGTTCCTCTCTGAGCAGGGTAGCCCGGAGTTGTACTCAGCCCTTCCTGAGGTTAAAAGGGTAGCCTTATAGCTGTACCCAGCCCCTTCCTGACTTCCAAATATGCCTGCCCTGTCACTGGCAAATGCAGCTAACATATTATCCTACCTGCCTTTGGTTTAATTAACCAGGTTAGAGCCAGACCCAGGAGAAAAGGAAGAACTGACCAGAACTAGTCTAAGGTTAGAAGAAAGCAGACATCACCACCCCACCACACACTCTTGCACTTGGCATACAAGTGGCACCCTCAGAACCTTTCTTCAGAACACTCCTGTACCT
Source organism: Pleurodeles waltl (assembly GCF_031143425.1). Classification (NCBI taxonomy): domain Eukaryota; kingdom Metazoa; phylum Chordata; class Amphibia; order Caudata; family Salamandridae; genus Pleurodeles; species Pleurodeles waltl. The sequence goes on from NC_090440.1 coordinate 1,556,669,715, forward strand.
GTGGAGACTTAGAACAAAGATTGCCTGTCTGGAGTCTGAAAGAAGATCGGTTCTGCTCACCTTGAAACCAGGACCCGAGAAGTAACTCAAAAGGTCAGTTGGCTGACTTCCTGTTTTAGTAATAGGGACACAACAAGCTTCAAGAGACCATTCCCTGCAACTGCCCAGCTGACGAGTACCAATTGGACCTGCCTGAAACCTGCTGATGACCTCTGCTGGCGTGAGTCCTAGCCACCCCAGGGTGCCTGGCAGGTCCCAGGTCTTTGGCTGGTGTTAGAGGGTACTCCTTCAAACCTACAACCACAGGACCTGGACTCTAGAAGAGAAAACAGAGGTTCTGGACTCTTCAGTCAAAATTAACCATTCACAGTCTGCCTCAAACTTCACCAAGTCCAAAATGGGACCTGGATCTGACTACCAACAAACCTTCCCAGCTATAGTCCCATTTTAAGGGTAATCCTCACTTGTCCCACTGTGTGGTACCACAGGGTTCCCCATTCAGCCCCACCATGTTCAATATATATGTTGTGTCATTGGCAAGTATTGTAAAGGCTTGGGGCTTTGCGATTCTCTTTTATGCTGATTATGCTCAGTTTATCATCTCTATTGATGAGAGACCGGCAAATTTGAGAAATATTTATAGGACATCTCTCAGAAGTAGCCATGTAGATGTGGTCTCACTGTTTGAAATTTGATGCTGCGAAGACAGAGATCCTGCTCTTCGTAGGGACTTGCAGAGTTTGGAATGACTCCTGGTGGCCTGCACTCCTAGGTCCTGCCCCTAAACAAATGAAGGCAGTTAAGAATATGGAATTTTTAATCAATGACACTCTCTCTCTCTGTCTCTCTGCAAGATCAGGTAAATGTGATATGTGGAAAATATATTAGACTTCTACTCATGCAGTACCAGCTGTTTTACTGGATCCGCGTAGAATGGCAGAGAAATGTCACTCAAGCTTTTATTATAATAATTAGGATGGACTACGGTAATGCACCATATCTGGGAATGGCCGACTTCCTGTTTACCAACCTTCTGAGTTCATCAGAAGGAAGGCCAACTCATGACATCACCTGTACATAAAAATGTCACTAATCTACCCTTTACACATAGTGTGGGACAAGTTTAACTCTGCACTAGATGGCAGCCCTCATTGTCCTGTGATTAAAATCATCTAATAAAATGCTCCAGATTTTCAAAAGGTTCTACCATTCTTGCCAACTTCAACAAAAAAATATCCCATCCCCCCTGTCACTTCAGTCCCTATCCCCATACAACTCATTATACTCCAATAAACTGGTAGGGCATGTAGGAACTTGTTTGTTTGACTGCCAGGACTTTTATCCTCACTTTAATGTGAATTGAATTAAATGGAATTGATGTTGTAAGACACAGCGTTTAAGGATGACTTATTTTATGAAATCAAACTGGTGGTTAGATGTTTTTAATTACATATTCATGTTTAAGAAATGATTTTTTAATAATGTTAAACTGTGCTTTGCTAAAATTGTTATGGTTATAATTAACTGCAACAATAACATTTTGTTGTATTGTATTTGTGCCACCCTGAGTGACGAAAGTAAACCTATGACAGTGGCCTGTCATGGCAGGCTGCAGAAACAGTGCAAACTGCTCCAACTCATCTTTGACTTCACTATGTGTAGCAAGGTCAAAACACTGCTTTTAATATATGCCATTCACCCCAGAGGTATGCCTCCTGAGTCCAGGTGGCAGGGTGCACAAGAGTGGCCTTTCCCATAAAAAACGACTACAAGTGGTCAGTGGGCCATAGCCTAACATGGATTGGCACCTGGGCAATCTGATGATGCCAACTCCATTATGGCCTGCTGAAGTGTGTCATGTTTAGTATCAAACTACTTGTCTCATAAACCTGACTTGATTTCGAAGTCCGATTTCATTTGACATGCACATAGGAACTACATTAGGGGTTGCCCACCTGGTTGCCCTAACATGTAGCCTGTAGCTGCTGCTGCCAAGAGGAATATGACCCAATTCAAGGAAGTGTGAACACTCTCAGGAGTCAGAACCTAAGGCCTGCCTGCGGTGGATGTGTCACCTCCCTCCCTGCTAGAATGGCTAGTGATAAGCAAGCAAGCTATCCCCCAGACGAGGGCAAAGACATCACCCTCCCCAGGCACTCCTTGCGCCCAGTAAGATAATAAAATTAGGTTGTCAGGTGGTGTACACCTCCAGAAGGCTAGCCACTCCTCTAGGGAGGGCTACCTGGTCTGTATAGCTGAGGATGTGTTTTGCCATTGTGAAAAGTGGCACAATAGAGGGTTCTGGGTAGAAATATTGAAACATATCCCTGGATGTCCCCATACCCATAACATCCCTAAAACTAGGATTTAAAGGGCACCCTTGGCACCGGAACCTCAGATCTGATTCGACATGCACTCAAGGACAAGGAAGAGATGCCAGTCTGCAACTTCAGGACCTGCACAAAGAAAAGGAGCAACACTCTGTACCTGGGCAACAACCCTGCAACTGTACGACTGCGACTTATCCTGGACCAGAGACCCATTCTAAAGGCAAGAGGAACATCTTTGAGCACCAAAGGTAACTCAAGAACTCCATTGGACTATAGGTACTAGACCCCTGAGTCTGCAGGAACCAGCATGTTCATGGAACCAAAGAATCACCAACCATCAGGCCTACTGAGTTATCGTCAAATGGTAAATGCCTGGTCAACCTTAGTCCAGGATCCCACACCAGCTTAACCTCCAATGGGCTCCCCTGAACTCAACCAGCAAGTGACTGAGTGTCACAAGTGTGTTTTATCAGCAACCGCAGCACCCGTTTTCAGCACCAAGACAGCCAGGGCACATGACATCACTTGTGACATGGTCCACAACATTATTTATGACTTCTCTGACATCTGCAAATTGTGAAACAAACTATCACATTCAATAGATGATGTCATCAGTGATGCATCAATGATGTAATTTGAGATGTCATCAGTGATGTCAGAAATGATGTCATAGAACATGTCATAAGTGATGTCATATATGAGGTCATAAGCAATGAATGGTGGCGGCGTAAGCTATAGTTAGCATTGCTAACCATAAAGGGTAAATTTCTGTGTTTTTCTCTTTCAAATCGTCAACTTTGGCACTGAGAAATTTACCTAACATTAATGCAACTTCAACCTTTGATTTTTTCAGTTAATTTTTAGTTAAAAAAAATATTAAATATATATATATATATATATATATATATATATATATATATATATTTATAAATACCTAGAAACTAATTACTCCAACAAAGTTTGTGCTGAGAATATTCAGCTTCTTATTTTTTGTAAGTGTATGTACATCCAATTTTAAGGTGTCTGATTGCTCTCGCAGGAGGCTCGCATGTGACTCATGGGAGACTCCTGAGATCGTAGAGTTATACATTTCGTTCTAATCAGGACAGTATGAATATTGTAATAATTATTCTGTTTGCAAACTTACAGCTCTCACAAGACAATCACAAGAACGGATTAAGTTCAGAAGAGTGTATTTTTGTAGTTCTGAAGAAAGTAAGACATGAGAAGTGTTGTTTAAAGTACAAAACAGTTGATGTATTGTTGCATTTGAGATATTAAGAAAGTTCTCTGCTTTTACTCTCGGATAGGAAAGACATCCCAAGGAAAGATTGTGATTTGTTTATGTAGATGTCTTTATTTAGTAAAGAAATATTCCTTCCTTCTTGCATCATTTGCCTATTTGTTTTTTCTGTGATTACACCTTTTGGGCTACCTCTCTGACTTTGCTCATTTTCTGTGATCAGAATGACATCCTCTGATTCAGATGAGAACCCTACTCTTGTTCCTGCAAGTCAGCTACGTCAGCCACCTAAGGAGTCTTTGGTCTGACAATGTTTTCAGATAAGGGTTGGTGTGAAGAAAGTATCTGCCAAATACGTAATGTGTAAGATATGCAAAACAGAATTCAATAGGGCAGCCGGAACAAGCAATATTCCATAAGTAGCACTGGGATGTGTGACGTGTGAGAGCTATGCACCCTGAATGCTTTGCTTGGGCTGAGTTAGTGTGTGCTGCAGAGTTTGATAACTCGTTAGGAGTCTCCACATCTTTTCAACCTGGTGACACTGTGCCTTCCCAGGTACACACCACTCAAGAAGATAACAATGGTGCCTATCTGAACAAAGCCCCTTTTTTCTGCTTATGCAAGGAGATTATTTATCATTCTCAGACAAGCATGGCTGCACAGGGCAGGCTTGTCTGGGATCATAAACGCCCACCTAGGCAGTAGTTTACTTTCACATTTTGTTCTACATTTTTCTCCTCTTTGTTTTGAAGAAAAAATTATTATTTTTTACTATCCCTTTAAATAATACAAAAAAGTTAAACATGTTAAAAAACTCAAAACATACAGTTGTTCAAAATGTTACTTGAAAAAGCTCTTTTCAGAACTGCCATATATTTTCACAGTCTCTAAGCTTATAATACTATACTCAAACCTATGCATTCTTGGTGACCTAAACATTTGGTTTGACAAATCCAAAATGCCCCATCCAAAAGCTATCACCACTGGCCTAGTCACATTGAACCTACATCTGATTGTACACAATCCCACACACATCACTGGACACATCCTAGATGTCATATTTGCAAAGCCTGAACTAGTTACCATTTATAGCATCACCCCAATCACACGGTCAGACCACCATTTGATAATTTTCCAACATAAAACACCACATTGAAAACAATTCCATACTTTCAGACTAACAATTGGATTCCACCCAGGAGGAGGCACTGAATTAGCAATCATAGCAATCTGGGATGATCTTAAAAACACAGTTGACCACAATGGAGTTGCTGCACTACTTCTCTTGGACCTCTTAGTTGCCTTTGATACGGTTGACCATAACAACCTAATTCAAAGACTCCATGAAGCAGGTATATATATATATATATATATATATATATTTGTGTGTGTGTGTGGTGTGTCTGTATATGTATATATATATATATATATATATATATATATATATATATATATATATATATATATGTCTGTGTATATATACATCTATATGTGTATATTATTCTATGCTTAATATGTTCATAGGTCATTGCATAACTCCTAGATAGGTTGATATATAAGATACTTATGAATCCCTGCTTTCCTTTTTATTGCAAACTGATCAAATGTTTTATTATCATAAGCATTTCACTATTCAAAAATTGAGGAAAGATAAATAAATGTTAGAAAAGTATACTTATTAATTAACTTCATATATTAAAAATTTTGGAAGTCTGTGTTTATACAATACTACTTTTCTTCTCATTTTATTATACCCATTAGTATTTTCCTTGCACATATAGGGGGTCATTCCAACCTTGGCGGTCGGTGTTAAAGCGGCGGCTAAACCGCCAACAGTCTGGCGGTAAAAAAAATGGAATTCCGACCCTGGCGGAAACCGCCAACAGAGACCGCCACTTCAACACACCGCCCGCCACGGCGGGACAAACAATCAGTGCGGCGGTCACCGCCAACAGACAGGCGACAGTCAATGTACCGCCCACCCTATCACAACCTACCAATCCGCGACCTTTTCCGGGGCGGTAGCCCCGCCGATAAAAACACGGCGGAAACAGCCATTTCGAACGGAAAACGCTCACCTCCATACACCCCACGAGGAATCTGGACAGCATGGAACCCGAACTACACATCCTCCCAGCAATTGTCTTCCTGCTCCTCTACCAGGAGCATGAACGCCGGCACAAAAGACAACGGTGAGTACTGCACCTATGACACAGGGGAGGGGGGAGGCAAAAAATTACGGGGACACACATATGTGACACACCCACCCCCACCCTCACCCACTACAACACACACATCAATGTATAGCAACAACTCAGAGTTACACCCCCCAAACCCCCTGGAAGAATGCAAAGACAAAAGGAAATTATTCTAAACATTGGAATATATTGTATCACTGGCTTAAAAATATATCACACATCTAAAACCTTTATATACATACATTTTAAAGTCCGATCATTGTAGCAGGCATTGTCCGTGGGCCACTCGGCCCAAATCACATGGGCAAAGCCCACACAGGATACCTGACTCCAACGGAGAGAACACTGCAGGGGCATCAGATAGCAAAACTACAGGCACCGCAGGGGGAAGGGAAGGGGGGGCACCTCAGCCAGATGAGTGCACGACGCCAGATCCACGAGGGGCCTCCATGGCCACTGTTCAATCCTGGGGAGTGCAAAGCCACAGTCTCACAAGTCTCTACAGTGGGTGGTTTGCCCACTGTTCCATCCTTGGGAGTGCAAAGCCACAGTCTCTCAAGTCTCTACAGTGGGTGGTTTGCCCACTGTTCCATCCTGGGGAGTGCAAAGCCACAGTCTCTCAAGTCTCTACAATGGGTGGGTTGCCCACTGTTCCATCCTGGGGAGTGCAAAGCCACAGTCTCTCAAGTCTCTACAGTGGGTGGGTTTCCCACTGTTCCATCCTGGGGAGTGCAAAGCCACAGTCTCACAAGTCTCTACAGTTGGTGGGTTGCCCACTGTTCCATCCTGGGGAGTGCAAAGCCACAGTCTCTCAAGTCTCTACAGTGGGTGGGTTGCCCACTGTTCCATCCTGGGGAGTGCAAAGCCACAGTCTCTCAAGCCTCTACAGTGGGTGGTTTGCCCACTGTACCATCCTGGGGAGTGCAAAGCCACAGTCTCTCAAGTGGATAACAGTCTCCACTGGTTCTGGAGCCCAGAGTGCTTCGTGCAGCCCTGCCCGACACAGATGCGGGCCTGCCCCTTCCGCCAATGGGCCAGCGGTGCTTGAGATGGCGGTGCCCTGTTCAGCGGTGCTTGAGACGGCGGTGCCCTGTTCAGCGGTGCTTGAGATGGCGGTGCCCTGTTCAGCGGTGCTTGAGACGGCGGTGCCCAGTTCAGCTGTGCTTGAGACGGCGGTGCCCTGTTCAGCGGTGCTTGAGACGGCGGTGCCCTGTTCAGCGGTGCTTGAGATGAAGGGCCCAGTGCAGCGGTGCTTGAGATGAAGGGCCCAGTTCAGCGGTGCTTGAGACGGCGGTGCCCTGTTCAGCGGTGCTTGAGACGGCGGTGCCCTGTTCAGCGGTGCTTGAGACGGCGGTGCCCTGTTCAGCGGTGCTTGAGATGAAGGGCCCAGTGCAGCGGTGCTTGAGATGAAGGGCCCAGTGCAGCGGTGCTTGAGACGGCGGTGCCCTGTTCAGCGGTGCTTGAGACGGCGGTGCTCTGTTCAGCGGTGCTTGAGACGGCGGTGCCCTGTTCAGCGGTGCTTGAGACGGCGGTGCCCTGTTCAGCGGTGCTTGAGATGGCGGTGCCCTGTTCAGCGGTGCTTGAGATGAAGGGCCCAGTGCAGCGGTGCTTGAGATGAAGGGCCCAGTTCAGCGGTGCTTGAGATGGCGGTGCCCTGTTCAGCGGTGCTTGAGATGAAGGGCCCAGTGCAGCGGTGCTTAAGATGAAGGGACCAGTTCAGTGGTGCTTGAGACGGCGGTGCCCTGTTCAGCGGTGCTTGAGACGGCGGTGCCCAGTTCAACGGTGCTTGAGACGGCGGTGCCCTGTTCAGCGGTGCATCGGATGAGTGTCCAGCTCAGCGAATCCGGCCATGGCGTGGAGGTCATTCGCCACCTGACCTGTGACTGGCGGTGCCTTCCTGCCCATCTGTTGTGTGGCTGGCGGGGCCCTCCTGGGCTGCAGTACCAGGCCTGTTGGTGTCCTCCTGCCCACCTGGGATGGGGCTTGCGTGGCCCTCCTGGGCTGCAGTGCCGGGCCTGTTGGTGTCCTCCTGCCCACCTGGGATGGGTCTGGCGGGGCCCTCTTGGCCAGCTGGGCTGGTGGCGGTCTTGTCGAGCGTGCTGCCATTCCCAGCCTTCCCTGTTCGCCTGTGGCCCTTCCCCACCTTTGGCGGTGTGCCAGGTGGCACCACACTTCCTGGCGGGGCCATGGTAGGGATTTTGGTCCCTGGTGTCTTCGGCCTCTCGCGCCGGCCACTGACAATCTTCGGATGTTTCACGGGGGTGGGCTGGCCGTGCCTTGGCTCCTTACTGAACTGGCTGCCCTTGAGGGTGGGGGACTCCACAGTCCATGGCAGACTGTCATTACAGGTCCCGCTTTTGTGGTGGCTGAGGTGCTGACTGGAGTCCTATGAGATGGACGGGGTGGGGGAGTTTTAGGAAAGAGGTAAAGTTTGGAAAGGAAAAACAATTTAGGAACAGAGGGACGGGTAGGTGTAGTGGGTATGGGAGTGGAGGAAGAGGTTGTGGTTGTAGGAGTTTTCAGTCGGTGTCTTTGGGTGCAGGTGCTTGGGCTGGAGGCTGTCGTGAGGTGGATGGCTGTTGGGTGGGTGGCTGCCTGCGTTTGTGTAGCTTGGAAGAGGGGGTCACAGACACAGTGGGAGAGGACACAGGGGACGTGTAAATGGTAGTGGGGGTGGTGACTGCACGTGTGCGGGGGGTTCTGGTGGGTGTGCTGGTGATGGACGTAGTGGCTGAAGATGTTGTGCATGCAGGTGTGAGTGGAGACGTGACAGGGAGGGAGGAGGGAGACGAAGAGGAGGGGGACACAGTGGAGGCAATGGGTGTTGGTATATCTGCATGTGGATGTTGCTTGTGTGAATGCTTGTGTGATGTGTGGTGCTTATGTTTGCCTGAGCTTCCCTTGGGTGTTGAGGTGTGTGCAGGCTGGTCTGATGGTGTGTCTGGGATAGGCAGAGGTACAGGGGATTGGGTCTGGGTGGAGGAAGTTGGAGGGGGGAGGCTAGAGACAGGAACAATGGCTGCCATGAGTGCAGAGGCCAGAGTGTTGAACGATCGCTGAAGGGCAGCCTGACCAGAATAAATGCCCTCCAGGTATGCATTACTCTGGTGCACCTCCCTTTCTACACCCTGGATGGCATTCAAAATGGTAGACTGCCCAACAGTGAGCTTCCTCAGGAGGTCAATGACCTCCTCACTGAGGGCAGCAGGGGTGACAGGGGCAGGGCCTGAGGTGCCTGGGGCGAAGGAGATGCCCACCTTCCTGGGTGAGTGGGCACGGGGCAAACGCTGAGGGGCTGCTGGGAGGGCGGTGCTGGTGCGCTGGGTGGCGGCTGTACCTGTTGTTGCGGGGGGCACAGATGTTGCCGCCACCACAAGGGAGCTCCCTTCAGAGGACGAGTCGCTGTCACTAACATCTGCACAAGTCCCCGCTGTGGAGTTCCCCTCGCCCTCCGTCTCACTGGTGAATTCTGAATCCGTTGCATGGCCCGCCATGGCCATGTGAGATGCAGCTCCCTCGTGCTCCGATGCCACTTCTCCTCCGCCTGATGATGCTAATGCACACATGAACAGGAAGACCACAAAAAAGGGGGGGGGGGAGAAAATAAAGACATGTTGAGTACATGCATTGACGACACCGTTGGCGGACAGGACAGACACAGAAGCCCCCTGCACTACGCCGCACACTTGGGGTCGACTACGCAATCCGTGGGACATGGCCTACAAGCCTATGAGCGACATCTGCACACATAGGTGACACAGGGCAATGAATAACTGTACTTGGCACCCTACAGAGGTGGGAGGCGGGGGCACAGGGCCATGCCTTACGGAGGGGCCTAGCCTACAGAAATCGCCCTGGCCTAGGGATACCCACAGCCCTCCTCCCCCACCCAGACACCTCCACTGCGCGCAAAGTCAGCAGAATGAGAATGTACTCACCCCCTTGTGTCTGCTGTGATGTCCTCACGCGCCCATCCAAATCGGGGTAGGCCACCGCCAGGATCCGGGACATCAGGGGGGTCAAATTCCGACTGGCACCCCTCCCACGTTGGGAGGCCATCCCCAGCTGAGCCTCCGCCGTCTTCCTGCACCAGCGTCGGATGTCCTCCCATCTCTTCCGGCAGTGGGTGCCCCGTCTGTGGTGGACCCCCAGGGTCCGGACGTCCTTGGCGATGGCACGCCAAATGTCGATTTTCTGGTGTGCGCTGACCTATGTGACATGTACAGGGAGAGAAAAATATTCATCACCTTCTGCATGCTCGATGTGAGTGGCCCCCCATCCCCACCCTTGCCATGTGGCACATGCTCTCATCTGTTGTTTGATGCATGCCTCAATCGCTCCCCTCCCCACCATCTTTCATCCACCCCACTCAACACAGGCATTGCCCACAAAGCATGGTCCCTGTGTACTTACCTGTTGGTCTGGAGAACCGTAGAGTAGCGCATACTGGGGGAGGACCCCATCCACAAGTTTCTCCAATTCCTGAGCAGTGAAGGCAGGGGCCCTTTCCCCAGTAGCATGAGCCATTGTCTCTTCTAGACCGAGGTCACAGCAGCACTTTCAGTGTAGATCCTCTCCTGTGGAAGATCAGGTATCGAGTGATTAAGCAGATAGAAAATGGTGGTCACGCCCGCGGCGGTGCGTACCGCTGCGGTGCGTACCACGGCGGTGCGTACCGCGACCACCGGCGCACATCGTCATTGGCTCCTGAGACCCATAGGGTTCAATGTTAACCAATGCTGCTTTGCGCCGTGGTCTTCGACCGCCTACCACCACGTTGTGCCACGCCAGCGCATTGACCTCACATCCCATTGTCACACTTCACAGGTCAGGCAGCCGCCATTTCAAGGGCCCACATGGCTTACATTTAACTGCGTCACACATACCTAGGCCTTGCATCGACACTCATACAAACCATTCAGTGCATTGGGAGTCGTGTTTTTGGCAAACTGTGGTTACATACCTGTGGGCTGATTGACTCTGTGCTCGCTGTTGTCCTTCATAGACACCGTCTGCTGGGACATGCGAGGAGATGGAGAAATCTTCCCGTGTACAGACCTCTAGTGGACCTGTCGACAATGGAGGAAAGACATGTCATACTGACATACAGGCTTGACCGAGCCACTATTAATGAACTGTGTGCCCAGCTGGAGGCAGACCTGATGTCACCAATCCGCCAACCCACAGGGATCCCCCTTCTAGTGCAGGTGCTGTCAATACTCCATTTCTTTGCAAGTGGGTCATTTCAAACAACAGTGGCCATATCATCAGGGATGTCTCAACCTATGTTTTCCAAGGTGTTGTCCAGAGAGTTGTGTGCCCTGCTGAAACACATGTGCAGCTACCTTATTTTCCCTGAGGTGGGGGATTTGGCTACAGTGAAGGGTGATTTCTATACCCTTGGACATATCCCCAACATCATAGGTGCCATTGATGGGACACATGTTGCTTTGGTCCCCCCCAGCAGGAGTGAACAGGTGTACAGAAACAGGAAGAGTTATCATTCCATGAATGTACAGATGGAGTGTTTGGCTGACCAGTACTCTCCCATGTGAATGCCAAGTTCCCTGGCTCAGTGCATGACGCCTACATCCTGCGGAATAGCAGCATCCCTTACATGATGGTCAACTCCAGAGGCACCGGGTGTGGCTATTAGGGGACTCTGGTTACCCAACCTGTCATGGCTACTGACCCCAGTGAGGAATCCCAGGACAAGGGCAGAGGAATGCTATAATGAGGCCCATGGGAGAACTAGGAGGGTGATCGAGCGGACCTTCGGCCTCCTGAAGGCCAGGTTCAGGTGCCTCCATATGACAGGTGGATCCCTAATGTACTCACCAAAGAAGGTGTGTCAGATCATCGTGGCCTGCTGTATGCTTCACAACCTGGCTTTGCGACGCCAGGTGCCTTTTCTGCAGGAGGATGGTCAAGATGGTGGTTTTGTAGCAGCTGTGGAGCCTGTGGAGAGTGAAGACGAGGAAGCCGAAGAGGACGACATAGACAACAGGAACACAGTAATACAGCAGTATTTTCAATGACACACAGGTAAGATTCCAACCCGGCATATTACATATACTTAACCCCTACTACCTCTCTACTGTCTGACCTTTTCCCCCTGTGTATGGTAACTGAGTTGTGACTTTCCCTTCCAATTTCAGAGATGTGGGCCATACTGCGTGACATCTGCTTTGTTTCCCCATGGACTACAGCTGTGTGACATTGGTATGTTGGCATCACAATGTAAATAAGCATTTTGGGACGGTAATGTCTAATACATTTGTTCTAAATCACAGCCAGACTCCTGATTGTTTTGTGCAATAACTGCGTTTATTTCAGTGCTCTATATTGGTGGGTGGTTGCAAATCGGTGAGGGGTGATGGTGGAGGATTGTCCATGGCAGAGTCCAGACTATTAGTTTCACAGGTGCAATGTCCAAATGCCTGTGGAAAATGGAGCATGGGCAGTATAAGGATGGACAGGGTGTCAATGTGGGACAGTGGGATGACATTCAGGGAGGTATCCTTTCCTGGCGGGGGTCTTGGCATCTTACTCGGTCTTCTTCCTGGATCTCAGGGCCCGCTTGCGGGGTGGTTCTCCTTCTGCTGGTGGCCTGTTTGTCCTGTGGCGGGGCCTCCTGTCCACTAGCGCCGGCAGAGGTGGTAGACAGTTCTTGGTCCATGCTAGTGTCAGGGGCCCTTTGTCCTGCCACAGTGACCCGCAATGTGGTGACTACCTGATTCAGAGCCCCTACAATGGTGGCCAGGGCGGAACTGATGTTTCGAAGTTCCTCCCTGAACCCCATATACTGTTCCTCCTGCAGAAGCTGGATCTCCTGAAACCTGGCCAGGACCGTCGCCATCGTCTCCTGGGAGTGGTGGTATGCTCCATGATGGAGGTGAGGGCCTCGTGGAGAGTGGGTTCCCTGGGCCTGTCCCCCCCCCTGTCGCACAGCAGCCCTCCCAGTTCCCCTGTTTCCCTGGGCCTCTGTCCCCTGGACCGTGTGCCCACTACCACTACCCCCAGGTCCCTGTTGCTGTTGGGGTGGTGGGTTAACCTGGGTGCCCTGTAGTGGTGGACACACCGCTGATTGACGTGTCCTGGGGACTGAGGGATGGGCCCGCTGGGTGGGTGCTGTGCTGGTGCTCCCAGAGGGGGGAAGGTCTGCTATGGGCTGTGGCTGTCTGAGGGGAACCGACTGTCCAGAGTTCCCCGATGGGCCGGGCTGGTCATCTAGATCCAGGTTGACAGAGGTGCTGTCCTCACTGTGGGTCTCTTCTGGGGGTGGAGTGGACATTAGTGGACCCTCCTGCATGGTGACGTGGCGTTCAGGTCCTGCAGGGGTATAAAAGTATGGTTATTGCATTTGTGTGTGCCATAGCGTGTAATGGGTGGGTGCCCTTCTACCCCAGTGCTGGCATTCCCGTGTGGGGGCTTTAGTGACGGTGATTTGGGGGGGGATGGGTATGTGCAGTGGGCATGCTTTGGTGATGGGTGTCCATGCTTTGTGGTTGCATGCAGGGCTTGATGTTGGGATGGGTGGCTTGTGATGGTGAGACATTTGCAAGGAGCAGGATGTGATGGGGGTGAGGGTGAGAGTGGGGGTATGAGTTGGCATGCTGGTGGGGTGGGGGGGATGAAGTAGTGAAGATGAGACTTGCCAGAGTCCATTCCTCCAGAGACTCCTGCGAGGCCCTGAGGATGCAGGATCGCCAAGACTTGCTCCTCCCATGTGGTAAATTCTGGGGTAGGAGGTGGGGGTCCGCCGCCAGTCCGCTGCACCACGATGTTGTGCCTGGATACCATAGAACGCACCTTCCCCCGTAGGTCGTTCCACCTCTTCCTGATGTCGTCCCTATTTCTTGGGTGCTGTCCCACCGCGTTGACCCTGTCGACTATTCTGCTCCATAGCTCCATCTTCCTGGCAATGGTGGTGTGCTGCACCTGTGTCCCGAAGAGCTGTGGCTCTACCCGTACAATTTCCTCCACCATGACCCTGAGTTCTTCGTTAGAAAACCTGGGGTGTCTTTGCGATGCCATGGGGTGGTGTGGGTGATGTGTGGGGTGGATTGTGTGGTGCTAAGTGTGGTGATGTGTATTGTTGTGTTGTGTGAAGTGCGTGCTAATATTGCTGGGTGACAGTAAAATGCGCGTCTGGGTGCTCGGATGTCTTTTCTCTGTGGGTGGTCCCGATTCTCTAGGAGTGGAAGTTTGTGGGTGATGTGGGTGTGTGTTTTATATTGTTTTGGGTGTGTGGGAGTGGTGTATGTATGTGTATCAGGTGTGTGTATTTTGAATTGTCCAATGTGGCGGTGTTTTGTTGAAGTGTGTGTATTCTGAACTCAGCGGTGTGTACCGCCAATAGAATACCACGGTTGAAAGACCGCCATGAGGATTCGTGTGTCGTGATAGTGTGGGCGTATTTCTGTTGGCGTGACGGTGGAGGTTTGGTCATCGCCAGTTTCTCGCTGCCCTTTGGTGTGGCGGACTTTTGTGGATGTCTGTATTTTGGCGGTTTGCCATTTGTGGGTCAGAATGACCGTGGCGGTTTACCGCGGCCGTGGCGGTGTTCTGGCGGTCTTCTGCACGGCGGTAAGCGCCTTTTACCGCCAAGGTTGGAATGACCACCATATTCCCTTACTATGTATTTACTTATCTATTTTTCACTCTAGCCCTACTGTACTAGAGCTAAATTAAATAAAAATAAATAAAATAAAATATTTAAATAAAATTCAAATTATAAATGATTAAATGAAAGTAAAAAAAAACTGTGGCTGTCTGTGTGGCGAGCGAGGAGTGAGGGCGGGGTCTTGAGACTAAATCCAGTGTCGGGCAGATTGACAAAATGAAGCACACTGATGCCCGATGGACCAAAGGGTGCCCGATGTGTGATGAGGGGCCGGGTTGAGGCTACCGGTAGCACGAGCAGAGACGACAAGGTGAGCGTGCCGCGCAGGGATGCAATTGCACTGCTCGGAATGCCCGGGTCGCAGCGGAGATGCGGTGAGGAGAATGCGCTCGCACCCTGGAGCTGTGCTCACCGTAAACTGAAGAGGAGGTGAGCGTTTCCTCCTTCTCACACGTCTCCTCTAATGTTTCGAAATTGGCTCCCCACACTCCAGCACTCTGATGAACCCTGCCATGATATTAGAGGGAAACTTACACAGCAGGCCCATAAATGAACTCTGCATTTTTACATAGGAGTTGCTAACAAAGAGCTCCTAACATTTCGGGCCCAGATGGATGGTACAGCCTGAAGGAAACAAAATTCATAACTGAAGTCTGCCCCATAGCAAGGCCGGTCAAAAGACCTTCCAACAAACTGTGACGTCACATGACTCCCAACATGCCATTGAGTACCAACTAAAGGTGACCGACCTTGGGGAACACAAGGAAATTGCTCCTGAACACATTATTTGAGCATAGACATGTATTGAGTGACATATTAAACAGGGAAAGGGCAGTGTACCTTTCGTTACAGGAGCGACATTGACCCTTGCTCATAAATACTTGCTCATCTAAACTACCCGAAGGAGTAACTACACTTTTACGGAGACCCCTGCTTTAATGGTTGTACTCATGGTCAAACCTAAGAATGCGAGGCAGCTGCCACTAGCTGAGGGAACTATGCCTTTATCCACTACCGCCTCTAAGGCTAACGCAGCGACCCTCCATCAGATGAACAAGACCCTGCAAGTACACTCTGCTCAATTTGACAAGCTCCTTCAAGCAGTGCTGGACACAAAAATGACTCTAGAAGTCAAAATAGATTCTGTAGCACAACAGGGTTACCTTGCTTTGTGTAGAGCATCATAAATTAGCTAAAAGGGTGTCTGGAAATTAGACCTCATTAGCTTAAGTACAGCCAGGAGTTAAAGACATCCAGAACCAGGTATCACAGCTGAAAGTGGAAGTTTCTCTCTTGCAACGCAGGGCTGAAGACGCGGAGGGACGCTCCCGCAGGAACAACGTTCGTTTCCTAGGATTCCTGGAACGGGCAGAGACACCTAAGGCTGAATTAGTCAGAGAACAATGGTTGAAGAGCACGGTCTTGAGCAATGACGTACCACCTTTCTTTTCTATCGGACGTGCACACAGGATTCCAGGTAGGCCACCCAAACCTGGAGCTCCACCCAGGCCATTGATAGCTCGCCTCCTCAACTACCAAGATCATGATCTGATACTCCAATGTGTCCGTACACAGGGCCCCTGGAAGTTTGAAAATGCCACCCTCACGGCCTACCCTGACTACACCATGGAGGTGCAATGCAATGCAAATGAACTTCGTACATAAAGGTCAAACAGCTCCTACGTGACTGTAACATTGCCTACTCCTTGTTCTTTCCAGCATGCTTACGAGTGGATGAGGGAAAGACCCATATTTTTCCAACTCCTGAAGATGTATGGACATGGGCACACGCCAAAGGCCTGGCTGAACCCACAGCAGCAATACTCCAGAGGAAACGTGGCTGACATCTCAACCTCGACGCAAGAGGAAAGCCGGCAGCAAGATGCGCCCCTCCAGGGCACAGGCGGCTATGGGTCAAGCACAGGCACTACTTGAAGTGTCCCAACTTTCCTCTAACTCTTATGCTGCCCTCCAAAATGACAGAGGGTCGGACTCTGATTTGCAATGGGTCGAACCAGTGGCTCCACGGTTCCCTCTCCGTTGGGCCCAGAGATAACACAGTGAACAGCAGATGATCTCTAGCCCTATACAAAGGCATTGGAAATTGCCACCTGGCTGTCACAATACCTATGGGGACAAACACACCTACACAGATTTGGTTGCCGAGACATTGGTCTCGCGCTTGATTTGTTGATAGAGATGGCTCTGCTCCGTGGCCGCCCATCACACTTGCTCATCATTGAGTTGTCTTCATGTTGAAATTGCCACTCTGGAGACATGCAGCAATGGCGGCTAGCAATTGGGATCTGGGTGGGCGAAGACACTGTTGTCATTGATGGGGGCTGATAGGAACGTGATGCCAATCCTCAACCACTGCCTCCAACCTGAGTGGACCTCTGAATGGAAACTGTTAATAGTATTGCTCATAACTGCACCTGTTGTGCTTATCCTTTACTGGGCGTATCTGGCCCTGTTGGCCGTAGCCCTGTTGGGCATCCCACTGTTTGCTGTTTTTCCTGTGCCGCAAGAGTTTCAACGCTGATGATGAGCAACTGGGTTGGAGGAGTAATACAGAAATGGGACAAGTACTCCTGGACTCCAAGGTTGTTAGTGGAATTATGGTCAGAGATCATGAAACAAAAAACACATCTTATATAACATACTCACATAGTCATGCAGACACACAGTACTAACATAGTTGCATGGAATGTTAGGGGTATGGCCAATCTCAGCAGGCATAGTAGGGTTTATGCGAACTGAAAGCGTCACAATATCCACATAGCGATCCTGCAAGAAATGCACATAACAGACAAAGACCTCCATAACATCAGAACCAAATGGTGAGGTATGATATATGGTTCATACACATCAGCATTTACTAAAGGGGTACTGACTTGGGTAGTTCCGGAGGTCCCTTATGTCGTTGATCATTCAGTGGTGGATTAAAATGGCAGATTTGTACTGCTGGAGGGCTTCCTAGCCTGCCATTTCCTATCCATAGCTGGAATATATGCTCCCAACACAAAACAAGGAGATTTCCTGCAGTGAATCACACCTACACTCTTTCAGAACCCAACGGCTAACTTAATATAGGGGGGAGACTTTAATTGTGTGTCAAATGTGGATATGGACAGATCTCACCTATAGCTGGGGGGTGCTCCCAGCTGTACAGTAGCTGGTGAGTCTCGTCAGTGGATGTCAGAGCGTGGGCTCCAAGATATATGGTGCCTCTTGCACCCCCAAGATAGAGAATAACCTTTCTACTCCCCAGTCCACGTGCCACACACTTGCATAGATTTAATATTAAGCTTTACTGGTCTGGCCTCTAATGCCTTGAGGGCGGATTACTTGGCTAAGACATTATTAGGCCGCTGCCCACTGAGGGTTAGCATGCACTGGGGCAGACCACGCACCTATGTGCCTACCTGGCGATTGGGTCCCGACTTGCTGGTCGACCCTCCCTTCCGCAAGGAGCTACTCGCCTGCATCTCTAATTGCTTTGCCCTGAATGGAGGGACAACCGCATCATGTGCTGTGAAGCTGAAAGCCCATAAGGTGGTGGTGCGTGGACCCTGCCTTTCTGCCACAGGGGGTGTGCAACGTGTGCTACTGAGAGATCTAACCACAGTGGAAGCAGAATTGCGTAGGGCAGAATGCACAGCAGCAGAGGAATTTACAGATCCTGATGCTATTCACGAACAACGTGCACAACACCAGGAGATAGATAAGATTCTGCTTATTTACGATTAGCAACATTGTATCGCTGAAGCACATGCAGAGGGTGATCGTTCTGGTAAAATACTAGCGCGGCTGATATGGACCGAGCAACATAGATCACCCACTGGGGCAATAAGGCTAGATAATGGAAGTGTGGTCAATACCCAAATGGCCATAAATGAAGCCTTTAGACATTACTATATCACATTCTATGCAGCAAAGCTGGATCCCCCAGCAATGCACTTAGTGGATTTTTTTGACTCAATCACTCTCACTCACCTTAGGCCATTACAGCGCGTAGAACTAGATACACCTATAACAACTGACGAGATCCACACAGCATTATGACAATTGGCCTGCAACAAGACTCCTGGTATAAATGGTAGAATATTATGCAAAGTTTGCTAAGCAGTTGACTACACCATACCTAGAAGTGCTTCATGAAGCGCAACAGCAGGGTTGACTCACAGACTCGCAACATGAAGCACTGATTGTGGTCTTGCCCAAACCAGGCCGAAATGCCCTAGACTTAAGATCTTATAGGCCTTTATCACTGCTCTACTTGGATTGCAAGTTACTAGGTAAGGTCCTTGCAAATAGGTTGCTTCTGTTAATAACACACCTCTTCCA
Source organism: Pleurodeles waltl (assembly GCF_031143425.1). Classification (NCBI taxonomy): domain Eukaryota; kingdom Metazoa; phylum Chordata; class Amphibia; order Caudata; family Salamandridae; genus Pleurodeles; species Pleurodeles waltl. Next base: position 1,556,688,462 of record NC_090440.1, read on the forward strand.
AGAAGACTAGTCGGGTTTTATACTATGGAGGAATATCTTCCTATATCTAAGATGACTTTTACGAATAATGACGAATACTCAAGAGGTGAAACACAATAGAATAGCAATATCATTGGACATCGAAAAAGCCTTTGATACCCTAGGGTGGCCTTTCCTAAAAGAAGCTCTATGCAGAATGGGTTTTGAACTAGAATTTCTAAACTGGATCAGTATACTATATTCCAATCCCACAGCCCGTGTCAAAACAGGCCAGGTCATATCCTAAAGTTTCCCTATATGTCGTGGCACCAGACAGGGGTGTCCCCTATCACCCCTACTATTTACAATAGAGCCACTAGCGGCTCAGCTGCGATCACAAGCACAGTCATGGGGGATACCCGAGGGCGACAATCAACATATAGGCCCTCATTACAACCCTGGCGGCCGGTGTTAAAGCGGCGGTAATACCGCCAACAGGCCGGCGGAAAAAAATGGGATTACGACCACAGCGGAAACCACTAACATAGACAGCCACTTTAACACTCCGACCGCCACGGCGGTAGAAACAAACAGCACAGCGGTAACCGCCAACAGACAGGCGGAAGACAATGTACCGCCCACACTATCACAACATGGCAATCCGCCACCTTTTCCGGGGTAGAACCAAAGCGAATGAAAACACGGCGGAAACAATACACAGAAGAGAAAACACTCACCTCTCCACACCCCATGAGGAACCAGGACGCCATGGAGCCAGAACTGCAGATCCTGCCGGTGATGGTCTTCCTGCTCTTCTATCAGGAGCTCCAACGACGGTGGAGACGACCACGGTGAGTACTGCACCTACAACACAGGGGAGGGGGAGGGAAAAGAGAGCGACACACACACGCAACACCCCCACCCCCACCCTCACCCACAACACCATACACACAAATACATGCTGCAACACTACATATACACCCTCACCCCCCCTTGAATAACGCAAGGACAAAAGGAAATGATTTGAACAATTGTAATCAATAAAAATACAGTAGTCAAAACACCAAATCCAGTATATACAATTATGTACACCAACTACACAAGTCCGGATAGTGCACCAATCATTGTCCGTGGACCACTGGGCCCAAAATGCATGTGCGAGGCCCACACTAGATACCTGACTGGAAACAGAGTGAACACTGCTGGGGCATCAGACTGAAAATATACAGGCACCTCAGGGGGAGGGGGAGGTGGGGCACCTCAGCCTGATGAATGCACAAGGCCACTGCTCCACGTGGGGGCTCCATGCCCATCGATGTATTCTGGAGAGTCCAAAGCCACAGTCTCTCAAGTCCTTCCAGTGGGTGGGTTGCCCACTGCTATATCCTGGGGAGTGCAAAGCCACAGTCTCTCAAGTCTCTCAAGTGCGTGGGTTGCCCACTGCTTTATCCTAGGGAGTGCAAAGCCACAGTCTCTCAAGTCCTTCCAGTGGGTGGGTTGCCCACTGCTTTATCCTGGGGAGTGCAAAGCCACAGTCTCTCAAGTGGATAACAGTCTCCACTGGTTCTGGATGGGGCTTTGTGCCCAGAGTGCTTCATCCTGCCAAGGACTGAGGAAGTGGATGTAGCTCTCCACTGGTTCTAGAGGGGGCTTTGTGCCCAGAGTGCTTCATCCTGCCAAGGACTGAGGTAGTGGATGTATCTCTCCACTGGTTCTGGAGGGGGCTTTGTGCCCAGAGTGCTTCATCCTGCCAAGGACTGAGGTAGTGGATGTATCTCTCCACTGGTTCTGGAGGGGGCTTTGTGCCCAGAGTGCTTCATCCTGCCAAGGACTGAGGTAGTGGATGTATCTCTCCACTGGTTCTGGAGGGGGCTTTGTTCCCAGAGTGCTTCATCCTGCGAAGGACTGAGGTAGTAGATGACTTTCTCTACTGAAAATGATGCTTCATGGAAGCTGCCCAGGCTCCTAGAGCTCACCACCAGCCTCGGACGACTGACCACTGGGGATGGCAGCCATGTCTTCAGTTGTGCCACTGGCTCAGGATGTTGCGAGGCCGCTGGCGGTGCTTGCGGCGGTGTCAGTTGCGGCAGTGCTGGTGGCGGGCTCTGTGGCGGCGGTGCTGGCGCAGTGCTGGCGGCGGGCTGTGGCGGCGGTGCTGGTTGTGGGCTCTGTGGCAGCGGTGCTTGCGGCGGGCTCTGTGGTGGTGGTGCTGGTTGCAGCCTCTGTGGAAGCGGTGCTGGTTGCAGGCTCTGTGGCAGCGGTGCTGTTGGCAGGGTCTGTGACAGCGGTGCTGGCGGCGGGCTCTGTGGCAGCGGTGCTGGTGGCAGTGCAGGTGGTGGCGGTGCAGGTGGTGGTCTTATCTGCCATACAGGTTGGCATCAACACGGAAAGAAGGTGTGACACTGGTCCCTCAGTCGGTGCCCTGCCCTTCAGTTTCTGGCCTTTCCCCACCTTTGATAGTGGCGCAGTTGTCTTTCCACTATCACCTTTTGTTTTGCCTGACCCCTTGGTGGCAAGTGTTTTCTGCTTCTCCCTCTGAGATGTGGGCAACTTTTTTAGCTTGGCAGGTGGCGGAATGTCCTTGCCCTCGATCCGTGGCGCACTGCAAGCCCTGATGGTTGGCGCACTCCAATAGCCCGCAGTTGCTGGCACCACTGTGCCTGGGGATGTGGTGGCTGAGGTGTTGGATTGGGACCTGGAAAGCCTGGCCCTAGGGGACGGACAGGGGGGAGTGTAGGGAAGAGGTCAATATATAAAAGTTTTTTAGACACACTGGGACGGGTAGATGGAGGGGGTTTGGGAGTGGAGGAAGAGGTGGTGGTTGTAGGAGGTGTACGTCTGCTGAATTTGGGTGAATGTGCATGGGCTGGAGGTTGTTGTGAGGTGGATGGCTGTTGGGTGGGTGTGTGCCTGCGTTTGTGTACTTTGGGAGGAGGGCTCATTGTCACACTGGGAGAGGACACAGTGGATGTGTGAATGGTAGTAGGGGTGGTGAGTGCACCTGAGTGGTGTGTGGTGATGGGCATGCTGGTGATGGAGGTAGTGGCTGAAGATGTAGTGCATGCAGGTGACTAGGAGGGAGGAGGGAGACGTGGAGGAGGGGGACACAGTGGAGGCAGTAGATGTTGGTATGTCTGCATGGGTATGATGCTTGTGTTAGTGCCTGTGGGATGTGTGGTGCTTATGTTTGCCTGAGCCACCCTTGTGTGTTGAGGTGTGTGCATGCTGTCTGATGGTGTGCTTGGGAGAGGCTGAGGTACAGGGGATTGGGTCTGGGTGGAGGAAGTTGGAGGGTGGAGGCTGGATACAGGGACAATGGCTGCCATCAGTGCTGAGGCCAGAGCCTGAAATGCTCTCTGTTGGGCTGCCTGGCCAGAATGAATGCCCTCCAGGTAGGCATTTGTTTGTTGCAAATGCCTCTCAACACCCTGGATGGCATTCACAATGGTAGACTGCCCAACAGTGAGGGATCTCAGGAGGTGAATAGCCTCCTCACTGAGAGCAGCAGGGCTGACTGGGGCAGGGCCTGAGGTGCCTGGGGCGAAGGAGATGCCCACCCTCCTGGGTGAGTGGGCACGGGACACACGCTGAGGGGCTGCTGGGAGGACGGTGCTGGTAGGGGAGGTTGCGGCTGTACCTTTTGATGTGGGGGGCACAGAGTGGCTCACCACCGCAAGGGAGCTCCCATCAGAAGAGGAGTCGCTGTCACTGCTGTCACCTCCTGTCCCCGCCGTGGAGCTCCCCTTGCCCTCCGTCCCACTGGTGGCTTCAGACTCCGTTGTTTCGCCCTCCAGGGCCAAGTGGGATGCAGCTCCCTCCTGCTCCGTTGCCACTGCTCCTCCGCCTGATGATGCTATTGCACACAAGAACAGGGAGACCACAAAAAGGGGGGGAAAGACAGAAGAAGACATGTTCAGTGCATGCAACACCACTACCGTTGGCCAACACTACAGAAACAGCAGCCCTCTGCACTACGCCATGCACTTATTGTTCCTAGATTATTCACATGCCCATGGGATACAAGGCCTAACCCCAATTGCTGCACACATGGAAGTCACAGGAGCCTACCTAGGTGTAGATGGCTCTAACCACTAGTGGGGTTGGGGTTCCACTGAACCTGACTTACAAGGGACCTTGCCTACCAAGCTCGCCCTGGCCTAGGGGAACCCACTGCCCACCTCCCCCACCCAGACACCACATAATGCGCGCAGAGTCAGATGAATGTGACTGTACTCACCCCCTTGTGGCTGCTCTGATGCCCTCAAGCGCCCATCCAACTCCGTATACGCCACCGCCAGGATCCGGAACATCAGGGTGGTCATGGTGCGATGGGCACCCCTCCCACATTGGGAGGCCGTCCCCAGCTGGGCCTCCACCGTCTTCTTGCTCCAGCGGCGAATGTCCTCCCATCTTTTCCGGCAGTGGGTGCTCTGTCTGTGGTGGACCCCCAGGGTCCAGACGTCCTTGGCGATGGCACGCCAAATATCCTTCTTCTGGTGGGCGCTGACCTAGAGGAATAGTAAAGGGGAATAGGAAAATCTTTACCCGTCCGGACCGTCATACTCATTGGCCCACGTTCCCACCCTTGCCCTGATGCACATACACTCACTGGCCGCTCATGCAGGCCTCAGTCCCCCGTCCATGTATCTTCCATCCACACCACTCCAAACAGGCATTGCCCATGCAGCATGCTCACAGTGTACTCACCTGTTTGTCTGGAGGACTGTACAGTTGTGTGTACTGGGGGAGGACCCCATCCACTAATTTCTCCAACTCCTCCAAAGTGAAGACAGGGGCCCTTTCCCCAACACATGAGCCATCATTGCTACCAGACTGAGGTCACAGCAACACTTGCAGTGCAGGTCCTCTCCTGTTGAAGGTCAGGTATCAAGTGAGTGGACAGACATAAAATGGCAGTAACGTCCACGGCGGTGCGTACCGTCACCGCCGGCGTACATCAGCATTGGCTCCTGGGACCCATAGGGTCCAATGTTAACCAATGCAGGATTGCGCCACAGTCTTCGACCGCCTACCGCAACAGTGTAGAACGCCAGCGCAGTTACCTCATATCCCCTTGTCTCACCTTACAGGTCAGGAAGCCGCCATTTCAGGGGACCACATGGCATTAATCATAACTGCGTCACACCTATCTAGGCCTTGCATACACACAGTAACAGGAACATTGCAGATTAATAAATGTGTGAAAATTACATTTTGTAATACCTCAGTGTTGGCTGACTCTCTGCTCGCTGTTCTCGTCCATAGGGCACGTCCGCTGGGGCAGGTGATGAGATGGCGGCATACTCCGGTGTACCGACCGCTGGTGGACCTGTCGACAATGGAAGAGAGACATGTAATAGTCACCTACAGACTTGATCGTGCAACAATCCATGAACTGTGTGCCCAGTTGGAGCCAGACCTGATGTCACCTATCCGCCATCCCACAGGGATACCCCCTCTAGTGCCGGTCCTGTCAGTACTCCATTTCCTGGCAAGTGGGTCTTTTCAAACAACAATGGCCATTGCATCAGGAATGGCCCAGCCAATGTTCTCTAACGTGCTGTCCAGAGTGTTGTCTGCCCTGCTGAAACACATGCGCAGCTACATCGTTTTCCCTCAGGTGGAGGATTTGCCTACAGTGAAAGGTGACTTCTATGCCCTGGGACATATCCCCAACATCATAGGTGCCATTGATGGGACACATGTGGCCTTGGTACCCCCCAGCAGGAGTGAACAGGTGTACAGAACCCGGAAGAGCTACCATTCAATGAATGTGCAGATGGTGTGTTTGGCCGACCAGTACATCTCCCATGTGAATGCCAAATTTCCTGGCTCAGTGCATGACGCTTACATTCTGAGGAATAGCAGCATCCCTTATGTGATGGGGCAACTCCAGAGGCACCATGTGTGGCTACTAGGTGATGGCAAGGACCCTACACAGTGTGAATAGTTGTCTGGGTATGGGGTTGTCCCTAAAGGTTAGTGTGTGTCTAACAGTTGTCCCTCGAAATTTGCAGGAGACTCTTGGTACCCCAACCTGTCATGGCTACTGGCCCCAGTAGGAAATCCCAGGACAAGAGCAGAGGGAACCTACAATGAGGCACATGGGTGAACTAGGAGGGTGATCGAATGGACCTTCGGCCTCCTGAAGGCCAGGTTCTGGTGCCTCCATATGACAGGTAGTTCTCTCTACTACTCACCAAAGAAGGTGTGCCAGATCATCGTGGCCTGCTGTATGCTGCACAACCTGGCTTTGCGACGACAGGTGCCTTTTCTGCAGGAGGATGGTTCAGCTGGAGGTCTTGTGACAGCTGTGGAGCCTGTGGACAGTGAAGAAGAGGAGGCAGAAGAAGAGGATATTGACAACAGAAACAACGTTATCCAGCAATACTACGTGTGAAACACAGGTAAGAAGATGTCACTGCCTCACACATCTCATACTATTGTTTGAGCTGTCATAAGTCTGTCATTTTCACCCAGTGTATGGACCCTGACTTGTCACTTTGCCTTTCCATTTAACAGATGTGGGTCCCACTTTGTGACCTCTGCTATATTTCCTCCAGCCCTACAGCTGTGTTTCATCGGTATGTGGACAATTAAATTTACATTGCTATTTTTTTATTTTTAAAAAAAATATTTTTATTACATTTTTGCTTTAACTCTGCTTCTAACATTTACTAGTCTCATTTTACAGATATATTGCATCAATGGCGTTGCTAATACACAGTTTAACACACTAACTTAACAACTTAACTGAGGTCATTATCGCACATTAAATAAGGGGTACAGAAATGGTTCCTGAACAATCGCTCGCCTAAATAAAAATGTGAGTACATTTCCGATACATCAGGCAAATTCTTTTGTGGTGCTGGCACCTATATGTTGCGTGAGGGAAGGACTGATACACGGTCCCGGTAGTTCAGGAGTCTAACTATGAGGGATCTAGGAGGCTGACCCGGGAGTGGAGGTCTGCCCGGGATTCTATTTGCTCGTTCTACCGAGAAGAACTTGGAGGGGGAGCCATTCAGTACCTCTTTAATTAGCCATTGCTCTGTTGTTAGCTCCGGGTTTTGTTCAGGGGGGAATTCCGGTATCCCCACTAGACGAATGTTGTTACGTCTGGATCTGCTTTCTGCTTCTTCGGCCCGTCTCCAAAGGGTCTTTACTTCCGAGTCTAACCGTTGTATTTGTTTCTGATTGTCTGATACAGTTGGGCCTGTCGCTACTAGGGTATCCTCCGTTATTTTCACCCTTTCTGCCAGTTTCCGGTGGTCCACTCTAAGTAGATTTAAGTCTTGCGTTACTGCATCTATTTTATGTTCTAATGAAGATTTAGTGTCCATTATAGCCTGTAGTACTTTTTCGAATTGCACTGAGTGCGTTTGAAGTGTATTTTCAAGCGATTGCAGGGTTGTATTTTGCGATTGTTCAGTGTGCGCCAGGCCCGGCGTATTTCGCTCCTGATTCTTTGTCATCCTAGATTTCCCAGCCATTTCTTCTCCTTACGAATGGCACTATCTACCAGGGATAGAGGGAGTAATTGGATATATCTTTCGGTAGTTGTATGATTTTGAGTGCGACTATGCTTCTTTCAGGTTGCAGGGCCTTTCCTGAGGGGCCTCTTCATTTATTATGCGGGGCAGGCCCAAAAAGTAATGTGGGATGTCGCTGTGGTTCCTGCAGGCCCGGCGGGGCACAGGATATTGACCGCGTGAGCCCCTAGCCCCCTTTTGGGAGCCCCTCGCAAATTCCCCTTTTTTTGGGGGTGGGGGGAGATCCAGGGGGTCCACGCAGTCTGCGTGGGAGCACCTCCGTTCGCTTACGGTAGGAATTTCCGGGTGTACTCCTGCGCCGGGTGGAAGAGGGGGGCGGAGAAGGGCCAGTCTCCGAATTAAGTGCCTTTGGTCGGTCCCTACTGGGGTCGGGTGCCGCCCACCGCAATCCCCACGCGCAGGAGGGAGGACGGGAGGGGGGAATGTGGCCGCATGCCTGCGGCAGGCGTATCTCACTTCGCCCCGGCCCCAGGTGAGCGTTCCCTGTGTCGTGCGTTCCTGGTGCTGGGGCGGCTTCCCTTTATCTGCTCAAGGTCTCCAGGCCGAGCGTTGTGGGCCGGGTCGCAGCTCCGTGTCCAAATTCAGCTCAGCGAAGAATTCTGCAGATGGAGGGTGGGAGACGGCGTGCGGCGGTCAGCAGGCGGAGGCCCGAAACATCTACGCCAGATTAAAGCCCCACTTCGGGAGCGGGCGCGTTATTGTTACCGCAGATACCTCCCAATAAAAAGGGGGGGGGGGAGAGGATCCCCTCCTTTCTGCTAATTTTCGCCGATCCTGCTCTCGGCGGGATCGGCCCGGATTAAGGTGCGGAGCTCCCGCTCCGTTCGTGGCCCGGCCGGGAGGGCGGGGGAGGAGGGGGAGCAGGGTGCCGCCCCTGGTTGCCGGGGGCCCAAAAGGGCCGATCCAGCGCTCGGACCCTCCCCTCACACCAGCGTCCCAGGGGTGCGAGATCTCCGGCCGCCGTGGTCCCCACTCTCACCTGCCTCTGATTTTATTTACAGGGAGCCGCTTTGTCGGGCACCTCTTCTGCGCCGTCGGAATCCCGCGATCGGGACGGCGCGGCTTCAGCCACGATCAGCCGCGATTCGGCTGCTCCCTTGATCCAGGGTCGTCCCGGGGGCCGGTGCGCGTCTCAATTATTGATGTGTCCTGCCTGGGGGCGCAAACCAGGATATGTAGGCAAGGCCCGAGTCGGAGCTCCGTTCTCAGGCGTCCGACTCGGTGGCCATCTTGGCTCCTCCCCCCAAATTTACATTGCTATATTACATAGTTATTGCAATTACACATTTGTGAAAGCACAGACAGACTCCAGATTGTTTTGTTATTGAAGTGTATTTATTTCTGTGTAAATACATGGAGGGGTTGTAAAATGGGCAGGGGGTGGTGGAGGAATGTCCATGGCAGAGTCCAGTTTATTTGTTTCACAGGTGCTTTGTCCAAAGGGACATAGGAAGTGGAGCAAGGGCAGTTGAAGGATGGACAGGGTGACAAAGTGGGACAGAAGGGTGACATTCAGGGGGGTCTCATTTCCTGGCGGGGGTCTTGGCAATGTTCTCTGTCTTTTTCCTGGATCTCAAGGACCGTTTGCGGGGTGGCACTCCATCAGCAGGGGGTGGGGTGCTGGTGTCGTGGTCCTGTGGCGGTGCCTCCTGTCCACTAGCGCCGGCGGAGGTGGAGGGCTGTTCATCATCCAGGCTAGTGTCAGGGGCCCCTTGTTGTGCCACAGTGTCCCTCCTGGTGTTGACAAGGTCCTGCAGCACCCCTACAATAGTGACGAGGGTGGTGTTAATAGACTTCAGTTCTTCCCTGATCCCCAGATAGTGTTCCTCCTGCAGTCGCTGGGTCTCCTGAAAGTTGGCCAGTACCGTTGCCATTGTCTCCTGGGAATGATGGTACGCTCCCATGATGTTGGAGAGGGCCTCGTGGAGAGTGGGTTCCCTGGGCCTGATCTCCCCCTGTCGCACAGCTGTCCTCCCAGTTCCACTGTTTTCTTGTCCCTCTGTCCCCTGAACTGTGTGCCCCCTGCCCACAGGTCCCTGATGTTCTTGGGGTGATGGGTTTGCCTGGGTTCCATGTAGTGGTGGACACACTGCTGCTTGACGTGTCCTGGGGACAGAGGGAAGGGCCCGCTGGGTGGGTGCTGTGGTGGTGTTTCCTGAGGGGGGAGGCTCTGTGGTGGCTTGTGCCAGTGTCAGGGGAATCGACTGTCCCGAGGTCCCAGATGGGCCGGGCTGGTCATCTTGATCCAGTTGTGCAGAGCTGCTGTCATCACTGTGAGCCTCTTCTGTGGGGGGACTGGATATATCTGGAACCTCCTGTCCGGTGATGTTGGGTAGAGGTCCTGCAGGGGTGTAAAGGCATGATTATTGCATCTGTGAGGCCCTCAGGATGCAGTATTGCCAAGACTTGCTCCTCCCATGTTGTTTGTTGTGGGGGAGGAGGTGGGGGTCCACCGCCAGTCCTCTGTACTGCAATCTGGTGTCTTGAGACCACGGAACACACCTTCCCCCCTAGGTCGTTCCACCTCTTCCTGATGTCTTCCCGTGTTCTTGGATGCTGTTCCACTGCGTTGACCCTGTCGATGATTCTGCTTCATAGCTCCATATTCCTAGCAATAGAGGTGTGCTGCACCTGTGATCCAAATAGCTGTGGCTCTACCCGGACGATTTCCTCCACCATGACCCTGAGCTCCTCCTCAGAGAACCTGGGGTGTCGTTGAGGTGCCATGATGTGGTGTGGGTGATGTGTGAGGTGGTGTGTGTTGTGATGTGTGAGGGGATGTGTTGTTTTGTGTTGTTTGAGGTGCGTGGACGTTGTGTGAGTGATGATGCTGTGTGTCTGTGGATGCTAGTGTTGTTTCTGGTGGTGTCTCTCTCTGGCCTTCTTTCGGAATCTTTGGTAGTAAGGGTTTGTGGGTGATGTGGGTGGGTGTTTTATATTGGATTGGGTGTGTGGGAGTGGTGTGTGTATGTGTATCAGGTGTGTGTATTTCGAATTGTCCAATGTGGTTGTGTTTTGTAAATGTGTGTGTATTTTGAGCGCAGCGGTGTGTACTGCCAATGAAATACTGTGGTTGAAAGACCGCCACGTGGATTTGTGGGTTGTGATAGTATGGGCGTATTCCTGTTGGCGTGACGGTGGAGGTTTTGTTATCGCCAGTTTATCACTGACCTTTGGTGTGGCGGACTTGTGTGGGTGTGTGGATTATGGCAGATTCTGAGCTGTGGGACGTAATTGCTGTAGCGGAATTCTGCCGCCACAGAGGTGTGTTGGCGGTCTTCTGCACGGCGGTAAGCGGTATTTACCGCCAATCTTGTAATGAGGGCCATAGTCTCTCTCTACGCCGATGATGCATTGATATACTTATGCAACTGCACCTCAGCCCTCCCAGAGCTATTGAATTTGCTAGATCACTTTGAAGATCTTTCCGGATTGCATGTCAATTGGTCTAAGTCCTGTCTGTTCCCACTCACACCAGTTCCAGAAAACTGGAGACCTGACCTCCCGCTCTACAGGCTTCAGTGATGCCACTCTACTTTTAAATATCTCGGCATTCAAATCTATCACACAAAAGACGATTTGCTGGAAGGCAACCTGGGTAGGGCAATACGCGTGATTAAGGGATCACTACCACTGTCACCATTAGGACAAGTGGCTATTACGAAGATGATAATACTTCCAAGACTATTGTATTTCTTCACTGCCCTACCACTGATTGTACCTCATTCTTTCTTTCGTACTTCAATGGGCTGATGCTCAGTTTAATATGAGGAAATGGCCGTCGCCGAGTGGCACTTACAGCCCCTAACGAAGGGGGGCCTCTGCATGCCAAATTATACTATGCAGCAGTACAACTGCAGTGACCTCTTAAGTGGTTAACGAACTCCCTAAGTGCAGAGTCACGGATGGTACAATCCAATCTGGGTAGAACTAATATACCTGCATGGTTATTAGATCACACAATTCCTCCCTCAAATGGAAACATCCTAAAGGTAGTTGCTCGCACATGTTGGAACAGTTATGTCTGTAAGAACGACCCCACCCCGCCTTACTCACCTAAGATTCTGCTGCCAGACATCCCCGGTGCGAGGAAATTATATGCACAACACACCCTGCAACCATGGTTGCATTGGGGATACAAACCATAAGTGACTTATTCAGGGAAGCGCACATGTTGTCATATACAGAATTAAATTAAGCTTATTCTATAGGCCCTGGGCGATTCTTGACCTACAGCATGCTGAAACAGCTAATACATAACGCTTGGTGGAGCAGAGACATTGAACCTACGTCGTCGACCATACTACATACTGTGCTGTCTATCACAAACCCCAAACACACCATATCCCAGCTATACTGCAACCTTCTGGAGAGTCTTGACTCATAGCAAGAGGTAGGTCAGGCTCACTGAGATAAGGTCCTTCAAGAACCATTGTCACAATCTGCATGGTCCACAGTGATTCAAATGACAAAGGAGGTGTCGCGAAACTCCAGATTTCTCTATGCATGTGAAGCACACCACCCTGGACTCACTCAGATATTTAGTTTTCAGATGTCTCTAGGTCTTGTAGATTTTTCTACAAGTCAGCGTCCCAAAGTCCAAAAAGTTCAACCCTCACCATTCCAAGTGAGACAATTTTGTGAGTTAGACAAGCTTTCATGGCCCAAATGTAAAACCAAAACCCAAGATAATCAAATGTCCCCTTGCTTGCCGTGGGATAACATGTTTTAGTGTTCAGGAGAGAGCTGAAAGACAGTTAACCCCTTCAGTTGGGGTAGGGGCATAACCATGGCCATACTGGTTGGTAGACACCAGCCCACTATTTTTTTGTTTGTTTTTAATTCCCTGGTATCTAGTAGGCTTTCTGCCCCCCTGGGGAGTGGATTGGGGGTAATTGCCCCATCTGCCCACCGGTGGGCAGAACAACTTTGTCCCCATTTATTTGGGGTGGGGATATAGCCATACCCACACCCTCTTTAAAAAAAAAAAAAATCCCTGGTGTCTAATGGTTATTGGCCTAATAAAAATAGGCCGATCTGCCCTTCAAGGGGGCAGAAATGGCCTAAAACAATTCCCCCCTAGAGGAGTGACCATTGCCTAAGGGGTCGCTCCCCTTCTCAATGTAAACAAATAAAAAAAAATCCCTGGTGTCTAGTGGCTTCTGCCCCTCTGGGGGCAGATTGGCTTAATTCATATAGGCCGATCTGCCCCCAGGTGGTGCAGAAAAGGCCTAATAAAATGATTGCCCCCTGGGGAGCGACACTTGCCTAAGGGGTCACCCCCCTTATAAAACAAAGAAAAAAACAAAAAAATTGATAAATCCCTGTTTTTTAGTAGCTTCTGCCCTCACTGGCTGGTGCTTTCCCCGAGGGCCAGGACAAGGACATAATGGTTACCTCTGTGGCGCCTCAGCACCGCGCCACTGGACGTAACTATTACGTCCTTGGCACCCAAGGGGTTAAAGGGTGTTTCACTATGGTGCTGGTAAACCGTGAACAAGGTCCGTGTTGTACCGAAATGTGTTGGTTGGCATTAGAGAATCCAGAACACAGCTGCACGTCTCATCCTTGGCCTCTCCCGCCACAAACAAATCTCACCACACCTCAAATCCCTTCACTGGCTCCCCATAGACAAGAGAATCACATTCAAGATCCTCATCCACGCACACAAATCCCTCCACAACACCGGCCCAACCTACCTCAATGAAAGAGTTAACTTCCACACTCCCACACGCAACCTCCGATCAGCCGACCTCGCCCTAGCCACAGTCCCCCGCATCCAACGCACCACCACAGGAGGCAGTTCTTTCTCCTATCTCGCCCCCAAAACCTGGAACTCCCTCCCCACTGACCTTCGCAAAACCAAAGACCTACTGGTCTTCAGAAAGAACCTCAAGACATGGTTGTTCGATCAGTGACCCTCCCCGCCCCCCCCCTTTCCCCTCCCCCAGTGCCTTGAGACCCTCACGGGTGAGTAGCGCGCTCTACAATTTTTTTTGATTGATTGATTGATTGATACTGTAAATAAATGATTGGTGTGGAGCACAAGAGCCAGGAGTCCTGTTGCCTTCTTATCAAGAACACTGTCTGTGGATATATAAATATAAATATATATATCATCAATTTGTTGTATGTGAAAAAGTTGAAAAGCTGAAGGGCACTCATGTTGTGGTCCTGCATGGATTAAACATATGTGCAGCCCATTATCTGTGAGCAAGGTCCAAGGTCACCTATATGTTTGGTGTCATTTGACAGACCTTTATGAAATTTTCCAAAAAAAGTGTAACATTGAGTCTTATTGTGCTTGGAAACTTTTGGAATGATCTGTCAAGCGGCCCTGAGAGGGTTTAAAAAAAGTGTATTTTCCATTTTACTTCCCATAGGGATTTTGAACACGACTACAGTCCTCACCGCTGGAGGGAAACTCACCAAATTTGTCAGAAAGGTAGCTTTGGTCAAAAGACCACGGCGGCCATTGGCTGGCTGCTACCTGAGTGGAAAGTTAAGGTGGCCATTTTATATCACAGGTTCGGTTGCCGGGGGGCTGAAAAAAAATAGAAAACTGTTATAAGGAGTCATGTTTGATGTAACCTGGCACCATGGTTAGGATATGGGGTGTTTTTAGTAAGTAGTATGGGTATAAAACATCAAAGAAAAGGATTGGCCACCCTCCATGTGATATTCACGAATCCGTCGTGAGGCCCAGCATAGGTCCCTGTGGAACGTCACGGCAGATTCAAGAATATTGCACACACTTACAGACCCATTCAGGTACACAGCCACTGATGCACCCACTCAGAGAATAATTGAGGCACTCATGCATACAGTCAGAGACCAACTCATTGACTCATGCATTCACTCATAGACTCATACACTAATGCACCTACTCACAAACCCACTGAGTCACTCATGTACACTCTCACAGACTCAATCATAGACTCATGCATGCACTCATAGACTCATGCACCCACTTACAGACCCAGTCACACACTCATGCACCCACTAAGAAACCCACTCAGACACTGATGTAGTCAGTCACAGAACCACATGGACACTCATGGACCCAATGACATTAGTGATTTCGCAAAAAAAGGTATTCACACCCTCATTTACATTCATGCACCCAATCATACACCCACAGAGGTACTCATGAACACACTCACAGACCCACTCTGGGACTCATGCATGCACTCACAGACTAACTGACATACTCATGCATATAACCAGAGTAATTCACAGACTTGTGCACATACTCATAAACTCAGAGAGTTATGTTCCCACTCACAGACCCATTCAGAAATTCACGCACACACTCACATATGCATCCAGAGACTTTTGCATGCACTCACAGACCCACTGAGGTACTCATGGACACAAACACAGACCCCCTCAGAGGCTCATGCATGCCCTCATAGACCCACTGAGGTACTCATGGACACACTCACAGAACCACTCAGAGACTGATGCAATGCACTCTTAGACCCGGCGACTCTAGCACCCACTCACAGAACCACTCAGAGACTCATACACCCACTCACAAATCTACTCAGAGCCTCGCGCACCCATTGACAAACACATTCGGAGACTCATGCACACACACATAGGGCCTCATTACGAGTTTAGAGGTCTCAGGACCGCCATGTTGGCGGCTGGTGGAGAAGACCGCCATATTATGACAATGACAGTATCCCCAACACAATACAGCCCAAGCACCGCCGGCACTACCATGCAGTCTAGCTGCCTCGGACAACAGTAGTAACCTGCAGGTGGGTGGGGTTATGTTTACGCAGGCCCACACTCACACACAACACCACAATACGTCAAAAAATAAACACATCCTCACCATCTACAATCACTTGGCAGGGACACTGAGGGGACAACGTAACACCAACATGCAAAACATACATACAAATACACAATCATACTGCTTACCGATAGACCTACAAAGAACTCTGTGTGTAACATTTCATGCACATAACGCTCACACACTCAATGCACAAAAAGCCACACAACACACAAACACATCACCATACCAATAGCATACAATACCAACACAACTAATCTCTTCAATACATAAATGTTTATGACACAACCCATACCTGGCCACTTTCGCACAAAAACACTGGACACAACCATACATACTGCCCAAACAACACACATAGCCCAAGCAGAACACACATATACACACAACTAGTGTCAGCCAGGACCAACTTCATACTAGGGGAAAGAAACTCATGACAAAGATGTAACCAGGAAACCAACCACTGATTGTTTCACATAATTATTATACATAATCAATATATGCATAACGAAGGCCATAGGCCATTCTACAATGCAGACATGCTGCATGCACACAGTGCACAGTTGTGTGCCCCAAACTTGACTCCTGACTGCCTTGTAACCTCCACAGGAAGGGGCATCAATGGGGGAGGCAGGCACATCAGGGGTTATCTGGGGGTCAGAGGGTGAATTTGGGTTTTGGAGGGAGGACTTTGGGATCAGACTTGGGAGGGGGGGTTTGGGTTCAGACTTAGGTTTAGGGGAGGGCTGGTGTTTAGGTGGAGGGGTAGACCTCTTGGCAGGGAGAGGGGCATTGGAACTTGCAGGGGGGTAGGGAAGATCTTGGATGTGGAAGGTTCAGACTTGGGGAGGGACACTGAACATTTAGGGGTAGCACGGGGTGGGAGAGGAGTAGGGAAAAGGGCAAAGAAACAAAAGCTTTCTTACACACACTTGGATGGTCATAGCAAAAGGGTTTGGGTTTGGAGGGAGAGGGAGTGGTTGTTTGAGGTTTTGGTGTGGATGCCTTGGGTGCATGTTTGTGCGAGGTGGGAAGAGGAAGGTGGAGGGGGGAGGGAAGACAAAGGATGACTGGCTGCTGTTAGTGTGGAGGCCAAAGCCTGAAAGGATCTCTGTAGGCCATCAAGTGCACCGTGAATGCCCTCCAGCAACGCATTGCTCTGTTGCATCTGAATTGCCAGTCCCTGGATGACATTCACGATGTCCGACTGACCCACAGAAATGGATCTCAGGAGGTCAATAGCCTCCTCACTGAGGGCAGCAGGGCTGACAGGGGAAGGGGCAAAGGTGTTTGCAGCAAATGAGATGCCCACCTTCTTGGGTGAGTAGGCACAACCAACTGGGTGAGGAGCTATATGGAGGGCAGTGGTATTTAGGGGAGTGGCAGACTGAGATGGTGCCTTGGTGGTTCCAGATGGGTCCGCCAGGGAGTATCCACTGGAGTCGATTCTAATGATGAAGACGTGGATCTGGTCTCCCCCGTGGAACTCCCCTTGCTATCCAGGTCACTGGGTCCCTTGGTGCCAATGGTCTCAGCACTTCAGGTCCAGTGGCCAGCAGCTTCCCCACTCAGCTGTGCCCCATCTCCTCCACTGCCGATGCTGATGCACAGAAAGAGAGAGAGAGACTCAACACATTATCAACATAGACATACATCACAACATGCACAACAGTAACAATCCATCTATGTCAAATAAAGCCCCAGGTAGAAACCATTCAGAGCCTGCATCATGTCAGAACAAGATACTTCCAACATTCTCATACGACCACGGTCTCACCCACAACATAAGCCAACCATCTGACTACTAAGGGCCATATTTATACTTTTTGACGCACAACTGCACCAACGCAGTTGTGCGTCAAAAATTTTTACGCCGGCTAACTACATTCCAAAGCGCCATGCGGGCACCTTATTTATTGAATGACGTTAGCCGGCACAACTGACTGGTGTGCGTAAAAAAAAATGACTGACACCAGGCAGCGCCGGCGTCGGGGAAAATGGAGCTTGGACGTCCAAAAATGGGGCAAGTCAGGTCTGAGGCAAAATTTTGGCCTCAACCCGATTTGCGCCATTTTTTTTGACGCCCAACCCCCATTGAAATGACTCCTGTCTTAGCAAAGACAGGAGTCATGCCCCCTTGCGCAATGGCCATGCCCAGGAGACTTATGTCCCCTGGGCATGGTCATTGGGCATAGTGGCATGTAGGGGGGCACAAATCAGGCCCCCCTATGCCACAAAAAAAATACGAAAAAAATACTTACCTAAACTTACCTTAACTTCCCTGGGCTGGGTCCCTCCATCCTTGGGTGTCCTCCTGGGGTGGGCAAGGGTGGCAGGGGGTGTCCCTGGGGGCATGGGAGGGCACGTCTGGGCTCCTTCTGAGCCCACAGGTCCCTTAACGCCTGCCCTGACCCAGGCGTTAAAAAACGGCGCCCATCAGGCTGGGCGCCGTTTTTTAAGGCCTGCCCCCTCCTGTGCGTCAAAATGACGTCACAGTATAAATAAGGCGCACAGGCCTTAAAGTCATTTTTTGGAAGGGAATGCCTACCTTGCATATAATTAACGCAAGGCTGGCTCCCCCTTCTAAAAAATGACGCACATGGTGGAACTTTGACGCCCGCGGGGTCGGACGTCAAAGTATAAATATGGGGCAGTGTTTGCGCCGATTGTGCGTCAAAAATTTTGACTCACATTCGGTGCAAAGAGAGTATAAATATTCCCCTAAATCACCATACCATCAATTCAGCAGTAACTCAAAAGAATTATACTCAAGATGCATTGGTAAATCTAAAATCCATCCCCATACAGATCATCATTCTCTATCAACAAATCAGTCTAAGGCAATGTAGGGGGTCATTACGACCCTGGCGGTTGACGGAGAAGTGGCGGTTTTACCGCCAACAGGCTGGTGGTAAAAAATGTGGAATTATGACCATGGCGGTTACCGCCATGGTCATCCGCCACTTCTCCGATCAGACAACCATGGCGGAGACGACCGCTGGGCTGGAGGCTTGGGTCTCCAGCCCGGCAGCTGTCACAAGACCGCCGGCGGTATCATGACCCGACTTACCGCCATGGAGTTCATGGGGTTTGGAACCGCCATGAAATCCATGGCGGTAAGCACTATCAGTGCCAGGGAATTCCTTCCCTGGCACTGATAGGGGTCTCCGCCACCCCCACTCCCTCCCCCAAGTCCGTCCCCAACACCCCCCACCCCCTTGCCACCCCCCAAAGGTGGCAGGACCCCCCTCCCCACCCCTACCCCCGACATCACAACACAGACACACACCCGACAGGCACCACCAACACACATTCCCGCACACACACGAACAAACATGCCAACAGACACACACACAGTCATACACCCACACCCTCATTCAGACAAACACGCACACATCCATACAGACATACATAGAGACAGACACGCACACATTTCCATTCACACTACACCCCGCATGCATACACACACTCACACACCCCCTCTGCATACTCACACGCACACCCCCATGCACCCACACATCACACAACATCCCCCCACCCCCCTCCCCTAACGGTTGATCAACTTACCTTGTCTGTTGATCTTCCAGGAGGGGACGGGATCCATGGGGGCGGCTCCGCTTCCACCACACCGTCAACAGAACACCGCAACGCCGAATCTCAGAATGTGATTCGGTGGGCGGTGTTCTGTTGACGTGGCGGTGGAGGTGGAGCAACCTCCACTTCCCCGCCGCCCGCCAGTATGGCTGCTGGTGGCTCTCCGTCCGGAAAAGGACAGAGGGCTGCCACCAGTCATAATACGCTGAGTGGAAAACCGCCACCACTGGCGGTCTTCAGCACGGCGGTCCCTCTGGGGTCTTGTGAAAAGACTGCCGAGGTCGAAGTGACCCCCATAGTTTACTGACAACACAATATCATGCCTCCCTCTGCACTACACCTGACCAGTCCATTGCCAGTAGTCATGTTCCATTAAAGTAAACTCATCTCACTTCAAATATGACACAGCATGTTGCTTTCCAATCACATACCTAACTTGTCATTCTGCACACAAATTACACAAAGGCAAACATCTCTGGAGAAGACACTACATATGGCATACCCACAGAGTGTGCCTCACAAAATGACATAGCATGTCACTGAAACATATATCTAAATACTAGGAAAAGATTCATTAGAATTATCTGGACCCACTTATCTAACTCATTGACACATAGATAACAATTCTAAGTACTGCAATAAGGGCCTACTTAGCACACAGGATACATTCACAGACAACCACAGGGAGGATAGTAACACCACCAACACAATGGACACCAAACAATGTGCATGAAGGCATTCCATCATACATGCTGATTATAAACCTCTGCATGACAACATCTAAACACCTACATCGCTAACAACTGTCTATATATGTGATTCTTATCATCCTAGCCCAGAACTAACACTTAGACAACTGATTACTAATGTAATCATGAATGACACATACACCTAGAGTCAAAGGACATTGAATGACAACATATCCCACAATACCAACATGTGAATGTCACACTGAACATCTGCTGCACCATTAAGTCAGGCAGAAATGAGAAGAGCCATTACCCAAACTGCCCAAATAGCCTCATATTAGCTAAGGTAAGTATGGCAAAGAAGAGGTTTTGTCGCGTAGGCTCTCATTATTCTAATGAGACTACTGGATTTTGAGCTGCAGAATCACCTGCGGTGCGGGAGACTGAGTCTGACCCACTATAAGTGACAACTGTTGCCCCAATCCGGGTTTTGTTCCGGCTAACTAGCAGTGCCTCATCTCTACCCAAGGGCAGGGATGATTGGGCAGCTGAGCGCATGACATGATTGATCTCTCAGGGAAACCGTGGTCACTCAGCTCTCATCCTTTTCTCTCAGCTACATTGGTCTCACATACACAATGACAAACAGAGGCAGTATATGTTTCAATAAAATGTTAATGAAGTGACTGCATCTTAGATAGCAAAGCACGTGCTGCAATAACCAGGATGATACAGCATGACAAGACAAAAATTGTGACAAGGAGAGTAAAGCATAGAAATAACGCTACCATATTGTCACTAGAATCAATAGACTAATTCCTACCTAGGCTATAATAGATCACAGTGTGTTAAGTTCTAATTCTGCCCTTCAGGTTCCCCTGGGAAGACATCATCCCCCATACCTGAGCAAAGGCCTGAAGTCTGCATAAGCAGCTGTAACGAAGCGTTCAGCAATCAGCATACAGTCGTTGTTCTCTGGCTGGAATCTCCCTCTAACGTGTAAGGGACAGGGAAGTGTTTTTATAATAAAAGAAACAGCTGTTGTTCTCAGAAAATATCCCTACGTAAGGATGTCTGTTTTTCTATGAATGTCAGTGACAAAACTTGTACCACGTTCACCGGCAACCTATCTTACTGCAGCCTTGGAAGAAGCACAAAGTGAGCAAGAATGTCTTTTTTGAGAACAGATTGCTAGCCTAGGCAAAAACAGTTAGATAGAAAGAAATAAAACAAGACTGTAAAAGTGGCTATTGTAACAATCATAAAATGAAGCTGATTAAAATATATCTCGGTTAAAGTGCACCTCGTCAGGCTAGTATGCTAAAATAACGTGCATGAAGCTGTAACTGAAATGGCTACACAACAATTTCAACATAACGATAGTCATGAAGTACCAGTTGACACATGATGATCCTGTCAAGTTCACCTATAGGGTACAGGAGGTAGTCAACTGCTGTCATTTGTGTCTGGATATGTGTCTGGCTCGTGTATAAATCGAGGATCATAGCCTCTCCCATCACAATGGTTTCAGTTGTATGTAATCTACCTTGAAAAACGCTGTCAGTGTGTTTTTACTTTGCAGACCAATGTGCATATCACTGTGGACTGCCATAGGTGAATGACAAGCCTACAAGTATGTGACCAATATAAGTAAAAGGTTCCAGAACTGGGTACATCAGTACTGATCTCTGTCTGTACC
The DNA here is from genome assembly GCF_031143425.1 of Pleurodeles waltl. Lineage (NCBI taxonomy): Eukaryota > Metazoa > Chordata > Amphibia > Caudata > Salamandridae > Pleurodeles > Pleurodeles waltl. The sequence continues at coordinate 1,556,709,756 of NC_090440.1, forward strand.
ATGGGATATGTATATTTAGAAGCTATGGTATGGGTATGTGATAATGTTTTACCAGGTGATACAAAGAACCAATCTGTGTGCCTCCTGCCTTGTTGGTAGGGTAACATGACCCTAACTTCTGTATGATGTGGTTTAGCTTTGTGTTACACCTTATCAAACATGCTACTCTCAGTCATGCTTTTTGTGCTGTTGACATATCTATCACTGATTGTATGCAGTTGGAATGTATAACTTTTTTGGAATCTGTCCTGTTAAAATCCTATTGTAATGAGTCTCCTGCTGATGGAGTTCACGTTTGATGTCTATGACAATAGGTGTACAATACAGAGGGCCATGATCAGACTAGAGTTGTCATGCATAACTATTGTACATGAATGATAAAGGAGACATACACAGGACCTGTGTTTAAGTGTGATTAATTGTGGAAATAAAAACAACATATGTGACTATTAAATGTAAAACACACACAAAAAATAGTGATAGGTTCAGTTATGGTGGATGGAATCATCAGGGTAGCTGCTACACCATCTGGAAACACAAGGCTAGTGTCCTTGCCCCATAGGAAAATGGAGATTGGTTACAAAACAATCAACAGGGTGTATCGGCGGCACACAAGGGAAACAAGTCAGAAGTTTACTTTCTGGCAATGGGTTTGGTCTTGGCATCTGCTCCTGCTGGATTTCTGGGTGGACGTCCATGTTTGTGGGGTGGTTCTTCAGCTACAGAAGGTGGGGTGTCTGAGACATGTCCTTTGCCTGGTAGGGCCTCCATTCCACTAGCTGCTGCTGATGTTGAAGGGCCAGATGTTTCATTGCTAGTGGAAGGGGCCAGATGTTTAGTACAAAACTCACGCAGTGTAGGATTCATGTCCCTCAGCACCCCTGTAATGGAACCCAAGTGGGCATTTTGTGCTTGCCACTGCTGCATGACTTCTTGATGGTTGTCCCTCTGCAGCTTTTTGATTTCCCCAATCATACCTTGGGAGCTTTGGTAGGCTCTCGAGACTTGGGAGATGGTTTCCTGGTCAGTATTGTCCCTTTGAGACCCTAACCCCTGGCCCACAGCATCCTTCCCACACCCGCTACCCTAGTGCCTGTGCCCCTGGCACAGTGTGCCCACTCTCAGTGGTGGCAGGTCCATCATTGTCAGGGATAGCAAGGTGAGACTCAGGTACTTGTGCTGTGGGGCACACAATGGATGAAACAGTCTTTGGGACACAAGTTTAGGGGCGAATGGTTGCCTGTGATGTAGATGCAACATGGCTGGGAGAAGTTGATGTGGGCAGGATGAGGCTGACAGTTGTTAACTGATCGGTATCCTTCGTTAGTGGCCAGACATCCAGGGTTGTTGTCCTCACTGGGGCCTTCATCCAGAGGGTTAGTGACAGTCTCTGGTATCCTCTCCATGGTGACAATGGGTAGGTTACCTGCGTAGGATGCCTACAGTGCCTTAACATGATCCTCAGCAATGACAATGACAGCTGCTGCACAATCTAACTTAGTAGAACATGAAACTCTGTAACTTCAGTTAATTACACCATGTTTTTTGTTGTTAAACTATGTTGGTAGTGATTGTACTGCTGATGGCATCTGATATTGTCTGATTATTGACATCACTGTTACTTGGTGAACTGTCTGGCACGATAGATCTAACAAACAAAAGCTATAAAATGCACATTGGTATACTTCTAGGAACACAGTATGTGAGTAAACAATGGACATTAACCTGTATCTGGGTGTAGTGCATGTGCATCCACTCAGCCATCTGACTTTCCAGACCAGGTGAGTATATTTGAAGCTTGTGATCTTTAATCTGTGGCCATTATATATGAGCACTCAGCTATCGGTGTGTTTTGCTTGAGATTCTAGTGTGAGTGAGCCATTGCATTGCTGCCATGTACTGTTCCACACTAGAGCAATCAAGATGGGTTGGATAGAAAATTAGTTTGACATGCATGCCAAGTAATATTTGATGCAGTGTACGGGTTTTGAAAATGTCAGGATATTGCATTCTGGGATTTTTAGTGCTATAATTAGTCAGTACTTCACCTGCCATTTATAAGGACTGTGGGGCCAGATGAGTTTAGTGGACATGTGGCATGCCGGAGAGGGTTTTGGGTGATTAGAAGAGAGTTGTAGTGGGTGGTGTGTATAGTGGGGTAGGTATAGGTGGTGAGGAAGCATGCAGGACAAGATAATTGTGTGACTCCACTCACCCAGGTATTTCTGTCAGGCCCTCAGGATGCAGGATGTTCAAGACCTTCTCCTCCCAAGATGTGAAATGTGGGGGATGTAGTGTGGACCCACCGCCAGTCTTGAGTACTGCCAGCTGGTTCCTGGATGCCATGGACTGTACCTTCCGTCTGAGGTCATTTCACTTCTTCCTGGTGTCCTCCCTGGTGCGTGGATAACTGCCTACAGAATTCACCTTGTCAACTATCCTTTGCCACACCTCCATTTTCCTGGCAATAGATGTTTGTTGGACCTGTGCTGTGAACAGGTGTGGCTCTACACTTAGGGGGTCATTTCGACCTCAGCGGTTTTCCACTTGGCGTATTATGACTGCTGGCAGCCCTCCGTCCTTTTTCGGACGGAGAGCCGCCAGCAGCCATACTGGCGGGCGGCGGGAAAGTGGAGGTTGCTCCACCGCCACGTCAACAGAACACCGCCCATCGAATAACGTTCTGTGATTCGGCGTGGCGGTGTTCTGTTGACGGTATGGTGGTGGCGGAGCAGCCCCCATGGATCCCGTCCCCTCCCGGAGGATCAACGGACCAGGTAAGTTGATCGTCCGTTAGGGGAGGGGGGTTTTGTGTGTTGTGTGCGTGCATGGGGGTTTGCATGTGTGTATGTAGAGGGGTGTGTGAGTGCGTGTATGCATACAGGGTGTTGTGTGTTTTGGAAATGAGTGAGTGTATGTCTGTATGTATGTCTGAATGTGGGTGTGTGTGTATGACTGTGTGTGTGTGGCTGTTGGCATGTATGTTGGTGTGTGCGCAGGTATGTGTGTTGGTGGTGCCTGCGTGCGTGTCGGGTGTGAATGTGTAATGTAATGTTGGGGGTAGGGGTGGGAGGGGGTCCTGCCACCTTTGGGGGTGGCAGGGGTGGTTGTGGGTGTAGGGGAAGGACTCGGGTGGGGGTGAGGGGTGGGGGAGACCCCTATCAGTGCCAGGGAAGGAATTCCCTGGCACTGATAGTGCTCACCGCCATGGATTTCATGGCGGTTCCAAACCCCATGAAATCCATGGCGGTCAGCCGGGTCATGATACTGCCGGCGGTATTGTGACGACCGCCGGGCTGGAGACCCAGGTCTCCAGCCCAGTGGTCGGATCGGAGAAGTGGAGGATGACCATGGCAGTAACCGCCATGGTCATAATTCCAAAAAATTTACCGCCAGCCTGTTGCCGGTAAGACCGTCGCTTTTCCGCCGACCACCAGGGTTGTAATGAGGGCCTTAATGTTTTATCCACCATGACCCTCAACTCTTCATCAGTGACCCCTGGGTGTTTTTGTTGGGAGATGGTAGTGGTTGTGAAGACGGTGTGGTTGTGTTCAAAGTGAAAGGGTGCAGAGTTAGGTAAATGGTAAGGTGTAGGTGCTGTGATGTGAAAGGGTGACGGGTGTTGTGGAATGTGTGTGTTTTGCATGTTGTACAGGTCTGTGATGAGTGCATAGTGAAGCGTAAATGGGTGCCTATTCTTGCCATTTTAAACTCTCTGGGATGTTGGCTGTCTGTGGCTGTGTGTGGCATTTTGATTGCAAATGATTGTGGGTTGTGTAGGGGTGTGTCATATAGTGCAGTGAGTAGGTGTGCTGGGTGTGTGGATGTCCATCAGGTGTGGGGTATTCAAACTATCAAGTGTGGCATGGTGCTCTGACGGAAGTGAGTTGAGACCACTATGGTTCGCACCTCCAATGGATTTCCACCATGGAAGAACCGCTGTCGTGATTTGTGGATTGTAATCTGATAAGAGGATTGCTGGTGCTGCTGGGGACCTCCTCTTTTCCATCCTCCAGTGTCCTTGGCTGTTTTTGGCAGACTTCACAGTGTGACTCTTAATACGGCAGTCGGATTACTGCCAACATGGTGGTCTTTTGGCGCCAGCACCGTGGCGGTCTTGCCAAAAGACCACGAAACTCGTAATGAGGCCCATAGATTTAGAGGCTGATGCAGATACTGACAGACCCACTCAGAAACTCATTGACACACTCACAGACCCACTCAGAGACTCATGCATACACTCACAGACCCACTCAGGTACTCATGCACACACTCACAGAGCCACTCACAGACTAATGCATGCACTCATCGACTGAGGCACTCATGCACACTCACATACCACTCAGTGATTCATGTATACATTCACAGAATCAGAGACTTGTACACTCAGTCACAGACCTAGTGAGGCACTCATGTACGTACTCAGTCACATACCCACTCAAATAATTTGAAGTGGGTTGGTGTCTATTGAATGTCTGCTTTTGTTTTGGGTATTTGCGACAGATTCACAAATTAAAATATATATATAGATATTTCTAAAGAAAATGTGTAATATATGTGCAATAGAGTGGCTCTGACAAGAGCCTTTGTGGTTATTGTGTGTAGGTTATAAATACAAATAGTGCAGTGTGCAGTGTTCCAGTTTGATGGGAAACACCCTGTTGCCCTTGTCTGTGAAGTGAACCCTGTCACTTCTATATATTCCATCCATGTCAAAGTGCAGGTTGGTGTAGATTGCACCCATGTTATGGTCCCTGAGGAGTGCTAAAACTATTGTATTGATGTGTTTCCTGGCTTTATCTATCTGTAGACAGAATTTGGTTGATCATTTCCATTTCTGCCTTTGGCATATGTTGAAGAATACCAAAGAAGTATGAGGAAAAAGTGCCATTAATTGTGCAAACATATCCTTCATTAGGATTTCCAGCCCAGGTCATTACCACCACTGTGCACAATCATAAGGTCAGGGAGTTGGCAATCTCTAATTTTTTTTTTTTTACCAAAGTCAGCTATTGATGCCACTTTAATCCTCTCTGGTCAATCCAAGTAATGTCCACATTAGGCAAACCTAGATCCCCGTCAATGCGATTCTTTTTAGCATACTCACTACCCCACTCCGGGCATTGTGAAGGCAACCAGAAACACCTCACATGAGAAGGCTGGAGGAGAATGAGGTGTTTAAAAAATGAAAGGCAGTTACAATAGAGGGTAATAGGTGTTTGAAAAAAAGGAAATGTTTCATGTGATGGTTTTAATAGTACATAAGTATGTCTGTGATTGACTGTGCTTTAATTTAAAAAAAAACATAATGTATTCTTGGATATGGTTACATTTGAAAAGGGTCAAATACACCTGCTGCATTTCAGTTGCACAGTAATGTGTTGTGAACTTGTGACCTACTGGTTCTAGTCGGTTTCTATAGAAACTCTGCTAAGAGTGTGTTGGAGAAAGGTTAATAAAGAGACTGTGCTCTAATTTACTGAATTTACAGTTGGTTAGCCTTCATAGAAAAGAATCAGGATGTGTTTTTCTAATCAGGAGTTAGTATTGAACTGTTATGTAGGTGTGAAATATATAAAATAGGATGGTTAATATGTTTTTACTCCCCCATAAATATTCCCAAATCCGTTGCCTACATGGGGGGCTGAGCTGAGCATTGAGGCGGGTTCATGAATACCTAGAAATATCCTACCATATTGGGCATCTTCACAAAGCTTGAAGAAATAGTTAAAACACAATCACCATTGACAAGATCAGTAACAAACATAATATGAAAGGTACATTTTGATTTGCTGCTTTGAGCAGTATCAGTGAGTGTAAAGTTGAAAAGGTTGCCGTTAATGTTTTCTTTGTGTGAGAGTGGTGTACCGTTCTTATGCTTAGTTTTCAGAACTTTTCAGAGAGCTTCATCTATACAATAATACTAGAAAATACATATTTCATCCACAATTTCCATTGTCAGGTAAGTGTTTTATAATGTACTTCAAAAGAAATATAATTAGAAATGCATTTGTGTATGTTGGATGATGAAACTGATTATGACATAAAAAAAAGTGTTAAACCTATGCAAGTGGGTTTGCGAGTGTGTGGATAATTTATTTAGTAGGTTTCTGAGTGGGTGTATGAATGCCTCAGTAGTCTGTGACTGGGTGTATGATTGCTTTGGTGGGAGTATAAGCGGGTGTAGGAGTGTCTGAGTGGGTCTGTGAGTGGGTGCATGAGTGCATAAGTAGATCTGTGGGTGGATGTATAGGATGATCTGCAGAAATAAATCGGGCATGCTACCCACGCTGCATTTCAAATACCTACATAGAGAACAGTACAGGCAGTCATGTAGTAAGAAAGAAATGTATACATTCATTCACCTATACAGACAACAATTATGAGTACAGAAGTATCAGAGCCAGTTGCACACTTAGTTACATATCTGTGTGCTCAGCAACATAGCTAGTGCTTCATTCATGCAGGCACTTACAAACACATTTTGAGAGACACAGATTAACAAGAACGGCCACTTATACAGAGGCATACTTCCTTCAACATCTGCTGGCACAACGGTAGAAGCACTAATATAGTCACTCATATATTCAGTTAAGCACTGACCTACTGACCTAGTGACACATCCAGGCAAGTAGTCCTTTAAACATGGCTTGGGCCTTGTACTGTAGAGCCTGTGTGGGACGTTTTATTGCCAGCACAAATTGGCATTCAAAAGGCCTTTGCTGAACCTTAAAGTATCCCTTTAATACACATAAGACACCCCTCAGCTAGGCTGTTACTTAGCCTATAAGGCAGGCTGGTATGTCTTTAGAAGATAACAGGTGTCCTTTTCGTATTCACTCACTTACAAGTGCAATTGCAGACCCCTATGAGCAGTAATACATCAGGTGTGGCACCCATGTTGCATTTCAAATCCCTATATAGAGAAGGATACAGGCAGCCGTGCACCCAGTCAGATAGTAAGAAAGGCATTTATTCATTCATCCACAGATCCAGACAACAATAATGTGTGCAACAGTATCAAAGCCAGTTGCGCACACAGTTAAATATCTCTGTACTCAGCAATATAGCCAGTGTCTCATTCATACAGCCACTCACAAACACAGTTAGAGAGCCATGCAGTAACTACAAATGCCACTCATATACCGGCATACTTACTTAAAAAATAGATAGACTAATACAGTCACTTATATATTTAGTCAAGTACTGACACTAGCTAGTCACCCATCCAGAGAAGTGGTCCTTTAAACATGGCTCAGGACTGCTATTGCAGAGCCTATGGGTGCAGCTTTACTGCCAGCTCAACTTGGTGTGAGAAAGCCCCCTTGGCATGTCTTAAATTCTTGTTGTACTACACATATGTTGCTCTTTGACTACTCTGTATTTAGGTCATAGAGCATGGTGGGCTCTGGTTAAAATGTAAGACATGTAGTTTTCAGTTTCACTCAGTCACAAGTGCAACGACAGACCTAAACACCAATTAATAAATCCAGTGTATCATTTTACTACAACTCACATAGCTATTTGTGAAAGCATTAAGACACTCAAACACCCAGTGAAACAGTGACAGAGACAGTTATACAATCATTCACACACGCAGACAGCACTTATGTATCCAGCAGTATCACAGCAACTTGTACACACACACTTACATACCCCTGTAAACTTGAACACAGCTTGTAAGACATTTATATAGCCACTTATATACACATTCAGGGCCGGATTTAGAAGGCCCTACTGCCTCATTGCGCCACATTAGCATAATTTTTTTTACATTAACGTAGCTCAATTGGCAAAAATCGCTGCACCATATTTACAAAGTGGTGCAATGCATGCATTGCGCCACTTTGCGACCTCTTGTGCCACATTATGCCTGCGCCAGGCATAATGTATGCAAGGGGGGCATTTCGGAGGCCCCCAAAATTGGTGCAATGAAATCTACATTGTTGGTGTCATTTTTAATACCTGCTCAAGCAGGCGTTAAAAGGACGCACCCATTGAAATCAATGGGCCTCCTTGCACTTTGCTCCACTAGTGTCAAAATTTTTTACACTAGTGGAGCAAAGCACCACAATAGCATAAAAATTTTTGACGCTTTTGGCCTAATGTGCACCATGGTGCTCCATATTGTAAATGCGGCGCACCCATGGTGTCGATAGGTGGCGGGTGCAAGAAATCTGGCACATCAGCACTGATGCACCAGATTCTTGTAAATCTGGGTCTTAGAGACCTATACAATACTATCCCAAACACACACTAACAGATACACTGACAAATGTGTGGAGTCACAGATATAAACATGATAAATAATAGAGTTACAGTGGCTATACCATAGTAATATGACTGTTTACAATATCAGTTAAAACATTAAAAATTTAATTTCAAAGTATGCAAAGAAAAGCTAAATATACTCATTTTTTTTTCTTTCCAGACATTTACTAATAATTAAAAGAAAAGAATCACATTGCCATCAAAAACTGTAAGAAAGCAAGAGAGGAGAAGTTATTATCTCCTCACAACTGAGAAAGAGAAAGACCAAAATGCAGATAATGGAATGAAAGAGAAAAGAGCTGCTGGTAAGAAAACAGAAAGATTCTTTAAGAAGTATGCGGAAAACTACAAAGTGAGCAAAATCAAGTAATTAGAAAACAAAGTTTGAAATCCACTAAAAAAGGTCAAAAAGTACATGATATGAAAAATAAGAGATCTTACAATGAAGAAGAGACTGTAACCAGAAAGCACAAACAGTTTAAGCAACTCAGAGTTAGAATGTTCAGTACTAGAGTAATACAAATCTCACAAGAATTATAAAGGGACATAAAAGAAGAAGATAAGCATACAGACAAAAAGAATGTGTGGAAGCTGTAGTCGTTAAAGCATTTGCTCTTAAAGGAAATTTATTTATTTTAATACTAAACAGAATGAGGACACTGGACAAAATAGTGTTGTCTATGAGAAAAAGGTGCCAAAAGAAAAGAGTAGTCAATAGAACTAATGTTTGCAAAATTTTCAGTGGTGAATGGAAACATACTTCCAGTACTGAGTCTTTCTTTAATGTAGAAAGCTACTTCCAAGGGAACACATTAGTGCATGCAGTTGAAAAATCTGGGCTATGTTATGAAATGAAAGATAGTAGACCAATTTCAAAAGATGAGATGGTACCTAGGAATGTAGGGGAAGTGGTAGCTGAAGAGCTACAGGTACCTGTCTAGATGCAACTGTAGCAGCATTTGCAGTGTACGGAGGGGATCAATTAATTTATTGAAAACTTTCCTTTGTATGGTTACCTGCAGAAGTCTGAAACAAAGAATAATTATGTTGCAAGGATTAAGGGGCATATTTATACTCTGTTTGCGCCGGATTTGCATCGTTTTTTTTTACGCAAAACCGACGCAAAACTAACTCCATATTTATACTTTGGCGTTAGACCCGTCTAGCGCCAAAGATCTTGGAGTTTGCGTCATTTTTTAGCGTGGACACCTACCTTGCGTTAATGATATGCAAGGTAGGGTTCCCTTCTAAAAAATGACTCCGAGGCATGTGTGCCGTATTTACACTCCCGTGCAAAAATGACGCACAGGAGTGGGCGGGTCAAAAAAAATGACGTCCAGCCGCGTTTGCGTCATTTTTTAACGCCTGCTCAGGGCAGGCGTTAAGGGACCTGTGGGCTCGGAAGGAGCCCAGAGGTGCCCTCCCATGCCCCCAGGAACACCCCCTGCCACCCTAGCCCACCCCAGGAGGACGCCCAAGGATGGAGGGACCCATCCCAGGGAACTGAAGGTAAGTTCAGGTAAGTATTTTATTTTTATTTTTTTGTGGCATAGGGGGGCCTGATTTGTGCCCCCCTACATGCCACTATGCCCAATGACCATGCCCACGGGACATAAGTCCCCTGGGCATGGCCATTGGGCAAGGGGGCATGACTCCTGTCTTTGCTAAGACAGGAGTCATGTCAATGGAGGGTGGGAGTAAAAAAAAATTGCGCAAATCGGGTTGAGGCAGATTTTTTGCCTCAGACCGACTTGCCCCACTTTTTGACGCCCAAGCTCCATTTTCCCCTACGCCGGCGCTGCCTGGTGTGGGTCTTTTTTTTGACGCACACCAGTCAGCTCCGCCGGCTAACGTCATTCCCTAAATAAGGCGCCCGCATGGCGCTTTGGAATGGCGTTAGCCGGCGTTAAAAATTTTTACGCACAACTGTGTTGGCGCAGTTGTGCGTCAAAAAGTATAAATATGGCCCTAAATCCATACAAAGTAAGGAAGTATATACATTTACAAGGACATTCATTAGCATGTCTATCGAAGAATGTGTGCCAAAAGCACCTTTCATTATTTTAGTATGCTAGCTGTGCACCATTCGAAAACACAAACTTTAGTTAGGAGGCTTTAATATGTAAACAATCCTGCTCTTCGTTTAGGAGAAATGAATAGAACACTTTTACATGGTACAGCAGCAGATGTGAAAAGAGTTTGCAAAGATTTGGAATTTAGGGGGTCATTATGACCCCGGTGGTAGGTGGTAAGGTGGCGGTAGTACAGTCAACAGGCTGGCGGTACATACCACCACATTATGACATTACCTTTCATACCACCATGGTGGTAGCAGCCACCGGGCTGGAGCTAACAGTCTCCAGTCTGGCGGCCACCATAGTACCACCAGCGGAATTTTGAGCCAGCTGACCACCATGGTTTTTGTGGCGTTAGCAGTGTCACATAAACCATGGTGGTAGGCCCTACCAGTGACGGGGAATTCTTTCCCCGTCACTGGTAGGAGGCTCACCCACCATCCAAACACTCCCCACACCCCTCTCCATCCACACTCTTCCTTCTGAAGCCCTACCCCCTACACGCACACCTGCAGACACGCACCAGCTGTACACCCACTCACTCACACTAGCATACATGCATTCATTCATGCATATATCCATTCATGCTCGCACACATCCGTACAGAAATTCACACTGACATGCACACGGATTCACATTTCCATTCTTACATGCATTCACACACATGCATACAGCCACTCAAACAACACTACACACACAGATGCATTCACACATTCATGCACACAACCCCACACACACAATACCCCACAACCCCCCTTCCCTGTCGGAAGCCCAACTTACCTTCATCCAGCTGGTCTTCCATCAGGGAATGGGATGGGGCACTGCTACCGCCAGCAGCACCCACCAGCAGAACAACACCAGGCCATATCATATGTCATGATATGGCTGGCAGCGGGTCTACTGGTGTGGCGGTAGCTGCACCACCTAACCACCATTCGTCAGTATGGCCACTGCCGGATTTCCACCCTTCTCGTGGAGGTAGTCCGGTTGTGGTCATAATCTGGCGGACAGATGGTAGCCGCGATGACGGTTTTTTGGCGGGCATCACCATGGCGGTAGGTGGTTTATACCACCAATCTCATAATGTGGGCCTTAGTTTCTTTGGTCCTGAACAGCAGTGTAGGGAAAATGAAGAGTTGGTGTGTGCAGATGTAGATGCCTTTGGGAGCAGATAGAAATCTGAAGTTTGGGGTCACTGAATTCACAATTTAAAAATACATCTTTTGGTAAAGTTGGTTTTGAAATTGTCTGTTTGAAAATGCCACTTTTAGACAGTGGACATTGTCTTGCTTAAACCATTCTGTGACTCTGCCTGCTGGTGTATTCCCTGCCTGGGTCAGACTGACAGTTGGGCTGTTTGTGAATCTCCACTACACAGTGAAACAAGGGAAGCTGGGGAGTAGCCTGCATATCCTGACAGGCCAACTGGGCTACAGTGGATAGAGGAGTGGCTTCTAACACCTGAAAGGGCTATGCCTGCCCATACACAATGCAATCTCGATCCCCCTGGTGTGAGTCTGGGGCCAGGCCTGAGCAAGGCAGGATCTTGTGAACAACAGAGACTTTCATTTCAAGTTTCCCTACTTCAAAGGCAGAAAGGAGAATAAGTAGTGGACCCAAACCCCCAGATTTTCAGATTACTTCTGGAACCAAGAGGAACCTCTGCCAAGGAGAAGAGCTGAAGAGCTGAGGAGAAGTGATGACCCTGCCTGTGACTTTTCTTTGTTGGGCTATCCTGGAGTTGCTGCTTCTGCCTGTGGAAGGGGACAAAGACTGGACTTTGTGGTATATTCCTGCTGAAGACGTTTCTTCAAGGGGTTGGACTGAACTTGCCTCATATTTTGAAGTCTCAGGGTCATCAAAGACTTCCTTTGTCAGATCTGGGACTCTCTGCTGAGATTCCTGCCCTGCCAAGTGGTGCCCCATCCAGTCCCTGGGCCCTTGAAAGGTGAAGTTGGTAGAACAAGGATGGAAATTAAAAAATGTGGTGAAAAGTTCCATGCACCACCTGCAATGCGGCAGTAAAAAGGATGGGCCACCCGCCTCACGATTGATTTCAATGCATCACCTGCATCATGGCTGGAAAAACAATGCAGCACCCACTTGCAGCTCCTGAAAACAACGCAAACCCCACGCAGCATGGTTCACTGTGCAACCAGGATTTCTCATGCATCGTTGTTGGGCTTCAAAGTGCCCTGACCAGAACTTGCCACATCGCTCTCTTGCTGGAGAAAAAAACAACGCAGTGCCTACCAGACTAGAGAAGAAATAATGCACGGCCTCACTTGTGATTAAGGAATCAATGCATCACTGACTTTTCGGACAAATGCTCACCTGTGCGGCTTTATTTTTTACCCTAACCAGGTACTTGGTGCAAAAACATTTCCATTGTTTTTTCTATGGAGCAAGCCTCTTTTCACTTTGAACATTCATAACTTGAATTGTGTATGTTGAATTTTTGTCATTTTGGTCTTCTTTGATTTAAATAAACATTAGCTATTTTTCTAAACTGGTGTGGTGTCCATTTTTTTGTGTTTTCACTGTATTACTGTGCGTCTTGGCACAAATACCTTACACATTGCCTTTGAGAGAAGCCTGACTGCTTGTGCCAAGCTACCTAAGGGGAAGCAGGGGTTATCTAAGTGTGTATCTCCATTGCCCTATCGAGAGTGAGGATCCCTGCGTGAACAGAGTGCAAACTGACTGCCAGCGAGAGACCCCATTTCTAACACTGTTTTTAATATTTGCTGCATTCTTAAGTGTATAAAGACAAGCATTAAGTTTGACACCACAGTCACCCCCATGATGATTAAAAGCTTCAATTTCTTCAAAATTCTAGAAACTTTGGGACAGGTTTCATCAGATAATTTCTCGTATTCCAGTTTATTTTTATGTTCAAGGTAATGTAAAGTCATTCTTTTTATACTATGGGCAGATAATAGTGTTGGTGCTATTGACACACATGATAAATATGATTGTATAGTCTTGTGTAGATAAGCAATAAGAACTTTAATTAGAAAGCTTTTTACGGTGCCAGCTTCACCACTGATGTATAGTAGAAGGTGTTTAAATGAAGAACATACACATTGTTTCTTTTCATGTAGAAATCCATGGTCTATTTCACCTTATACTTAGTCATAGATTTGTGTCTGTTTCATTTTGAATAACTGGTTCTCGAAGAAGATCTTGTCTAAGTTGTCCAGAACTTTGGGTGCTTTGTGTACACTCTTTAGCTATATCAGCTGCAATAGTTTCTTCCTGTTCAAACTCATCTTTCAACATTTGCAAGTAGTGTGGAAAGACAGAACACACAATGCTGTCTTTTACAGCACTGAAGAAATCCTCATAACAATCATAGTCTCCAACTGATTCTGATTCAGCTAGGCTTGAACAGTTGTAGAAGTGCCAAGTACAAAAAATGTATCTTTCTCTGTAGTTTTACACATAAGTTTTCTATGGTTAATTAGATTTTCTTTGGTGTGTCTCACCATACAACTATCACATCCAGCAACTGCACATTTACCTTCTTCAATATCTTCTTCTCCATTGCTTCTATTATCTGTAGTTTTAAAGTACTTCATAAGGGCACTTGTCTTCTAGATGTGGACTCCTTTTTGGGTAGTATGTTTCTAACATATTTAATTTTACAATCTCTCTACTTTCTGGATCAAACTATGCAAGACGCTAAATTTCTGGAAATGACTTTGACACTTTGATTCATGTGTTTGCAAGCCCTAGAGTTACACAAACAATTTGGAGAACAAAGTAGATGAGCTCAAGCTGTCTGAACACTCATGAGGTCCAATTTCTCTGTGGGAAATTATTTTCAAGCTACAACTGTACAATTTCTTAGTAAGACTCCTTTCAGTAGAAATCTCCTCCCGCATCTCTTTCATCTCTGTCTTCTCAGATTTTGTGATATATGAAGTAATGTACTGAGCAACGGCAATAGAGTTATCTGCAACAAACTGTGTGTCCATGTTTGCATTCCACATCTTTAAAATGGCTGGATTATAATCATTAATGCACTTCTGTTCTTTTGAGGTTGTACGTATTTTTCTGTGACATTTGTGTCAATGTATGTCTGACTGGAGGTACAGAGCTATATCCTCTTTCTTGTGAAATGACAGGTTGAGGGAATCCAAAAACGGCATCTTGAATAAAATGTACCTGTGGTTCTATATTTTTGTCTGCAGTACTTTCCACATCTGTGATCTTGGAAGCACAAAACTTGTTGTCTTAAGCCGTTTTCGCCAGTATCTTTTGGAATGGCTCATGTCATATACTGTTCAATTAAATTCAGAAAAAACTCATCACTGTCTGTTCCAAATTTAGGTGCATCTTTTATCAATTAGAGCATGTGAATATGAGGAACACCTCTTGGTTGGTACTCTTTATGCCAAAAGAAATCAGCCACTTCATCAAGAGGAGGGTTTGTCTTGTTGTAGATGAAAGACATCTTAGCTTTAAATCAGTGGTTAAAGTATCTGCAAACATTAGTGGGATCCAAAGAACAGAGTTCTCCTGCTGTTTTAAGTTCAATGTATTTAATATTATAGTTTGCTTCTCTCAAAAAGCAGATCGTTCCATGCATACTCAGCACAACTGTGTGTCAGGAACCGAGTAGGTACACCTAGGTTTCTTAACATACATTTCAGCTCCCCATAACAATGGTACCAATAGTCATTGATATCAAGTTGACAAGTCATCAGATTAATTAAGCTGCACTCCAATTTTTCAGCCTTTCCATAAACTTTTTCAACAAACTCCTTAGCAGAAAGGTTTTGAAGATTTACTCCTGTCTTTAGTATATGATTTACAGAATATGAAAGTCCAGACAAGTCACTTTCAAAGAGAAGATGAAATATACAGACCTCCCCAGCTTTTTGAGAATTCGCAAATCACAATTTTCACACAATATCCAAGGAATCTTGTGATGCCCGCAATAACAAGAAGAGGTAATGCAAAAACAAACAGTCTCCTGTATGGTGTTTATTTATTTTTCTTGCTTCCTTATGTCAAAAAGCACTGCCTTTCCACACAAGTGAGTGAGAAAAACAAACAAACACCACACGAAGACCCTTTCATTTACTTTTAGCCTGGAAGATTAAATCAATCCTGTTTCATTCATTTTTACTTCACACCCACCAAGACATCCTTGCTGGCACCAGAGCTGGCCTTTACTAAAATAGCACCCTGTGTGTGGGGTAGAGAAATGTGGTGCCCTTGATGATGGTAATTAAATGAGGCAGCAGGGGGCCCTTTTGAGTTCACCAGTCAGTACCTGAACACACCACAAACATCCCCAGACCACCCTCAGCTCAACTAATCACTGATAGGTTATCCGCCTTAGCAGATAGGGGTTTGTTGATGTGTGTCACCAGTGGGTAAGAGGGTGAAGGGAGGTCAAGGCAGAGGGCCAAAGAGGTGTTAAAAACATTGCCTCTCAGTATGATAACAAAGGACTAAAATCACTTTAAACTGGCAAGTCAGACAGAAATTAACTAGCAGGGACAAGGCTGGAGCAAGATGAGAAGGGCATTGCTGTTGGGATAACCTTAATGCACATAGATCCATCGCCTCTTAGAATATTGGCACCCTGGGCCTGTGCCCAGCTCGCCCATGCTAAAGGCCAACCCTGCCTGGTACCAACTAGCACAGCAGGTACTGTCACAGGGATGGCAGGGATGACACAGGGATGACACCGCCAGAAATGCCCTGTAATTTATCCCCTCCCCGCTGTCGGCAATTGCAAGCAATGAAATAATGACCACAGAAGAATCTTACAATCATAAGGAAACTAAATTACCAATAAAATGAGTAAGCTTAATCCTCCCAAGCAGCAGCGTGTCATTCACATAAGATAAAACATTACCTTTGACATCAAATACCACATATTTTATTGTTTATAAGTACATAGACACAGCACACCAGCTTGTCATTTTCGCTATCTGTAAACCAGGTTCCTGCCACACATGCACCGATTTTGCCTTTCATGTTCATTTATCATCAACAAACACCTATACTGTCCATCGTCTGGTAAGGATCTTCACAACCATTCTGCCAAATATAGGCTGATATATGTTAGGAATGGTCACAACAAGTTAAAGATGGGCTACTGTTATGCCAGGGCTAGCCATCCATTTGTCACCAATATCAGAAAATGCCATGGTTAAACCACTATTTTGCAGTGATAGCTCATGTATCACAATTCAAGCCCGCAAAAATGTCATGATGAGTATAAGAAATTTGGTTATTAGTTGTGCATGATGTGAGGGCTTGGTGAAAGGAAGGTTACTTAGCCCAGCTTTAGAACTGGAGAATAAGGTTTGAGCTTCAGTGTCCACTCATTATCTTGAGATTCTGGGACCATCACTTAAAAATAGACCTTTAGCATTTATGAATATGTACAATGCTGTGCTTAAAAGGCAAAGAAAGAATGGATAGTCACGTGATAGGATCTACAACTTTTAAACAGTCTTACATTAGGAAGATGAGCTTTGCAATTAATCTTCTTGCACCTTCCCTGTAAAAAAACTTCCATAATAGCCCTTCCAGGCCATACACACTATGCGTTCTATATGAACACATCCAGTATCACACAGAAGAAAAAAAGGTGGCGGCATTCATTACTTTGCTAGCACAAAACCTCCCTCATAGACAACCTCTTTCTCTCTGCAACGTGCAGACCTAGTTCTAAAGTAAACACATTTTTGATATTTGCAATATTACAGCTACCAACTTCAGTAGTATCCTATAGAAGGTCATGGAAGAAAACATAAATGTTTAAGAGTCCAATTCACGATTTATGCCTCAGTGTTGAGGAAAGAGTGACTCATCTCTGAGCCATGAAACAGGGAAAAGTATATGTCCAAGATATCTTGCAATTTGGTCAAGTAATGTACCAGATCAGGTAGCACCGGAGCTTGCAGAAGATTCCACAGTGTGCCTGCAACTCCCAGGGCAAGCTTCTAGGAGCTGTGCAAATCTCCTCAGTGGCAATATCTGAGAGTAGAGAAGGAGTGAGCAACCAACTGAATGTGTGCTTAAAACTAACCTTAGTCTGCGGTGGAACGCAGGAGAGAACATGAGAAGTTATTAGGGAGTGCTAATGTAATTCAATTGCTACAGTGATCTCTTGCTTTGCTGTGGATCAGAGGTGAGCGGAAGCCCAGATGGCAAGATGGAAAACTCAGGATAGACTAAACCAATTAATCTTTCCTTTACTGTTGTTAATTCTGACACCAGTTAACCCTCTATTTTGTGGGATGAGAGAAACAGTTTATCTTTGTAAGGAAATGAAAATATCTCACTGTGCTATCAGTTTTCACAATAAAAACTAGTCCATGGCAAATTTTGTGATATTTCCTTTGCCGAAATTGACTGATATTCCCCAAAAATACAATGTGTTAATAATTGAAATGATGCTCCAGACTTTTTGCACAATTTTTGGGGCGATGCGAAAACGCATTTCACTCTAACAAATATGCCAAAATTGCACATGATGTGAGCAACAGCCACTGACATTCTGTTCATTCACATTGCTCCCATGCTCTCACAAACTTGAAAAAATTCTCACTTACGCAATGCGGCGTAATCTTGGGTATTTTCTTGACCAAACAGAAAGTGAATTGCCAGAAATTATGTGAGATTAGGCCAGTGTAAACAACATTTCACCATGGGGAAATAAAGATTTTGCTGTCTGATAAGGTCTCAGAAAGTCTAAGGGCCTCCTATACAAGGAAATGTTGGAGCATGGAGTTGTGCCATTTCACAAACGGAGGGATGTGCTGCATTTACAACAATGCTGTGTTGACCATAGCACTGGCACTAAAATTAGATGCCTAGTGCTGACGCAGGCACCCTTGCACCCTATATTGCAAGGGTGCCTGTGTTGCAGGGAATGATTGTTTATGTGCAGGAAGGGACACCTTCATGCACATAAACTGTAATTATGCAGAACACAGCACACATAGAAAAAGCAAACATGAGGAGAAATAAATGTTTTTTTCCTCGTTGCACCACTGTAACGCCACCCCTGGAGTAGTATTAGTTTTTTGCGCTGCCTTCGGTTCACGATTTCTCAAAAATCTGGGGCAGTGTCAAAAGCAATTGGTGTTCCATGGAAACGCAAACAGCAACACCCATTGCACACCCTCCTGCTGCAGAAAACTACATTGGGCCCATATTTACAATGAGGTATTAAGCCATGCAAAGTGACTTAACACCACCATGTAAATATTGAAAAAAGCACAGTGCCACCGGTTCGTCGCTAGCAGTGATGCTCTGGTGGCACAGGGCATCAGAAATGAGGCCCTTATTGTGGGTGTATTCTGTGCACTTTGCTCTGTTAAGGGAATTAGGGGTGCTATGGCTGTCCCACAGCCTTAGAAGAGAGATCAGGTGTTTGGCCACTCCTGCTGCTGGTTATCCTAATTGCTTCTGCACTGCCACAGTGGCATTGACCATTTTAAAGCATCCCCAGTTGAAGCAGAAGTATAATAACTCTCAGGTGGCTTCCTAAGAGCCTAGTGGGAGAGGCACAGTTCACACCAAGGAAAATCACTTATTGAGTCTTTAAATGTTGGCTGCCATGATAGGCTGGTAATCTTAAAATCCCCATTGCTTCTCTGTTCTCATGTCCAAGAGTTTAAGATTTTGATACCACTTTCCTTAAGTCAGTCCCGAAATATTAGGTCTCAGTATTTATACCATTAGGCATTAGACACTAGTGAAAACAACTTTTTCAGTTAAAAAAGAGTGACATACACTTTTGGTCACAAAAACATTTAGCAGAAAGGAATTTTTACTGAAAACTAAATACAATTTGAGTGCAGCCCATACAAAAACTGTAACTTTCCCATGCAGCTGACAGATAGTCCTTTCGTTTTCCGCAACCTCTGCTGTGGTATTAGATCTGAACCAAGAATCTAGAGAAATTTTAGGATGCCAAAGAGGTGGGCGATGGGTGGACGTTTTCCGTGAAGCTAGTAGCATGGAAAGCTATCTTATCCTCAGGTGTGAACGCTGAAGGAGCTTGCAAAGTCCTCTTCTCACAATCACTTCAGACCTCATGTGACTGAAGACAGTATACAATTTCAATGCACAAAGTGCTTTTGCTTAAAAAGCCAGCACTGGCTGAAAGTGTAATTAGTGAGCACTTGGCAGGTATCTAGATCAGAGACCATTACTTTAAACCTAAATCACAACTCATAAATATGAGTAACTCATAGATGCCCAAAAATAAAAAGCCACAAAATGCAGCAAAAAACGCAATAGTGTGCCTGGAATTTTTCGTTTTTGTGCCGCAAAATTTCCAAATCCATGCCGCAATATCTTGGGCGAGCTGAATATATATGGAATACACTGGCAAAATCTAGGATCTTCAGAATATAATCTCACTGAGCGATTTTCAGCAGCTGGTATTTGTACAGAGCGGTCAAAATAGCATCCACCTTCTCTAGTGGGAAACAGTTGTGGAAGACAGCAAGCCTCTAAACTTTTTTACCAGACACTCGTGGAGCTTCTTTAGCTTGCTTCATTTGAAAAGTGTCAATTGCATTACCAATGCCTTTTTTTGAATTAAGAGGATGGATACTGCAGTGTTCATAAATTTCTTCTGATCTTGGTCAATCCACCTTTACTACGTGACCACTTGTTGGTAATGTTTCATCTTCTATATGTGTTATTTCTTGAAGAACATCAACATTGTTGTAATAAATGTTGTTTTGTACCAGGTATATTGTTGCTTTTTTACCTTATTAATATTTACACATTTATTGCCATAATGTTTTGATCTTCATTTTCTAAAATAATAAGTGCATATTCAAACTCTTTCGGTAGTCCTATAGTTTCAATATTCTTTTCAAAATCTAGAGGAAACTCAACCCTTAAGATGTTTCTATAAGTCTGTTGGAGGTAATTTCCCTGTTTTCGGTTCCATATGAGCTTGGAAAAGATGTACACATTGTGTAAGTATTGATTCATAAACATTTACCTATTGATGTTCTTGTCGAATTGAAACAATCTCTATCTTGTTATGTATTGCTTTAGTTGGCATTTTACATCCTCTAATTTATTTTAGCTGTATTTACATATAATTTGTTGTATAGACAAATCGTCCCATTCCTCTACAAGTAAATAGGTACCAAATTCAGGCCACTTATCTCTGTTCTCTTCTTCAATTGTAGAGCACACAACATTTTAAGTTTGAATTAGTTTATTGAGTGCATCAACAACATCTACAAACACAGTTTGGTTTCTCTGATGATACTGTGTTGAACTTTCTAATTTCTTCTGTAAAATTATCAACACTAATTGTTGTATCCTGTTTCTCTACACCTGCACTAACCTATGAGAGAGATAGGCTTTGCAACAGTGAAAACCAAATTTGGTAGTATTTCACTGTTAGGACATATAAAACACACAAGCACACATCCCACTTTTAACATACACTGCACCCTGTCCATGGGGCTACCTAGGGAAAACCTTAGGGGTGCCTTACATGTATAAAAAGGGAAGGTTTGGGCCTGCCAAGTGGGTACATTGGCAGTTTAAAACTGCATACATAGACACTGCAGTGGCAGGTCTGAGCCTAATTTATAGGGCTACTAATGTGGGTGGCACACCCAGGGCTGCAGGGCAACAATTGGCATTTGATTTACAGGCCCTGGGCACCTCTAATGCACTTTACTTGGGACTTACTAGCAAATAAAATATGACAATCATGGAAAAGCCAATTACACATACAATTTACACAGGAGCACTTGGACTTTAGCACTAGTCAACAGTAGTAAATTGCCAGAGTACAAAAACAGGAAAAGCGCACAGTCAAAACATGGGAAGCAGAGGCAAAAAAGATAGGGAAGCCTTCGCCAAGGGTGCCAGGTCTCACACATGTCACCCCTAGCTGAAAGTGGGGAGAACTACCCAACCTCATGGGAGTTCTCATCTCTAAGGCAGAAGAATCTGGTGGACAGACCATCAGCATGGGCGTGTTCTGCTCCAGGGCAGTGTTCCACAGTAATGTCCATTCCTTGTAGGGATTTAGACCACCTCAACAGTTTTGGGTTCTCACCCCTTATCTGCATTAACCATCAGAGGGCCTTTGGTCTATCTGAACCTGGAAGTGAGTTCTAAACAAGTAGGGTCTTAGCATCTTCAGCTCCCAGACCACAGCAAAAGCTTCACGCTCAACTGCACCCTACCTATGTTTCCTGGGAAGTAACCTCCTACTAATGAAGGCTACAGACTGGTCTACACCCTCTTTATGTAGCTGTGAGAACACTGCTCGTACACCATACTCTGAAGGATCAGTCTGCACAACAAATACTTGAGGTCAGGTGCCTTCAGCATGGGTGCCGTGCACATGGCTGACTTGGGGGCATCAAAATCTGTCTGGCAAGACTCAGTCTAGATCACTTTCTTTGGTTGTTTCTTGGAAGTTAACACTTGAGGGAGCAACAATGGTGCCATACTCCTTAACAAACCTGCTATAGTAAACTGTGAGACCTAAAAAGGTTCTCACCTCAGTCTGGGTTTTGGCGGCTCTCAAGCCAGAATGGTATCAATCTTTGGCTGTAGGAGAGCCATCTGGCCACTCCCCACCTGATGTCTCAAGTACACCACAGAACCCTGCCCTATTTGGCACTTACATGCCTTAATCGTAAGGCCTGCCTTCTGCAGGGCCGCTAAAATATTGCAGAGGTGCTGCAAGTGTTCCTCCCAAATGGAGCTCAATACAACAATGTCATCCAGGTAAGCTGCACTGAAATCATCCAGTGAAGCCAACACCTGGTTAACCAGCCTCTGAAAGTTTGCAGGGGCATTTTTCATTCCAAAGTGCATCACCCTAATTTGGTAGTGCCCATCTGCGGTAGAAAATGCAGACCTCTCCTTAGCCCCCTCAGACAGAGCAATCTGCCTATATTCAGACGTTAAACCAAATGTGCTGAGATATTTGGCAGCCCCTAACCAATCAATGAGCTCATCAGCTCTGGGGATGGGGTTCGCGTCAGTCTTTGTGACTGCATTGAGTCCCCGGTAATCCACACAGAACCTGAGTTCTGGAGTGGCACCAGGAGCAGCACCTTTTGGGACCAAGACCAGATGACTGATCTAAGTGCTACTGGAAAACTAAATAACCCCAAGAGCTAATATTTCGGATACCTTATCCTTAATGTTGGCCCTAACCCTGTCAGTCACCCTGTAAACCTTATGTTTCAGATTGTCCCCAGAGTCTACATCATGAGCCAAAGAGTGACCCCTGGGATCAAGGAAAATAATGAGGGAAACTGTCTCAACACTTGAAGACAGCCCCTCTGTTGCTCAGAGGTCAGTGAGGGGGAAAGGTTCACACCCTCGACAGACCCATCTTTCTCCTTAGCAGACAGGAGGGAAGGACGAAGCTCACTCTCTTCTTTGCACCACATTATCTGGTGGTAGGAGCATTGTCACTTTAGAGCTCTCAAAGCGAGGCTTGAGGCAGTTCACATGCAGGACCCTCAAAGGGTTCCTAGGAGTCCACAGGTTCACTAGATAGGTGGCATCACTCTTGCACTCCACCACCTGAAATGGCCCAGTCCACTTGTCCTGGAGAGCGCAAGGCCCCACTGGAGCCATCACCCACACTTTTTGGCCAGGGTGAAACTCAACCAGAGTGGCATTATGGTTGTACCACTGTTTCATATCTTCCTGGCTTGCTTCCAGGTTCTCTGGAGCGATCTTCCTGAAGCAGGAAGCCTGGTTCCTAAAAGCAATTATGTAACTGAATACATCCTGGGGTGCTTACCGGAGGCTTTCTCCAAGCCTTCCCTAATCAGACTTGAAAGTCCCCTCACAAAGGTAATCCAAGACCCTTTTGTGGCACCTCCCTTTAGGCGAATAGAAGGCATGGAAAGAGGACATCCCACTTACACCTCAAGGGCTCTGACAGGCCCATGATCATGCCTTTCTAGATGTGGTTGAATCTCTCAACCAGACCATTTCCTTGGGGATGGTAAGGAGAAGTAAACGTGTAGGTTACCCCATGCTCCTTGCAGAGAGACTTTATAAAGGTAGATATGAAGTTGGTATCCCTATCAGATACCACCTCCTTGGGGAACTCCATGCGGGTAAAACCCCCCCATCAATGCACCTCCCACCACAGGGGCGGTGATTGATTTCAACGGAATGGCTTCTGGGTACCCGGTGGCATGGTCCACCAACACCAGGATAAACCTTTTCCCCCTTGGCTGTCTTGGGATCCAGAGGCCCCACAATGTACATACCAACCCTTTCAAAGGGGGTGCTGACAACAGGAAAAGGTTGGAGGGGAGCCTTACATTTCCCCCGACTCTTGCCACTTTCCTGACAAACTTGGTAAGACCTACAGTGCGCATTAGAGTGCCTGCACATTTGGGGCCAGTAAAAGTGGGAGACAAGCCATTCAAAGATCTTGTCCTGCTCCAAATGTCCAACTAAATACACATAATGAACCAGAGCCAGTACAAAGGCTCTGAAGTACTGGGGTACCACCAGCACATGGGCTGACACAGGCTCAGCAACCTTCGCCTTGCTATAGAGAAAGGCTATCCTCCCAATAAATCAGATGTGAACCAGACTCCTTGCCAGATGCCTGGTCTGCAGCCTGCTGCCACAAACCCTCCAGAGTAGGGCATGTTCCTTGTGCCTCACAGAATGCTTCCCTGATGGATCCCCCTTCCTGCTGCCTCTGAGTTAGCTCAGGGACCTCCCCCAGTTCAGCTACCTGTTCCCCTGTAGGCTCTGGGGCAACTCCCGCAGGTTCAGCCTCCTCCCAGACAGGGGGAACTTCTGGGGCAGGTT
This sequence comes from Pleurodeles waltl, assembly GCF_031143425.1. Classification (NCBI taxonomy): domain Eukaryota; kingdom Metazoa; phylum Chordata; class Amphibia; order Caudata; family Salamandridae; genus Pleurodeles; species Pleurodeles waltl. The sequence continues at coordinate 1,556,733,926 of NC_090440.1, forward strand.
TCCCGCACTCCTTGCCCTTCCTCCTTCTGGCAGGCACCTGGGCCACTCTTTCAGGCTGCAGTGCCTCCTGATCACCCTGAGGGGCTGCCATTGACTGGGTGGACCCACACACCCACGCAGGCAGACCCAACTTCTCCAAGTGAGATCTGTGTTTCACCTTCTTCCAAGGGGAAACCTCCCGATCATTGCTTGGTAGGCAACCTACAGGCATGGTTGGATACAGAGATAATCTCAAGGCACCTGGGACCCCTCCCTCTCAAAGGAAACCTGCACCACTCTGCACAGGTACTTGTATACCGCAACTACTTGGTGAAATGTATGCGGAACTACTTGCTCCTCAGACACCTGTTGACTTCTCACAGTAGCTACATTGGCTCCTGTGTCTCTCAGAGTCCCCACCCTCTGTCCATTGATGATCACCCACTGCCTGTACTTTTTAGTGTTCTCAGGCACAAGGCTCCCACCCACCTGGAACCACTCCTCCCCAGGCGCTACACTGGCGCTACACTGGCCAAACCCTGTGACTGAGCACCAGTGGGTCCCTTGGGACATTTGGGACCCCCTCTCATGTGACCCACCTGATCTTATGCAAAGCTCTTGCGGGGACCCTACTCTGCAGGTTTCACTGTAGAGATCCATGGTTCTTTTCAACTGGGAGCTGAAAATCTTTACCCAGGGAACTAGGTTGGGGCCCCTGATTACCCTTACCCCCCCATGTCTGATGGGGACCCTGCCCACCCTTGGTATGGTCTCCCCATACCTCTTCTGGACCCTGGTGCTCCCCCACAGTCCTCTTCCTGAGCAAGCTTTCTAGAGTCAGTCAGCTTGCTGTCAATTAGGTGCTGGCACAGCTCTGGAAAACAAAGCCTGTACAAGTGCTCCCAAGCAATTAAGTTGTAAAGCCCCTTATAAGTTGTTACCTTACTACCTTTCTTCCAAACATCCAGTGGCCTGCAAAAAGAGTCTACACGCTCCAACCAGGTTTGGGATTCCTTCTTTTTGTAGGACCTAAACTTGTCCCTGTACTGCTCAGGAGTGAGACCATATCTTGTAAGTAGGGCATCCTTCATGATAGAGTAGGTGAGTCTTAGAGGATCCCCTAAGGATGTCAGAGTATGCCTCCCTTCTACCTCAAAGTGTTTCCACAGACCTGCCCCCCACTGTGCTTCAAAGACCATGTTCATTTGGAGAGCAGATTCATACCCCTTGAACCACAGATAGATGTTATCCTCCATCTGGTAATCTTTCACCAGATCTTTAGTAATGTTTACCCTCCTCTCAGGCTGCAATGAGGTACTGCTGCCTCCATCTCTACTAGACTGGATCCTCTGATCCAGCTCCCTTAAACTAAGCTCATGAGCCAGCAGTATCTTCTGCTCCTCCATGGCCAACCTTCTCTCTTCCATCTCCATTTTAAGTTTCTCCAGCTCCAACTGGTGTATCCTCTCTGACTGTCTGTCCTGCAACTCCCCTGGAGTCAGACCCTTGGATGACACACTACCACCTGCCCTGGAGACTCTCTCCTCTGGCAAAACAGGCACATCCACTACACTACCTGGATTACTCTGTACCTCCTCACTCTGTGTGCCTCCCAGCATCCTTGGCTGCCACCCAGGTGGAACGACCTGTGGGGTAAGGTGCGTGCAATGGCATCCAGGCACCAGATTGCCATAATAAAGACTGGTGGTGGACCCCTAACCCCTCCCCCACAGTTGACAGCATGGGAGGAGAAAGTCTTGGCTATCCTACAACCCGAGGGCCTCACTGGAATCACTGGAGGGCTGGACACTGGTAAGTCACAATTACTTCACTACCATCATGTACACCTTCATGGCATGTCTCCCCGTCACTTTATCTCCCTTTAACCCACTCCATCCCAAACTGAGAACCATCCCCATAACAACCCTCCACAATTTTCCCCTTCATGCCCTACCCACTTCAAGCACCCCACTCCAAGGACATCATTCATACACATGAGTAATGCATGGTCAACATTAACCACAATGCATCACCATAACAAACCAAAGGTGGAAAAAACACACCCATCCCATACGGAAACCCAATAAGTGCTAAATATGTATCTGAGAATAGAATTAACAAAAATATACATGTCCACAGGTACTCCAGCCAATGTTAGCTGGCAGCATGTGCCATGTCAACCGTCTTCCACCAGAAACAAGACCCCAGTGATGACAGCAACTCTGGATGTTTGGATCTGGAAGATCTTCCTGGCCCATCTGGTACCACTGGCCAGTCAGACACCATAGGCAACACCCAGTCCACCCCAGAGCACCCCACATCGGACTCCACTACCATAGCAGCCACCCAACATTCCCAAACCACTGTCCCAGGACACGTAATTCAACAGTGTGCCCACCTGTACAGGGACCCGAGACAACAGACCACAGGCAAGACAAAGAAGGTCCTGGTGTCAGTGAGAGTGGGCCCACAGTTCAGGGGACAGAGGCACAAGGGGCCAGGGCCAGTGGGAGGATATCTGTGCGCCAACTGACTGCCCAGGAGGCACTGTCACATGTCCTGGGAGCATACCAGAAATCCCAGAAGAGAATGGGCCAGGTACGTACCATCTTGCAGAAGAACCAGCAGCTGCAGGAGGAACATCACCAGGAGGTCATGCAGCAGATGCAGGCCTTCAATGCCACCATGGCCTCCATTGCAGGGGTGCTCAGTGATATGGCAACCATCATGCATGAGTATACAACACACCAGCGAGCCCCTTCCACTAGACAGTGTACTGATCAGCCCTCCACATCTGCTACAGCTAGTGGACAGGAGGACCTGCCACAGGACTCACAGACCACCAGCACCCCTTCCCTTGCAGCAGAATAACCACCCCACAAACGTTACCCGTGAGCCAGATATCCACCAGAGACTGTAGCCAAGACCCAAACCACTGCAAGAAACGGAGCCTGTCTTCATGAATATTGATGAGGTGGGTCTTTGCAACCACATAGCGAGTCGCAGAAGGTGTCTGAGACACCATTCTGCATCCGATTTTGCGACTTGCAGATTGCGAGTCGCTCAGACTCGCAATTTGCAAGTCGCAAAATCAGATTTTGCTACATCTGGCCCCAAGTCGCTAGTTCAATCTGACCTCTTGAAACTCCTCCTCGGATACGTGTTGAGGGAGCCCTCGGTGGAGATTTTTACCTTTGGACTTGGTCATTTTTTCGAGGTGAAACTCCTTTGATCAGGGCAAACCTGAATCTTGATCTGACGTCCCTGGAGCCAACTTCGCAAACACGGCCTGGGAGGTCGCGGTCAACTTTCTACATTCGGACTTAGGGCCATATGTGCGAACACATTTTCCCATAGACACAGAATGGGTAAAACCCTTTGCTACATCTGGCCCTTAGTCTCTTTTTCGGAGATTTTCTTCACCAGGAGGAACCTGCAAGTCAAACCAGGTCACGGTTGAGGCAAGCCAGCTAGAGTTGGTGTGGAGGGTCGGACCCTTTATGGAGCTTTTTTCCAAAAGTTCTCCAAACTTCTGGATCTTCTTCCAGATGTTCTTTTAAGTTTCTTTTGAGGTCCAAAGCTTACCCCAAGGTTCCAGAAACTCTGAGATGCTCCTTTAGGGTGCCTACTACAACTCCCTGAATGCACCTGGTGCAAACTCCAAAATGGCCACTGGACAGTGGTCACCTGGTCAGTTTCTTCAGGAGTTGGTGCAGGAGACTCTGGTTAGCAATTTCCCTCCTTGAACCAGTTGAAGCTAGGCAATGTCTTCTTGTGGTGAAGCCCAAGTATGAAGCTGGTGCAGTCCTCAAGAGTGCAGTGTCCAGGTGCAGGCTAGGGGTCCAGCAGGGCAGTCCTTCTTCTCCTGTAGTTCTTCCTTGTAGGGATCTGGCAGGGATCTGAGGTGTGGGTGCAGGTCTACCAGGTTTATCCTTGCTCCTGGGTGAAAAACAGGGAGGTCCTGGTTCGCCAAACAGGTGCAGGGTCCTTCTCCCTGTGATGACAACTTCCTGGGAAATGTGGCAAAAATCAATCTCAGGGAGCAATATTCCTCAAAAATCCATCATTGCTGAAAATGATTTTTGGAGGTTACATCTGGCTGATCCGACCCACTGGTGTGGCTACAAATCCTAAACACACCCCCATCCTGCCCTCTTCCAATCTAATCAAGGGGGCACCTAATTATCTGGGTTTGCAGGATTGGTTTGCTGGATGTGAGGGAGGTGATGGGTTGCTCCAAATGTCCTTCCCTGCCTTTGAAGACCAGTATGGCAGCCCTCCCACCTTTCTGCTTCCTCATCTGCCGAGGGAAGATCTCCTCCCCTAGGCACATCTATTTGTATTGAGCCCAAACTACTTCACACCTTATCAAGGCAGCTTGGCCAGCTGCCAGAGGCTGGCCAATCAGAGCAAAGCAGCAAAAACACTACAGGGCTGAAGTTTGCAACTTTTTAGGTAAAGTTTAAAACTCTTTACCTGAACAAGCTATATTAAATCCAACAATTGTAAGTTGTGGGATTTATTATAACAATTAATTTGAAACCAAACTTGAGGTATCTGCCACTTAAGGGGACTTTATAAATTAAAATAAAGTCTCCCAATTCTAGCCTATAGAGGCCATTCACATTGAAGGATAACTAATTTGTCTGTTTTACGTCTCTAGGGCTTATAAAACTATTTTTATAAGGTCCCTGCTAATAGTTTCATGGCACAATGGAGAAGTGTGGCACAATGGTTAGAGCGGCAGACCCTGATGCAGAGTTCTGGTCCAGGACCAGGGTTCAGTTCCCACCTCTGAGGGTCTTGGGCTCCATTCCCTTGGACCAGATAATTCTTGCCTCTGTGCCAAATCTAATTAATGGGTCCCACTCTGTGACTCTGGGCAACAGCTTACTTAATCTCCACAACGACCCTCACAGCACTTGGATGCCTGGCTTTATCCTGGGGCTGTCCAGGAGTGGGCACCTCACAGAGAGAAGCCAGGAAGAGTTCCACAGTGGTATGTGTACAGTGCCTTGAGACCCTAACGGGTGAGTAGTGTGCTATACAAGTGTGAAGTTTACAGTTTTCACCCAACCATAGGGCACACCGTAGGGGTAACTTATAAGTAAAAATAAAGTTGTTTAAGACTTTGAAAGTACTTTTAATTCCAAAGTTGAATTTGCATGTAATTTTAATTTAAAAGCAGCCAGCAAGGCAGGCCTGCCTTTAAAATGAGACACTGGGCACCTCAGCAGTGCACCCATGGCTACACTACCTATTCTGGGGTCCCTAAACCCACATGCCCTACCATATACTGGGGACTTATAGGTAGGTTAATATTGCCAATTATGATTAGCCTGATGTTCATATCTACTTTACACAGAGCACTGGCCCTGGGACTGTTAAGCAGTACCCAGGGCACAGCCAAGAGTCAGTAACCACCAGTATCTGTCCAAAAAGATTGGGGGTGACCAGGACAAAAAGGAGGGCTTTCCCACAGGGAAAGATCAATTAAAATCTTCTGCTTATACAGATGATATCTTTGCCAGCATTCCTTGGGGAAGTCCGCCACTCGACTTCACTCTCAGGATGTAATTAAACAAAGACAAATGTGAGATACTTCCTTTAAATAAACATTGTTTTGTGCTGATTTTAGTGTCTCACACTTTCAATGGAATCAAGATATGATTAAATACTTAGGTCTCTGGTTCGAAACCACCATCAAAGAAAGAGTCTCCACTAATATTATACTGGTCCTTATCACTATTTCTTCTCTTATATCTAATTAAATCGTCTCTTCTTATCCTGGTGGGGTAGATTGGACACCTTAAAGATGACGATAGTCCAAATATTTGTTTTCTGTCTGTTCAATATTCATATAAACATTCCCTGTCAGTATTTTTTTTTTAAATAACTCTTATGGAATAATAAAAAACCTTGAATGTCCATTCAAAAACTTAAAAAACATAAACATCTGGGAGGAGTATATTTAACGGATTTTCGTTTGTACCATACTGCATTTTTCCTCAAATAAGATTATTTTACATTAAATGAAGATGCCTCTATTGATTCCCACCCTAGCCCCCCAGGTAGAGGCTGCAAAAGCCTTTCTTTATCCGTTCTCTCACACTGATTTTTTAACTTTTACATGGAAACCTCACTCTGTATTTCTTCCTATTTTGAAAAACTCATGTAAGATTTTGGCCCTCATTACGTCATTGGCTGTAAATCCTGCTTACCGCCGCAGTGACGGCTGCCAACATACTGCCACGGTGGCGACTTTCCGTTCACAATATTGTGACCCACACACACCAATTAGACAGAATACAGCCACAAACACAAATCCGCCAGCCCAAAGGTCAATGCTAAGTGACGGTACCAACACCCATACCTTTACACCAACAAAACAACAGCCATCACATTATGACCCACAAATCACCACGGCGGACATTCAACAGTGGTAAACCATTGGCGGTACGTACTGTTGCGCTCAGGATGGAAACCCACATACAAAACAAGACTATATTGGCCAATACCTAAGACACACACCTAACACTCATACAATCCCACAGCACTATAAAACATACACCCACATTACCCACAACCCTTTACAAACAACAATTACTGCCAGGAGATTGACATGAACAGCACAGAGACAACTAGATACATACACCACTTATACCCATAAATCCCTCACGTACCCCACAACACACACCCCACCACATTACTCAACACACTCTCACGAACACACACCACACAACACCCATGTCCCCACAAAGGCACCCCCGTTTCACTGATGAGGAGTTAAGGGTCATGGCGGAGGAAATTGTCAGGGTAGAGCCACAGCTATTTGGAACACAGGTACAGCAAATATCCATTGCAAGGAAGCTATGGGGGAAAATCGTGGACAGGGTGAACACAGTGGGACAGCATTCAAGAACAAGACACAACATCAGGAAGAGGTGGAATGACCTACGGGAGAAGGTACATTCCAATGCAGCAAGGCACCAGCTCACCATACAGAGGACTGGTGATGGACCCCCACCTCCTCCCCCACAGCTCACAATATGGGAGGAGCAAATCTTGGCAATACTGCATCCTGAGGGACTCACTAGAGTAGGCGGGGGACTGGACACTGGTAAGTCAATATTTACTACTTATCACCCCCCATACCTGCATACCATCACTCCCACACCCTCACTCCCATCACTCCACTACATCCCACACATTGCACCTACACATATGACTAACCCCAATGCCAAGCCCTGCTTGCTATACTAATGCATGGACAGCCCTCCCAGCCCTGCATGGACACCCATCACGAAAGCATACACAGCATAGGGGAACTAACAATCACACAATACATCACCATACACAAGCGAAAAGTAGCAGGGCAACACCAACGATAGAGGGGAAGCCAGGGATGTACAATATGTCACACACATTAAGCAGAATACATCACTTACATCCCCACAGGTACCCCAGCCAATCTCAGTGGAGAGGAGGTGCCATGACAAACCAGTCCCTCAACAGAAGATGCCAACAGTGATGACAGTGACTCTGGACTTCAGGATCTGAACCACCAACCTAGCCCATCAGGGACCACTGGACAGCCAGTCACCCAGGCCCACACACAGTCCACCACAGAGCCTCCCCTATGAGTATCCAACACCACTGCACCCACCCAGCATACCCACACTCCTGTCCCCACGACATGTCAATCAGTAGTGTGCCCACCTGTACAGGGGCCCCAGTCCACACCTTGCCCCCAAGACAATAAGGGACCTAGGCTCAGTGCCAGTGGGCACATCGTTCAGGGGACAGAGGCACAGGCCAACAGGGACACTGGTAGGACCCCTGTGTGTAAGGGGAGGACATGACCAGGGAACCGAGTCTCCAGGAGGCACTCTCCGAGATCCTGGGAGCCTAACAACATTCCCAGGACACGATGGGCCAGATCCTTGACAACGTGCAGGAGAACAGGTGGCTGCAGGAGGGGCAGTATCAGGGGATCAGGGAGGACTTGCAGGCCATTAACACCACCCTGATCTCCATAGGAGGGGTGCTGGCAGACATGGCCAACATCATGAGGGAGGCAACAGCACACCAAGGGGCCCTACCACTAGCCAGTCCATTGACCAGCCTCCACGTCCACTGCAGCTAGTGGGTAGGCCACCAGTACCCCTCCCCCTGCAGAAAGTGAACCACCTCACAAACGTTCCCTGCGACCCAGACAGAAGCCAGAGACACTTCCCAAGACCACTGCCAGAAAATGAGACTCTCCTGATTGTCCTCCTTGTGTTCCACACTGTCATGCCATCTTGTCCACTTTGAACTGCCTTTGTTCCCCTTCCTATGGCTCCTTGGACACTGGACCTGTGCTACAAACAGACTGGAACAATACCCTGGACCTTCCTCCATCATCACCCCATTTCATTGCAATTTGCTCCCTATCATTGCACTGCAAAAAACACCCTTGAACACAACTTGACTACTAGTATTTAATGTTTTGAAATTGTGCATTTATGGAAAAAGTCACATCTTGTGCAAATGATCTGAACCCTATGAGAGCATAGAAATAAGGACCTGTAGCCATGTGTAGTCAGCACATCAATACACATTTGTTTTCTCAACAACGTGTGTAAAACGACAAGCCATAGGTGACAGTAAGTTTAGATGCAATGCCATCATGCTACAGCCACACAGAATACACCAACAGTCATAGGAATGGTCAGTTGCACTGTCTCACCTGTGTGTCATTGGAAGTATTGACGGATAACTGATGTCCTGTTGTCCTCATCCTCATCCACAGCCTCTTCATCCTCACTGTCCTCAGGGTCTACTGCTGACATAGGGGCTTCTCCAGTCTCTTCCTCCTGCAGAAAGGGTACATGCCGTCTGAGGGCCAAGTTGTGCAACATGCAGCATGCCACTACTATCTGGCAGACCTTCGTGGGTGAGTAGCACAGGGATCCACCTGTCAGGTGGAGGCACCTGAACCTGTCCTTCAGGAGGCCGAAGGTCTTCTCAATGATCCGTCTGGTTCACCCATGTGCCTCATTATAACGTTCCTCTGCCCTTTTCCTGGCATTCCCCACAGGGGTCAGCAGCCACAATAGTTTTGGGTAGCCAGAGTCACCTGCAAGTATTGAGAGATCAAATTTAGCCTCACACAATGATTTGGGGATGACACCTGAAGTCATACACTAACATACAGTGGGTGGGGACCAAGGCTCACTTATTAGCCACACACTGTGCCTCTCTAGTTGGGTCATCACATTTGGGATGCTGCTATTCCTCAGAACAAAGGCATCATGCACTGACCCAGGATTCTTAGCATTGACGTGGGAGATGTACTGGTCCCCCAGGCACACCATTTGCACATTCAGTGAGTGGAAACTCTTATGATTCCTGAACACCTGTTCATTCTGGCGGGGGGACAAATGCAATATGTGTCCTGTCAATCGCCCCAATAATATTGGGGATATGCCCCATTGCATAGAATCTAGCCTTCACAGTGGCCAAATCTTCCACCTGGGGCAAAGAAATGTAGCTGCACATGTGTTTCACCAGGGCAGACAACACTCTTGCCAGTATGATTGATAACATTGGCTGTGAAATTCCTGCTGCCAAGCCCACTGTCACTTGGAAAGAACCAGTTGCCAGGAAATGGAGCACAGATAGGGGACCCCAGTGGGATGACGGATAGCTGAGATCAGGGCAGGCTCCAATTGGGAACACAGCTCTGTGATTGTGGCCCTGTCCAGTCCATAGGTCAGTATTATGTGCCTGTCCTCCAGTGCAGCCAAGTACACAAGGGGGTCTGTACAGGGGGGTTTCTCACCTCCTCCTATTCATCCACAGTGGTAGGTATCTAAGGGACACAATTGGAACAATGGAACCAAAACCTCAGTGTACATAGTAAATGTATGTGATGGGACTGTGGGAATGGCGAGGTATGTGCCAATCTAGGCTGTGACGCATTTAAGGTTGATATGATTGTTGTCTGCCACCATGAAATGCCAAGCACCTGTCCTGAACGTAGGAACAGGTGGAAGTGAGGTAACTCTGCTGACATTGGGCGTCATGGCGAAAGGCGGTCTTGCACCGCTGTGCAATTCCTCATTGGATAATATGGGGCTCTATGGAGTACAGTGGCCAATGGGGATCAGCACCGGCGGTGAGGGTGTACACCGCTGCGGATGTGACCAACCTTTTCTATCTAATTCCTCACTTGTTTCCTGACTTTCAACAGGAAAACACAAACTCTGCATGTGTTGCTGTGACCTGTGTCTGGAACCTACCATGACCCGTGTGACCAGGGAAAGGGTCCCGGCCTTCACTTCGGAAAAGTTGGAGTGATGGGTGGATGGGGTCCAACCCCAGTACAGACTGCTCTATGGGCCTCCAGACCAATGGGTAAGTATACCCTGGGCACAATGTATGTGGGAAGGATGCATGGAGATGTGTGTGCAAGCATCGTATCATGAAGGGGGATCTAATATCGTGGTGTACATGGTGTGTGCACGAGCTGATGGGTGTGCCAATGGTAACGGAAACGGGATTGGTGGGCCATATGTGTGACAGGCTGGATTGTATGTGTAATGGTGTCCTCCTGTCTGTATTACCTCTGCAAGTCAGCGCCCATCAAAAGAAGGGATTAATGCATTCCATTACCAAGGACGTGCAGACCCTGGGCCTGGGGGTCTATGGCAGGCGGAGAGCCCACTGTCAGAAATGGTGAGAGGATTTGAGATGCTGGACACGGAAGACCATGGAGGCCCAGCTGGGGATGGCCTCCAAACGAGGAAGGGGTGTCCGTCGTAACCTGACCCTCCTGATGGCCCGGATACTGGTGGTGGCCTACCCAGAACTGGATGGGCACTTGAGAGCATCACAGGAGCCACAAGGGGGTGAAAACAGTGGGCATTACTACAATAATCGGCAGGTCGCATGGGATCCAGGATGTGGGTGTGAGTTAGCGGGTGCCCCTAATTGCCAGGCCAAACATTGCAGCGTGATCCAGCTCAAGGGTAATGGTTGGATGGCAAATGTAGGTACCCTAGCATTCCATGTCAGTCAGGGCTTTGTGGGTACCAGGAAGGATGCAGTTGGCAGTGTGTGGCCCTCATCTTGCCGTGGCATCTAGCCAAATCACTGGTAGTGCAATGCATAGTGCTCAGTCCTGATCCCTGCGTGTGAAGGTGCTGTGTATGCCAACTGTTATGTTGGTGCAGTAATTGACCCAGTGTTTCCTTTCTCTCTCTCCCCCCTTTTTTCTTCTGTCATCCTGTTCATTTGTGCATTAGCATTATATGGCGCAGGAGCAGGGGCAACGGCAACAGAGGGAGCTGCATCCTAAAGGACCCTGGAGGCAGAGTCCACCATCGCCGAGGGAACCAGTGGGATGGAGGGCAGAGGGAGCACCACGGTGGAGACAGGAGGACACAACACAGACTCAGATACCTCCTCCAATGAAAGATCCCTGGTGGTGGCGGACACCTCTATGACCACCACAGCTGCAGGGACAGCCACCACCCACCACCCACCGTACGGTCCAGCACTGCCCTCCCAGTAGCCCCTCAGTGAGTTGCCCGTGCTCGCTCACCCAGGAGGGTGGGCATCTCCTTTGCCCCAGGCACCTCAGGCCCTGCCCTGGTGAGCCATGCTGTCCTGAGTGAGGAGGCTATTGACCTCCTGAGATCCATCTCTGTAGGTCAGTCAGCCACTGTGAGTGCCATCCAGGGACTGGCATCCCAGATGAAGCAATGCAATGCATTCCTGGAGGGCATTCATGGTGGACTGGCAGCCCAACAGAGATCGATTCAGGCTCTGGCATCCTCTCTGATGGCAGCCATTGTCCCTGTTCCTACTGTCCCCCGTCCAACTACCACTTCCCAGTCCGAGTCTCCTCAACCCCAACCCATCCCATGCACACATACAGACGAGCATGCATACAAGATTGGAACAGTCAAACACAGGCACCAAACTTCATCCCACAAGCACTCACACAAACACCAGACAGTTGCAGACACAACCACATCCACTGCCTCCACTGTCTCCCCCTCCTCCTTCTCCTCCTCCTCCACCACCCTCACAGTCATGTCAACACTCACACCTGCATCCACTGCATCAACATCCACAGCCAGCATCACCACACCAAGCAGCACATACAACTCATTAGGAGACACTTCCACAACATCCATGCACATGTCCCCTGTGTACTATTCCACCCTGTCTGCCCCCCCTCCTAAAGGACACAAACACAAGCACTCACACACCCAACAGCCACCCACCTCACATCAGCACAATACCCAATCACCTGCACCCAAATCAGCAGACATGTACCATCAACAACTACTCCCTCAACCTTCACTTCCATCCCTCATCCCAACTTGATCTCTTCCCTCCCCTTCCCCCGTCCTGGCCGTAAAAGAAAGGTCCCAGCGACCCTGCCCAGCACCTCAGCCAAACTGTCCACGCGGACAGTGGTGGCACCACCTAGTCGTGGTGGCAAGTCAGTGAAGGATCCCACTCCACCAGCCAGGAAGGTTATGGATCCCACATCTCCTGCCATGAAGGGGAAGGAGCCTGCACCTCCTGTCATGACGGGGAAGAAGCCCTCGACTGCTGCCAGGAAGGGTGAGGATTCAATGCCTCCTGGCATGAAAGGGAAGAAGCCCTTGACTCCAGCGGAGGCTGTCAGGGTGACACCACCACCACTAATGCATCACTAACTTTTCAGACAAATGCTCACCTGTGCGGCTTTATTTTTTACCCTAACCAGGTACTTGGTGCAAAAACATTTCCATTGTTTTTTCTATGGAGCAAGCCTCTTTTCACTTTGAAAATTCATATCTTGAATTGTGTATGTTGAATTTTTGTCATTTTGGTCTTGTTTGATTTAAATAAACATTAGCTATTTTTCTAAACTGCTGTGGTGTCCATTTTGTAGTGTTTTCACTGTATTACTGTGCGTCTTGGCACAAATACCTTACACATTGCCTTTGAGAGAAGCCTGACTGCTTGTGCCAAGCTACCTAAGGGGGAGCAGGGGTTATCTAAGTGTGTATCTCCACTGCCCTATCGAGAGTGAGGATCCCTGCGTGAACAGAGTGCAAACTGACTGCCAGCGAGAGACCCCATTTCTAACACTGTTTTTAATATTTGCTGCATTCTTAAGTGTATAAAGACAAGCATTAAGTTTGACACCACAGTCACCCTCATGATGATTAAAAGCGTCTATTTCTTCAAAATCAAAATTCTAGAAACTTTGGGACAGGTTTCATCAGATAATTTCTGGTATTCCAGTTTATTGTTATGTTCAAGGTAATGTAAAGTCATTCTTTTTATACTATGGGCAGATAATAGTGTTGGTGCTATTGACACACATGATAAATATGATTGTATAGTCTTGTGTAGATAAGCAATAAGAACTTTAATTAGAAAGCTTTTTCCGGTGCCAGCTTCACCACTGATGTATAGTAGAAGGTGTTTAAATGAAGAGCATACACATTGTTTCTTTTCATGTAGAAATCCATGGTCTATTTCACCTTATACTTAGTCATAGATTTGTGTCTGTTTCATTTTGAATAACTGGTTCTCGAAGAAGATCTTGTCTAAGTTGTCCAGAACTTTGGGTGCTTTGTGTACACTCTTTAGCTATATCAGCTGCAATAGTTTCTTCCTGTTCAATCATATCTTTCAACATTTGCAAGTAGTGTGGAAAGACAGAACACACAATGCTGTCTTTTACAGCACTGAAGAAATCCTCATAACAATCATAGTCTCCAAGTGATTCTGATTCAGCTAGGCTTGAACAGTTGTAGAAGTGCCAAGTACAAAAAATGTATCTTTCTTTGTAGTTTTACACGTAAGTTTTCTATGGTTAATTAGATTTTCTTTGGTGTGTCTCACCATACAACTATCACATCCAGCAACTGCACATTTACCTTCTTCAATATCTTCTTCTCCATTGCTTCTATTATCTGTAGTTTTAAAGTACTTCATAAGGGCACTTGTCTTCTACATGTGGACTCCTTTTTGGGTAGTATGTTTCTAACATATTTAATTTGCCAATCTCTCTACTTTCTGGATCAAACTATGCAAGACGCAAAATTTCTGGAAATGACTTTGACACTTTAATTCATGTGTTTGCAAGCCCTAGAGTTACACAAACAATTTGGAGAACAAAGTAGATGAGCTCAAGCTGTCTGAACACTCATGAGGTCCAATTTCTCTGTGGGAAAGCATTTTCAAGCTACAACTGTACAATTTCTTAGTAAGACTCTTTTCAGCAGAAATCTCCTCCCGCATCTCTTTCATCTCTGTTTTCTCAGATTTTGTGATATATGAAGTAATGTACTGAGCAACGGCAATAGAGTTATCTGCAACAAACTGTGTGTCCATGTTTGCATTCCACATCTTTAAAATGGCTGGATTATAATCATTAATGTACTTCTGTTCTTTTGAGGTTGTACGTATTTTTCTATGACATTTGTGTCAATGTATGTCTGACTGGAAATACAGAGCTATATACTCTTTCTTGTGAAATGACAGGTTGAGGGAATCCAAAAACGGCATCTTGAATAAAATGTACCTGTGGTTCTATATTTTTGTCTGCAGTACTTTCCACATCTGTGATCTTGGAAGCACAAAACTTGTTGTCTTAAACCGTTTTCGCCAGTATCTTTTGGAATGGCTCATGTCATATACTGTTCAATTAAATTCAGAAAAAACTCATCACTGTCTGTTCCAAATTTAGGTGCCTCTTTTATCAATTAGAGCATGTGAATATGAGGAACACCTCTTGGTTGGTACTCTTTATGCCAAAAGAAATCAGCCACTTCACCAAGAGGAGGGTTTGTCTTGTTGTAGATGAAAGACATCATAGCTTTAAATCAGTGGTTAAAGTATCTGCAAACATTAGTGGGATCCGAAGAACAGAGTTCTCCTGCTGTTTTAAGTTCAATGTATTTAATATTATAGTTTGCTTCTCTCAAAAAGCAGATCGTTCCATGCATACTCAGCACAACTGTGTGTCAGGAACCGAGTAGGTACACCTAGGTTTCTTAACATACATTTCAGCTCCCCATAACAATGGTACCAATAGTCGTTGATATCAAAGTGAAAAGTAATCAGATTAATTAAGCTGCACTCCAATTTTTCAGCCTTTCCATAAACTTTTTCAACAAACTCCTTAGCAGAAAGGTTTTGAAGATTTACTCCTGTCTTTAGTATATGATTTACAGAATATGAAAGTCCAGACAAGTCACTTTCACAGAGAAGATTAAATATACAGACCTCCCCAGCTTTTTGAGAATTCGCGAATCACAATTTTCACACAATATCCAAGGAATCTTGTGATGCCCGCAATTTTAAGAAGAGGTCATGCAAAAACAAACAGTCTCCTGTATGGTGTTTATTTATTTTTCTTGCTTCCTTATGTCAATAAGCACTGCCTTTCCACACAAGTGAGTGAGAAAAACAAACAAACACCACACGAAGACCCTTTCATTTATTTTTAGCCTGGAAGATTAAATCAATCCTGTTTCATTCATTTTGACTTCACACCCACCCCGAGACATCCTTGCTGGCACCAGAGCTGGCCTTTACTAAAATAGCACCCTGTGTGTGGGGTAGAGAAATGTGGTGCCCTTGATGATGGTAATTAAATGAGGCAGCAGGGGGCCCTTTTGAGTTCACCAGTCAGTACCTGAACACACCACAAACATCCCCAGACCACCCTAAGCTCACCTAATCACTGATAGGTTATCCACCTCAGCAGATAGGGGTTTGTTGATGTGTGTCACCAGTGGGTAAGAGGGTGAAGGGAGGACAAGGCAGAGGGCCAAAGAGGTGTTAAAAACATTGCCTCTCAGTATGATAACAAAGGACTAAAATCACTTTAAACTGGCAAGTCAGACAGAAATTAACTAGCAGGGACAAGGCTGGAGCAAGATGAGAAGGGCATTGCTGTTGGGATAACCTTAATGCACATAGATCCATCGCCTCTTAGAATATTGGCACCCTGGGCCTGTGCCCAGCTCGCCCATGCTAAAGGCCAGCCCTGTCTGGTACCAACTAGCACAGCAGGTACTGTCACAGGGATGGCAGGGATGACACAGGGATGACACCGCCAGAAATGCCCTGTAATTTATCCCCTCCCCGCTGTCGGCAATTGCAAGCAATGAAATAATGACCACAGAAGAATCTTACAATCATAGAGAAACTAAATTACCAACAAAATGAGTAAGCTTAATCCTCCCAAGCAGCAGTGTGTCATTCACATAAGATAAAACATTACCTTTGTCATCAAATACCACATATTTTATTGTTTATAAGTACATAGACACAGCATATCAGCTTGTCATTTTCGCTATTCTGTAAACCAGGTTCCTGCCACACATGCACCAATTTTGCCTTTCATATTCATTTATCATCAACGAACACCTATACTGTCCATCGTCTGGTAAGGATCTTCACAACCATTCTGCCAAATATAGGCTGATATATGTTAGGAATAGTCACAACAAGTTAAAGATGGGCTACTGTTATGCCAGGGCTAGCCATCCATTTGTCACCAATATCAGAAAATGCCATGGTTAAACCACTATTTTGCAGTGATAGCTCATGTATCACAATTCAAGCCCGCAAAAATGTCATGATGAGTATAAGAAATTTGGTTATTAGTTGTGCATGATGTGAGGGCTTGGTGAAAGGAAGGTTATTTAGCCCAGCTTTAGAACTGGAGAATAAGGTTTGAGCCGCAGTGTCCACTCATTATCTTGTGATTCTGGGACCATCACTTAAAAATAGACCTTTAGCATTTATTAATATGTACAATGCTGTGCTTAAAAGGCAAAGAAAGAATGGATAGTCACGTGATAGGATCTACAACTTTTAAACAGTCTTACATTAGAAAGATGAGCTTTGCAATAAATCTTCTTGCACCTTCCCTGTAAAAAAACTTCCATAATAGCCCTTCCAGGCCATACACACTATGCGTTCTATATGAACACATCCAGTATCACACAGAAGAAAAAAAGGTGGCGGCATTCATTACTTTGCTAGCACAAAACCTCCCTCATAGACAACCTCTTTCTCTCTGCAACGTGCAGACCTAGTTCTAAAGTAAACACTTTTGATATTTGCAATATTACAGCTACCAACTTCAGTAGTATCCTATAGAAGGTCATGGAAGAAAACATAAATGTTTAAGAGTCCAATGTCCGATTTCTGCCTCAGTGTTGAGGAAAGAGTGACTCATCTCTGAGCCATGAAACAGGGAAAAGTATATGTCCAAGATATCTTGCAATTTGGTCAAGTAATGTACCAGATCAGGTAGCACCGGAGCTTGCACAAGATTCCACAGTGTGCCTGCAACTCCCAGGGCAAGCTTCTAGGAGCTGTGCAAATCTCCTCAGTGGCAATATCTGAGAGTAGAGAAGGAGTGAGCAACCAACTGAAAGGGGCTCAAAACTAACCTTAGTCTGCGGTGGAACGCAGGAGAGAACATGAGAAGTTATTAGGGAGTGCTAATGTAATTCAATTGCTACAGTGATCTCTTGCTTTGCTGTGGATCAGAGGTGAGCGGAAGCCCAGATGGCAAGATGGAAATCTCAGGATAGACTAAACCAATTAATCTGTCCTTTACTGTTGTTAATTCTGCCACCAGTTACCCCTCTATTTTGTAGGATGAGAGAAACAGTATATCTTTGTAAGGAAATGAAAATATCTCACTGTGCTACCAGTTTTCACAATAAAAACTAGTCCATGGCAAATTTTGTGATATTTCCTTTGCTGAAATTGACTGATATTCCCCAAAAATACAATGTGTTAATAATTGAATGATGCTCCAGACTTTTTGCACAATTTTTGGGGCGATGCAAGAACGCATTTCACTCTAACAAATATGCCAAAATTGCACATGATGTGAGCAACAGCCACTGACATTCTGTTCATTCACATTGCTCCCATGCTCTCACAAACTTGAAAAAATTCTCACTTACGCAATGCGGCGTAATCTTGGGTATTTTCTTGACCAAACAGAAAGTGAATTGCCAGAAATTATGTGAGATTTGGCCAGTATAAACAACATTTCACCATGGGGAAATAAAGATTTTGCTGTCTGATAAGGTCTCAGAAAGTCTAAGGGCCTCCTATACAAGGAAATGTTGGAGCATGGAGTTGCGCCATTTCACAAACGCAGGGATGTGCTGCATTTACAACAATGCTGTGTGTACCATAGCACTGGCACTAAAATTAGATGCCTAGTGTTGACGCAGGCACCCTTGCACCCTATATTGCAAGGGTGCCTGTGTTACAGGGAATGATTGTTTATGTGCAGGAAGGGACGCCTTCATGCACATAAACAATAATTATGCAGAATACAGCACACATAGAAAAAGCAAACATGAGGAGAAATAAACGTTTTTTTCCTCGTTGCACCACTGTAAAACCACCCCTGGAGTAGTATTAGTTTTTTGCGCTGCCTTCGGTTCACGATTTCTCAAAAATCTGGGGCAGTGTCAAAAGCAATTGGTGTTCCATGGAAACGCAAACAGCAACACCCATTGCACACCCTCCTGCTGCAGAAAACTACATCGGGCCCATATTTACAATGAGGGATTAAGCCATGCAAAGTGACTTAACAACACCATGTAAATATTGAAAAAAGCACAGTGCCACCGGTTCGTCGCTAACAGTGATGCTCTGGTGGCACAGGGCATCAGAAATGAGGCCCTTATTGTGGGTGTATTCTGTGCACTTTCCTCTGTTAGGGGAATTAAGGGTGCTATGGCTGTCCCACAGCCGTAGAAGAGAGATCAGGTGTTTGGCCACTCCTGCTGCTGGTTATCCTAATTGCTTCTGCACTGCCACGGTGGCATGGACCATTTTAAAGCATCCCCAGTTGAAGCAGAAGTATAATAACTCTCAGGTGGCTTCCTAAGAGCCTAGCGGAAGAGGCACAGTTCACACCAAGGAAAATCACTTATTGAGTCTTTAAATGTTGGCTGCCATGATTGGCTGGTAATCTTAAAATCCCCATTGCTTCTCTGTTCTCATGTCCAAGAGTTTAAGATTTTGATACCACTTTCCTTAAGTCAGTCCCAAAATATTAGGTCTCAGTATTCACACCATTAGGCATTACACACTAGTGAAAACAACTTTTTCAGTTAAAAAAGCGTGACATGCACTTTTGGTCACAAAAAAATTTAGCAGAAAGGAATTTTTACTGAAAACTAAATACAATTTGAGTGCAGCCCATACAAAAACTGTAACTTTCCCATGCAGCTGACAGATAGTCCCTTCGTTTTCCGCAACCTCTGCTGTGGTATTACATCTGAACCAAGAATCTAGAGAAATTTTAGGATGCCAAAGAGGTGGGCGATGGGTGGACGTTTTCCGTGAAGCTAGTAGCATGGAAAGCTATCTTATCCTCAGGTGTGAAAGCTGAAGGAGCTTGCAAAGTCCTCTTCTCACAATCACTTCAGACCTCATGTGACTGAAGACGGTATACAATTTCAATGCACAAACTGCTTTTGCTTAAAAAGCCAGCACTGGCTAAAAGTGTAATTAGTGAGCATTTGGCAGGTGTCTAGATCAGAGACCATTACTTTAAACCTAAATCACAACTCATAAATATGAATAACTCATAGATGCCCAAAAATAAAAAGCCACACAATTGCAGCAAAAAACGCAATAGTGTGCCTGGAATTTTTCATTTTTGTGCCGCAAAATTTCCAAATCCATGCCGCAATATCTTGGGCAAGCTGAATATATATGGAATACACTGGCAAAATCTAGGATCTTCAGAATATAATCTCACTGAGCGATTTTCAGCAGCTGGTATTTGTACAGAGCGGTCAAAATAGCATCCACCTTCTCTAGTGGGAAACAGTTGTGGAAAACAGCAAGCCTCTAAACTTTTTTACCAGACACTCGTGGAGCTTCTTTAGCTTGCTTCATTTGAAAAGTGTCAATTGCATTACCAATACCTTTTTTTGAATTAAGAGGATGGATACTGCAGTGTTCATAAATTTCTTCTGATCTTGGTCAATCCACCTTTTCTACGTGACCACTTGTTGGTAATGTTTCATCTTCTATATGTGTTATTTATTGAAGAATATCAACATTGTTGTAATAAATGTTGTTTTGTACCAGGTATATTGTTGCTTTTTTACCTTATTAATATTTACACATTTTTTGCCATAATGTTTTGATCTTAATTTTCTAAAATAATAAGTGCATATTCAAACTCTTTCGGTAGTCCTATAGTTTCAATATTCTTTTCAAAATCTAGTGGAAACACAACCCTTAAGATGTTTCTATAAGTCTATTGGAGGTAATTTCCCTGTTTTCGGTTCCATATGAGCTTGGAAAAGATGTACACATTGTGTAAGTATTGATTCATAAACATTTACCTATTGATGTTCTTGTCGAATTGAAACAATCTCTATCTTGTTATGTATTGCTTTAGTTGGCATTTTACATCCTCTAATTTATTTTAGCAGTATTTACATATAATTTGTTGTATAGACAAATCGTCCCATTCCTCTACAAGTAAATAGGTACCAAATTCAGGCCACTTATCTCTGTTCTCTTCTTCAATTGTAGAGCACACAACATTTTAAGTTTGAATTAGTTTATTGAGTGCATCAACAACATCTACAAACACAGTTTGGTTTCTCTGATGATACTGTGTTGAACTTTCTAATTTCTTCTGTAAAGTTATCAACACTAATTGTTGTATCCTGTTTCTCTACACCTGCACTAACCTATGAGAGAGATAGGCCTTGCTACAGTGAAAACCAAATTTGGTAGTATTTCACTGTTAGGACATATAAAACACACAAGCACATATCCCACTTTTAACATACACTGCACCCTGTCCATGGGGCTACCTAGGGAAAACCTTAGGGGTGCCTTACATGTATAAAAAGGGAAGGTTTGGGCCTGCCAAGTGGGTACATTGGCAGTTTAAAACTGCATACATAGACACTACAGTGGCAGGTCTGAGCCTAGTTTACAGGGCTACTAATGTGGGTGGCACAACCAGTGCTGCAGGGCCACTAGTGGCATTTGATTTACAGGCCCTGGGCACCTCTAATGCACTTTACTAGGGACTTACTAGCAAATAAAATATGCCAATCATGGAAAAGCCAATTACACATACAATTTACACAGGAGCACTTGGACTTTAACACTAGTCAACAGTAGTAAATTGCCAGAGTACCAAAAACAGGAAAAGCGCACAGTCAAAACATGGGAAGCAGAGGCAAAAAAAGATATGGAAGCCTTCGCCAAGGGTGCCAGGTCTCACACATGTCACCCCTAGCTGAAAGTGGGGAGAACTACCCAACCTCATGGGAGTTCTCATCTCTAAGGCAGAAGAATCTGGACAGACCATCAGCATGGGCGTGTTCTGCTCCAGGGCAGTGTTCCACAGTAATGTCCATTCCTTGTAATGATTTAGACCACCTCAACAGTTTTGGGTTCTTACCCCTTATCTGCATTAACCATCTGAGGGCCTTTGGTCTATCTGAACCTGGAAGTGAGTTCTAAACAAGTAGGGTCTTAGCATCTTTAGCTCCCAGACCACAGCAAAAGCTTCACGCTCAACTGTACCCTACCTATGTTTCCTGGGAAGTAACCTCCTACTAATGAAGACTACAGACTGGTCTACACCCTCTTCATGTAGCTGTGAGAACACTGCTCGTACACCATACTCTGAAGGATCAGTCTGCACAACAAATAATTGAGGTCAGGTGCCTTCAGCATGGGTGCCGTGCACATGGCTGACTTGGGGGCATCAAAATCTGTCTGGCAAGACTCAGTCTAGATCACTTTCTTTGGTTGTTTCTTGGAAGTTAACACTTAAGGGAGCAACAATGGTGCCATACCCCTTAACAAACCTCCTATAGTAAACTGTGAGACCTAAAAAGGTTCTCACCTCAGTCTGGGTCTTGGCGGCTCTCAAGCCAGAATGGTATCAATCTTTGGCTGTAGGAGAGCCATCTGGCCACTCCCCACCTGATGTCTCAAGTACACCACAGAACCCTGCCCTATTTGGCACTTACGTGCCTTAATCGTAAGGCCTGCCTTCTGCAGGGCCGCTAACATATTGCAGAGGTGCTGCAAGTGTTCCTCCCAAATGGAGCTCAATACAACAATGTCATCCAGGTAAGCTGCACTGAAGTCATCCAGTGCAGCCAACACCTGGTTAACCAGCCTCTGAAAGTTTGCAGGGGCATTTTTCATCCCAAAGTGCATCACCCTAATTTGGTAGTACCCATCTGCGGTAGAAAATGCAGACCTCTCCTTAGCCCCCTCAGACAGAGCAATCTGCCTATATTCAGACGTTAAACCAAATGTGCTGAGATATTTGGCAGCCCCTAACCAATCAATGAGCTCATCAGCTCTGGGGATGGGGTTCGCGTCAGTCTTTGTGACTGCATTGAGTCCCCGGTAATCCACACAGAACCTGAGTTCTGGAGTGGCACCAGGAGCAGCACCTTTTGGGACCAAGACCAGATGACTGGTCTAAGTGCTACTGGAAAACTAAATAACCCCAAGAGCTAATATTTCGGATACCTTATACTTAATGTTGGCCCTAACGCTGTCAGTCACCCTGTAAACCTTATGTTTCAGACTGTCCCCAGAATCTACATCATGAGCCAAAGAGTGACCCCTGGGATCAAGGAAAATAATGAGGGAAACTGTCCCAACACTTGAAGACAGCCCCTCTGTTGCTCAGGGGTCAGTGAGGGGGAAAGGTTCACACCCTCGACAGACCCATCTTTCTCCTTAGCAGACAGGAGGTAAGGACGAGGCTCACTCTCTTCTTGCACCACATTATCTGGTGGTAGGAGCATTGTCACTTTAGAGCTCTCAAAGCGAGGCTTGAGGCAGTTCACATGCAGGACCCTCAAAGGGTTCCTAGGAGTCCACAGGTTCACTAGTTAGGTGGCATCACTCTTGCGCTCCACCACCTGAAATGGCCCAGTCCACTTGCCCTGGAGAGTGCAAGGCCCCACTGGAGCCATCACCCACACTTTTTGGCCAGGGTGAAACTCAACCAGAGTGGCATTATGGTTGTACCACTGTTTCATATCTTCCTGGCTTGCTTCCAGGTTCCCTTGAGCGATCTTCCTGAAGCAGGAAGCCTGGTTCCTAAAAGCAATTATGTAACTGAATACATCCTGGGCTGCTTACCGGAGGCTTTCTCCAAGCCTTCCCTAATCAGACTTGAAAGTCCCCTCACAAGGCTAATCCAAGACCCTTTTGTGGCACCTCCCTTTAGGCGAATAGAAGGCATGGCAAGAGGACATCCCACTTATACCTCAAGGGCTCTGACAGGCCCATGATCATGCCTTTCTAGATGTGGTTGAATCTCTCAACCAGACCATTTCCTTGGGGATGGTAAGGAGAGGTAAACGTGTAGGTTACCCCATGCTCCTTGCAGAGAGACTTTATAAAGGTAGATATGAAGTTGGTATCCCTATCAGATACCACCTCCTTGGGGAACTCCATGCGGGTAAAACCCCCCCATCAATGCACCTCCCACCACAGGGGCGGTGATTGATTTCAACGGAATGGCTTCTGGGTACCCGGTGGCATGGTCCACCAACACCAGGATAAACCTTTTCCCCCTTGGCTGTCTTGGGATCCAGAGGCCCCACAATGTACATACCAACCCTTTCAAAGGGGGTGCTGACAACAGGAAAAGGTTGGAGGGGAGCCTTACATTTCCCCCGACTCTTGCCACTTTCCTGACAAACTTGGCAAGACCTACAGTGCGCATTAGAGTGCCTGCACATTTGGGGCCAGTAAAAGTGGGAGACAAGCCATTCAAAGATCTTGTCCTGCTCCAAATGTCCAACTAAATACACATAATGAACCAGAGTCAGTACGAAGGCTCTGAAGTACTGGGGTTCCACCAGCACATGGGCTGACACAGGCTCAGCAACCTTCGCCTTGCTATAGAGAAAGGCTATCCTCCCAATAAATCAGATGTGAACCAGACTCCTTGCCAGATGCCTGGTCTGCAGCCTGCTGCCACAAACCCTCCAGAGTAGGGCATGTTCCTTGTGCCTCACAGAATGCTTCCCTGATGGATCCCCCTTCCTGCTGCCTCTGAGTTAGCTCAGGGACCTCCCCCAGTTCAGCTACCTGTTCCCCTGTAGGCTGTGGGGCAACTCCCTCCGGTTCAGCCTCCTCCCAGACAGGGGGAACTTCTGGGGCAGGTTTCCCGCACTCCTTGCCCTTCCTCCTTCTGGCAGGCACCTGGGCCACTCTTTCAGGCTGCAGTGCCTCCTGATCACCCTGAGGGGCTGCCATTGACTGGGTGGACCCACACACCCACGCAGGCAGACCCAACTTCTCCAAGTGAGATCTGTGTTTCACCTTCTTCCAAGGGGAAACCTCCCGATCATTGCTTGGTAGGCAATCTACAGGCATGGTTGGATACAGAGATAATCTCAAGGCACCTGGGACCCCTCCCTCTCAAAGGAAACCTGCACCACTCTGCACAGGTACTTGTATACCGCAACTACTTGGTGAAATGTATGCGGAACTACTTGCTCCTCAGACACCTGTTGACTTCTCACAGTAGCCACATTGGCTCCTGTGTCTCTCAGAGTCCCCACCCTCTGTCCATTGATGATCACCCACTGCCTGTACTTTTTAGTGTTCTCAGGCACAAGGCTCCCACCCACCTGGAACCAACTTCTCCCCAGGCGCTACACTGGCGCTACACTGGCCAAACCCTGTGACTGAGCACCAGTGGGTCCCTTGAGACATTTGGGACCCCCTCTCATGTGACCCACCTGATCTCATGCAAAGCTCTTGCGGGGACCCTACTCTGCAGGTTTCACTGTAGAGATCCATGGTTCTTTTCAACTGGGAGCTGAAAATCTTTACCCAGGGAACTAGGTTGGGGCCCCTGATTACCCTTACCCCCCCACTTCTGATGGGGACCCTGCCACCCTTGGTATGGTCTCCCCATACCTCTTCTGGACCTGGTGCTCCCCCACAGTCCTCTTCCTGATCAACCTTTCTAGAGTCAGTCAGCTTGCTGTCAATTAGCTGCTGGCACAGCTTTGGAAAACAAAGCCTGTACAAGTGCTCCCAAGCAATTAAGTTGTAAAGCCCCTTATAAGTTGTTACCTTACTACCTTTCTTCCAAACATCCAGTGGCCTGCAAAAAGAGTCTACACGCTCAAACCAGATTTGGGATTCCTTCTTTTTGTAGGACCTAAACTTGTGCCTGTACTGCTCAGAAGTGAGACCATATCTTGTAAGTAGGGCATTCTTCATGATAAAGTAGGTGAGTCTTAGAGGATCCCCTAAGGATGTCAGAGTATGCCTCCCTTCTACCTCAAAGTGTTTCCACAGACCTGCCCCCCACTGTGCTTCAGAGACCATGTTCATTTGGAGAGCAGATTCATACCCCTTGAACCACAGATAGATGTTATCCTCCATCTGGTAATCTTTCACCAGATCTTTAGTAATGTTTACCCTCCTCTCAGGCTGCAATGAGGTACTGCTGCCTCCATCTCTACTAGACTGGATCCTCTGATCCAGCTCCCTTAAACTAAGCTCATGAGCCAGCAGTATCTTCTGCTCCTCCATGGCCAACCTTCTCTCTTCCATCTCCATTTTAAGTTTCTCCAGCTCCAACTGGTGTATCCTCTCTGACTGTCTGTCCTGCAACTCCCCAGGAGTCAGAGCCTTGGATGACACACTACCACCTGCCCTGGAGACTCTCTCCTCTGGCAAAACAGGCACATCCACTACACTACCTGGATTACTGTGTGCCTCCTCACTCTCTGTGCCTCCCAGCATCCTTGGCTGCCACCCAGGTGGAACGACCTGTGGGGTAAGGTGCGTGCAATGGCATCCAGGCACCAGATTGCCGTAATAAAGACTGGTGGTGGACACCTACCCCCTCCCCCACAGTTGACAGCATGGGAGGAGAAAGTCTTGGCTATCCTACATCCCGAGTGCCTCACTAGAATCAATGGAGGACTGGACACTGGTAAGTCACAATTACTTCACTACCATCATGTACACCTGCATGGCATGTCTCCCCATCACTTTATCTCCCTTTAACCCACTCCATCCCAAACTGAGAACCATCCCCATAACAACCCTCCACAATTTTCCCCTTCATGCCCTACCCACTTCAAGCACCCCACTCCAAGGACATCATTCATACACATGAGTAATGCATGGTCAACATTAACCACAATGCATCACCATAACAAACCAAAGGTGGAAAAAACACACCCATCCCATACGGAAACCCAATAAGTGCTAAATATGTGTCTGAGAATAGAATTAACAAAAATATACATGTCCACAGGTACTCCAGCCAGTGTTAGCTGGCAGCATGTGCCATGTCAACCGTCTTCCACCAGAAACAAGGCCCCCAGTGATGACAGCAACTCTGGATGTCTGGATCTGGAAGATCTTCCTGGCCCATCTGGTACCACTGGCCAGTCAGACACCATAGGCAACACCCAGTCCACCCCAGAGCACCCCACATCGGACTCCACTACCATAGCAGCCACCCAACATTCCCAAACCACTGTCCCAGGACACGTCATTCAACAGTGTGCCCACCTGTACAGGGACCCGAGACAACAGCCCACAGGCAAGACAAAGAAGGTGGTGTCAGTGAGAGTGGGCACACAGTTCAGGGGACAGAGGCACAAGGGGCCAGGGCCAGTGGGAGGATATCTGTGCACCAACTGACTGCCCAGGAGGCACTGTCACATGTCCTGGGAGCATACCAGAAATCCCAGAAGAGAATGGGCCAGGTACGTACCATCTTGCAGAAGAACCAGCAGCTGCAGGAGGAACAACACCAGGAGGTCATGCAGCAGAGGCAGGCCTTCAATGCCACCATGGCCTCCATTGCAGGGGTGCTCAGTGATATGGCTACCATCATGCATGAGTATACAACACACCAGTGGGCCCCTTCCACTAGACAGTGTACTGATCAGCCCTCCACATCTGCTACAGCTAGTGGACAGGAGGACCTGCCACAGGACTCACAGACCACCAGCACCACTTCCCCTGCAGCAGAATAACCACCCCACAAACGTTCCCCGTGAGCCAGATATCCACCAGAGACTGTAGCCAAGAACCAAACCACTGCAAGAAACTGAGCCTGTCCTCATGAATATTGATGAGGTGGGTTTTTGCGACCACATAGCGAGTCGCAGAAGGTGTCTGAGACACCATTCTGCATCTGATTTTGCGACTTGCAGATTGCGAGTCGCTCAGACTCGCAATTTGCAAGACGCAAAATCAGATTTAGCCACATCTGGCCCCAAGTCGCTAGTCCAATCTGACCTCTTGAAACTCCTCCTCGGATCCGTGTTGAGGGAGCCCTCGGTGGAGATTTTTACCTTTGGACTTGGTCATTTTTTCGAGGTGAAACTCCTTTGATCAGGGCAAACCTGAATCTTGATCTGACGTCCCTGGAGCCAACTTCGGATACACTGCTTGGGAGGTCGCGGTCAACTTTCTACATTCGGACTTGGGGCCATATGTGCGAACACATTTTCCCATAGACACAGAATGGGTAAAACCCTTTGATACATCTGGCCCTTAGTCTCTTTTTCGGAGATTTTCTTCACCAGGAGGAACCTGCAAGTCAGGCCAGGTCACGGTTGAGGCAAGCCAGCTAGAGTTGGTGTGGAGGGTCGGACCCTTTATGGAGATTTTTCCAAAAGTTCTCCAAACTTCTGGATCTTCTTCCAGATGTTCTTTTAAGTTTCTTTTGAGGTCCAAAGCTCACCCCAAGGTTCCAGAAACTCTGAGATGCTCCTTTAGGGTGCCTACTACAACTCCCTGAATGCACCTGGTGCAAACTCCAAAATGGCCACTGGACAGTGGTCAGCTGGTCAGTTTCTTCAGGAGTTGGTGCAGGAGACTCTGGTCAGCAATTTCCCTCCTTGAACCAGTTGAAGCTAGGCAATGTCTTCTTGTGGTGAAGCCCAAGTATGAAGCTGATGCAGTCCTCAAGAGTGCAGTGTCCAGGTGCAGGCTAGGGGTCCAGCAGGGCAGTCCTTCTTATCCTGTAGTTCTTCCTTGTAGGGATCTGGCAGGGATCTGAGGTGTGGGTGCAGGTCTACCAGGTTTATCCTTGCTCCTGGGTGAAAAACAAAGGAGGTCCTGGTTCTCCAAACAGGTGCAGGGTCCTTCTCCCTGTGATGACCACTTCCTGGGAAATGTGGCAGAAATCAATCTCAGGGAGCAACATTCCTCAAAAATCCATCATTGCTGAAAATGATTTTTGGAGGTTACATCTGGCTGAGCCCACCCACTGGTGTGGCTACAAATCCTAAACGCACCCCCATCCTGCCCTCTTCCAATCTAATCAAGGGGGCACCTAATTATCTGGGTTTGCAGGATTGGTTTGCAGGATGTGAGGGAGGTGATGGGTTGCTCCAAATGTCCTTCCCTGCCTTTGAAGACCAGTATGGCAGCCCTCCCACCTTTCTGCTTCCTCATCTGCCGAGGGAAGATCTCCTCCCCTAGGCACATCTATTTGTATTGAGCCCAAACCACTTCACACCTTATCAAGGCAGCTTGGCCAGCTGCCAGAGGCTGGCCAATCAGAGCAAAGCAGCAAAAACACTACAGGGCTGAAGTTTGCAACTTTTTAGGTAAAGTTTAAAACTCTTTACCTGAACAAGCTATATTAAATCCAACAATTGTAAGTTGTGGGATTTATTATAACAATTAATTTGAAACCAAACTTGAGGTATCTGCCACTTAAGGGGACTTTATAAATTAAAATAAAGTCTCCCAATTCTAGCCTATAGAGGCCATTCACATTGAAGGATAACTAATTTGTCTGTTTTACGTCTCTAGGGCTTATAAAACTATTTTTATAAGGTCCCTGCTAATAGTTTCATGGCACAATGGAGAAGTGTGGCACAATGGTTAGAGCAGCAGACCCTGATGCAGACTTCTGGTCTAGGACCAGGGTTCAGTTCCCACCTCTGAGGGTCTTGGGCTCCATTCCCTTGGACCAGATAATTATTGCCTCTGTGCCTAATCTAATTAATGGGTCCCACTCTGTGACTCTGGGCAATAGCTTACTTAATCTCCGCAACGACCCTCACAGCACTTGGATGCCTGGCTTTATCCTAGGGCTGTCCAGGAGTGGGCACCTCACAGGGAGAAGCCAGGAAGAGTTCCACAGTGGTATGTGTACAGTGCCTTGAGACCCTAACGGGTGAGTAGTGTGCTATACAAGTGTGAAGTTTTCAGTTTTCACCCAACCATAGGGCACACCGTAGGGGTAACTTATAAGTAAAAATAAAGTTGTTTAAGACTTTGGAAGTACTTTTAATTCCAAAGTTGAATTTGCATGTAATTTTAATTTAAAAGCGGCCAGCAAGACAGGCCTTCCTTTAAAATGAGACACTGGGCACCTCAGCAGTGCACCCATGGCTACACTACCTATTCTGGGGTCCCTAAACCCACATGCCCTACCATATACTGGGGACTTATAGGTAGGTTAATATTGCCAATTATGATTAGCCTGATTTTCATATCCACTTTACAAAGAGCACTGGCCCTGGGATTGTTAAGCAGTACCCAGGGCACAGCCAAGAGTCAGTAACCACCAGTATCTGTCCAAAAGGATTGGGGGTGACCAGGACAAAAAGGAGGGCTTTCCCACAGGGAAAGATCAATTAAAATCTTCTGCTTATACAGATGATATCTTTGCCAGCTTTCCTTGCTTGGGGAAGTCAGCCACTCGACTTCACTCTCAGGATGTAATTAAACAAAGACAAATGTGAGATACTTCCTTTAAATAAACATTGTTTTGTGCTGATTTTAGTGTCTCACACTTTCAATGGAATCAAGATATGATTAAATACTTAGGTCTCTGGTTCGAAACCACCATCAAAGAAAGAGTCTCCACTAATATTATACTGGTCCTTATCACTATTTCTTCTCTTATATCTAATTAAATCGTCTCTTCTTATCCTGGTGGGGTAGATTGGACACCTTAAAGATGACGATAGTCCAAATATTTGTTTTCTGTCTGTTCAATATTCCTATAAACATTCCCAGTCAGTATTTTTTTTTTAAATAACTCTTATGGAATAATAAAAAATCTTGAATGTCCCTTCAAAAACTTAAAAAACATAAACATCTGGGAGGAGTATATTTCACGGATTTTCGTTCATACCATACTGCGTTTTTCCTCAAATAAGATTATTTTACATTAAATGAAGATGCCTCTATTGATTCCCACCCTAGCCCCCCAGGTAGAGGCTGCAAAAGCCTTTCTTTATCCGTTCTCTCACACTGATTTTTTAACTTTTACATGGAAACCTCACTCTGTATTTCTTCCTATTTTGAAAAACTCATGTAAGATTTTGGCCCTCATTACGACATTGGCAGTAAATCCTGCTTACCGCCGCAGTGACGGCTGCCAACATACTGTCACGGTGGCGACTCTCTGTTCACCATATTGTGACCCACACACACCAATTAGACAGAATACAGCCACAAACACAAATCTGCCAGCCCAAAGGTCAATGCTAAGTGACGGTACCAACACCCATACCGTTACGCCAACAAAACAACAGCCATCACATTATGACCCACAAATCACCACGGCGGACATTCAACAGTGGTAAACCATTGGCGGTACGTACCGTTGCGCTCAGGATGGAAACCCACATACAAAACAAGACTATATTGGCCAATATCAAAGACACACACCTAACACTACTACAATCCCTCAGCACTATAAAATATTCACCTACATTACCCACAACCCTTTACAAACAACAATTACTGCCCGGAGATTGACATGAACAGCACAGAGACAACTAGATACATACACCACTTATACCCATAAATCCCTCACGTACCCCACAACACACACCCCACCACATTACTCAACACACTCTCACCAACACACACCACACAACACCCATGTCCCCACAAAGGCACCCCCGTTTCACTGATGAGGAGTTACGGGTCATGGCGGAGGAAATTGTCAGGGTAGAGCCACAGCTATTTGGAACACAGGTACAGCAAATATCCATTGCAAGGAAGCTATGGGGGAGAATCGTGGACAGGGTGAACACAGTGGGACAGCATTCAAGACCAAGACACAACATCAGGAAGAGGTGGAATGACCTACGGGAGAAGGTACGTTCCATTGCAGCAAGGCACCAGCTCACCATACAGAGGACTGGTGATGGACTCCCACCTCTTCCCCCACAGCTCACAATATGGGAGGAGCAAGTTATGGCAATACTGCATCCTGAGGGACTCACTAGAGTAGCCGGGGGACTGGACACTGGTAAGTCAATATTTACTACTTATCACCCCCCATACCTGCATGCCATCACACCCACACCCTCACTCCCATCACTCCACTACATCCCACACATTGCACCTACACATATGACTAACCCCAATGCCAAGCCCTGCTTGCTATACTAATGCATGGACAGCCCTCCCAGCCCTGCATGGACACCCATCAAGAAAGCATACACAGCATAGGGGAACTAACAATCACACAATACATCACCATACACAAGCGAAAAGTAGCAGGGCAACACCAACGATAGAGGGGAAGCCAGGGATGTACAATATGTCACACACATTAAGCAGAATACATCACTTACATCCCCACAGGTACCCCAGCCAATCTCAGTGGAGAGGAGTTGCCATGACAAACCAGTCCCTCAACAGAAGATGCCCACAGTGATGACAGTGACTCTGGACTTCAGGATTTGAACCACCAACCTAGCCCATCAGGGACCACTGGACAGCCAGTCACCCAGGCCCACACACAGTCCACCACAGAGCCTCCCCCATGAGTATCCAACACCACTGCACCCACCCAGCATACCCACACTCCTGTCTCCACGACATGTCAATCAGTAGTGTTCCCACCTGTACAGGGACCCCAGTCCACACCTTGCCCCCAAGACAATAAGGGACCTAGGCTCAGTGCCAGTGGGCACACCGTTCAGGGGACAGAGGCACAGGCCAACAGGGACACTGGTAGGACCGCTGTGTGTAAGGGGAGGACATGACCAGGGAACCGAGTCTCCAGGAGGCACTCTCCGAGATCCTGGGAGCCTAACAACATTCCCAGGACTCGATGGGCCAGATCCTTGACAACGTGCAGGAGAACAGGTGGCTGCAGGAGGGGCAGTATCAGGGGATCAGGGAGGACTTGCAGGCCATTAACACCACCCTGATCTCCATAGGAGGGGTGCTGGCATACATGGCCAACATCATGAGGGAAGAAACAGCACACCAAGGGGCCCTACCACTAGCCAGTCCATTGACCAGCCTTCCACGTCCACTGCAGCTAGTGGGTAGGCCACCAGTACCCCTCCCCCTGCAGAAGGTAAACCACCTCACAAACGTTCCCTGCGACCGAGACAGAAGCCAGAGACACTTCCCAAGACCACTGCCAGAAAATGAGACTCTCCTGATTGTCCTCCTTGTGATCCACACTGTCATCTTGTCCACTTTGAACTGCCTTTGCTCCCCTTCCTATGGCTCCTTGGACACTGGACCTGTGCTACAAACAGACTGGAACAATACCCTGGACCTTCCTCCATCATCACCCCATTTCATTGCAATTTTCTCCCTATCATTGCACTGCAATAAACACCCTTGAACACAACTTGACTACTAGTATTTAATGTTTTGAAATTGTGCATTTATGGAAAAAGTCACATCTTGTGCAAATGATCTGAACCCTATGAGAGCATAGAAATAAGGACCTGTAGCCATGTGTAGTCAGCACATCAGTACACAGTTGTTTTCTCAACAACGTCTGTAAAATGACAAGCCATTGGTGACAGTAAGTTTAGATGCAATGCCATCATGCTACAGCCACACAGAATGCACCAACAGTCATAGGAATGATCAGTTGCACTGTCTCACCTGTGTGCCATTGGAAGTATTGACGGATAACTGATGTCCTGTTGTCCTCATCCTCATTCACAGCCTCTTCATCCTCACTGTCCTCAGGGTCTACTGCTGACACAGGGGCTTCTCCAGTCTCTTCCTCCTGCAGAAAGGGTACATGCCATCTGAGGGCCAAGTTGTGCAACATGCAGCATGCCACTACTGTCTGGCAGACCTTTGTGGGTGAGTAGCACAGGGATCCACCTGTCAGGTGGAGGCACCTGAACCTGTCCTTCAGGAGGCCGAAGGTCTTCTCAATGATCCGTCTGGTTCACCCATGTGCCTCATTATAACATTCCTCTTCCCTTTTCCTGGCATTCCCCACAGGGGTCAGCAGCCACAATAGTTTTGGGTAGCCAGAGTCACCTGCAAGTATTGAGGGATCAAATTTAGCCTCACACAATGATTTGGGGATGACACCTGAAGTCATACACTAACATACAGTGGGTGGGGACCAAGGCTCACTCATTAGCCACACACTGTGCCTCTGTAGTTGGGCCATCACATTTGGGATGCTGCTATTCCTCAGAACAAAGGCATCATGCACTGACCCAGGATTCTTAGCATTGACGTGGGAGATGTACTGGTCCCCCAGGCATACCATTTGCACATTCAGTGAGTGGAAACTCTTATGATTCCTGAACACCGGTTCATTCTGGCAGGGAGACAAATGCAATATGTGTCCTGTCAATCGCCCCAATAATATTGGGGATATGCCCCATTGGATAGAATCTAGCCTTCACAGTGGCCAAATCTTCCACCTGGGGCAAAGAAATGTAGCTGCACATGTGTTTCACCAGGGCAGACAACACTCTTGCCAGTATGATTGAGAACATTGGCTGTGAAATTCCTGCTGCCAAGCCCACTGTCACTTGGAAAGAACCAGTTGCCAGGAAATGGAGCACAGATAGGGGACCCCAGTGGGATGACGGATAGCTGAGATCAGGGCAGGCTCCAATTGGGCACACAGCTCTGTGATTGTGGCACTGTCCAGTCCATAGGTCAGTATTATGTGCCTGTCCTCCAGTGCAGCCAAGTACTCAAGGGGGTCTGTACAGGGGGGTTTCTCTCCTCCTCCTATTCATCCACAGTGGTAGGTATCTAAGGGACACAATTGGAACAATGGAACCACAACCTCAGTGTACATAGTAAATGTATGTGATGGGACTGTGGGAATGGCGAGGTATGTGCCAATCTAGGCTGTGACGCATTTAAGGTTGATATGATTGTTGTCTGCCACCATGAAATGCCAAGCACCTGTCCTGAACGTAGGAACAGGTGGAAGTGAGGTAACTCTGCTGACATTGGGCGTCATGGCGAAAGGCGGTCTTGCACCGCTGTGCAATTCCTCATTGGATAATATGGGGCTCTATGGAGTATAGTGGCCAATGGGGATCAGCACCGGCGGTGAGGGTGTACACTGCTGCGGATGTGACCACCCTTTTCTATCTGATTCCTCACTTGTTTCCTGACTTTCAACAGGAAAACACCAACTCTGCATGTGTTGCTGTGACCCGTGTCTGGAACCTAACATGACCCGTGTGACTGGGGAAAGGGTCCTTGCCTTCACTTCGGAAAAGTTAGAGTGATGGGTGGATGGGGTCCAACCCCAGTACAGACTGCTCTCTGGGCCTCCAGACCAATGGGTAAGTACACCCTGGGCACAATGTATGTGGGAAGGATGAATGGAGATGTGTGTGCAAGCATCGTATCATGAGGGGGGATCTAATATCGTGGTGTACATGGTGTGTGCATGAGCTGATGTGTGTGCCAATGGTAACGGAAACGGGATTGGTGGGCCATATGTGTGACAGGCTGGATTGTATGTGTAATGGTGTCCTCCTGTCTGTATTACCTCTGCAAGTCAGCGCCCATCAAAAGAAGGGATTAATGCATTCCATTACCAAGGACGTGCGGACTCTGGGCCTGGGGGTCTATGGCAGGCGGAGAGCCCACTGTCAGAAATGGTGAGAGGATTTGAGATGCTGGACACGGAAGACCATGGAGGCCCATCTGGGGATGGCCTCCCAACGAGGAAGGGGTGCCCGTCGTAACCTGACCCCCCTGATGGCCCGCATACTGGTGGTGGCCTACCCAGAACTGGATGGGCACTTGAGGGCATCACAGGAGCCACTAGGGGGTGAGTACAGTGGGCGTTACTACAATATTCGGCAGGTGGCATGGGATCCAGGTGGTGGGTGTGAGTTAGCGGTGCCCCTAATTGCCAGGCCAAACATTGCAGCGTGATCCAGCTCAAGGGTAATGGTTGGATGGCAAATGTAGGTACCCTAGCATTCCATGTCAGTCAGGGCTTTGTGGGTACCAGAAAGGATGCAGTTGGCGGTGTGTGGCCCTCATCTTGCCGTGGCATCTAGCCAAATCACTGGTAGTGCAATGCATAGTGCTCAGTCCTGATCCCTGCATGTGAAGGTGCTGTGTATGCCAACTGTGGTGTTGGTGCAGTAATTGACCTAGTGTTCCCTTTCTCTCTCTCCCCCCTTTTTTCTTCTGTCATCCTGTTCATTTGTGCATTAGCATTATATGGCGCAGGAGCAGGGGCAACGGCGACAGAGGGAGCTGCATCCTAAAGGACCCTGGAGGCAGAGTCCACCATCGCCGAGGGAACCAGTGGGATGGAGGGCAGAGGGAGCACCACGGTGGAGACAGGAGGAGACAACACAGACTCAGATACCTCCTCCAATGGAAGCTCCCTGGTGGTGGCGGACACCTCTATGACCACCACAGCTGCAGGTACAGCCACCACCCACCACCCACCACCCACCGTACGGTCGAGCATTGCCCTCCCAGTAGCCCCTCAGTGAGTTGCCCGTGCTCGCTCACCCAGGGGAGTGGGCATCTCCTTTGCCCCAGGCACCTCAGGCCCTGCCCTGGTGAGTCATGCTGTCCTGAGTGAGGAGGCAATGCATTCCTGGAGGGCATTCATGGTGGACTGGCAGCCCAACAGAGATCGATTCAGGCTCTGGCCTCCTCTCTGATGGCAGCCATTGTCCCTGTTCCTACTGTCCCCCGTCCAACTACCACTTCCCAGTCCCCTCAACCCCAACCCATCCCATGCACACATACAGACGAGCATGCATTCAAGAGTGGAACAGTCAAACACAGGCACCAAACTTCATCCCACAAGCACTCACGCAAACACCAGACAGTTGCAGACACAACCACATCCACTGCCTCCACTGTCTCCCCCTCCTCCTCCTCCTCCTCCACCGCCCTCACAGTCATGTCAACACTCACACCTGCATCCACTGCATCAACATCCACAGCCAGCATCACCACACCAAGCAGCACATACAACTCATTAGGAGACACTTCCACAACATCAATGCACATGTCCCCTGTGTACTCTCCCACCCTGTCTGCCCCCCCTCCTAAAGGACACAAACACAAGCACTCACACACCCAACATCCACCCACCTCACATCAGCACAATACCCAATCACCTGCAACCAAATCAGCAGACATGCACCATCAACAACTACTCCCGCAACCTTCACTTCCATCCGTCATCCCTCATCCCATCCCACTGTCCCTAAGAAGCTTTTCCTTGCCCAACTTGACCTCTTCCCTCCCCTTCCCCCGTCCTGGCCGTAAGAGCAAGGTCCCAACGACCCTGCCCAGCACCTCAGCCAAACTGTCCACGCGGACAGTGGTGGCACAACCTAGTCGTGGTGGCAAGTCAGTGAAGGATCCCACTCCACCAGCCAGGAAGGTTATGCATCCCACATCTCCTGCCATGAAGGGGAAGGAGCCTGCACCTCCTGTCATGACGGGGAAGAAGCCCTCGACTCCTGCCAGGAAGGGTGAGGATCCAATGCCTCCTGGCATGAAAGGGAAGAAGCCCTTGACTCCAGCGGAGGCTGTCAGGGTGACACCACCACCACTAGTGGTCACGGGGCCCTCACCTCCGGCTGACTAAGTGCAGCCTACTCCTCCTGCAGAGGCTGCCCAGGAGGTACCTTCACCTGCTGAGACGGTGCAGCCCTCACCTCCAGCAGAGGCTGCCCAGGAGGCACCTTCATCTGCTAACACAGTGCAGCCCTCACCTCCAGCAGAGGCTGTAAGGGTGACACCACCACTGCCACCATCAGTGGTCACAGGGCCCTCACTGCCAGCTGAGGAAGTGCAGCCTACTCCTTTTGCAGAGGCTGTCCAGGAGATACCTTCACCTGCTGAGACAGTGCATCCCTCACCTCCAGCAGAGGCTGCCCAGGAGGCACCCTCACCTGCTGACACAGTACAGCCCTCACTTCCAGATGACACAGTCCAGTCATCACCACCAGCAGAAGCCATGTAGGCAACCCTCCAGGGACTGCTGTACAAGAGGCCCCCTCCACAACCAGTGGGCATGTTCCCCACCTGAGAGACTTTGACCTTGCACTCCCTAGCACAGGTAATTGGGCATGGAGCCCCCTCCAGAGCCAGTGGGAAAGTCACCCACTCCAGGGACTGTGACCTTGCACTCCCCAGCAGAGAGAAATGGGCATAGAGACCCCTCCAGAACCAGTGGCAAAGTCACCCACTCCAGAGACTGTGGCCCTGCACTCCCCAGCAGAGAGAAATGAGCATGGAGCCCCCTCCAGAACCAGTGGGAAAGTCACCCACTCCAGCGACTGTGGGCACTCCCCAGCAGACAGAAATGGGCATGGAGCCCCCTCCAGAACCAGTGGGCTTGTTCCCGTATTCGTCTGAGCTGCCCCGCACACCCCATCCTCCTGAGGTGCCTTCCCACTTGCAAATTGATGCCCCTGCAGAGTTCTATCCGGATTATTTCAGGATTGGAGTTGGGCCTTCGACTGTGCCCATGTGGACCCTTAGTAATTTGGACTGGGCATTGACCCTTTGTGCACATTTGTACATATCTGTTTTTCATAAAATTGGTTCTTTTGGTAGCTGTTTACAATCAATACATTCTCATTACTGCATTCTTTTTGTCCTTGCATTATTCTATTGTGTATCATGTGCCATTGATTTTCGTCTGCAGCTGGTTGTGTGTATGGTGTGTGCGTGTCGCGTGTGTGACTCGCGTGTGTGTGTCACTCTCGTTTTCCTCCCTCCCTTCCTGGTGTGCTAGGCAGCTGTACTCACCGTCGTCATCTTCGTTGGCATTGGTGTTACAGGTGGAGCATGACGTAGATGAGCATCTGGAAGACTTGCAGTTCCGGTTCCATGGCGGCGTTTTTCTTCCCTGTGTCTCCGATGGTGAGTCTTTGGTCTTCTGTGTTCTGTTTCCGCCAGGCTTTTGATGGCGTTGGTACTCTCCTAGAAATCCTGGCGGATTGCAGGGTCATAATGTGGTGGGCGGTACTTTGTCTTCCGCCTGGCTGTTGACGGCTACCGCCGTGGTCTGTGGTGTTAACGCTCTGGCGGTTGGTGTGGTACATTGGCTGTCTATGGGATTATTCACAGCCATGGTCATAATTCAACGGTAATTACTGCAAGCATATTGGTGGTATTACCGCCACTTTATCCCTCACCGTCACTGTCATAATGAGGGCCTTAACGTTTTCTAGCGCATAGAAGCAGCTAGCACTCAAAGGGTTAAAGAAAGGTCACACTGGAAAGGTACAAAGTCCAGAGTTCAGGCCACCCACGACGTACACTGTTACATTTACTTTCAAAAGTGTTTCTTGATTCAGGAAAGTAGTCCACAGCACCAGTCAAGGGTTTAGAGGCTCTGGTTTGGGGTCTAGAACTCCAACTCCCACAATGCACCTCTTCAACTTATGGAGTTGCTCCAAACATCTCCAAACTTCTGGATCTTCTTCTAGGGGGCCTTTTTAGGTCCTTGAAGTGTCCACAACTTGATCCAAGGTTCCAGAAGCTCTGAGTTGCTCCTTGGGAGCTGGGACTACATTTCCTAAAATGCACCTGGTCTGAATCCTCAAATGGCCACTGGAAGCTGGTCAGCTGGGCTCTGCTTGCAGGACTTACTGCAGGGGACAATGGGTAGCTGCTTTGAACCTGTAGCAAACAGGTCGACCCTTCTTGAAGCAGTAGAAGACAGGTAAAGTACTTTAAGTGGTGAAGCTCAAGTGTGCAGCTGGTGCAGTCCTTCAGAGTGCAGTGTCCAGGTGCAGGTCAGGGGTCCAGTACGGCTGTCCTTCTTCTTCTTTGTCATGTTCCCTGTAGGGATCTGAGGTATGGGCGCAGCTCTGCCATTTTTATCCTTGTTCCTGGGTGGAAAAGCAGGGAAGCCCTGGTTATCCAATCACAGGCAGGCTCCTTTTTCCTTTGATGACCACTTCCTTGGAAGTGTCGCAAAAATCAATCCCAGGGAGCAACGTTCTTCAAAAATCCAACATTGCTGAAATTGATTTTTGGAGGTTAGATCTGGCTGAACCCACCCACTGATGTGGCTTAAAATCCTAAACACACCCCTCTCCTGCTTTCTCCTAATCTAATCGAGAGGGCACCTAATTGTCTGGGGTTGCAGGATGTGAGGGAGGTCCTGAGCTGCTCCAAATGTCTTTCCCTGCCTTTGAAGACCAGTTTGGCTGCTCTTCCCCCCATCCTGCTTCACCATCTGCTGAGACAGATCTCCTCCCCCAGGCACATCCTTTGTGTTCAGCTCAGGCCACTTCACACTGTATCAAGGCAGCCAGGCCAGGCTGCCAGAGGCTGGTCAATCAGAGAAGGGCACTACAGATCTGAAGTTGGCAACTTTTAGGTAGAGTTTTAAAACTCTTTACCTGAACTAGTTACATTAAATCCAACAATTGCAAGATGTAGGATTTATTATAACAATGAATTTGATACCAAACTCAAGGTATCTGGCACTTAAGGGGACTTTGTTAATAAAGTCTCCCTATTTTAGCCTATGGAGGCCGGTCACCACAGTGGGGGAAAACAAATTTCGCTATTTTACCTCACCAGGGCTTATAAAACATTTTTTAAAGTCCCTGCTTATAGTTACATGACACCCAACCCTAGGGGCACATAGGGCACACCTTGGGACGACTTATATGTAAAAATAAGGTAGTTTAAGACTTTGGAAATACTTTTAAATCCAAAGTCGAATTTGCACATAACTTTAGTTTAAAAGCAGCCATCCAGGCATACCTGCCTTTAAAATGACACTGGGCACCTCTGCTTTGCACCTATGGCGGAACTCTCTATGCTGGGGTCTCTAAACCTACATGCTCTACCATATACTAGGGAATTATAGGTAGGTTCACATAGCCAATTATAACTAGCCTAATTTGCATACTCATTTTATACAGAGCACAGGCCCTAGGGCTGGTTAGCAGTACCAGGTTACCATCAGAGTCAGGAAAACACCAACAAAAAGTGAAAAATGAGGGTAAAAAAGTTAGGGGCCCCCTGCAATCAGCCCTGTTTTCTCACAAGTTTCAATGGAGGGAAGAGGATATGTAAATAAACAGGAACGCAAGGTATTGTCGAGGCATTGAAGGACAAAGTGATCCATATAGGAGACATCATGGAAATGACTGTCGTCAGCGTGTGTGAGTACAAGGCCATCTTGGAAGAGGACCCACATGGTGTGAAATCATGGTGCAGTAAGGTGTGCTGAACTAGTTTCTTGTGGGTAAGGTAGAGTCAGGTATTATCGTTCAGGGGTAGGACCGTTGAATAGAGGATGCCTCCTCCCAACACACTGCAAAGTTTCTGCCAAGCCCAGCTGGTGGTTGAGAGGTTTTGTATGTCTGAGAGGTCCATTGGGATGCCCTGTGGAAGTATGGGGAACAGCAGGAGGTTCCCTGCTTTATCCCTCTCTGGCTTCAGATAGGGAACCTGGGCATCTGGGTGGTAGCAGTGGTATGCAAATTGACAATGTGCCACAAGACAATGTAGTTTGGGGTCCTGGAATCCAAAGCGCCACATTCATACAGGAGGGTCAGTGTGTCCCATCGGATGTGTTGTTTGAGTCCGACCAATATGAGTCCCCATTGATGGCTATTGAGCGTGGTAAAGAAATGTTGTGTCAGAGGTACTGGTGTACTGAGATATAGGTATAGGAAATACAGGAGGATGATCATTTTTAGGAGTGCCACCCGTCCTGCTGGACAGAGAGGACGTTTGATCCAATGCTCCACTTTGAGGATAACTTATCGATGGCAGGGCCATAGTTGAGTCTGCTAATCTGATCTTTCTCCTTATGTAAATGTATGTAAATGTATGCCCAAGTATTTGGTGGAGTCAGGGCTCCAGATTAAGGGATATTCTAAGGCAATCTGCTGTGTGCAGTCAGTGAGCGGGAGGAGTTTGGGTTTAGCCCAGTTTATCTGTAAACAGGAGATACCCCAGAACTGTAAGATTTCATGAATTAGAGGTGGGGGGTTATCAGTGGGATGAAAATGAATATGTTGTTTGCACACATGGAGAGTAGAAGGGGGCCATGGATGAATTGGAGGCTACGATGCATGTGTTTCTCTTGAAGGTGGCGGACCAGGGGGTCCATCATGATAAAAAAAGAAGAGGGGATGGAGGGCAGCCTTGCCTGGTGTCTCTAGCTACAAGGAAAGTGCCTTTGAGTGAACCATTCACTCGCAGTTGGGCCAAAGTTTGGTCTAAAGAAGCATAATCAGTGAAATTAAACCACAGTGGAGGCCCAGTTTGGCCAATGTGTTCCCCAGGAAGGACCATTCCAAGGAATCAAGGGCCAGATGTAGCAAAGCTTTAGCGACTCGCAAACGGCGAAAATCGCCGTTTGCGAGTCGCTAAAGACACTTTGCTATGTGAAATGAATTTTGCGAGTTGGAACCGACTCGCAAAATGCATTTCCGAGTCGCAAATAGAAAGGGGTGTTCCCTTCCTATTTGCGAGTCGCACTGGTATGCAATTTCATTTGCGACCGCGATTGCGTTCGCAAATGAAAGCGCAGTTACCATCCACCTAAAGTGGATGGTAACCCAGTCGCAAACAGAAAGGGGTCCCCATGGGACCCCTTCCCCTTTGTGTCTGAACCAAAAAATAATTTTTCAGAGCAGGCAGTGGTCCAATGGACCACTACCTGCCCTGAAAAATACCGAAACAAAAGGTTTCGTTTTATTTTTCAAAGTGCAGCTCGTTTTCCTTTAAGGAAAACGGGTTGCACTTTGAAAAAAAAACTGCTTCATTTAAAAGCAGTCACGGACATGGAGGTCTGCTGACTACAGCAGGCCTCCATCCCCGTGAGTGCCCTGAATCGCTATGGGGTCGCAAATTGCGACCCACCTCATTAATATTAATGAGGTGGGTCTTTGCGACCCCATAGCGACTCGCAGAAGGTGTCTGAGACACCTTTCTGCATCCCAAATTGCGACTTGCAATTTGCGAGTCGCAGGGACTCACAAATTGCAAGTCGCAATTTGGTAATTTGTTACATCTGGCCCCAAATGCCTTTTTGGCATGCAATACGGCGACTGCAGTGGGGGTCTCAGGAGTGACCCTGATTAACACTGTAAATATTGTGCGCAGGTTCAATGAGGTGGACCTGTGGGGTTCAAAGCCTGTCTGAACGGGAGAGATAACTTATTCCATTAGAAGGGGTAGCCTAGTGGCAAAGACGTTAGCAAACATTTTATCATCCAAGAGTAGAAGGGAGAGATGATGGTAAGTGATGCAGAAGTGGGGGTCTTTCCCAGGTTTTGGTAGGAGTGTAAGGACAGCCTCTTGCAGTGTGGGTGGTAGGGTATCAATTTAAAGAGACTCAGGCCCTCATTATGACATTGGCAGTAAGTCCCAGCAGATTACCGCTACCCATATTATGACACACAGAGCAATCTAACACTATACAGCCACACACACAAGTTCGCCAGCCCAAAGGTCAGTGATAAACAGGCGGTAGCAAAACCCACACCGTTACACCAACAGAACTACACCCACAGCATTATGACCCACAAATCACCGCGGCAGACATTCAACCGCGATAAACCATTGGCAGTACATATCGCCGCACTCAAAATACACGCACACACTAAACAACACTACATTGGATAATTCAAACTACACACACCTGACACACATACACACACCACACCCAGACACCCACACCAATATAAAACACACACCCACACTACCCACAACCCTTTATGACAAAAAAATGTTTACAACAGAGAGAGGGAAACACCAAAGGAACCCACAGAACACCATCACCCATACACCATCCACGCACCTTACAGCACACACCCCGACACATCACCCCACACACCCTCACACACACCACACACACTACACCCATGGCACCACAAAGACACCCCAGGATCTCATAAGAGGAGCTAAGGGTCATCATGGAGGAAATCATCCGGGTAGAGCCCCAGCTATTCAGATCACAGGTGCAACAGACATCCATTGCTAGAAGATGGAGCTATGGCGGAGAATCGTGGACAGGGTCAACGCTGTGGGAAAGCACCCAAGAACAAGGGATGACATCAGGAAGAAGTGGAATGACCTGCGGGGAAGGTGCATACCGTGGTAGCAATACACCAGGTAGCAGTACAAAGGACTGGCGGTGGACCCCCACCTCCTCCCCCACAGCTAACAACATGGGAGGAGCAAGTCTTGGCAATCATGCATCCTGAGGGCCTGGCAGGAGTAGCAGGAGGACTGGAATCTGGTAAGTCAACTCTTCACTACTTTCACCCCCCCTACCTGCATGCCATCACATACCCCCACTTCTACCCTCACCTCATCACTCCACCACCTCACATACACCCCACCATCACAACCCACTCATCCCAATACCAAGCCCTGCATGTAACACCAATGCACGGACCCCATCACAGACCTGCATGGACATCCATCACTAAAGCATGCACATTAGAGACAATCACCTAGCCCACAAAATCACTACTCACACAAGGCAAAGCTGACAGGGCAATCACAACCCCATAGGGGGCAAAACACAGATGCACAAGATGTCACACTCAGAAACAATAACACTGCATTTGCATCCCCACAGGTCCCCCACCCAACGACATCGGAGAGGAGGTGCCAGCAACATCCAGTCCCCCCATAGAAGAGGCCCACAGTGATGACAGAAGCTCTGGACACCTGGATCTGGATGACCTACCTGGCCCATCAGGGATCTCCGGACAGTCGGTTACCCAGAGACAGTCCCATACCACCACAGAGTCTCCCCCCTCAGGAAACACCAGCACAGCTCCCACCCAGGGGGCCCTTACTTCTGTCCCCAGGACACGTCAATCAGCAGTGTGTCCACCACTACAGGGACCCCAGGGCACACCACAAACAGAGGACGATCAGGGACCTGGGGTCAGTGGCAGTGGGCACACGGTTCAGGGGACAGAGGCACAGGACAACAGGGAAGCTGGGAGGACTTCAGTGCGACAGAGGGAGGACAGGCCCAGGGAACCGACTGCGTTTGGAAGGATCCTGGGAGCATCCCACCATTCCCAGGAGACGATGGGTCAGATACTGGAAATGTTGCAGGAGACCTACCGGCTGCAGGAGGGACAGTACCTGGGGATCAAGGAGGACCTGAAGGACATCCACTACCCTGGTCACCATTGCAGGGGTGCTGGCAGACATGTCCAACACCATGAGGGAGGCAGTGGCACAACACCGGGCCCCTAACACTAGCCACACCGATGAACAGCCTTCCACCTCCACTGCCGCTAGTGGACAAGAGGCCCGTCACAGGAACAGCAGGCCACCAGCACCCCTCCCCCTGCAGAAGGAAGCCACCCCTTGTGTCCCACTCTGTCACCCTGT
This sequence comes from Pleurodeles waltl, assembly GCF_031143425.1. Classification (NCBI taxonomy): domain Eukaryota; kingdom Metazoa; phylum Chordata; class Amphibia; order Caudata; family Salamandridae; genus Pleurodeles; species Pleurodeles waltl. Next base: position 1,556,778,563 of record NC_090440.1, read on the forward strand.
CCACCTTGAACTGCCATTGCTCCACTTCCTATGCCCCCTTGGACAATTCACCTGTGATACAAATAGACTGGCCTCTATCCTGGACTTTCCTTCTCCATCAACCCAGCCCATTCCACTACCCCCTCTACTTCTTAGTATTCAAATAAACACCATTTAAAAAACATACAAGTATGGAGCCTGTCAAATGATTGAACTTTGTATTTGTTTAACAAGCTTTAAACACTGCAATACAACTCTGCAGGAATGTGTACATAGGAATGGCATGTAGAAGGCTGCAGTCAACACACCAGGTGCCAGAGTGGGGCACAGATATCTGAAAATAAAGATTCCAAAGGGTACAGTAAGTGGCCATAGAATTGGGAGAATCTGTCTGCTATGTACAATGTCAAACACAAAACTGTCAATGTATAGTGAAGTTACATTGTCTTACCTGTGTGTCACTGGAAGTACTGTCTTATTATTGCTGTTCTGTTGTCCTCATCCTCATCCTCTGCCTCCTCATCTTCACTGTCCACAGAGTCCACTGCTGCAACACGCCCATCTCCAGCCTCATCATCTTGCAGAAAAGGCACCTGGTGTCTAAAGGCAATGTTATGCAACATGCCACGATGATCTGACAGACCTTCTTGGGTGAGTAGTACAGGGATCCACCAGTTAGATGGAGGCAACAAAACCTGGCCTTCAGGAGGCCAAAGGTCCTCTTGATAATCCTTCTTGTTCACCAATGTGCTTCATTGTAATGTTCCTCTGCCTTTGTCCTGGCATTACTCACCGCGGTCAGTAGTCATGAGAGGTTAGGGTAACCAGAGTCACCTGCAAATATCGATTGATACCTGTTAGACACACACTAACCCTTATGGCCAACACCATACCCATACACTAACATCCACTAGGTGGGAACCAGGGCTCACCTATAAGTCACACCCGGTTCCTCTGGAGTTGAGCCATCACATATGGGATGCTGCTATTCCTCAGGATAAAGGCATCATGCACAGACCCAGGATACTTTGCATTGACATGGGAGATGTACTGGTCCGCCAGGCACACTATCTGCACATTCATGGAGTGAAAGCTCTTTCGATTTCTGAACACCTGGCCATTTCTCTGGGGGAGACGACGACAAATGCAATATGTGTTCCATCGATTGCCCCAATGAAGATGGGTATATGTCCCATAGCATAGAAGTCAGCTTTCACTGTGGCCAAATCCACCAGCTTGGGGAAAACGATATAGCTGCTCTTGTGTTTAATCAGGGCAGACAACACTCTGGTCAGCACTATTGAGAACATTGGCTGTGACATTCCTGCTGCCAAATCCACTGTCACTTGGAAGGCTCCAGTTGCCAAGAAATGGAGCACAGATAGGACTTTCACAAGAGGGGGGATCCCGGTGGGCTTACGGATATCAGATATCAGATATCAGGTCATGCTCCAATTGGGCACACAGCTCTGTGATTGTGGCCCTGTCCAATCTATAGGTGAGGTTAAATTGCCTGTCCTCCATTGTTGTCAAGTCCACTAGGGGTCTGTACACAGGGGGATGTCTCCATCTCCTATTCATCTGCAGTAGTTGTAATCTAGAGGGCAAAACGGGGAGCAGCTGTTCAATATTCCACATTTCCAAACACTACACTGCATTGCATGTTGTGACTGTAACAGTATATTGTTGGATAGGCCCAAATGGTGCCTATGTGTACTGTGACGAAGTTAGGTGTCACGGCCTTCCACCCCTGACATGGCGTCCGCCTAGCCTGTGTGGATGGACATGTGGAAATGAGGTAATGCTGCTGATGTTGTGAGCCGTTGCGGGAGGTGGTTGAGTACCGCAGTGCAACACCTCATTGGTTGTCATTGGGCCCTACGGGTTACAGTGGCCAATGGTGATATACACCGGCGGTGACGGTACGCACCACCACAGACGTGACCGCCATTTTCTATCTGTTCACTCACTTGCTACCTGACCTTTAACAGAAGAGGACCTACACTGCAAGTACTGCTGTGGCCTGTGTCTGGAACCAACCATGGCTTGTGTCGCTGGGGAAAGGGCCCCTGCCTTCACCGCTGCAGAATTGGAGAGACTGATGGATGGGGTCCTACCCCAGTACTGAATGCTGTGTGGGCCTCCAGACTAACAGGTGAGTACACTGTGAGCACGATGCATGGGGCATGAATGCATGGAGTACTGTGTGTGAGGGCCTCGTGTAGGGGGGTTGGTGGAAGGGTTCTGGGCAGTGTGATGCATGTATGGTGGGCAATTTCTGTGCTTAAGGGGATGTGAGGGCTATGGTGGGACATGAGTGTAACAGGCCAGATGGTCTGACTGATACCTTTTTCTATGTGTATTTTTCTACAGGTCAGCACCCACCAGATTAAGGATATGTGGCGTGCCATCGCCAAGGATGTGAGGACCCTGGGGGTCTATTAAAGGCGTAGCACCCACTTTCGCAAACTGTAGGAGGACCTGAGACGCTGGGCAAGGAAGACGGCGGAGGCCCATCTGGGAATGGTCTCCCAATGAGGAAGGGTTGCCTGTTGAACCCTGACCCCCCTGATGGCCCGACACTGGTGGTGGCCTATTCGGAGCTGGATGGGCAGTTGAGGGCATCACAGAAGCCACAAGAGGGTGAGTACGGTTTCCCAATATACTACTTGCGCATGGTGGGGTGGTCTCCGGGTGGGGAATGTGGGCCTGTAGGTGCCCCTAGGCCAGGCCGGACATTGCAGGGTAGATCCCACGTTGGGCAGGGTCTGATGAACACCACCTCCTACCAAGCTAGTAGGCATCCACTACTGGGCAGGGGTCTGTGGGTCTCAGGTATACTGCTATTGGTGTTAGGTATTCCAGTCCATTGCCTGGTGACTAGCATTATGACTGGTTGTGCATTGCCTAGTGCGTAGGACTGTTCCCTGTGTGTGTGTGTTGTGTACGCCACGGTGGTGTTGGAGCAGCCATTGACCAAGTGTATCCTTTGTCTCTCCCCCCACATTTTGTTTTGTCACCCTGTACTTATGTGCATTAGCATCATCTGGTGTAGAACAGAGGCACCGGCGACGAAGGGAGCTGCATCCCACAGGGCCCATGAGGCCAAATCCACCGACGGTGAGGGCACCAGTGGGATGGAGGGCGAGGGGACCACCACAGCAGAGACTGGAAGGGGACAGTTCTGACAGTGATACCTCCTCCAATGGAAGTTCCCTGGTGGTGGAGGACACCTCTGTGCCCACCCCAACTACAGGTACAACCGCCACCCCCCAATACCAGCACCGTCCTCGAAGCAGCCCCTCAGCGTGTTTCCCATGCCCGATTAACCAGGAGGGTGGGCATCTCTTTCGCCCCAGGCACCTCAGGCCCTGCCCCAGTTAGCCCTGCTGCCCTGACTGAGGAAGCTATTGACTTCCTGCGATATATCTCTGTTGGGCAGTCAACCATAGTGAATGCCATCCAGGGGCTGGCAGCAAGTTTGCAACAAACTAATGCATTCCTGGAGGGCATTCTCTGTGGCATGACAGCGCAACAGAGATTAATCCAGGCTCTAGCTCCTTTCTGATGTCAGCCATTGTCCCTGTTTCTAGCCTCCACCCTCCAACTTCCTCTACCCAGTCCCATTCCCCTCAACCCCAAACTATCCCAAGCACACAGGCAGACCAGCATACACACAAGAGTGGCTCAGGCAAACACAAGCACCACACCTCACCCCACAGGCACTCACACAAACACCATACAGATGCAGACATACAAACATCCACTCCCTCCACTGTGGCCCCCTCCTCCTCGTCCTCCTCCTCCACCCCAGTAGTGTCTCCACTCACACCTGCATGCACTACATCCTCATCGACTACCTCCATCACCATCACACCTATCAGTACACAGCCCTCACTGTCAGTCACCACTGCCACATCCATGCACACGTCCTCTGTGTCCTGTCCCACTGTGTCTGTGTCCCCTCCTCCCAAAGTACACAAATGCAAGCACTCAGACACCCAACAGCCATCCACCTCACAACAGCATCCAGCCCATGCACCTGCACCCAAAATCAGCATACATACACCTCCTACAACCACTCCCTCTTCCTTCACTCCCAAACCTTCACCCTCTTCCCACCCCAATGTTCCTAAGAAGCTTCTCCTCTCCACTGTTGACCTCTTCCCTACCACTCCCCCCATCCTTCATGTCGGACCAGGGTGGTCAGAACCCAGGCGAACACTTCAGCCACCCAGTCCAAGGCCAAGCTATTGTCGACAGCTACTGCAGGTGGGAGAGGCTCCAGGGAACCAGACATCAGCACTGAAAGTGTGCCTACATTAGGTGCATCAAGGAAGGGCAAGGAGGTACCACCAGCTGCCAAAGTGAAGGGCAAGGAGGAACCACCAACTGCCAAAGGGAAGGTCAAGGAGGCACCTCCACCTGCTAAAGGAAAGGGCAAGGAGGCACCACCAGGTTCCAAAGGGAAGGGGAAGGAGGCACTACCAGCTGCCAAAGGGAAGGGTAAGGAGGCACCACCTGCTGCCAAAGGGAAGGGCAAGGGGCTTGCACCACCCATTTGAGAGACTTTGGCCTTGCACTCCCCAGGACAGAGTAATGGGCATGTTGGACCCTCCAGGACTAGTGGTGTTGTACCATTTTCCAGCTGAGGTGCCCCCCTTCCCCGTCCCCCTGAGGTGCCTGTGTATTTTCGACCTGATGCCCCTGCAGTGTTCTCTCCGTGTTGTTGCAGGAGTGAGATGGGGCCTTGACCTATGTGTAGTGGCCCTGTGGCCCACGGACATTGAGGACTGGGCAGTGTCCCTCCATTTGTAAATATGTATCTACATTTTGTATTTGAAGAGCATATGTATACTATTTTGTTTTATTACACTCCCTTTAATCAATTAATTTGGTCCTTGCATTATTCCTGAGGGGTACGGGTGTATATGTAATATTACTGCATCTGTTTGTGTGTATGGTGTTGGGGGTGAGGGTGTTGCGTGTGTGTGCCACTCTCTTTCCCCCCCTCCCTTGTGTGCTAGGCAGCAGTACTCACTGTGGTCGTCTTCACTGGCGTTGATGTTCGTAATGCAGGAAGAGGTATACAAGCATGGGAAAGATGTGCAACTCAGGCTCCAGGGCATCGTGGCTGTTCCCTGAGTCTCCAGAGGTGAGTCCTTTGACTTCTGTGTTCTGTTTCCGCCGTGCTTTTGATTTCGTTGGTACCACCCCGGAAAAGGTGGTGGATTGGTGGGTCATAATTCAATGGGTGGTACATTGTCTTCCACCTGGCTGCTAGCGTTTACAGCCGTGGTGCTTGTTGCTACCGCTGTGGCAGTCGGTGTGTTAAAGTGGCTGTCTGTATGAGTGGTTTCCGCCGTGGTCATAAGTTCATTTTTTTTTACTGCTGGTCTGTTGGCGGTATTACCGCCGCTTTATCACCGACCGCCAGGGTTGTAATGAGGGCACCAGTGTATATATAAAGGAGGTGTGGTGCTAATAGGTGATTATATGCTTTATAGAATGCACCAGTGGTGCTATCCAAGCCCAATAAGAGTGCCTATAGTCTGAATTATTTCTTCAGAGTTGATGAGTTCACTGAGGAAGTGCTGCTGACCATCAATGGTCCACACCATTGAGATCTCTGCAAGGTAAGTTGTGATCTCAGCCAAGTCGCCTGATGCATGAGAGTATAGTTGTTCGTAATACCGTAGGAAGTCCATTGTTATTCTTGCATTGTCTGAGATTGCCTTGCCTGTGGGTGAAAGTAACATAGTGATGTAGCAACTAAGATGATTGGGGCGAAGCAGCCTTGCTAGGACATGACTGGGGTGTTCTGATATATCAGCCCTCAGGGTCAAGCGAGCTGGTTTTAAGTGAGAAAGGGATAGGTAGGAAAGCACCTATTTTCAATTACATATCTTATTTAGGCCATGTATGTTCCAAGTAAGAAGGGCAAGTTCATCATGTGGTGTCATCAGAGATGAAAGTATAGGAATGGTCATGTAACATCCAAAGGAAGGGCGATGTGTACCAAATGGGCAATATGTAACAAACAATATAAAAATATTCCAACTCATAATCCCTACCCCCCACACTAGATGATAATGCATCTAGTGAATCACAGGAACAATCAAAACATAAACATCTCTTCAAGTAACACTTCAGTATAGACCTGGGGGTAGTGGAAACGCTTCAGTCAGCATGGCCCACTTGATGCATGGTACCTGAGAAGGGAGGACAAGTTACATAGGTCACAGTACAGTAGGTGAGAATGCCGGGATCAGCAGGCCCAGTCATGGAAAAGGTAAGAACAGAAATGTCACCAGGAGGTAAGTGGTCATCTGAGGACCTGTTAGGGGTGAGCATGGATGAGAGAGGATGCATTCGTCAGCCAGAGGATGTCTTTAGAACAGACACAGCTGTCATGGCCGAGGACAGGGAGCATTCCGGGGTGTTCTGTCTGGCCATGGAGTTGTTTGTAAATTGTTGTTTGCAAATGTCTGCAAATTTAGCTGGGGTATCAAAGAAACAATGATTACCATTGACCTTTATCTGTAATAGTGCAGGGCAAAATATGGCATAATTGAAGTCCAGTTTTCGGAGAGAAAACTTGACATTGGAGAATTTGTGTCACGCCCCTTCGACAGTGATGATGAAGTCACGGAATAGAGAAATAGTAGAGCCGTGGTAGTGCATTGCACCATTTTTGTGGTGCAGTCTGCGTGTGTTGTCTCTTTCCCTACAGGTGAGGAGGCATGAACTAATTGGGCTCAGTGGGGTACGGGCAGATGGTCTCAGACCTAGTGACCTGTTGGCACACTCCACCATGAAAGTAGATGTGAAGCTGTTGTGGCCAAATTGGTCAGTGAAGAGCTGTTCAAAGAACATGTCAGTGTGTCCCATATCTGTTAATTCCGCAATATCAGTAATACAAAAGTTATTCCTACGAGAGTAAGCCTCAAGATTCTCATTTGTGACTGCTACTGTCTTCAGAATGCACTCAGCTTCTCAATGCATTTCATAGTGGTTGTTGTGCCATCTTCCAGTTTGGAGATACACTTCTCAGCGCTGTCCAGTCTAGTGGCATGTTGATTCAGCCATTTACCGATACAATCAAGGCAGTTGGTGAGGGCATCCAAGCGTGCATTGATTGTGCAGAACCCGACCGAAGTTTAGCCATGAGGGCAGCAGTGTAGCTTGTGGTCAGTGTCCCTATCAGGGGTCTCATTCGTGTCTCAGTGTGTATCTATACACTGAGTGGGTTGCTCAAAGAGCGGTTTACGTTGCTTTGGGTCTCGGTGAACCATCATGGAAAGCAATGATCAGGTAAGTAGATTTTGTTGGTAAACAATGAGGTAACACCAGTAGCACAGCAGTATCTAGGTGTGGAAGTGGTTAATCAGTATATTAGACAAAGATTGGGAAGATGGTGGTAGTTATTCTTTGGAAGAAGGGTGCACGCTTCAACTGGGAGAGCCAGACAATTGGTGTGAATGAGTGAGGCATTCTCCAGGAGGTCCAAGAGGAAGCAGTCCTTGTGTCTCTGGGAACCACAGTGCTGTAGCTACATGCCTCCTCATAACTAGCAGGTGCTTATGATGGGGATGAGGGAGACTGCACAGCCCCACTGCACAAATTTGTTGACCAAGGGTGACTGGTGCCCTCATCACTGTGGGCATGTTGGAGCAGGTTGCAGTGTTTGGTGGAACTTGTAGGCACAGGTAGAGGCCCAGATGGCACCCGGGACACTTCAGTAAAGTGGGCGGTTGGCATCTGTAAGCCATACGGGCCTGAAAACAGCAGCAGGAAAGTTCTGCAGTTAAGTTGTATTGCCAGAGGCAGGCAAGTGAATAAAGGAAGCTGGCAAAGGCCACGCCATGCCAGCTATGCAGATAGGTAAGCGATGTAGCATTGAACGGTTGAAAAGGCCAGTCGGCACGGTCGCCAGGGAAGTCAAGCTGTTCCAAAGTGGCACCCAGCCGCAGCAGAGGTTCATCGCCAAGGGTCAATCGAAGGCAACATTGGAAGTGGCCAGGAGGGAGCAAAGGGCTGTGCTAAGCACCAGAAGAATTGTTTGTCTTGCAGGAGATAAGGGGAGAGGCCCACAGCACCACTGAAACTCAGCAGTCTCATCCTCAGGCTCACCTGCGGACCATGTCACCACGGGGCCTCCGAAGTGGTGGACAGGGCCATGAGGGCCTCTCCGAGGAACTGGAGGCAGTGGGTGATTTTGGCAGGGTCTAAGGCTACAGTCTCCATCGTCCTGTCTTCAGGGTTGCATTCCCACTGGGAAGATGGGGTTGGATGCTGGAATTATCATGACCTGTGTAGTGAAGGGGTAGTAGTAGCTGAAGCTTCCTTGACAGGTGGCCATCTTGGTCACTGATGTGACCACCCCCTCCTGATTCCTTTATAGTTTTTAGCATACCATTCTGAGCTAATAATATTGAATTGTTAATTCAGCATTACTTGTGCCTTTGCTTCCTGTCGATATATGGATATTCTACCTTGTTTGTAGTGCAGAAGGCGATTATGAAGTTATCAGTCCACAGAAAATTTAACATGCTGAGTGTGTTGTAAAATTCACTATATGTTGAAACCTGAGAAAACCGTCTATGTGAGAATGTCTAAAGCTGGACTTTGTTTTTTGTCTGTATGCGCATATGTTAGCCACCTCATGTACGATTCATCTCTGCATTGAACTGAAGGATAAGGATACATTTTAGGAAGTCACCTAAGAACAGGGGGCTTTATCCAGTCTGTTAAGCATAACAGCAGTGGCAAAGAGGCTGTTTCAGTAAATGGTGAGGCAGCTTACCACATATTTCTAGAAAACAGTCTGTGTTGCATAGCCTCAAACAGGTTGAATGTCCTGGGTGTACTAATCGTTCTCACTTCTCTCACCCATCTGTTTGTCTACCAAAATATCTAGCTCATGAAATTCTGGTAACTGGTGTGCTTTCAGGCCGAATTGGTATTAATGGGCACCTCCATCTGGTGGTGATGGGTTGCCAGAAGGAGGCTTTCTCTAGTAAACCTTCCAAGCTATTCTGAAGCAGCACCCAGCTGCAGCAGAGGTTCATCAGCAGGGGTCAATCGAAGGCACCAATACTGCGTACTGTTCTGTGAATTCTACTAGACTATTTTGGCTACTTGTGTGTACTGCAGCAATCCTTCTAGATTCAAATCACCAGCTTGTCCATAGGAGTGTAACAGATAACATTTGATTACCAGTATGGGCAGACGTGCTTTTGAGCAATAAGCCATTAGAATGTCTGTTAGAAGAGTAGTGTGATCATAATATAGTTTAATTTGCTACTTGACTCTAGTAAGACTGCCCAGTACTATTATAACATGTCTAATGATAGGTGTGTGTACACTTTTACTAAAAGCAGACTGCTCCTATCATAAAATCCTAGAGCTACTGCAGCAGCAGAGAAGTGCTAGCAATGTCCATTATCCTTTCGTCCCTCCCTCGCTTTCATTCATTGCGTATGAGTGTTCTCTGGCTCCCTAACCCAATCACAAGCCACTAGGTAAATACAAATTCCCCCTGCCACATCACCTGTTTTTTTCTGTATCCTTATTTACATGTTGTCAGCAGTGGTGGGGCCTCGCAGACCAAGGCTGCAATATCTCAGAAGAGAAATTAGGAAACAGGGTGAATTTCTCTGTCTGGTAGTGCCGTAAAGAGAGAATTCTGAAGCTGTGCTGTCCGATTGACTACTTGCTGTGCAGCAGGTATTCGGCGTGGTACATTCTGACAGAATCAGGTGGATCTGTTGTGGCTGGGACATTGCTTCCAAGCTGGGGGCAGTGATTTCCAAGTCATCCTGTCAGCAGCAGCAGTACTAGATGGTGAAAGTCAAAGGAGTTAAGATCTTTATGATAGTGGGATTTATAACATTTTGTGATTTTCATTTCTTCTTTTGCAGATTGGTAGATTGGATCCCTTTTTGTGATTGAGGTGTGGTGGAACTAGGTTACTGCTATTTTAAGAAGTTGCTATGGGATAGGGTTTTCTCCCTTTTGGACCTGACCCCTGCTGCAGGGTAATTCCCAAACTTTTTTCCGTCATTCCCTGATTTTGTTCTGACCTGTTTCTGTAGGCTTTAGGACTCTGGACACTTTACCCCGGCTAACCAGTGCTAAAATGCTCTTTGTCTAAAATGTATTGGTGTTTGGTTTCTCTATGATTAGCATATTTGATTTACTAGTAAGTCCCTAGTACAGTGCATAGTGTGTGTCCAGGGTCTGTAAATAAAATGCTACTAGTGGATCTGCAGCACTGATTGTGCCACCCACATGAGTAGCCCCACAAACAAGTCTTAGGCCTGCCATTACAGTGTCTGTGTGTGCAGTTTTAAACTGCCATATTGACCTGGCAAGTGCACCCACTTGCCAGGCCCAAATTGTCTCTTTTATTAACTGTAAGTTACCCCTAAGGTGGGTCCAAGGTAGCGCCATGGGCGGTGTACTGGATATTTAAACGGCAGGGCATGTAATTGTGTGTTTTACATGTCCTGATAGTGAAATACTGCTAATTTCGCTTTTCACTATTGCAAGGCCTAGCTCTCCTATAGGATAACATGGGGATTGCCTTGAAATATCTTTTAAGTGTAATTTCCCATTGGGAGCAGATAGAGATGTGGAGTTTGGGTCTCTAAACTCACAATGTAAATATTTGTTGAACTATAAGTTTGAAAATACCACTTTTAGAAAGTGGCCATTTTCTTGCTTATCCATTCTGTGCCTCTCCCTGACTGCTAAATACACATCTGGGACAGGATGAGAGTTGGGCTGTTTGCGTATTCACTTTAGACAGTCACACAAAGAGAGATAAAGTGTGTTCTGCATGTCCTGATGGCCATGACAAGGTTGGTGGGTCTTCCACAGCTAGAATATTGGGAGGAGCTGACATCAGCACCTGAATAGGGATGTGCCTGTCCTCACACAAAGCAGTCTCAACCCCCCCCTCGGAGTGTGTCTGGAGCCAGGGAAGGAAAGACAGGGTCTTGTGCACTACAAAGACTTCTCTTTGACATTAGCCTACTTCAAAGACAGAAATGAGTTTAAGTACTAGACCTCTGAACCCCCGGTGTTAGAACATTTATGAACAGAGGACATTCTGCCAGGAAGAAGAGCTGGATGCTGTATGAGGGAGTGTCACTCTGCCTGTTGCTTTGTTATGCTGGCCTGTTGCTTGCTGCTTCTGTCCGGGGAGTGAAAGGACTGGACTTTGCTTTCTACATCCCGTTTTCTAAGGTTCTCCAAGGGCTTGAGTTGAGCTTGTCTCCTGTTAAGAAGTCTCAGGGACATCAAATGCTTCATCTGCCATCACCTGGCTCTTCTGCTGAGAACCCTGTCCTTTCAAGTGGTGCCATATCCAGTCTAAGCCCTTGAAGGAGGTTTTTGGTGCTAAAAAGAGAAAATCAATGCATCGACTCACTGTGTCATTCAGAACCAACACATCACTGTAAGGACTCGTCCCATTGCAGCTGCCCACACAGAGTGTGGTCCCCACTTGATGTAACGACCACGGTTTTCCACGAAGGTTCCAGCTTTCCATCTCAGTGTATCAGAAGAACCACCACTGCGTGAGGTTCGACTACCGCACCACTGAAGTCTGTGACGCACCACCCTACTCCACCGCAGCACCTGCTTTATGACTGTGAGATGGATGCATGGTGGCTTGACTTCTGATGCTTCACTGACACATCGTTCCAGGGTCACATTTTCGTCATCAACACCGCACCACAGTGAGAAACTGACGCTTTGTACCACAAATGACGAATCACCTCTCCTGTGGTACTAAGGAACCGACACATCACCTCCCCTGCCTAACAGTAAGGAACCGATGCATCACCTCTCCTGCAACAGCATGCAACTGAGGCATCTCTGGCTCTTTCGACACATCACCTCTGCTGTGTCCCTCATTTCTTTGATTTTGACACATCTCAGGTACTTTGCCACATTCTAGCTCTTCATTGATTTCAAGGAACTGAACTTACATTTAGGGCCAGATTTAAGGAAAGTGGCGCTGCACTAAGTGCAGCGCCACTTTCCTTGCGCCCCTTAGCGCTCTCCTACCGCCACCATGTGCACTCCGTATCTATGATACAGCGCATAATGGCACTGGGTAGGGGGCAAGACCGCCACAATTTTTTACACTACTGATGTACTGTTCAGGGTTAGCGTCCTGAACAGTACATAGGGGCCTATTGTAAACAAATGCGTGCCCCCTTTTAATGCCTGCTCTGAGCAGGCATTAAAAATGCCAAAAAAATGACGTAAAGAAATCTCTTAGATTTCTTTCTGTAATTTTTTTGGTTCCCCCTAACAGGGGAATGCCCCTTTGAATACATTATGAATGGTGCTTGCATTATGTAGCACAAAGGATTACAAAGAGGCGGAAAGCATGCATTGCGCCACTTTGTAAATTTGGTGAGGGGAAAAGTCCACCTTGGTTCTGTCTAAGCATCTAAAAAATGACGCTAAGGCCACTCTAAAGGCCCTCTTAAATCTGGGCCTTAATCTTTCAAAATTGGCATCTTTGCTTGTAGATGTTGGATTTTTGTCGTTTTGGTCTTTTTTTACTATTTGTCTATACCGGTGTGGAGTTCTTTTGTGGTGTTTTCACTGTAACTGTGTGTATTTGCAAATATTTTACACATTGCCTCTTAGATAAGCCTGAGTGCTGGTGCCAAGCTACCAAGGGGGTGAGCGGTGTATTCTTAGCTGCATGACTCCCTTACCTTGACTAGAGTGAGGGCCCTTACTTTGGCAGGGTGCAAACCACTGCCAACTACAGACCCCATTTCTAACACTCCCCTTCATGTGAAGAATGAAGGGGATACCCTGTTTCCACAATAAGTTAGACCTTCCACTATGGTGATACCATTTCATTGCTCAGTTAAGGACATGGTAATGGGAGAGTGGCGGGAGGTGGATGCAGTGAATGTGCCACGATTCCTGAAAAAATTACACATTTTGGAAGGTGATGATGTTCTTCCTCATATAATCAAGGTAGATGAGATTTCTTGTCCTTTAATTGGCAAGGTTGTTCTTAATCCTGAGGATTGTGCCCCTTCTGATTCCTGTGATAAAAAGATGGATTCTGGATTAAGAAAGGTGGTTGCAGTAGAGAATTTGGCTCTTAAAGCCAGCATGTATGCAGCATACCTGGCTAAGTTGCTCATTAAAGACTTTGATCAGTTACCACTGGCAATTTAGGACAGACTGGAGTGTTCATAACTCATAGCATGTATGGATCAGCAGGCAAGACTGTTGGCTGGTATCTCCTTGGACGTAGTCAAGGCAACTGCAATGTCTTCGCTAGTTGTGGTTGCTGCCTGACACAAATCTCTGGATGAGAGAATGGAAAACGGAGGCTGACGAGAAAGCATCATTAATCAAACTTCCATTCCAAGAAAAAATGCTTTTTAGGGAACAATTAGATTCCATCATCTCTATAGCATTAAAGATTGCAAGCATACCCTTCCATATAAAGGAAAGGCAGATTTATGAAGATTCTGGCATAAAAAAGCTAAGTTGTCTCTCTGAAAAGACTTACGTTTTATGGAGTGCAGAAAAAAGCGTCAGCAAAGAGTTTTTTTCTGGTGAAGAAAGTTCCAGCAAAGAAAAGGTCCTGACAATTATGGTTCTGTCAATAAGCGCCAGGGTCTGGTGAAATGATGTCAGGGTCATTTGGGTGTTACGCATAATCAACAAGGGTTGTGCAATTGACTTCCCACAAAAACCTCCAAATACAGGAATAAAAGTGACTCATCTTCTTAAGTAGGACCTAAATGAAGGACTCTGATAAAAGGAATGAATATGTTTCTGAAAATGAAGACGGTTATATTCAATCAGGTAGTTCCTTTTTTAGAGGACGATCTTGTCACCCCAGGGGTTTCCAGGTGCTGGTTTGGTGCTGCGGGGCTGGGCTGACTGGATGTGGTGGTGGTTAAAGAGCCAGGTCTAAAGCTGTTTTCTATAGTCCATCAGATAGAGGGAGGTGCAGAGGCTGAAGGGGAGGGTGTTCCAGGCCCTGGCTGCAAGGTGGGAGAAGGAGCATCCTCCAAGGCATTCACGGCAGAAGCAGGGGATGTGAGCCAGTGTGAGGAAGGCAGAGTGGTGTTCTCTGGTAGGCTGGAGGAACTTGAGGCAGTGGCTAATGTAGGCAGGTCTGAAGTAATGGAGGGCCTTGTATGCACACATGAGGAGTTTTTGAGGGGCCCTGATGTGAGAGGTGATGCTAGTCCTTCTGGTAACATTGAGGACGAGTCTTGCTTCGGAGTTCTGGATGGTCTGGAGGCAGCTTATAAGTTGTTTGATGGTTCCGATGTAGGGTGCATTGCCGTAGCTGAGGCGGCTGGTGATGAGGACCTGGATGACTGTCTTTCTAGTGGAGAGGGGTATCCAGCGTAAGGTCTTGCTGAGCATGCAGAGTATGTTGAAGCAGGCCGAGGAGACCATGTTGATCTGTTGCTGCATGGTAAGATGGGTATCCAGGATGATCCCAAGGTTGTGTGCATGGCTTGTGGGTGTGGGCGGAGGACCGATGGTGAAGGGCCACCAAGTGTCATCCCAGGGGGAAGGCTTGTCGCCGAAAATGAGGCTTTCCTTTTTTTCCGAGTTAAGCTTGAGGCAGTTGGATTTCAATTAGGTGGCGATATCGTTCATGGTGTCTTGGAAGTTGGTTTATGTGGAGTTATCTGGGAAGGAGAATGCGAGCTAGGTGTCATCGGCATAGGAAATGATGGTGAGTTCGTGGGTGCATGCAATGTCGGCTAGCAGAGTCATGTAAATGTTGAAGAAGGTGGGGCTGAGGGAGGAGCCCGGGGGATGCCACAGGTGATGTCTTTAGGGGTGAAAATGAAGGGGGGAGGAGGATCCTCTGCATTCAGCCAGTGAGGAAGGAGGCGATCCAGTCAAGTGCTTTGTCTTGGAAGCTAATAGTGTGGAGTCTGGTGATCAGAGTGTGGTGGGAAACGCTGCAGATAGGTTGAGGAAGATGAGTGCCTCTGTACCACCAAGGTCGAGGATTCTTCTGATGTTGTCAGTTGCTGCAATCAGGGCGGTCTCAGTGCTGTGGTTAAGACAGAAGCCAGATTGGGAAGGGTCGATTAGGTTGTTGTCTTCAAGGTATTGCATGAGCTGGTGGTTGATGGCTTTTTCAAGGACTTTGGCAGAGAACAGAAGGAAGGAGATCGGCTGAGGGTTTCTTCAGTAGTTGTTTGACCTTGGCATGTTTCCAGACATTGGGAAGAGTGGCTGTGGTGATGGACGTGTTGAGGATTTCTGTGAGGGCTGCTCTGACTACTTCTTTTCCTAGTTTGTAGAAGTGCTGCGGGCAGGGGTCCGCAGGGACCCGGAGTGGATGGAGATCATGGTGGAGATGGTGTCTTCTGTGGATAGCTGCTTCCATTCGGAGATCTGGGGGATGGAGGTGTGGGTTCAGGTGCGGGGGGTTAGAGTTTAGTGCACTGGGGTTCAAAGTTGCTGTAGATTCTGAGTATTTTGTGGTGGAAGTAGTCTGATAGCTTGCCGCAGAGGGCTTGAGAGGGTTGGATTGTGCTAGCTGTTGTAGAGGGGCAGGAGAATTCTCTGACGATGTTGAAGAGTTCTCTATAGTGGTTGGGGCTCACTTCCATGCGGGTGGTGAGTGAGTGACACTTTCTTGGTTACCCTGAGTTAAATGTAGTAATGGTTAAGGGCAGTCCTGAAGTAGTCGAGGTTGGCGGGGGTCTTTTTGGAGTGCCAGTGTCTCTAAAGCTTCCTGCATTGTTGTTTTATACTCCTGAGTTCTGGGGTGAACCAAGTGGATTGCTTGGTGGGTGTGTTGCTGGTGGTTCTTTTCAGGGGGCTACAGTGTCGGCAGTAGATGTAAGCCAGTTGAAGAGATTCTGTGTTTGGCGTTCAAGGGAGTCTTCTGGGCTAGGTTTGGTGTTCTTGAGGTTGGTGATCTATTGTGTCTCTGTGCCTTTTCCCAGTTGCAGCGAAGGAGGTTGGGGTCTGTCCATTTTAAATTAGGTGGTGTGAGAGAGTTTGGTTGTGTCACTGATGGAGAAAATGGGTCACAGAGTGTGTCCTGCGCTGGGGTGGGGTGGTGACAAGTTGAGTGAGGCCAATGGTGCTCAAGTTGTCAAGGAGTGATGTGAAATTGGTGTTGTTCGAGTCTTCTAGGTGGACGCTCAGGTCACCCATGAAGATGTAGTGGTCGGTGTTGATTACCAGGGGGCACTGAAGTCTGGTATGGTGTTGCAGAAGTTGTAACGGGGACCCGGGAGTCTGTAGGCAAGGGTTCCTCTTTTGGTGGCATTGGCGTCAGGTTTGAGATGGAAGTTGAAGTGTTCCATGATCAGAGTGGTGTTGCCATGTGAGGCGGTTCAGGGGAGTGAGTCCTTGTGTATGATAGCGATGCCTCCGCCGTGTCTGTTGGGATGGTTGTAGTGGCTCATCTTACATCCGGGGGGTCACGGTGGTGATGTCTGGAGTAGATGCAGGGGTGAGCCAGGTTTCTGTGATGAACATCATGTCGGGAGAGAGGGTGGTGATGGTGTCCCAGATCTCTATGACATGTTTGCAGAGCGATCGGACGTTGAGTAGAGTGCAGCAGGTCTGTGATTTGTGGCTAAAGGTCGACTGTGTGGGGCTGCGGTGCATCCTATGTTGCAGGAGAATTGGCAGTTGTTGCAGGAGAAGGGGCCTTTGGTGGTCTGGGGTGAGGCAATGCCGCAGTCTGTGTCTGGGGTCTTAGGTCTGAGTTGTCTGATCCCGTAGGGGGGTATATGCAGCAGACAGTCGATCCAGGGGTTCTGGCATTGGGCGCGTCCAGGACAGACAGGCTCAGAAGGGCTTGCCTTTGGAGCAGCTTCAGCTTTGCGGACGTGCAGCAACTGCCATTAAGTGGGTCCTGGGAGGGCAGACACAGTGGGGGGAGGGTGGGAGAATGGGTCAAAATTGGTGGGAAATGCGGCAGGGGCTGGTGGCACGAGCGGGCAGAGGAGCTCTGAGCAGGTAAAGGGCAATGGAAGGAGAGACCCTAAACAGTAGGAGGGCAAAAAACTAAGTGGCAAGAGGAACAAACACTAAACAAGGGATACCAGACAAGGCAAGACAAAGGATACCAATAAAACAAGAAGCAGCGACCTAAGCAACAAACAGAAACCAACAACAAATGGGATAACAGACAACGCAGAATGAGGGATACCAAACAGAGCAAGGGGCACCGACCTTGGCAGCAGCATGAATCAACAACAAACAAGGAGTACCAGAAAACACAAAACAAGAGATACCGGACAAGGCGGGGGCAAATGACGTGGGCAGTGAATGGGGCAATGCACTATGCATTGCCAAGAGCGGGCGGCAACAAACAGGGGACAGCAGAAGGGCTGGGCAGCAGGGAAGAGGAGCAGCAGGCAGTGAGCAAGGGAAGCTCAGCTAGGAAGGGCAGTGAGGGGAGCACGATGCATGAAAAAGAAGGCGGTTATAAGGATACCCTGGAAAGAAAGGGGAGAAGGTGCTTACTCAGTTCTTTGCTTGATAAAAAAGCCTTAAGGGGATTACAGACCAGTTCTGCACTTGAAGTGGATTAACACTTGGTTAAGCTCCTTCTCCTTTCAGATGGAGACATTACGAGCAATTCTCTCATTGATAAGGCCAGGAAATTGGTTAACATCAATAGATATGGAAGATGCTTCTCTTCATTTGCCTATAAGAAAGTCATTGGATCAAGGCCTTCATGATCTTTCTAATTCTACAAGCTCAAATCCATCACCACAAATTGGTGTCTTGGATCTTGGCACATTGGACTGCTGTTAGACCTGAAAAGCCTTAGGGACCAGGGACTGTGGAGTGAATGCTTCTATTGAGCCTGCAGCATTGGTTGTGCCACACACATAAGTAGCCCCTTAAACATGCCTCAGGCCTGCCATTGCAAGGGCTGTGTGTGCAGTTTCACTGCCATTTCAGCTTGGCATTTAAAAGTACTTACCAAGCCCTAAACTCCCCTTTTTCTATATATAAGACATGCCTAAGGTAGGCCCTAGGAAACCCATAGGGCAGGGTGCAATGTAGGTAAAAGGCAGGGCATGCACATGTGTGGTTTACATGTCCTGGTAGTGGAAAACTCCTACATTGGTTTTCCACTACTGTGGGGCCTGTTCCTTTCATATGATAACATTAGGACTACCTCCATATACTGTTTGAGTAGTAGATTCTGATCAGAAAGGGGTAACCAGGTTATATTTAGTATGGTCAGAATGGTAATACAAAATCCTGCTTATTGGTGAGATTGGAATTTAGATTACTATTCTAGAAATGCCACTTTTAGAAAGTGAGCATTTCTCTGCACTTAAAATCCATCTGTGCCTTACAGCCTGTCTCCAATCAACACCTGGACTGGGCTGGTTGACAGCTCCCTTGTCCATTTCACGCAGACAACCAGAAACACAGGATACGCAGTCACAACTGCACCCATCTGCATACTGAATTGATCTTCCTGGGCTGGGAGGGTGGAGGGCCTGACACTTACATTTCAAAGGCTAGTGGTCTGCCCTCACACTGGCAGAGAGACCTGCACCGAAAGGGGACCTGGTGCACTTCAAAACCACTCTTTGAAGTCTTCCCCACTTCAAAGGCATTTTTGGGTATAAAAACTGGGTCCCCAACCTCACCAAATCAGACACTTCTGGACCTGAACCCGCAAACAGGCAAGAGGAACTGTCTGGCTGCCCAAAGGACTCATCTGGACTGCTTTGCTGTGAAGGGCTACTGCCCTGCTGTGGCCCTCTCTGACTTTTCTGGGAAGTGATCTCCAAGGGCTTGGATTGAGCTTGCCTCCTGTTTTCTGAAGTCTCAGGGCCAAAAAGACTTCCTCAGGGAAGTCCCAGGGCACAAGGAACTCCTTGTGCGCTGAAAATCAATGCACTGTGTGCCGGAAACGACACACAGTCTGCTCTGCAGCGACAAAATCACGACATAGCCGAGCCGGATCGACTCAGTCCTACTGCTCGAGTGAAGATCTATGCAGTGCCTGCATTGCGACCGGAAATTCGACGTATGGCCCTACCGGATCGATGCAACGCCCAGGATTTTTCCCACATCCTCCCTGGACTTCCAAAGGTCCCCGCATCGCAGTGAGGAACCAAGAATGCGCGCCGGAAATTGACACAAAGCCCCTTCCAGCGTGCAAAGAAATAAAGCATCATCTGTGCTGCGTTGGAAAATTCAGCGCACACCTCATTTTTCTCCTCCTCTGCGGTCTCTGTATGTGGTAATTTCGACTCAAACCAGATGCCTTGTGCAAACAAGAGACAACTGTTGATTTCTGTGATTTAAGACTCTTTTTAATCTTGCAAAAGCGATATCTCACCTTGTGCTTATTGAATCTTTATCGTTTTGACCTTAATTTAACCAGATATCTTATATTTTTCTAAACCTGTGTGATGTATTTTTGTGGGGTTTTCACTGTGTTACTATATGCCTTATTGCACAAATACTTTACACATTGCCTTCTAAGTTAAGCCTAACTGCTCAGTGCCATGCTACCAGATGGTGGGCACATGATAATTTGGATTGTCTGTGGCTTATCCTGACTAGGATTGTGGTCCCTATTTGGACAAGGGCGTATACCCCTGCCAACTGGAGACCTCATTTCTTTTTTTTTTTGTTTTGCAATTCTTTATTAGTGAAATACAGCTATACATACATAAACAGATTGGAATATAGGACAGTGTAAGGGACAATTCAAAATCTATCATAGCGGCATTACAAAACGGCTATAGCTATAATACAGTGCTCAGGCATGGGAGAACAGTGCGCTTTAATAACTAATGTCCACTGCTATGAGAGGAGTATATCATGCAGGAATAAGGGGGAGTATATGGGGGAAGAGAGAGATAAAGAGAGGGGAGATAAAAGAGAGGGGTTGCAAGGCCAGAGGGATATGGTGAGACAAGCAGTGTACTGTTGCAAGCTGGGGAAGATTGCAAGTTGTTGCTTAAGATATGTTATCCTGTGTGCTGTTATGGCCTTTGGAAGCAACCAAACCCAACCCGGTCACGTTTAGTATGTCCAGTAAAGCGTGGGAGATGTAGTTATCAATAGCATGTGTCAATAGGCCAAGTCTCCCTGCTGACAAGGGCTTGGGGAGGGGTGGGGGGGTGGTGGACTGTCCGTAAGAAGACTAGAGGAAGGTCTATGGGAGACAGGGGGGGATAAAGAGTGGAGAGAAAGGTGGAGGGGGAAAGACTAAAGCTAAAGGAAGGAAACAGGAAACAGAGAGGGGGAAAAAGAGAGAGAGGGGTGGGGGAGGAAAAGAAGAAAGGGGGACGAGCAAACACACATAGAGGATGCCACCACAAGTCAGGGGAAGGGTGGGGTGGGAGGAGAGGTAATAAGGCATGGAATTACGGTGCCTCCACCAGGAATGGGACCCAGACCTCAGTGAATAAGGCCGTTTGGTCTTGCAGATTGTAGATAACCCATTTGTGGATAGCTATTTGTACCATAGCTGTCATCCATTCATCTGGGGTTGGAGATGCCGTTGATCTCCAGTGCCTAAGGATACAGACCTTTGCTGTCACAAGACCCATGTGGAAGAATCTTTGTTGCGGGACAGGAGAGAGGGCGGGGAATAGGTCTAGGACATGCAGGAGGATGGTCGAGGGGGTAAATGGCAGTTGGAGTGGCATAGAGTCCTGGAGGTTGGAACTCACCGCTTCCCACAGGGACAGAACCGAGGGACATTCACATTGAATATGAAGCAAGTCACAACGAGGCTCCGGACATCTCCAGCACATCACATGCGGTAAATGTCCAGCTCTGTGCAGTTTCAGAGGAGTCCAGTACCAGTCATATAATATCTTAAAGATCTTAAAGAGGCAGAATTTTAATCGGGCTTCCCTTGTTCCTCGTTCTAGGGCATCTAGTGTGTCTGTCTAATCTTCAATTGAATAGTTCGTCTATAAACGGACCTGCCATTTGGAGCATAACGTTTCGAGGCGGGGTTGTGAGTAATGGTGACACGTTAGGACATTGTAAAGGCCTGCCAAAACTCCTTTATGGCGACCCCATGTTTTCAAATAAGTGACCACTGGAGATGCTTAAAGGTCCCAGCGTGCTGCACCCAATGTTTGCCGGAGACAATGTGTAAATTGCAGGTAGCGCCATTCCTGCCTCAGGTGTAGGTTATATTTTGCTCATAGGTTGTCGAATGACTGGGGGATCCCCCATCGTCTACCTGGGCGAGGGAGTCAATGCCCGCATGGCTCCATTGTGGCCAATTAAAAGTAGTACCCCCAATCTTAAAGTTGTTATTCTCTCAAATCGGGGCTTGGGTATGGAGGGAGGGGTGTATACCAAGTAGGCGGTGCGCTCTGCGCCAAGCTCCCCACATTGCTGCTAGCATCGGGTTGGCTGGATTGAACTGCGTTGGTTCCATGCAGTATAGGCCGTTTAGACCACCAGACTGGGAAAGCAAAACCCTCTCCGTAGCCAGCCATTGCGGTTGCTCCGGGTGCCCGGTACCATAAATGTCAGTTGTGATAGGTGGAGAGCCAGGGAGTAATGCTCGATGGAGGGGAGGCCAACGCCCCGCAGGATCATCATGCTGAAAGTTTTGCAGTCGACAGTCTGGGATGTGTTGATCCCCACACAAGGGCTCTCAGCTCTGTGTCTATTTGTCTGAGTGTCGAAAGGGGGACTTGAAGGGGGATCATACCTAGGAAGTAGAGAAAGCGTGGGAGTGTGATCATTCTCACTGCCTGTACCCTACCCCAAATGGAGAGACCTAGCTGTGACCATTTCGCAAAGTCGAGTCTCATGCCTGCTAGAAGAGGGTTCAGGTTGTCTGACACCATGCGTTCTAATACCCGGTTGACAAGTATTCCCAGGTACTTGAGGCGGGACAGGGTCCATCAAAACGGATAACCGTACAGGGCCCCTTTAGTCGCTGTGAACGAAAGGGGTAATGCTTCACTTTTGTCCCAATTCACCCAGTATCCAGATTGTAATGCAAAGCCATCGATGATCTGCAATAAAGCCGGTAGGGATCTCGTCAGGTCTGTCAGAGTAAGAAGCACGTCATCCGCATATAGGTAAATTGTGGAGGTACCCCCTTTCAGGGGTATTCCCCTGATCTGTGGAGATTGACGGATAGCCGCTGCAAGAGGTTCCATTGCCAGCAGAAACAGGAGCAGCGAGAGAGGGCATCCCTGTCGTGTCCCTCTTTGGATTGGAAATGGGTCCGATATGAAACCCCCGCAATCAACCTGAGCCGTGGGGTGGTCATATAGCAGACAGACTTTGGCTATGAATTGGTCTCCCTGGCCAAATTTTGATAAGGTGGCAAAAAAGTAGGGCCAGGCGATCCAGTCAAAAGCCTACTCAGCATCCAGGGACAGGGCGAGAGCCTCTTTTGGGATATGCCTGGCTTCCCACAGAGTGTGACTGAGGGTACGCAAATGGTTCCGGGAAGTACATCCCGGTACAAATCCCACCTGGTCGTGATTTATCAGGGATGGGAAGACTTTGCGCTGGCGAGTTGCCAGAATGCTGGCGAGTATCTTAATGTCTTCATTTAGGAGAGATATGGGGTGGTAACTTTCGCATAGTAGTGGGTCTCGTCCAGGTTTAGGTATGACCGATATGGTTGCTCTATTGGAAATCGTGCCAAGAGAGCCTTCGCCACAGGCCTCATTGAGTGCATCATGAATTGCGCTTATTGCCTGGTCACCAGCCCACTTGTAAAATTTGGCTGGGAATACGTCTTCCCCGGGTGCTTTGTGGTAAGGGAGGTTGGAAATTGCTTGCTCCACTTCTGTCCTGCTAATCTCTCCTTCCAGGAGAGAACAGCCTCCATCCAAAAGGCATTTTAGGGTGCCTTTCGGATGCAGGCCGTGGCCAATGGCCAGGGTCTGACAGTAGTTCTGGAGTATACAGGTGTTTGTAAAATGTTGCAAACTCATTCACAATGTCCTGGGGCTGAGTGAGTATTTCGCCAGTCGTGGATGCGATAGCTGGTATAGCTAAAGCGGCCTCCCTTTGCCTGAGCTGCGACGCCAGAAGTCGGCCTGTCTTTTCTCCTTGCTCATAATGTTGCCCCTGTAGCCGTTGTAGCGCGTATTCAGCTCGAGACGTGAAGAGCTCGTTGTGCGCCATTCAGGCATGCTCTAAGGAACGGCGCATACCCAAAGAAGGTTGGCTGGTATATTGCCTCGTGAGACTTCTTATTTCGTCCTGTAGGGACACTTGGCGAGCCTTCCTGGCTGTTGGAAAATGGGTTATTGGTAAGGGCAGGAAAGTACCTACACATAACAATAGGCCACTAACCTCCACTTAGGTCCAGTTAGGTCTCAGTAAATTAAACCCAGCTCAACCCTTGGTAGCTTGGCAACGGGCGACAAGGCTTAACTTATGAGACAGAGTGTAAAGCATTCAAATATCACAAAACAGTAATTAAATAAAACACCGGAAACTGTTTCAAAATCCAAAACCAATTTATAAAAATAGATAATATTTTTATCTTTAAAATTACACAAAAACGAATAAAATCGGAAAAGGGGAACCGGAGATATGAATTTTTAAAGAATTATTATTTTCCAGCGCCTAGAAACAAAAAGCGCCAATCTGGTCATCTGGTCGCACCTCGACCGGGGCAAAGTCAAAGTTTAAGGCCGACCGCGATGGAGCCCGACTCGTCTAAAGCCCACGGGAGGCCTTGGTCAAAATTTTAATTTTACACTTAGTCGTTTTTCTGAAGATTTTCTTCAGCGGGACGAACCTGCCAGTCCAATCCGACCTCCTGTAACTCTTGTTGCGGGAGCCCTCAGTCGAGATTTTCACCTTTGGACTTATTCGTTTTTTCGAGGTGAAAATCCTTCGACCGGGGTAAACCTGGATCTTGATCCGACGTCCTTGGAGCCCTCCTCGGATATGCAGGCTGGGAGGTCCCGGTCAACTTTGTACGTTCGGACTTAGGTGGTCATTACAAACCTGGCGGACAGTGTTAAAGCGGCGGTAAGACCGCCAACAGGCCGGCGGTAAAAAAATTGCAATTACGACCGTAACGGAAACCGCCAACAAAGACAGCCACTTTAACACTCCGACCGCCACAGCGGTACAAACAAACAGCTTGGCGGTCACCGCCAACAGACAGGCGGGAGACAATGTACCGCCCACACTATTATGACAGGCCAATCTGCCACCTTTTCCGGGGCGGATTCACAGCGGATAAAAACATGGCGGAAACAGGAATTCCGAAGGGAAAATGCTCCCCTCTATACACCCCACGAGGAACGAGGACACCATGGAACCGGAACTCCAAATTCTACCTGCGATAGTCTTCCTGCTCCTCTACCAAGAGCACGAACTCCGGCGGCGAAGACCACGGTGAGTACTGCACCTACGACACAGGGGAGGGGGGAGGCAAAAAACAGGGACACACACACGCAACACCCCCACCCCCACCCTCACCCACTACAACACACACACTAATACATGTTGATACATTACAGTTACACCCCCCAAGCCCCCTGGAAGAATGCAAAGACAAAAGGAAATGAGTGTAACCATTGTAATATATTAAAATCCAGTACTCAAAAATATATATACACTATAAACAAGTATATACACCAATAATACAAGTCCAGGTATTGCACCATTTATAGTCCGTGGACCACTGGGCCCAAAATGCATGGGCGAGGCCCACACTCGATACCCGATCAAAACAGAGAGAACACTGCAGGGGCATTAGATAGAAACACAACAGGCACCTCAGGGGAAAGGGAAGGGGGGGCACCTCAGCTGGATGAGTGCACGACACCAGATCCACGAGGGGGCTCAATGTCCACTGTTCAATCCTGGGGAGTGCAAAGCCACAGTCTCTCAAGTCTCTCCAGTGGGTGGTTTGCCCACTGCATTATCCTGGGGAGTGCAAAGCCACAGTCTCTCAAGTGGATAACAGTCTCCACTGGTTCTGGAGGGGGACTGGTGCCCAGAGTGCTTCATCCTGTGAAGGACAGAGGTAGTGGATGCATGTCTCCACTGGTTCTGGAGGGGAACTGGTGCCCAGAGTGCATCACTCACCCCGTGACGGACCCAGTTGCGTCAGTGCCCCTGCCGCTCATGAGCTAGCGGTGCTTGATTTGGCGGTGCCCTGTTCAGCGGTGCTTGAGTTGGCGGTGCCCAGCCCAGTGGTGCTTGATTTGGCGGTGCCCTGTTCAGCGGTGCTTGATTTGGCGATGCCCTGTTCAGCGGTGCTTGAGTTGGCAGTGCCCTGTTCAGCGGTGCTTGAGTTGGCAGTGCCCAGCCCAGCGGTGCTTGATTTGGCAGTGCCCTGTCCAGCGGTGCTTGATTTGGCGGTGCCCTGTTCAGCGGTGCTTGAGTTGGCAGTGCCCTGTTCAGCGGTGCTTGAGTTGGCAGTGCCCGGCCCAGCGGTGCTTGATTTGGCGGTGCCCTGTTCAGCGGTGCTTGATTTGGCGGTGCCCTGTTCAGCGGTGCTTGAATTGGTGGTGCCCTGTTCAGCGGTGCTTGAGTTGGCGGTGCCCTGTTCAGCGGTGCTTAAGTTGGCGGTGCCCGGCCCAGCGGTGCTTGATTTGGCGGTGCCCTGTTCAGTGGTGCTTGATTTGGCGGTGCCCTGATCAGCAGTGCTTGATTTGGCGGTGCCCTGTTCAGCAGTGCTTGAGTTGGCGGTGCCCGGCCCAGCGGTGCTTGATTTGGCGGTGCCCTGTTCAGCGGTGCTTGATTTGCCGTTGCCCTGTTCAGCGGTGCTTGATTTGGCGGTGCCCTGGGCAGCGGGGATGATGGCAGTCTTCTCCGCCGTGCAGCTCTTCCCAGACTTGCCGGGTTTCTTGTGGCCCTTCCCCACCTTGGGAGGTGTAACAGCTGACTCCCCACTCCCACCGGGACCCCTGGGAGCGGCTTTGGTGGCTGGAGTCTTCCCCCTCTCCCGCCGGGCACTTGCCAACTTCTGATGCTTCACAGGGGAGGTGGACTGGCTGTGCCTTGGCTCTGTGCCACACTGGCTGTCCTGGTGGCCGGTGCACTCCACATACCTGTGACAAAAGGCACCACTGGTCCCGTAGATGTTGTGGCTGAGGTGCTACTTCGGGACCTATGAGATGGACGGTGTTGGGGGAGGTGTGGGAAAAAGGTCAAGGCTGGACAGGAAAATTATTTTGGACACACTGGGACGGGTAGCTGGAGGGGGTTTGGGAGGGGAGGAAGAGGTGGTGGTAGTAGGTGTACGTTTGGTGACTTTGGGTGCAGGTGCATGCGCTGGGGGCTCTCATGGGGTGGATGGCGGGTGGGTGTGTGCCTGCAATTGTGTATCGTGGGAGGGGGCATCACAGACACACTGGGAGAGGACACAGGGGACGTGTGAATGGTAGTGGGGGTGGTGACTGCACGTGAGCAGGGTGTTGTGGTGGGTGTGCTGGTGAGGGACGTAGTGGCTGTAGAAGTAGTGCATGCAGGTGTGAGTGTAGACGAGACTGAGAGGGAGGAGGGAGACGACGAGGAGGGGGACACAGTGGAGGCAGTGGATGTCGGTGTGTTTGCATGTGTTTGATGCTTGCGTGAGTGCCTGTGGGATGTGTGGTGCTTATGTTTGCCTGAGCTTCCCTTGTGTGTTGACGTGTGTGCAGGCTGGTCTGATGGTGTGCTTGGGATATGCAGTGGTACAGGGGATTGGGCCTGGGTGGAGGAAGTTGGAGGGGGTTGGCTAGAGACGGGGACAATGACTGCCATCAGTGCTGAGGCCAGAGTTTGAAAAGCTCGGTGAAGGGCCGCCTGACCAGAATGAATGCCCTCCAGGAATACATTAGTTTGTTGCAACTGCCTTTCTACACCCTGGATGGCATTCAAAATGGTAGACTGACCAACAGTGAGTGACCTGAGGAGGTCAATGGCCTCCTCACTGAGGGTAGGAGGGGTGACTGGGGCAGTGCCTGAGGTGCCTGGGGCGAAGGTGACGCCCACCCTTCTGGGTGAGCGGGCACAGGGCGAAGGCTGAGGGGCTGCTGGGAAGGCGTGCTGGTAGGGGGGGTGGCGGCTGTACCTGTAGATGCGGGGGGCACAGATGTTGCCGCCACCACAAGGGAGCTCCCATCAGAGGATGAGTCCGTGTCGCTGGTGTCAGCTCCTGTCCCCGCCGTGGAGCTCACCACGCCCTCCGTCCCACTGGTGAATTCCGACTCCGTAGTCTCGCCCTCCAGGGCCATGTGGGATGCAGCTCCCTTGTGCTCCCATGCCACTGCTCCTCCCCCTGATGATGCTAATGCACACAAAAACAGGAAGACCAAAAAAAGGGGGGGGACAGAAGAAATACATGTTGAGTGCATGGATTACCGCTACCGTTGGCGGACAAGACAGACACAGAGGCCCCCTGCACTACGCCGCACTCTTGGGCTCCACAGTGCAATTCCTGGGAAATGGCCTACAAGGTTATGGATGACATCTGCACACATAGATGACACAGGGGCATGAATAGCTGTACTTGGCACTCTACAGAGGTGGGGTAGGGATCCACAGGGCCATGCCTTACGGAGGGGCCTAGCCTACGGAACTCGCCCTGGCCTAGGGAAACCCACAGCCCTCCTCCCCCACCCAGACAACTCCACTGCGCGCAAAGTCAGCTGAATGAGAGTGTACTCACCCCCTTGTGTCTGCTGTTATGCCCTCAAGCGCCCATCCAACTCCGGGTAGGCCACCACCAGGATCCTGAACATCAGGGGGGTCATGGTTCGACGGGCACCCCTCCCACGTTGGGAGGCCATCCCCAGCTGAGCATCCGCCATCTTCTTGCTCCAGCGGCGAATGTCCTCCCATCTTTTCCGGCAGTGGGTGCTCTGTCTGTGGTAGACCCCAGGGTCAGGACGTCCTTGGCGATGGCACGCCAAATATCTTTCTTCTGGTCGGCGCTGACCTACATGAAATGTACAGGGGAAGAAGAGAAGTCATTACCAACTGCACTTTCAAAGTGAGTGGCCCCCATCCCTACCCTTGCCATGTGGCACATGCACTCACCGTCTTACATGCATGCAGCACTCTGCCCCCTTCCTTCTTACATCCAGCCTTCTACACACTGGCATAGCCAATACAACATGCTCCCTGTGACTTACCTGTTTGTCTGGAGGACTGTAGAGTAGCGTGTACTGGGAGAGGAACCCATCAATGAGCTTCTCCAACTCCTCCGATGTGAAGGCAAGGGCCCTTTCCACAGACGCATGAGCCATTGTGTCTTCCAGACTGAGGTCACAGCAGCACTTGCAGTGTAGGTCCTCTCCTGTCGAAGATCAGGTATCAAGTGATTGAAGTGGTAGAAAATGGCGGTCACGTCCGCGGCAGTCACGTCCGCGGCGGTGCGTACCATCACCGCCGGCGTATATCGTCATTGGCTCCTGGGACCCATAGGGTCCAATGTAAACCAATGCAGCATTGCGCCCGGTCTCTGACCGCCTACCGCGATGGTGTTCAACGCCAGCGCAGTTAGCTCACATCCCATTATCCCACTTTAGAGGTCAGGCAGCCGCCATTTCAGGGGCCCACATGGCCTCATTTTCAACTGCGTCACACATACCTATGCCTAGTCTCAACATACATACAGGCCACCTTTTGTGTATGATTGATGTTCTGTGTAAACTGTGGGTACGTACCTCTGAGTTGTTTGACTCTGTGCTCGCTGTTGTCCTTCATAGGCACCGTCAGCTGGGACATGTGAGGAGATGGCGGCATCCTCCGGTGTATCGACCGTTGGTGGACCTGTCGACAATGGAGGAGTGACATTTGATAATCACCTACAAGTCTGACCGTGCCACAATACAGGAACTGTGTACCTGTAGGAAAGTACCATCATGCCTGGCATGTTACCCCCATATTTCACTGTATATATGTTGTTTTAGTTGTATGTGTCACTGGGACCCTGCCAGCCAGGGCCCCAGTGCTCATAAGTGTGCCCTGTATGTGTTCCCTGTGTGATGACTAACTGTCTCACTGAGGCTCTGCTAACCAGAACCTCAGTGGTTATGCTCTCTCTTTGCTTTCCAAATTGTCACTAACAGGCTAGTGACCAATTTCACCAATTCACATTGGCATACTGGAACACCCTTATAATTCCCTAGTATATGGTACTGAGGAACCCAGGGTATTGGGGTTCCTGGAGATCCCTATGGGCTGCAGCATTTCTTTTGCCACCCATAGGGAGCTCTGACAATTCTTACACAGGCCTGCCACTGCAGCCTAAGTGAAATAACGTCCACGTTATTTCACAGCCATTTACCACTGCACTTAAGTAACTTATAAGTCACCTATATGTCTAATCTTTACCTGGTAAAGGTTGGGTGCTAAGTTACTTAGTGTGTGGGCACCCTGGCACTAGCCAAGGTGCCCCCACATCGTTCAGGGCAAATTCCCCGGACTTTGTGAGTGCGGGGACACCATTACACGCGTGCACTGTACATAGGTCACTACCTATGGACAGCATCACAATGGTAACTCCGAACATGGCCATGTAACATGTCTAAGATCATGGAATTGTCACCCCAATGCCATTCTGGCATTGGGAGACAATTCCATGATCCCCTGAGTCTCTAGCACAGACCCGGGTACTGCCAAACCACCTTTCCCAGGGTTTCACTGCAGCTGCTGCTGCTGCCAACCCCTCAGACAGGTTTCTGCCCTCCTGGGGTCCAGCCAGGCCTGGCCCAGGAAGGCAGAACAAAGGACCTCCTCAGAGAGAGGGTGTTACACCCTCTCCCTTTGGAAAAAGGTGTCAGGGCTGGGGAGGAGTAGCCTCCCCCAGCCTCTGGAAATGCTTTGATGGGCACAGATGGTGCCCATCTCTGCATAAGCCAGTCTGCACCGGTTCAGGGATCCCCCAGCCCTGCTCTGGTGTGAAACTGGACAAAGGAAAGGGGAGTGACCACTCCCCTGACCTGCACCTCCCCTGGGAGGTGCCCAGAGCTCCTCCAGTGTGCTCCAGACCTCTGCCATCTAGGAAACAGAGGTGCTGCTGGCACACTGGACTGTTCTGAGTGGCCAGTGCCAGCAGACGACGTCAGAGACTCCTTCTGATAGGCTCTTACCTGTGTTGCTAGCCTATCCTCCTTCCTAGGTAGCCAACCCTCCTTTTCTGGCTATTTAGGGTCTCTGCTTTGGGGAATTCTTTAGATAACGAATGCAAGAGGTCATCAGAGTTCCTCTGCATCTCTTTCTTCACCTTCTGCCAAGGAATTGACCGCTGCCTGCTCAGGACGCCTGCAAAACCACAACAAAGTAGCAAAGACGACTACTGCAACCTTGTATCACTGATCCTGCCGCCTTCTCGACTGTTTTCCTGGTGGTGCATGCTGTGGGGGTAGTCTGCCTCCTCTCTGCACTAGAAGCTCCGAAGAAATCTCCCGTGGGACGACGGAATCCTCCCCCTGCAACCGCAGGCACCAAAAGAACTGCATCACCGGTCCTCTGGGTCCCCTCTCAGCATGACGAACGTGGTCCCCAGAACTCAGCAACTCTGTCCAAGTGACTCCCACAGTCCAGTGACTCTTCAGTCCAAGTTTGGTGGAGGTAAGTCCTTGCCTCCCCACGCTAGACTGCATTGCTGGGTACTATGTGATTTGCAGCTGCTCTGGCTCCTGTGCACTATTCCAGGATGTCCTTTGTGCACAGCCAAGCCTGGGTCCCCGACACTCTAACCTGCAGTGCACAACCTCCTGAATTGTCCTCCGGCGTCGTGGGATCTCCTTTTGTGACTTCGGGTGAGCTCCGGTTCACTCCTCTTCGTAGTGCCTGTTCCGGCACTTCTACGGGTGCTGCCTGCTTCTGTGAGGCTCCCTATCTTGCTGGGTGCCCCCTCTGTCTCCTTACACAATTGGCGACATCCTGGTCGCTCCTGGGCCACAGCAGCATCCAAAAACCCTAACCGCGACCCTTGCAGCTAGCAAGGCTTGTTTGCGGTCTTTTTGCATGGGAATACCTCTGCAAGCTTCTTCACGACGTGGGACATTCATCCTCCAAAGGGGAAGTTCCTAGTCCTCTTCGTTCTTGCAGAATCCACAGCTTCTACCATCCAGTGGCAGCTTCTTTGCACCCTCAGCTGGCATTTCCTGGGCATCTGCCCAATCCAGATTTTGTCGCGACTCTTGGACTTGGTCCCCTTGTTCCACAGGTACTCTCGTCCGGAAATCCACTTTGGTTGCATTGCTGGTGTTGGTCTTCCTTGCAGAATTCCGCTATTACGACTTCTGTGCTCTCTGGGGAATATAGATGCACTTTACACCTACTTTTCAGGGTCTTGGGGTGGGCTATTTTTCTAACCCTCACTGTTTTCTTACAGTCCCAGCGACCCTCTACAAGCTCACATAGGTTTGGGGCCCATACGTTATTTGCATTCCACTTTTGGAGTATATGGTTTGTGTTGCCCCTATACCTATGTGCTCCTATTGCAATCTATTGTAACTATACACTGCTTGCATTACTTCCTTTTGCTATTACTGCATATTTTTGGTATTGTGTACATATATCTTGTGTATATTTGCTATCCTCATACTGAGGGTACTCACTGAGATACTTTTGGCATATTGTCATAAAAATAAAGAACCTTTATTTTTAGTATATCTGTGTATTGTGTTTCCTTATGATATTGTGCATATTACACCAGTGGTATAGTAGGAGCTTTGCATGTCTCCCAGTTCAGCCTAAGCTGTTCAGCTATAGCTACCTTCTATCAGTCTAAGCTGCTAGAAACACCTCTTCTACACTAATAAGGGATAACTGGACCTGGTACAGAGTGTAAGTACCCCTTGGTACCCACTACAAGCCAGGCCAGCCTCCTACAGTACCCAGTTGGAGCCAGACCTGATGTCAGCAATCCGCCATCCCACAGAAATCCCCCCTCAAGTGCAGGTGCTGTCAGTGCTCCATTTCCTTGCAAGTGGGTCATTTCAAACAACTGTGGCCATGGCATCATGGATGTCCCAGCCTATGTTTTCCAACGTATTGTCCAGAGTGTTGTCTGCCCTTCTGAAACAAATGTGGAGCTCCATCATTTTCCCTCAGGTGGGGGATTTGCATACAGTGAAAGGTGATTTCTATGCCCTGGGACATATCCCCAACATCATAGGTGCCACTGAAGGGACCCATGTGGCTTTGGTCCCTCCCCACAGGAGTGAACAGGTGTACAGAAATCGGAAGAGTTATCATTCTATGAATGTACAGATGGTATGTTTAGCAGACCAGTACATCTCCCATGTGGATGCCATGTTCCCTGGCTCAGTGCATAACGCCTACATCCTGCGGAATAGCAGCATCCCTTATGTGATTGGTCAACTCCAGAGGCACCGTGTGTGGCTATTAGGTGAGCACATGGAAGCAAGACAGTGGGAATGGTTGTCTGGGGTTATCCCTCCAGGTTAGTGTGTGTCTAACAGTTGTCCCTCGCCATTTGCAGGTGACTCTGGGTACCCCAACCTGTCATGGCTACTGACCCTAGTGAGGAATCCCAGGACCAGGGCAGAGGAACGCTACAATGAGGCCCATGGGCGAACTAGGAGGGTGATCGAGCGGACCTTCGGCCTCCTGAAGGCCAGGTTCAGGTGCCTCCACATGACAGGTGGATCCCTATTCTACTCACCAAAGAAGGTGTGCCAGATCATCGTGGCCTGCTGTATGCTTCACAACTTGGCTTTGTGACGACAGGTGCCTTTTCTGCAGGAGGATGGTCCAGATGGCGGTGTTGTGGCAGCTGTGGAGCCTGTGGACAGTGATGAGGATGAAGCAGAGGAAGAAGACATGCAGAACAGGGACTCAGTGATCCAGCACTATTTCCAGTGAAACACAGGTGAGAATACAATCATGCATACTACATGTACTTTTACACTACTACCTCTATCCTGTCTGTCGTTTTCACCCAGTGTATGGTCACTGAGTTGTCACTTTCCCTTACAGTTTCACAGATGTGGGTCCCACTGTGTGTCATCTGCTTAAATTCTTCATGGACTAGAGCTGTGTGTCATAGGTATGTTGACATTACTATTTCAAAAACATTTTGTCACTGTAATTGCAAATACACTATTTCAAAATCACAGACATACTTCAGATCATTTTGTGCTTTAGGTGTGTTTATTTAAATGCAAAATATCGGAGGGGGAAGTTAAATGGTGAGGGGTGATGGAGGAGGAGTGTCCATGGCAGAGTCCAGTCTATTACTCTCACAGGTGCATTTCCCATATGGGCATGGGAAGTGGAGCTGGGGCAGTTTAATTATGGACAGGGTGACAAAGTGGGACAGTAGGATGGCAATCAGGGTGGTCTGATTTCTTGGCGGGGGTCTTGGCATCGTTCTCTGTCTTGTTCCTGGATCTCAGGGACCGTTTGCAGGGTGGTTCTCCGTCTGCAGGGGGTGGGGTGCTGGTGTGGTGGTCGTGTGGTGGGGCGTCTTGTCCACTAGCGCCGGCGGAGTTGATGGGCAGTTCCTCGTCCATGCTAGTGTCAGGGGCCCCTTGTAGTGCCACAGTGTCCCTCCTGGTGTTGAGTACTTCCTTCAGCACCCCTACGATGGTGCCCAGGTTGGAGCTGATGGTTCTGAGTTCCTCCCTGAAGCCCAAATACTGTTCCTCCTGCATGCGCTGGGTCTCCTGAAACTTGGCCAGTACCGTTGCCATCGTCTCCTGATGGAGGAGAGGGCCTCGTGGAGAGTGGGTTCCCTTGGCCTGTCCTCCCCCTGTCGCACAGCAGCCCTCCCAATTCCCCTGTGTTCCTGGCCCTCCGTCCCCTGGACCATGTGCCCACTGCCACTGCCCCCAGGTCCTTGTTGTTGTTGGGTGGTGGGTTAGCCTGGGTTCCCTGTAGTGGTGGACACACAGCTGATTGACGTGTCCTGGGGACGGAGGTATGGGCCCGCTGGGTGGGTGCTGTTCTGGTGTTTCAAGAGGGGGGAAGGTCTGTGGTGGCCTGTGCCTGTGTGAGGGGAACCGACTGTCCAGAGGTCCCCGATGGTCTGGGCTGGTCATCTAGATCCAGTTGGACAGAGCTGCTGTCATCACTGTGGGCCTCTTCTGTGGGTGGAGTGGACATGCCTGGACCCTCCTGTCTGGTGACATTGGGTAGGGGTCCTGCAGGGGTGGAAAGGCTTGATTATTGCATCTGTGTGTGCCCTGGTGTGCAATGGGTGGGTGACCGTGTACCCCAGTGCTGGCATTCCTGTGTGGGAGCTTGTGTGATGATGGTTTAGGGGGTTGATGGTTATGTGCAGTGTGCATGCTTTAGTGATGGGTGTCCATGCTTTGTTGTTGCATGCAGGGCTTGGTGTTGGGATGGGTGGTTGGTGATATTGGTACATTTGTGAGGAGTTGGTGTGATGGGGGTGAGGGCGAGGGTGGGGGTATGTATAGCATGCAGGTAGGGTGGGGGATGTAATAGTAAAGCTTTGACTTACCAGAGTCCATTCCTCCAGCTACTCCTGCGAGGCCCTCAGGATGCAGAATCGCCAAGACCTGCTCCTCCCATGTTGTTAGTTGTGGGTGAGGAGGTGGGGGTCCGCCGCCAGTCCGCTGAACCGCCAGGTGGTGTCTTGAGACCACGGAACGCACCTTCCCCCTTAGGTTGTTCCACCTTTTCCTGATGTCCTCCCGATTTCTTGGGTGTTGTCCCACTGCGTTGACCCTGTCCACTATTCTTCGCCATAGCTCCATCTTCCTTGCAATTGAGGTGTGCTGCACCTGTGCTCCCAATAGCTGTGGCTGTACCCGGACGATTTCCTCCACCATGACCCTGAGCTGCGGCGGTGTGTTGGTGGTCTTCTGCACGGCGGTAAGCGGCTTTTACCGCCAATGTTGTAATGACCGTCTTAGTGTCTTTTTAGGAGATTTCTTCACCGGGACGAACCTGCAAATCAGGCTGGGTCACGGTTGACGCAAGCCGGCTAGAGTTGCTGCGGCAGGTCGTCCCTTTATGGAGATTTTTTTCCAAAAGTTCTCCAAACTTCTGGATCTTCTCCCAGATGTTCCTTTAAGGTTCTTTTTGGGTCCACAGCTCGCCCCAAGGGCCCAGAAGCTCTGAGATGATCCTTGGGGGTGTGGACTACAACTCCCAGAATGCACCTGGCACAAACTCCTTTTTGGCCACTGGGCAGAGGTCAGCTGGTTGATTTCTTCAGGAGTTGGTGCAGGGGACTCTGGTTAAAAAAAATTCACCTGTAGCAAACAGGGAGTCCCTCCTTGAACCCGTTGAAGCCAGGCAAAGTCCTTCTTGTGGTGAAGCCGAAGTGTGCAGCTGGTGCAGTCCTTCTGAGTGCAGGTTCCAGGTGCAGGCGAGGGGTCCAACAGGGCAGTCCTTCTTCTTCTGTAGTTCTTCCTGGTAGGGTCTGGTAGGTAACTGAGGTGTGGGTGCAGGTCTGCCAGTTTTATCCTTGCTCCTGGGTGAAAAACAGGGGGGTCCTGGTTCTCCAATCAGGGGCAGCGTCCTTCCCCCTGTGATGACCACTTCCTGGAAAGTGTGGCACAAATCAATACCAGGAGGCAACATTCCTCAAAAATCCATCATGGCTGAAAGTGATTTTTGGAGGTTACATCTGGCTGAGCCCACCCACTGGTGTGGCTAAAAATCATAAACACACCCCTCTCCTGCCCTCTCCTAATCTATTCAAGGGGGCACCTAGTTGTCTAGGGTTACAGGGTGTGGGGGTGTTGCTGGGTTGCTCAAAATGTCCTTCTCTGCCTTTGAAGACCAGTTTGGCAGCCCTCCCCCTTCCTGCCTCACCATCTGCTTAGGGGAGATCCCCTCCCACAGGCACATCTCTTTGTGTGAAGCCAGGCCACTTCACACCTCATGAAGGCAGCCTTGCCAGGCTGCCAGAGGATGGCCAATCAGAGCACAGCAGCAAAAACAATGCAGGGCTGAAGATGGCAACTTTTCAGGAAAAGTTTAAAACTCTTTACAAGAACAAGTTATATTAAATCCAACAACTGGAAGTTGTGGGGTTAATTATAACAATTAATTTGATACCAAACTCTTTGTATCTGTCACTTAAGGGGACTTTTAAAATTAAAATAAAGTCTCCCCATTCTAGCCTGTGAAGGCCATTCACTACAATGAGGGAAAAACAAATTTGGCTGTTTTTACCACACCAGGGCTTATAAAACTATTTGTATAAGGTCCCTGCTTATAGTTACATGGCACCCAGCCCTAGGGGCACATAGGGCACATCTTAGGGCTGACTTATATATAAAAATAAGGTAGTTTAAGACTTTGGAACTACTTTTAATTCCAAAGTCGAATTTGCATATAACTTTAATTTAAAAGCAACCAGCAAGGCAGGCCTGCCTTTAAAATGAACTGGGCACCTCAGCAGTGCACCTATGGGTTTACTACCTATGCTGGAATCCCTAAGCCATATACTAGGAACTTATAGGTAGGTTGACCTAGCCAATTATAGTTAGCCTAATTTGCATACTGATTTTACACAGAGCACAGGCCCTGGGACTGGTCAGCAGTACCCAGGGCACCATCAGAGTCAGGAAAACACCAGCCAAAAGTGGAAAATGGGGGCAAAAAGTTAGGGGGCCTCTGCAATCAGCTCTGTTTTCTCACACTGGCTCTATTATCTAGTGCTGCGTCTCGCATCATTTGTCCCCTAATCGTCGCCTTTGCTGCTGCCCATATCTCTCTCTTGGAAGAAACAGATCCGGCATTGTCTTTCATGTAGGTAGACACAAGGTTCTACAGGTGGATCTTGCCGTGAGGAGTTCTGTATCGTGAAATGGCAAAACGCCAGGGTTTGCAGCCGGGGCATGACAGGCCTAGTTGTACAGACAGTTGGAGCGGGGAGTGGTCCGAAAGGCCACAGTCTTTAATACTAGTATCCTGGATTTGGGCCACAATAGTGTGCGACACCAAGAAAAAATCCATTTGAGCCTGAGTGCCATGTTCTGGTGACAAGAAAGTGTATTCCTTGTCGGTTGGATGAGTAAGTCTCCAGCAATCCCCCAAACCCACGTCTGCCATCACGTCAATTAGGAGAGCTCTGTCGTGGTTGTTGTAGGCATCAAGCGGGCCCGTCCTGTCCAATACTGCATCCTGTGTCAAATTCCAGTCCCCCCCTATGATATAGCAGGTTGCTCCTATTTCGGCCAGAATACAACTGATTTGTAAAAGGAACTGTCTTTTGGAGGCGGTTGACGCATATACTGATCCCAAGCATATCAATGAGTCTCCGAGCCTTATTTAGTGAATACAAATCTCCCCTCGGGATCCTCCCACGTTTTGGTTATTGATATAGGCAGCATCTTGCGCCTAGGGAGAACAAGAGTAGCAGCTAAAGAGTACTCACCCAATCCCTCTGCAGTTCACAGGGTTCAATGTTGTTCAGATGCGTCTCCTGGAGGAGAGCGATATCGGCCATTTGGGATTGAAGGTAGGATAGTACTTTTTTCCATTTTACAAAGTGT
Organism: Pleurodeles waltl; assembly: GCF_031143425.1. NCBI lineage: Eukaryota > Metazoa > Chordata > Amphibia > Caudata > Salamandridae > Pleurodeles > Pleurodeles waltl. The sequence goes on from NC_090440.1 coordinate 1,556,815,978, forward strand.
GTCAGGCCGTAAACATTTCAGGAAACAATACGAAGGGGGCAGGCCGCAGGAGGTATAGGGCCGACCATAATGGTAGAGCCAAAAGAAGTAACTGGGGGGTAAAGGTGGGGGGGGGAGAAGGCATCGTATAGAACAGCGGGAATGGCAGCTTGGGTCACAGAAAAAAAACGGGGAAGAGTGACTTGCGTTAGGTGACCCTGGGTCACAGAAAAAAAACGGGGAGGAGTGACTTGCGTTAGGTGACCCTTAGTGATGGGAAAAAGGTGTGGAGAAAGACGGGGAGGGAGAGAAGCTGGGAGTGGAAGAGAAGGGGGTACGGTTAGAGAGGAAGAGAAAAAAGAAAGATATAAGGAGCAGAGGGGGAGGGGGAGGGAGAGGGAGGCGTAGAGATGGGGGATGAGGTAAGATTAAAAATGGGGGGCGGTAGATGGAATCTAGGAAGAGAAGTACGGAATCAAAACTCCAAGGGGCCGGGTCTGTCGGATGCGGGTCCAGACCTATGGAGCTCCCACACTCAGCCGGAAGGGCCCTGACCAGGGGCGGGGATGCCCAGGACAGACCCCATCTCCAATTCCATTGCCAGGAGAGAACAGGGCAGGGCAAGCCTCTGGAGTGTGCACAGTTACCAGGGGCCGCAGGCGTGTGTCTTATCTCTAAAAGGGGGGGAGGGGAATGTAGAGGATAAACATTTGTCCCATGGGCTTGAGGATGTTGTCCGGTCATATGGAGCGGGAGTATCCCGGATGGGTGGGAACGCCATAGGCGTAGAAGGGGCACGGGTCATAGGGAAACAGGAGCGCTGGGGAACAGTCCCAAAAGGTGGAGGATGTAATAGCTGCTTATTAGGAATCTTCAACATATATATTTCCATTGAGAGGCAGTGCATTTGGCTAGCGATACATTGTCAGCTTGCACTACTCGGTCGAGGTCAGAAACAATAAACAAGGCTCAGATGAAACATGTAGTTATTAACTTACGGTAGGATGCAAGATGCCAAAAACAGTGTTAACATATAACAGTTTAATTGCAGCATGCAGACAGATACTCATCTGTCCACCGGTCCGCTGGCTGGCAGACCCTCTAGTCTCTCGACAAGTCTCTGTGCCTCCAAGTTCTTCATGTCGAGACCATGAATTAGGACAAGTGCAGATGACACCAAGTAAGTCCAAGTTCAGGTGGGGTCCAGCGTAGGTTTCAAGGGGGAACGGGACATATCTCTGTTTTACAGCTGTGTGTGGAGCGCTATGGCTTACAGGATTTGACCTCGGGCGTCAAGGGATTTTATGAGGCTGTCCAGGTCCTGCCCTGGGTCGGAGGTCGGGTGTAGAGCGGCCTGTGCCCTCCTGCTCGGGTGGTGGGAGCAAGGTATCTCGATTGCCACAGGATGCACTTAGAGGTCAGTCAGAGTCCGTTGGGGACTGCAGACTGTCCAGGTACAATCTCAAGTCTTCTGGGTCATAAAAATTCTTGGATTTTCATTGTTTGTGGGCCACAGTCTTGCAGGGTCAAACAGGCTGTATTTTACTTCCACTGACAGGAGCTTGCGGACCTGCTCGTGTCTCAGGAGACAAGCAATGATCGGGCGAGGTTCAGAGGGTCCATCTTTCCTCCTAGGGCCCAGGTGATGTGCTCTCTGAAACTTGTGGAAGGACAGTGCGGAGGAAGGAGAGGGTGTCTGTGCCCTCTGCTTGTTCCAGAAAACCAAAAAGACGGATGTTGGCTCTCTGACTCCTGTCCTCCTAGTCAATGAGTTTGCTACGGAGAAACTCTAATTACTGATCTTTGTCTAATACCGTGTGTATGTGGCCCTCCACAGTCGCCATTCAATGTTCTAGTCCTGTTACACGAGACTGAAAGCCTGCTATGTCCAAGCGCATTGATTTGGTCTCTGATGTCAGTGAGGTTATTGCTATATCCATTCCTTCGAGCCCACGGCTGACTGCTGAGATCTCCTGGAGTATGCGGTCCATTGTTGTCACCTCCCCCGTGCCAGCCATCTTCGGAGAATATACAGGTGAGGGTGTCAGTTTAGTAAGTTGGAGGACCTCTGAGAAAAGTAGTTGCCATCCAGGTTTGTCATAGTGTTTACCCGCCGACCTCCCGCTGGGCATCGCTGGGTTCGATGATGTGTTGAACTCCGGGGCTCTGAGGTGGAAGCCTAGCCTGTGCGTCTCAGCCAGATAGAGTGGGGCAAAATAGAGTAGCATGAATGGAGAACCAGAGTATCATCCACACCGGCTGGCTGAGTTGGGCCTCAGATCAGTGGGGGCGGTACTCCCAGATGTTGTCCCATGTGAAAGACCCCTCCAGAGGTGGCGCAGGAGGGGGAGAGTGTGATGGAGACAGCAGCGGGGGTATTCCTGAAGTCCTCTGTATCAGAGCCAGAGCTCCCCCATCACTCCCCCTGAAGTTGGGCGACAGCCCCAAGGCGGGTATCCGATCACCTCTCAGTGGCCATCGTCAGGTTGGTGTGCACTCCCCCTGTTGAACAAAAACCACCGGTGGGGGTCTCAGGCTTTGATCCAGGCAATCAGCGTCAGAACCGGTACTCCCCCACCTCGCCCCACACACCTAAATTCAATTGAGGCTGACCCGTTTCCCGAGTGGAGTAGGGGGGGGGGGCTCCATCTTTTCAGTCCTGCTCAGCGTGATCAACACTCCTCGCAGGCCATCCGGTACTCACAGGGTCTGCCAGGGGCCCCAGGTCTCCAGACTGCGGGGGAAGGAACTTCCGTACGGCCCACACACCTTGTGTGTGCTCAAAACCTCGTAAGCAGCCTCACTGCTCCGATCGTGCATCCGGCCGCAGTGTTCAGGTTTCCCCTTGGGCCCCCAAAATGCTCCACGTCTCAGGTGAGGCGCCTCCACCATGGGTGTCGTCCACCGGAGTCGCAGCCGGCCCATTCTAGTGGCCATGTCCTCCAGAGCCCCGAGACGCAGAGATGGAGCCTCCTCACCTCCAACGCCACTCGTGCCTGCAGCCGGTCCGATCTACCAGCCATGCCCCGTGCTGGCTGTGGGCCGTGGCTCGTTGACTCCTGGTAGGCCCTCACCTCGAGCCCTTCCCCAACATCGAAGGGCTATGTGCCCCGGCAGTGGCTTCTTTCAGGACAGGCTCCATCGCATGGGGAAAGTTCCTGGGCCAAAGATGCGGGGTTTGCAATACCCGGGGCGCCCCAAGCCTCGCGGAGCCCCAGCACTAGATGGCCATCTTCATTCGTGGCCGGACCACACCACCCCGGAGACCTCATTTCTAACATTGGTGGCAGCGGTGGGATAGGACTTGTGTTTGTGCAGTGACATATAATAACTACATGTACTTTACCTATCCACAGTTAAAGGTCAATTTGATTTGTTCTCTTTTTGCTGCAATTTTATTTTTCTGCTTGACATTTCAACCTAATCCTAAACAACATGTCTCTGGCAGGGTCTCAAGGAGGAGCTAGACAGTTTGACCTAGCCAAGCTGGAGACATACACTGTCAGCCAGCTGAAAGGGCTCTGCAAGGGGATGGGAGTACCTACCAGGGGTGCCTCCAAGAAGGAGGAATACCAAAAGGTGCTGAGGGCCTGGGCAGAAGCCCGTTCACGTGAGAATGTTGTAGTGGAAGAGCCAGTGGAGGGTTCCCCAGAGGACATTCCACCAGCGGTGGGGAATGACAACCCTGCATCTCTGTCCCCTGCTAAACCAGGTAGCAGTGTCTCAATTCACAGCCTGACCGCAGAAGAAAGGAGTAAGGAGAAAGAGTTTCAACTGCAGATGGCCACGTTAACAATGGAGGCAGAGAAGAGGAGAGCAGAAAGAGAGGCTGAGAGAGCAGCCAGACAAGCTGAGGCTGCTACAGCAGAGAGGGCCTTGGCTGAAAAGAAACTCTTCTTGGCTCATAAACTGAGTCTGAAGGAGCTGAAGCTCAAGTCTAGGCAGTCTGAGTCCAGCAGTGATGGTGGCAGCATAAATACAGGACCTGCTGGGGACAAAAATATTTGTATACCCAAAGATGTGGTGCCAAGTTATATGGTGGGGGATGACATTGATAAGTGGTTTGCTGCTTATGGAGTTGCCTAAGGGATCATTGGGTTCCTGAAGAGCAATGGGAGGGCAGGCTTGTGGAAACACGTGCCAGTACTTGAGAGTGACACACTTCTCACACTAGAGGTTGGGGACCTGAACAAGTATTCCCCTATGAAAGCCATTTTGATTGCTACGTTTGTGCTGACCCTTGAAAAGTATCGCCAGAAATTAAGGGACAGCACTAAACTCTCCACACAAACGTGGGTAGTTTTTTTTATTTTTCTAGCAACGCACTGTATGGATGGGTGCGGGCAGTTAAGTAAATGACTATGTGGGATTGTATAATTTGATCCTGAGAGAGCATATGCTCAGTGTTTGCTTTACAGAGTTGTACCAGCACTTGATTGACAGTAAGCTGACTGATCCTAGAAAGCTTGCTAAGGAGGCAGACCTCTGGGCTAGCACCAGAGTGTCCAAAAAGGTATCTAGGGGAGACACCCACAAAGGTGGTCAGCGTTCCCACCAGAAGAAAGAGGGGGGAGACAAACTTAAAAATAAGGAGTTCTCAAAAGGCCCCCAAAATAATTCCAAAGGGGATAGTAGTAGGGTTTTTTGACTGTAAGAAAGGGAGGTTTGTACCTCAATGCATAGAGTCCACCAAGTATGGTCACTCCAAGGGCAACTCCAGGTGTCCAAAGAGGGCATTGGAGGGCAAACACCTGGGTTGGCTAGTGTAGCATACGGGGAGGAGATAGTCCCAGATAGTTTTGGGAAGCAGTATGAGGTAACCCTAGTGTCACTGGGAGATGAGGAAATGGTGCCAAAAGCCCATATGACTGCCAATACTTCCAAGTATAGGCAGTGGGTCACCATTATTGGGCAAAGGGTGGAGGCTCTGTGTGACACAGGAGCCAGCATGACTACTGTCAGGGGTCAGCTGGTGTCAGCAGAGCAGGTCATCCCCAATATATTCCACCAGGTCATAGTCGCTGGCAATCGTGAGAGTCCCCTACCAGTGGCTCTGGTTCCCTTTGAGTTGGTGGGAGGTCTCTGGTACTCTGAAAGTAGCTGTGAGACCTGACATGCCTGTAGATTGTCTGTTAGGCAACGTCCATGAGCACACTCCCTGGAACGAGGTAGAGCTAGGGTCTCACCTGGAGATGTTAGGTTTGCCTGAGTAGATCTGCATGACCACAAGGTCCATGACTGCCCGGGAAGGGAGTGAAGGGCGTCTGGAGCCTGGAAAAATTGCACAGCAGCTTCCAATTAGAGGGGCAAGGGACACAGGAAACCGGTCCCAGAAGTTCCCACGGTGGTTGACGGGGTCCCTGAGGAGGAGGCCCCTGAGCCAACTGGGGAGGACAGTGCTGCCCTGGGTAACTTACCTGAGCTTGCTGGCTGGCAAGTTGAGGGTGGGCCAACCAGGGAGGAATTCTGCAAGGCGCAGAAGGAATGCCCCACTCTTGAGTGTCTGAGGCAACAGGCCTCAGCCCAGGCAGCAGATGAGGCCTCTGGCGATCACCATATCTATTGGAAGAATGATCTCCTCTATAGTGAGCCTAAGGTGCGGGAGGCTAGAGCAGCACATGTGCTGGTGGTCCCCCAGTGCTACTGGGCCTTCCTACTCAGTTTGGCTCACGACATCCCCCTGGCAGGACTTTTGGGGCAAGACAAGACCTTTGCCAGGCTTGTCACCCACTTTCATTGGCCCCGAATGTGGGTGGCCTCAGATGCATTCTGTCGGTTCTGCCCAACCTGCCAGGCTAGTGAGAAGATAGGGAAAAGGCTCAAGCACCCCCTTATCCCACTCTCTGTCATTGGCAGCCCCTTTGAAGGGGTGGGGGTCAACGTCATTGGTCCCTTGGACCCCAAGACTGCCATAGGCAACAGGTTTCTCCTGGTTTTAGTGGACCATGCCACCCACTACCCAGAGGCAATACCTCTGAGGACAGTGACTGCACCGGTGGTGACCAGAGCTCTGACAGGGATATTTACCTGTGTGGATTCCCAAAGGAGGTTGTGTCTGACAGAAGCAGAAACTTCATGTCTGCATACATGAAGTCTATGTGGGATGCGTGGGTGGTGACCTACCGGTTCACCACCCCTTACCATCCTCAACCCAATGGTCATGGAGAGAGATTCAACAAGACCTTGAAAGGCATGATCACAGGCCTCCCTGAGGCCATGAAGCGTAAGTGGGACCTCCTCTTTCCATGCCTTCTCTTTGCTTATAGAGAGGTGCCCCATAAAGGGGTGCAGTTCAGCCACTTTGAACTTCTCTATGGGTACCCTGTCAGGGGACCCATAAGCATAGTAAAAGAGGGGTGGAAGAAAGCTCACAGGAAACCCCACTGGATGCGGTCAGTTACATGCTGGCCCTCCGCAACCAGATGCAGTGCTTCTGGAAGAAGGCCAGGAGCAACCTCGAGGCCAATCAAGAGGTTATGAGACAATGGTATGACCAGAAGGCCACCATGGTAGTGTTTCAACCTGATGTCAAAGTATGGGTGATGGATCCAGTAGATCCTGGGGCTCTCCAGGACTGCTGGACTGGCCCATTTGAAATCAAGGAGGGAAAGGGGGAGACCAGTTACTTGGTGGACCTCATGTCCCCTAGAAATCCCCTAAGGGTGCTCCATCAGAACTGACTGAAGCCTCATTTTGAGAGGTGTGAAGTCAACATGTTTCTGGGAACAGATGAGGATATGGAAGAGGAGAGTGAACCTCTCCCGATCACCTCTCTGCCAAGGAAGGCGATAAGTCAGTGGAGGGCGTCAAACTCTCTGACTCCCTGACCCTAGATCAGAGAGGGGACTTCTACCAGTTATTGGAACAGTTCTCCTCTTTCTTTTCCCTCACCCGTGGACTCACACACTTGTGTGCCCACGACATTGACACAGGAGACAGTCTCCCTGTAAAGAACAACATTTACAGGTTGTCAGACAAGGTGAGGACTAGCATCAAGAATGAAGTTGCCAAGATGCTGGCTCTTGGGGTGATTGAGAAGTTCAGCAGTCACTGGTCCAGCCCGGTGGTACTGGTTCCCAAGGCTGCCGCTTCCAGTGCCAAGCCAGAACTTAGGTTCTGTGTGGACTACCCGGATCTCAACTCTGTCACAAAGACAGATGCTCACACCATCCCCCTAGCTCATAAGTTCATAGACAAGGTAGGCACTATCAAATTGCTCAGTACTTTTGATCTCACATCAGGATACTGGCAGATCGCCTTGACTGAGGGGGCTAAGGAAAGATCTGCTTTTTCTACTCTTGAGGGACATTATCAGTTCAGAGTAATGCCCTTTGGAGTGAGAAATGCCCCCGCTACCTTCCAACAGTTGGTTAACCGGCTCCTTGCTGGCAAGGATGCATTCTGCGCAGCCTACTTAGACAACACTGCCATCTACAGTTCCAGCTGGGAGGAACACCTGCTCCACCTCAAAGAGGTGCTTCAGGCTCTGCAGCAGGCAGGCCTGACCATCAAGGCCACCAAGTGCCATATTGGGCATATTTCTGTGGTGTACTTGGGACACCTCGTAGGTGGTGGCAAGGTGCAGCCCCTCCAGGCCAAGATTGAGACAATCGAGGCCTGGCAACTGATGACGCAGAAATGAAGGTTTTACATTTATTAGCGCATAAACGTAGTGTGAAATAATCATGTGTGACTTTAACCGAACTAATAAAGATTGTACGGGGACAAAATGTGCCCTTAGAGTAGTTTGCCAACATTTATAAGCGTGCTTTATATAACGTGATGTATTAGAATTGCACTAATCCGACATAATCATAAACGTGTGCTACGATTTGCTTGTTTGAAATGTTTTAGCTTAGCATAACTTTAGTGCAGGCTTCGGCCTAGTTGCCTGGTCTCACGATTTAGATGCTCGTATTTTTCCAATGTGCTAATAAACGTGTATTTTTGCTTGAAGCTGTACTTTTCCACTGAGATCGTTCACATGCTTATCTTAAGGTTTCGTGCCAGCCTGGCATTTTTCTCTTTGCTCCAAGGTCAATCTGCAGGTGCGGACAATGGAAGCTCTGAAAGTGAGTTAATTGGTATAAAATGTTGCAACTTGCGTACCCGTCTCCAAGGATAATGTATGCTTAAGTAAAAGCTTGAGAACTGTTGTTTTTGATTGGACAATTTGAAGCCAACCTATGAACCCTCCAATGGAAGACCCTACTGGATTTGAACTGTTGTCTATTTAAACCAGGTGTACGAGAAGAAAGTAGCCATTACAGCTATTACCCGACATTGCACCCATTGTGCCATTTTGTAGCTATTATGGCCCATCTTGCTACGACGCCATTTTGAAGGAGACTTTGATGCTTTCTCTAATCGAGAGAAAGAGACTTAAATGATTCTTACCCTAGAGACTTTAACTTTGAACTGCCCATTGCATGAAGTAGTAGTTTATCTTGCCGCCGTGAGGCAACTGCCCCGTCCACCCCTGCCCCTTTGCCCCGTTCCATGCTGATCGAGAAACGGTACCTGTGAGACGAAGACTTCCTTGAATGCTGATTGTAATTGGTAAATATGAAAGGAAATTGTACAATTGCATTGTGTTTCTTTTAGGTAACCAACTGCTGATTTTTGATAAGAGCCCTAGTTAGGAGTTTTCTAAATTAATGTTGCTAAATTGTGTTTGCATGAAGTCCCACATGCCGATGCTAATTTGAGGTTAGATGAGGATTCCTTTTGTTGCACGATGCAATTTGAGACCTTGTTATGCTGACTAAATGTATGCAATTAGCTCATTACAGATTATAGTTTTAGTGATTTGCATTGCTATTATCGAATGCCTTGTTATTCAAATGCTGCATAGATTGCATCTTTTCTGCCGTTATGGACAGCTATTAATGTTCATTTACGTTTATCATTTGGTGTTGAGACACATCTATATTGTGCTAGCTTTGTTAATATAGGGAAATAAAATTCATTAACATTGAATAAACTGGTGTGGTTATTCATGACCGAAAGGTCATGGTTCGCCGAAATGTATTCTGGATTAATTGTTAAGTGTTATGTTGATCAGGGCATTGCTTACGTTTGTTATTGATTATTGATTACATTAAATTGACTGATCTCGGGTGAAGAGAGTCCCACTTAGCCAAAAGATTCATCGGCCTAAAGAGCGTCCAAGATACAGGTAAATTATTAGAACGGAACGCTCTACCAGTAGATGGTAGCAGAGGACGGTTTCGACTTTTGGGACCCCACTCGAAACATACAGGGTGTTGAATTAACGGTTTCGACTTTTGAGATCCCACTCGAGAAGTTGAATTAGATTTTCTTGGGTAAAACAGATTGAGAAAATGATGATGGGCTAGGTCCACCGCGACTTTCCCGGGATCTCGGAGCTTGCGAATGAAGAGAATGGAGGTGTGAGATCAGCGTTGGCGGTACTAGTGATGGTATGAGTGAAGTTAGGATTTTGCGCTTGCACAGCTTATTGCCGCAGATTGTGTGAAAAGGTTGCGAGTATTTTAGAGAATAGCGGAGGTGCGACTCCGAGTGTAGAAATAGGGAAGTCGTCGAACTTCATAGAAATAGCGGAGGTGCGACTCCGAGTGTGAGAGTAGGGAAGTCGTCGAACTTCATGTGCATGTGGCGCTTCGTGCATAAAAAGGTCCACGTGGTTGTTGTTGTTGAGACGGGCCCTGCGAGGTCAAGAGACTCCGGAGTATGTTGAAAAGTGTATGAGACACTTGTTTATGTTGTGGTCTGGTCGGTTTAGTAGGTTGACCGGGCGTGGTCAACGAGTCGGTACATGTGTTAAGGGAGTGAAAGAAACTTCGACTTCGGGCTTTGACAAAATTCTAAGTGCACTAGAATAGATCATTGACAAGTTGAGAGCAGATCTGCGGGTCAGATTTGCTTGCGAAAGTGGGGACCGAGAAAGATGGAATAACTGCTGAGGCTAGTGAAAAATCCCTAAGGTCCTGAAGCGATCGTGTTACCCTTCCTGTAGTAAACCGACAGATCTGTTTTATTATTTTTTTTTTTTTGGTAGCTCGCGATACATGCCAGAAGTTGTTACGAGAGGAGCTGGGTGAAGGAGGACTAGCCGCGAGGCTTTGTCAGCCGCAGTGTGTGAGTGTGACGTCACTAGGAGCTGCGCTGGGATAGGTTGGTTGCAGAGAAGGGTCACGCACGGATTGGACGCAGTCCGTGGGGCTCGATTGGAAGGGGAAAGGCAAGCGAAGAGTATTCCGGGAATTAAAGTCACTTATTGATTACAAACTTTGTGAAATAAAAGACGAGAAAATGAAATTTTTTAAAGTATTAAAGAGTGCGATGAAGGGGGAGTCTTACATTAAAGCGAGCGTAGGAGAGGAGACGCCGCCTGAAGGTACACCAGCTTACATTGTAATGGAGGAAAAGGGGGTAGCTCCGTGCCTTTGGCTAAAGCAATGGCACAAGCTGACATTGAAACATGGGAGCGTAGCGTTCCCGGTCCATGGGACATTCAATATAAGGATCCTAGAGAATTTGAGATTTGCGATGTACGACATGAAGGTGCCTCCAAGGCCAGCACAGTTTGAGGCTCTAGCGATTTGGGAACTGATGGCTAGACAGCAACAGCAAAATAAGTTCGAGACCAGGATAAGAAAGGTAGAAAAGACACTAGCGGACGCTAGGTGGGATAATGCACAGAAGGTGTGGAGGTCAGATGTATTGCAGGGGATAAAATTGTTTCCCGCAATTACTAAAGAAGAAGAGACGACAGGCAAGAAGGTTACCTGTAAGACAAATGGGAGGTGTTCCAAAGATAGAGAGGACGAGGAAAAGTTAAGGAGAGAAGAGGAGTTAGAGGATGAGGAGTTAATAATGCAATTGCTGAACGACCGTCCGCCACCTTATGCAGAGAATGGACAAGGTCCAAGTACCAGTTCTGCCCCTCAGGCACCGGTACAGAATAATGAAACTCCGAGTTCAAGAACGCCATCGGGATCTAAGGACCCGAGTTTACTGTTCACCCCGCAGATACCGCAGGTTAGGAGAATATATCCAGATGTGCCCATATTGAAACCAGCAGAAAATTATCAGCCGCAGGTCCCAAGGTACTACAGCAGTGACAACAGTACGGGAATGATTCTAGATCCAACCGTAATGGGAGGACAGAATGGTCACAACCCAACACTGGCACAAGCTGAATCAACCCAGTTTTTGATGCCTCAAAAGCAGATGCAGGGGGGAAACGCACATGCTCAGATGACGGGGAGTCAGATGGGCATGCCGGCAATGATGACCCATAGTGTGGGAATGAACATGTCTCAGAACACGGGAAATGGACAGAACCCAGATGCGATATCACTACCCATTACTGTAGGTCCACCGGTACCTTTGTACAGTCAGCCTAACTTAGGTATGAGCGGTCAGGGATCAATGCTGCAGAATGGGACAGAAAGGAGGTGCATAGAAAACACTCCAGGGATAACTCCGATAGCGGCTCAGCCAACTGGATCTGGGTCCTTGATGGAGTTTAGTCCCATATGTGCTCAGTCAACACTGGTGAGGTTGAGTCCCCCACTGATGATACCGCTATCATCGAACACTGAAAAGTTGCCGCAACCATCAATGGCAGTCGATGTGAATGCTACACTGATGGGGTTGAATGCGCAACAGCTGACACAGTGGTTCAACAGTCTGAATTCCACACAAAGCTCAGCCAGTGGGAAGGGAGAAGACTATCTGAATAGGGTCAGGTTGAACATGGAAGCACAAGAATTGGTGGAAGGGACTATGGGTGTGAATAGGTTAGAGTTCTACTCGGAAGAAGAGCTGAGGTATCTATGTCCCAGGATTACGAGAGAAGTGAACAAGGTACATAGAAGCTTGCAAGAAATAGCTGACAAAAACGGGGTTGATATAGACAAGACGAAACACTTGAGCAGGAGCTACAGGTTGGATTTCGGGACCACAGATTTTGAACACATGAGGTCAGCAGGCATGAAGGCGCACCTTAGAGAATTGTTGCAGAGTGCACAAGTGTGGAGGTGCTTAGACAAATGGGAAAGCAGATGGGTAAAGAGGAAGGAAAAGAGGAAAGACAGTGTCCCAGAGCTCAACGAGAAAAGACCACAGAGTAGTGATGCAGTAACCATGTTACCAATGAGGGAGACAGCAGGGGGAAAATTAATACATGTACCATGGCACAGAAGCGACATTCAGTCTTTTACGGATGATTTTCCCAAACTGAGAGAGAAACCGATTGAATGGTATCAACAGACTGACAGGTTTGTGAAGCTTGCAAAATGTCTCTGGGAAGACCTGAACACTCTCTTTGAGATTGTGGTTCCGGCAGATTTGTGGGAGGATTGCAAAAGAGCTGTAGGTTGGCCGACAAGTGAACCGGAGAGAGACAGGGATACGGGTGCACCATCACCTATGGTGATGAGCCTGTACTATAAGGTGATTGAGCATTTGAAGACGAAGGTTGCCGCGAAAAATGTGGATTGGCAGAAGATCGATCGAACTGCCCAAGAGGCTAAAGAGTCGATTCATAGTTACTATGAGAGGTTGTTGAAGGCGTTCAAGAACTACAGTGGCACGGAAACAATAGAGGCGAAGGACATGCTTCATTTTGTGTTTAGATTTGTGGAAGGGCTGAGACCAGAGATAAGTCAGATGATAAAGTCGGATTTGATTTGTTGGCAGTCGAAACCTATTGATGAGGTGTTGAATTATGCGAAATACTGTAGCGACGAAATTGAAGTGAAACAGAAAAAGTTGAAAGAGAAAGTGATGATGATGCAGCTTAAAGCAGCTCAGACAGGTCTACAAGGGTTGCGAGGGTTCCAACAGCAGGTACCGCAACCGCAGCCGCAGTTGCAGGGAAATATGATGTTTCAGCCACAGGCGAGAGGCAGAGGCAGAGGAGGTTTTGTGAATAATGGTCCGGATTTGAACACTGTTGTGACTCCGAATGGTGTGCAGGCATTGAAAAAGGTGATGCCGTGTCACGTGTGCGGAATTGTCGGTCATTGGAAACGCGAGTGTCCGATGGTGGTGCAGGAAGGTGCAGGTGTTGGTCAGCAAAACAATGATGTCAATGCATTTCAGACAATGAGGGGACCGAAAATGAGAGGTCCAAACCCAAATTTTCAGACCATAAATCAGCTGCAGGGATTACAGCCCATGCAGTCGCAGCAGATGCAGATGCCCCGTATGCAGATGACGCAAATGCAGCCAATGCAACAGCAGTTTCCCATGGTACCTAATCAGCAAATGCAAATACCTTTGGCACCAATGAGTCAGCAGCAAGTGATGGTTCCTCCACAGGTCTCGGGTCAGGTAATGAATACAAATGGCACCGTACAACAGTTCCCATTACACAGTGAGAGTGGAATAAACAATGTATGGGAGAGTGAAAGTTCAGGAGAGGAAGGAGATTGTGTGCTTGCAGCATCCTTGGAAGTTGATCAAAAGGGTCCGTACGTGGAGGGAAGAGTAATGGGTCATCGTGTCTCATTCTTGGTTGACACAGGAGCCACACGTTCAACTGTTAAGAGCATTGAAGTACCAAATTTGCCACTCTCAGGGAGAACAGTTCAAGTGGTGGGAGTAGCAAACAGGCACCTGACAAACCCAATTACAGATCCGGTACCAGTCAGCATCGGTAACTATCAAGGGTTACATAAATTTGTGGTATGTGACTCAAGCCCGATAGCACTGTTAGGGAGAGACCTATTGTGCAAGTTGGGATGTTCGATTATGTGTTCGAACGAGGGAATTAAAATTCAGACGAGCAGTGATGGGGAAGAAGAGGACAGTGTAGAGGGGGATGAGATGGAAACTGTCGATGAAGAGTATCCTCTGATTTGTCTTTTCCCGATGATAACTGAAGAAGATATTCCAACTGAATTACGGGAAACAGTCGGAAAGGAAGTGTGGGATATGACAGGGAAAGAGGTGGGATTGATGAAAGGAGTGGAACCAGTGAAAGTGACTGTAAAGCCCAATGCAACCTTTCCCCAGACCCCACAATACCACATGGCACAAGACACCCTCATGAAAGTTGCCCAACTCATTGACGAATTTGTAAAGCAGAGAGTACTGAAAGAAGTGTTAAGCAGTCCATGTAATTCACCAATCATGGGACTAATAAAGCCGAGTGGAAAGGTCCGAATTGTACAGGACTTGAGGAAAATAAATGACATCATAATTAAATGTTGCCCTGTCGAACCAAATCCAGCTGTGATAATGTTTCAAGTCCCTTGCGATGCTGAGTGGTTCTCAGTCATTGACTTGTCACAAGCTTTCTTTTCGGTGCCTCTTCATGAGGACAGTCAATTTCTCTTTTGTTTCAAATTCTTAGACAGAGTTTACAGTTGGTGTCGAATTCCTCAAGGGTTTTCTGAGTCACCGTCAATCTTCAATCAGATTCTAAAGAAAGACTTGGAAGCGCTAGAATTGCCATTCGAGTCAACCCTAGTACAGTACATTGATGACTTACTGATTGCATCGAAGACAGAAAGTGGCTGCACAGCCGAAACCATTGCTCTGTTGAACCATTTGGGAAGGAATGGACACAAGGTGTCTCCTTCCAAGTTGCAGTTCTGTCAGAAGAAAGTGAAATACTTGGGTCACCAGATAGAGAAAGGGTCACGGAGAATAATAAAGGAAAGAATAACAAGTGTACTTCAAATGAGTCCACCAAAGACAAGGAGGGAGGTGAGGAAGTTTTTGGGGATGGTAAGCTACTGTCGCCAGTGGATTCCCAACTTCTCAACTCTAGCAAAGCCTTTACTGAACCTGACCCAGAAGGATGCCTTGGATCAAATTGAGCTGAAAGGAGATGAGATGGATGCTTTTATTGAATTAAAGGAATGCATGTGCAGGGCTCCAGCTTTAGGTATGCCTGATTACACAAAGCCTTTCACACTGTTTTGTCATGAACGTGATGCATGTTCTTTGTCTGTCTTGACTCAAGCCCATGGTGGCGTAAACAGACCAGTAGCGTATTTTTCAGCTACTTTGGATCCGGTCGCAGCAGCACTTCCAGGGTGTTTGCGCGCCGTAGCAGCAGTTGGTATCAGCCTCACTCAGAGTGAAGGAATAGTGATGGGACACCCAGTAACAGTCATGGTCCCTCGCTCAGTTGAGATACTTTTGACCCGCTCCCGAACGCAACACATGACTGGAGCAAGACTCACAAGGTATGAAACGGTAATTCTGGGCTCACCGAACGTGCAGCTGAAAAGGTGCACTACGTTGAATCCAGCAACCTTGCTTCCTGGTGAGAATGCTGAAATTGAGAACGCTGAAGACGTCGAGCATGACTGCCTTCAGGTGACTGAATTTTGCACAAAACCTCGACCTGACATTAAGGATACTAAGCTTGATGAAACTGACCAAATTGTTTTCGTTGATGGTTCATGTCTAAGAGATGGGATGGGAATTTTGAAAGCAGGATATGCTGTATGTACTGTAACAGGTGTCTTGGAAGCGTCCTGGCTTCAAGGAATCTATTCTGCACAAGTAGCAGAACTTGTAGCCCTTACAAGAGCATGTCAACTGTCTGCATTGATGAAAGTCACCATTTACACTGATAGTCAGTACGGGTTTGGAATTGTGCACGACTTTGGACAACTATGGTCACAGAGAGGTTTCCTGACTTCTTCAGGATCCCCAGTGAAAAACGGGGAGAGAATAAGGGAATTGTTACACGCCATTCAAATGCCAGCCGAAGTTGCAGTGGTAAAGTGTAGTGCTCATACAAAAGGACAGGACTATGTCTCTCTGGGAAATGCATATGCGGATCAAGTCGCAAGATTTTGTGCCTTGAACTGTATATTACTCAGGGATGAATGGAATTCGATAAGTGAACCAGAACTCGAACCAGCTGAAGCATTTGCCTTGAAGGTCGTAGATACAATAGATGAACTAAAAGCATTACAGAATAACGTCAGGGAGGATGACAGAGATTCCTGGATTAAATCACAATGTATAAAGAGACCAGATGAGTTATGGGTTTCAAATGAGGGAAAATTTGTTTTGCCAAGTAGTCTCTTATCACAGCTTGCGCGGTTCTATCATGGGCAGGCTCACCTAGGGAGAGATGCCATGATAAGATTGTTCAAAACTGATTGGTTTAACCCCAGATTCCGTCAAGCTGCAGAAGCAGTTTGCCATCGATGTGTCACTTGCCAGCAGATGAACCCGGGGAAGGGAATGGTTGTGAACGCGAGCCACATTGGTAGGGCGAGTGGCCCGTTTAGTAGAATGCAGATGGACTTCATTGAGATGCCTGTGCATGGAGGTCTGAAGTATGTGTTGGTGATTGTGTGCATTTTTAGTCACTGGATTGAAGCATACCCCACACGTAGAAATGACAGCCTTACAGTTGCAAAACTATTGTTGAGGGAGTTGATACCACGTTTCGGATTCCCGATCTCTTTAGAATCAGATAGAGGAAGTCACTTCAATAACGAGGTGATAAAGTTACTTTGCGCAGCGCTGAACATTGAGCAAAAACTGCATTGTAGCTATCGCCCTGAAGCCTCAGGACTGGTGGAGCAGATGAATGGTACACTGAAATCAAGAATGGCGAAAATATGTGCATCGACAAATTTGAAATGGCCTGACGCATTGCCTTTGGTGTTAATGTCAATGAGAAACACCCCTGACAGAAAGACTGGATTGTCTCCGCACGAAATTCTCATGGGCAGGGCTATGAGACTTCCTGCAGTTCCCGCAAACGCGCTTTTGAATATTACAGATGATATGGTGTTAGACTACTGCAAAGGTCTGGCTGACGTGGTTCGCTCTTTCTCTCACCAGGTGGAAGCGACCACCTTGCCACCGATTCAAGGTCCAGGACACACACTGAAAGCAGGTGACTGGGTCGTGGTAAAGAAGCACGTGAGGAAGTCGTGTCTGGAACCCCGTTGGAAAGGCCCTTTCCAAGTGATCCTGACGACAACTACCGCTGTGAAGTGTGCGGGAGTTCCCAACTGGATTCACGCCAGTCACACAAAAAAGGTGTTGTGTCCCACAGATGAGGAAGTTGAAGCGCTGAAACTGCCAGTGCCTGATAAAACAGTGCTGAGCGCTGAGACAGAGCAAAACCGAACTGAAAGCGAACAGGCAGGAACAGAAGAGAGAGAAATATTCTCTGAGGACGAAACAACCGACTCACTCGGGGAAGACCAAGGAGAAACCTCAGACAGCGACGAAGCAGCTGAGGGTAGCAAAGAGCCTGAAGCAGCTGAAGGTGACAAAGAGCCTGAAGCAGCTGAAAGTGATAAAGAGTCTGAAGAAAGTAACGGTGACGAAGGGCTCGAAAGAGGTGAAAAAGCAGGAGAGCCTGATCAGAGGAGGGCTTTCCCAGAAGCAGACGATATAGAAAAAGAAAAAGAGAACGTGATTGATTCCCCAGAAAGAGGGGACAAGGCAGAACAGAACGAAACTGTTCAAGCTTCCACAGAAAAGATCGCAGGTCCATCAAGTGGACACGGTGCAAAGAGGAGACTAAGTATATCGCCAATAAAACTAAGAACTAGAGAAAATTTGAACGACGGAGAAAGGCCAAAAGTAAAAGAGAAAAGAAAGGAAGTGTCTGTCGTGGTACCAACCTCAAGTGAAGGAAAAGACTTGGCCAAAGAGGAAAGTACCAGCGAAGCAGAATCGAAAAGAGAAGCAAAATTGAAAAGGAAAAGGATACCGAACAGGAGATATTCCGGTCCAGAATGGGCATATGTAGTCAATGACGATTGGACTGACGAATTTGTATCTCTTAGCCTCGAGAACGAAGAAGAAGAGATACCAATAGAAAAGAAAAGTTTTATGGACCCTGTTGATTGAAAAGGGTGATAAATGACATTGCTTGCTACAATCTAACGTGATACAAACAACCAGCTGAGACATTGCTAAACCGGATAAGACACTTGCTGAACTGATAAAAGACTGAGTTATTGCCGAATTGAGACAAATGCTGCTAACCGATAAGTGACTGGCCTCTTGAAGAAAACTGTGTGAACATTGCGCTCATTCAGCTTTGTAACTGAATTGCTAAATAGTTTCTTTATAGGTGCTTCTAGCTCTCTGATTCTATACAGATCATGGCTACACAAAACAGTAGAGTGAAATATTGTAAATATGCGTGTATAGGCTTGATAATTGCATGTGTACTAATAATAATGGCAATAGTGCTTGCAATGCATGGAAAGGGGGAGAATGAGAAAATTGATGCTTCTACTTTTGCTCCTGTTACTGTCACTGAACTAACTGCATTGAAAAGACTAGAATTAGATGAGAGACACTTGCATGATAAGAAGGAACTTTCGTATAATGTTTTCTATCGCTTGCTAACAGAATATGTTGAGACTATGGATGCGAGAGATTGTAGGGGGGGGGGAACGCACATGCTCAGATGACGGGGAGTCAGATGGGCATGCCGGCAATGATGACCCATAGTGTGGGAATGAACATGTCTCAGAACACGGGAAATGGACAGAACCCAGATGCGATATCACTACCCATTACTGTAGGTCCACCGGTACCTTTGTACAGTCAGCCTAACTTAGGTATGAGCGGTCAGGGATCAATGCTGCAGAATGGGACAGAAAGGAGGTGCATAGAAAACACTCCAGGGATAACTCCGATAGCGGCTCAGCCAACTGGATCTGGGTCCTTGATGGAGTTTAGTCCCATATGTGCTCAGTCAACACTGGTGAGGTCGAGTCCCCCACTGATGATACCGCTATCATCGAACACTGAACATGTTAGACCTGACAGCCTTATTTTTTGCCTGCCTCCCTCCACTTTTCTGACACTGTTTTTGCTGCTTTTATGACTTTGCCCTTTTTACCACTGCTAACCAGTGCTAAGATGCATATGCTCTCTCCCTTAAACATAGTATCATTGGTTCATACCTGATTATCATATTTGATCTACTTGTAAGTCCCTAGTAAAGTACACGACATGCCCCCAGGGCCTGTAGAGTGAATGCTACTTGTGGGCCTGCAGCACTGGTTGTGCCACCCACATAAATAACCCTTTAACCATGCCTCAGGCCTGCCATTGCAAAGCCTGTGTGTGCTGTCTCACTGCCATTTCAACTTGGCATTTAAAAGTATTTGCCAAGCTCTAAACTCCCCTTTTTCTACATCTGTCACCCCTAAGGTAGGCCCTAGGTATCCTATAGAGCAGGGTGCCATGTAGTTAAAAGGCAGGACATGCACATGTGTGGGTTATATGTCCTGGTAGTGAAAAACTCATAAATTGGTTTTCCACTACTGTGAGGCTTGCTTGTTTCATAGGATAACATTAGGGCTACCCTCATACACTGTTTGAGTGGTAGATTCTGATGAGAAAGGGATAACCAGGTCATATTTAGTATGACCAGAATGGTAATACAAAATCCTGCTTATTTGGTGAGGTTGGGTTTTATATTAGTATTCTAGAAATGATACTTTTAGAAAGTAAGCATTTCTCTCCACTTAAAATCCATTTGTGCCTTACAGCCTGTCTCCAATCCACATCTGGACTGTGCTGGTTGACAGCTCCCTTGTGCATTTCACCCAAACAACCACAGACACTGGACACTCAGTCACACCTGCACTCATCTGCATACTGAATGGGTCTTCCTGAGCTGCGAGGGTGGAGGGCCTGACAGTTACATTTCAAAGGCTAGTGGTCTGCCCTCACACAATGGACTGCCAAACCCCCTACTGGGACCCTGGCAGACAGACCAGTACTGAAAGGGGACCTGGTGCACTTCAAAACCACTGTTTGAAGTCTCCCCAACTTCAAAGGCATTTTTGGGTATATAAACTGTGTCCCTGTCCCCACCAAATCACACACTTATGGACCTGAACCTGCAACCTGTCAAGCGGAGATGCCTGGCTGCCCAAAGGACTCATCTGCACTGTTTTGCTGTGAAAGACTACTGCCCTGCTTTGGCCCTGCTGCCCTCTGACTTTGTTGAGAAGTGCTCTCCAAGGGCTTAGATTGAGCTTGCCTCCTGTTTTCTGAAGTCTAAGTGCCAAAAATATTTAGGGGGTCATTACGACCTCGGCGGTCTTGCCAAAAGACCGCCGAGGCCGCGGGAGACAGAATACCGCCATTGCCGGCGGTATTCTTGGCTCCCTATTATGACATTTCCGCTGGGCCAGCGGACGGTAACAGTGTTACCGTCCGCTGGCCCAACGGAAATGTCACATCAACTTTGCTGCCGGCTCGTAATAGAGCCGGTGGCAATGCTGATGTGCAGCGGGTGCAGTAGCACCCGTCGCGCATTTCACTGCCCGAAATTCGGGCAGTGAAATGCACGATGGGGCTATGCCTGGGGGCCCCTGCACTGCCCATGCCAAGTGCATGGGCAGTGCAGGGGCCCCCAGGGGCACCCCAAGTCCCCTTACCGCCAGCCTGTCAATGGCGGTGTGTACCGCCACGGACAGGCTGGCGGTCGGGGACTCATAATCCCCAGGGCAGCAGTGCATGCACCGCTGCCCTGGGGATTATGACCGCCAGGCGGAAACCTGGCGGGAAAGTGGAGGGGCCGGCAGTATGGCCGTGGCTTTTCCACCACGGTCATAATTGCTGGCGGAACACCGCCAGCCTGTTGGCGGTGTTACCGCCAACTTACCGCCGGCCACCAGGGTCGTAATGACCCCCTTAATCTCTTTAAGGAAACTCTTTGTGCACCGAAAATTGATGCACAGCTTGCCAGAAATCATGCACAGCCTGCCCTGCGATGAGAAAATCGCTGCACAGCTGAATCAGAATGACGCAGCCTGACTTCCCGAGTGAAGATCGATGCAGTTGCGTTGCGACCAGAAATTCAATGCATGGTCCTACAGGATCGTTGCACAGTGAAGCTGGAACAATGCAGCCTGACTTCTTGAGTGAAGAATCAACGCAGCACCTGCTGTGCGACAGAAAATTTGACGCTTCACCCACCGGATCGAAGCAACTCCTGTGACTTCTTCCTGCATGCCCAGGATTTTTCCCACATTGTCCCTGGATATCGAAAGATCCCGCATTGCAGTGAAGAACCAAGACTGCCCTCCGGAAATCGACGCAAAGCCCCTTGCAGCGTTGAAATAAATGACGCATCGTCTGTGCGTGGCAAAAGATCCGATGCACATCTCATTTTTCTCCGCATCTCCTCCTCTGTGGTCTCCTTGCGTGGTAATTTCGATGCAAACCAGGTACTTTCTGCAAACAAGAGACAACTGTTGATTTTTACTAATTAAGACTCTTTTTACTCTTGTAAAAGTAATATCTCAACTTGTGTTTATTGAATATTTATCATTTTGGACCTTAATTTCACTAGATAAATATCTTATATTTTTCTAAACCTGTGTGGTGTATTTTTGTGTTGTTTTTACTGTGTTACTGTTAGACCTGACAGCCTTAGGGTGGTCATCCCTAACTTTTTGCCTGTCTCCCTCCACTTTTTGGACACTGTTTTTGCTGGTGTTTAGACTCCACACACTTACCACTGCTAACCAGTGTTAAAGTGCATATGCTCTCTCCCTTTAAACATGGTAACATTGGATCATACCCAATTGGACTATTTAATTTACTTATAAGTCCCTGGTAGAGTGCACTATATGTTCCCAGGGCCTGTAGATTAAATGCTACTAGTGGGACTGCAGCACTGATTGTGCCACCCACTTAAGTAGCCCATTAACCTTGTCTCAAGCCTGCCATTGCAAGGCCTGTGTGTGCAGTTTCACTGCCAATTCGACTTGGCATTTAAAATTACTTGCCAAACCTAAAACTCCAGTTTTTCTACATAGAAGACAACACCCCTAAGGTATGCCCTAGGTAACCCATAGGGCAGGGTGCTGTGTAGGCAAAAGGCAGGACATGTACCTATGAGGTTTAAATGTCCTGGAAGTGTAAAACTCCTGCATTCGTTTTTTCACTGTTGTGAGGCCTGCTCCCTTCATAGGCTAACATTGGGGCTGCCCTCATACATTGTTTGAGTGGTAGCTGCTGATCTGAAAGGAGTAGGAAGTCATATTTAGTATGGCCAGACTGGTGATATAAAATCCTGCTGACTGGTTAAGTTGGATTTAATATTACTATTTTAGAAATGCTACTTTTAGAAAGTGAGCATTTCTCTGCACTTAAATCTTTCTGTGCCTTACAATCCACAACTGACTGGGTTTAGTTGACAGCTCCATGTGCATTCACTCAGACACACCCCAAACACAGGATACTCAGCCTCACTTGCGTACATCTGCATTTTGAATGGGTCTTCCTGGGCTGGGAGGGAGGAGGGCCTGATCTCACACAAAGGACTGCCACACCCCCTACTGGGACCCTGGCAGACAGGATTGAACTGAAATGGGACCTGGTGCACTTCTAAGCCACTCTTTGAAGTCTCTCCCATTTCAAAGGAACATTTGGGTACATAAACAGGGCCTTTGCCCCTTCCAACTCAGACACTTCCTGGAGAAGAAAACTGGAACCAGAACCTGCATCCTTCCAAGAAGAACTGCCTGGCTGCCCAAAGGACTCACCTGGCTGCTTCCTGTGAAGGACAGCTGCCTTGCTGTTGCCCTGCTGCCTTGCTGCTCTCTGGCTGTGGTGAAGAAGTGCTCTCCAAGGGCCTGGATTGCCTCCTGTTCCTGAAGTCTCTGGACCAAAAATACTTCACTCTTGCAACTGGACTCCTTGTGCAGTGAAAATTTGTCACACGGCTTGCTAAAAACGATGCACAGCCTGCCCAGCGGCGAGAAATTCACTGCACGCCGAACCAGAATGACGCAGCGCGACTTCGCAAGGAGAAGATCGATGCTGCGTCTGCGTTGCGACCGGAACTTCGATGCACAGCCCACCGGATCGACGCACAGCCGACCTGGGATGACGCAGCCCAACTTCCAGAGGGGAATTGACGCAGTGCCTGCCGTGTGGGAGAAAATTCCACGTAACGCCCACCGGATCGACGCAGCGCTTGTGACTCCGCTAAGCAAGCCCAGGATTCCACGCACAGACCCCGGGCGTCTAAAAACCCTGCAACCCGAAGAGGATCCAAGACCGAGCGCTGAAAATCGACGCACAGCCGACCCTGCGTGGAAACTAAACAACACATCGCCATATGCAGCCTGAGAAATCGACACACACCCCTTTGATTCCACGCTTCTCCTCCTCTGCAGCCCTTGGCAGAGATTTTTCACGCGCACCTGGTACTTTGTGCTTGAAGGACACTTTGTTTGCTTTAAAAAGACTTTAGACACTTTATATCACTTTTCAGTGATATCTCTACATTTACTTATTGCATCTTTAATCATTTTGACCTGCAAATATCCAGATAAATATTTTATATTTTTCTAAACACGGTGTGGTGTATTTTTGTGGTGCTATATGGTGTTATTGTATGATTTGTTGCACACATACTTTACAAATTGCCTTCTAAGTTAAGCCTGACTGCTGGGTGTTAAGCTACTAGAGGGTGGACACAGGATACTTTGGGTTGTGTGTGACTTACCCTGACTAGAGTGAGGGTCCTTGCTTGGACAGGGGGTAACCTGACTGCCAACCAAAGACCCCATTTCTAACAGTTACTGTATGGTTTATTGCACAAATACTTTACACATAGCCGTCTAAGTTAAGCCTGACTGCTCAGTGCCAAGCTACTAGAGGGTGGGCTCAGGATAATTTGGACTGTGTGCGGCTTACCCTGATATGGATTGTGGTCCCTATTTGGACAAGGTTGAATAACCCTGCCAACTGGAGACCCCATTTCTAACAACTGCAAATTCTCAAACTCTGAAGTATAAACTCCTGATGTCTCAACAGGTAAAAGACAATCTGGCATGATGGATGGGCATAGACAATTTACTCAAAGAAGTGCAACTGAGTCCTACAGAACCCTAATAGTTACAACATATGTCAGTCTGTCTTCTCTGGTTGGGGTGCATAGGAAGAGTTGATGCAAGTCTAGAGCCTCACAAGGATATGCTGAGAGCCTCGAACTGGAGGGAGTTTGAGGCAGTGAGATGAGCTCTAATGGCTTTCAGGAGCCAACTGATGGGTAAAGCAGCACCGATTTACACAATGTTACCATCAATACATATGTAAACAAGCAGGGGGGGAATTGTCCAGGGCTCTGAACAAAACTGCACACAATGTCTTTTCTATGGCTCAGATTGCTCTGAATTCTCTGAAAGCAAATCATTTTCAGAGTGTTCAATGTTACAGCAGATCGTCACAGCAGGGACATTCCATCTTCTCTGGACTTTTCTATAGCTCTGTCAATGTTCACTTTAGTGACTAATTATTGGAGTGTCCAGTAATGGATTGTTTTGCCTCAACTGTCAATGCTAAGGTTCAAAGGTTGTGTGCAAGGGTGAAGAAAGTAGATGTGGGCAGTGGGTTCACTCTTGTGCCAATGGCCCAAAAGATCTGCTATGTTCATTCCCTCTGTTTCCCCTAATCAGACAGCTTCTGGTGAGAGTGTGGAGAGAACAAGCAAATGTGTTTTCTTATTGCTGCTCTTTGGCCGCGGGCCAATTCGTTCCCTCTTCTGATGTTCATGAAAGTGGTTCTGGAGTGGTCTCCTCCACTGAATCTGTCTCCTCTAAACTTTCTGATTCTGTGTATGGAGTTGCTAAGGAACGTCCACTTGACGGCTTGGAGATTGAGAGAGGTTGTTTAGAGGACGAGGACTTCTGCAGGACTTGGTAGTCACTTTGCAGGCATCCAGGGAGTTTTATAGACGCAAAGCTTATATAGCAGGCACTGAGGGTCTTTCTCACAATAGTGTCATAGGAAAGGTTTGGATCCTCAGTCTGTGAGCTTGATAATGATCATGGAGTTTTTATAGGAAGGATCAAGGTCGGTAGCTAGAGAGCTTAATGGACACAGATTCAGGCATTCAGCAGTCTCTCGAAGAACTTGGTTGATGACGAAGGATTGATTTCCAGGCTCTTGAAGGGGTTTGTCCAATACCTGTTCGAGACCATTAAATTCCTCTCCTACCTTGGATTCGTCCTTAGTTTTAGATGCTATGACTAAATCTCCATTTGAACATTTGGATGATGTCGATTTGCATTTTCTAGCTCTCAAAACCTTCTTTCTGGTGGCTCTCACCTCCACTATGTGGTTGAGAGAAGTGGGAGTCTTGTCATGTAGGTTTCCTTTTTGCATTATGTTTCAGGACATGAAGGTTTTGGTTCTGATGCCTTCCCTTGTTCTGAAATTTGATTTCTTTTTTCACGGATAGCAGGAGGTGATTTTGCCAGACTTTTATCCTTCTCCTTCTTCAGAGGAGGAAACTACACTACATTTGTTGGATGTGAGAAAGGCTATTTTTCTACATTGAAACTGAGTGCAGTCGTTTAGAAAAGTGGAGTCCTTATTTATGAATTTTGGCTCAGGTAGAAAGGGGGAAAAACCTGCAACAGCAACGTTGGATAGATGTATCAAAACTTTGATTGGTAACGCATATGAGGTGGAGGGACATCCTCCATCTTAGCAAATACAGGGCACATCGACCTGTAGCATTGTTTCTACAGTGGCAGAGTTAGAGAGCTTCCCTTCACGAGATTTGTAGGGCAGTGACTTGGTCTGACTCACCGACCTTTGCACGCCACTATAAGTTGTCCAATGGTCATAGTATTGTTGTTTCTTGGTTATAGGGTCCTGTCCTCTGTAGAGGAATAGTGGAACAGGGACTTCTGTTTCAAAAAAAGCATGTTTTGGGGCAGTTGGCAGTTGTCTATTATAAGCGAGGTTGGTATATCTCATAAACAATGAATGAACGTGAGTGGGAAACAAAAGGGTAATGCTTATATTACTTACCAGTATTGCCATTACTCTGAATCCTACTCCCTTGCTTTTATTAATAATCTCTTCCATCCTCCTAATATGAGCAACTGACACATTGTTTGGTTGAGAGCTTGCTTAATGACAGGAGGTATGGCGATGGCAAGGGAAGTGTTATTTTACATGGTGGCATGTGACTGGGTCCAGAGAGGCAGAGAAGCCTCATAGGTAATGAACAAAAGTGAGATATTAGGACTCAGAATAATTCCATTAGTGATAAGTAACTTAAACATTACTAGCATACCAGCCCTGCTGACAAGTGATGGCATTGCACATCACTAATATAGCAGGCATAGTACTGGCACTAGTCTTTATTAGTTTAGAAGCTCTGCTGAGAAGTGCCCATGCTGCCCAATGGCAGCCCTGCCAAAAATCAGTGGTACTTTACACAAGCAAGATACCCTTCTGTTTAGTCTTGGTATCGTTTTGTTAAACATATGGCAGCCCTGATGAGATGAGTTCTGATGTAGTAGTGGCGACATGATCGATTCCAGGAAACATTGCATCCATTCGACCTATTACCGACCTAATTCCCTTATCTGCAAGACTCACATTTAAATTTGCCTCTTGTCCCTCCCCTTCCACCAGTGTCACCATCTTAAATTCCCGGAGTACTTTGTTATATTATCCGGACTCTTCACGAAATATTCGGCGGCTAGAATGGGACAGACACAGTCTAACCTAGAAACACAATGATGTATATTAATAGTATTTAATGTTAGCTACTTAAAAGAAACACAAACATTGTAAATAATGTGTAAGCTACTTTGTTTTTGTTCATATTGACTGATTTTGAGCTGATGTCAGAACGCAAGGCTGCTTTGATAGATAACTGTCCTCACAGTTCCCCAGTCACAATAGCGAATTGACCAGTATGTCACTTTAGTTCTAGAGCAGTTATTTCCAAGCGGGGTCGATTTTGGAAGCATATATGGTCGCATACAAGTTATGCAATATTGATCCAGTTTCCAGTGCTGAAATACACCTACACTTATTTAGCTGCCAGTTTGATAGATGGCCTATCTTTAGGCCTAAATAAGGTTTAAGAACTACTCATGCTCTGCAGGAAGCAATTATTGTGCTTGCACAGGAAAACCACAGAAGTCACGTGGACTCCCTTGGGGTATGAAGTGTCTAATTGCTTGTGAGTGAGAGGGCAGGTTTACCTTCTTTGCAAGATTATTTAGCTGGGGTCTTCTGAAGAGGAATCGACCAAAATGTCCACCAGAAGGCTTATTAAAACGATCAGAAGTGACAAAGATATGGACAACTGTGATGTCGCAACTTCTAGATCTTTCCATCGGCCGACGTGTGACAGTGAAATAGATAACAGAACGATTCCTGCAGCGGAACACGCAGGAGGAAGCTTGCCTCGAAGTCGTAAAAAGGTGAGCGTCGGCTCCTTAAAAATATAAGCGGATTCCAAAAACAATACTTGCCATCCTTGTGCTATTATGAGTAGTTATTTGTTAAGTTTAATAACATATGTATTTTGATTGCACATACACCCATCTAAAAAATGAAAATTAGTGCTTGAGGAAAAAAGAATAACATCCACATTGCTCTGGAACGACTTTTGCAGGGAGTGCTTATATTGCCACATGGTGAGCATATAATTAAATTTAAAGATTTGAACTGTTTTGATCAAAACTATTTTAATTCCATTTTCCTTAAGGCCGACGAGTTGTTTTTCAGCGTAAGTCTTGCTTTCGGTTGATAGCTGGCTGAGAGGCTTTAGCGTTGGCGGGTCCTTCACGGCAATTTTTTTTGGTGCTCTGCCCAGTGTCCGCCGTCATCACGAATTCCCTCACTACCATTCTCCAACAGAGCCCACGACTTTTCCACAGCCCATCCCAGTCATTTTTTTAAAGCGCTACTCATAGTTCATTCACACTCAGTTCTGTGATCTCCATGCTACATGTTCGTTGCAGCAGGTACGTTATCCTTCTGCAATACTTTCTGATCACTAAAAACTGCCACAAGACAAAATTCCGATCTCTCACCAGCAGTAACATTAATCACCAGAGTTATCTTGGCATTGTTATTGTTGCCTGAAAACTTCTGGTAGCATAAGGAAGTTCTGAGTTTTTAAACGCATAAGTTCTCTCCCCAAGTCAGCGCCAGGTGCAGCTAACCAGTCACACCGCCCTAAAGTTGGTCCTGCTGATGGGCATAGAATGTGGTGATTCATAACCTAACAAGATGCTTGTAAGAACTGTACCAGACTCCACGCCGATAGCCCTCTCGATTCTGAGCTAGAGTATCAAACCGGCTCTCGCTTAAATTTGCAGAACTATCTATAACATAGCTGCAGTGTTAAGTTAGGGTACGAGGAACCAAAACTTTAAAACTCTGAAGATAATTTCCGCAGTAGCATGCATGTTTTGAAGTAAATTCGTAAATATCACCACCAATCTAAACATAAAATTAAGAAAAAACTTTATTTTTAATGTAATCCAATGTTATCTGACATTATTAAAAGCTATTGATTTGCAGTATGCGTAGTGGGATCTGTTAGTTCGTCGCACTTAAGTGCATCTAGAGTCCCAACATCGTATCCGATTGAGTTTGACTGTGTCACCACATGTGGATTATCATTATACTGCAGTGTCATTACACACCAGGTAAGACACTTAACGTTTTCTTCCCTTTACCGTATATATATATATATATATATATATATATATATATATATATATATTAATTAAGTGGCGGTTATAGCACACATTTATTTCTGGTTAGGTCAGAGTTTCCATAGGAAAGGCATTTTATGTTTTTGTAATACATTTGACGCCCATCCTATCTGCACAAAACTGCACACTTTGGGTTCTTCACAGCAATTTTTGTGCAGATCCATCTAGTGGGCCAAGAAAGTGGTGGCTGGACAAAAGTGTAATTTTTCATTTTAATTCCCATATGATTCTTCGCTCATTCATACAGAAAAGAAATTGCTGAATAGAATTGTACCAAATTTGGAGCAAAGGTAGAACTTTACTCAAGGATTGCGCCTTTGTTTGGTGTAATCTGTTGAGCAGTTTTAAAAAAAATAGCATTAAAAAAGAGTATGGATGAAAAGGTTACATTGTTGATATAACTGGACCCTTATTTTATTATGATGTGTGAAGCCAAGGAGGCTAAGAGGCTCAGTATAAAAAATATAAAAGCACTTCTTGGAATTATGGAACCTTTTCACTTTGCCCAATGCGGTTTCGCAAATCTAACTCCAGATTCAAAGACGTGCTGGATTCTGATTCGCTGGCTTTCATAGAAACATTTCTGTTGCAGCTGCCAATAACTGCCCAGGCAAACCTACCCTGACCCTCAGGCTCATGATGCTTTTAAAATAAAAAATAAAAAATATTTTCAGCGTGGGATTTGTGGTTCAAACCTGGATTTGTGGATCCTAGATCTACCCTGGGTTCTGCGGAACCTTGCAGCCAATCCCACTGCACAAGCCATACACAGTAGGGTTGACCACCACAGAGACCAGGGCCTGTGACTAATTTCACAGTGCTATACCGAAGGCCATGAGCTGCACCATGTTGGCCACCTGTGACGAGTTTGGCGCAGGGGTTGGCCTCAGCCGGCCTTTACCATATGCAATGGGATTGGTCCACTATAGAGAGTGAGCTGCAGGACCCCAGGGCCTGTTGTAAACGCTGTTGTGCACTACCTTTAGCTGTTAATATTGAGGGTTGGCCAGTGCTTAATTTGCATATAAAAAGGTGCTGGTGCTCAAAGCAAGCGGCTGCTGCAATTAAATGGGTGAACACAGAATACTGGGGCAACGTAATCCTGCAGCGATCTCGGGCCACTTCAATCTATTTAAAGCCACTCCCTGCCCATTCAGCTCACTCTTGCAGCTTTCTGCTTTCTACCATTGTGGCGCTTTTTTTGTTTTTCTCCTTCTCCATCTTTCCCTTATGTCTCTTTTGCTCACAGTAAATGCTTGAGGCAGAAAAATAAGTACCGGCCCTCAAAAATAAGTGCGGTGCACTGCACCGGAAGCAACAAGCACAAATTAAGCACTGGGGTTGGCTACCCACTGAGTGTTGGGCAGTGGGCCTGAGTAAAAGCCAGAAAACTGGCCAACCCCTACTATGCACAGCTAAAGGCTGTGGTCTCTGAGTGCTGGCTGCCCACAGAAGGTTGGAAAGCAGGAATGGGCTGAAGGCAAGGCCCTGAGGCCAACCGTGTGCTGTGCATGTCTAAAGTCTGCGCACAAGTGGGGATAGCTGCTTGCAGAAGATTGGGAACAGGGAACTCTTAGATATTGTATACAATGAAAAACAACCCAAAAATTCACTGAAAAAAACTAATGTTAAAGTGAAGTTATGGTTAGTATTGGTTATAACATCTCGATGTACGTATAAGAACACCTCAGAAATTCACCTAAAACACCACAGTTACCCAGTTACAGTTACATATTAAAACCGAAACCCCCCTGAAATTTGCAAGTTCGGAGCACAATCCTAACTCACACACCAGCCACAGTAACCCTAACTTGCACACCAAGTGCAATGATTATGACCTCACAATATTGATGCCAATAAATTAAAAAACCTAAAAGCACAGTTAAATTAAAAGGCAACACATACTCAAACTAGTAAATAACTTTACCTTTATAATCCTTCCTTTCATAGTCTTATGGGTAATGTGATAACCAATCTCTCCTGTAAGATTATTTGTAACATTTGCAACTAAATCTGTCGCATCCAGGGTGAGGTCTTGAGCATTGCAATTGCAAATTGCAGATTTCTTTTTCTTTTAATTTGTAACCATGAATGCACATTAGCTGCATTTTTAAGGGAATTTCTGAAGTTTTCCAAACATATGCTTTGTATATATGTGTATGTATATATATATATATATATATATATATATATATATATATATATATATATATATAAATATATATATATATATATATTTCAGGTGTCTCCTACAAGTCCATCAGGAGCTACCAGTAGCTGCCAGGCCCCTTCAGAGCAGCTCACAGCCTGGAGTTCATTTTTAAACAGGCACAGAATCACATTTTTCCTTTCAAATTTAAGGGAAAGCTTTGTTTATTTTACATTATTAGCATTGCTGGAGTCAGATTTATGACCCAGGGCACAAGAGATGAACTATTGAAGCATTAAGGTATTTAAATCTTAAATAGAAGTCCTTGTCAACTCAGTATTGGAGGTGAGAACAAAATGATGTTTCTCAATGCTCTTAAATTGGACAAAATAGAAATGAAAAGTTACCTTATAATTAAGTTAACTTTTCATTTTAATTGTTTTCCAAAGTGTTGCATTTACAAACAGCAAGCCTCTTGCTCCCATTGGTCAGTAGAACATTGTACCATATTTATAACTGTTAAATTAGATAATTTTTTAAATGGGCGGAATTTAAACTGCGGAAAAATGTTCCCATTATGAATATTTTTGCACTTTAAATCCATGCTCTTATTGGCCAGTAGAACATTGTACCATATTTATAACTGTTAAAATAGATCATCTTTTAAATGGGAGGAATAGAAAGTGCAGAAAAATGTTCCCATTATGAATATTTTTGCACTTTAAATTCTCTCATTTAAAAAAAACCGTTGTATGCTTGTGTTATACATGTAACAAAGCCACATATGGCAAAAGTTATGTCCTGTGCCACAGGTACATATGACACAGGTTCTCAGTTACACATACATATATCTCCAATTCATATGCACGCATGTTAATACATTCTTAAAGACCACGCTCTCACTGACACATGGTCTGTCATAGTGCCTCTAGTGAAAGTATTTTGTTCAAACCATAGTATCTGACTTTATGGACATTAGACTTAAAGTCAAAGAACATGGGTGTGGGGGTGTCTGGTAATAATGTGTGAGTTGTTTAACCTTCGGTAGCTCACAATGATTTTCCCTGATCTGAAGTAGCTCTCGCTACAGAAAAGGTTGGAGAACCCTGGTATATATACATACCAATTACACACCAATTCTGCTCTCCTCAAACTTTTCTAGAAATAAAAGACATTTGAGGTATTGTAGAGTGCTCTGTACAGGAGCTACTCTCCACCTAAACTTGGGATCTACCAGGAGTTCTCTGCTTCTTTTTTGCACAATTTATACTGCACTCTTAGCCTGAAGGGGTAATGTTTTTACTTATAGTGGCTTCTTCCTTGTGCCTGGACAAAGTTAAACCTCTTTGAAAAGCTATAATGATAGGCATTGGTTTTATTCATTCCAGGTTTGTTTGGATGGTAGCTTACCATTCCTAAGCTGTAATAAAGTGCCCAAAGTGATAAAAGGCTTTTGTCATTTTACAGCCTAGTGTGGGTGGCACTGTGCTAATCCTATGCTTAAAGTCTTTTCTGTAGAAATAGCAAAACACTTTGTCCCTTTCTAGCTCATTTTGGAGGGCACCTTGCTAATCATATGCTTTAAAACATAGCTAGAAACACAGACATTTGAGGTCAGCAGATTCAGAGTGTTTCTGGTGTTGTAGTGTGTTCTGTACAGGAGCTGCTCTCCACCTAAACTTGTGAACTACCCAGATTTCTCAGCTTCAATTTTACTTAATTTATACAGAACTGTAAGCCTAAAAGGGCACTGTTTTGTCATATACTGTGTGCTCCCTTGTGTCTAGAAAAAGTTAAATAATAATAGCGAAACACATGTCAGGGGTTGCCTTTAATCATTCAAGGTTGGCAATGCGAAGCTGTAATACTGTGCCTCATCTTAGGTGGAAAAAAAGGTGACAGATACCTTACAGTTAAGTTCTGAATTTACAAGCACAACAAATAGATATACAGCTGTTAGAGTTATTTCCAGTTACTATAAATCATGCCCTAAGGTAACTAGAACTCGGGCCCCACCATGCACAGTTTTCTGATAAATAATATTCTTGCAAATGTTGCAGCAATACTATCAATGATGCCATAGAATCATCCGAAAACTCGCAAGACAGCAGCTGAACTGACCGTCATACTTTTGAAAATTTTGTAAAGATTTGTCAAACGGCGCCAAAGTAATTGTCAAAACAAAAAATGCATTTCCTACAGAAACTAGGTCTTAACTATGAGTACCTACTGGTGACCGCCAGTAGGTAATATATATATATATATAT
This sequence comes from Pleurodeles waltl, assembly GCF_031143425.1. Classification (NCBI taxonomy): domain Eukaryota; kingdom Metazoa; phylum Chordata; class Amphibia; order Caudata; family Salamandridae; genus Pleurodeles; species Pleurodeles waltl. The sequence goes on from NC_090440.1 coordinate 1,556,848,884, forward strand.
ATATATATTTATATATATATATATAGATAGATATATAGATATATACACACACACATATCTATCTATATATATATATATATATATATCTATCTATATATATATATATATATATATAGATATATATAGATATATATATATATATATATACACATATATATAGATAGATACAGGGAAGTTATTGTTAGGTGCACACTTTACCCAAACAGAACAATAGAAAGTCAGCAGTTATAGTAATACTTACATTAAGAAACTATAACTGGTGGCCTAAAATTATGTTCCAACATGAGCCATTGTTTCTTCAGATAAATATAGCTATAACTGCTGAATTTCCATGGTTTTGTGTGGGTAAAAAGTGAACCTAACTATAATGCCCCTGTAACCTTTATTTGTTCATTGAATTTCTGTTTTTTTAACCTATGTAATATATAAAAAACATATGTAATACAACCACCTCCACGCACAGCCAAAGTGGCCAGGCCCTCCCACCAACCCCCCACATGCACCCAACCCTTGCTGCGCCATGCGTGGTAAGGGTATGGTGTGTGAGTTTTATTTTTTCCATTTAGCTTTGTATCCGCTGATCCATTTCAGACTTACACTAGGAGTCGCATTGTGTGCCCCAGTAGTTCCGTCGATAAGCCTAAAGGAAAAAAAAGGGCACTTTTTTTTAGAGACCCCTTAATGTTTCCTATGGGTTAAGGATACCTCTATCCTGACCCTTTATGTGTGCTTTTATTTATGTTTTCTCTCTGGGCACCCAGCCAAGAAACAGAATGGCGGCTGCAGTTTTCCTTTCAGTTTGTGGACAGCCAATTAGAGCATTACTTTTTGCTCTCATCCACGCCCCTAGGTATCTGTATTTTTTCCCTTTAATAACTCCGTAACTACTGAACAGATTTATACCAGATCACAAAATGCACAATCTACAGACCAAGATCTAGCTTCCTGCCAAATTTGGTGTAATTCCATTCAGCGGTGCGTGCTGGAGACATGTCTAAATATTGCAAAATCCCAGTACAGATAGAATGGGAAAAAAGCATTTTGGGACCCCTCCGTTTTTTTTGTTAGCCCACTTGACAAATCACCATGAAAAATTCTAGACAGCAGTGAAATTAATTTGTATACTAGTTTTGAACATTTTGTGAAGATTTGTCAAAAGGCCCCAACATTATTAGCAAAACAAAAAACGCTTTGTCTATGGGGAAAGTTGTTCCTATATATATATATATATATATATATATATATATATATATATATCAATCAATCAGTGTTTGTTAAGCGCAACTACTCACCCATGAGGGTCTCAAGACGCTGGAGGGGGGCCTGGAGCGTCCATCAGTGCGGTGGTTCTTCAAATAGCCATGTATTCAAATAGGCATGTCTTCAGCTCTTTCGTGAAGTTGAGGAGGGGTGTAGTTTGTCTGAGGTGGGGCGATAGGGCGTTCCAGGCTCTGGTGGCGAGGTAGGAGAATGAGCATCCCCCTGTTCTTGTTTTTCTGATGCAGGGTACTTCAGGGAGAGAGAGCTGGGCTGAGTGTAGGGTCCAGTGGGGTACGTGGAAATTGAGTTGCCTGTTCACATAGGCTGGTCCAGTTTCGTGGAGGGCTTTGTGTGCGTGGGTGAGGATCTTGAAGGTGATTCTTTTCTCTATGCGGAGCCAGTGTAGTGTGCGCAGGTGCTGGGAGATGTGACAATGTTGAGGTAGGTCAGGGACCAGTCTGGCAGTGGAGTTCTGGATGTTCTGTAGTTTGCGGGTGTGTTTCTTGTTGGTTCTGCCGTAGAGCGCATTGCCGTCGTACAGTCTGCTGGTAATGAGGGCGTGTGTGACGGTCTTTTTGTGTTCGAGGGGGATCCATTTTAATGTCTTGTGTAGGAGGTGGAGGGTGCGGAAGCAGGTAGATACGACTGGGTTGATTTGGCGCTCCATGTTGAGTTTGGAGTCCAGGATGATTCTGAGATTGCGGGCTTGGTTCATGGGGTGGACGGGCTTCCAATGGTGGGGGGCGACCAGGAGTTATTCCACGCGTCGGGTTGAGGGCCCATGATGAGTACTTCAGTTTTGTCTGCGTTGAGTTGTAGGCAGCTGCTTTTCATCCAGTTGGCCACTGCTCCTATCCCTTTGTGGAAGTTGTGTCTAGCTGTGTTGACTTTGTTGGATAGGGAGAGGATGAGTTGGGTGTTGTCTGCAGAGGAGACGATGTTGAGTCCGTAGTTTCTGACAATGGCAGCTAGCAGGGCCATGTAGATGTTAAACAGTGTGGGGCTGAGGGATGATCCTGGGGGAACTCCGCAGGTGGTAGGCGTGGGATCCAAGAGGAAGGGGGAAGTCTTACTCGTTGAGTTCTGCCAGAGAGGAAAGATCGGATCCAGTCGAGGGCCTTGTCTTTGATGCCAACCTTGTGAAGTCTGGTTATCAGGGTGTGGTGGGAGACTGTGTCAAAGTCTGCCGAGAGGCAGTCTCTCCCTTGTCCAGCAGGGAGTGGATGTCGTCTGTTGCGGCTAGCAGGGCTGTTTCGGTGCTGTGTTGTTTCTGAAGACAGTTTGGGAGGCGTCGAGGATGTTGTGGTCTTCAATGAAAGTGGCAAGATGGCTGTTGATGGCTTTCTCAATGACTTTGGTTGGAAAAGGGAGCAGGGAGATGGGCCTGTAGTTCTTGAGGTCGGTGGGGTCCGCTGAGGATTTCTTGAGGAGAGGGTTGATCTCGGCATGTTTCCAGTCGTCGGGGAAGGAGGCATCTGCTAGGGAGCGGTTGATGGTGAGGTGGCGCTTGGGGGCAATGGTTTCAGTAGCTCTGTTTAAGATGTGGTGGGGGCCTGGGTCCGTGGGGGTCACAGAGTGTATGGTCCTCATTCTCTTCAGTGCATCTTCAGTGGTGAGCAGATCCAGTTGGTGATCATTGGTTTTTTAGTGTCAGGTTCTGGTGGAGGGGGTTCTGTACATAGGTTGTCCTCACTGAAGTTGTCATAGATGGTCTTGATTTTGTGGTGGAAGTCTGTGTTCAGTTTGTTGCAGAGATCATGTGAGGGTGGGAAGTCCGTTGCTTCGCTGTTAGGTTGGCTTGATGATGCTGAAGAGTTTCTTGCTGTTGTGTGCATGTGAGGAGATTCTTTCTTGTATTTCTTTCTTTCTGGTGCTTTTTATGGGATATCTATATATATGTAAATATATCTATATGTATTCAATAAAAAAAAACAAAGGTTACAGGGACGTTAAAGTTAGGTTCTGAATTTACGCGTACTAAACCAAAGAAATTCAGCAGTTATAGCTAGAGTTTTTTCAAGTAACTATAACTCGCCCAGTACAGTAACTATAACTCGCACCCTCTCAATGCAAAGTTGTCTCATCAGTAATTTTATTGCAAATGTTGCAGGGATAATATGAAAGATGGGACAGAAGATGTCATCAATGATATAATATGTGGAGTAATTAGCTGTGCATGGTGTTGGCACAAGTTAGAGTTACCTTAGGATGAGAGTTATAGTTACTTGAAAGAACTCTACACATGTAGGGACCATCCCTACATATGTAGGTATTTATTTCTTCAATTTTTAAATTTAAATTTATTTCCACAAAATGCCCTTTACAGGCTATTTGGCACTGCAGGGGAAGCCTTAAGGCTTCCCTAGAGGTGCCAGTGCTTCAGCAAGCAGGGAGCTGCTTTAACAGTAGCTCCCTGCTTGCTGAAACATTTAGTCTCTGTTCCCTGCATGGGTCCAAGAGACAGATATGAAATATCCTCTCTTTGACAGCGGGAACGGCTTTACAGCAGCTCTTTGGTTGATGAAGCAGTGGGACTACGGGGGAGGCCTTGAGGCTTCTCCTACAGTCCCAGACAGCCCATACAGGGCTTGTTATAATTTCTTTTTTTTTTTTAAACATGTAGGTATCACAGGGGAGACCTTGAGGGCTCCCGCAGGCCCAGATAGCCCATTAAGAGCTAAAAAGAAATAGTTAAAAAAAAAAAAGAATAGCTCAGTGTGAATGTCAACGACCTTCACGTTGATGGTTTGAGTCTTGCCGGCTCACTGCTCCCCTTCTTTTTTAACTACAAACATTTAAGCCTCATACTGAAAGGTGTTCTTAATGTTTTTAAATGACAAATGCATGTTCTTTTCAATTTGTCCAGTAATATCTCATTCTAAGTATATCATATATCAAAGCCTAAAAAACACTCCATCTCTCTCCCTCTCTTTCTCGCTCTCTCTCTACCTATCCCTTTCAATCTTTCTCCCACTCACACACCCACTAAGACACTTACGTACTCACTCACAGACCCACTCGGACACTCAGACACCCACTCAGACCCTTGTGCACCTACTCACAGCCTCAGTCAGACCCTCACGCACCCACTCACAGACCCACTCAGATAGTTACGCACCTACTCACACACCCACTCAGACTCTCACACACACACTCACAGACCCTCTGACACCCTCATGCACCCACTCACAGACCTGCACACACACTGACGCACCCACTAAAACAGTGATGTACGCACCCTCAGACCCAAACACTCTCACAGCCACTCTCACCCCCATATACACCCTCTCACACCTAATCTAACACCCATAGAGGCCATAGCCAACTCCTGCCACACACAGCCGAAAGGCTGTGAACAGCATGGGGTTTGGTGGTTAGGGACGTTGGCCGCAGGGACTAGCTGCAGGCCAGGTCTTGCGGGCAACCTCGACTGCGCATGGGTGAATGCTGTGCACGTGTAAGGTTGGGTGCTTATAGGCGGTTGGACTCAGGGCCTTGCCACAGGCCAGGACCTGTGGCACACCGCTGCCACACACGGCCGAAGGCTGTGCGCGGCGGTGGTTGGATTAACGTATCTTAATGAAAATTACTATACGTTAAAAAAACAATAGAAATTCACTGAAAAAAACAAAGGTTACAGTGACGTTATAGTTGGGAAATAGAATTTAAAAAACATAGAAATTCAATTAAAAAAACAAAGGTTACAGGGTCGTTATAGTTAGGCTCACATTTTAAATGTACAAAACCATAAAAATTCACCAGTTATAGTTAATGTTACCTGAAGTAACTATAACTTATGCCCTAAGGTAACTATAACTTGTGCCTTGCCATGCACTGCTAATTACCCCACAAATTACAGCACTTATGACATCTTTGATAACATTATTGCTAATATCATTGTAATATTTGCAGTAACATTTTTGAAGAAAAAACTGTGCATGGGCCCGAGTTATCATTACCTTAGGGCATGAGTTTGTTTTTTTAAGTAAATTTTATGTTTTTTAAAAATTGTTATTTCCTATCTATAATGTCCCTGTAACCTTTGTTTTTTCAGTGAAGATATATATATATATATATATATATATATTTGGTAATTGGAAAATATACATCAAAAAACTACTGATGCATTCTTGAAATGAACATTTCAAAGAAAGGAAGAAACATGAAATGGTTATACTTAGTATTACGATATGAATTTAGTGATTGCCGCATCATGGATATAATACTAGGGATGCCGTATTTAGTTATGGACTAAGAGAGCGTAAACATAGATTGTGCTTGGGTAGTGAGAATGTTACAGCCCATTAACTTTGTTGTAATCCGGTGGGAATATTTTACTTGAAAGTTTAAACGAACAAATATTTTTGGTTTGAGCAGGTCTTGCTGGCAATCTAAGAAACAATGTGATTAGTCAAGTTGGATGTATATTAAAAATAGTTTTTAGTTTTGTCACTTCACTACACTAGAATGACGTATGCACACAATGTTTGTATGAAGGTTGAAACAAAATAGCGACACACAAGTTGATAAAGGCAGGGGATCTTGCCAAAACGCGTTCTGTTGCTGTTTTGGATGAATAAACTCACACGCACTGTGCCACGGAGTGCCCGTCTTCCTTTTATTGTGGGGAGTTCGAGTGAACCTTATGTTTTTAATTTTTTTATTAGACAACCGACAACGTTAGAACAAAATCAGAAGCGTTTTTGATTCATCTGCTGTTTACCTTCTCATATTTGAACTCAAACCACTAAATTATCCGCAGATATGTCTATAGCTTTACGCTTTGATCTATGTTCATTAATTAATTTACATTTACTTGTTATATGAAAAGCTATCGGTATTTGCATAGTACTTTGTACCATCATTTGGCATTGTAGCTCTTTTTAAATCAGAGTGCTATTTTTATACAGTTCTGGCGTTTCCATCTATCAGTTGTGTATGGTTGTATTTTAGTTGTGCATGCTTAGTTGACATTTGTTTAGTTTAGTAGTTGTTTGAGTTGACTAGTGGGAAAGTGAAATGCTCCTTCTAGAGATCTTAGTACTTACTGTATTATAAGTATTGATAAGTTGGCCAGACGACTGTACCTTTTCGTTACATTGAATCAATTGTTGTCCGTTGTCTGGCCTATGCAGATTGCTTCTGGGCTGATCATTAGCCTGGTATTTACCAATGATGAGATTTGTGCTGCGGTGAGGGATTCTTGTATTTCTCCTAACATTATTTGAATGTTTCTAATATATATAAAGCTCGGATGCTGTGGGAGTACTACTGAGTTGGCAGTGCAGCTATTTGGCTTTGGTTAGGTGTTGTGGTATGGGGTGTCAAGGGTTTTGTTGTTGTTTATTCTGTTTGATAAAGGCAAAATATTAGAAATGTGCTCTCTAGTGGATATTACAGGGTAGAAGTGGTAAGTGCTGTTCGGTACTATGATAAATAATGTATCTGGGCTATGATGTTTCTGTGTAAGTAGTTCTGTCCTATGTGTTATGATGGCATGTCATGGTGGCAAGTGCTGTAGTGAGTATGGTGATAGACAAGCATAGGCATGCCTATGCTGTGTTACATGCATGCAAAGCAGTCTGTTGATTGTGCCCTGGTTGTGGTTTGTGTATGTGTTGCTACCTGTACCTCAATTATCATTCATGTTGGCTGCTAGTGTTTGCGTTATTGTTTACTTATAAGCATCTACAAATCACCAACCTAGCCAGCAGTGCAGTGCAGTAATCGTTTGGTATATTTGTTACAGGGATGAAAATATTTAAAATGCATCTTATGCATTTGCAAAATGATTAATTTACATTGACTCATACTTATTATCTCAAAATACCAAAACTATCAAGGTGGTGATTATTTGTACTGGGGAGCTACTTTGCACCCTATTACATATTAAAAGGCTTTTATCTTTAGTTCTGTTCAGTTTTGAAGTTGTGTCAGGTCCATTCTCTGAGGCTTGTGTTTCTCAATGATAACTATGCAATTTGTGTGACTAGCATTTTCAGTGCCCTAGAAACCACAGATGCCATATATTGCTACAAGCCTGCTTGATTGCCAAGTACTTCTTTGTTAGCTTTTACTTTAAGAGGCTAGCAAGGTCTAAGAGTCAAGGCTTACTCTTGGAAGGTTATGTGTGGTACACATTTTAGCAGAGCTACAAATTTTATCACTCACTATAGATATAGGGGCACTTTTATCAAAAACTCACACAGCACAGGAAGTCATATTGCTGCGCTGCATTACAGGGAAAGGTCAGAAATGTGCCATATCTAACATTATATGCTGCATTCCTCCATTTTCCCAGTGCTGACGCACAATGTGCTGCATAGCGCCACATAGTGCAGGGTGCCTGCATTGTAATTGGGATTGTTTCTGTGGAGGAAGCGACACCTTCCTACACAAAAACAATCTTGAAAGGTATATTCCTCTTTCTATGTGTGTTGCAGCACACATAGAAAGAGGAAACAACGAGGATAAATAAACATATTTCTCCTTGTTATGCCTCACCTAGGGAGGCATAGCGGTTTTGGCACATTCTCACGTCTGCCACTTATGGTATATCTGGGAATGTGTCAGAATCCATGTATGTTGCAAGGTAACACCCACCCACCACCCATTAAACACCTCCCTGGGTAGAATAACATAATGTAGCGATTTGCGCTGCGGTGCATTACTCTGGATATATCAAGAAACTCAGGGCCACTCATGGTGGCCTTGCGAGGCTTCATAAATCTCAGTTTAAGGGTTGTGTCGCTTTTACACCTCTTCCCTATAATGTTTAGGCAGTGTTCTTATGAAACAAGATAGGACTTTATTTGAGTAAAAATGCTTACCCTTCATTATACGCTTCTGTGCATTTAACAGAAGGGATATTGTTAGAAATTAGGGCCCTGATTTATACTTTTTGATGCAAACCTGCGTTAGCGCAGGTTTGCATCAAAAAGTATACCGCTGGCTAGTGCCACTCCTGGACGCCAGCCAGGAGTCATATTTAAGGAATGACGCTAGCCGGCGGTAAGGCCCAGTTAGCTTCAAAATAAATTATGCTAACCAGGTGGGGAAGGCGTAGGGGAAACAGAAGGTTCTGCTTCAAAGAATGGCGTTAGTTAGGTTAGAGTAAAATAACCTCTTACCTGACTAGTGTAATTTTGTGAACCCACAGGTTCCCTAATGACTGCCCTCACCCAGGCATTAAATAATGGCGCTAAGCAACCTTAGTGCCATTCTTTAAGCTCTCCTCCTCCCGTGCACGATTTTTGCACGGGAGGATAAATAAGGCGCTAGGGCCTTTGAGTCATTTTTTGCCCGGAAACGCCTACCTTGCATCTCATTGACGCAAGGTAGGTTGTCACAGTAAACAAATGACGCTAACTCCATAACTTTAGCACTAGACGGGCCTAGCGCCAAAGTATAAATATGGAGTTAGGTTTGCATCAAATTAGCATAAAATGATGCTAATTCAATGCATACAGAGTATAAATATGCCCCTACATCTCTTCTTGGCAGTGGCTTGCACCCTGTCCAAGTAGGGACCCTCATTCTAGTCAGGGTAAGGGAGTCACACAGCTAAGATAAATCCTGCTCAACCTTGTCTTTGTACACACAGACACACATTGAAAATACCACCAAAATACTCCACACCACCTTAGAAAAATAGCCAATATTTATGTGAGTAACACAAGTCCAAAACTACAAAATCCAAGAAACACAAGCAAAGGTATACATTTAAAAAAATGTAATTTCAGTAAAGTGCTTAGAAGCACAATAATTGCACCTGGGGCTATCACATTGTCTTTAACGGAGTTGTTCCCAACAGTCCGATGCCATTCACAAGGGATTGTGGGCTGGTCACAGAATCGCATGGACCCCAGACAAAGTACCTTTGAAAACAATGAGGAAACAAAGATGGTGCACGGATTCGGGGAGGTGAGGCGTCACTGGAGCCGGTGTGACATTGGTTTCTTACTGCTACTGTGGAGGTGAGGGGTTGGCTCCTTACTGCGAGACAGGGGGCATGAGGCGTAGGTTCCTTATGGTTGCAGGGGAGGTGATGCGGCAGCAGTGATGAGGCATCGGTTCCTTACGATCCGGCGGTGTCAAAGAATCCAGCAGGTCAAGACACAAGGCGTCGACTTGGCAGTGTTGCGATCATACCATGGGGCCACAGGTTCTGCTGCAGAGTCGAAGTTGGGTGTCACGGCACTTGGGACTCATGCTGTGATGAGACTTCGAGTTGCTGAAGTGGTGTCGGACCTATTGCGTTGGTCACGGTGCAATCAGCAGGGAACATGGCTCCGTTGCAAGCAGCGGCGTGGAGTCGGACAGCGTCACCAGTTCCGAAGTTACTCTGGAGTTGATCTACTTGGTTTCTTCTTGGTTACAGCAGAACCCACTCCCAAGGGGCCAGAAGCTTGGTTCTCTGAGACTTTTACCAGGAGGCAAGCTCAGTACAAGCCCTTGAAGAACTTTTGGAAGGAGGATGTGGAAAGCAAAGTCCAGTCCTTTCACTCAGATGACAGAAGCAGCAAGCAGCAGACCAGCACAGCAAAGCAACAGGTAGAGTCGCAGTTCCTCCTGCAGCATCTAGCTCTTCTTCCTGGCAGAATGTCCTCAGCACAGAAGGATTCTAAAGTTGTGGTCTCAGAAGTCCAGTACTTATACTCATTACAGCCTTTGAAGTAGGCAAACTTCAAAGGAAAGTCTTTGTAGTACAAAACACCGTGCCTTTCCTGCCCTGGTCCCAGACACACTCCAGGGGGTTGGAGACTGCTTTGTGTAAGGACAGGCACAGTCCTATTAAGGTGCAAGTGTCAGCTCCTCCCACCACTCTAGCCCAGGAAGACCCATTAGGATATACAGAGCACACCTCAGGTTCCTTTGTGTGACTGTCTAGAGTGATTTCACAAACAGCCCAATTGCCATCCTGACCCAGACGTATATTCAACAGCAGGTAGGGGCACAGAATGGTTAAGCAAGAAAATGCCCACTTTCTAAAAGTGGCATTTTCAAACTTATAATTTAAAAAACAACTTCACCAAAATGTGTATTATTAAATTGTGACTTCTGAGACCCCAAACTCCAAATCTCATTCTGTTCCCAATGGGAAATTACACTTGAAAGATATTTCAAGGAAATCCCCATGTTAACCTACGGGAGAGATAGACCTTGAAATAGTGAACACCGAATTTAGCAGTATTTCACTATCAGGACATGTAAAACACACCAGTGCATGTCCTACCCATGAGGCTGCCTTGGGCCTACCTTAGGGGTGACTTACATGTAGTAAAAGGGAAGACTTGGGTCTGACAAATGGGTGCACTTGCCAGGTCGAAGTGGCAGTTGAAAACTGCACACACAGACATTGCAGTAGGAGGTCTGAGACATGTGTACCGGATTACTAACATGGGTGGCACAATCAGTGCCTCAAGCCCACTAGTAGCATTTGATTTACAGGCCGTGGGCACATATTCTTCACATTACTAGGGCCTTACTAGTAAATCATATATGGCATTCATGGATAAACCAATCACCAAAACCATTTAGACAGAGAGCACTTGCACTTTAGCACTGGTCAGCAGTGGTAAAGTGCCCAGAGTCCTAAAACCAACAAAAACTAAATTCAGCACAGGACCAACAAGCATTTGGAATGCAATGCGCCTTGCGTTTGCTCGAGTTAAAGCTATTAGCGTTGTAAACTCCTAACCGGACTTTTCTTGCCACATAAACTAAAAATGAAAAGTAAAACAGTTTCACATAAGCAAGCCGACGGCTGCCATTAGTGCAAAGTAGACACACAAAAGGAAATAGAAGTTCGCTCACAGTAAAACATATCTGCAAAAGTGCAATTATCCATGTAACCGGCAAAAGTGCAAATATCCATGTAACCGGCAAAAGTGCAAATTTCCATGTAACAGGGTTGATGTCATGCAAATCGCTCTACTACTGCCCAGCGAGATTGCGCTGCCTACGAAATAAAGAGAAAAAGTAGTCTAGAAACCACACCGAAAACATGGAGCCTCGAGGCGGGCTAAACACTGGAAAAGGCATGCCGTATGCATGCCTTTGACTAATTAAATCAGGCGAATTTTAAAAAGGCAAGCCCAGAAACTAACCAAATGATGGACGTGACATGGGCGTGGTTAAAATCCCTCCGAGAGATTAAACCAGGGACATAGTGGTTTGCTCGCTCGACCCTAAAAACAGGAGGCCTGAGTCAAAAAAGACAGGGGAAACCGTGCAGAAAGGGCCGTTTCAAATGATACGTTCTGTTAGAGAGTACAGTTAGAAAACTGCAACAACTGTTTTGTATAATTTTAGAAACAAATTTCAGTTTTATAGATAGGGGAGGCGCAAACAGCTTAATCAGCTTAATGCAGACACTGACCTCAATACAAGGGCTGTGCGATTCAGTGGTGGTCTCTTTTTTTACTCATGATGATTGCAGATGAAAAGGCGCAGCTGCAGAGTACGGCTCAGAAAGTCAGATGCTTTCACAGGTGTGGTCCACTTCATGGGGAGCCGACACTGGCACACAGCCGATAACTTGAGCTACTCTTGCATCTCATGCGATGAGATTGCGGTGTGGGCAGGATGTGAGCTTGTGTGAAGCATTTCTGACTTAGTTCGCCGAACTTCGAAGGGGATAACAGAAAGGGCACACTCTAGTTCGGGTAAACATATGTAAGAGGCATAGGGGACACATAGGCATGGAAAAAAACATGTTACTCTAGCAGTCTGCTCAACAGCGTCTTTTATCTCTTCACAAATACTATACTTCACCCGGTGATGGCAATATCCCTCTGGCAGAGCAGACTTTGCATGCCTCTAATCCTCAACGGTCTCTAACAAGTACAGTTCATCATAGCAGCACACTAGATTGGTAGATCAGTCCCTGAGCCAAAATATAGCAGGCTGTCTACAAGCAAAGCAGTCTACTTCCTTCATTCTTCAGGTTGCAGCATCAGCAGTGGAATATATTCCCTACTCATTCGGAGGAAACAGTTAGGCCCGTATTTATACTTTTTTTGCGCCGCATTTGCGTCGTTTTTTGACGCAAAAACGGCGCAAACTTGCAAAATACCATTGTATTTTGTAGGTTTGCGCCGTTTTGCGTCAAAAAGCGGCGCAAATGCGGCGCTAAAAAAGTATAAATACGGGCCTTAATGTATCCTGCCTCTGGAATCTGCCTTTGTTTTAATCAGACAAGGGACTTCACTTGTTCAGAAACAGTGGCCGTTTGTTCCAATCCACCTGGCACTCAGAATTAAAGATGCCTTCAAACATCATACATTCGAGGGAACTAAGCAATTAAGTGTGCCTTTTCTTGTAGCTGTTTTAAACTTCCTTGATAACTAGCTGCCAAATGTGCACGGTCATTGTATTTTTCTTGGGCATGGCAGGAATCCCATTTATCTTCATTGACATAACATTGGAACCCTGCAGCATCACCCTCCAACGGATGCAAAGTGGGCCCGAGCTCCAGGGGATTCCCTCAACCCAGTGCACTGACCCATCGGGGTCCAATTAATTTGATACACTCGGTGCTGGCTGGCACCGGAAATCATTGGCTCAAATTAAGCACTGGGTGCAGTCATGAAAGACTACACAGTTGTACAAAGGACGAGCCAATGAGCAGTCTCCAAACTGGTGTGCAGGCAAAGACTGTACCTTATAACCACTGATTACCTGCCACCAACTATTTGCCATATCATGAATAGGTGCGTACAAAGTATTTTATGTAAGGGTAGTTTCACAAAGTTCACGTTTATTTTCCTACCCATAGTTCACAGTTTCCCACTTTCCCCACTCTAATGTGGCTGTGTAGTTTTCTCCTGCAGGTGTTCGATGTGGCTGCCACCATGCCTGCCTTTTGTATCCAAATGCTTAGCCTTTTCTGACATGTACTCTCAAAGTGTGCCACACTGGTAACCTAGAAGCATTTTGCATGCTAACGAATACCAAGGTTAGCTAGTTCGCGCAAGTACCCCAAAACTGTCACCCTAGTAATTTTACTGTCACCCTAGTAATTGTGAGCATTTTGTGTGCAAGTACTTTTCTTGCTTAGCATTTCTCTATGAATTACACAGCAACAAATTACACTGGAAGTGCTTATGACAGTCCCAGATTCAAAACAAAGCCCAATGTGTGTGTCACTTCACAATGGATGCATATTTTAATAGCGTTGGTAGTCACACAAGATAACTTGAGGGTCTGCGGGTAAATATATCACTTAGAAATAGAAAAGCAGAAGGGACTGCCTGTGTCTGAAACTTTCCTTGAAATGTTTTTTCGACAACACCAATCCTGGGGTAGATCATAGTATGACATTAGGGTACAGAAAATTGCAAAACACCAAAGGTAGTTTACACTGCTCCCATTAAAAACGTTCCACTCTCCACCTTTGTGTTTTCCTTAGAGTAATGTCTAGTTGGAAGGGGCATGGCCAGGTATGGATCTCGTCCCTGTTGTGACTAGAACTGAAGCTGTAGCTCCCTTGTTTAGCCAAACTACGCTGAAACAAAGCTGGGGTTGCTTGTGTTTCCTTTCATAGGGCCCCTAGTCTTGCACTTTAGGGCCAGATGTTCAAAGCTTTCTAGTGGCTCTAAACTGTCCGATTCGCACAAACGGGCAGTTTGCAACCCCCAAAAAAGTTTTTGGGTATGTACCAATATAAAATTGCGATTCGGTAACCTGTTACCGAATCACAATTTGGCATTGATATATTTGAACGTTTGCATGTTACCACCACTTTCAAATTAGTGGTAACCCATTCGCGAATCCCCTTTATGAATGGTTCGAAAAACCTTTTTTAGGAACAGGCATGTGTCCCACAACCCACTGCCTTCTCTTCCCATATTCTTTTTTAAACACATCCCATTTTCCTTCAAGGAAAATGGTCTGCCTTTAAAAAAAGTTTGCTTTATTTAAAAGCAATCACAGACTGTAGAAGGCTGGCCTGTAGTGGGTACCTTGGGTACTCACACCTTACACCAGGTCCAGTTATCCCTTGTTAGTGAATGTAGTAGTATTATAGCAGCTTAGGCTGATAGAGGTAGCTATAGCAGAGCAGCTTAGGCTGAACTAGGAGACATGCAAAGCTCATGCAATACCACTTATAGTTACATAGTACTTATGCACAAGTAAAGACAATACTCAGTGTTACCAAAAATAAAGGTATTTTTTTGGGGGGTGACACAGTACCAAAAATATCTTAGAGACAATACTCCTTCTGGAGGTAAGTATTATATACAATATATACACTAGACACCAAAATTAGACAAGTAAATAGTCATAGAACAATGCAAACAGTAGGCGATCCTATAGAATGCAATGGGAGAAAGTAGGTCTAGGGGCAACACAAACCATATACTAAAAAAGTGGAATGTGAATTACAAATTCCCCCCTAGACAAGTGTAGTGTGTGCAGAATCACTGAGAGAGTAAGAATACAGTGAAGGTAAGTAAATTACCCCACCCCAGAGCCCAGAAAAGGAGGAGTAAAGTACTGCAAGTTTTCTTAGGACACACTACACCTCTTTTTTGGGATTTTGCAGCAGCCAACCAAGTCTGCAAAGAACAACTGTTGGATTATTGGATCTGAAGACCTGGAAAGGAAGGGGACCAAGAAGTTGAAAGAAGTTCCACGAAGGACAGGAGCCCCTTCCACCGCAGAGGAGGGAGCAAAAGAAGAGTCCCCAGTTAGTCGAAGACTGCAGAAATGCACCCTAGAAAGATGCCAGCAGGTTCTTGCATGATGCAAAAGATGTCCCACGGCGTGAAGATCATTGCAGATGAGATTTTGTGTTGGAAGGCACCAAAAGCCTTGGCTATGGCAAAAGTGTGTTTTTAATCAAAATGGCACAGAATGGACCCAGGAGGGACCTGGGGGCCTCAACCCTATGAGAGGAGGAAGAGGTGGCTCTCAGCACTTTAGGGAGCCCTCAGGATGCAAGCCAGCACCTCCAGAAGCCGCAGGATCCGGGTTCAAAGAGATGCAAAATGCTGTTGATGCAGCACAACAAAAGAAGGTCCCACACTGCCAGAGAACATCTCAGCGAGTTGAGCGTCACAGGGTGGAGTGCTAGGGACCTGGGCCAGGCTGTGCATGAAGGAATTTTGCAAAGAGTGCACAGAGGCCTCAGGAGGCGAAGAAGACACAATACACAGGGGTACTGTCGTTTTTGGGAAATGCAAGGTCTTACCTCCTCCAAATTGCGTCAGCAGGACCTCAGGACAGTCTATATCGATAAAGTCCACCCTCTGTGTCCTTAGGAGCATGCTCGTTGCCGTGAGAGGAGTCCTAGGGTACCAGTTGTCACCTTAGAAGGTGCCTTCTTGGAGCAGGGGAGTTACTCCATCACTCCACGGGAGGTTGCTGAAGAAAAGTGTCTCTTGTAGAAACTTTGTTGCAGTTACAACATATCTTGGAGCAGGCTTCGTTTGATCCGAGGTCAGAAGAGTCTGAAGTTGTTGCAGAGGATTCCTGAAGGAAACTTGCAAGCATAATCTGAAGAGAACCCACAGGAGAGTCCCTAAATAGCCCTGAGAAGGGGATTGGCTACCTTATCAGGTATGGACCTATCAGGAGGGGTCTCTGACGTTACCTACTGGCACTGGCCACTCAGAGCCCTCCAGAGTGCCCCCACAGCTTGCAAAGCAAGATGGCTGAAGTCTGGGACACACTGGAGGAGCTCTGGGCACCACCCCTGGGATGGTGATGGACAGGGGAGTGATCACTCCTCTTTCCTTTGTCCAGTTTCCAGCGAGACCAGGGGAGAAGAGGTCCCTGAACCAGTGTAGACTGGTTTATGCAAGGAGGGCACTATCTGTGCCCTTCAAAGCATTTCCAGAGGCTGGGGGGAGGCTACCCCTCCCCAGCCTGTAACACCTATTTCCAAAGAGAGAGGGTGTAATACCCTGCTCTCAGAGGAAATGCTTTGTTCTGCTAGGCTGCCCAGACCCCAGGAGGTCAGAACACTGTTTGTGAGGTGGAATCAGCTGTAGCTGCAGTGCAAGCCTCAGAGAGCTGGTTTGGCAGTACTCGGGGTCCATGGTGGAGCCCCCGGGATGCATGGAATTGGCTCCCCAATATCAGATTTGCAATGGGGGGACAATTACATGATCTTAGACATGTTACATGGCCATATTCGGAGTTACCATTGTGAAGCTACATATAGGTATTAACCTATACGTAGTGGATGCGTGTAATGGTGTCCCCGCACTCACAAAGTCCGGGGAAATGGCCCTGAACTATGTTGGGGCACCTTTGCTAGTTCAAGGGTGCCCTCACACCTAGTAACTTTGCACCTGACCTTCAGCAAGTTAAGGTTAGACATATAGGTGACTTATACGTTACTTAAATGCAGTCAAAATGGATGTGAAAAAGTGTGTGCACTATTTCACGCAGTCTGCAATGGCAGTCCTGTCTAAGGGTTTGTCTGAGCTCCCTATGGGTGGCAAAAGAATTGCTGCAGCCCATATGGATCTCCTGAAACCTCAATGCCCTGAGTACCTAGGTACCATATACTAGGAACTTATAAGGGGATCCAGTATGCCAATTGAAATTGGTAAATGAAGTCACTGGCCTACAGTGACAAATTTAAAAGCAGAGAGAGCATAAGCACTGAGGTTCTGATTAGCAGAGCCTCAGTGGCACAGTTGGGCACTACACAGGCATACACATTAGGCCACAAACTATGAGCACTGCGGTCCTGGCTAGCAGGATCCCAGTGAGACAGGCAAAACACACTGACATATAAGTTTTTATTAATGAGCACTGGGGTCCTGGCTAGCAGGATCCCAGTAACACAGTAAAAACACACTGACACACACTCACAAACAGGCCAAAAGTGGGGGTAACCATGCTAGAAAGAGGCTACTTTCCTACACAGACATGATGGTCTGCTGACCCCAGCTGGCCACCATTCCTGTGATTTTTGCGTTTCTCAGTGGGTCTCAAACAAAGGCCTACTTCATGAATATTAATGAAGTAGGTTTATTTGTGACCCATAGGGAAACGCAAATGTAACTCAGTAGAATTTGAACATTAGAAATTGTGATTTCCTAACTGGGATTCGCATAGAATCACAATTAGGAACTCGCAATTCCAAACGTTTTTGCATGTGGCCCCTTGACAGAACAGTTACTACTACAACAGGACTAATGTTGATTTGCATGTGGCTGGTCTTTAGTGTGGCATAGTGTACACAAAATTATGGACTGGAATGCAGCCTGAGCAATTGCCAGTGACTGAAAAATGTGTGAGCATTCCACCTATTACCTTTGCATATTTCTCATTGCGATGCCGTAGGTGGGATGTGTGTGCCCAGATGTGGGCCCTGTGCTTGCACTTGTATGGGGAGAACTGGACTCCCATGGACTTCTGGGTTCTACTGTGACACGACAGTAGAGGATATTTCATTTCCAAAATGGGAATCAGTTTTGCATTACAGCAGTTTACCTTGTTTCCCTTCAAAGACCCTGGAAGCGCCTTGGCACGTTCATGACTTTTCAGATCCACAGATGAAGGCTCAGTGAGATATTAAATCAAAAATTACCAAGCCTGAAAGCAGCCTCACCTTCTGGATTGACCCAAATGTACTGTGTAGGCCCCGAAATTCTTCTAAATTCCAACGTGGAACTTCCGACCTGGGGAATGCTGCTTTCTCAAACTGTTTTGAACCTATTACTTGTTGCTCACTTTCTGCCCACACATCTAGAATATACCGCTACAATCTTGTGTACAACTATGAAGTACTGGGTGCATTGGTTTCCAAAAAGGAACGTGATTTTTGTTTTTCGGTTGCATCAGGAAGGTTGTACCTATGCTCCTTATAATCCTCTCAACTAGCCTCCATACCTTTGTAGAACCATGTTTTGAACGGGCTATTTAGCTTTCAGGATTTGAATGCGTTAGGTCCGTGGTATCTGACCACTTAAGAATGCTGTTTGAATAAAGCCTTGAGGTTGGTGCCATCACAGTGTGTTTACTTGCTTATGTTTTTTCCTAATTATGAAGCTGTACTCTTTCACTGAAAACGTCCCCACCTCGGATCTCGTCAATTACAGAGGTCACTTATAACCCTTTTAGCATTTTTAAAGTTATTTTCTGTTTTTCTCACTTTCTGTTAGTGCTATTTTTTTTTCCCGTAATTGTCTAATTTCTTTGTGAGGTTAATGAAGTTCTTTTTTCGTTCTGTGACCAAGATGCATTCATTGTAACATTTTTTATCTGGGCTGCTGGCTCCTTTCACCAGGCAGTTACTCACATGCTGCTAACATGCAGCAACATATTTACTTCATGTGAAAAGATATTACTTGCAAAATCATGCACTGCTTTGAACTGATCAAGTGTCATGCATATTATAACAGTTGGGTGTCAATTCATATATTCATATCACCATGTATGGTATAATGTTTAGCTTAGTCCTAGAGGATTTTTCTGTGTGAAGCTGTAAGAATTTCCATGAATTTCTTCACAGTTTACATCAGATGTTACAGGGACAGCATGTCACTTACCCCATGAAAATACAATGCCGCAAACTCTCTGAGGCAGAGGCACACATTTTTGTATCTATTAAGTTGCTTCTGCAGTGAAACTAGCTGATACCTCAGCTAGGCTCTCACAGATGGAACCTGTCCTGGGGGAGCAGAAGGAAGCCTGCTCTTATCAATCAGGTATTCAATGATGTACTGCACCTTTAACGAGGGCAGGCGTTCAGTTGTGCATTTTAATTAACAGAACTGACTACGAAGTGGAGTTAACAAATTACTACATTATCACCTTTCATATGTGCATTCTGTCTAATCTTTACTTCCACCATAATTATGATATTTTTTACTGCTATTTTGCATATTCTCTGCACTATTTTGGATCCTAATAAAATCCTTTAACACCCCTAAAAAAAGAAGAAAAAAAGAAAGCCCTATTTTGGCAACAAAAAAAATCCAGAAAATACTATCTAAGGAAGTTACAAAAATGGAAAGAACATCCTAAGGGCCTTATTTATGCTTTTTGGTGCAAAACTGAACTAACTCAGTTTTGCATCAAAAAACTTTGTACCGGCTTGCACCATTTTTTAGCACCAGCTGGGCACCATATTTATGGAACAGTGCATGCCGGTGCAAAGGGTAGGCTAGCGTAAACAAAAAAAAAAGTCTTTAGGCAGGTTAGAGTCAAAATAAATGACTCTAACCAGATTAGCTTAATTTTTTTACGCTAAGGGGCATATTTATACTCTGCACTGAATTAGCGTAATTTTTTTTTTTACTCTAATTTGGTGCAAAACTAACTCCATATTTAGTCTAGCACCAAATTTATGGAGTTAAAGTAATTTTTTGGACGTGAAAACCTACTTTGCCTTAATGAGATACAAGGTAGGCTTTCCCGTGCAAAAAATGACCCTCCTGGGATCTGTGTCAGGAATAATATATGCAAAGGAGTGTTCCAGTGCCAGAAGGCCCACACAAATCGTGCAGTGAAATTTAAAAGATTTCACTGCACCTGGTGTAATTTTTAACACCTGCGTTAAAATTACGCTCCCATAGTAACCTATGGGCCTCCTTGCACTTTGCTTCACTAGCGTTAACATTTTTGGTGCTATAGTATCAAAGCGCCACAATAGTGTCAAAAATGTTGACACTATTGTACTAATGACTGCCATGGTGCGCCTCATTATAAATATGGCGCAACCATGGTGTCGTTAGGTGCCGTGGGGGGGTTGCAAGAAAAGTGGCGCATCATAGCTGATGTGCCACTTTTTCTTAAATACGGGCTCTAGCTTTTATATAGTGACATTCTTTTGGTTTGCACCCCGAGCAACTTGTGAAGGTACAGGCTGTTATGTGGAAGAGATAAGGTATAAAAGTAAGCAATAATTCATTTGTATCATTGGGCAGTTCGGGAATAGAGGTGAAGAAGTGGGGAGGATGGATATGAAAAGAGAGGCAATGCAGTCTTGGTGCAAGGGGTTGGTGGGTGTAGTAGGAGATAGAGAGGAAATGTGTAGGAGAAGAGGGATGAACAGCCGCAGCCCGTCCTTTAGGGCGGAGGGGCTACACCCCCCCCACCTTTTGCCCCTCATGAAGAGTGCCTGTCAGACTGAGCACAGGTCAGCCTGACAGACACTCTTCATGTTCAGCTCAGGCAGCCAGGAGCGAGACAAGCGTGATTTGCGAAGACTCCTGGCTGCCTGAGCTGAACTTTTCTGGGCTGAAGAGGTCACAGCTCCTGTAGGTGTGACATCCCCTGCAAGGGGCCTCAAGGCCCTCTCCCTCAGTGACGAGGGGAGGCATCACCCATTGACTCTGACCTGGGCTTCAGGTTTAAGCCCTTAAGGGCCCAGGGCGACTGTCAATCAGTGACACCTCGTCACAGAGTGGTATGGAGTCGGAAGTCTCACTGACCCCATTCCACTCTGTGACGAAGTTGGGACTGCTGCCTTCCCTTATTGGCTGACCAAGCAGTCCCAACCCTCCTGGGATCTCCAAGCTGAAGGTAAGTGTGTGTGTGTTTTTTAAATGAATGTTTGGTGCTTGTGTCTACCTATATGTGTCTTAAAAAGATGGCCTTCAGGACCAGTGTTCCCCAGTAGAGAATGCAGGAGGGTGTGATGTGTTTTGGGTGGGAGGTTTTCAGCGAGTAATCTGTCCTGAGAGAGATCTGCAGGAGGTCAAATGTGCCTTCAGAGATAATCAGTGCCGAGACTGGTCTTTAAGGGGAATCTCCAGGTGCTTAAACATGGTCTAGGGAATGCGATCTGCAGATGCTGAGAGGTGCCCTGGCAAAATGATAGGCATTAATCCAATTGAGCATTTGAAAAGAGAATTGTAGGTATTGGTAGTTGCCATAAGAAATCAATTGATGGTGGTATATGTCCTTAAAGAGAGATCTAAAATGAATGAGATATTGTTTTGTATTCCAATATTTATATGGTGCTTACTAGCCCTCTGTGGAGAGCTGAAGCACTTATATGTGTCAGGAGTTTTTTTTGTAGGTGCAAGATGTTGATGAGATTTACACAGGGAGGCCAGGCTGGTATCCACAATAGTCTAATGGCTCAAAAATGAGCTCCAAGTGAATTCAGTAAGAATACTTGGCTATAAGCTCTCCAATCACCATCGCAAAGGCCATTAACTCACAAGTCACTTTGAGGTAAGTACATAAATGCCATGTAGAGACAACTTCTGCATGCAATGATACCGCCACAATGAGGTTGTCAATGCTGTTTGCAGTAACACTGAGACAGCATCAATTTAAGCTTAACAAATGGCCAACTGAATGGAGCACAATTATGGGCAAGGGACTCTGCAAAGTGAACAGAGCAGTATAGATTATGTAGGTACAAAAAAGTCAGCAAAGTCAATACTGCCTGTGGGTGCAGAAGAGGTAATGATCCGACACGCAGCTGCTAGAGCAGGTGTTTTAATAAAAATATTAATGAATATTCATGTACTCTGAGTAATAGATTTGCTTAACAAATGTATGAATATAGAGAAAAATAATGCACACATTTGAAAATGTGTCCACGTGAGTGGCTGCCATTGTTCACGAAGTATACTTATTATTGACTTAGTAATATGAAATATGGAGCTTATGTTTGACTAATGTGGTAATACGTCACATTAAGGGTTTTGCATTATGTATCATCTTTATTAATTGTAGGCCTTAACTTAGCAGAGGTATTGGCCTAGTTGCACGGCCTCATGTCAAGCTGTATTTCTAAACTGATTAATAAAATGTTTGCTTAAAGAATTAAATTGTGATATTCCACTGTGCTGACCAAATGTGCTCGTAGATAAAGGTCTTTTTCATGAGAACCGCTTGCTGGAAGATGCTGTTCTTGCTAAAAGTAACATTGTAAGTGTAATGTGTGAAAGACTGACTTTCTCAGGAGAGAACAATAACCTGACTGACTGGAGTATAAGCTTCAATAACAGTGTTACCTGATGAGCCGGATAATGAGGACATTACAAGAGAAGCCAATCAGTGACACGTGAACTGGGTACTAGTAGAAACTGTAGATTTGAAGTTTTAGTTTTATTGGACAAAGTGTGAACATGTGGGGCCAGATGTAGGAAGCCTTTTGCGCCTCGCAAACGGCGAAAAACGCTGTTTGCGAGGCGCAAAATGCCTTACGCGATGCAGAGTCACATTTTGCGAATCGGTACCGACTCGCAAAATGTGATTCCGACTCGCAAATAGGAAGGGGTGTCCCCTTCCTATTTGCGACCGCATCGCGATGTTGAGTTGCTATGTGACCGTGAAAGCGGTCGCAAACCAACTCACAGTTACCATCCACTTGAAGTGGATGGTAACTCATTCGCAAAAGGGAAGGGGTCCCCATGGGACCCCTTCCCCTTTGTGAATGCCACAAAAAAGTATTTTTCAGAGCAGGCAGTGGTCCTATGGACCACTGCCTACTCTGAAAAAAACTAAACTAAATGGTTTCAGTATTTTTTCTTTTTGCAGCTCGTTTTCTTTTAAGGAAAACAGGCTACAAAAAGAAAATAAAAAACTGCTTTATTTAAAAGCATTCACATACATGGTGGTCTGCTGTCTCCAGCAGGCCTCCATCCCTGTGAGTGCCTAGACTCGCTATGGGGTCGCAAACTGCGACCCACCTCATTAATATTCATGAGGTGGGTCTTTGCGACCCCATAGCGAGTCGCAGAAGGTGTCTGAGACACCTTTCTGCATTTCATTTTGCGAGTTGCAAATTGCGAGTCGCTAGTACTCGCAATTTGCAAATCGCAAAATGAAACCTACCTACATCTGGCCCCTGATCCCTTGACCAATAGGGACTTTGGAAGTAGTCTTAGGAAATCTAGCTTAGCCGGGCTACACTGAGAAGAAGCTGCCATTGAGCTTTTGCCTTTTGCCACTGCTTTTGTTCAATTTGCGTCTAAACTTAACTTAAGAGATGTGCTTAACTTTAATGCTTAAAGACTTTGCGATTTCTGAACTTTGATGCTGAATCCTGATGCCGTGCCGACCGAACTGATGTCCTGATGATGAAGACTATCTTAGCTTGCCGATCCACTTGAGGAGAGGTACACTGTTATGCATGTGTTTTGCTATGCCTCTTTGCTTTTTCTTTCTAGGTACCAACAGCAGTATTTTGATAGAGCCATAGTTAGATGTTTTCTAAATTTGTGTTGATTAAATCGTTTTGCATGGAGCCCAACATGTTAATACTAATCTGGAGTTAGAAAAGGATCCTCACTAAAGAAAATTCACTAAAGGAAGTAACAGTCGATGTCTTTTCTGTGCTGAATCTAAATGTATGTGATATCATTTTGGCAATTGTTCCTGTTATTACTTTGTACCGTAATCTTAGAATGTGTAATTATTCAAGCTTTGATTAAATTACATTTCTTCCACCGCTTTGGACACCAGTGATTTTTCTGTATGTCTATCATTTGATTGGGAGATTATCCTTCGTGACATTAGCATTGTTAATATAGGGAAATAAATATTCTAACTTTTACCAAAAGGTGTGGTTATTCATGACTGAAAGGTCATGGTGTGTGATAATTACTGACTCCTATTGATTATTGATTAATTATTGATTATGGATCTGCATGTACTGGATCTATGGTGAGAACATCTTAAATGCGAATGTTAGAAATGGGGTCTTTGGTTGGCAGTCAGGTTACCACCTCTCCAAGCAAGGGCCCTCACTCTAGTCAGGGTAAATAAGAATCACTCTCAGTTAACCACCCTCAACCCCTTGGTAGCTTGGCACAAGCAGGCAGGCTTAACTTCAGAGTCTAGGTGTAAAGTATTTGTACCAACACACACAGTAACTCAGTGAAAACACTACAAAATGACACAACACACGTTTAGACAATAGTTAATAGGTAATATAGGTAATATTTATCTATGCAAAACAAGACCAGAATGACAAAAATCTATCATACACAAGTCAAGGTATGAATTAAAAAGCAAAATCAGTCTCAAATCCTTGGAAAACAGTGCTAACGCTGTCAGAGCGAAAAAGTACCTGGGTTGCCTCAAAATAGCACCACAAGGGCGAGTGTGAGTCAGAAAAGGCCAGTGATGCGTCAATTTCTCACTCGTAAGCGAGACCGTGCGTCATTCCTCATCCAGTCGGGTTGGCGTGCGTCGTGTTTCCTTTCTGCAGGAGAGCGATGCATCGATCTGGACAAGTACCTCGGGTCCAGGCAGGCTTTGCATCTTTTTTCCACGCCCAGCGAGGTTTGCGTCGCAAATCCTGGCAACGGTATCAGAAAAAACACGCTATGTGGTTTGCGACATTATCAGCCTCTGTCAGCGGGTGTTGCGTGTCGTTTCTCCAGCCGCGTGCGTTGATATTCCAGCTGCGATGTAGGAGGAGCATAGATTTCAGCCGCGAAGACAGGTGCGCCATTTCTCAGCTGCGCCTCAGAAGATGCGTCAAAACTTTTCCCTGCATGGCCGTCTGTGCGTGGATTTTCAGTCTTGGTCTGCCAGCTTCACCTTTCAAGGCCCCAGGAACTGCATAGGGCACTACTTGGCAGGGCAGGAGTCTCAGCAGAGAGTCCAGGTGCTGGCAGGAAAAGTGTTTGCCCTGAGACTTCAACAACAGGAGGCAAGCTCAGGACAAGTCCTTGGAGATTTCTTCACAAGCAGGAATGCACAACACAGTCCATTCTTTGTCCCCTTGGACAGGCAGAAGCAGCAACTGCAGGATAGCTCCACAAAGCACTGGCACAGGCAGGGCAGCACTTCTCCTCAGCTCTTCAGCTCTTCTCCAGGCAGAGGTTCCTCTTGATGTCCGGAAGTGATCTAATTTTTCAGGGGTTTGGGTGCTCTTCTTCTACCCATCAGTGAAAACCGAATTTGGCAGTGTTTCACTGTCAGGACATATAAAACACATTAGTATATGTCCTACCTTAAACATACACTGCATCCTGCCATTGGGGCTACCTACGGCCTACCTTTGGGGTGTCTTACATGTAAGAAAAGGGAAGGTTTAGGCCTAGCTAGTGGTTACACTTGCCAAGTCGAATTGGCAGTTTAAAACTGCACACACAGACACTGCAGTGGCAGGTCTGAGCCATGTTTACAGGGCTACTAATGTGGGTGGCACAACCAGTGTTGCAGGCCCACTAGTAGCATTTGATTTAGAGGCCCTGGGCACCTCTTGTGCACTGTACTAGGGACTTACCAGTAAATCAAATATGCCAATCATGGAAATCCAATTTCACATACATTTTACATAGAAGCACTTGCACTTTAGCACTGGGTAGCAGTGGTAAAGTGCCCAGAGTAACAAAAACAGTACATATTAACACCCTGGGGAACAGAGGCAAAAGGTTAGGGGAGACCACGCCAAGGATGCCATGTCTAACAGCGAGTCAAAAGGTTCATCAACCTATTCGCGTCCCCTTGTATGTTTACTTATTAAGGTCTGACGCACTAACACAGCCACTGCCAAATGCTTATAGGTGGATTTTACACTTACACTTACAGGTGGATACCAGAGAAAACACAACAGCCACAAAAAAGACTGGCTTTCTCTCTGGTGGCCCCCAATGTGACAATCTTTCTTGGTTACCCTGCAAATGCCCTCCTTCTCCAGGGATTTCCTTATTATCACCCTCCAACAATGCCACGCATCTCACCAGAGCCCCTCTCTCACATGCATTTCATTTGTTTTTGTAGTGCTTCTTAGACCAGTGTAGGGTGTCAGAGTATGTTAAACACACAATGATTCATATGTGTTTAAATCAATGTGGAAGAAATGTTATGTAAAACAATGAGGATTACAGGATGTAGGAATCACATGTCATCCATACTAGTAGGCAATATATTAAGAGTGTTTGGTCTGGAAAAGCACAAACTCAGGATTTAAAATGTACCACAGTGATAGGGGCTGCCTTTACTAATAGGAATATATTTCTACCTAAACAAACCCTTTTTATCAACATTAGGAGAATGAAAGACTAGAGAAAAACCTAATGTTCTAACCTATACCATGCAGTTTGCATGCATCTCTTTGATGACAGTTCATAGGTCACTGTGCTAAATTAGTATTGTAATTTATGAACTTCAGTACTAAAAGGATCTCTGTGACAAAAGCAGTAAGTCACTGAGCTATCCACATACAATACATTTCTGTTATTTTCATCGTGCACGTTATTTGCAGCAGGCATATTAAACCTATACTCTAATTTGTGATGCTTCACAAAACTACAATCTCTCTCCAGTAGAAACAATAATTGCCAGAGGTATTTTGCAGTTTTGTTGCTGCCTGAAAACTGCTGAACACACAATCAACTCTGCAGCAGGTGCTTTAAAAAAACAAATTTATTTTAAACACAGCACCCCGCGAGCTCAACACCAGGTGTCGTGCCTCGGCTGCAGTGGCCTAATGCCAGCCTTGTCCACAAATGAGATGACATTCTCTCATGTCACAAAATTACACATAGATGCTTTAGTCCATACAATGCTTTGCATGTATCAGAGAAGGTGACAGGTAGCAGCTGTGTCCAGCATCCACTCTGATGCCAATTACACTTGTAGTTTATTTTACAATAAAGTGGGTCATTTAGACAAGCTCTCTAAAAATGGATGCAAAATGACCCCTGAGGAGAATAACACCTGCTCTGGGTAATAGATGTGTGTTTGCATTTGATTATTATTGTGCCCAAAAATTGGGAAATCAAATGTGAAAAGTGTATCCGTTAAAGTTTTGCATCCATCATTACCTCTAGTTCACTGATTTACACATGCAGTTTACCATCAGGTTGAATTTTCCTTAAGTGACCATGGTAACAATGAAGTGAGACCAATAGTGTTCAACGCCTAATCAGAGGAAGTGGTAAAACAGGTACAAATCACACACATTAATGCCTATTTTACCACTAATGCTCTGGTCCAAATGACAAAAGAGGGTACCAAATGCAACCTAGATTGACAAAAACACCAGCACATTGTCACACAGAAGCAAGCATGTAGTCCATATGCTAAGAACAATTCACATAAAAGAAACACAGAAACACACATACGATTTATCAAAGAAAATGCCTCAAATCTCCTAGCGGTAGTATTGTGAATACATTGTCAAAGGTAGAAGCCATGAAATATTCATTGATATTTCATGTAGAAATTAAAACAACAACCACAACTTGTGACAGTAATTTAACACAACATTATTATATCTTGTATTTAAGAAACTCAGTTTTTTTTTTGACGGGGATGTAAGTCCTGGTGAAACACCAATTGTTGTCAGAGTAAGGCACAAGCAAACCCCAAATTAACCTGGCTCAACACCTTGGTAGCTTGGCACAGAGCAGTCGGGCATTATTTAGAGGCAAGGTGTAAAGTATTTGTGCAACACTTCAAATATTAAGACAGTGGTGAGAAGAGCAGGCAGGGTGTCACAGGCAGGCAGGCTGGTACTTCACAGTGACTGTCCTCTGTGGGTAATTGATGCTTGCTGCATAAAGAGAAGGCGGCTCATACTGAACTTCAGTCTGAGCAGGGTGGTTCTGGTATGAACAGACCCATTCATGGTTGCAAAGAGCCCAAAAGCTTGGGTTCAAGAGCTTCTAAGCCAAACCAAAGGTCCAGGACCTGAAAGGCATCACTTGGGGGTCAGGAACGCACTGCAACTGGGTCCAGGAGCTGGCTGGGAAGACTTTTATGTCCCTGAGGCTCAGATCATGAGGCCAGCTGACTAGCCCATTTGAGTCACTCTGGAGTCCAGGGTTCACAAAGAAGTTTCAGAACCAGTTCTTCCCCAGGCAAGAGGGCAGAAGGCAGCAGGTCAGCACAGTAGAGCAGCAGTTCCTTTAGAGCAGTAGTCCAGTAAAGTGGCAGTCTTTGTAGCAGCACAGCAGTCCTTCCTGGCAGAGTATCGAAAGGTCCAAAAGAGCCTCTAGAGGCATGCCTTGAAGTGTACAGATGCTGTTGTCTTCCTGGTCATGGCTCCAGACTAACTACAAGTGGTATGTAGCCCTTAGTATGGCTGCATGGTAGAGCCTATTCAAGTGAAAGTGGGATTGTGCCTAGCACTTCCCTCCCATCCTGCCAGTGATGGCCCATCCAGTCACACCTACACTCCCCATATTGTGTGACTGTCTAGGAGGAATACGCAAACCATGTCAGCAACACCCAGTCATATGACCCCAAGACAGGCTGCAAGCACCAAATGGCTAAGGCAAGAAAATGCCAACTTTCTAAAAGTGTGATTTTCAGAATTTCGATTTAAAGTCCAACTTTAACATAAGCTATGATTTTAACTTGTTATTTCAGAGGCACCAAACATGAGCATGTCTCTTCCCATTTGGAAATTACACTTATCAAATATAATAAGGCAACTCCAATGTTATCCTATAGGAAGTTGTGAAAACAAATGTAAGAGGTTTTCTCTACCAGGACATGCAAAACTTAAAAGTACAAATCCCACTTTTTAGATACATGTCGCCTTGCCTTCTGGGCTGTCCAGGGCCTAACCTAGGAGTGACAAATGTATTAAAAAAGACATTTTAGAGCACACTCACGTGGAGTCTCTGTGCTCCCTCACAAGTACAGCTTGATCCTCTGCAGGGCATAGCCACGCTTTTAAATTCCTTCTAAACATAAGTGGAGTTGACTCATATCTCATTAGTAACGGGATAATGTTCCAAAGTTAAGAGGCTTCAACTCTGAAAGCTCTTCCGCCAAATGTTTTATTGTTGCTTTACAAAGATTTGTTTTCAGAAATATGGTACCATTGTGATTGTAGTTTTTTAACTCATACAAGCTGCTTTGAATTGGATTTGTTTTTAGAGCTACAGCTATCAGGGTCAGACTAAGACATAAAATAGGCCCAGGCACCAGAATAAAAGGGGTCCCAATTAGTGAATTAGATAGCTAAACAAGCATTGGCAAAGTCAATAGGTCTCACCTATGCACTTGTGTTTTAGTCATGTTGTACACCAGTGTGGCCCCTGTTCAGCATGGCTAAGAGTTAGTGGCGTGGAGTGGGTTGAGGTGGGGTAGATTAGAGTGCTGTAGACTGGGCTAGACTTGTATAGAGTAGATTGGGGTAGGTGGAATGGGGTAGACTGGCATAAAATGGAGCAGAGGTAGAGAGGGATAGAATTTAGTAGGTGGATTGAGGTAGACTAGAGTGAGGTATATTGAACTGGGTGAGTTGGTTAGATTAGCTTGGTAGGCTGAGGTCGACTGAATTGAGGTATGTTGGGGTGGAGTGGGATAGATTGGACTGGAGTAGTTTTAGGTAGATTAGAGTGGAGTAGATTGGAGTAGATTGGAGTGGCATTGGTTGGAAAAGAGTTGGATAGGGTGATGTGGGATAGATTAGGATGGGAGCGGTAGATTGGAGTGGGGTAGATTGGGTGAGGGTGGGATAGACTAGAGTGAAGTAGATGGATGGATAGACTGGAGTGGAGTCAAGACTGAAGTGGAGTGAGATAGAATGAGGAAGAGTGGAATGTAGTGGGGTAGATTAGGGTGGAGTGTGGTAGATTGGGTGGATTTTAGTAGGGTAGACTGTAATGGTGTGGGGTACATTGGAGAGGAGCGGGTTAGATTGGAGTGGGGTAGAGTGGGGTCAGGCAGATTGCAGTGCAGGTGAGTGGGTTAAAGTGGAGTAGAATGGAGTAGTGTAGTTTGGAGTTGAGGATATTGGAGTAGAGTAGATTGGAGTGGGGCAAATTGGGGTGGGGTAAATTGCAGTGAGGTAGACTGTGGTAGGATAGATTGGAGTAGGTTAGTTTGGGGTTGAGTGGAATGGGGTGGATAGGGGTGGAGTGGGGTAGATTTGGGCAGAGTGGGATGTGTAGATTGGAGCAGGACAGAATGTGGGAATGGGGTAGATTTGGGTGGTGTGGAGTAGATTAGTATTGGGTGGTGTGGGCTAGGGTGCGGTGGAGTAGGGTAGAGTGGGGTAGATTGGGATAGAGTGAGATAGATTGAGTGGGGCAGATCAGATTGGGGTAAATTGGAGTGGGGAGATTGAATTGGATAGATTGGAGTGCAGTAGAATGGGTAGCCTGGAGTGCAGTGGGGTAGATTGGACTAGAGCGAGGTAGATTGGAGTGCGGTAAATCAGGATAGACTAGAATGAGTTGTATTGGGGTGGTTTGGAGTGGAATGAGTAGATTGGGGAAGAGTGGAGTGCAGTGGATTGCGGTAGACTGGAGTGGAGTATGGTAGATTGAAGAGGGGTAGATTGGAGTGAGGAAGAATGAAGTGGAGGGGCGTAGATTGGAGTGGAGTATATTGGAGTGGAGTGGGGTAGATTGGAGTGAAGAGGAATAGGTTAGACTGGGGTATATTAGGGTTGAGAAGGTAAA
This sequence comes from Pleurodeles waltl, assembly GCF_031143425.1. Taxonomy (NCBI): domain Eukaryota; kingdom Metazoa; phylum Chordata; class Amphibia; order Caudata; family Salamandridae; genus Pleurodeles; species Pleurodeles waltl. The sequence goes on from NC_090440.1 coordinate 1,556,879,450, forward strand.
GTCTAGTGGGAACATTGGAGTGCAATAGTTTGTGTGGATTATGGTGGGGTAGGTTGATGCGAAGTGAGGTAGACTGGAGTGATGTGAGGTAGACTGGAGTGAGATAGACAGGAGTAGAGTAGCTTTGAGTGGAGTAAATTGGAGTAGAATGGGGTAGATTGGAGTGGAGTAGGTTGGAGTGGAGTTGGATGGAGTGATGTGGAATAGATTTGGATGGTGTGGGGTAGATTGGAGTTGGGTACATTGGGTTATGGTGGGGTTGATAGGAGTGGACTAGATTTGAAAGAAATAGATTGGAGTAGATTGGAGTAGGGCAGATTGAATGGGGTATATTGGAGTTGGGTGGTTTGGGGCGGAGTGGGGTAGGGTAGAATGGAGTGGGGTGAGTTGGGGTGGAGTGGGTTAGACTGATCTGGAGTGGGGTAGATTTTAAAAAGATTAACAAAAAACACCCACGCCTTATCACGTTTGGAGGACAAAGCCAGCCTGGCAAGTCAGTCATGGCTGGATGACTCCCAGCAATTATTTCCAGGCCAAACCACATAGCTACCTAGGCAGTGTTTATAGAAATCAGATTAAGGAAAAATTCTTAAAATACAGGCTAGCGATATTGCCTGTTGTAAAGCACTATCCTCCATTAAAAAGAACTGAAGGCCAAGGAACCTGCACACTAAGTGGCCAAGGATTAGAAGACATTAATCATGTGCTGTGGCTGTGCAAACTACCTTGGACGACCACCCCGTACTCCTGTACAGGAAACTGAGTGAGAGAGGGATAAGGACTTGTAGAGAGGTGGTGGTAACCTGTTTCAATCCATCTGATCCTCGACTGATCTTTGCAGAGGTGAATTTTCTCCAGAAGGTTGAAGAAAGGGTGATGGCCAAACAAAGGGAGGTAGCTGCCAAGGGCCTATGAACTGGATGCGATTAACTCAGAGAGACCTACTGCGGGAGCTGTACATCTTGTAACTTTCAACATACGATGTATAAATGTTGTGTCTCAGGCCCCATAACACAGCACTCTACAACACCTATGTGGGAGCAGCAAGCTAGTAGCTCAAAGAACACAGGCAGAGAACTTTAGATGATATGTCTCAATAGGATACCATGGGATACCACACAAGCATAGGTGCTGTTACGATTGCAGTTTTCCTGAGATCTCTCCGAGTCACAGAATTGAGCAGGCAGCAGAGGTATCAGCACCTTAATAGCTAAGGCACAAATACCCTAACAGCTAACCTTCCGGGACAGCACAAGGTGGCCTAAAATCTAACTGCAAGAAATAGTAAGAGGATATTGTCCAGGCACAACTTCACTTTATTTCTCCTGAGCAAAAGAGCAGATGTCTTGTAAGAGCAACAGCACTTAACCAACCAAAGCACAAGCACTTTAATAGCCAGCGAACCAAGTTAGCGCAGGGCAGTTCAAATACTAACTGTTTGGAATACATACAGGTTAATGCCCAGGTACAACAACACTTTATCTCACTTGGGCACAAGATTGGATAAGCTAAAGAGTACTAACACTTTTTATCACAGGACAAGCACATTAATAGCTGGTTGTTATAGGTAGCACTGGGTAGCCTAAAGATTAACTACAAGGCATGAGAAGAGGCAGATGTCTAGTAACACTTGCATTTCATTTCTTGTAGTGCAAAATCAGGCAGGCAACAAAAGCACTAGCACTATACCAGCCAAGTTACAAGCACTTTAACTTAGTAATAGCAGGCTTCAAAACTGAGATCATCTGCTGGGTTAACTCTCAACAAGTATACACTCAACCTTTTAATAATATGCTAGTGCAACAACTGGGTAAACAGATTGCACTTATGTAGGAAAGTACCATCTTGCTTGGCATGTTTCCCCCATATTTCACTGTATATATGTTGTTTTAGTCTATGTGTCACTGGGACCCTGCCAGGCAGGGCCCCAGTGCTCATAAGTATGTGCCCTGTATGTGTTCCCTGTGTGATGCCTAACTGTCTCACTGAGGCTCTGCTAACCAGAACCTCAGTGGTTATGCTCTCTCTGCTTTCCAAATTTGTCACTAACAGGCTAGTGACTAAATTTACCAATTCACATTGGCATACTGGTACACCCATATAATTCCCTAGCATATGGTACTGAGGTACCCAGGGTATTGGGGTTCCAGGAGATCCCTATGGGATGCAGCATTTCTTTTGCCACCCATAGGGAGCTCTGACAATTCTTAAACAGGCCTGCCAGTGCAGCCTGTGTGAAATAACGTCCACGTTATTTCACAGCCATTTACCACTGCACTTAAGTAACTTATAAGTCACCTATATGTCTAACCTTCACCTGGTGAAGGTTGGGGGCAAAGTTACTTAATGTGTGGGCACCCTGGCACTAGCCAAGGTGCCCCCACATCGTTCAGGGCAAATTCCCTGGACTTTGTGAGTGAGGCACCATTACACGCGTGTACTATACATAGGACACTACCTATGTATAGCGTCACAATGGTAACTCCGGACATGGACATGTAACATGTCTAAGATCATGGAATTGTCACCCCAGTGCCATTCTGGCATTGGGGGTGACAATTCCATGTTCCCCGGGTCTCTAGCATAGTACCCGGGTACTGCCAAACTGCCTCTCCGGGGTCTCCACTGCAGCTACTGCTGCTGCAAACCCCTCAGACAGGTTTCTACCCTCCTGGGGTCCAGGCAGCCATGGCCCAGGAAGGCAGAACAAAGGACTTCCTCTGAGAGAGGGTGTAACACCCTCTCCCTTTGGAAATAGGTGTGAGGGCTGGGGAGGAGTAGCCTTCCCAAAACTCTGGAAATGCTTTGATGGGCACAGATGGTGCCCATCTCTGCATAAGCCAGTCTACACCGGTTCAGGTATCCCACAGCCCTGCTCTGACCTGAAACTGGACAAAGGAAAGGGGAGTGACCACCCCCCTGATCTGCACCTCCCAGGGGAGGTGCCCAGAGCTCCTCCAGTGTGTCCCAGACCTCTGCCATGTTGGATTTAGAGGTGCTGGGGACACATTGGACTGCTCTGAGTGGCCAGTGCCAGCAGGTGACGTCAGAGACTCCTTCTTATAGGCTCTTACCTCTCTTGGTAGCCAATCCTCCTTCCTTGGTAGCCAAACCTCCTTTTCTGGCCATTTAGGGTCTCTGCTTTGGGGAATTCTTCAGATAATGAATGCAAGAGCTCACTAGAGTTCCTCTGCATCTCCCTCTTCACCTTCTGCCAAAGGATCGACCGCTGACTGCTCAGAACGCCTGCAAATCCGCAACAAAGTGACAAGATGACTACTAGCAACCTTGTATCGCCTTATCCTGCCGGCTTTCTCGACTGTTTCCAGGTGGTGCATGTTCTGGGGGTGCGTACTCGCAACACGGCGTTTCTCACTACTAAATGCCGTTTTGGAAACCGGTCGTTAAAACCAGATCCGCATCGGGTTTTTGTGCCACAACACACGGATTAATTTCATGGGAGTCTCAAATCTTTACTACTATTACTGGACCATACATTCGAGAGATGGATAATTGGATTGAAGTGCCCTGAAGAAGTCGTTTGGGATGTGAGAAAACAATTTCCCTTGACGAAACACGTGTTGGCTTGAATTGTAATATCATGGACGGGCTACAGGCTTGAATTATAATATCATGGACGGGCTACAATAAATGCTTGAATTGGATTTAACAAATTGAAATTATACCAAAATTGGTTTGAACTATATTACCATTGATGGACTACAATAAATGTTTAAACTGGAGTGGACAAATTGAAATTATACCAAAATTGATTGTCCTGTATATTTGTATGTGCTAATATTGAACACTAATATTATTTGAGGGGTACCGCACATTGCTGGGATTCATGTTCTGGGGGTAGCCTGCATCCTCCCTGCACCAGGAGCTCTGAAGAAATCTCCTGTGGATCGACGGAATCTTCCCCCTGCTAACGCAGGCACCAAAAGACTGCATTCCTTGTTCCCCTATTGGTCCCCTCTCAGCCAGACGAGCGTGGTCCCTGGAAGTCAGCAACTCTGTCCAAGTGACTACTACAGTCCAGTGACTATTCAGTCCAAGTTTGGTGGAGGTAAGTCCTTGCTTCCCCACGCAGGACTGCATTGCTGGGTACCAAGTGATTTGCAGCTGCTCCGGCTCCTGTGCACTCTTCCAGGATTTCCTTCATGCACAGCCAAGCCTGGGTCCCCCACATTTCTTCCTGCAGTACACAACCTTCTGAGTTGTCCTCCGGCATCGTGGGACTCCCTTTTGTGACTTTGCTTGGACTCTGGTTCACTTTACTTCCAAGTGCCTGTTGTGGTACTTCTGTGGGTGCTGCTTGCTTCTGTGAGGGCTCCCTGAGTAGCTGGGCGCCCCCTCTGTCTCCTCCTCCAAGTGGCGACATCCTGGTCCCTCCTGGTCCACAGCAGCACCCAAAAACCTCTAACACGACCCTTGCAGCTAGCAAGGCTTGTTTGCGGTCTTTCTGCGTGGGAACACCTCTGAAAGCTTCATCGCAACGCGGGACATTCATCTTCTAAAGGAGAAGTCCCTAGCTCTCTTCTTTCTTGCAGAACTCCAAGCTTCTTCCATCCGGTGGCAGCTTCCTTGCACCCTCAGCTGGCATTTCCTGGGCCCCTGCCCACTCTTGACACTGTTGCAACTATTGGACTTGGTCCCCTTATCTTACAGGTACTCAGGTCCGTAAATCCACTGTTGTTGCATTTCTGGTGTTTGTTCTTCCTGCAGAATCCCCCTATCACGACTTCTGTGCTCTCTGGGGGTAGTAGGTGCACTTTACACCTACCTTTCAGGGTCTTGGGGTGGGCTATTATTCTAACCCTCACTCTTTTCTTGCAGTCCCAGTGACCCTCTACGAGCTCACAGAGGTTTGGGGTCCATTCGTGGTTCACATTACACTTTTGGAGTATATGGTTTGTGTTGCCCCTATAACTATGTGCTCCTATTTCAATCTATTGTAATTCTACACTGTTTGCATTACTTTTCTTGCTATTACTTACCTAAGTTTGGTTTGTGTACATATATCTTGTGTATATAACTTATCCTTATACTGAGGGTACTCACTGAGATACTTTTGGCATATTGGGGGTCATTACAACATTGGCGGTAAAAGCCGCTCACCACCGTGCAGAAGACCGCCAATACACTGCGGCGGCGGCGGGAGACCGCCACAGCTATTATGACACACATCACGGACTCCGCCGAAATTCAGACACCCACACAAGTCCGCCACACCAAAGGTCAGCGATAAATATGCGGAAACAAATCCTCCACCTCTACGGCAACAGAAACACGCCCATGCTATTACGACCCACAAATCCACGCGGCGGTCTTTCAACCGTGGTATTCCATTGGCGGTACACACTGCCGCGCTCAAAATACACACACCCCTCCAAAACACCGCCACATTGGACAATTCCAAATACACACATCTGATACACATACACACACCACTCCCACACACCCAACACAATATAAAACACACACCCACATCACCCTCAAACCCCTACGACCAGAATTTCTGAGAGAAGGCCAGAGAGAGACAGCACAGAATAGAGAACCCATCACACAGAGGCACACTACACCATCACCCACACAACATCCACGCACAAAACATCACATACCACTACACTCACCACACTCATCAAAACATACACCACCCCACACATAACACACACCACCCCATGGCATGCCAAAGACACCCCCGCTTCTCCGAGGAGGAGCTCAGGGTCATGGTCGAGGAAATCATCAGGGTAGAGCCACAGCTATTTGGCTCACAGGTACAGTACACATCCATAGCCAGGAAGATGGAGCTATGGCAAAGAATAGTCGACAGGGTCAACGCTGTGGGACAGCACCCAAGAAATAGGGAGGACATCAGGAAGAGGTGGAACGACCTACGGGGGAAGGTGCGTTCCACGGTATCCAGGCACCACATCGAGGTACAGCGGACTAGCGGCGGATCCCCCACCTCCTCCCCCACAACTAACAACATGGGAGGAGCAAGTCTTGTCCATCCTGCATCCTGAGGGCCTCGCAGGAGTCGTTGGAGGAACGGACACTGGTAAGTCAAATCTTCACTATCATATCCCCCACCCTACCTGCATGCTATCACACACCCCCACCCTCACACCCTCACCCTCGCACCCTCCCCTATCACCCTAACTCCTCACTAATCTACCCATAACACCAACCACCCATCCCAACCCCAAGACCTGCATGACACAACTAAGCATGGACACCCACACAGGAATGCCTGCACTGGGGTTCACGCACACCCAACCACTGCACACCATGAAACACACACATGCAATAATCATGTGCTTATACCCCCGCAGGAACCCTCAGGAACCCGAAGGAACGTCACCACACCAGAGGGTCCAGACAACACCACTCCACCCCCAGAAGAGGTCCACAGTGACGACAGCAGCTCTGCCCTACTGGATCTTGATGACCAGCCTGGACCATCGTGGGCCTCAGGACAGTCGGTTCCCCTTGCCCAGCCACAGCCCAACACTGAGCTTCCACCCTCTGGAAACACCAGCACAGCACCCACCCAGCGGGCCCATACCTCCCTACCCAGGACAGGTCAATCAGCGGTGTGTCCACCACTACAGGGCACCCAGGGTAACCCACCACCCCAACAACAACAGGGACCTGGGGGCAGTGGTAATGGGCACACGGTCCAGGAGACGGAGGCACAGGAACACCGGGGAACTGGAGGGCTGCTGTGCGACAGAGGGAGGACAGGCCAAGGGAACCTACTGTCAACAAGGCCCTATCCTCCATCATGGGAGCATACCACCACTCCCAGGAGACGATGGCAACGGTCCTGGACAAGTTGCAGGAGACCCTGCGTCTGCAGGAGGAGCAGTATTTGGGGTTCAGGGAGGAGCTCAGGACCATTCGGCTCCACCCTGGGCACCATCGTAGGGGTGCTGACGGACATTCAAAAGACCTTGAGCGACACCGTGGCACTCCAAGGGGCCCCTGACACTAGCTAGGACGATGAAATGCCCACCACCTCCGCCGGCGCTAGTGGACAGGACGCCCCGCCACAGGACCAACACACCAGCACCCCACCCCCTGCCGACGGACAACCACCATGAAAGCGGGCCCTGAGATCCAGGAACAGGACAGAGCAAGATGGCAAGACCCCCACCAGGAAATAAGACCACCCTGATTGTCCCCCCACTGTCCCACTTTGTTACCCTGTCCAGCTTGGAACTGCCCCAGCTCCACTTCCAATGGCCAGATGTGCAATGTACCTGTGAGACTAATAAACTGGACTCTGCCATGGACATTCTTCCACCATGACCTCTCCCCATTTCACAACCCCCCTACATTTTTATGCACTTCAATAAACACCCTTGAAACCTCAATAATATTGGAGTCAGTCAATGATTGTGAACTTTGTATTGTCAATTACAGTGTTAAAAAAGGTTACCCATTGGAAGGTCAACATACCAATGTCACACATCACAAGCCTTTCAAACGTGCAAGCTGTTGACACGTAGGTTACCACATTACTGAAACTGAAATGGAAGGGGACAACTCAGTTACCAAATAGGGAGTGAAATGTAGGTACAGGATAGAGGTAGACGTGTGAAATGTAATATAATGTGAAACATGAAATTGTACTCACCTGTGTCTCATTGAAAATATTGCTGTATGACTGACTCCCTGTTGTCGTTTTCATCTTCATCAGCTTCATTCTCATCACTGTCCACAGGCTCCACAGGCTCAACCGCTGCAACAACACCGTCATCTGGATCATCCTCCTGCAGAAAAGGCACCTGGCATCGCAATGCCAAGTTATGGAGCATGGAGCAGGCGATGATGATGTCGCACACCTTCTTCGGTGAGTAGAATAGGGACCCACCTGTCATATGGAGGCACTTGAACCTGGCCTTCAGGAGGCCGAAGGTCCGCTCGATCACCCTCCTAGTCCGCCCATGGGCCTCATTGTACCGTTCCTCTGCCCTGGTCCTGGGATTCCTCACTGGGGTCAGTAGCCAGGACAGGTTGGGGTAACCAGAGTCCCCCAATAGCCATACACGGTGCCTCTGGAGTTCACCCTTCATATCAGGGATGCTGCTATTCCGCAGGATGTAGGCGTCATGCACTGAGCCAGGGAACATTGCATTTACCTGCGAGATGTACTGGTCTGCCAAACAGACCATCTGGACATTCATGGAATGATAACTCTTCCTGTTCCTGTACACCTGTTCAGTCCTGCGGGGGGGACCAGAGCTACATGGGTCCCATGAATGGCACATATGACGTTCGGGATATGTCCAAGGGCATAGAAGTCACCTTTCACTGTAGGCAAATCCGCCACCTCAGGGAAAATGATGTATCTCCTTACGTGTTTCAGCAGGGCAGACAAAACTCTGGACAACACGTTGGAAAACATAGGCTGGGACATCCCTGATGCCATGGCCACTGTTGTCTGAAAAGACCCACTTGCAAGGAAATGGAGCACTGACAGCACCTGCACGTCAGGGGGGATTCCAGTCGGATGGCAGATTGGTGACATCAGGTCTGGCTCTAACTGGGTACATAGTTCCTGGATTGTGGCACGGTCAAACCGGTAGGTCACGATGACATGTCGCTCTTCCATTGTCAACAAGTCCACCAGCGGTCGGTACACCGGCGGATTCCGCCATCTTCCAATATGTCCCAACTGACGGTGCCTAAGAAGGACAACAGCAAAGAAACTGTCAGCATTCCTCCAGGTATGTACCCATAGTCACACACAAGACTACAACAGACAATTAACACATCCGGGAAAGGTTTTGAGTGTAGGCCTCGGTATGTGTGACGCAGTAGTAATTGAAGCCATGTGGGCCCCTGAAATGGCGGCTGCCTGACCTCTAAACTGGGACATTGGAATTGTGGGGTAACTGCGCTGGTGTTGGACACCGTCGCAGTAGGCGGTCGTAGAGCGCGGCGCAATGCTGCATTGGTTAACATTGAACCCTATGGGTCCCAGGAGCCAATGAACAGGTGCGCTGGCGGTGATGATGCGCACCACCGCAGACGTCACCGCCGCGGACGTCACCACCATTTTCTATCTGTTCAATCACTAGATACCTGACCTTCGACAGGAGAGGACCTACACTGCTAGTACTGCTGTGACCTCGGTCTGGAAGCGACGATGGCTGCTGCGTCTGGGGAAAGGGCCCCTGCCTTCACTTCACAGGAGTTGGAGAAACTTGTGGATGGGGTCCTCCCCCAGTATACGCTACTCTACGGTCCTCCAGACCAACAGGTTAGTACACAGGGAGCACGTTGTATGGGCTAGGCCTGAGTGGAGAGGGCTGGGTGGATGAGGGAAGGGGGCAGAGTACATAGAACAGTCATGCATGGGGATGAATGGGCCACAGGGATAGAGTTGGGAGGGGGCCAATTACAACGACGGTGCTGTAGGTAATGACTGTTCCTCTTTCCTTGTGCATGTCATGTAGGTCAGCGCCCACCAGAAGAGGGACATTTGGCGTGCCATCGCCAAGGAATTCTGGACCCTGAGGGCCCACCAGAGACGGGGCACCCACTGCTGTAAGAGATGGGAGGACATTCGCCGCTGCAGCAAGAAGATGGCGGAGGCTCAGCTGGGGATGGCCTCCCAACGTGGGAGGGGTGCCCGTCGCACCATGACCCCCCTGATGTTCCGGATCCTGGCGGTGGCCTACCCGGAGTTGGATGGGCGCTTAAGGACATCACAGCAGACACAAGGGGGTGAGTAAAACCTCAATCTATGGACTTTGCGTGCAGTGGAGCTGTCTGGGTGGGGGTGGTGGGCTGTGGGTGTCCCTAGGCCAGGGCGAGTTAGGTAGGCAAGGCCCCTCCGTTATGTAGGCCATGTGGCACTCTACCCCAGCTCAAAAAAATGGCAAATTGATGTATAGTTGCCCATTTGCCATCCATGTGGGCAGATTTCTACCATTGCCATGTAGGCCATATCCCAGAAATTGCATGTGCAGAGGGCAGGAGCATGGCGTAATGCAGGGGGCTGCTGCGTTTGTCTTGTCCGCCAACGGTAGCGGTATGCCATGCACTAAAACTCTCTTTTTTCTGTCTCCACCCTTTTTCTGCTCTCCCTGTCCTTCTGTACATCAGCATCAACAGGCGGAGGTACAGTGGCACCGGAGCACGAGGGAGCTGCATCCCACATGGCCATCGAGGGCCACACCACAGACTCTGAATTCACCAGTGGGACGGAGGGCGAGGGGAGCTTCACGTCGGCCACAGGATCACCAAACAGTGACACGGACTCGTCTGCCGATGGGAGCTCCCATGTGGTGGCGGCACCATCTGTGCGCCCCACTTCTACAGGTACAGCCGCCACCTCCCCTACCAGCACCGCCCTCCCAGCAGCCCCTTAGCGTTCGCCCCGTGCCCGCTCACCCAGGAGGGTGGGCATCACCTTCGCCCCAGGCCCTGCCCCAGTCACCCCAGCTGCCCTCAGTGAGGAGGCCATTGACCTCCTCAGGTCACTCACTGTTGGGCAGTCTACCATTGTGAATGCCATCCAGGGTGTAGAACGAGAGTTGAAACACAGTAATGTATTCCTGGAAGGCATTCATTCTGGTCAGGATGTCCTTCAGCGAACCCTGCAATCTCTGGCCTCAGCACTGATGGCAGCCATTGTCCCTGTGTCCAGCCTCCCCCCTCCAACTTCCTCCACCCAGACCCAATCCCCTGTACCCCAGCCCATCCCAAGCACACCTACAGACCAGCATGCACACAAGTCAACACACACAGGTAGCTCAAGCAAACATAGGCACCACACACACCACAGGCACTCACACAAGCATCAGACCCATACAGACACAGCAACATCCACTGTCTCCACTGTGTCCCCCTCCTCCTCTTCTCCCTCCTCCCTCCCAGTCTCGTCTACACACACACCTGCATGCACCACATCTACAGGCACTAGGACTCGCACCAGGACACCCAGCACCACAAGTCGCTCACCTGCACTCACCACCTCCACTGCCATTTACACGTCCCCTGTGTCCTCTCCCAGTGTGTCTGTGACGCCCCCTCCCAAAGTACACAAACGCCGGCAATCACTCACCCAACATCCATCCACCTCACGACAGCCTCCAGTACCTGCACCTGCACCCAAAACAGCTAAAGTGACACCTCCTACAACCACCTCCTCTTCCTCCACTCCCAGAGCCCCTCCAGCTACCCATCCCAGTGTACGTCAGAAACTGTCCCTATGTCAAATTGACCTTTTTGCCCCCACCCCCCCTCCAATTCATCAGTCCCGTCGTAGCGCCTCAGCCAAAAAGCCTCTAGTACCAGTGGTGCGTGTACCAGGTTTTTGGAGTGCCCCGTCCACCAGGGCAGGCAGTAGGACCCGGAGCCAAGGCACTGTCAGCCCGCCCCCTGTAAAGGCTCCGAAATTGGAGAGTGGACGACGGGACTGTGTCAAGACTCCTGGTGGGACAAACAGTGAAATGGGATCCAAGGCGATTGGTGAGTCATCTGTAACTCAAAAGAAGGTGGGGAAGGTCCCGAGGAAGTCTTCCCAACTTGTTGTGAGTGTCACGGCGGAGAAGTGCGCCATCATTTCCAGCGGTCCAGACACAACCGCCAGCACCGTCGTTACTGGTCAGGAGACCACCGCCAGGGTCATAGCCCAGGAGGGCTCAAGTATCGTCACTGGTCAGGAGACCACCGCCAGAGTCATAGCCCAGGAGGGCCCAAGTATCGTTACTGGTCAGGAGACCACCGCCACCGCCACTGCCGGAGTCACAGCCCAGGAGGGCTCAAGTATCGTAACTCGTCAGGAGACCACCGCCAGAGTCATAGCCCAGGAGGGCCCAAGTATCGTTACTGGTCAGGAGACCACCGCCACCGCCGGAGTCACAGCCCAGGAGGGCTCAAGTATCGTAACTGGTCAGGAGACCACCGCCATAGTCATAGCCCAGGAGGGCCCAAGTATCGTTACTGGTCAGGAGACCACCGCCACCGCCGGAGTCACAGCCCATGAGGGTCCAGAATCCCACAGCCCCGCTGGGCAATGATGGAACGTCAAGCCACACACCAACGTCCAGTGTGGAGTTCGTCATGCCACATACCAATTTCCAGTATGGAGTTAGTCATGCCACACACCAATGTCCAGTGTGGAGATCGTCATGCCACACACCAATGTCCAGTATGGAGTTCGTCATGCCACACACCAATGTCCAGTGTGGAGATCGTCATGCCACACACCAATGTCCAGTGTGGAGTTCGTCATGCCACACACCAATGTCCAGTGTGGAGTTCGTCATGCCACACACCAATGCCCAGTGTGGAGATCGTCATGCCACACACCAATGTCCAGTGTGGAGTTCGTCATGCCACATACCAATTTCCAGTATGGAGTTCGTCATGCCACACACCAATGTCCAGTGTGGAGATCGTCATGCCACACACCAATGTCCAGTATGGAGTTCGTCATGCCACACACCAATGTCCAGTGTGGATTTCGTCATGCCACACACCAATGTCCAGTGTGGAGATCGTAATGCCACACACCAATATCCGTACCAAAACCGCCATGGCAAAGCACCGCTGAACAGGGCAAAGACCGCCATGGTGAAGACCGCTGAACAGTGCAAAGACCGCCATGGCTAAGCACCGCTGAACAGGGCAAAGACAGCCATGGTGAAGACCGCTGAACAGGGCAAAGACCGCCATGGCTAAGCACCGCTGAACAGGGCAAAGACCGCCATGGTGAAGACCGCTGAACAGGGCAAAGACCGCCATGGCTAAGCACCGCTGAAGAGGGCAAAGACCGCCATGGTGAAGACCGCTGAACAGGGCAAAGACCGCCATGGGGAAGACCGCTGAACAGGGCAAAGACCGCCATGGTGAAGACCGCTGAACAGGGCCAAGACTGCGATGGTGAAGACCGCGGAACAGGGCAAAGACCGCCATGGTGAAGGCCGCTGAACAGGGCAAAGACCGCCATGGTGAAGACCGCTGAACAGGGCCAAGACTGCCATGGCTAAGCACCGCTGAACAGGGCAAAGACCGCCATGGTGAAGACCGCTGAACAGGGCAAAGACCGCCATGGTGAAGACCGCTGAACAGGGCAAAGACCGCCATGGCTAAGCACCGCTGAACAGGGCCAAGACTGCCATGGTGAAGACCGCTGAACAGGGCAAAGACCGCCATGGTGAAGACCGCTGAACAGAGCAAAGACCGCTATGGTGAAGACTGCTGAACAGGGCAAACACCGTGTGGGTATGAATAGTCCGGCACATCAGGCATCATTCTCCCATGTGCAGCTGGGACTGTGACAGGACTTGTACTTTCACGGGGAGACTCATCCAGTCTGGGCACCAGTCCCACCCAGTACCAGTAGAGAACTGCATCTACTTGCGAAGATGTGTCTTTGCAATCCCCAGGATGTAACAGTGGGCATGCCACCCACTGTAGAGACTTGAGAGACTGTGGCTTTGCACTCCCCAGGATGGCACAGTGGGCAACCCACCCACTGAAGTGACTTGAGAGACTGTGGCTTTGCACTCCCCAGGATAAAGCAGTGGGCAAACAACCCACTGTAGAGACTTGAGAGACTGTGGCTTTGCACTCCCCAGGATAAAGCAGTGGGCAAACAACCCACTGTAGAGACTTGAGAGACTGTGGCTTTGCACTCCCCAGGATACATCAATGGGCATGGAGCCCTGTCGTGGATCTGGCTTCGCATTCATCTGGCTGAGGTGCCCCCCCTTTCCTTCCCCCTGAGGTGCCTGTATTGTTTCTATCTGATGCCCCGGCAGTGTTCTCTCGGATTTTGGTCAGGTACCTATTGTGGGCATCGCCCATGCATTTTTGGATTGTGGGTGCACGGACATTGTTGTGTACATCTCTGCACTACTTCTTGTATTGTACATTTATTTTTGACAGATTTCGTGATATATACTGTATATCCGTATATTTTTTAATGAGTAGTATATTGGCACAATACAAAGTTTGACTGATTTTCGCTTTGTCTTTGCATTCTTCCGGGGGGATTGTGGATTGTTACTGTGATTTTTGTGAATGCATTGGTGTGTATGTTGTAATATGCGAGGGTGGGGGTGTTTGGTGGGTGTCCCCGTAACTTTTGCCTCCCCCGTGTCATAGGTGCTGTACTCACCGGTATGTTATGCGCCTACGTCACTGTTGGTTGTAGATGAGCAGGAATGCAAGGGCAGGTAAGATTTGTAGTTCCGGCTCCATGGTGTCCTCGTTCCTCGTGGGATGTGTTGAGGTGAGCGTTTTCCCATAGCACAAGCTGTTTCCGCCGTGTTTTTATCCACGGTGAATTCGCCCCGGAAAAGGTGGCGGATTGGTGTGTTGTGATAGTGTGGGCGGTACATTGTCTTCCGCCTGTCTGTTGGCGGTGACCACTGCGCTGTTTGTCTGTACCGCCGTGGCGGGCGATGTGTTAAAGTGGCTGTCTTAGTTGGAGGTTTCCGCCAGGGTCGTAATTCCCTTTTTTTGTCCGCCGGCCTGTTTGCGGTATTACCGCAGCTTTTACACCGTCCGCCAGGGTTGTAATGACCACCATTGTCATAAAAATAAAGTACCTTTATTTTTAGTACTTCTGTGTATTGTGTTTTCTTATGATATTGTGCATATGACACCAGTGGTATAGTAGGAGCTTTACATGTCTCCTAGTTCAGCCTAAGCTGCTTTTCCATAGCTACCTTCTATCAGCCTAAGCTGCTAGAAACACCCTTCTACACTAATAAGGGATAACTGGACCTGGCACAAGGTGTAAGTACCTCTGGTACCCACTACAAGCCAGGGCAGCCTCCTACAACATAAGCTGCACAATTAGCATTTCTCTCTTCTTTCTTTTTTAATGAGTATCTGTTTTTAACAGTTTGTATAAAGTTAACATGGGATAAGCCGGCCTTACTCTGATTTAATGTTTGCATTTGATCTGTTCAAATTGCCATAAGGGAAACAAAGTAGATAAGTATTAACTTGGTTTTATACTGAACTGGCCAGCCTTAATGTTAGATTCTGATCTATAGATCATTTTATGTTCTGTAATGTGTATATGCATTGTAATTGTTTAAATGAATCAAGCAATAAACATATACCCAGTCCTAAATCGCATGTGGGTAGAATGGAATGGAGTGTGGTAGATTGGGATAGATTGACCGGGGTATATTGGGTAAAGTGAAATGAAGTGTGGTAGATTGGGGTACAGTGGAGTGGGGTAGAGTGGGTACATTGGAATGGGTAGAATTGGGAGGGGTAGATAGGGTAGAGTGGACTAGAATGTGGTAGATTGGGGTGGGGTAGGTTGGGTGGATTAGAGTGGGTAGACTGGAGTGGGGTAGACTGGTGTGGAATGGGGTAGATTGGAGTGGTGCAAAGTGGGGCAGAGTGGAGTGAGATAGATTTGAGTGGAGTGGCGTGAGATAGATTGGGAAAGAGTGGAGTGGAGTGGGGTAGAATTGGGTGGATTAGAGTATGGTAAATTGGAAGGGATAGGGGTTGTTTGGAGTGAGATAGATTGAAGAGGGGTGACTGGAGTGGTGTAGTTTTGAGAGTTGGGATGTAGTAGATTGGAGTGGAGTGGGATGGATTGGGGTGGGGTTGATTGGGATGGGTAGATTGGCGTAGGCTGGTGTTGTAGAGTGGGATTGGGTAGATTAGAGTGGGACCAATTGAGGTGGAGTGTATATACCGGAGAGGGGTAGATTGGGTTTGAATGGGGTAGATTGGAGTGGAGTGGGGAAGAGTGAAGGTGGATAGAGTGGAGTGGAGTGAGATAGATTGAGGAAGAGTGGAGTGGGGTAAACTGAAGTGTAGTATAGTGGGACAGATTAGGGTGGATTAGAGTAGGGTAAATTGGAACGGAGTGAGGTAGGTTGGAGTTGGGTAGGTTGGGGTTGGGTATATTGGAGTGGGGTAGATTGAAGAGGGATGACTGGAGTGAGGTAGTTTGGAGAGGTGTAGATTGAAGTGGAATGGGATAGATTGGAGTGTAGTGAGGCGGACTGGAGTGGAGTGAGGTAGATTGGAGTGGGTTAGAGTGGGATAGGGTAGATTGAGGTAGAGCAGAGTGGAGTAGATTTTAGGTGAATGGATAGGCTATATTGGGCTAGGGTAGATTGGAGTAGGGTCGAGTGGGGTAGAGTGGGGTGGGGAAGACTGGGGAAGACTGGAGTGGGATGGATTGGGGTAGAGTATATTAGATTGGAGTTGGTTAGATTTGAGTGGAGTATGGTAGATTGGAGTGGCGTGGGTTGGATTGGGATGCATAGGAGTGTGGTGGATTGGGGCAGATTGCAGTGGAGCTGAGTGAAGTGGGATGAGATAGACAAGGGTAGATAGGACAAGCGTATGATAGATTTGAGTGGAGTGCAGTAGATGGGGGTGGAGTGGGTGAGATTGGAGTGGGGTGGGTTAGTTGGGTTAGTTTGAGTGGAGTGTGGTAAGCAGGACTGGAGTGAAGTAGTTTTGCATGAAATGTAGTGGGGTAGAATGGAGTGGAATGGGGTGGATTGGGGTAGAATGGAGAATAGAATGGAGTGGGGTAGATTAGAGTGAGGTAGATTGTAGTGGAGTGGGGGAGCTTGGATCGTAGTAGAGTGGTTTGAGGAAAACTGGATTGCAGTGGGGTAGACTGGTTTGGAGTGTGGAAGATTGGGCTAGAGTGAGGCAGATTGGGTTACAGTGGGGTAGATTGAAGTTGGGTTAGATTGAAGTGGGGTAGATAGGAGTGGTATGGGATAGATTGGGGTGTGGCATGGAGCGGGTAAATTGAGGTGGGAAGATTGGAGTGAAGTGGGGTAGACTGGAGATGGGTAGATTGGGTGAGGTGGAATGGGGTAGATTGGAGTTGAGTAAATTAGGGTAGACTGTAGCAAAGTGAAGTGAGGTGGGGTAGATTGGGGTACATAGGAGTGGAGTAAAGTAGACTGGTGTGGGGTACAGTAGAGTGGGGTTCAGTAGTGTGGAGAGGCATAGATTGGAGAGGCATATTGTGTACTGCAGTGAGTGGCATAAATTGGAGTGGTGTGGCATGTCACAGAGTATCTGAAAGTGATGGAGTGGCATGTCGTAAAGTGGAGTGGAGTGTTGTAGAGTGGAGTAGCATAGCACAGAGTGGAAGGGCATAGAGTGGAGTGGGGCAGTGTAGAGTAAGGATGGTGTGGTAGCACATTACCATTAAAGAAACACATTTCTGTTGCAATGACCATTACATTTGCACTGAAATACGGTTTTACTGCACACAAAGATAATGTGTGCAAATGTCATCACCTAGTATATTGATATATTTTGATCGTATTCAAATAATTGTTTCCACCACACTTCAGAATTACAAAAATATGTGCTGCATTTTTACTGATTTGAATACATTCTCAAACATCAACACAGTTCATTTGTCTGTGTGCTAAAAAAAACCCATCTCTTCTCATGTTCCATGGATACTCAGCAGAATTTTCACATACATTCTCTCACTTTGAAGTTAGGGAAAGAAAAATAAACACCAAGCATCCTGGAAGAGAGATCTGACATTTGACCTCTGTCTTTGAATGCAGAGCAAATGTGATAAGATAGGAAAAACATTTAAAGGCCCGTTTTCAGAAAGCAAGTTTGTGGAAGAATATTGTGCACAAGATTTGGGCAACGGGGGATGAACTTAAGCTGGATAGCCTAAAGCAAGTAAAGCCAGCGAATAGAAAGCAAGAATATGTGAATTACTGACCACAAAGCCAATGGTAAGCAAAAGGCAGAATGCATTCCTAGGTCAGTTTTCTGAATGTCCCTAGGATGTCTTTAGCAATCCAGACAGCAGCACTGCCTGATAGGCCACGACCTAAGAAGTGACCCATGTTTACAAACTAGGGTAGTTTTAAACTTGCAAAGAAATGCAGTATAAGTGTTTTGCAACGTATGGAATACTACTTGCACTTGCTGCAGGCAATTTTTGTTTCAATATTCAAGGAAATCAACAATAAAAATAATTCCAGCAGACCATAAAAGAGGTCCAGAACTAGCCAAAAAACTAACCTGTACTTTGACTTGTCAGACCAGCCCTTCGGGCTAATCCTGATTGTCCTACAGGCCGCTCCGACCCTGAATGTAGCTGTTTCAGGTACACTGAGATACTCTCCATCTTCTTTAGAATAAAAATAAGCCTCACAGTGGCATTCGGAATAGTCCTGTAGTTTCTTAATTTCCTTCTTGGGAAGCCACAAGTAGGTTGCATTACTGAAGTCCAGTCTGCCCTGTACAAATTTCTTCACAACTTTGATCCTTTGCAAGAAGAGCAGAAAAGGAAATATTGGTTTTAGAATGCAGAGTCTGAAACATCAGGCTATTGCCACCATGCCAGTTTTTGAGTTACAGTTCACATACTCCATTAAAATGCCAATATTCCTGCCCTCTTTCACTGCAGCAAGGCAGCTACCTAGTGACATTGACCAGAGAAGGGCTTCCCAAAGATTGTATTTTTCAGAATAAAGTCAGAATCTACGATTTGGATGGTTTTCATTTTAATACATTTCTACTCATCCATCCCTTGATAGTCTCCAGAGCCACTGAGAGTCCTTTTCTGAGGGAAAGTTTTCTTTTAAGGTTAACAACCAATTGAGTATCATTTATGTACCTATAGATGGTAGCTTGAAAACCATGTAGTAGGCAAGAGGCCTCAGATGCAGTTCAAATAGAGTTGGGGATAGAAAGGAGTCCTGCAGCATACTTCAATGTATCTTCTTTGGTTTGGATCACTGACTGTATATCAGAAACAAAAATATTGTGTAGACAGAATATTGTGTCAAAAATATCGAGCACCAAAATATTGAAAAGTAAGTGCAAATAGTCAAGTGTAGAGTTTGCTATTCTTGAATCCTCATCTACATACCTTGAAGATATATAAATATCTTCAAGGTACATATATGTGGAGTTATATATATTAATACATTGCTTACCTATGGAAATTTACGTTTTCAATATTTGTGTCCTCGATATTTTTAGGGTTGTGAGCTTAACTCAGTTGCATTATTTGGCTACGATCAACCAAGAAGGATGAAAACCAAGGGGCAGCTGTTCCTCCGGGAACCAACTTCACCCAACATTCAACCAGGACTTTGTAATTCATGGTATCAAAGGTGTCTAAGAAGTCTAATAGGACAGTTGTCCCTGAGTCAGCTTGCCGAACATCATTCTGAGATCGTCAACCACCACGCTTACCACTGGCTCCACCCCATCCCCAGTAGAAATTATACCTATGATTAATCTAGGAGGTTGTTGGATTCAGCATACCCTTGGAGTTATTTCGTGATCGCTCACTCTAATAGTATTTTTTTGGAGGGGGTGTACTATAAATTTTTTAACTATTTCATAGTTTTTTTGGGAGAGGATGTACTATAAATTTTTTAACTCTTTAATAGTTTTTTTGGGAGGGGATGTACTATACATTTTTTGTCTCACTTTGGCCACTCCTGACTCAACAGATATTTTTAGAATCTCACATAATTTAGGCCGAGGCACTGGAATTATGTGACAGGAAAGACCAAAATATCAGAAGGGTTGACTAAATTATGTGGCAAAGAAATGAAGCACATTTAGTGACAGATTACTACATTATTTTGTCTTTTATACATTTTAACGCTGTCTAGGTAAAGGTTCGACCTCGTTAGTAATCGTTTAACACACAAATGCAGCTGTGGGCAATTATAAGGTGATCAGTTAACTATGTAAAAGGGCCTTCCACTGTGCAGAAACACATGCCGTCATGGTTTTAGTAATTTTTGAAAGTTTGGCAAACTTTTGCAAATTATGCAGCAGATGATGGATTATTTTGAGGATGTGTCAAATTCATAATTATGCAGAAAACAATGTGACCGCAGAATCGCATAATTACAGTAGCCCTGAATATAAGACACCACAAATAACCTAGAATTTGTTAGTAAGTGGGTAGGGCAAACTACAAGGAGAGATCCCACTAGCTTATTGAGTCCCATTCCTTTGAGCACTTAACAGTTCTGTACTGAAACTGCTGTAAAATCAATAATTTCTGGAGAGCTGTTTTCAATTTTTACTGTTACGACTGAACACTACTGTGGTTCAAGGTCCTGATTCACAACAAGCTCTTCCCTAATCTTGGCCACTTACTCTTAGAAAAACAATTGACCTGTTTATGAAACTGAACCTGAGTGTTACACTCATATTTTAGCTTCTCAGTAGTGGTGAAGATTTCCTTAGAGGTACATTAGCTGTAAAACTGTGTGAGAACACTATCTTTTCTTTGCAGTCCTATTAGAGTAGTTGTATTTATGCTGCACTTACATAGATTTAACTTTGTATGTCTACACATACTTTCTCTTCCAGATAGTTTCCAGCATTCTTAGCTGGATTTTCTACTGTTTTAAGTCTGAAGTAAACCAGTGGAAACTTTTTAATTTAAGATTGACAGAAGTACATTTGAGAGAGGTATTGCATATACTCTATTCATTTGCTTTGGCCTATGCTTGTTAAAGAGGTTGACCTCTAGGGACCTGATTTAGAGTTTTGCAGGGGAGTTACTCCAACACAAAGTGACGAATGTCCCATCCACCATATTATGAACCCATAAAATCGTATGGAGATCGTAATAAGGTGGAGTAACCCCCCCCCACCAAGACTTAAATCAGGCAGTAAATCTGTTCCATTATCTCCCCTTCATGTCTAGCCAGAAATGGGCTTAGGTAACATTTTATTTGAATATCAGCTTTGTCTTATGTTTTGATGTGCCTCAAAAGTAGTTAAAATAGTTTTCCCATCCTGAACTTCAAACAAAATGTTTTTTATTCATGAGTGACTTTGAGCCTTAGTTAGATGTTGGTGGGAGGTCTGCTAGTTTTCCAGGGGGTCAGAGGTATGACCTCACCTTCCTGATGGAGGGTTGTCAACACCATTTAGAAATCCCAGGCTGCTTGGTGGGACCCCTGTGATGTGAAGGGATCCGCCGCAATGATGGCTACCTTCACCGTAGTGAAGGTTTGCCGACTGTGTCCCATGTTTAACGGACTGCATTGGAAACATGTTAAGAAGAAACAACTTATAAAGAAGCAGTTCACTTACTAGAAAAAAAAATAAAAGCTTTTGATAAATAGGGAGTTTTCAACCAGTGCATTGGAGCCATTCTGCATTTTCTCAGCTCATGTCAGACAAAATGAGTGATGCTCACCCAGCCCTTAAAGAGGTGGGGCAACCGTCAGTGTGACCTGGTGGTTCCTTGCAGACAGGCAGACAGGTCAAAGGTTTACACCAGCAGCGCCAAAGAAGGCTTCAGCTGTGCGCACATAAAGCTTACCCTGACTCCATATATAGTGAGTTTGGCAATGCAGGAGCACCATCATTGGAAAGCAGTGCTCCCACTCAGTCAGACACTACCGGGGTCATCATGAGTTTGGTGGACAGAAAAGGCCGCCTGCCAAACTCCTGTGGCCTGGTTACAGCCAGTGCAGTCCCCTTCCCGTGGGCCCCATTTAGAGATTCCGGCTGGGTCAGCAGGCAGGGCCCAGCAGGAAACTGCCTACAATGCTGTAGTGCGTAGGTGCACCAGAACCCATCGTCAGTTTCACTGTCTGCAGACAGTGAAAATCACGAATGGGCTTGCCAGGGAGGCCCATGCACTGCCCATGCCAGGTGCATGGGCAGTCCATGGGTCCCCCTGGGGCACCCTGCACCCCGTCTTCGCCCGCCTTTACATGGCAGGGCTACCGACATGTAATCGCCAGTGGAGAAGGGACTTGTAATTCCCAGGGCAGCACTGCTTGCAGCGCTGCCCTGGCGGATTAGGACTGCCTGCGCCGCCAAACAACTGAAAAGTCAAGATCTGGCAGTGCTGGCAGTCTGACCGTGGCGCTACCCCCACGACCATAATATGGCTGCCACATTGGCGGTGGTCCGACCACCACCACGACCCTGGCGGTCTCAAGAATGCCAGGGCCATAATGATGCCCTAAATATGTCCGCTGCACTGAGGGGGTAGAAGCACCTGACATAACATTCAAAATGGGTAACAGATTTAGGGCGTAAATTCATAAATTAGAGTTGTGAGGATTATTATTCACAACTTTGCCGGTATTTCATGTTTGTCTGATTGGTGAAGCAAAAAGCTCTCTATAAAAAAAAACAAATGGTGCTGCTCGGAAGCAGGCACATTTCTATTGTGATGTAAACGTTTACCCTGTTCTGGACAGTTGTGTCTTTCCTCATCTATGGAGGTACAGGGAGGGTCTTCTGGCAATAGGAAAGGATGTGGCTCTTTGGGGCAGGGGCTAGACATTTTGTTGCCATAATCTCACTCAGGGATGTACAAGCAGTGATAGAGCCATTATTTTTTTAGCACTGGAAAAATTATTTAAGAAACATTTGCCCCCTCAAATCAATAGTTGAAACAATGCCAACAATAAATTGCTGGCAATCAGGTATGTCTAACTTACTATGTAATCATAAAATGGCTCCTAACAATCAAACCTTGTGGATTGATCTCACTATATAAAATGGATTTCTGGCAAATTGCTGAGCACCGTGCCGCATCAACTGGTGGTTAAAGATTGTATATATTTATATTACTTCTTGTTTTTAAACATATGGTTTAGGAAAGTAACAATGTGTGTATTTTTTTGCCTTCAGGTTTCTTTGTCCAGGTCGCATTCTTTTATGGCCTCCTCAGGATCAGAAAGGTAGGTCTGCAAGTACACATAAATGCAGGAGGCATAGAGTAATGCCTTCATTGTATGTACAGTTCCGCAAAACAGCCTGTAAGTCATCTTAAAAATTCTGAATACTATGGCTATACTGAGTTCTAAATATGTGCTACAGAATATCATAGCCAGAATATTGATTGCAAAAATGTTCTGTTGTAAGAGCTACCTATGGTCAATGAAAATCACCCAGAGCTACTAATCATATTCAAGAGTACCAGCAGTGATCACATCAGTGCATCAGCAGGGTTCCTTTTTTAATCTTTCTACAAGATAATACATAAGAGCCATAGCTACAAGGCCTTTATCATCAAGGAAATTATATTAGTGATAAGCCTAAATATATCTTTAAAATCAGCAATTTTTCTTGAAACATCAGCTTATGAGTTCTGAAAATTCACATTTTTCCCCTCAAATTCAAACTCTTAATTTTGGTGTAGGTATGCTAATTCAACCAATCAAAACCCTTTAATTTTCTACATAGCTAGAGATCTGACAACCACTCACAAGCCCATTGGAAAAGCCTGATGTAAGGCTAATAGACACACTATTCTTAAGTGTACATCTGCGTGCCCTGAGCATTTATATTGTCACAATATTGTGGTACTCGATATTCTGCTTACGATATTTTGGTACTTGATATTCTGACATACAACCACAAAATTAATCTTTCTAAGAAGAGTAGGAATGATGCTTATTGGATTAAAATTCAACCTACAAGTGCCCCACTCTACCTCTCACTTCAATCCATTTCTGAAAATGTAAGATGTTTTTGAGGTTTCAGAAGCCATGCTCATGTATACTCCAGCCTTGCTTATACAGTGTACAGATTTTGGAGAGCAAAAGTTAGGAAAGTATGTATGTTATTTCCATTTGTGGTTTTGCCTAGCATAGACTTGGCTCGACCAATTATGATACCTTTAGATTCTCTGTTACACTTTGATAACATTTTTTTGCTATTGCTGTCTGTTTCCAGCATTTAACTTTATTTTTATGGCTGCATTTGACAACTTGTTTAAAAAATCACGATGTCCAATTTACATTGTATATCTTTGGGGCTGCTTTGTGAAGAGTGCACCAGATGACTGTCACTTAATACAAAATAGAAAAGCTGCAAAATCATGGAGAAAAATAAAGTTGTTGAATCAGAAGACTCTTAGGACAACATGATCACTGTCAAAAGATTTTACAAGATTGCTCCTGCATCAATTGAAGCACAAATGAGCAATTTACTACCAAGCTGTGTAAGACCAATGGGAATAGGAGTGGAACTGCCTGCACTGTTCCTTTTTTCAGAAAACTATGGTCCAGATTTATTAATGCTTTGTGCCAGGTTAGCATCACAAAAGTGACGCAAGCCTGGAGCAATGTGTTGAGGTGGGATTTACTATCCAATGCAAATCAGGATTTCCATTGGAAAGTCTACAAAAGTAATGTAAAGCTGCTCAATATGTTACTTTGCATCAATGAGGCATTCCATTAGTGGTACATGGGTATTCCAATGCAACCACTGATAGTTCTGCTACAAATCCCTATCCACTTTCAATGACAGGCCTTTGTGCCTTAAGGCAGGTGAGATGTTTTTACTTCTCCTTGTTTTCCAACTTTACATGTGTGCTGCTTTAACCAATACACATACAAGGTGGATAAAGTCTTGAAGGATAGTTTTTGTACTGGAGTTCCTCTTCCAGTACAAAACCTATGCATTAGAGAGCACACACACCCTTGCACTGCGGCACAAGTGTGTGTGCATTGGGGCAGGGCAGCCAAAATTGTGCCAGCACAAAGAGAGACAAAAATGTGCCATACCTTAGTAGGTAAGACTCTATTTTTCTTCTCTACCTTTGATGCAAGGCCACACAACAACTTTTACTGCTGCTCTGGTTTACATCAAATATTAGTGAATCCAGACCCATATGTTTACCTGAATGTTTATGCATCAAAACCTCAATGCCTTTCAGACAAAACTCCTTCCTTCATCATGTGGCATAAACAAGCACTAAAACCTCTAACAATAAAAATATATATGTACCCATTAACACTAGGCTATGAAACACAAATAATAGCAGCCACCCTATGGAGGAAAATACAACCACAAAATACTTTCTAGCTTGAAAGCTGGATGAAGAGTCAGGACTGGCACCAGTACTGCCTGCACTGCAATAAGGACAGACATGATAGCACTTTTGACATCACCAGTACCTGGACAAGCAGCTACCCCATCTGATCTTCCAACAAGACTAGCAGCACCAGCACACACTTCATACATGGACGTCTAAGATATAGTATCTGTATCAGTACCACCAGCACAAGTCAGTAGATCCTTGACTGAAATCCAGATTTATATGCAAAACTCCACACTATTTCATTCCAGTAAAGTCCTGCTTTTCTCTATCCCTCTTAAAAAAAGACAGGTACCAACACCTTTGCATAATGGATTAACTGGGGCTCCTGTATGTTAGCTAGCTAGTGGCAGCCCCACCCATTAATGTATTTTATGTATCAATGTCTTTTCTCTATTTCCTAATTCCCCTTGTTTCTCTTTAGTGCTTGAGGAATTATTTATGGATTATTTGATTGTGGAATTTATAACTCACATCCTGGTGTCCTGGAGCTAAAACTACAGTAACAAATAAGAGATTAATTAATAAAAAAAATAAGAGGCATATTTAAGAAAAGTGTTGCTGCACTGTGTGCAGCGTCACTTTACTTATGCCGTTTACCACCCCCCTACAACCACCATGTGTGCGCCGTATTTAAAATACAGCACACCATGGCGCAGGGTAGGGGGCAATAACGTCATTTTTCATGACGCTATTGATGTACTCTGCAGGAGTAGTGCCAAAATATTGGCGCTATTCCTACAGAGTACATAGGGGCCCATTATAAATAATGGAAGCCCCTTTAAATGCCTGCTCTGAGCAGGCATTAAAAGTGTCGTACAAAATGACGCAAGGAAAATTTCCTTACCCCATTTTTTTGGTCCCCCTAACAGGGAAACACTCCCTTTCCTTACATTATGCCTGGCGCATGCATAATGTAGCGCAAAGGGTTACAAAGTGGCACAATGCATGCATTGCACCACTTGGTAAATGTGGCGCGAAGATTTTGGCCTCGTTGGGCCACATTAGCGTCAAATAAAATTACTTTAATGTGGCACCAGGTGGCTCTAGGGGCTTATAAATATGCCCCTAATTCTTTTAACATTTCCAAATCAACATCACAGATGGAAGCTTTATGTCAAAATATTGTCTCTAAAATATCATCATGCCATAATATTGTGGAACAAATATGGAAGATCAAAATATTGTGCAGGTTAGAGCATATAGGTAAGCGTAGATTTACTATTCTTAAATCAAGATCTATGTGTATTTCAGAGTGGCAATTGCCACTCTGTAGTTATAGTTAGGGGGTGACCAGAGAGAGGGATTTTATTTTTTATTTTTGTCCCTTGGTAACTTTGCACCCCTTTACCAAAGGTCTACAATCTAATTATATTTTCTTTGCATGCTCTGAGTCTCGCAAAAGAAAAGTGGCTCAACAAGTCAAACAAAAACCATTTTGATATGCAACCCTGTCAACAAAATGAAAAATTTACCTAGCAGTGAGCCACACAAACTACTATTTGGAAGGCATGATAAATGGCCCCTAAGGAAATAAATAATAATCTCATATGTCATAACAATAACAATGATTGCCTTTCATTTACTTTGGCCTTCATATGTAGCTCAATCCTACTAAAAGTAGCCAGGAAGCCCAAGGAATAAACTAGACTGCACATCTAAAGTTTCAGATTTTCTACATGAACAACTGAAAGACCCTTTTATGGTCACGTGCTAACGAAAATCTATACAAAAATACATACAAATAGAACACATCTTATTCTACATAAGTGTGCTTGCTGTCTGGCTCACAAAATAAAACTGAGCCCACAAAACAAACAAAGACCATCTTTCATATGCACCCCTGTACAACAAAATAGAAAAGTGACCCAGCAGTGAGCCACACAGACTACTAATTGTAGGACAAAATAATTGGCCATTAGGAAAAAAGTAATAATCTTAACTTTTATATCAATGATTGGCTTTCATTTACTTTGGGCTTCATATGTGGCACAATCTTATTAAAAGTATCAAGAAAGTCTACAAAATAAACTAGACTGCATATGTAAAATTTCAGAAGTACTACATGAATAGCTACAAGATACATTTATGGTCACATGACTAACAAGTACATAGCAAATACAATAGATAAAAAGAAAGTAATCACATTAAATCTGATTGCCACCCTGTAGTTAGTTAGTATTGCCAAAGATAGGAATTTCTCGGATACTAGCTCCCTAATGCCTTTCCACACGTTTGATAAATCTTCACAAAAGGTCCCAGATCTATAGCATTTTCTACATTTTGAGATTATGTAATTTTTTGTGGTGAATCCTTTAGGGAACGCAAAGATAAAAGGGAGCCCAAATGCATTTTTCCACCAATTAATTTTCCACAGACTATTGTATTTGAAGTACAGTGAAAACGGCTGAAGGGAATTACTTAAATTTGGCAGAATTATGCATTATGGTGCTAAGATAATGTTTTTGGGGTACTGCAGTTAAGTAGGGTAAATATTTTTTTATGTTATAAGGCATGTAAACACAGTGGCCCGCATTATGACATTGGTGGTAAATCTCACTTACCGCAATGCTGACTGCCGCCAACATACCTCAGCAGCGGCGGATATCCACCAACCATATTATGACACACACACACCAATCTGTCACTATTCAGACACACTCATAAATCCCCCAGCCCAAAGGTCAGTGATAAAGTGGCAGTAGCAAAACCTACACCATTACGCCAACAGAACAATGCCCACAACATTATGACCCACGAATCACCACAGCGGACATTCAATGGCGGTAAACCATTGGCGGTACATACTGCCGCACTCAAAATACACATACTAACAAAACAGCACCACATTGGACAATTCAAACTACACACACATGACACCCATACACACACCACTCACACACACACACCAATATAAAATACACACCCACACTACCCACAAACCTTTATGACTACAAACCATTGCCAACAGACTCACATAACGACTACTGACAAGACCAGACCCACACACCACCATCACCTATATACCACCCATGCACCTTACAACACACACCCCAACACATCACCCTACACACCCACACACCACTCACACTACATTCATGGCACCACAACGACACCCCAGATTCTCTGAGGAGGAGCTGAGGGTCATGGTGGAGGAAATCATCCGGGTAGATCCACAGCTCTTTGGATCACAGATGCAGCAGATATCCATTGCTAGAAAGATGGAGCTATGGCGGAGAATCATGGTCAGGGTCAACGCCATGGGACAGCACCCCAGAACAAGGGATGATATCAGGAAGAGGTGGAATGACCTACGGGGGAAGGTATGTTCCATTGCAGCAAGACACCAACTCGCTGTACAGGGGACTGGTGGTGGACCCCCACCAACTACTAACAACATGGGAGGAGCAAGTCTTTGCAATAATGCATCCTGAGGGCCTGGCAGGAGTAGCAGGAGGACTCTCCAAGTCTATCACTTCCTCTACCTGCATGCCATCACCTACCCCCACCCTCCCCCTCACTCCCATCACTATGCCACTTTATTCTATGATATTTAATTGTACCCCACTCCAATGTACACCACTCCACTGTATGCTATTGCACTGTACCCTATGCCATTGTATGCCACTCAAGTCTACACCACTCCATTACACACCTCTCCACTGTACACTACTCCATTATACACTATTATACTCCATGCTTCACCATTTTAGAGCACTCCACTCTACCCCACTCCATTATATGTTATCACACTGTTCACAACTCCACTCTATGCCAGATCAATGTACACTATTATACTGTATGGAACTTCACCCTACGCCTCGTCAGTTCTTATCACGCCACTGTATGCCATTACGCTATATGCAACTTCAGTATGTGTTATTCCAATCAATGCTATTTTACTGTATGCAGCTCCAATGTATGCTACTCCACTCTGCTCCACTCTAGTAGATGGCACTCCACTCCACACCACTTCATTCTATGCTATCCAATTTGACCCCACTCCAATGTACGCCACTACAGTGTACTCTACTCCACTATACACTATTATACTCTGCGCTACTCCACTGTACAATGCTCTGTTATATGCCACTCCACTTTAGACTATTACACTGTATACAACTCCACTGAATGCCTCCTAAATGTATGCAGTCCACTGTATGCCACTTCACTATAAAATACTCCAGTATATGATATTCCAAGCTACCCATTTCCTCTGTATGCCACTCCACTGCATGTTATTCCACTGTAAGCCACTCAACTGTATGCTACTCCATTCTACACTATTCTTATGTAAGCAACTTTACTCTACCCCCGTCCATAGTATGCTACTCCAATGGACGCCACTCAACTGTACGCCACTCTACTGTATGCTGTTACCGCTGTTACACTCTATCCCATTCCAGTGTACCCCACTCCAGTCTACACCAGTTCACTGTATGCCACTTCACTGTACACTACTCCAGCATATGCTATTCAAGTCTATCCCACTCTACTGTGACACGTTTATACGGACGGATCGGTGGGCCTTGCGAATCGACTCAGGACGTTGCTGGGAGGCTTATCAGGGCTTCCTTGTCTCTTTCTTCGATCGCGTGAAGATCAAACAGCAACCTTGCCAGGCTCTACACACACCTACTAACTTCGCATACACCGCTTGCGGTCTCACTTTCCTTGGCCGGACGGGCCCAGCCTTGATAAAGTCACTTGTGTGACGAAACACGTGTTGGCTGTTTTTCTGCAAGATATATTTTACCCATGACAAACTTTGTCAAAGAATAAAGACATCACTCAACATTAACTTGGAATCAGCGCTTTCTTCTCCGCTTCTGGACTCATACGACCATGGATACCTTCTCCTTCAAACTGTGCTGAACCTTGCTCCTCTGAGTGCCTTGGTCATTCTGCATTAACTCCCACTCTACTGTACACCAATCCACTATATGCTGTTCCACTATATACATCTCTACTATGTGCTATTCCACACCACTCCAGTGTACATCACTTCACTCTGTGCTGCTCCATTTTCTGCTAGTCCATTGGATTCCACTCCACTCTACACGACTCCTCTGTATGCCGCTCCACTATGTGCAACCTCAGTCTACCCCACTTCACTGCACACCTCTCCATTCTAAGCGATTCTACTCTCCGCTATTCCACTCTGTGCTAATCTACTCTACGCCACTCCTCTGTACTCCACTCTACGTGATTCCACTGTACAACAACCATTCTATGCTATTACACTGTAAGCAACTTCACTCTTTGCCCTTGTACTGTATGGTATTCAACTCTATCAAACTCCACTGTACCCCACTCAACTATATGCTATCACAATCTATGCCACCTCACAATACACTACTCAAGTCTAAACCAATGTACGCAACTTCACTGTATGCTACTACATGATTACACTGTATGCCACACCACTGGACACAACTGCACTATATGCTATGGCACTCTGTGCCACTGCATTGTACGCTACTCCACTCTGCGCCACTCTAGTGTACATTCCTCCACTCTAGTACTCTATTCTATAAAACTCTACTACACTCTATGCCACTCTACTAGACTCTATTACACTTTATCCCTGTACACTCCACCGTCCAAATTTTCACTCAACTCTGTGACCGTACGCTCTATTGTAAAACACTCT
Source organism: Pleurodeles waltl (assembly GCF_031143425.1). Taxonomy (NCBI): domain Eukaryota; kingdom Metazoa; phylum Chordata; class Amphibia; order Caudata; family Salamandridae; genus Pleurodeles; species Pleurodeles waltl. The sequence continues at coordinate 1,556,909,938 of NC_090440.1, forward strand.
ACTCCACTCTACAATAGTTTCCAACACTGTACAACACAGCACTCCACTCTATTGTATTAGGCACCACTCCAATTTATAACAGTTTCCTCAATTCCATGGTATGCTACTTCAATGTATGCCCCCCCACTGTACACTAATCCACTGCATCCTACTCCACTCTACACCACCCCACTGTACAACACTCGACTCTACATTATTCTACTCTAAGCTACTCCACTCTTCTTCACTCCACTGTACATTATTCCAATGTAAACTGTTTGACTGTATGCTACCTCTCTTTACAGCAATCCATTCAATCCACTACAGTGTACACAACTCAACTCTACACCGCTCTATTGTATGACACTCTACCCCACTCAATATAACTCCACTTTATAAAAGTCTACCACACATCATGGCACTCTGCGACCTTACACTCCAATCTATACCTTTATATTCCACTGTCCAACTCTATACTCCTCTCTATGTCTGTACACTCCAATGTATAACACTCTTTTCCACTGTATGACACTAACCTCTACTCTACTGTAAGAGAGCCTATGCCAATTTAGAATCATTTACTATCTATGCTATGCCAGTACACTTCACTCCATGCCACTCTACTCTATGGCACACCATACACTCTCTTTTACTTTACTCCTCACTACATTATACCTCTCCATTCAACTCTACTTTGGACTTAGGGCCTAATGTACAACACCCGACTACACTCTACAGTACAACACAGTACTCCTTATTATAGAACTTTACTCAACTAAATGCCATGCCACTCCACTCTACTGCACTCCAGGCCACTTTAGTCTACAGCATGCCACTCAGCTCTATGACACTTTACTCCACTCTATACTACCCCACTCCAGTGTACTCTACTGCACTATACTCCACTCTACTACACTTTATCCCACGCTAGGCCACTGTTCTATACTCCACTTAACTGTCCCACCCTCTTCTCCAGTGTCTGCAACTCCATTCTACAACACTGTACTAAACTCTATGCCGCTCTATGGCACTCCACTCCACTCTATGCCCATCCACTGTATGCCACTGTACTACACTGTATAACACTCGGCAACACAACACTCAACTTCTCTCTACGATACGCCACTCCACTATATGACACAACAGTGCACTCTCTGACACAGTCCTCCACTTGACAATATTCTACTGTGTTACACTCTACATCACCCTGCTCCACTCCTAAACACTCTATCACACCCTATGACAACCTGCAACCACCCTATCTACTGTTTAACATGCCCATCCACTGTACAACTCGCTGCTAAAGTCTTCAATTCTTGACTCCACTATATGACACACCATGTCACTACACTATATAATACCTTACTATACTGTATGATATGCTACTACTCTCTGCCCTACTCCACTCAATTCCAATCTACAGTGACAATAAACTTTAGAACACTCTCCTCCATTATACAGTATGAGAATTCACATATTAACTCTCCACTTACCACAGTGGACTCTAGGATTTTAAACACATTTTTATTAGATTTTTTAAAAAAATCAATGAAAAAATCAAAGGTTAAGGTTTAGTTATAGTAAGGAAAACTTATGTTTCCTATGCAAACCAATTTTAACCCCTTCGCTGCCAGCCCTTTTCCACTCCTGTGCAGAGCCTTTTTTTGGCTATTTGGGGCAGTTCGCGCTTAGGCTCTCATAATTTTTTTGTCCACATAAGCTACCCACTCAAAATTGTTGTCTTTTCTTTTTCAGTATCCTAGGGTTTCTAAAGGTATCCAGAGTTTGTGAATTCCCCTGGAGGAGACCAAGAAATTTGCCAAGATACAGCTTAAATTTCATTTTTTTTTTTTAACTTGAAAAAAGTGCTGCAAAAGAAAGCATGTGTTTTTTTTTCTCCTGAAAATGGCATCTACAAACGGTTTGCTGTGCTAGCTACAATCACCATCTTCTCAAATTTCAGGAACATGCAGACTTGAATCAGGAAACCACCTTTTTCAACACAATGTTGGCAGTTTACTGAGACATATCCCATTTTTACTAATTTTGTACTTTTAGCCTTCTTCTAGTTAGTGACAGAAATGGGTATGAAAGCAATGCTGGATCCCGGGTAGCTAAACATTTCTGAAAAGTAGAAAAAATTCTGAATTCAGAAAGGGGTCATTTGTGTAGATCCTACAAGGTTTTCCTACAGAAAATAACAACTGAAATAAAGACAATATTGAAATTGAGGTGAAAAAAACAGCCATTTCTCTCCACGTTTTACTCTGTAGCTTTTTCCTGCAAAGTTAGATTTTCAAAAGCAATATAGCATTATGTCTGCTTGACTCTTCTAGTTGTGGGATATATATAGGGCTTGTAGGTCCATCAAGAACCCGAGGTACCCATCGCCATTAAATGAGCTGTACCTTGCAATGGGTTTTCATTGTACACCGGGTATACAGCAATTTATTTGGGAAAATATAAAGAGTCAAACTTAGGTATCAAGGAAACCTTTGTATTTCCAAAATGGGCACTAGATAACGTGCTGAGAAGCATTGGTTATTTGCACACCTGTGAATTCTGTGATTCCCATTCTAGCATGTGAATTATAGGGCATTTCTCAAACAGATGTCTTTTTTACACACTGTCTTACATTTGGAAGGAAAAAATGTAGAGAAAGACAATGGGCAATAACACTTGTTCTTCTATTCTGTGTTCCTCCAAATCTCCTGATAAAAATTGTACCTCACCTGTGTGGGTAGGCCTAATGCCCGCAACAGGAAAGTGCTTTTTGGAAAATGCCTAGATGTGGATTTTGGCCTCTAGCTGAGCCGGCACCTGGAGAAACCTCCCACACCAATGCATTTTTTTAAACTAGACAATGAGGGTAATCAGGATGGGGTGACTTGTTGGGCTCTCACCAGGTTCTGTTACCCAGAATCCATTGCAAACCTCAAAATGTGACAAAAGATCACTTTTTCCTCACATTTCGGTGATGGAAAGTTCCGGAATCTGAGAGGAGCCACAAATTTCCTTCCATCTAGCATTCCCCTAAGTCTCCCAATAAAAATGGTATCTCACTTGTGTGGGTAGGCCTAGTGCCTGCAACAGGAAATGCCCCAAAACACAACATGGACACATCACATTTTCCCAAAGAAAACTGACCTGCTTTTTGCAAAGTGCCTAGCTGTGGATTTTGGCTCTAGCTCAGCCGGCACATATGGAAACCTAGCAAACCTATACATTTGGAAAACTAGACACCTAGGGAAATTCAGAATGGGGTGACTTGTGGGGCTCTTGCCAGGTTCTGTTACCCAGAATCCTTTGCAAACCTCAAAATTTGGCAAAAACACTTTTTCCTCAAATTTCGGTAATAGAAAGTCCAGGAATCTGAGAGGAGCCACAAATTGCCTTCCACCCAGCATTCCCCCAAGTCTCCCAATAAAAATGGTACCTCACTTGTGTGGGTAGGCCAAGTGCCCGCGACAGGAAATGCCCCAAAACACAACGTGGACACATCACATTTTCCCATAGAAAACGGACATTTTTGTTTGCAAAGTACCTAACTGTGGATTTTGGCCTCTAGCTTGGCCGGCACCTAGGGAAACCAATTAAACCTGTATATTTTTTTACACTAGACACCTAGGGAAACTCAGGATGGGGAGACTTGTGGGGCTCTCACCAGGTTCTTTTACCCAGAATCCTTCCCAAACCTCAAAATTTGGCAAAAAAAATACTTTTTCCTCACATTTCGGTGATGGTAAGTTCTGCAATCTGAGGGGAGCAACAAACTTCCTTCTACTCTGCATTCCCCCAAGTCTCCTGAAAAAATGGTACCTAACTTGTATGGGAAGACCCAGTGCCCGTGACAAGAAATGCCACAAAACACAACATGGACACATCACATTTTCTCAAAGAAAAAGTACATGTTTTTTGCAAAGTGCCTAGCTGTGGATTTTGGCCTCTAGCTCAGCCGGCACCTAGGGAAACCTATCAAACCTGTATATTTTAGGCAACTAGACACCTAGGAAAACTCAGGATGGGGAGACTTGTGGGGCTCTCACCAGGTTCTATTACCCAGAATTCTTTGCAGTTTGTGTAGTTTATACTTGATTTGAATAGGAGAAATACATTTTCCTAAATCTATCTATCTATCTATGTATCTATCTATCTATCTTCCCTTAAAAAACTAAAGGTTACAGTGATGTTATAGTTAGGTTGACGTTTTACCCATAAATAAAACATAGAAATTCAGCAGTTATACCTCTACTTATAATTATACTTCTGTTACAAAACTATAACTTGTGGCCTAAAGTTACTTTCTGGCAAGAGTTATAGTTTCTCCAGATAAGTATACCTATAAATATAAATCATCATATTAATTATAAGTCAATAATATATACAAGAATGCATTAGTGAATGTATAGTTCTATGCAATTCCAAGGTCAGAAAGCAAAGATGAGCTATGATTAAGTTGTCTTAAAAACAGAAGGTGAATAGCATCAGTTCTTCCATAAAGTGAGCACCCTACTCTGCTAAGTTGTGAACAGTTCTGCAAGTAAGTCTTGAAAGACAGGTTCTGAATTTTCATTTACATTGCATTAGCTTTAAATCACACAATTCTAATTTTGGTACACCTAAACATGGCTCCCAGTTAACAAACCAGTCAGCTTAAGGCAGATGTAGATAACTAAGCACATAATTTTCTCAAACTCCTACACAATGAAGCTTCTCTAAACATACTTCTAACTTCTTAATGTGCAACAACATGAGATACATTGGACTAAGGTGGTCATTAAAACCCCGGTGGACGGTGTTAAAGCGGCGGTAAGACCACCAACAGGCCGGCGGTAAAAACATTGCAATTACAACCGCGGCAGAAACCGCCAACAAAGACAGCCACTTTAACACTCCGACCGCCACGGCGGTACAAACAAACAGCGCAGCGGTCACCGCCAACAGACAGGCGGGAGACAATGTACCGCCCACACTATTATGACAGGCCAATCCACCACCTTTTCCGGGACGGATTCACTGCGGATAAAAACACGGCGGAAACAGGAATTCCGAAGGGAAAACAATCACCTCTACACACCCCACGAGGAACGAGGACACTATGGAACCGGAACTCCAAATTTTATCTGCGATAGTCTTCCTGCACCTCTACCAGGAGCACGAACGCCGGCGGCAAAGACCACGGTGAGTACTGCACCTATGACACAGGGGAGGCAAAAAACAGGGACACACAAATGCAACACCCCCACCCCCACCCTCACCCACTACAACACACACACTAAGACATGTTGATACAATACAGTTACACCCCGCAAGCCCCCCGGAAGAATGCAAAGACAAAAGGAAATGAGTGTAACCATTGTAGTCTATTAAAATCCTGTACTCAAAATTATATATACACTAAAAACAAATATATACACCAATAATACAAGTCCAGGTATTGCACCATTAATAGTCCGTGGACCACTGGGCCCAAAATGCATGGGCGAGGCCCACACTCGATACCCAATCAAAACAGAGAGAACACTGCAGGGGCATCAGATAGAAATACAACAGGCACCTCAGAGGGAAGGGAAGGGGGGGCACCTCAGCCAGATGAGTGCACGATGCCAGATCCACGCGGGGCCTTGATGCCCACTGTTCAATCCTGGGGAGTGCAAAGCCACAGTCTCTCCAGTGGGTGGGTTGCCCACTGCATTATCCTGGGGGGTGCAAAGCCACAGTCTCTCTCGTCTCTCCAGTGGGTGGTTTGCCCACTGCATTATCCTGGGGAGTGCAAAGCCACGGTCTCTCACGTCTCTACAGTGGGTGGTTTGCCCACTGCCATATCCTGGGGAGTGCAAAGCCACAGTCTCTCAAGTCTCTCCAGTGGGTGGGTTGCCCACTGCATTATCCTGGGGAGTGCAAAGCCACAGTCTCTCAAGTCTCTCCAGTGGGTGGTTTGCCCACTGCATTATCCTGGGGCGTGCAAAGCCACAGTTTCTCAAGTCTCTACAGTGGGTGGTTTGCCCACTGCCATATCCTGGGGAGTGCAAAGCCACAGTCTCTCGAGTGGATAACAGTCTCCACTGGTTCTAGAGGGGGACTGGTGCCCAGAGTGCTTCATCCTGTGAAGGACAGAGGTAGTGGATAGATCTCTCCACTGGTTCTGGAGGGGGACTGGTGCCCAGAGTGCTTCATCCTGTGAAGGACAGAGGTAGTGGATGGATCTCTCCACTGGTTCTGGAGGGGGACTGGTGCCCAGAGTGCTTCATCCTGTGAAGGACAGAGGTAGTGGATGTATCTCTCCACAGGTTCTGGAAGGGAACTGGTGCCCAGAGTGCATCACTCACCCCGTGACGGACCCAGTTGCATCAGTGCCCCTGCCGCTCATGGGCCAGCGGTGCTTGATTTGGCGGTGCCCTGTTTAGCGGTGCTTGAGTTGGCGGTGCCCTGTTCAGCGGTGCTTGAGTTGGCGGTACCCGGCCCAGCAGTGCTTGAGTTGGCGGTGCCCTGTTCAGCGGTGCTGGAGTTGGCGGGGCCCGGCCCAGCGGTGCTTGAGTTGGTGGCGCCCGGCCCAGCGGTGCTTGAGTTGGCGGTGCCCTGTTCAGCGGTGCTTGAGTTGGCGGTGCCCGGCCCAGCGGTGCTTGAGTTGGCGGTGCCCTGTTCAGCGGTGCTTGATTTGGCAGTGCCCTGTTCAGCAGTGCTTGTGCTGGTGGTCCTTCATGGCCCAGCGGGTCTTGTGCTGGCAGTCCTTTATGGTCCAGCGGTGCTTGTGCTGGCGGTCCTTCATGGCCCAGCGGGGCTTGCACTGGCGGTCCTTCATGGCCCAGCAGGGCTTGTGCTGGCAGTCCTCCTGGGCAGTTGGGCTGGGGCTGGTGGGGCCCTCCTGGGCAGCTGGGCTAGGGCTGGCGGTGGCCTCCTGGGCAGCGGGGATGATGGCGGTCTTCTCCGCCGTGCAGCTCTTCCCAGACTTGCCGGGTTTCTTGTGGCCCTTCCCCACCTTGGGAGGTGCAACAGCTGACTCCACACTCCCACTGGGACCCCTGGGAGCGGCTTTAGTGGCTGGAGTCTTCCCCCTCTCCCGCTGGGCACTGGCCAACTTCTGATGCTTCACAGGGGGGGACTGGCTGTGCTGTGGCTCCGTGCCACACTGGCTGTCCTGGTGGCCGGTGCACTCCACATACCTGTGACAACAGGCACCACTGGTCCCGTAGATGTTGTGGCTGAGGTGCTACTTCGGGACCTATGAGATGGACGGGGTGGGGGAGGTGAGGGAAAAAGGTCAAGGCTGGACAGGAAAATTACTTTGGACACACTGGGTCGGGTAGCTGGAGGGGGTTTGGGAGTGGAGGAAGAGGTGGTGGTAGTAGGAGGTGTACATTTGGTGACTTTGGGTGCAGGTGCATGCGCTGGAGGCTGTTGTGAGGTGGATGGCTGTTGGGTGGGTGTGTGGCTGCGTTTGTGTATCTTCGTGGGGGGCGTCACAGACACACTGGGAGAGGACACAGGGGACGTCTGAATGGTAGTGGGGGTGGTGACTACACGTGAGTGGGGTGTGCTGGTGGGTGTGCTGGTGTGGGACGTAGTGGCTGTAGAGGTAGTGCATGCAGGTGTGAGTGTAGACGAGACTGGGAGGTAGGATGGAGACGACGAGGAGGGGGACACAGTGGAGGAAGTGGATGTTGGTGTGTCTGCATGTGTGTGTTGCTTGCGTGAGTGCCTGTGGGATGTGTGGTGCTTATGTTTGCCTGAGCTTCCCTTGTGTGGTGAGGTGTGTGCAGGCTGGTCTGATGGTGTGCTTGGGATAGGCAGAGGTACAGGGGATTGAGTCTGGGTGGAGGAAGTTGGAGGGGGGAGGCTAGAGACGGGGACCATGGCTGCCATCAGTGCTGAGGCCAGAGTTTGAAAAGCTCGCTTAAGGGCCGCCTGACCAGAATGAATGCCCTCCAGGAATGCATTAGTTTGTTGCAACTGCCTTTCTACACCCTGGATGGAATTCAAAATGGTAGACTGCCCAACAGTGAGATACCTGAGGAGGTTAATGGCCTCCTCACTGAGGGCAGCAGGGGTGACTGGGGCCAGGGCTGAGGTACCTGGGGCGAAGGTGATGCCCACCCTCCTGGGTGAGCGGGTACGGGGCGAAGGCTGAGGGGCTGCTGGGAGGGCGGTGCTGGTAGGGGGGGTGGCAGCTGTACCTGTAGATGCGGTGGGCACAGATGTTGCCACCACCACAAGGGAGCTCCCATCAGAGGACGAGTCAGTGTCGCTGGTGTCAGCTCCTGTCCCTGCCGTGGAGCTCCCCTCGCCCTCCGTCCCACTGGTGGATTCCGAGTCCGTAGTCTCGCCCTCCAGGGCCATGTGGGATGCAGCTCCCTCCTGCTCCAGTGCCACTGCTCCTCCGCCTGATGATGCTAATGCACACAGGAACAGGAAGACCACAAAAGGGGGGGCGGCAGAAGAAAGACATGTTGAGTGCATGGATTACCCGTACCGTTGGCAGACAAGACAGCCACCTTCCTCCCTGAAGCCCAAATACTGTCCCTCCTGCATGCGCTGGGTCTCCTGAAACTTGGCCAGTACCGTTACCATTGTCTCCTGGGAGTGGTGGTATGCTCCCATGATGAAGGAGAGGGCCTCGTGGAGAGTGGGTTCCCTTGGTCTGTCCTCCCCCTGTCGCACGGCAGCCCTCCCAGTTCCTCTGTGTTCCTGGGCCTCCGTCCCCTGGACCGTGTGCCCACTGCCACTGCCCCCAGGTCCTTGTTGTTGTTGGGGTGGTGGGTTATCCTGGGTTCCCTGTAATGGTGGACACACAGCTGATTGACGTGCCCTGGGGACGGAGGTATGGGCCCGCTGGGTGGGTGCTATTCCGGTGTTTCCAAAGGGGGGAAGGTCTGTGGTGGCCTGTGCCTGTGTGAGGGGAACCGACTGTCCCGAGGTCCCCGATTGTCCGGGCTGGTCATCTAGATCCAGTTGGACAGAGCTGCTGTCATCACTGTGGGCCTCTTCTGTGGGTGGAGTGGACATGTCTGGACCCTCCTGTCTGGTGACGTTGGGTAGGGGTCCTGCATGGGTGGAAAGGCTTGATTATTGCATCTGTGTGTGCCATGGTGTGCAATGGGTGGGTGACCGTGTACCCCAGTGCTGTCATTCCTGTGTGGGAGCTTGTGTGATGATGGTTTAGGTGGGTGTATGGCTATGTGCAGTGTGCATGCTTCGGTGATGGGTGTCCATGCTTTGTTGTTGCATGCAGGGCTTGGTGTTGGGATGGGTGGTTTGTGATATTGGTACATTTGTGCGGAGTTGGTGTGATGGGGTGAGGGCGAGGGTGGGGGTATGTGATAGCATGCAGGTAGGGTGGAGGATGTAATAATAAAGCTTTGACTGACCAGAGTCCATTCCTCCAGCTACTCCTGCGAGGCCCTCAGGATGCAGAATCGCCAAGACCTGCTCCTCCCATGTTGTTAGTTGTGGGGGAGGAGGTGGGGGTCCGCCGCCAGTCCGCTGAACCGCCAGGTGGTGTCTTGAGACCACGGAACACACCTTCCCCCGTAGGTCGTTCCACCTTTTCCTGATGTCCTCCCGATTTCTTGGGTGTTGTCCCACTGCGTTGACCCTGTCCACTATTCTTCACCATAGCTCCATCTTCCTTGCAATTGAGGTGTGCTGCACCTGTGATCTGAATAGCTGTGGCTCTACCCGGACGATTTCCTCCACCATGACCCTGAGCTCCTCCTCCGAGAACCTGGGGTGTCTTTGCCGTGCCATGGGGTGGTGTAGGTGATGTGTCGGGTGGAGTGTGTCGTGATAAGTGTGGTGATATGTAGTGGTGTGTGTGTGTGAAGTGCGTGGAAGTTGTGTGGGTGATGGTGTTATGTGCCTGTGGATGCTTTTGTACTTGCTGATGGTGTCTCTCTCTGGCCTTCTTTCTGTATTTTTTGTTGCGGGGGTTTGTGGGTGATGTGGGTGTGTGTTTTATATTTTAATGGGTGTGTGGGAGTGGTGTGTGTATGTGTCTCAAGTGTGTGTATTTTGAATCGTCCAATGTGGGGATGTTTTGTAGAAGTGTGTGTATTTTGAGCGCAGCGGTGTGTACCGCCAATGGAATACCGCGGTTGAAAGACCGCCGCGTGGATTCGTGTGTCATGATAGTGTGGGTGTATTTCTGTTGGCATGATGGTGGAGGTTTTGTTATCACCAGTTTATCACTGACCTTTGGTGTGGCGGACTTGTATGGGTTTCTGAATTTTGGCGGATTCCGAGATGTGGGTCATAATAGCTGTGGTGGAATTCTGCGGCGGTGTTTTGGCGGTCTTCTGCACGGCGGTAAGCGGCTTTTACCACCAATGTTGTAATGAGGGCCTAAGTTCTTTGAAAAAACTCATTAGTATATTCTACCTGTATCACGCAAAACAAATCATTTTACATGAGAACACAAACAAGGACACATTTGCATTGTAGATATGGGGTCAGCGCCTGCTGAAATAAACAAAGACAGGTGACATAAACCACAATGGCAACCACACCTTAGCCATTTTAAAATGAAGGTCCGTATTAGCTATAATCAATCTAAATGTGAGCAACACACAGTAATTATATTTTGCACCTCCATGTGTTAATGTCAATCTAAATGCAAGCTTTTAATTATGAAAAATCACCTTCAGAGGTTTGGTGGGGTTGCATTTTCTTCTGTGGGGTGACTCCTGTCATTTATGTTTTACATGTAAGTACTCTGGCATAGGACATTCATGAGGAACAAACCCTAAAGTAACCCTGTTACATACAAATAAACATGCTCTCATGAATGAGCACCCCAAAAAGATTTGCAATAAACACCAACTATTTTCCCAAGAAATGAGTTTTGAAGCATAACAGCATTAGAAATGTCCTCCCTTTATCTCCCTAGGCCAACCTCTAATATTTTGCTGTAAGGTTCATGGAAAATTTCTGGACTTACCCCTTGGTCCATGGGCATTTAGGAGCGAGCATGGCAAAATATACATCTTTACTCCCAATATTACATTATTGCCTATTTCATTATCTTATCATCCAACCTGAGTCATGGGTTACATGGTTTCTCTATTTTTAGTTGTTTACATAGCTGTGGAATATTTGCATGCATCACAGCCAAATTTCAGGACAGATTAGAAGTGATCCTGATTAGAGTTTCCATTCTACAACACCAATACCAAACACTCACCTGCATTCATAACTTGTATTGTATAGCCAGAAGTGGAAAAGCCCTCTATCTGATTATTTCATATTGTTTTACTGTGTAGCCAATGTGTGAGAAATTATTATCTTAGTGTGCCAGGGCAGTCTGAAGATACTGGGTGCGTTCCAATTCTAACAGCTGGCAGCTTTCACTTATGGTGTCCTGGGGCCCCTTTATTACAGATCTCCAAAGAGGAAATCAGTAGCTATTTTAGCACTTGACCCTCAGGATAGCGAGGCAGAGTAGTCACAGGTTTACTCAAGGGAGGGGCAATGGGTAGGGATTCAGATCTCAACAATGTAAAAAATATAATTTAATAATTTGCTGCCTAATTTGACCTTTTTACTTTCGAAATCAACAAATGAACAAATACTTTACAACACACAAAGCAAAACACTTCACACAAAATTACAAGGATGTACCTGTGGCAAATGGGAATGCCACTGGCTCTAAAGGGTCTCACAGGTGAAAGTGGGGTGCACAACAATGAAAGATCACATAGGTGAAATACCCCTTAAATGTAACCTAGACTGCTATGACAGAGGCAAGGATAAGAGTTTGTGACCCAGCAAGCCATAACTGTTTGAACCTCAGTATTCTGTATGTGCTTAACACAGGAAGTAGAATACATAAATAAAAAGTCAGGCCTATTGGTTTTGTCAGCGGTGCCACTGTATAATTAATTAGTAGAACATAAACCCACCCAGACTCAATGAAACATTTCAACAATAGAAAAACATTTCAAATGGTAACATAAATAATTTCTGATTTGTATTCTTATTGTGAATATGCCTGTCGTAAAATAACAAACTAAAGTCTCCTAGGGTCATTCTTTCAGTGCACTCAGGAAATGTATGGTGTAGACATTTGTAGAAATGTAGAGCATTTATGTAGTCACCTATCCCTTTTTCCCTTTCGTGGTATCCCCAGGTACCCAAAGAAACACCCTTCTTGTGTGCTGTTGCTTCTGGAATACCACAACAAGCAAATGTTTATGCCAGCCCAGAGACCACTGGGGCACTCTTCCAGGCCCTCAATGCTGCCTTTGAACAGCCTTATGTGACCATGGGCAGCACATTTTTATTTGTGAGGTTTTCTCACCAGTATTTCACTCAAGTGCCCTGCCCTCTTCTGGGGCACCTGCAACCTCAGAGAAGTGGACCACAAGGGATCCCCAAAGCCCTCATGTTCCAGGTCGGTCCCCTCCCACATGGAACTTCTTCATCAATGCCAGCAGGGGCGTCAGCATTCTTATATCCTCCTGCCTCACCCTTCAAACTCCTGCATGGTGAGGTCAGATGTAGGAGTAGGGTAGAAAGAAGCACAAGAGCTCACTTTGACAACGGGGGGAGCCCTAGGACTCAAGGAACCTACAAGCCAGTTTCTGAGGTTTCCCTGGCAGACAAGAAACCTGGTGCCTGATCCACACTTGTAACTGGGGCCCAAGTTAAAACGGAGCTTGATGCACTTTGGCTTCAATGGTCCCTTGGGGGATCCACAGTTCATGAGATCTCTCAAAAAAAAACTCTCACAGCCCACTAGGTATCTCCCTCCTGCAGTGGGTGTCGTCAGTCTATTGGCATTTACAAGAATTGTTTTCCAAGTGCCGCGCACTAGTGGTAATGGGACAGTCTGATAAATCTGGCATTTTTCTTTGTTTCCTTTTTGTTTTTTCTTTTCTTCATTTTCTGTTCTTTTGTTCCATATTGTAAATTATTTACATCACATGCACTGTATTTTATAATTGGTAACGTTATTCTAGAAGCCCATCTGTGTGTGTGTGTGTCCCGCTTTCTCATTCAATCACATTCAATACATATCTTGAATTATTTTTATTTTCTTCAAACTGAGAGCAATCCATATTACCAAAGGTAATGATTTTAAATGGCTGGTAGTAGCTGTTGCTTAAAACGGCAATACTAGACAACTTTGCCACTTCCCTCCTCAATTTAATGATTAGCGTGTTAATTTCCACACTGTAGCATCTGTTTCCTCCTGTGGTATTTTCCCCATGTGGTTCTTAAAGAGGTTGGAAGTTGTATTATTTTATAGCAATAGGAAACTGGTGTTTGTTAGGGCAAAGGACTATTGTTACATTGCTGAAGGTCTTTATCTACGTCAATTAAAATAATCTCTAGGGATGAAACATGCATTAACCCTTTTGGTGTGGGCGTCGGGCAGTCCACTACCTCCCTGGTGCGGGCCATGACCAGTGGCCGATACCAGGGAGGGGGTTAAAAAAAATTCTCTGGTGGGTTGCACCGGAGGATTGTTTTTATTTATAAAACCCCTGGGAGACACAGAAGAGCTTCAGTGTCTCCCCCCACCCCTCCCCCCCACCTGGCCCTTTGTAACATCAGCTTGTTACATTCGGGAAGGCTTTGTTGAAAGGGGAGATTCTCCCCTTTCAAACGAGGCCTTCCTGAAAGGAAACACCTTCCCCTCATTCCCCCGGGGCATATATATATTTTTTAAATTAAGGGGTTAAAAAGTGCATTTTTTTTTTTTGATGAAATTGACAGGGGGTTCACCCGTGGGCAGGGCGCCCCCTGTGGGGGCTATGTCTTTTTTGAATAGTTGTATGGTTTTCTTGGGGGCCACTATTGCCCCCAGGAAAACCATACAGCTATTAAAAAAATATAGATCTATATTAAGACATATCTATATATAGATATGTCTATTTATTTATATGTAGATATGTCTATATATATAGATATGTATGGATATATATTGTATGGATATATATTTATATATCTATAGATAGATATATAAATATAGATATGTATATATGTATGCAAACATATCTATCTATCTATCTATCTATCTATCTATCTATCTATCTATCTATCTATCTATCTATCTATTTCTCTCTCTCTCTCTCTCTCTCTATATATATATATACATATATATATATATATCACTTTTGTCAATGGTGTGTGGTTTGTCTGGGGGCTGTGATAGGCCTCCAGGAAAAGCGCACCCACATATAAAAGTGATCTCTTTTTATATATATATATTCGCCACCAGATGCAGCTTGCATCTTCAAAGCAATGCACATACTTCAACTGATGCGTTTTAACTGTAGCTTTTAGGCAGCAATAAAAAAGTCAAGGAACTCTTGTGATTATGTTTCTGCTAGAAAGGGATCTGACTTTTGTCTAGTGGCAGTTTTGATGCCATAAAGTAGCGCAGAAGGTTTATATGCCTACTGCAAAGATCACATCTGTATTTTATGTAAATAGCTGAGAGGATTAATAAAGCCAGCCATTTCCTGCTCTATAATACAAATGAAATGTACATGCGAGGGGGGCTATGGAGAGATAAAGGGCACTTTTGCTGGGTGTTAGTGATGGAATCCGAGGAGGAGGTCATGGGAGTGGGAGCACCAATAATGAATGTTGGTCTGGACGTCAGTGGCGCTTAAGACTGTGACGATTGGTATGTGACAAGGTGAAGTAATAGTGAGTCTTTTTTGTTTTATTGAGTGTCTTGAGAGAACGTGCTGATTGAGGGAAGAAGCAGAGGTAAAGTGACCGACTTTTACTGTTGCACGCATCTCACACACACACCCACCAGCAATTTTATGACTGTCTATGTAGGCTAGTGTTTTAGAGTGACAGTTTAGCCAGTAGCATAGATGGCGTCTGGTTGGATGGCTGCTGCTCAAGCTCTAACTCGGGTTATAGAGGACAGCTCTGACGTAGGATCAGAGACTGAGACAGCAGATGCTAATGCACAATCTAAGAGATAGGGCAATAACGCAGACTCAGGGAGTGATTTTTCGGACAATTCCTCTTCCAGTGATTCTGAGGTAGGTGATGAAGACAGTCCTGCTGTCCCTTCGCAAGCACAGCCTGTGCAGCGGGACAATAGTGGGTTAGCCCGTCCCAGAGGGCAGGTACATGTGGTGACAAGCACAGAGAGAGTGCTCTCGTGGGAGCTTCTCAGTTTAGTTCAGTCCCAAATTCCACCACCCATATCGTATTGTGGAGACATCAAAATTATCTATCACAAATTACCTATCACAAAACAACCTGATTTTGTAAGGCAGGTACCTGCGTTTGTGGTCCGGGGCTCGGCGGCCATATAGGAAAACCTACCAAACCCAGACATTTCTGGAAACTACATACTTGGGGGAGTCCACAGAGGTGTGACTTGAGTGGATTCCCCAAAGTTTTCTTACCCACAATACCCTGCAAAGGTGAAATGTTGAATAAAAACTACATTTGTTCTTGCATTTCTGTCACACAAACTACAGGAATATGCTGGGATCCACAAAATTCCTACCACCCAGTGTTTCCCCACCTGTCCTGATAAAAATGCTACCCCACTTGAGTGCCGGTTCCTAGTGCCTGCGTCAGGAATGGATTACTACAGGGTCAACAGTTGCCCTCATGTAAGGAGTAACATTGACCATTGTGTGATTCATTTCTGACATGGGCACTAGGTCTACCCACACAAGTGAGGTACCATTTTTATCGGCAGACTTTGGGGAATGCTGGGTAGAAGGACATTTGTGGCTCCTCTCAGATTCCAGAACTTTCTATCACCGAAATGTGAGGATATTTTTTTTGCCACATTTGTAGGTTTGCAAAGGATTCTGGTTAACAGAATGTGGTGAGAGTCCCAAACATCACCCCATCCTGGAGTCCTCTAGGTGTCTAGTTTTCAGAAATGTCCAGGTTTGCTAAATTTCCCTAGGTGCCGGCTGAGCTAGAGGCCAAAATCCACAGTTCGTTACTTTGCAAAAACAGGTCAGTTTTCTTTTGGAAAATGTGATGTGTTCACGATGTGTTTTGGGGCATTTCCTGAAACGGGCAGTAGGCCTACCCACACAAGTGAGGTACCTTTTTTAGAGGCAGACTTCGGGGAATGCTGGGTGGAAGGAAGTTTGTGGCTCCTCTCAGATTCCAGAACTTTGCAGCACTGAAATCGGAGGAAAGGTGTTTTTTGCCAGAATCTGAGGTTTGTAAAGGATTCTGGGTAACAGAACCTGGTGAGAGCCCCAAATGTCACCCCGTCCTGGCTTCCCCTCGGTGACTAGTTTTCAAAAATACACAGATTTGGTAGATTTCCCTAGGTGCCGGCTGACCTAGAGGCCAAAATCCACAGCTAAAAACACATTAGGTCTACCCACACAAGTGAGGTACCATTAATATTGGGAGACTTGAGGGAACACAGAATAGAAGAATAAGCATTATTACCCCTTGTCTTTCTCTACATTTTGTCCTTCCAAATGTAAGGCAGTGTGTAAAAAAGAAGTCTATTTATGAAATGCCCTGTAATTCACATGCTAGCCTGGGGGCCCTGGAATTTAGAGATGTGTAAATAACCACTGCTCCTCAACACCTTATCTTGTTCCCATTTTGGAAATACAAAGGTTTCCTTGACACCTATTTTTAAATCTTTATATTTCACCAAATGATTTTCTGTATACCCGGTATACAAAGAAAACACATTGCAAAGTATAGCTCATTTATTGGCTCTGCGTACCTAGCGTTTTGATGAACCTACAAGCCATATATTTCCCGCAAACAGAAGAGTCCAGCAGATGCAATGATAAATTGCTTTAAAAAATCTGCCGTAGTTGGAAAAAGTTATAGAAGAAACCGTGGATAGAAATGGCTGTTTTTTACCTAAATTTCAATATTGTTTTATGTCAGCTGTTATTTTCTGTATGAAAACCTTCTAGGATCTACACAAATGACCCCTTGCTGAGTTCGAAATTTTGTCTACTATTCACAAATGTTTGGCTGTCTTGGAAGCAGCATTGGTTTCACACCCATTTCTGTCACTAACTGGAAAGAGACTAAGGGCCAGATGTAGCAAGATAGCAAATTGCGACTTGCAATTTGCGAGTCCGTGTGACTCGCAAATTGCAAGTCGCAATTTGCTATGCAGAACGGTGTCTCAGACACCGTCTGCGAGTCGCTATGGGGTCGCCAAGACCCACCTCATTAATATTAGTGAGGTGGGTCGCAAATTGCGGCCCCATAGTGACTATGGGCATTCACGGGTATGGAGGCCTGCTGTAGTCAGCAGACCTCCATGTCCGTGACTGCTTTTAAATAAAGCAGTTTTTTTTTTCCAAGTGTAGCCCGTTTTCCTTAAAGGAAAACCAGCTGCACTTAGAAAAAAAAAAAAAACCTTTTGTTTCTGATTTTTTTCAGGGCAGGTAGTGGTCCCTTGGACCACTACCTGCTCTGAAAAAATAATTTGGGGTCCATTCACAAAGGGGAATTGGTCCCATGGGGACCCCTTCCCGTTTGCGAGTGGGTTACCATCCACTTCAAGTGGATGGTAACTGCGGCTCCATTTGCGACCGCGTACGCAATCGCAAATGGAGTTGCATACCACTGCGACTCGCAAATAGGAAGGGAACACCCCTTCCTATTTGCGACTCTGAAATGCATTTTGCGAGTCGGTTCCAACTCGCAAAATGCATTTCTGCATAGCAAACACACGTTTGCGACTCTCAAATGGTTTGCTACATCTGGCCCTAAAAGCACAAAAATAGTAAAAATGGGGTATGTCCCATTAAAATGCCAAAATTGTGTTGAAAACTCTGGTGATCTGATGCAAGTCTGTCTGTTCCTGACAACTGGGAAGTTGGTGAATTTAGCACAGCAAATCCTTTGTTGATGCCATTTTCAGGGAAAAAACTACATGCTTTCTTCCACAGCCCTTTTGCCCATTTTTCTGAAAAAAACTAAATTTTTGCTGTATTTTGGCTAATTTCTTGGTCTCCTCTAGAAGAACCCACAAACTCTGGGTACCTTTAGAAACCCTGGGATGTTGGGAAAAAAGGACGCCAATTTGGCATTGATAGCTTACGTGGACAAAAAGTAACGAAGGCCTAAGTACAAACTACCCTAAATAACCAAAAAAGGGCTCAGCAGTGGAGGTGGAAAAGGCCCAGCAGCTAAGGGGTTAAACACATGATGAAAAAGAAGAAAGTACACAGCCATCTAAAATAACATTGTCATACAGCAGGTCAATCATCTAAATAGCCTTTCATGAGAAAAGCACTAGCGGAGTTGGGTTTAAGATGTGTTTCAGACACCAGTAGTTTATTAGACATCTGGGTTGACAATACTCATTGTAAGTTCCCTGAAGGCCTGCATAGTCTCAAATAGGACTTGCTCAATTAGAAAATGGGTTCATAAGATGAAAGGCGAGCACTTTCCATGCTACTGTGATGATGTATAGTTGGGAGGACTACAGGCTCCCATGGGATATCATTTTGGACTTTAAATGTACGGTTACAAATGGAATGAGGAGGATGACTATTGAATTCATTTGAATGGTACTTACAAAGAGCTTAATTGATATAGCAAGTGTTTCATTTTACTAATGCAGTTTTTGCATTCTATTCACATCCTCATAACTAAGTTTTGAGTATAGAGTATATATTAATAATAAACTTGTATCAACTTAGAGTTGAGATGGATCACATACATGTATGTGATCATTTTCAGTCCTGAGATAGATTTAATAGAACCAGTCTTAAGCTTCATTGAGGATAAATTTGACTTGTTGGGGTAGCTGTGAAACTATTAAGATGACTGTGAACCAGATTTATTATAACCACTCAAGATACCTACACTGATTTTCCCTATGTAAATATTCGAAAATGTTACATACCTCATGTGTTATTTTCTGTTAACAGGTGAAAGATCTAAGACCATGACGGCTAAATTTTATTTTATGATCATAGATGAACCTGGTAATTAGAAATATCAGGTATTGAAATTGATCTTGATTGCTATTCATTAATTTCAGCTATGGCATCTCAATGAAATTATTAAATGCTGACAGCACTTCACAAATCTATCAGCATTCATATAGTAAAAGATAGATACTTATCCAGGGTTAAACATAAACTTTAATGGGAAGACGTTGTAATCAACTCCATCCCTGGCTCCTGAAATACCATATGGACCAGAACTCAAAGGTATAACCTTCTGAAAATGCGATATAGTCTCTCTTCTTTTTGATAAATCATTCTTGATGGATATATTAGTGTTTACACACTTGTTCACGGAGAGATTGCGGCATCTAAATTGTAATTACATGCACAAATAATTTGATTAATGTGTATATTGTCACGGTTCGAATTCACAATGCTTACAAATGGATTAGACAAGATAAAATTACAGAGAGGTGGCATTCTCAGGTGTGGATGCCTTGCAAAGTAGATTTGTATAGCACATTTGTATAATACATTATTACATTCATTCAAGAACAGAAGAAAGAACATCTCAAAAATTGGTGGACATGGTATAGGGAAAGGATTTATTTATGATACAAATATGTTCTATATGAACAGAAGTGCTAATGCGTTTTTTCTAAACATACAAATGTTTATCTGTTATGTTGAAGATGAATCATTGCTGTTAGACCTGACAGCCTTTGGGTGGTCACCCCTAACTTTTTGCCTGCCTCCCACCACTTTTTTACATTGTTTTTGCTGATTTTAGGACCAGTGATAAAGTGCATATGTTCTCTCCCTTAAAACATGGTGACATTGGCTCATACCCAATTGGCCTATTTAAATTACTTATAAGTCCTTAGTAAAGTGCACTACATGTGCCCGGGCCTGTAAATTAAATGCTACTAGTGGGCCTGCAGCACTGATTGTGCCACCCACATAATTAGCCCATTAACCATGTCTCAGGCCTGCCATTGAAAGACCTGTGTGTGCAGTTTCACTGCCAGTTCGACTTGGCAGTACATAGGGCAGGGTGCTATGTAGAGAAAAGGCAGGACATGTACCTGTGTAGTTTATATGTCCTGGTAGGGTAAAACTCCTGAATTCATTTAACACTGCTGTGAGGCCTGCTCCTTTTATGGGCTAGCATTAGGGCTACCCCCATATACTGTTTGGGTGGTAGATTCTGATCTAATAGGAGTAACAAGGTCATGTTTAGTATGGCCAAAATGGTAATACACAATCCTGCTGATTGATGAGGTTGAATTTAATATTAATATTTTAGGAATGCCACTTTTAGAAACTGAGCATTTATCTGCACTTAAATCCTTCTGTGCCTCACAATTCACGTCTGGCTAGGCTAGTTGACAGCTCCCTTGTGCATTTCACTCAGACATCCCCAAACACAGGATGCTCAGTCACACCTGCACACTTCTGCATAATGAATGGGTCTTCCTGGGCTGGGAGGGTGGAGGACCTGACACTCACATGTCAAAGGATAGTGGCCTGCCCTCACACAATGGACTGCAAAACCCCCTCCAGCGAGCCTGGCAGACAGGATAGAAATGAAAGGGGACCTTGTGTGCTTCTAAGCCACTCTTTGAAGTCTCCTCAACTTCAAACCCACATTTGGATATTTAAACCGGGTCTCTGACCCTACCAACTCAGACACTTCTTGACAAGATGCCTCCTGGGAAAGAAACTCTGAACCAGAACCTGCAACCTGCCAAGAGAACCTGCCTGGCTGCCCAAATGACTCACCTGACTGCTTTCTGTAAAGGACTGCTGCCTTGCTGTTGCCCTGCTGCCCTCTGGCTCTGCTGAGAAGTGCTCTCTAAAGGCTTGGATTGAGCTTGCCTCCTGTTTTCTGAAGTCTCAGGGCCAAAAAGACTTCATCTCTGCAAAGAACTCCTTGTGCCGCGAAAATTGACGTACAACCTTCCAGAATCGATGCACAGCCTGCCCTGGGGTGAGAAAATCACTGCATCGCCGAACTGCAATGATGCAGGCCGGCTCCCCGAATGGAGATCCACGCAGCAGCAGCACTGCGACTGGAACATTGACGTACGGCCCACCGGATCAACGCATTGATGAGCTGGAACGATGCAGCCTGATGTCCTGCAAGAGGAATCGATACAGCACACTCCTCGCAACAGAAATTTCCACGCATTGCCCACCAGCTCAGCATAGCTCCTGTGACTTCGTGCTGCATGCTCAGGATTTCTCTGCATCATCCCTGGGGTGTCCAAATACCCCGCAACCCAACGAGAATCCAAGCCTGCAATGGAAAAACATTGATGCATCGTCTGTGTGCGCCTGGAGAAACCGATGCACATCTCCCCATTTTCTACGCATCTCCTCCCCTGCGGTCCTGTGCGGATAATTTAGACGCCAATCAGGTACTTTGTGTTTGCAAGAGACACTTATTGCTTTTTAAGAATTAAAGACTCTATCATTACAAAAGTGATATCTCAACTTATATTTATGAAATCTTGATCGTTGTGACGTTAATCTACATTTTATTTTTCTAAACCTGTGTGGTGGATTTTTTCATGGGACACTGTGTTATTGCATGATTTATTGCAGAAATACTTTACACATTACTTTGTAAGTTAAGTCTGAATGCTCAGTGCCAAGCTACCAGAGGGTGGGCACAGGATAATTTGGATTGTGTGTGACTTGCCCTGACTAGAGTGAGGGTCCTCGCTTGGATAGGGAGTAACTTGACTGCCAATCAAAGACCCAATTTCTAACAATTACGTACGGACATAAGCAGTCCAGGAAATCTTCAATTGTTGCAGTAAACTCACAAGAGTAAAACATTTTGGGGCATATTTACGAGGGCTTTTTGAAGTTTGTCAAGCAGTACTCCAGTATTACTCCGGTACCCACTATTACATGCCTTTGTGAATTGGCCACCCAAAATTCTGAAATTGAAATAAAATGGGAATCTTCGGTCAATATTTACAATACAATTAAAGCACAGAAAAAAAGGGCTGTGCCTTTTTGCACTTTCATTGCTAGGAAATTAGACGTTTTGGGCCGAGAAACAAAGGCATGTAAGAGTACATAAAAAGTAAACCTTTAGTACTACAACCCGTAATCATATATGCTTTTGTGGATTGGCCAGTTTTTTTTTTAATTGGGCATTTTAACTCTAGGTGAATCCCTTGATGATATGTTTCACCTTGAGGAATCTCATAAACAAATTATGTTTAATTTTCAGACCTAAAAAGCACTTGAATTCGTGGTACCTCATTGCTGTTGACATTGGAGCTAATAATATTTAATGGGCGTTGCATGTACAACTAAAAGGATAGTTCAGCTGAAAACACCTTAACCATTACTGACATCTAGTCATTACTTCTATTTGGAAAGAGGTCTGATCAATGAATCATTCAGTATTGTGGAATAATATTTGTTTAATGTAGAACATTTGAAAAAAATCTGTCTAAAGACTAAACCTACTCAGATCTGGGCTCCTTTAGAAATCATTTTGAACAATAGTTGTCTGAGAGAATCTGGAAGTCTTTGCAAGTAGGTCTAAAAACCTTCATGGATTTTAGGAGAATAGCTCTGTCACTGGATTTTCAGTTCTGCTAACTGTTACCTTTATTCTAAATGTGTTCTGTGAGTCGACCTGGATGTCTGTATTGTATTTGTCCGTTGTCTGTTAATCCCTTACTCTATTGATAATGTTGGTTTTTCCATGTATGGAAAATGCAACCTTTGTCATATTGATCTTTTTGTGGGATAGGCTAATAACTAGTCTTACAAAGCTTAACTAGATTTTAGCTATATTCTTTGAGGTTTAGTAGTGTACTTTGCTGCCACAGGTTGCAATTTTCCTCTCTATTTTCGTTATGCCATTGTTCCACATATAGATTCAGTTAAGTAGCATATATAGATTGTTTAAAATGTATTGTTAGCTTCTAAAGAGAACAAAAAGTGGTACATCCAATGCACATTTAGAAGTCATGGAAACAATAATATCCAAAAAAAAGAGCAATAAACATAATATACCATGCAACGTGTGCATTTGACACACAGATCTGCATTGCATTATTAGTACCAGCTGTAACCTACAACTATTTTGATCAGCCTTAATACAAGATATAAGTGCTAGATGTAGGGGCGGTTGAGCCAGGAGCGAATTTAGGAGCAGAAAGAATTAATGTACACATATGTGGGAAATGATGAAACCATTACGTCCTAATTCAGGGTGGTTTATCATCAGATTTAGATGTTATCTGACACAGGATAGTATCCCATTCCGTTAGTCCCACAGGAGGCTCATATAGCTCTTTTAAAGTTGTTCATGGTGCCAAAATCCCTAATATTTACTTAGGGATGTGGCTGTTGTTCTTAGTATTGTATCTGCAAGGATAACAATAAAACACGGAAAACACAGTTTGTCTGCACACATTCAGTTTGGAAACGTTTCAAAATATTTTCAAGATGGTTTCTGAATTTCATTTTTAAGTTAAATCATATCTTGAACGATAGAGTCCTACGCAACATTTTCAGGTGACGAGATATAAATATCAACTTGCTTTGAGGTGTGTTGGGAGCAAGAAGAATGTTTATGGTAATTCATGCAGATTATCAGAACACTTCAGTAAAAATATCGTGACCCTATTTTCAGCAAAGTGTGTTTCTGTTGTTTAGATTCAATGGAGAGCAGGGCAGGTTTAGCTGGTTATTTACTCTATCATAATTATCTTGGCTTGCAGTGAGCATCTAAGTGCAGTACATCACAAGTGGCCCTTCACACCATCAAATACAATGAGGTGGCATTTATTTTTAAAGAGTAGGCTTTGTTGCATTTTGTTGAAATTCCATTAAACCGTAAAGTGCTTCTTTTCTCTCACTCTTTTACACTTCTGTGCTCCTGTATACATGTCTATAATTTAAAAACCCTGGGCTCCGATAGTGGTTGGCCCGGAAAAGGATGAAATATTTAGAGGACCCATTATATTTCAACACCACAGGAATCAGAATAAGTATAAATAACTCCCAATTACAAGTATTGCCCAAACTCTTGAATATAATGTGGATTTGGATGATTACCACAATTTTGATACTTACCACTCATCAACAAATACACTGTTATTTAGTAGGCATTTCCATAATGAAACCCTTCCCCCGCCAACCCAAGTATGTTTTAGCATGTTTTACCTGCCAAAATTAACCAAGGGGAAAATGTCTCAAAAATATAAGTGTGATATTTATCACACAAATTGTTTTTTAGATATTAGTGGGAATATTCACACATATCGCAATTAATTGTGCCACCCATGAATATGGGCCTTTGCATTCATATGTACACCCATACACCAGGTATCTTTGTCAAGTCCAGGCACTGCTATTTTAATGTGTGAACTTTTTATTTGTCTTTGTAGGCGAATCCTGGTTTTGGCCAAACAGGATAATGAAGCATTTGGATTTGAAATTCAGGTAAGGATATGAACCCCCCAAAAAACATATTTCACATTGGATCCATTATTTTAACATTTTGCCAAATATAGATTTCCATGGCATTAGGAATAAAAGTAATGGTGGAAAATAATAATCACTATTAAGTCACTGAACTAGTGCAACAAACTGTATTAGATCCAACCTGAGATCATTAAGCATGATACATTAGTAGAGTCTTAACCACGTCCTCCAACATACTTTCAACACAACTTCCTTTGGACAAAATCACAAAGTGCATTTTGTGGTGCAACATTTAATACAAAATGCTATTCACAAAACTAAGGGGGTCATTCTGACCCTGGCGGCCGGTGGCCGCCAGGGCCACCGACCACGGGAGCACCGCCAACAGCCTGGCGGTGCCCCTTAGGGCATTCTGACCGCGGCGCTTTGGCCGCGGTCAGTGCAGGAAAACCGGCGGTCTCCCGCCGGTTTTCCGCTGCCCGTCAGAATCCTCCAAGGCGGCGCAGCATGCTGCGCCGCCTTGGGGATTCTGACACCCCCTACCGCCATCCTGTGGCGGTAGGGGGTGTCGCGGGCCCCTGGGGGTCCCTGCAGTGCCCATGCCAATGGCATGGGCACTGCAGGGGCCCCCGTAAGAGGGCCCCGCTTGTATTTCACTGTCTGCATAGCAGACAGTGAAATACGCGACGGGTGCAGTAGCACCCGTCGCACCTTCCCACTCCGCTGGCTCGATTACGAGCCGGCTTCATGGTGGGAAGGTCGTTTTCCCCTGGGCTGGCAGGTGGCCTTTTGAAGGCCGCCCGCCAGCCCAGGGGAAAACTCAAAATACCCGCCGCGGTCTTCCGACCGCGGTACGGTATTTTGGCGGCTCCCGCAGGGCGCGCGGTGACCGCGCCCGGCGGGAGTCAGAATGACCCCCTAAATGTGGAGCTTATGCCTCTGCCTCTCTTATCTATTCTCAGTGTGAAATGCTACGATCCAAGTGCAGCGTTCCGCATATAAGTATACGTTTTATTTGAAAATGTGGGAGGCACAGGGGGGATGGACAGAAAATGCGCTATTGCGAGGTGGCTGGAAAATGGGAAATAATTAAAGTGGAGGGGAATAGAGAGAGGTAAGGAGGGACTAAGGGAAGGTTAGGGAGGGATTTTAAAGAGAGACGTATGATCACCCTCAAAAAGAGTAAGGGCCTGATTACAAGTTTGGCGGATAGGGTACCACCGTCAAAACATCACTGGATTTACCGGCCGCCAACTTGACGATCTGCCTGCTGAATTATGATATTGGCAGGTTGCTGAATGAGAGACTACTGGAGTCCCACTGACTCCACCAGCAATTCGTCGACCACTTCAACGCCAGGATGCGGAAAGGCAGCTGTCAGAGGGCAGTAAAGACAAGGTTCCCGCTGTTCGGATTACAAAGTGCCTTTCCATTGAGCTGACTGTGATGGGGAGACCACGTGTCTAATTGAAGGAATGGGGTGCAAATTAACCGATTTCCTTCTTTTCCCTTCCGTCTCCGATGTGGACCCCTCTGTCCCGGGCCCCCCTTCACAGCAGCGACTTGACCCTGAAAAAAACAACCTTTTGGGGCCGAAATTCAGGTAAGTACATTTCACACTTTTCTCCCAATGACTTGACTGGGCACATATGGTCCGGACTCCAGTAATGGAAAAGTACTCATACAAGGTATTTTTTTCACATATGTCATGCATATGTGTACATTTTATGCTTATTTAGTCAAAATGTGCACACATGCATTGACACATGAAAAAGATTTTTTGAATTGCTGACCGCATCCCGCCTGCATCCCCCGCCGTCAGAAACACCACCACTGGACCACAGGTGCCCTCTGACAGCTGCTTTTCCCCAGGTGACATCTAAATGTGGCGGGTGAAAGACTGCCGAGTCCACTGAGTACTTGGGATCGCTGCCAGAGAGATCACCAAACTCATAATCAGGCTCTTGGTATTGACATACTGCACTTCTAAAGTTACTACAGACAAAAATAACACAGAACAGTGATAAATGAATCCAGTTCAGAGACGAAGTAAGCCCAGCAACACAAATGAACAACCACTGGTACTGCAAAATGCAATAGAAAGTAATGGTAAATTAAATTATTTAAAATAATTAAAGATAGAAATAATTCTAATTCTTTGTTTAACAAAATATATAAAAGTAGTAGATTTTTTAAATCAGAAAATAATTAATAACCTTATTCCCAATTTAAAATTAATGTAATAACACATTTTATTTCATATAATTAAATTAGTTTGAAATACTTCTAAAATCAGTTGTAATAATCATTAATACATAATGTATTGTTTTTAATTTAGTTAAAGATGTATTTTAAAATGCAGTTATTAGTGCTGCAGCATTATGTTTCTTTAGTTTTAAATTTAAAATACATGTATAAAATATATTTACATTAGCATTAATACACTTTTGTACTTTTCTGTATATTTTACCATAGGGAGACTGCATAGTCAGGGCGGAGTTCTCCATGTGTTAAAGCACAGGAAATTGTTCCCTTGTTTGTGCAGTGGTGGGAATTGTGAAGTTGGAGGTATTTACTACACCCAGTTATTATAGGGTGCAGTAAATACCTCAGCTTCTATTAGAATATGGCAGGTCATACCTATAAGAATTTAACAAGGGAAAAGGGTATGATGTATACTGTGCATTAATCACCAAAATGCTCATTTTATTCCCCAAAAGCTCAGAGTAGATGGTTTTTATCTCACCTGATAAACAACATACCCACTGTAAAATGAGGTGCTCTAAGTATCCCCTATTCCTCGGACAGGCTTGAAATCTGCTGGCAATTGAATTCTCATTAGGTAATCGTACAACAACTTGTAAAGGTAGGGCTAATCTAAAAAAGAAACACTTAATTCATTTTTACATAGTCAAATTCCAATTCCTTTCTAAATATAGTATTTAGCATTTCTTTACTTCTGAACCCTGAAAGCCACATGAGTTTGCATCTGTGCCATTGTCACCTTGTTTAAAACATAGCTGTTTGAAAGTGGATTATTGCTAAGGGCAGGTAAGTATGTACACTTAGCAATAGGCCACTAACCTCCACTTAGGTCCAGTTAGGTCTCAATAAATTAAACCCAGCTCAACCCTTGGTAGCTTGGCAACGAGCAACAAGGCAGAATTTAGGAGACAAATGTGTAAAGCACTTCGAAATTACAAATCAGTAAATAAGTAAAACACAAAACACAATAAAAATCCAACACCAATTTATATACATAGCTTATATGTTTATCTTTAAAATGGTCGCACCTCAACCAGAGCAGAGTCAAAGTTTAAGGCTCGACCGCGATGGAGCCTGGCTCGGCTCCAGCAAGCGGGAGGCCTCGTTTAAAAGTTTAGCTTAGGACTTAGTCATATTCTCGAAGATTTTCTTCAGAGGGACGAAGTCCCCAGTTCAATCTGACCTCCTGGAGCCTTTCCTCAGATACTCATCGTGGGAGCCCTCAGTGAAGATTTCTATGTTTGATTTTTCGTGATGAAAATCCTTCGACCAAGGAAAACCTGAATCTTGATCCGACGTCCCTGGAGGCCTCTAGGGATACACTGTGTGGGAGGTCTCAGTCAACTTTCAACGTTCGGATGTATTCACTTTTTCTGAGATTTTCTCAGTGGGACGAACCTGCAAGTCAGGCCAGGTCAAGGTTGAGGCAAGCCGGCTAGAGCTGCCGTGGCAGATCTGTCCCCCTTTATGGAGCTTTTTTCCCAAAAGTTTCCCAATCTTCTCCAAACTTCCAGAAGGCCTTCCAGAAGGCCTTTTAATGCTCTTTTGGAGTCCCCAGCTCACCCCAAGGTTCCAGAAGCTTTCAGTTTCTCCTTGAGGGTGCGGACTACAACTCCAAGAATGCACCTGGCTCAAACTCATAAATGGCCAGTGGACAGTGGTCAGCTGGTCAGTTTCCTCAGGATCTGAGGCAGGAGACTCTGGTTAGCAATCCTTTACCTGTAGCAAACAGAGAGACCCTTCTTGAACCAGATGAAGCCAGGCAAAGTCCTTCTTGTGGAGGAGCCCAAGTGTGCAGCTGGTGCAGTCCTTCAGAGTTCAGTGTACAGGTTCAGGTCAGAGGTCCAGCAGGGGAGTACTTCTTCTACTGATGTTCTTCCTTGTAGGGATTTGGTAGGAATCTGAGGTGTGGGTGCAGCTCTGCCATATTTGTCCTTGCTCCTAGGTAAAAAGACAGGGTGGTCCTGGTTCTCTAATCAGATGCAGGATCCTTTCCCCTGTGATGCCCACTTCCTGGGAAGTGTGGCAAAAATCAATCCCAGGGAGCAACATTCTTTAAAAAATCCATCATGGCTGAAACAGATTTTTGGTGGTTACATCTGGGTGAGCCCACCCACTGGTGTGGCTCAAAATCCTAAACACACCCTCTCCTGCCCTCTCCTGCCCTCTCCTAATCTAATTGTCTCGGGTTGCAGAATGAGAGGGAGATGCTGGGTTGCTCCAAATGTCCTTCCCTGCCTTTGAAGACCAGTTTGGCAGCCCTCCCCTTTCTTGCTTCCCCATCTGCTGAGGTAGTTCTCCTCCCCCAGGCACATCCTTTGTGTCCAGTCCAGGCCACTTCACACCTCATCAAGGCAGCCTGGCCAGGCTGCCAGAGGCTGGCCAATCAGAGAAGGGCACTATCAACATGTATGGTAGAGTTTAAAACTCTTTACCTGAACTAGTTACAATCCTACAATTGTAAGCTGTGGGATTTATTATAACAATTAATTTGATACCAAACTCGAGGTATCTGACACTTAAGGGGGCTTTGTCGCCTATGGAGGCCATTCACTACAGTGAGGGAAAAAATAGTGTGACTGTTTTACCTCACCAGGGCTTATAAAACTATTTTCATAAGGTCCCTGCTTATAGAAACACGGCACTCAACCCTAGGGGCACAGAGGGCACACCTTAGGGGTGACATATTTAAAAATAAGCTAGTTTAAGACATTGGAAGTACTTTTAATTCCAAAGTCAAATTTGCATTCAACTTTATTTGAAAAGGAGCCAGCAAGGCAGGCCTGCCTTTAAAATGACCCTGGTCACCACAGCAGTGCACCTATGGGTGCACTACCTGTGCTGGGGTCCCTAAACCTGCATGCCCTACCATATACTAGGGAGTTATAGAGAGGTTGACATAGGCAGTTATAATTAGCCTAATTTGCATACTTATTATATACAGAGCACAGGCCCTGGGACTGGTTAGTAGTACCCAGGGCACCATCAGAGTCAGGAAATCAGCAGCATTGATGGAAATCAGCAGCAAAAGATGAAAAATGGGGGCAAAACATTAGGGAGACCTCTGAAATCAGCCCTTTTTCTCACAATGGCCCTTTGATTTTGGCTAGCCAACATTTCCTCTATGGGTTCCTGGCAATAATTGAGCGAAGCCAATGGGTGGTATAATCTCACTGTACTATTTTGTGCAGGCATGAACCCTTTTACTTCAGATTTAGGGCTTTGAAATCCTCAAGGAAGACAATGCTGTAAGAATCTCCATCCCCGTTCATAGAGTTATTTCAAGTAAGTATAACTCACGTCCTAAGGTAACTATAACTCGTACCCCCACCATGCCCAGTTTTGTCATCCACAATTTTACTGCAGATATTACATTGATATTATCAATGATGTTATCAAACATGTTAGGAGTGCCATAATTTGTGGTGTAATTAGCAGTGTATGTTGAGGGTGCGAGTTATAGTTACCTTACGACACGAGTTATAGTTACTTGAGAAAAGTCTAACAATAACTGGTGAATTTCAATGTTTTGTACATTTACAATATGAACCTAACTATAATGTCCCTGTAACCTTTGGTTTTCTAAGTGAATTTGTATATGTTTTTTTTATTCTATTTCCTAACTATTATGTCCCTGTAACATTTGTTTTTTTCAGTGAATTTCTATGTGTTTTTAACGTATAGTATTTGTCATTACTATCATTATATATTTTATTACTATACATTAATCTAACTAATACATGTGAGAAAACAGGGCTGATTGCAGAGGCCCCATAACTTTTTGCCCCCATTTTCCTCTTTTTGCTGGTGTTTTCCTGACTTTGATGGTGCCCTGGGTACTGCTAACCAGTCCCAGGGCCTGTGCTCTGTGTAAAATGGATATGCAAATTAGGCTAATTATAATTGGCTAAGTTAACCTACCTATAGGTCCCTAGTATATGGTAGGGCATGTAGGTTTAGGGACCACAGCATAGGTGGTGCACACCTAGGTGCACTGCTGAGGTGCCCAGTGTCATTTTAAAAGCAAGCCTGCCTTGCTGGCTGCTTTTAAATTAAAGTTATATGCAAATTCGACTTTGGAATTAAAGGTACTTCCAAAGTCTTAAACTACCTTATTTGTACATATAAGCCACCCCTAAGGTGTGCCCTATGTGCCCCTAGGGCTGGGTGCCATGTAACTATAAGCAGGGACTTTATAAAAATAGATCTATAAGCCCTGGTGAGGTAAAAACAGCCAAATTCGTTTTTCCCTCATTGAAGTAAATGGCCTTCATAGGCTAGAATGGGCAGACTTTATTTTAAATTTTAAAGTCTCCTTAAATGTTACATACCAAGAATTTGGTATCAAATTGATTGTTATAATAAATCCCACAACTTCCAGTTGTTGGATTTAATATAACTAGTTCAGATAAAAAGTTTAGACTTTACCTAAAAAGTTGCCAATTTCAGCTCTGCATTGTTTTTGCTGCTGTGCTCTGATTGGCCAGCCTGCAGCAGCTTCTGCCAGGTTACCTTGATGAGGTGTGAAGTGGCCTGACTTCACACAAAGGAATGTGCTTGGGGGAGAGAATCTCCCCTCAGCAGATGGTGAGGACGGAAGGGGGAGGGCTGCCAAACTGGTCTTCAAAGGCAGAGAAGGACATTTGCAGCACCCAACAACACCCCCACATCCTGCAACCCCAGACAATTAGGTGCCCCCTTGATTAGATTAGGAGAGGGCAGGAGAGGGGTGCGTTTATGATTTTTAGCCACACCAGTGGGTGGGCTCAGCCAGATGTAACCTCCAAAAATCAGATTCATCCATGTTGGATTTTTGGAGACTGTTGCCTTCTGGGATGGATTTTTGCCACACTTCCCAGGAAGTGGTCATCACAGGGGGACGACCCTGTACCTGATTGGAGGATCAGGACCCCCCTGCTTTTCACCCAGGAGCAAGGATAAAACTGGCAGATCTGACCCCACACCTCAGATCCCTACCAGATTTCAACAAGAAAGGAACTAAAGGAGAAGAAGGACTGCCCTGCTGGACCCCTGGCCTGCACCTGGACCTTGCACTCAGAAGGACTGCACCAGCTGCACACTTGGGCTTCACCACAAGAAGGACTTTGCCTGGCTTCAACTGGTTCAAGGAGGGACTCCCTGTTTGCTACAGGTGAAAAATTGCTATCCAGAGTCCCCTGCACCAACTCCTGAAAAAGTGACCAGCTGACCACTGTCCAGTGGCCAAAAAGGAGTTTGCGCCAGGTGCATTCTGGGAGTTGAAGTCCGCACTTCCCAAGGACCATCACAGAACTTCTGGACCCTTGGGGTGAGCTGTGGACCCCAAAAGAACCTTAAAAGAACATCTGGGTGAAGCCCCAGAAGTTTGGAAAAGATTGGAGAATTTTTGAAAAAAAGCTCCATAAAGTGACCGACCCGACGCGGAAATTCTAGCCGGCTTGCCTCAACCGCGACCCGGCCTGACTTCGTGGTTCGTCCCGGTAAAGAAAAACATCCAAAAAAGAGACTAAGTCCGAAGGTAAAAAGTTGACCGGGACCTCCCAGCCATCGAATCCGAGAAGGGCTCCACGGACGTCGGATCAAGATCCAGGTTTACCCCGGTCGAAGGATTTTCATCTCGAAAAAACTACTAAGTCCGAAGGTAAAAATCACCACCGAGGAAACCGACTTCGCGTATCCGGACAAGGGCTCCAGGAGGTCGGATTCAACTGGCAGGTTCGTCCCGGGGAAGAAAAACATCAAAAAAGAGACTAAGTCAGAAGGTAACTTTTTAACCGAGGCCTCCCGCGACTTGTAGCCGAGCAGGGCTCCATCGCGGTCGGCCTGAAAGTTTGACTTTGCCCCGGTCCTGGTGCAACCAGATGACCCGATTGGCGCTTTTTGTTTCTAAGCGCTAGAAAATAATAATACTTTAAAAATTCATAACTCTGGTTCCCCTGAACCGATTTTAATCGTTTTTGTGTCATTTTAAAGATAAAAATATAAGCTATTTTTATAAATTGGTTTTGGATTTTTAAACTGTTTCCTGTGTTTTATTTAATTACTGTTTTGTGATATTTGAATGCTTTACACTTTGTCTCCTAAGTTAAGCCTTGACGCTCGTTGCCAAGCTACCAAGGGTTGAGCTGGGATTAATTTACTGAGACCTAACTGTACCTATGTGGAGGTTAGTGGCTTGTTGCTAGGTGTAGGTACCTACCTGCCCTACCAATAACCCATTTTCCAACATAATTGGAAGCAGCGACGGGATCCTGTACTTGTGTTCAATATCACGTTACAGTTTTGGGTAAAACAAATTAAAAATCCTTTAAATTGTCCTAGTGCAAAAATTGTTTTTAATTTTTAATTTGGATTAATTTCAATTATTGAATTTTTGTAATTTTTCTAAATTCTTGTTTCCAATTTTTGAAAAAAGTTTTTGTTGACACAAAACTAGGGAACCATGGAGCTTGATCTGGCTAGCCTACCCACACTGACAGTAGTCCAGCTTAGGGGGTTGTGTATTGAAAGAGGGTTGCCTGCAACCACTGATCTCAGGAAGCAAATCCTGATCACATCCCTGACAGCATGGGCTGAGGCCCAAGAGGTAGAGTCAGAAGAAGCTCCAGAGGAGGGAGAAAGAAGGGAGGATGCTAGCTCTAACCACTCAGGGGAGGGAAGGCATCTAACCCTAAGTGAGGATGAGGAAGAACGGTCCTCAGTAAACACAGTCACTAGGGGCAGATCCAAAGCTAGTGGTGGGAAGGGGGTCCTTTCAGGAGGAGAGAACCCATCCATCAGAGAAAGAGAGCTGGAGGCCCAGCTAGCATACATAGCTTTGGAAGCAGAGAAGCTGGCCCTAGAAAAGAAAAAGTGGGCATACAAAGAAAAAAGAGATGGAAGCAGCGATAAAGAAGCTGAGGTGTCCATGGGTGGGGGAGTTTGCCCCAGATTACCCAAGGGGGTAGTTCCTGCTTATGTAGAGGGGGATGACATAGATAAGTGGCTAGGGGCCTTTGAGAGGGCACTCCAAATGAGGAGGGTTAGGCCTCAATACTGGGGTTCCCTTTTGTGGGAGTTGGTCCCCAACTCAGGGAGGGATAGGCTTCTGACCTTAAGGGGGGAGGAGGCAGATTCATACCCTAGTATGAAGAGGTGCTTAGCCAAGAAGTTTGGTCTGACCCCAGAGCAATATAGAATGAAGTTCAGGGACACCCAGAAGGTCAGTACCCAGTCTTGGGTTGACTTTGTGGACATTTCACTAAAGGCACTAGAGGGCTGGATTATTGGTAACAAAGTAGATACTTATGAGGGGTTATACAATCTGATCATGAGAGAGCACATCTTGACCAATTGTATCCAAGAAAGGTTACGCCAGCATCTAGTGGACTCTAAGCAGACCAACCCTAGAGAGCTAGGGGAGGCAGCTGATGAGTGGTTGAGAACCAGGGTGGTTGTCAAGTCCCAGGGGGGAGACTCCAAGAAGGGGGGGACAGGTCCCCAAAAACTTAAGGAGGGAGGTGGTAAGCCCACCACAGAGACTCCCTCTGTACCCCAGAACCCTAAGAAGGAGGAGAGTAAATCCCACTCCCACTCTGACAAGCAGAGACAGGGAGACCCAGGGTTAAAAAAGCTCTTGGACAGTAGGGCTTGCTTTGACTGTCAGCAGACAGGTCACTTCAGAGGAGATGCAGCCTGTCCAAAGAAGGTGGTTAGCATTGGGCTGTCCAGTGTAGCCATAGAGGAGGATTCCTCAGAAGATGAAGTCCTCCTAGCATTGTGCTGGGAGACAGGACCAGATGGTAAGCTGGTGATCCCTGAGGGTGGGAGTAGGCACTTCCACCACATTCAAGTGAATGGGATCCCTACCACTGGCCTGAGGGACACCTGTGCCAGTCACACTATAGTGAGTGACCGGTTAGTGACCCCAGACATGTATGTCCCAGGAAAGACAAAGAAAGTCAGGATAGCCACAGGGGAGGTCACCTCCAAACCTGTAGCCATAGTGCCCCTAGAGAGGGAGGGTATCCTTGACTGGTTTAGGGTGGTAGTCAGTGCTGACCTTCCCCTAGATTGTATCCTGGGCAATGACCTCCCAGAGGTGAGTCTGGTCACAGATGGGGTGGTCGCCCAAGGCGCCCCCCAACCCAAAGTCCTGGGGAGTCAGTCCCTACAGTTAGGAGACAGGGGTCCCCAAGAAAAGGAAAGAAGAAAAGGAAGGGTAGACCACTCTTAAAGAGAGTTCCAGGGAGCCAAGGGCCTTCTGCCCCAGTAAGGGGGGAGCCCAGAGATGGCACTGGTGAGGCCTCACCTGACCCCAAGGAAGTCCTGAGTAGTCAGGCAGCTGTCCAGATGCAAGGTGTTGCCCCTGCACTGACAGAAGGGAGAGTGGAAGGAGGGTGTCTGCCACAGGAGGTGGTAGCCCCCCACTCTAGACAGCAAGAGGGGTGCCAGGACCCCAAAGATGCCCCTAAAGCAGCTCAGCCACCTGTCAGTGGAGAGCTTAGGGTGTGGTTCTGGGTACTGACAGCTGTCAGTAGCCTCTGCTGGGTGCTAGCCTTCCAGGCAGCACTGTACTTGGCCTGGGAGGCAGACCCCAGGGCCAATAGCAAAGTAGGCCCCCTGACCCTATTGGTCATGGTGGGGTTGCTCAAGTGTTGGGTGACCTCTTTGGGTAAGCTAGGTGTTGCCCTAGCAAAGTTTGGAGTAGGGGAGGTGGGCACCTCACTACCCAAGTTGGCAGAGAGAAAGGAGGAAGACCCCCCTAGAGGAAAGTTTCAGTTTGTGTTGGGTCCTTTTACTGTTGGGATGGCTTCACTACCCATAGGGAGTGACCCTGACAGGAGGAGATAAGGCAGAGTAGGCCCTGCAAAGGGACAGCCAGTTTTCTTCACTGTCTTCCTCGCCTAACAAGCCAGGAAGACTCTCCCAGGGTTGGGCTGAGTCTCCTGGGCGTGTGGGCTGTGGGGGGGTTGTGTGAGAAAACAGGGCTGATTGCAGAGGCCCCATAACTTTTTGCCCCCATTTTCCTCTTTTTGCTGGTGTTTTCCTGACTTTGATGGTGCCCTGGGTACTGCTAACCAGTCCCAGGGCCTGTGCTCTGTGTAAAATGGATATGCAAATTAGGCTAATTATAATTGGCTAAGTTAACCTACCTATAAGTCCCTAGTATATGGTAGGGCATGTAGGTTTAGGGACCACAGCATAGGTGGTGCACACCTAGGTGCACTGCTGAGGTGCCCAGTGTCATTTTAAAAGCAAGCCTGCCTTGCTGGCTGCTTTTAAATTAAAGTTATATGCAAATTCGACTTTGGAATTAAAGGTACTTCCAAAGTCTTAAACTACCTTATTTTTACATATAAGTCACCCCTAAGGTGTGCCCTATGTGCCCCTAGGGCTGGGTGCCATGTAACTATAAGCAGGGACTTTATAAAAATAGATTTATAAGCCCTGGTGAGGTAAAAACAGCCAAATTCGTTTTTCCCTCATTGAAGTAAATGGCCTTCATAGGCTAGAATGGGCAGACTTTATTTTAAATTTTAAAGTCTCCTTAAATGTTACATACCAAGAATTTGGTATCAAATTGATTGTTATAATAAATCCCACAACTTCCAGTTGTTGGATTTAATATAACTAGTTCAGGTAAAAAGTTTAGACTTTACCTAAAAAGTTGCCAATTTCAGCTCTGCATTGTTTTTGCTGCTGTGCTCTGATTGGCCAGCCTGCAGCAGCTTCTGCCAGGCTACCTTGATGAGGTGTGAAGTGGCCTGACTTCACACAAAGGAATGTGCTTGGGGGAGAGAATCTCCCCTCAGCAGATGGTGAGGCAGGAAGGGGGAGGGCTGCCAAACTGGTCTTCAAAGGCAGAGAAGGACATTTGCAGCACCCAACAACACCCCCACATCCTGCAACCCCAGACAATTAGGTGCCCCCTTTATTAGATTAGGAGAGGGCAGGAGAGGGGTGTGTTTATGATTTTTAGCCACACCAGTGGGTGGGCTCAGCCAGATGTAACCTCCAAAAATCAGATTCATCCATGTTGGATTTTTGGAGACTGTTGCCTTCTGGGATGGATTTTTGCCACACTTCCCAGGAAGTGGTCATCACAGGGGGACGACCCTGTACCTGATTGGAGGATCAGGACCCCCCTGCTTTTCACCCAGGAGCAAGGATAAAACTGGCAGACCTGACCCCACACCTCAGATCCCTACCAGATTTCAACAAGAAAGGAACTAAAGGAGAAGAAGGACTGCCCTGCTGGACCCCTGGCCTGCACCTGGACCATGCACTCAGAAGGACTGCACCAGCAGCACACTTGGGCTTCACCACAAGAAGGACTTTGCCTGGCTTCAACTGGTTCAAGGAGGGACTCCCTGTTTGCTACAGGTGAAAAATTGCTATCCAGAGTCCCCTGCACCAACTCCTGAAAAATTGACCAGCTGACCACTGTCCAGTGGCCAAAAAGGAGTTTGCGCCAGGTGCATTCTGGGAGTTGAAGTCCGCACTTCCCAAGGACCATCACAGAACTTCTGGACCCTTGGGGTGAGCTGTGGACCCCAAAAGAACCTTAAAAGAACATCTGGGTGAAGCCCCAGAAGTTTGGAAAAGATTGGAGAATTTTTGAAAAAAAGCTCCATAAAGTGACCGACCCGACGCGGAAATTCTAGCCGGCTTGCCTCAACCGCGACCCGGCCTGACTTCGTGGTTCGTCCCGGTAAAGAAAAACATCCAAAAAAGAGACTAAGTCCGAAGGTAAAAAGTTGACCGGGACCTCCCAGCCATCGAATCCGAGAAGGGCTCCACGGACGTCGGATCAAGATCCAGGTTTACCCTGGTCGAAGGATTTTCATCTCGAAAAAACGACTAAGTCCGAAGGTAAAAATCACCACCGAGGAAACCGACTTTGCGTATCCGGACAAGGGCTCCAGGAGGTCGGATTCAACTGGCAGGTTCGTCCCGGGGAAGAAAAACATCAAAAAAGAGACTAAGGGGGTTATTCTAACTTTGGAGGAGTGTTAATCCGTCCCAAAAGTGACGGTAAAGTGACGGATATACCACCAGCCGTATTACGAGTTCCATAGGATATAATGGACTCGTAATACGGCTGGTGGTATATCCGTCACTTTACCGTCACTTTTGGGACGGATTAACACCTCCTCCAAAGTTAGAATAACCCCCTAAGTCAGAAGGTAACTTTTTAACCGAGGCCTCCTGCGACTTGTAGCCGAGCAGGGCTCCATCGCGGTCGGCCTGAAAGTTTGACTTTGCCCCGGTCCTGGTGCAACCAGATGACCCGATTGGCGCTTTTTGTTTCTAAGCGCTAGAAAATAATAATACTTTAAAAATTCATAACTCCGGTTCCCCTGAACCGATTTTAATCGTTTTTGTGTCATTTTAAAGATAAAAATATAAGCTATTTTTATAAATTGGTTTTGGATTTTTAAACTGTTTCCTGTGTTTTATTTAATTACTGTTTTGTGATATTTGAATGCTTTACACTTTGTCTCCTAAGTTAAGCCTTGACGCTCGTTGCCAAGCTACCAAGGGTTGAGCTGGGATTAATTTACTGAGACCTAACTGTACCTATGTGGAGGTTAGTGGCTTGTTGCTAGGTGTAGGTACCTACCTGCCCTACCAATAACCCATTTTCCAACAATACAGCACTAAAATAGAGCAATCGGCAAACTCCTAGAAAGAGATCTTTCATATTTTTAAAGAACTTACCCTCTGATGACTCACCAATAGAGGCCTCTATTGAACTCAGTAATGAGCTGGCAGTTCACTTTCCGTAGAAAATTACCGACATATACTCTTCCTTCCTAACTACAACCACTCAGGAACTCATGAGTGACAAGTGTGCCAATTCCCAGCCCTCAGGGATTTCACTTGCAGCTTTCCAGCCTCTAAATGAAGCCTCGGTTATAGACCAAATCCACAATATTAATTCAGGATCCCCTCTTGATCCCGCCCCTTCCGCCATTATGGCGTTGGTCTCTGACATGATTGTTCCACTATTGACAAGGATTCTTAATCACTTTATAAATTCAGGAACCCTGCCGCATTCCCTTAAACATGCCATCATTGAACCACTTGAAAAAGCCTAAATTCGACCCTACGTTGCTCAGTAACTACAGGCCCATCGCCCTTCTTCCAATTTTACCTAAAATTATGGAAAAGCATCTCAATAAGCAATTGACATGCTTTCTTGAGGACCATGAACTCCTAAACTCTACACAAATGGGATTTAGACCCCAATACAGTACTCAGTCAGCCCTCCTGGCAGTCACTGAGTCCACTCAGCAACTTTTAGATCAGGTAGGTCACGCAGCCATTATTTTATTGGATCTCAGTGCCGCTTTTGACACCGTGGATCACAACACCCTCCGCCATAGGCTCTCCAGAATAGGGATAGAAGGTATAGCATTAGCTTGGTTCTCCTTTTTTCTTACAGGAAGAACCTTCCAAGTTTTGGATCGTTCTTTCTTGGCCGATATTTTTCCCCTGACCTGTGGAGTCCCTCAGGGCTCTTCTCTAAGCCCTGCTCTTTTTAATATCTATCTTTCCTCCTCAGCTAAAATTGTAAAACCATATGACCTCTCAGCGGTCACCTATGCTGACAATATTCAATTAATAGTATCTCTTTCCAATACCAAGGATCCTTCTCTAATGAATCTCTCCCTCTGTTTAGTGGACATCGGTAAATGGATGAATCTGTCCAAACTGAAACTTAATGAAGGGAAATCAGAGGTGATGATCGTAGGCAATGACGCTCCTTCTAACCTTTTGGCTCTGTATCCAGAGGCTCTCAGCAATTTCCCTCCTCCTAAGGATCATATAAAGAGCCTTGGCTTCTGGCTGGACTGTCGCCTAACAATGGAACAACAGTCCAAAAATATTTCTTCCTCCTGCTTTGGTCTCCTTAGAACCCTAAGGAAAATCTTCAAGCTTCTACCCCTTCTGGCCAGAAGAATTCTTATTCAGGCCATGGTACTCTTGTGACTTGACTATGGCAACTCTCCTTTTCTCAGCTCTCCTGATTATGTAGTGAAGAAACTCCAGGTCATACAGAATGCGGCCGCAAGATTACTTATGAATTTACAGAGACATCATTCAGCCAAGCCAGCCTTAGCTGCGCTTCATTGGCTACCAATAGAACAGCGTATTCACTTTAAAGCCCTATGCATGTTACACAAAGCCCTGCACAACATGGGACCCCACTTTCTTAGATAAACCATTTCCCTTTTTGCCCCCACTAGAATGCTGAGATCCTTCACCACCCAGCTAGTGCACATAGCACGGTTTAAGAGGTCTTCATGGGGAGGTAACTGCTTTTCAATAAAGGCAATTTGGAATTTGGAATTCCCTATGCCTAGAACTCCAACAAAAACCTTTGGAAATTCCATTCCGGGAAAAAATTAAAAACTGTCCTTTATTCGATCTAACTTTCTTTCCCTTGTCTGTCAATATTTTTTTGCATCAGAAGCTGTTACTTCCTTTTTTAGCGCTGGGAGGCCTTTGGGTAGCTTTGCGTTTTATAAATCTTTTAAACTAAACTAAACTAACCACCGCCACACACGGCCTTCATCTGTGCGAGGCAGCAGTTGGCCATAGGGCCTGCAGCCAGGCCCTAGGGCCAACCCCCTATAAGCACCCAACCTTGCATGGCCTTCACCCATTCGCAGCAGAGGTTGCCTACAAGACCTGGCCTGCAGTTAGACCCTGCAACTAACCCCTTAACCACCCAACCCCATGCTGTGCATGGCCCTTTGGTTGTGCGCAGTGGGAGTTGGTCGTGGCCTCTTGGGTGTGAGAATA
This sequence comes from Pleurodeles waltl, assembly GCF_031143425.1. Lineage (NCBI taxonomy): Eukaryota > Metazoa > Chordata > Amphibia > Caudata > Salamandridae > Pleurodeles > Pleurodeles waltl. The sequence continues at coordinate 1,556,950,317 of NC_090440.1, forward strand.
GCTGTGAGAGGTTGTATATGGGGGTGAGATTGGCTGTGAAAGTGTCTGTCTGTGTGTGAGAGTGTGCATATCAGTGTTTCAGTGGGTACATCAGTGTGTGTGCGAATCTATGAGTGGGTGCATGAGGGTGGCAGTGAGTCTGTGAGTGTGTGTGTGTGAGTCTGAATGGGTCTGTGAGTGGGTGTGCAAGTCTGAGTGGGTCTGTGAGTGGGGGTGTAATTAAGTGCGATTGTGAATAGGTGTGTGAGTGGGTGCACAAGTGTCTGAGTGGGTCTGTGAGTAGCTGTATAAGTGTTTGAGTGGGTGTGTGAGTGGGAGAAAGATTGAAAGAGAGAGAGAGAGTGTGTGAGGGAGAAAAACAGTTTTTTCAGACTTTGATGTCTGATATACGTAGAATGAGATATTTGTGCACAATTTAAAATAAAAAATGTATCTGTCATTTAAAAAAATACAATAATTTGTACTTTATAAAAAAAAAAGAAGGAGAGGAAGACAAGTCTAGCTGGACTCGAACCCTCAATGCTCAGTGTGAAGATCTGCAACCTTCACACTGAGCTATTGCTTTGCGTTTGTTTTAGCCCTTTATGGGCTATCAGGGTTTGCAAGGGAGTCCTCAAGGGCTCCCCCACGGTCCCTATATATTTTTTTATTTATTGTGAGACAATGGGTGTGACAGTGTCTGTGTGGGTGTGAGAGCGGATGTGACAGTGTCTATCTGGGTGAGAGGGTGGTTGTTAGAGTGTTTATCTGGTTGTTTGAGTAGGTGTATGAATGTATATCTATTTTTTTTTCCACATTTTGCAAAATCCGCGGATACACCCGTGGATTTACACCGGGGGCACGCTGAGCCCTGCAGATCGGTCTGCAGATTTCGGGAACCCTAAAAAAATAAATTTAGGACACTTGAAGACCATTTTGTCCTATTTAGCACAAGTATATAACACCCATGGGGTCAGGGAACCTCTACCCTAATCCCAACATGTACATTCAGCCAAGATTTCAACCCTGGGACAATTTCCTGATGAAATAAAATGGCTCCTGCAACATTCCAGCCAATCAAATCCTCCCTGCGGCGTGTGAATCCGCGAAAATCCATGGAGAATCAGCAGCACTAGCTATCTATTTTTTGTGGACTTAAATTACTCCGAAACTACTGAACGGATTTACACCAACCCAAAAAAACAGCGTTCTGCTGAGCAGAATCTAGCTTTTTTCCCAAATTTGGTGTAGTTCCATTCAGCGGTTTTGGCTGTAGGTGTGTCTAAAGAATAGAAAATCCCCATAGACACAGAATGCAGAAAAAGTATTATGGGACCCTCCCCTTTATTTTGACCCCCACTTCACTGATGACCCCTAAACTTGCAGGACAGCAGCGGAACTGACCAAAGTATAGGTTTTGAAAAATTCATAAAGATTTGTCAAGTGGTGACAAAGTTATTGGAAAAACAAAAAACACTCCGTCCATGGAAAAAATGGTCCTATCTATAACTACCTAGTGAACACCACTAAAAGGTCATATATATATATATATATATATATATATATATATATGTATACATATAATGATACATAGTACGGCACACCTAACAGAAACTTATTATGAATAATCAATAAATAATTAAACAAAGTCAAGCATCAACTTTTAATACATATTAGAAAAGTCCATTCTTATTCAGTGTTTTGAATAGTTGTTCCTCATAAGTATACACATGTCTCCATAATGGTACAACTCAAGCCGTGTTTGACAACACCTCCATAATGATACAACTCAAGCCAAAACGTGTTTCGTCTTGGGAAAACTCCAATCCAATCCCAAACGACTTCTTCAGGGCTCCTAATCCTCAAAAGGTTGACCAACTTCAACCGTCATCAAACAAAGTCCATGAGATACCAAATGAAATTCGAACAAAATGCGCTCCACAAACCCCCAGCAAAGGAGACAGAGAGAAGCGAGTACGCAACCCCCAACGCGGTAAGATAGGAGAAACGCGAGTGCGCGACTCCCAAGCTGTTCGAATTTCGATACGATCTGGAAGTCTAATAAAGGCTGGTGTACCGGATATTTACTGATTCATGGATCCGATACCTGCATTTGATGTGTGAAACCGTACATTGGAGTATATAAACCGTGTGACAATAGATCACTACCTACTTACCAATTGGTATCTCATGGACTTTGTTTGATGACGGTTGAAGTTGGTCAACCTTTTGAGGATTAGGAGCCCTGAAGAAGTCGTTTGGGATTGGATTGGAGTTTTCCCAAGACGAAACACGTGTTGGCTTGAGTTGTATCATTATGGAGGTGTTGTCAAACGCGGCTTGAGTTGTACCATTATGGAGACATGTGTATACTTATGAGGAACAACTATTCAAAACACTGAATAAGAATGGACTTTTCTAATATGTATTAAAAGTTGATGCTTGACTTTGTTTAATTATTTATTGATTATTGATAATAAGTTTCTGTTAGGTGTGCCGTACTATTTATCATTGTTTGTTGGGTTGTTCAAACCTGTAAGGGTTGGGGGTGTTCCCTTGTGCAGGCACCCTTGTTTTCCTTGCTTTCATGCTTACTTGACCTGAATTTATGCCATTTATGATCCTGAGCGCCTACATAACCCCAATCTTTCACCCCACTATTAAAGTTCTATATGTATACATACAGCCTAGTGGCAGTGGCCACTTTGTAGCTATAGTTAGGACCTAGTTTCGATAGAAAAAGCATTTTTTTATTTGCCTATATCTTTGGCGCCAGTTGACAAATCTTCATGAAATTGTCCAAACAAATTCATAACTCAAGTGAGCTGCTGATTGTAAAGTTTCGGGGTGATCTGTCAAGTGGGGGCTGAAAAAAAAGGGGGGTCCCAAAAAGCTTTTCCCCCATGCATTTTTCCCTAGATATTTTGAACAATGATAGCTCAGAAACCACTGGATGGAAGTACAACAAATTTGTCAGAAAGCTAGGGTTTGGTCCAGAAAGTTAACTTTTTGTGATTTGCTGTAAATCTGCTCAGTAAAAATCCAAATTTCTTTATATAGGAACGTGAAAGCTCTTTGAACACTCCTAATCTTGTGCTGAGATCTGATAGGCTTTCAACACATCAACAAGGAAGTGTTGGCAGCCATGTTGGGACTTGACTTCAGTCGAGTCCCAGAAAAAAAATGTAAAAAAACGAAAGTGGCCGGGGCAGGGACACCCTGACCCCTTATCTCTGGTGCTAAAAAGCATTTTTTTTTAAATTCACTGCATTCCCGGCAGATCTGACAAAATGTTTTAAAAAAGTGATTGTGTTTTAATAAGCCCCTAGGTGGGCCAGGTCCCCACCGCATTGTTATTTTAATATGAGGGCCCGCCTGCCACCTCGCTTCCCTGGGGACTGCCTCCTCCCCGGGGTTACAAACTAATTCAATGCGGAGTGCCACCCGCCCCCCCTGCAGCCCGAGGACTGCCAGCTCCCACGGACTTTTAAGTAATATGACGTGGAGGCCACGCGGCCCCCGCTGCCCCAGGGGCCATCATCTCCCCAGAGCTTTCATGAAATATAATGTGGGTGGTGTGGTATGCAGCCCCTCTGCTGCTCCGGCAACCGCCACCTCCCCGGGGCTATGCTTGTTGGAGGGGGCCCCCCTTGAGGAGCCGCTGATGGCCACGAGGACAGCTGACAGCTCCCAACAAGCAAAAGCAAACAAAGTCTGGCTTTTGCAAGAGAGCTGCCAAACCGTGCTTCCTTGCAGAAAGCAGAGTTTTCATCTGTCTTCCCTGGACACAAATATGCGGGCAGGGAAGACAGATGAAAAGATTACTCCCACAAGCAGGGAGTTGCTATGAAAGCACTTCACTGGTTGGAGGTGCAATGTCAATTTCTTTCTCCCACTCACACACACACTCAGACCCCTCTCATACCCCCACACACCCACTCACAGACACACTCAGACTTTCCCACCCCCAGTCACAGACCCACTGAAACCCTCATGCACTGACTTACAGACCCACACAGACACTGAAGCACCCACTCTCCGAACCCAGGCAGACACTCTCACAGCCACTCTCACCCCTAGAAAAACCTTCTCACATCTATTCTCACACCCAGAGAGACAGGCTGTGGCCAACTCCTCCTGTGCATGGCCAAAGGGCCATGTGCAGCATGGGGTTGCGTGGTTAGCTGGGTTGGCTGCAGGGTCTGGCCACAGGCCAGGCCCTGCGGCCAACCATCACCAAGCACGACCAACCAAACTTTTGATTTAACAATTTGTTTTTCATAATACTACATATCCCATAATGCTTCATTATGGACATGATTGGGACAGTATAAATGTGAGTCATGGAAAACGCATTCATGAGCTGTGAGCAAGACCTTTTGGTCGAAACACATCTGTGGTGGTTTAGGTGTTGAAATTCTTTTTAAATAAAACAATGTACTCTACTGGAGTGCAGCGTACGAGCAGTCTATGTATATATATATATATATATATATATATATATATATATATATATATACATATATATATATGTGTGTGTGTGTGTGTGTGTGTGCGTGTGAGGAGTTGGATGATATACCAGCATGCGTACCGTCTCTCCCTCAGCCTCCCGCTAATGCTACGACGTTCATCTTTTTTTCCCAGAGGACAGAGAGTGCTATCCCTTTAAATATGACTGCATGGATGAGGAAGGGGTGGAGCCCCGTAAGGCCCTTTATGCTCAAAATCCCTATGTTTACCTGGCCTGGGGCCTGGGGCCTGCAAGTGGAGCGCACACAGCTGGACGAGAGTTCACCCTGGGATGTGTCGCAAGACAAGGACAGGTCCTTATGAGAGTTGCTGGAGGTCACCGCTTCAAAACAGATGGCAAGGTTTCAAACCGCATCTCATGAGCCAACCAGTCAGAGGAACACAGCATCAGAAAAGCCCACTGCTGGAGAGGGAGCCGGGGCAAGCCATCAAGATACCCAGAGTCCTGTTCACATTCTAGGAGGGACATGGCCTTGGCAAGTGTGTGCCAGATTACAAACGTGAGGGTTGTGGGCAGGGTCACAACCTAAAAGCCCATAGTTCACGACCAGGAAAGGGGTAATTGCGGGTGGGCACACTTCATTGTCCTAACAGAGTCCCCTTGCCTATACTACCTTTTCACAGTCAGGTACAGTAGCACAAAAGTATCATGGTACTACCATAACTAAGAGGGGAAGGTTAGTGGTAGCCACGCCCAGTGGGCATACTTATGTGTCGTTCCTTGGTTTTTGCTTTTATCAAGTAATGTATTTTTCATCTAGATACTTTTCTGCCATGTGCACTCCCGGATGAATGGGTAATAGGTTTACCAGTAGTAGAAAGAAGATACATTTGCCTGTCGTATTCTCGTTTCTCCAGAGATACTCAGCAAGGACTCCTTCGGTTCCGAACTGATACCTGGAAGAGAGAAAGAAGATGTTACATCCAGGAAAATATATCTTTAGATAGACAATATAAACACCCAATAAATCCCTTAAACCCAATTTGAGCAGTTGTTTTCTCATTCCTGATAATGCCAAGGCTGACAAGTGGTAATGAATGCAGGCATAAGTCCATCTGCACAAGATGGAGGGCGCAGTAAAACAACTATGAGAAGGCCAATGGAAGCTATAATGGGCTTTCACAAAACATATGAGCCAAGCGGAAATCGACTGCACTGTTTTTTTACAAATACTATATGTGCCCAGGGTTAAAACCTCTCCAGAATATCTGTAGGACAAGTACAATTGACTATTGTGACCAAGCAAACAATTTGTGCCTGGCGCTTTGATACCCTTACAGAAATTTGTCTCAGGTGAGGATCCTGTAGCCTTTTTCCTCAACTTCGAGTGCGCCACAAGGGCTAGAGCATGTCCAGCAGAATTTTGACTCTTTTATCTTGCTCCACTGTTCACCGGGAAGGCCCAAGCTTCATATCAGATATCCAACAGGGATGGTACTTCTATCTATGACAACATCAAGAAAATGGTTATAAACCTGCTGTGGGTGTATGACGAGATTCATCGCCTTAAATTACGTATGGAAACAGGAACGTCAGGTGATACACCTAAGACACTGTTTTACAAGATAAAAGATGCAGGGGATAGGTGGCTAAACCCACAGGAGTCCAGCAAAGAGGAAATAATAGAGAAAATACATCTCAAGCAGTTTCTAGAAGCCCTGCCATTCCCCAATCGAAGGTGGTTAAGGCAGCATGCGAGCCTCACACTTGAGCACACGGTTGAGGTGACTACCTCATTTGCCCTCATTCATGCTTGGGGTAGCTTTCTGGATTTAAAAAAAAACCTCAAAGTAACTCATGCTTCGTAGTCAAAGGTGGGAAAAGACCCAACAAAACCCAAGAGGCTGGGAGAAATAGGAACATGCACCCTGAAACGGTGACCACACCTGGACCACAGTTTTGTGAATGTGGGCAATGGGGCCTCATAGCACGCTTCTGTAAACAGAAAATGGAGACGAATGAATAAGAACCGATGGACATTAGTTATGAGCATGCTCCATTATATATACTCAGGAAATGGGAGCTGTTTATTATGTAAGTCTATAAGTCAATGATCAGTGGGTGAGACCCCTTTTGGACTCCGGGTGTAAGCAATCCGTGGTCAGAGCCACACTGGTACAACCATCTCAGATTATCCGCTATAAAGTAGTAGGAATACGTTGTGTACATGGGGACTCAAAAACATACCCCATGGCCCATCTTCTTATAAGCAATGCCTTGAAATAATAAAACATTGTTGAAATAGGGATACTTCTGGCCCTCCCTGAAGAAATCATACTTGGAATAGATAATCCTTTCTTCTTAGATCTTTTACGTGACAACTTAAATGCTTTACCATCTGGTACTGATACCCTACCTCCAACAAATGCTTTTCTTACCCCTGAACCATGGGTCCTTGACAAAAACTTTAGAACAGCTCAACTGAATGTTAGTACTTTGCTAAACTCTTGGCGGTCCACCAAAGCTCAACAACTCAATCCCACGGTATGGTATACCAGGTTTATTGTTCGGAAGAGGTTGTTATATAGGGTTGGCCAACTGGATGATAAACCTCTGCTACTGGTTCCTATTGTCTTTAGGGAACAAGTGCTTTTCTTTGCCCATTTTGTTTTTGTTAGGAGGCCATTGTGGTACGGAGTAGACTAGCCAAGCAGTCCTGCGTCATTTTTATTGGTCTGGAGTTTACACCCAAGTTAAGGAATACTGTCAGACCTGTGAAGTTTGTCAGAAGAAAAATCCCTATCAGCCTCCAGGGGTTCCCTTACAGCCCCTCCCTATAATTGGAAAATCATTTGACAGGGTGGGGGTGGATTTGATAGGACCTCTACCCAGTTCCCCAAATAGAATCCAGTATGCCCTGCTCCTCAATGACTATGCTTCCCAGTACCTGGAGGCCACATCTCTAAAAGCCCAGAATGCAAGGGTTATAGCGCAACACCTTATGGAAGTATTCACCTATATGGGCATCCTGAAAGAAATCCTTACAGATCAGGGGACACCCTTTGTGTCCAAACTCATGAAACAAGTTTGTGAACAATTAGATATAAGACATCTAACGACATTGGCATACCCCCCCCGGTCTGGTGGAGAGGCATAGGGGGAATCTCAAACTGATGTTGAAATATTTTTTTAGCAGTCAATGGTAGAGAATTTGTCTTTCGGGGACAGCTGAGGAGTAGCCTTGGCACCGTCTCTAGTTAAATTCCTGTTTGGGCATCCACCTCATACCCTCTTGGAAATTACAAAAGAGGCGTGGGAGAAGGATGCATGGACTGAAGCGCAGGATCTGTTGGATTATTCCAAGCACCTTAAATCCCGCTTAGGAAAACTGAGGACATAAGCACAGGAGAACCTAGAAAGGCGCCAACAGGAACACAAGTATTTCTACATTAAGGGGAAGAAATGGAGGCTTATCAGGTAGGCGACTGGGTCCTAGTCTTCTTACCCTCCTCCCCCACAAAGATGAAAGTGGAGTGGCAAGGCCCTTACAAAATTACCAAAAGAATAGGCTGGACTACCTATTGCATACAGATTTCCCCCAGGATGGAACAGAAATACCATATTAACCTCCTTAAGAAATGTTTAGGATCACCCCCTAGAACAGTACAAACCATAATACCAATTACAGTGACTGATGTCAATGTCAATCCTGTCAATCCTGATCTCCTAGTAACAGAGAAGAAAGAACTCAACACTCTCTTAGGCTCTTTTGTAGACACCTTTTCTGACCTGCCAGTGTGGACCTACCTTGCAACCCACTCTATCCCCACAGAGGAAAGAGTGTTCATAAAGCAAAGACCCTATAGTGGCCCTCCTGCCCAACGCCATGCCCTGCAAAGTTAGATTCAACAAATGCTGGAGATGAGGGTCATTGTCCCCTCTACCAGTAATGGGTGTTTCGCAATTGTATTAGTCCCTAAACCAGACAGTAGTATACGATTTTGTATGAACGTCAGAGCAGTAAATAGGGTCACCAAGCTAGAATACTACCCTCTATCTAGAGTGCATGAAATGGTTGAGCAACTAGGAGAGGCCCAATATATCTCCACCACAGACCTAACAAAAGGCTATTGGCATGAACCCTTGGAACCCCATGACCAAGAGAAGACAGTGATTGTGGCTCTGGACGGGTTCTATCAATTTACGATGTGGGCCTTTGGGCTTCATGGGGCACCAGCCACATTTCAGAGACTCATGAATACCCAAATTCAGCAGCACTGGTGGTATTCATTGGCTGATTTAGATGACATTGTGGTTCATTGTAAGAATACACCTGAACATCTGCACCACCTACAAGCCATCCTCTAAGAGCTGCAAAAAGCCCAGTTAAGTATCAACGCCATGAAATTAAACATTGCCTACCGGAAGGTAAAATATCTTTAATACCTGCTGGGAGAAGGTGTTACGGAACCCCAGACTGAAAATGTGAAAGCTGTAGCCAATACTCCGTTCTCCACAACAAGGAGGGATATGAGAGCATTTTTAGGACTCCTGTGCTATTATAGGAGGTTCATTCCTGAATATACTGAGATTGCAGCTCCCCTCACTGATCTCCTAAGAAAAAATGTCACCGAAAGCCCTGAGATCACCAACAGAGCTTGCTCTTGGTGCTTTCTGGAGACTAAAACAGGCTTTCAACTGTTCTGGTTTCCCCGGATATTAATAAAATGTTCATTCTACGAAGGGACACCTCTGCCCTTAGAATTGGGGCCGTTCTCCCTCAAGTAGATTCCAAAGGATATGAGAGGCCTATATGTTACATCAGTTGGAATACTTCTCTCGTAAACAGGCATACCAGACAATTGCAAAAGAATGCCTTGCCCTCAAATGAGCATTGAGAAACTGCACTGTTACGTAGAGGGATGACCTTTTGTACTGATCACGTGCCCCACACTTGGCAATATCATAACAAGGGGAAAAATGATAGAGTGTTGAGGTTGTTTCTGTCTCTACAACCTCTACCGTTTTGAGGTGATGCACAGGAATGGCAAGGACCAGGGAAATATGGACTTCCTTTCTCATTTCCCCCTTTTCCCGGATCATGAAAATCCTAGGTAGTGGGTGTGTCAGGAGGCGAACGATATACCAGGATGCATACTGTCTCTCCTTCAGCCTCTCACTAATGCAACGGACGTCCATCTTCTTTTCCTAGAGGACAGAGGGTGCTACCCCTTCAAATGTGACTGCATTGAAAAAGAACAGGCGGAACGCTGTAAGGACCTCTATGCTCAAAACCCCTACGTTTACCTGGCCCAGGAACCGGAAGTGGAGCACCCAAGGCTGGAGGAGCATTCGTCCTGGGAGGTGCCACGAGATGAGGTCAAGCCCATAGGAGAGCTGCAGGAGGTTGTCACAGAAAAAAAGATGGTGAGGATTGCAACCGCACCTCAGAAGCCAACCGGTCAGAGAAACAAAGCGTCAGAAGAGACCATCGCTGGAGAGAGAGCCAGAGCAAGCCGCTGAGATGTCCAGAGTACCGGCCACATTCCAGGAGGGATGTGGCTTAGGCAGGTGTGTGCCAGATCACAAACATAGCGGTCGAGGGCAGGGTCACAACGTACGAGCCCGTAGTTCACGACCAGGGAAGAGGTGATTGCGGGTGGGCATGCTTCTTTGTCCTAAAAGAGTCCCCTTGCCTACACTACCTTATATATATATATATATATATATATATATATATATATATATATATATATATATATATATATATATATGTGTGTGTGTGTGTGTGTGTGTGTGTATACATAAATATATATATATATATATATATATATATATATATATATATATATGCTACTAGAGATGACGGAATTGTGTCTGAGTAACAATATATTTATGTTTAACCATCAGATATACAAACAATTCTGTGGAACAGCCATGGGAGTTTTCTTTTTTCCAAGCTATGTGAACCTTATGACTGGTTGGTGGGAGAAATGCATAGCCTGGGGTGAGGGGAATGAGAAATACATGGACAAAGTGGTGGTATGGTTACGTTATATAGATGACCTATTTCTGATCTGGAATGGGACGGAGGAACTATTCAGGCAATTCTTTACTGGCTTGAACCTGAATAATGTTGGGTTGCAATTTACTTGCAAGACAAGCAAGATCTCTATTGAGTTTTTAGATGTGTTGGTGTCTATTGAAGATAATGAATTACAGACTACACTACACAGGAAGCCCACGGCAACCAATAGTATCCTACATGGATCTAGTATTCACCCTAGATCCCTAATCAAGAGCATTCCATATGGGGAATTTGTTCGGGTTAAAAGAAATTGTTCAAATGAACAAGATATGAATACATAATTTGGGGAAACCAAACAGAGATTCTTGAACAGACGATACAAATTGAATATAGTAAATCAAGGAGAGGAGAAAGCAAAGACAAAGACACGGGCACGGACATTGGTGAAAAACAAAAAAGTGCCAGATGTGACGAGAATGGGAAATTATGAGATAAGACTCATTTTGGATTATAGTAAAGAGAATCAACAGATACTAAATGTATTAAATAGATATTGGCACTTGATTAAAAGAGATAATGATATTGGAGTGAGATTGGGAACTCGACCATCAGTTATATACAGAAAAGTACCAGCATTAAAGGATATATTAGTAAGAAGTCACTTTGAGACTCCAACTACCCCCAATTGGTTAGTAGATAGAAATGAGGGATTCTATTGCTACAATAAATGCAAAGCATGTAAGATTGGTTGCAATAAAAAAGTAGTAATAGATTTTTGGGGGAAGGAGATTCTGATCAGAGACAGGATTACATGTGACGCAACTTTTGTGGTATATGTCATAGAATGTCAAAGTCGTCTACGATATGTTGGCAGTACTATCTGCCCTTTAAAAAAGCGTATCTTGGAACATATCAGAGCAGTACAGAATGATGATAATACCTATGCTATAACCAAACATCTGAAAAGCCATCCAGAATCAGATTGGCTATACATGAAATATTATGGCATTGCTACAATTAAAAAGCATGAACGTAGAGGTGATAGAGTTCAGAAATTGAGACGTTTGGAATCTAGACACATTATTAGATTAAAAACCAAGACTCCATTTGGGTTGAATGGGGATGAGGAATTATATTGTCATCTATAAATATGAAATAGTAACTGAAATGGTACATCGGTTGTCGATATGTAAGATTTAATGGTTTAATGGACTATCAGTCGCAGAGATATATTATGAATTCTACAGTTAGTTTCTAAAATAATGGGGTACTAGACCCATAATGAAGGAAGATAACTGCAACTGAGAATTATAATGTACAATCAAAAGATGAGTAATTAATGCGACAACATATCATTAGATGTAATATTGGCTATTGGATAGATGAATACATGACAAGCAAAGCTGTAGCTAGATTGAGCAATAGTTTGAGTATGTTCTCATAGGAGTATTTTTCTTCTTTTTATCTCATTAGATATATTTTTGGGGGAATATTGTGTAGGTGGGTTGTATTTGCACAGTAAGTTTTTGGTTATAAAAGTAGTAGGTATTTTTGTATATATATATGTTTTTAATGGAACTACATATCCCAGAATGCCGCATAAAGGCACATTGAGATGAAGAGTATAAATAGAGCACAAAATGGAGTGATTAATTATCATGATCAAGACCGTGAAGGTTGAAACGCGTTGGTGTTTGTTGTGGGTATCTCACTGCACATTAAAATGAAGCTTTAAAGAATCCCGTGAGTGCCACGTCTTTGACAGCAGTGTCAAGTTGGTATGATTATATATATATATATATGTATACACAAACAAAACACGGTCCACTGTTGCTATCAGAGCTCAACCAACATCTCAATAGGTGCCCCCTGTTTTTTGGTGAACAAGCGAATTATAGATCCAAACGTTTACCTCTGCTTACAGACGATACAGATGCACTTCAATCAGAATATCAGTTTCTTTATTGCTCAAACCAGAGCACACAATCTCCTATGCGTTTCAACCATTACTTGTCTTGTTCACAGAAAACCTGTGGGAGCCAGTGCTAGAAATATGCTACAAATTTACAAACAGCAGTTTTGGAAAAAAATTGAAATGTTTTGCACTTTTAAGTGCCTTTTACTTTGACCTCTTTGTCAACATGGCAACATGGCGGAAAGTATTAGAGTGAATTGGAAAGCACAATTGTGCAGGTCGTTTTGCATAAAAAAGCCCCAGTCTTCTAAATAAAATGAGAGAAGAAAGATTTATGACGGTGGAACTAGGCTTAGCCTAGATCCAATTCACAGAGCCTCCTTCACCTCTTAGAAGTTTGTGAAACAACTGACAGGAAAATACTTCTATGTCATCTCTCTATATACTCCAGTGTTGGTGGCAAATTAGTGATTTGCTTCACATAGTTTAGGTATGAAATGTCCTGTCAGGTATAATTATGTTTTACCTACCACATCTAAGGATATCGCAACACCTGCATAGTTCCCACATACCTCGTTTTTTTTACAAACATTATGGATTTCCACTTGTATGCTGTGAATTACAAATTGAAATTACTTTACTTAAATGCTTTCAGATTCAACTCTTTTCACTGGACACTTTCAACCCCTGCCTCACTCCCATTAGACTAGCCATTGTCTGGGCTTTCCTCTCCTTCATCTCAAAAAGTGTGTATCTTAGTAATATTCACAGACTTTCACTGTGAAGTGTTTCTCTAAGTACCTTCTGCCATCAACGTCCCCTCTGAAGAATGTTAACTTTGCTTCTTTCTATCAAAGAATTGCTTGGCATTAATGGTGATCGTTTCTAGTATGGACGAGGGTAGTGTAATATAGTGGGTCTCCCTCATAATAGGTTGGCAAGCTCCAAAGATTACAAATTCAGGCCGCAGGTTACATCCCTGTGCTGAAACACATCAATCACATCTCACTTATCTGAATGTTTCTGCATTGATCCTCAGTGAAACAATAAAATTAATGGAAAACCCTATGTTTCATCTTTTGTTGATACATGTTTTCCTAGCTCTCTTGATGTTACCTTACCTTCGAACTAGACCCTACAGTTGGCTTCTCAAAAAACCTCTACATCAACCCTATGAGGTATAAATGTTTTAGAGGTAAAGCAGCTTTTATACAAGGCTCCATCCTCTTTAACTGTTTCCATAGCCCCTCTACCTTGAAGCAAACGTATTAAGAATCAGGAAAGCCCTGAAAGTGCACCTGTTCCAACCAGCTCCTTTCACTTATCTCTATTTGACAGCTGATTCAGAAGATGTGTCGGTTTCTCCTGACTCCGTTAACCTGATGTTCTACTATAACTGCCTGCTCTAAAGTTGAAAGCGGTTTTAAGCAGCTTAACAGCAGTTCAAGTATTACACCAAAAAACAAAGCATTGCTAAGTACCATAAATGTTTTAGCACGTACTAACCCGTTATCACCACTTGATTAATACTGTGGTCATTGTAGGAAGTTGGCTCTGTATGCACTATTTCAAAGTAAGGAATAGTATGCACAGAGTCCAAGGGTTCCCCTTAGAGGTAAGATAGTGGCAAAAAGAGATAATACTAATGCTCTATTTTGTGGTAGTGTGGTCGAGCAGTAGGCTTATCAAAGGAGTAGTGTTAAGCATTTGTTGTACATACACACAGGCAATAAATGAGGAACACACACTCAGAGACAATTCCAGGCCAATAGGTTTTTGTATAGAAAAATATATTTTCTTAGTTTATTTTAAGAACCACAGGTTCAAATTCTACATGTAATACTTTGCATGAAAGGTATTGCAGGTAAGTACTTTAGGAACTTTGAATAATCACAATAGCATATATACTTTTCAAATAAAACACATATAGCTATTTTAAAACTAGACACACTGCAATTTTCACAGTTCCTAGGGGAGGTAAGTAATTGTTAGTTCTTGCAGGTAAGTACACCACCTACGGGGTTCAGATTTGGGTCCAAGGTAGCCCACCGTTGGGGGTTCAGAGCAACCCCAAAGTTACCACACCAGCAGCTCAGGGCCGGTCAGGTGCAGAGTTCAAAGTGGTGCCCAAAACGCATAGGCTTCAATGGAGAAGGGGGTGCCCCGGTTCCAGTCTGCCAGCAGGTAAGTACCCGCGTCTTCGGAGGGCAGACCAGGGGGGTTTTGTAGGGCACCGGGGGGGACACAAGTTCACACAGAAAGTACACCCTCAGCAGCGTGGGGGCGGCCGGGTGCAGTGTGCAAACAAGGGTCGGGTTTGTAATAGGAATCAATGGGAGACCAAGGGGTCTCTTCAGCGGTGCAGGCAGGCAAGGGGGGGGCTCCTTGGGGTAGCCACCACCTGGGCAAGGGAGAGGGCCTCCTGGGGGTCACTCCTGCACTGGAGTTCCGATCCTTCAGGTCCTGGGGGCTGCGGGTGCAGGGTCTTTTCCAGGCGTCGGGATCTGAGAGACAGGCAGTCGCGGTCAGGGGGAGCCTCGGGATTCCCTCTGCAGGCGTCGCTGTGGGGGCTCAGGGTGGACAACTTTGGTTACTCACAGTCTTGGAGTCGCCGGGAGTCCTCCCTGAAGCGTTGTTTCTCCACCAGTTGAGTCGGGGTCGCCAGGTGCAGGGTTGCAAGTCTCCCGCTTCTGGCAGGAAACGCAGTTGTTTTAAAGTTGCTCCTTTGGAAACAAAGTTGCAGTCTTGAGTGAACAGGGCCGCTGTTCTCAGGAGTTTCTTGGTCCTTTTAGAGCAGGGCAGTCCTCTGAGGATTCAGAGGTCGCTGATCCTGGGCAAAGCGTCGCTGGAGCAGTTTTCTTCTGAAGGGGGGAGACAGGCCGTTAGAGCTGGGGCCAAGGCAGTTGGTGTCTCCGTCTTCTCTGCAGGGTTTTTCAGCTCAGCAATCCTCTTCTTCTTAGGTTGCAGGAATCTGAGTTCCTAGGTTCAGGGGAGCCCCTAAATACAGAATTTAGGGGGGTGTTTAGGTCAGGGAGGGCAGTAGCCAATGGCTACTAGCCCTGCAGGTGGCTACACCCTCTTTGTGCCTCCTCCCAAGGGGAGAGGGTCACATTCCTATCCTTATTGAGGGGATTCCCCATCTGCAAAATGGAGGATTCCTAAAAGTCAGAGTCACTTCAGCTCAGGTTGCCTTAGGGGCTGTCCTGACTGGTCAGTGACTCCTCCTTGTTTTTTTCATCTCCTCCGGCCTTGCGGCCAAAAGTGGGGACGTGGCCGGAGGGGGCGGGCAACTCCACTAGCTGGAATGCCCTGCTGGAACAAAGGGGGTTAGCCTTTGAGGCTCACCGCCAGGTGTTACAGCTCCTGCCTGGGGGAGGTGATAGCATCTCCACCCAGTGCAGACTTTGTTACTAGCCACAGAGTGACAAAGGCACTCTCCCCATGTGGCCAGCAACATGTCTCGAGTGGGGCAGGCTGCTAAAACCAGTCAGCCTACACAGGTAGTTGGTTAAGGTTTCAGGGGGCACCTCTAAGGTGCCCTCTGGGGTGTATTTCACAATAAAATGTACACTGGTATCAGCGTGTATTTATTGTGCTGAGAAGTTTGATACCAAACTTCCCAGTTTTCAGTGTAGCCATTATGGTGCTGTGGAGTTCGTGTTTGACAGACTCCCAGACCATATACTCTTATGGCTACCCTGCACTTACAATGTCTAAGGTTTGGCTTAGACACTGTAGGGGCACAGTGCTCATGCACTGGTGCCCTCACCCATGGTATAGTGCACCCTGGTTAGGGCTGTGAGGCCTGCTAGAGGGGTGACTTATCTATACTGCATAGGCAGTGTGAGGTTGGCATGGCACCCTGAGGGGAGTGCCATGCCGACTTACTCGTTATGTCCTCACTAGCACACACAAGCTGGTAAGCACTGTGTCTGTGATGGGTCCCCAGGGTGGCATAAGATATGCTGCATCCCTTAGAGACCTTCCCTGGCATCAGGGCCCTTGGTACCAGGGGTACCAGTTACAAGGGACTTACCTGGATGCCAGGGTGTGCCAATTGTGTAAACAAAAGTACAGGTTAGGGAAAGAACACTGGTGCTGGGGCCTGGTTAACAGGCCTCAGCACACTTTCAATTCAAAACATAGCATCAGCAAAGGCAAAAAGTCAGGGGGTAACCATGCCAAGGAGGCATTTCCTTACAGTCATCCACAATAAAAAACAAGTATCTGCATGAATGTTGTTCTTATTGTCTGTTGGAAATGACAATCTCTTGAGTGGTTTTCCCTAGATTTCTGCCTTGATTGTTTTTGCTGGATGTAGAACTCTGCACTTTACTGATAAAGTACCTGTGCTCCCACTTTCAGCATGCTGAGACTGGCAAAACCCTGATTGCCATATTTAACTTGCCTAGAAGTCCCAAATATATGGTACCAGGACCTGTAAGTTTAATGTTACAAGTGGACCTCATCGCCCATTGTGCCATCCACTAAGGTGACAGTGTGAACATGACTACAGGACTACCATGTGGAGCCTGGCTTTGCAGTTTTAGGCTGCAAATTCTGCCTATCAAAATAACCCCTTTGGAAAGGCCTAAACCTTCCTTTTAAACAGACATGGTTTTAGATGTAGGACATATAAAGTTTTCATGTTAAATATGCCTGTGATAAATTGGATTATTAGTTGTGGTGGATGATAGACCACTATGTATAATAATGTCACTATTCTTGTTTGGTTTAGTAAAAGTTTCACTAATTTAAACCTGAGCTTACCCCCAGGTAGCTGTGGCACAAGGCAGACAGCCTTAGCTTAGGAAATTGTGTCAAGCATTTAGAAATATTAAAACAGTTAAAAAGCCAAGGGAACAATGCAATAAAAAGCCTACTCCCATTCATGAAAATAAAGAAGAATGTAATAAACAAAAAGACATTAATGACAAAAAGTCAATAAAAGAACTGGAGATATGGATATTTAAGGTTCTAAATGAAAATAGTGCCAAAAATTGTTAAGCATCAAATGTGGTCATCTGGTTGCACTTGATCAGGGCCTAGGTATGATGTAAGGTTGAGTACAATGGAGCAAATGTGGATTTAGAAACTGGGAAGGAGAAATTTAAAACTCATGCCAGAGGAAGGTCCCTCAATGGCCGGATACTATTGGTACCTTCGCATCGTAAAAATTTCTACCTTCAGACTGATGGTATGATTTAGAGTTTGGTGGCAGGTGAATACCCTGTCAGGGTGACGGAGTAAAGTACTCTGTCATCCTGATGGGGTCCTTGCCTGCCAAGTTTTTACAGCCCAGCGGACATCTTTAGGACTGGCAGGAACTGCTATCATAGTGGGTTCCTGTCAATGTATTGTAAGTTCGATGGATGACTCTGTCAGCATGATGGAGCCACACGATAAACTTAAAAAGTACTTTTAAAAATGTTCTCTAAACAAAAAACAAAAGTGGGATAGATATGGTTTTGGAAAAAAAAAAAAATAGTGTTCCCCCTCGCCACTGGAGTTTTCTCCCATGGCAAGGGGGGCATTTTGCAGTCTACACTGCCCATCGCTGCAGGTTTTACCTGAGAGAGCCAACCAATGAAAACCATGTGTACACCAATCTAAATCAAGTAGGTGGACACCCGGCTGAATCTCCGATAGCCCTTACTGTGTTGGGCTCTCTGAAGTTTACTTCATTGATGCATAAAGAGTAACCTCCACTGTCAACACATTGAAAGTACGTCCATCTCTAAATGAGGTGGGAAGACCTTCAGCTTGACAGAGAGAATACTACGTCTCAGCAGAGTTCCCAATAAATCTACCCCTTAGTCACTTTTTGAAGCTTGGATTTCTCTAGTGAGGCAAGGTTAAAAGCTGTAGCCGTACAGGGTTCCACAAGGACAGAACACTTCTCTGCAATGTCCAGCTCAAATGGATTTGCTGCTGGGGAAAAGCTCTGAGCATGAGCAACCTGAATCTTTGGCCCAGCGGATAGACTTGGCAGGCTTGTCCTGGTCCTCTGCAGGCCTTTGGAGCCAAAAAGCTTCTATGTCCCATGTTTCCCAGGACTTTAGGAGAAGTGCACTTTGACAAAGCTAGGTGTTCCAGGACCTCATGAACAGCACTTGGGGGTCAAGACTCACTTCAGCAGAACCCTCCAGAAAGGTCCTGGACAGGTCTGTACTGGGTACAAATGGTAGCAGGTCCAACCTTTCAGGTCTCATCACAAGATTCAACAGCAGATGCAGACCTTCTGTCTTCCACAGGTCTAGTGGTATTCTTAAGAGGGTGCTCAGTGGTGCCACAATTATGCCTGTCACTGGCCTGTGATTGGGGTTCTGTACTCCCATGGGTCTTCCAAGGATCTTCATCTTTGTTTTATCTTCTTGGATTATAGTTGCCAGATCAGGCATGCATCAGATGATTAACGGTTCCTGGCTGGAGTGTAGTAAGTAGGCAGTATCTGCAGATATTGCGCGCCATTACCTTTGCCTTGTAGGCTGTATGAGCAGTATAATAAACCTTGAATTTGAACCTGGCTTCTACTGGAAGACAGTGGAAGTGTTTCAGGGTAGACTTTATGTTGTATCATGCTTGCATACATTTAGGCAGTGTAGGGTAGCATGACTTTGCAGCCTTTACATGTTGTCAATTAGATTCTCAGTGAGACCAGTGATAATGACATTCCAAAGTCTGGGGTGCCATGACAAGGGCTGTGATCAACTCAAATCTGGTAGCCATTTTGTAGAAGTGGGAGGATTATGAAATGTATGAAGAGCTGGAATTTGATTCCTTTGATAACTGAATTTACATGAGAGGTGAACCAATATATGCCCCAAGTTCCTGGCTTTTTTTGCAATGACAAGAGGAATTCCCATACCATGGAGCCGGTCACTTGGGAGTGGGAAGGGTTCAGCTTTTCACATAGCAATATTCCCTGCTTTGGTGTTGTTCAGTGTTACGGAAGATCTTCTTCATCAAATGAAGCACATGGATTATTATTTCAGCTGTCTCGCCAAAAATAAATCTGCATCCAATATCCATATATTTGGATTCTGAGCCAGGGGGGTGCCCATATATGTGAGAAGAGAGGGGTGAGAGATGGATGATCCTTGGAGGATGCCACATGAAGCTGGGCTGGACAACTCGACTGACTCCATCCTGACTTTTGGCTTTCGTTAGCCCTTCCACAAGTGTTGAAAGACAGTGTCCAAAAGTACAGAGTGTGTGAGAAGTATCAGAAAGATCTAAATCTAAATGGTATGCATAAATGAAGCCTACACAATAAATTCAGAGTGATGCATTCCTATTTTGGAGTAAAACAAATTACTTTAGGTGTGCTTACCTTTTAAAATAGGCAAAACCACTATAGTTCAAACAACATAGTCATCATCCATCGGGCTATGCATGTGCTCTGCATAAGTGGCTTATTGTTGGTTGTTCCCAACCTTAACCTTTTAGTGTACCATCTTATACACATGCTAGTGCAGAGATTCTGGGGGCATATATAACTTACCTATTAGTCCCTAGTATATGGTAGAAAGTGTACCAGGGGCTAGTAAGTTAAATGTACCTGGCGGCATGCAATACGTATCACACTACCATTGCAGTGACAAAATGAAAACATCGCACTAGGTGTGCCTTTTCAGCCTAGTCGAGCAGGTTATGAATTGCCAACCTGGAATGGCAAACTAAACCATTTTGCCAAGTCAAAACCTCCCTTTTTAATATTTAATTTGACCCCTGGGGAAGGCTGTTGTACCTCACAAGGCAAAGTGCTAAATATTAAAAAGAAGGACATGTTTCTTTTGTATTTCACATTTCCTGGCATTGAAAACTCCAAATTGTTGTTTTAATGCTGAAGTCAGGTTTAAAGTAACTTTTAATACAAAGATGAATTTAGAAAGTCATGACTTTCTTGCCCAAAATTCTAGTAGCCATTCCTAATTAACTATAGCAGGTATCACCTAAGACAGCATTCTGCCCTTCTGGAAAGAGGTGCGAAGCTCTCCAAAGAAAGGGGGACAAAATATCTGTTAGTGGAAGGAGTTGTGACCTCCTTCAAAAGGATGGTCCGAGGCCTGTTCCAACAGATGGCCCAGTTCAAAGAGGCTACCATTTCTGATAGGCAAATGTGAATCACACTGCTGCCTGCCTTTCCCTTTGAGTAAGTAGGTAGGCTGGCATCTCTCCCAAGAGGAGGAAATCCCATGCAGAACGGGTTTTTCAGGAGGGTTGGCTCATTATGCTGGACACACCTCAGAGGTATGTCCATGGCTCTGTCCCAGAGAAGTGTTCTGACATTTTGGACTTGGACAAAGAGATACACTTTTGGGATTGTTTAGTGCTGGCCCTTCAGGAAATGATTTAGGAGTGGACAGGGATGTCCTGTGGGTCCTCCCCACCCACAAACTAGAAATTGTGGAAACGCGTCACTTTATGACTAATTTACTCACTTTGCGACTCGTTTTAGGCCAATTAATCTTTTGACCCTGATTGACCCGGATTGAAGTCACCTTAGGAAGAGATAGCTAATCAGCATGTCAATCAATATGTCAATAACGTCATCAATATTTCCCAAAATAAGAAAATTCAATTTAGTCAAATACATTAATAAGATTCAGAAACCACCATGACCTTTCAGTCATGAATAACCACACCAGTTTAGTATGAATTTTGTGATATTTATTCCCTATTGATTACAATTTTACTAGCAAGTTTATTAATCTCAAAACCACGAAACACCTTAGCATAGTCATGATATGGCAACTGTGATAAGATTTCATCAAACAAGAATCATGAATAATAGAACATAACACGGCGTCAACATAGGTTATCCTTAGCAAAGTAACATTAGTGCATTATTCAACAAAGCATAGATTCAGTCATTTGTCTATTTGCGTCAGTTTAGTGAACCTTCTTAACTAACCTCGAATTAGCATTGGCATGTTGGGCTTCATGCAAAGCAATTTAGCAACACCAATTTGGAAAAACATCTAACTATGGTTCCTGTCAAAAGAGAAGCAGTTGGTACCTAGAAAGGAAAAGCAAACAGACAATCACAATGTCATTGTCATATAGTTACCCTCCGTATTAGGTTAGCCAACCTGTGTCAGGAATAGGACATTTGATTGTTGTTGGCTGGCACATTCCCTCACCCGTTACTGCATGTCATTTTGCATGTACAACTGCAGTAGCAATGAGGGACAAACCATATTTGACTAGATTTCTTTAGCCACAACGTACATTTACAGGCCATTGATGTGACATCATGTAGCTAAATGCATGTTGTGTCACTGTCCCTGTATCTAAGATGTGCAGACCTGTGTTTTGTCTAGTGTGGCAGTGCAGTGTGAGTTACTGGCCCAAAGGAGGTGTTTAATAGCTGTGAATGTATCCTTCTGTGTGAATGATTGACTGTGGACACAATGACAAATGTACTTGGTGCCCGTATCGTGTTTTGGTGCGACTATCTGTTTTTCAGCGTAATTACACAGTTAGGTGTGTGTTCCTATTGTCTGTTGCATCAACAGCAACATCGATTTTGTGCACCTTCGATGAGCAGCAGCAACGGCAGGACGTGTGTGATGGGGTTCATGGCAGCACAGGACATGTAACACTGCCTGAAAGTGAGTTGCTCCCTTTCTACTTTCCGTTTTTGCGTGCTGGGATTTGGTGGTTGGACCGCCGCAGTCACATTGGTGGTGTGCAACCTCATAATGTGTCTAGAGGAAACACAGGCTCCTCCAGCCTGTTTGTCCTGCTCCATCGCTGCAGTGGTCTGCGGAGGCAGAACAGCAGCAGTCTTTGCTCCTTAGGCCGGCATGTCTCGTAATACAGTCGGGTAAAGGGACACTTCCCTCATAAGGAGGTAAAGTGTAAAGGGGCAATATAAGGCAAGAATGGTTTTAAGAACAAAACAGCAAAGTCTCTATGCAGAGTGACAAAGTGGCTGGGTCATAGCAAATCGCATCAGCATCTCCCGCTCTCCTAGTCTCCTATTCTCTAGTCTCCTTTACTTCCTGGTGTCAAGGGTTTTTATCCCATTTTTGTTGTACATTCCCCTAAAATTTGGTTGGACAAGGGGTTGCACCCCACTATCTTTAACCAATTGTCTTGAAATTAGCTCATCAAATTTGTCACCCCATAACAGTTCTCACATATTTTTTTGGTCCTTATGATTGACGTCTTTAGCGGGTGGAATGTCCGGTATGATTTCATCCTCTTGTGGTCCTTTGCACATCTTCAGTCAGGGGCTCCATTGTCTGTACCGGTTTAGGCGACCTTGTACCTACGAGTGATCTACAGTGTTGCATTCAGCTAAAATGTTTGTACAAGCAAGTCGAATTTCATGAGAACGGATCTACTACAGTTACATTCAGCTTCTAGCTTTTGGAAAAAAACAAGAGTTCATGTCCTTCAGCAAGTCAGCACACTGCACATTAGAAAAATACATTTAATATGATAGTCAGGCAGCTAGACCTCGACTCATGCTAACTAAGGCCTAATGATTTATTAGCAAAACTCTAGTACATATCCTTTTAATATTAGTGCAAACTTATATTCTATCATAATATTTCAACATTATTAATCAGTTTCATTAGTCCCCGTATATATTGACGGCCACTCCCCGTTGGCACATTTTCAAGCATGCGTTTAGCAAAACATATTAATACATTTTCTATGCAGCATTATTACATATTAGTTCATAGTAATTTCATGTTAATATTGATTATATAAGCTACGCTCTCTCAGTTCCTCCTCTGATGACACTTGTCATCACCCAAACCTTTCCCTTTTCAACCTTTCACTTTTCTCATTAGGCGCCTTTCAACATCTTGCCCTTTGTGTGAGCTTTCCCAAATTTTATTGAACATTTTCTCCCTTTCATTTTCTTCATTTCTTTTATTTCGTTTTGTCAGATTTCTTTTAATTCTTTCATTAACTTTGCATGATAACCACAATCCCAATAAACAAATCAGAACAATTAATAGACCCCCTAATATTTTTGCAAGACCCCGTTCCAAATATTACTAAACCAATTCCCTACTCTGGTAATTCCTCTCCTAACTTTCTCCCAAACTCCAGGTTCCTTCAGCTCCTTCAAATCTTCACTATCTCTTGTTAGGTTAGTAAGCATACTTCTAATCTTTTTGCTGTTCTCTGGTATGAGCGCACAGCAATGGTGCTCATTAAGCATCTAAAGCAAGCCGGTTTTGAAGAGTCATAGCTCTTTCTGCAGCAAGTTCAGTATCCAGCAGGAGTATAGCCCCTGTGAAGTTTGTCAGCATGTTATCCACAATAGTAGACAACTTTTGAAAATGTATGGAGTTTAAGATAACCCCTACTGAAGGAATTATGGCTACAAATATGTCACCAACGACAGCAGCAGCTGTCTCTCTCTTTTGTCTAGTGTGTTGTAATTCAGACATTTTAGTAATTTGCTTTAAGTCAACCATCTGGTAAATCTTTGGGAAAACTATTCCCAAATAACATGTCCCATATCGTCCTTTAGGAAGACGGTAATAAGCATTAAGTCCACATATATAATAGATCCCAGGGATCGCTGGATCCTGTCCATTTAACATGAATGTCCACTTACTGCATGCCTGCATTCACTCATTCCCACAAATAAAGTGTCATGTTCAGAATTCGGCCTATATATACAAAGCCTACCTACATGTAATGCATCTATAGCTAATTTGCCCTGTGTTGTTATTGCGGTGTAAGCAGAATCATTTGCAAGCATGCATTTTTCTAATACCTTTTCTAGTCTTTCCTTTAATGCCTTTCGTCTATCATCAGTGTGATCTAAGAAGCTCTTTTCTACAGGTGTTATTAAGCAGGTTAGATTATTGCGGTGTGCATAAGCTGTCCCAAATGTCAATGTCGGCTCAAAGAAACTGCTGACTAATCTTATGCTGTGATCTTTAGCTAATTTGTTTAGAAACTCAATCACAGGCACAAAGGAAAACACTACATCTAAGTTAGAGTAAAAGTATTGCACATGTTCTTGATCATAGAATCTTGTTAACAGCAAACTACAGCTTATTCCATAAGTTAGTGGCAGACTATGATAAGTAACCCCTTCTTGTACTGACGAAGGAATCTTTGTGCACACATAACAATTCTTCGCATCCATTGTGTCAACATACTCATTCAGCAAGCGATAGAAGACATTAGTAGAGAGTTCCCCTTTTGGATTAGTTCCCTCATGCAAGTATTGTACATCCTGCTCAAACTTCTCCCATGGTGCTAGTGTAGCAGTTTCAGAATTTGAAGCATTGTTAGTCACTTTCTTATCCATCCATGGCATTCCCACAATCACACCTATAATTATTATTGCACACACAATACCTAAGATAGCACTTAACCAACCACACATCCTACCCTTCTTGCTATTACCTCTAGTGTAAGCAATGATCTGTAAAGAATCAGATAGCAGAGTAATACAAAAAAAACAATCAAATTGAGGATGATGTAAAAGCTATTTTTTTTTTTCAATGCAAAGTCTCTCTTTCTTTCTGCGAGTATTTACAGCGTTTCACTCACTCCAGGACCTCTTTGTCACATCAGGTTAGCAGCTTGTCATAATCGGTTTTCAGAGTCAATTCAGGTTATCAGTGTCACATCCGGTAATTTATCAGTCCCTCTTCTCAGCTTTTCAGCTCTTAATTTTCAATTTCAATTCAACACAGTCTTTTTCTAAAGTTGAATTCAGGTGCCGTAGTATTGACCTGGTACCTCTCGATCAAAACAGAACGCCAAGAATTCTTGTTGCCATTCAGCTGATGTTGCATATGCCCATTCAGGACCTGCGTACCTTCTGTTTGCAACTCTCTTTCTTTTCAGTTTGCGTTCACCCTGCAACTCTCCTTCACTGAGATCCTCTTTTCTGGTTGTGTCAACTTCTTCCTCTATTGTATCATAAGGGACCGCTTTCTCTCCTGCAGCTTGTGGCTTTGGCCCGTTCTCCCTTTTATGTGTTTTCTTTCTGCTTGGCCTTTCAGGACGTTGAACAGCGCCCTCCTCTTGTGCTATGGTGTTTTCTCTTGATGGACCTGCAAGCGGCTCAGGAGGAGTCAGAGCACCTTGGCCTCCCTCTGCTCAACTTCAAACCCGTATCCATCTGCTTCTGGGAGAACCTCTCTTTGTCTGGGTTCCTCTGGTACCTCAACTGAGATAGGCTCACTGTCACCCCTCTGGAACTCACTTTGAGTGACTAAGCCATCCTCAGCGGGCTCTCCTTCAGTCTCAGTTCCCCTTTGAATACTCTCCGGCCCTGAGACTTCCTTCGCTGCAGCTGTTGTTTTGGACACTTCAAGTTCCTCATCAGTCGGACACGTCACCTTCTTTGTGTGACTGGCATGTATCCAATTCGGAACGCCTGCACATTTCACAGCAGTAGTTGTTGTCAATATTACTTGATATGGCCCCTTCCAATGCGCCTCCAAGCACGACTTCCTCCCGTGTTTCTTGACAACAACCCAGTCACCGGCTTTCAGGGTGTGACCTGGATCACTTATCGGTGGCAATGTGGTAGCCTCCACCTGGTGAGAAAAAGAGCGGACCACATCAGCCAGACCTTTGCAGTAGTCCAACACCATATCATCTGTGATACTCACAAGAGCATTTGCAGGCACTGCGGGCAATTGCATAGCTCAGCCCATTAGAATCTCGTGTGGGGATAGTCCTGTTTTCTTGTCAGGTGTGTTTCTCATTGACATCAGCACTAAGGGCAATGAATCTGGCCACTTCAAATTGGTAGCTGCGCACATTTTTGCCATTTTCGACTTCAAGGTACCATTCATCTGTTTCACTAGTCCTGATGCTTCAGGGCGATAGCTACAATGCAGCTTCTGCTCAATGTTTAATGCAGCACACAAGAGCTTAATCACCTCATTGTCGAAGTGTCTGCCCCTATCTGATTCCAAAGAGATCGGGAATCCAAAACGTGGTATCAACTCCCTAAGTAGCAGCTTTGCTACTGTAATACTGTAATTCCTATGTGTAGGGTAGGCTTCAATCCAGTGACTGAAAACACACACAATCACCAACACGTACCTCAAGCCTCCACACACAGGCATCGCAATAAAATCCATCTGCATCCTGCTAAATGGACCACTAGCTCTCCCAACGTGGCTCATATTTACAACAGTCCCTTTTCCTGCATTCATCTGCTGACAGATGATGCACCTCTGCAGCTTGTCTGAATTTTGGATTGAACCAGTCCATTTTGAACAACCTGATCATTGCGTCTCTCCCAACATGTGCCTGTCCATGGTAAAACCTTGCAAACTGTGACAAAAGACTGTTCGGCAAAACCATTTTTCCCTCCTCTGAGACCCGTAAGTTGTCAGACCTCTGTACACATTGCATTCTCTGCCAGGAACGTTTCTCCTCTTTGCTGGCACGTCCCTGCCGTGATTTTAGCTCATCTAATGTGTCAGCCACTCTTAATGCAAAGTTTAAGCATGTTTCATTTTTAGTTTCAGGTAACAATTCCCACTGGTCTCGAAACGATATACAGTTCAATGCACAAAACCTTGCTACTTGATCTGCATATCCATTTCCCATTGACACAAAGTCATGTGACTTAACATGAGTATTGCATTTCACCACGGCAATTCCAAGAGGTAACTGAATTGCATACAACAAGTCCTTAATCTTTTCACCATTTTTCACTGGTGAACCAGAAGAGGTCATGAAACCCCTCTGTGACCATAATGAGCCAAAATCATGTACAATTCCAAATCCGTATCTACTCTCAGTATAGATAGTGACTTTCAGGTTTTCAGCTGCGTGGCATGCCTTGGTAAGAGCAATTAATTCAGCCACTTGAGCAGAGTATATTCTTTTGAGCCAGGAAGCTTCTAAAATACCGGTGATTGTACACACAGCATATCCAGCTCTCAGTACTCCAACTGAATATATCAAGCATGAACCATCAACAAACATAATGTAATCATTTTCTTCCAATTGGGTATCTTTAATGTCAAGTCTTGGTTTGGTGCATAGTTCTGTTACCTCAAGACAATCATGTTCTACTTCCTCGGTATTATCAATGTCTGCATTATCAATAGGAAGTAAAGTTGCCGGGTTCAATACAGTACATCTCTTAAGGGAAACATTAGGTGACCCCAGTATGATTGTCTCGTATCTAGACAACCTAGCATTTTTCATGTGCTGCATCTTGGTTCGGGTTAACAGAATTTCAACTAAATGTGGAACCATTACTTTTGAGGGGTGTCCCATCACTATGCCTTCACACTGAGTGAGGCTTTGACCAACTGCTGCAACTGCACGCAAACAACCTGGTAAGGCTGCTGCGACTGAGTCCAAAGTAGCTGAAAAATATGCTACTGGGTGGTTTGCACCTCCATGGACCCGTGTTAAGACAGACAAAGAACAAGCATCACGTTCATGACAAAATAGTAGAAAAGGCTTCCTGTAATCAGGCATACCTAAAGCTGGTGCCCTGCACATGCTTCCCCTCAATTCCATGAATGCCTTAATTTCTTTCTCGGACATGGTTATGTTACCCGTGTCATCCTGAACTTCTTTACCTGTCAACTTCACCAATGGTTTAGAGATAATCGAGAAGTTGGGAATCCCATGACGACAGTAGCCCACCATTCCCAAAAACATCCTGACATCTCTCTTTGTTGTCGGGGGATTCATCTGCAGTATGGCTGTCACTCTTTCTTTGGATATTTTTCTCGACCCTTTCTCAATCAAGTGACCTAAGTACTTCACCTCTCTTTGACAGTATTGCAGCTTCTTTGGGTACACTTTATGTCCATTCTTTCCCAAATGGTTCAGTAAGGCAAGTGTGTCATACCTGCAGTCATCTTTTGTCCTCGACGCAATTAACAAATCATCAATGTACTGTACTAGAGTTGAAATGAAAGGCAGTTCTAATGACTCCAAATCCTTTTTCAGTATCTGATTAAAGATGGAGGGTGACTCAGAAAACCCTTGAGGAATTCTGCACCAACTGTACACCTTATCCAGGAATTTGAAACTGAAGAGAAATTGGCTGTCCTCATGAAGAGGCACCGAAAAGAATGCTTGAGACAGGTCCACAACTGTGAACCACTCTGCATCACACGGAACCTGAAACATGATCACTGCTGGATTTGGCACTATGGGGCAACATTTTACCACGATCTCGTTTATTTTTCTCAAATCCTGCACAATTCGGACCTTCCCACAAGGCTTTTTCAGACCCATTATTGGTGAATTACACGGGCTACTCAGCACTTCTTTTAAAATTCCTTGCTTCACGGAGTCCGAAATTATCTGTGCTACTTGGATGAGGGCATCTTGTGCCATGTGGTACCTGGGGAAACACTGCATTCGGCTTTACCTGTACTTTAACCAGTTCTACTCCCTTCATCAGTCCCACTTCTTTTCCTGTCAGGTCCCACACCTTTTCTGTCACTGTTCCCCGCAGCTCAGGTGGTAAGTCAGTTACTGTAAGCATCGGGAATAACGTTATCAAAGGGAATTCCTCATTTGCGGTCTCCGTCTCTAGTTCTATAAACGGACCATCGTCCCCTTCATCATCGCTGTTTGTCTGCACCTTAATCCCTTCATTGGAACAGGTAATTGAACATCTCGTTTTGCACAGTAAGGGCCTCATTATGACCCTGGCGGGCGGCGGAGGCCGCCCGCCAGGATGCCGCCCTCCAAAATACCGTGCTGCGGTCAAAAGACTGCGGCGGGTATTACAAGTTTTCCCCTGGGCTGGCGGGCGGTTGCTGAAAAACCGCCCGCCAGCCCAGGGGAAAACGACCTTCCCACGAGGATGCCGGCTCGTAATCGAGCCGGCGGAGTGGGAAGGTGCGACGGGTGCAGTGGCACCCGTCGCGTATTTCAGTGTCTGCAAGGCAGACACTGAAATACTTTGCGGGGCCCTCTTATGGGGGCCCCTGCCATGCCCATGCCATTGGCATGGGCACAGCAGGGGCCCCCAGGGGCCCCGCGACCCCCCCCTACCGCCATCCTGTTCATGGCGGCTTTCCCGCCATGAACAGGATGGCGGTAGGGGGGGTCAGAATCCTCATGGCTGCGGAGCGCACTCCGCAGCCATGGAGGATTCACACGAGCAGCGGAAAGTCAGCGGGAGACCGCTGACTTTCCGCTTCTGACCGCGGCAGAACCGCCACGGTCAGAATGCTCGTTGGAGCACCGCCAGCCTGTTGGCGGTGCTCCCGTGGTCGGTGGCCCTGGCGGCCACCGGCCGCCAGGGTCAGAATGACCCTCTAAGTCTTTTCCCAGTAAGGATACAGGACTCGAATCACAGACTACAATTTTATGTAATCCCTGGAAGTTGCCAATCTCAACTTGGACTGCATCTGTAATCGGATTTGTCAGGAACTGATTTGCTACTCCTACCACCCTTATGGTACGCCCTGAAAGTGGTAACTTCGGAACCTCTGCACTTCTGACTGTAGAGCGTGTAGCACCTGTATCAACTAGGAATGAAACCTTGTGACCCATCACCTTTCCCTCTACATAGGGACCCCTCTGATCTACTTCTAGGGACGCTGCCAACCTGCACTCCTCACTGTCTGAACAATCATCCGACCATTAATCGTTTATTCCATCCTCACCAAGCAATGGGAACTGCTGTACTGTGTTATTTTGACTCATCGTTTGGCCTGTGACCTGTTGAGGAAGCATCACCTGTTGCTGGCCCATTGGAGCTAATGGTAATTGCATTTGCTCTCTAGGCACCACGGGAATCTGCTGTTGTACCTGCTGCATTTATGCTGGTTGAACACGCAGCATTTCCATTTGTTTCATGGGCTGTAACCCCTGCATCTGAACCATGTTATTCTGGAAGTTTTGATTTTGTCCTCTCATTTTTGGACCCCTCACATTTTGGAATGTACCAACATCATTGCTTTGTTGAACAATACCATCCTGCACCACCATTGGGCATTCCCTCTTCCAATGCCCCACGCCCCCGCACGCGTGACATGGTGACACCTTTTTCATCCCCTGCACATCATTTTGAACTACAACAGTATTCAAGTCTGGACCGCGGTTCACAAAACCTCCTCGTCCTTGACCTCTGGGTTGTGCCTGAAACACTCCATTTCCCTGCGGTTGCTGCTGTATTACCTGCTGTATTCCATTTCCCTGCATCCCTGCTTGCGCTGCCTTAATTTGCATCACCATCACTTTTTCCTTCAGCTTTCTCTGCTTTAATTCAATCTCGTCTGTACAGTATTTCGCATACTGCAACACCTCATCAATCGGCTTTGCTTGCCAACAGATCAAATGATTCTTGATCATCTGGCTGATCTCTGACCTCAACCCTTCAACAAACCTGAACACAAGATGATTCATGTCTTTCCGCTCAATGAACTCAGTGCCACTGTAATGTTTGAACGCTTTCAACAGTCTCTCATAATAAGCATGAATTGACTCTTTAGCTTCCTGTGAAGCTCGATCGATTTTCTGCCAATCAGTCACTTTCGGTGACACTTTCTGCTTCAAAAACTCAATCACTTTATGATAATACTTCATCACCTCCTCAGATGGTGCTCCAGTCACCTTATCCCTTGCCGGCTCCTGTGTCAGCCAGTCCACACCCCTCTTGCACTCAAGCCATAAGTCCGGTGGAACTATAATTTCAAACAGGGTATTCAAGTCCTCCCAGAGACATTTCACAAGCTTCACAAACCTATCTGTTTGCTGGTACCATTCTATCGGCTTCTCCCTCAACTTGGGATAATCATTTGTGAATGACAGGATGTCTCCCCTAGACCACGGTACATGAACTAGAACCCCACCAGCTGTTTCTCTGATTGGTAAAATTTTTATTGTCCCCGTGTCCGGGGCGGTGTTGGACTGCTTTGGTTCCGGACCATCGCCTTTCTCCTTATCTCTTTTCTTTGCCCATCTGCCTTCCCATTTTTCTAAGGCTCCCCAAATTTGCACACTTTGCAATATTTCTTTAAGATGCGCTTTCATTCCGATAGATCTCATGTGATCAAAATCTTTAGAGTCGAAGTCTAATCTGTAGCTTCTTTTCAAATGTTTAGTATTCTCAATATCTATGCCGTATTTGTCTGCCAGGTTTGCCAACCTCTGATGCACCTTGCTCACTTCTTTAGTGATTTTGGGGCACAGATACCTCAATTCTGCTTCTGTGTGTGACTCCAATCTGTTCACTCCCAATGTTCCTTCCACTAGTTCCATGGCTTCTACACCCAGTCTCACAAAATGTAAGTATTCGTCTCTCTCTGACCTCTCTGCGGTCGCTGCAGTAGTCTGCGAAGCGTTGAGCTTTCCTAACCACTCATTCAACTGTTGCGTGGAAAAGCCTTGCAACAAACTTTTTCCTGACTGCATCAATGGTGTCTGTGTCGTATTTGTACTCATTATCTGTGGGGATAGCACACCTAACCCTGCTTGCCTCATTGTCTCCAAAGGAGCCCCAATCGGACTAAGGTCTAACAAAGACCTGAGTCCTTCTGCTGCCTGTTCTCTTGGTGTCATTACTTGGGGAGTTCCTGTGAACCCCCCTTTTATTGCCTCCTGGGTCATTATTCCCTGATCACACATTTAAGGCTTACCCTGCGCATACAGAGGTACTGGTGGACCGACAGTAATTGGCAATGATATAGCAGCTGGTGACTGTCCAAGTCCCAAACCCTGTGGAGCATTAACTCCCATAGATTGATTCATCATAGGTGCTGTAGCAACTGACTGCGGTCCTACGACTGCATTGTAACTCGGAACCAACTGTTGCTGCGGCTGGGGCAGTAATTGCAGAGATGGCTCCATCTGCACTAGCTTTGGTCTCGTATATACCGGATCAGGCGGCACCATCAGACTCGTAGTTGTCTCTAGTACTGGGACATCTGGATAAATCCTTTGAATCTGTGGTGGCTGCAACTGTATCTGTGTGTCTGGCGCAGTTGGTACACTGACACCATTCTGTATCAAAACTGTATCACTTGTCTGTCCAGTACTTGAGACGCCCTTACTCTGTGCCTGGTTTTCAGAACTCATACTAGTGCCCTGTGCTTTATCATTTATGGCATATGGTGGTGGGCGATCATGTAACAACTGGTTAAGAAACTCTTCATCGTCTGAGTCATCTTCATCTACCCAAGACATCTTAGTCTCTTTTGACTTACTAGAGCCTTTGTCTGTCCTACAGGTGGCTTTTTCCCCTGTGTCTCATCTTCTTGAGTTATTGCTGGAAACAATTTAAGTCCGTCAACTATTCCCCTTCTCCACATCCTGCTCTCATTGTCCCACCTAGCCTCGGTTAAAGTCTTTTCTGCTCTTTTCATTCTCCTTTAGAATTTCTGCTGCCTTTGTCGAATGGCCATTAAATCCCAGACTGCTAACGCCTCATACTGAGCTGGTCTTCGAGGCGGTTTTTGCACACTTAACATCCACCTAAAGTTCTCTAAAATTCTTGTATTAAACATCCGTGCTCTGGAAACGCTAAACATCCCTCCTTCTCTGTTAATTTTCGCCACTGCTTCATCCAAAGACATTGCGTGACTCCCTTTTCCTCCATTACGATATAAGCTGGAGTACCTTCAGGTGGTGTAGGCTCCCCTTCACTCGCGATAATATATGCATCTCCTTTTAAAGCGCTCTTCAGAGCCTTGAAAAACGTCATTTTTGCATCTTTTATTTTGCTTAGAATCTAATCAGGAAGTGACTTTACTTCCCAGAACACTCTTTACCCACCTTTCTCAATCTATTGCCTCTCACGGACGGCTGCCAATCTGTGCACGACCCCTTCTTGGCAACTGACCTATCCCAGCGCGGCACCACTGACGTCACTCACACACACTGCGGCTGACCAAGTCTTGCGGCTTGTCTTCCTCACACAAAACTAATGCAAAATATTGCGAGCACCTTTAACCACAAAAACCCAAATTTGCCGGTTTACTACAGGAAGGGTAACACAATCGCTTCAGAACTTTACAGAGATTGGATTGAGTGGATTCCAAAGGCTAGCTGAATAGCCTCCCGTGAATCTTTAGGGACACAAAATTAAAAAGCCTGCACCCGCAAAGTGTCCAGCTGACCAGTTCGGACTGGACTTGCTCTGGACCGTGAGATCGATTTCTAGCCTCTAAAAGGAGCCTCCCAAGCCCTGGGTCCTTGACTAGTTCTAGAGTGTACTTTTTCTTCCCCAGAACTGCAACTTGCCAATTTAAACCCAGGATAACAATTTTCCAGCACAGAATCCAAGACACTTAAACAACCGCCACTTGCCAGTTTGTGGGTAGCCTTGAACACCTGCAAAGAAACAATGCTTTTACTGGAACCTGGATTTTGCCCGTCCCCCAATGCCGAGCCCAGAGCTGCATTGAAGCATCTGAAGCCCCCATAGACCTCACCATCAACGAGAAAAAGAACCAGACGAGTTTTTAATTGCGGAGGTAAAATCTTGAACACGACCAACCCGCCTCCCACATCCAACTTCCATTGCGACTTTGCCCTGCACCCTCATGTTTGAGGCTTATAAACTACTGCTATCAGTGAAAAACAGGTACCAACCTTTTTGACACTTTTTTAACTTTCTGAGTGAAAAGAAGTGATTTATAAAAATCTTGCAAAAATCATCATTCCAGTTCCCTTCATGGGCTTTTTATCATTTTGGTGTTAATTTAAAGACAAAAATATACATTATTCTTTGTACAAATTGCTATTGGATTTTTTGTGCTAGGTTTCTTACTTATTGACTGTGTTAGTACTGTTTTTTTCCTTTGATTTAAGTGTGACTCCTATGTGCCACAGCTGAGCTAAGGTTTAACTTGAAGCAACCTAACTGGACCTAATACACAATAGTGACATTAATAATTACTGAGTTCTCACAACCACCCAAGCTAATTATCCACTTTTCTCACGCATTTTAATCACTGTGTTCCTTTCATGGATATATTCGCTACACAAAGATTGAGTCAGTGTTGTAGTGTGTGTTTTATTACTTAATTATTGTTAGATGCTGATAACTGGTACTTCGCTTGAGCTCACTCGGGTTACTTGTGTGCTCGAGGCTGCATTCTAATAGAGATGCTTGTTATGTCATTGTTTCTTTTTAAACTTTTTCTTGTGGTTTTGTTTATGTTCAAGTTACATGCTTGAGTTATATTCATGTGGCCGTGTAGTAAGTCAGTTGATGCTTTTCTCTTCGAGACAATGGACGCACGGGTTGTGGGTTCATTTTACTTTGCAAGAAAAATAAAGGTGGATGGATTTATTTCTCTAATAGTTTTGGGGAGACCTTCTACTACATATTTGGGACGAGGGAGAAAACAGTAGTGTTGAAAGAATCTGATGTGTATCCTAAGGCGTACAGTGACCAAGACATTGACATAGTTGGATACTTTGAGCAACAACTTGCATGTTTGCAGCAGCAAGCATTAACCAAAATTTATGACGCTGTCAAAGTTCAGCATATGATTGGATGGAGAGATCTGCAAAATTGGGTCTTATGTTAGTTCCTGGGTGTGACTCACCTGTCCGAGTGTCTGATTTTAATATTTCGTCAGTACAAACTGCAGATGTAATTTCTCAAATTTTAAAGCATATCCAGATTTATTAAATTATACCATTGGTTACATTGAGAAATATGTTAATTCCATAAAGCTTAAAAGCAAAGCTATTCCAGTTGCGCATAAACTCTGGCAAGTTCCACTAAGTATCAGAGCAGAATTGAAAGTATTATTAGAGAAAATGTTGAAGGACAATGTGATTAAAGAGGTTGGTCCATCGGAGTGGGTCAGTCCCATTGTTATCGTCCGTGTTATCGTCAGTGTTATCGACATAAGTCCCCTGGGCATGGCCATTGGGATGGGGGACGTCTCCTGTCTTAACTGAGACAGGGGTCATGTCCATGGGGGTTTTAACTTCAAAAAATGACCCTAGTCTGGACAGAGGCATTTTTTTGCCTCTGCCCGTACTAGCATTATACTCTGACGCTAAACCCCCTGTTCCCCCTACGCCTCCCGCACCTGGCTAATGTCCTTTTCTATGACTCTAGCCAGACCTTACCGCCGGCTAGCATCATACCATAAATATGACGCCCGGCCAGCGTCTTGGTATGGCGCTAGCCGGCGGTAAACTTTTTAACGCTAAACTGCGTTAGTGCAGTTCAGCATCAAAAAGTATAAATATGGGCCTTTGTCTCCTGGCTTTTTTATGTTCAAGTTACATTATGTTTTTCTCTTGGAGACTATGGACGCACGGGTTGTGGGATCATTTTACTTAGCAAGACAAATAAAGGTGGAATACATACTTCTACGTTTCTCCTGGATGGATTTCTCTACTAGTTTTAGGGAGAACTCCTACTACAGTCAGGGGTCGACGAACTTTTTTTATCTTATGCTGTACAGTAAAATATTGTTTTCATAAACATAGTAAAAATGAGTCCTGTGAAGACTAACTTCATTTTATAATTCTTCGAGCACACGCTCCCAGCCTCACATATCCCTCAATTCGAGAAACTTTGTTTAATAGGTCTTTAATTTGAATATTTTCCAGACATATAAACTAGAACATCGGTACACAGTCACAATGGACACGTGTACTTACGTCTGCAAAGTCCATGAAAATAGCCCAGCCTACATTGCAGGACTGACAGCCGGTAATTATTTTTGTTTTTTCTTCTAGTTTTCCTTTGTCGGTAATTGCGGTTTTTGAAAGAATACCTTTTATCTGAGATGTCAAATTTGCATTTGTTTGACTATTTCAGGTGATATCTTAGCCACGATTAATGGAGTTAGAACAGAAGGTTTCAGTCACAAGGAAACTGTGGATCTAATCAAATCTTCTGGGAATTTCTTAAGGTAAGTGAATTCTTTTATTTAACAAAACCTGTCCTTGTAACTCAGATAAACCTTCACCAAACTTCGTTATGCACAGAAGGAAATTCGTATAGAGTATTCATTACGTTTTGATTTGTGAGCCTGACCTATTCACAGCTAATGTCTCATTCATTAAAAAATATATAGCCCAAGACCAGACCTCCACATAACATTTGATTCTTCCGTTCCCATAACTACAGTTTGACACAATGGTGCCTAGAAATCTTTACATGTACAGAATATAACGACTCCAGGCCCTTGTAGTATGCCTATTGCCATGCCTCATTACACCCAGAACAACACTTAGAGCCTGAATAGTTACCAGGCATTCACCAAAAATCGGCACATGTCCTATCCTCCCAACCTCTTGTATCTTCGCGTTATTTGGAATGTGTTTGATGGGAGTTTACAGTGAAGTCACCGCCTGCTCCGGCGTGAGGGGACCCGTGACAACTACCAACATCCGGCGACATCTCCTTGTAAAGTTTCCAACACAATGTGCACTATGTTTTTTTATTCAATTCATCAATGCCCCCGACATGCTTGGGGAAAACCTACATGGCAACCAGGACACTAATTTAAGCCAGCGGCCAGTCTACCAACCACCATGGCAAAACAAAGTGTGCCCGTAAGTTGACATGACAATGAGTGATATAAGTGATTTGTAAAAAAAAAATCCCACTGTAAGGACTATTCTGTTTTATACTTCACAGTATAATGCTGCTTAAATAGATGGACGCACACATAATTAATATTCCGGGTTCTCTGGATGTTAAATACCATGCATGATTTTCGTTCGAAACCATTTGAAACAGATGCATAGAAAGATAAGGAATGTTTTAAAGGCCTCCTTAGGTTCAAAAACTTGTAGCAGCAGCCATAGGAACAGCGTTCATCCAAATATTCAAACTGTTGATCAGGAACGAGAACGATTCTAACTGTCCCGTGCTAGCCAAATTCATTGAGCTTGTATGGGGGCGTAGTTTATAGTTTGATAGAGCGAAAGCCCAGGCATGCATTGGCGGTGCTCATGTCCTTAAAAAATAAATTGTGGCTCTCTGCTCATTTGGAGTCGGTGGAGAACTGGGTTTCTGGCAGTGGAACCTTTTCTGGCTCCGCTGTCGGAAACCTCTGACCTGATGGCCCATCCGCAAAAGGGGCTTTTGGTCACATTGACACCGGCCTATTTGGAATTGATGAGTGTCACTCTTTTTCTCTACTCCAGACCACTCTCCAAGACATTGTGGGTCGTGGTAGGGCACACGGACCATGACTCCATGCACAAGGAAAAAACGTCCTGCATGGCAGGGCCGTGTTTCAGTTTTCTCTTCCTATGGGCGGAGCCTACTTTCAGGAAACAAAAAAACCAAAAGGCTGAGTAGGTGCATCAAACCTGGTGCCTGCTTGGCCAAGATACAGTGCCTCAAATGGCACCACTGCCACAACTTCACTCAAGGCACACAGACATCTCCACTTAC
The DNA here is from genome assembly GCF_031143425.1 of Pleurodeles waltl. Lineage (NCBI taxonomy): Eukaryota > Metazoa > Chordata > Amphibia > Caudata > Salamandridae > Pleurodeles > Pleurodeles waltl. The sequence goes on from NC_090440.1 coordinate 1,556,988,031, forward strand.
CTGGCGGGATCTCTAAATATGGCTGGATAACTAATGTGGTTCATAGATGAAAATGCAGGCTTTCATCTCTTAGGCTGAGATGCCAAGCAAGGGCAAAAGTAATTATATGTGTTGCCTAAAGATTGCTCAGTGTAAAAAAAGTGTTTACTTTCAGAAGCGCAAAACAAAATTATTTTGTAATTCTGTGATGTTGTTTACTCGTGAAACTTATGTTTTCTTGTGTTCTTTAGAGTGGAAACTGTAAACGGAGCAACAAGAAGAAGATATGACCTTGAAGCCAAGTTGCAGGTTTTGAAGGTGATATAATTTTATAATTTTATTACTCATCAACATATACGAGGCACTAAGGAGTTCATCTGCCATAACCAAAGCGCTATATTTTAAATGACTTGTATCACTGAACACATATGAAGGGTAACAATAGTAACTTCCATTTCAACGAGCAAATTGTGTATGTAATACTTCTGACTTGACTACAAGTGAAGAGCAAAGCTAGTTGTCATTATAGGTCACAACGCTAATATTAACAAAACTCTTTTGTTAAAAGGGCAAAATTAGAAGATGTTCACGTGCTAGTGTTGGAGACCCCTCAGAACACTGTCTTGGCATAGTTTGTCCTATTGCGAAACACCCTCCAGAGATGTAGGGCTTTTTCGCCTGGGATGATTTCTGTAGACGTGAAGGTAACCATCTCAGGACAAACTCAATGAGGGTAACAGCACCATGTCCATGTAGTATGGTATTAGTGTGGTAAAAACACTAATCTAACAAATGTTGGTGCAAACAGTTTACTCACAAATCACTTGATTATGATTTTAAAGCAACAAAATCAGCATGTCCCGTAATATCTACCATAAATCCTTTTAAATTCCTGCATATTTGACCTGCAAAAATTTATCGGGAAAATGTCTGCCCCTGATAATTATCAGTTGCAGTAAAATCCATAAAGCTTGCAATTCGACTACTGCACGGACAGGGGCTGGTAATTTCGGTGCAAACTGGGCCACAAACCCCCAGTGCCAAATTACAACTGTCCCTGATGTGAGGAGAGCGTTTTCCCATCTTGAGTATAACATATGATCACAATCCATTTAAGCCACAATATTCTGTCTGACTCTGACATCAGGAACCAGATGCTATGAATAATTTTTTATGATTATCTTAAGATCCACATCTGAAGAATGTTAATTCACAATTACCCATGGATATTCAAACACATAAACAAACTAACAATTAACATCACCCCTTGCAGAGAACATTTTACAGCTAGGAATGTCTGAAATTCTTGCGTTTTCAATAAGGTAACCAGTGTTTTGAGATGAATAATATAGTTGTCCTTATTTTCCCAGTAGAACCGGTGGCGCACCTAAAACCTCCTGATTTTTGGGGTATATGCCCTGGTTAATATTAACAGCTTAACAGCATTGCTTGATCCAAAATGTAGTGGGTTAAAACATTCTATCCGCTGTGGAAAATGCTGAGATTCATTTAAGATGTGTTTCTATAAATTTGATAAGGAGACACTTAATGGTTTGAAATGTGTACATCTGTTTCTTCGAAGCAATTTTGCAGCTTAAGTATCTTTCAAAGGTTGCAGCTTGCCGCTTTAATGAATGCTACAGCATTGGTCACTGCACTGTTCTCAAAGCACTAAAAGGAAACTACCACCAATAAATGAGCACATCCAGCACTGCATGTGACAAGTTATGAAATGCAGACAAGTGAATCAACTCCACAAAAAGCAGTCATAAAATACGTTTTGTTTTACCCTTGAGATGGCCCAAATAAAACACATCCGAGGAACACAATGCATTGACAGCCTCGATAAATTGTATTCCCTTGGTAGAGAATCAAGTACTAAAATAAATAGTTTAGTTCATTCATGTTGGATTCAAGAGTGATGTGGCCCCAGAACAACCATGGGAAATTACTCCCATGGAACCCCAGGGGAAAAAAGTCCTCACAATCATTCTAAAAGAGGCAATCGATTCTGTATCAGTTCCCTCAATGCACACTTCACTGAGCCTCAATAGAATGTTTTCATTGTCTAGGGTATCGAATGCAGCATCAGGTCCACAAGTACAGTGGCACTAATACCCATGCATATGCTGTCTGCCATACCTTATCTGGCAGGGTCAGGAACACTGTTTTGATCCTTGCTGGGAAGAAATCTGATTGAAAGGGATAAAGGAGATCATGTGCTTCCAAGGAGGTCCTACATTTTTATGACAGCTGCTTTACATATGCTTGGTCAGATTGGAGATATTTGAGGTAGGCCAGTAATTTGCAGGCTTTATTGGCCCAATGTGTTCTTTTAACGAATTACAACACCATGACCTCCTAAAGAGATATTTACACTGGTTCTATACTAAGGAAGGAAGTTAAATGTGCTATGTTTCGAAAGGCTTATACTGTTGGAAACAGTATTTTCTTTGGTTTTGGTCTAAGGGTCAATTCTTTATGTTTCCTGTGCTGGGTTAGAAAAGTTGCTTGTTCCTCATTGTGATTTTGAGCAGGCCAAATCTGTCCAACTTGCACAGAAGGCACTTTTCTTTCAATAGTAAAAGTGACGTCAACCCATCTTGAACAGACTCTCTGCCCTTTGTGAGAGAATGACTGCTTTGACCTGCAGAACACCTTCTTTGAATCGTTCTTCTTATCTGCAACGTCATCTGATTAAAACCACTCTCATGGCCACTAATGTTCTTCCTCGGGACCTAAGTTATAAAGGCCTCGGTGTAGCTGTCCATAAGGCGTCCACGTGGTGCCTACCAAGCCCAATGGTTCAAGCAGGGGATTTGGGCTTCCATAGTCTCTCATCTGCTGGCCCATGCTAGCCTCTGGTGCACAATGTCTGGTCCGGTGGAGTGGCGATATCTACACATCTCCAGTTCTTTTTAACTGCTGTCATTGGCGAAAAGGAGGATTAAAGGGCTCCTTTCAGTGGTGTAACGCAAAATTATGGGCCCAATAAATTTGATGAGAGCCCCTGAGTCTCTCATAACCCACAGATTCCTGTTGGTCTTGGGCTGAAATTGAGCCCCCTGAAAGGTGAAATGGGCTCCTGAAGAGTTGGGGGCTCTTGCTGCACACGGGCTGTAGGGGGCCTGCATTACACCTTTGTTTAGTGCATCATAATCACATAGGCGACCTTTCAAAATTTAGGTCATCGTATGGCACTCTTCCTTTCATTTCTTCCACCTTCCATCTACCATCTTCTCTGTCAGTGCCTGTCCAGCAGACAAGAAAGGGCTATGACCGAGACCCGAGGGAGAAAGACAGCGTCGTGGGGGCTGCAAGCTCGGCCCCAGCTAAGAATAAACAAAATATGCATATAACTTTGCAGCATACAGCCACAAAAGTCATAAACTTCTACATAGCTCCGATAAATGTTAAGCAAGCAAACCGAACTTTAATAAATGCTTTTTTAAAAAGTTATGTATAACTGCTTAGCAAGCATCTTGGAAATGTTAAGAAGATAGAGAAGTTCCTAAATGTTTAAGTTGCAATCAGTTATGAAAACGTTCTCTCTCAAAAAGATTTGTGTTTAGAAAAGTTGAAGTTTAGTTAATAAAATGACTAAAAAGTTAATACTGATCTAATATTCCTTCTGAGCGAAAGGAATACCCTGCTGGTGACCAGAGAAAAATCCAGTCAAAGAATACACATTTTAACTTGAGAATTGTGTTTCCCATGTCTTTTTTACAATGCACTGCATGAAAACTGCATTTTTTAAAATTATCGGCTGTATACAAGTGGAGAACAAAAATAAACAATATTCTATTTTATTTCTCATAGCAAAAGCTTCATGAAAAATGGATGGAGTTGCAGTCCCTACTAGTTCAAGAACAACGTCTAATTCATGGTAAATATATATTTCTGTTAATTGACTCCAAACGGCAATTCATAAAAAAACAAACAATTAAATGTGTTGTCTTCTGAGAGTTATGGTATATGAGGCAGTGTATGATGGTAGACTGTGTTCTCCACAAAGAAAAATCCTTCTCAGGATTATTTTTGGCTAGAAAATGTAGGTCTTATTGCAAAGTACTTTGTGACCTTTATTTGGGATAAAATTAGTATTGGACTCAGAGAGACATTTGTCAATCATCATACTCTATATTTGTCTTATTTTAGCAGATTATACCAAAGGTACAAAATTCTATACAAGTGCTTCTTTTCAGGTGTTTAAATAACCTGATTGAAATATGTTTCTCTGCCTGAGTTGTAGGCCTGTGCTGCTGGGTGCTCTGTGGATTTAGAGAAAGCATTTCATGATGAATACAGCCCTTGTCCAAAGGGATATAACCTACTTGAACATTCCAAGTATTAAATGAAAAATGTATTGAATATAACAGAACCCTAATGAAAAATATTGAAATTCTGGTGCAGAAGGTCTATACTAGGACTGTCCATGTTTTCACTGTTCCCATAAGACATTTTTAGTTCAACCCAGTCTCCCTAGGGTGAAAATTCCACTACATGTCATGAAACGTCATGATATTTTTGTGATGTGAAAATCCAGAATTTCACAAAACTTTGCCTGTGTAAAATAATTTTACCCGGGATTAAAGGAGGTCAGCTTTTATTCTCCTTATGCAATGCTACTGTGTTCACTACAGCTTCAAAATATTCCATTGTTCTAATATATTGTTACAGCTCACTACTGAAGGGTATACCAATCGATAAATGCACCCTCTTCCAGAGTTATGGGACTGAGCCACAGACTAGGGATAGGGTTCCACCTACTGAACGCAGCATGTTCAAACATTAACATGTATTGACAGATAGGGAAACACTAGAATGTTGGCACATAAGTCCTATATTATATATTACTTGCCCTCTGCCACTCTGTTGTCTTCAATGGAACTTCAAAAATTCCATTCTTCTTATTTGTATCACTTTCCCTAGATGTAAGAAAAGAGACATTTGAGTCTAATTGATATACAGCATAGTGGTGCAAGAGCCTAGTTGTTAGAAATGGGGATTAATAGTTGGCAGAGGTATACACCCTTGTCCAAGTAGGGACCACAATACTAGTCAGGGAAAGTCACACACAAACCAAATTACCCTGTGCCCACCCTCTGGTAGCTTGGCACTGAGCATTCAGGCTTAACTTAGAAGGCAATGTGTAAAGTATTTGTGCAACACATCATGCAATAACACAGTAAGACCACCACAAAAATACACCACACAGGTTTAGAAAAATATAAGATATTTCTCTGAACGCATTAAGGTCAAAATGATCAAGAGTTGATAAGTACAAGTTGAAATATCACTTTTGCAATGATAAGAAGAGATGTGTGCAAGTGTGACTGAGCATCCTGTCTTTGTGGTTGTCTGGGTGAAATACACAAGGGAGTTGTCAACTAGCCCAGCCCATAAGCGGATTGGAGACATGCTGTAAGGCACAGAAGGATTTTAAGTGCAGAGGAATGCTCACTTTCTAAAAGTAGCATTTCTAAAATAGTAATATGAAATCCAGCAGGATTTTGTATTACCATTCTGGCAATACTAAATATGACATGTCTACTCCTTTCTGATCAGCATCTACCACTCAAAAAGTATATGAGGGTAGCCCCAATGTTAGCCTGTGAAAGAAGAATGCCTCACAATAATGGAAAACTAATTTAGGAGTTTTCCAATACCAGGACATATAAAACACACAGGTATATGTCCTGTCTTTTACCCACACAGCACCCTGCCCTATAGGCTACCTAGGGCCTACCCTAGGAGTGACTTATATGTAGAAAAAGGGGATTGTATGTCTTGGCAAGTACTTGTTAATGCCAAATCAAAGTGACAGTGAAACTGCACACACAGGACTTGCAATGGCAGGCCTGAGAGATGGTTAGGGGGCTACTTAGGTGGGTGGCACAACCAGTGCTGCAGGTCCATTAGTAGCACTCAATCTAAAGGCCCTGGGCACATGTAGTGCACTTTACTAGGGACTTACAAGTGGATCAAATATACCATTTGGGTATGAACCAATTTTACCATCTTTTAGAGACAGAGCATATGCACTTTAGCACTGATTATCTGTGGTAAAGTGCGCAGAGTCCTAAAGCCAGCAACAACAGTGTCAAAAAAGTGGAGGGAGGCAGGCAAAAAGGTGAGGGTGTCCACCCTAAGGCTGTCAGATCTAACACGAGTTATATTTAATCACCAAATCTAAAAACTGCAGAATTGCTTGTCAGCTTTAATGGTCATATATTGCAAGCCATGTATGTTGTGGTTGTTATAATATCAGCATTGCAGTTCCTTGTTAATCATGAAAAAACAGTGTGGCCAAAAGGCATTATCCTCTTCCATTTGATTCAATAGGAAATAATCATGTGATCACTAGTCACTGAAAAACAATGAACTTCCATTGTCTGTCAGTAACCATTTACACAGACGTTGAGTGTTGAGATGTTGAGTGTGATGTTGAGTGTGACAGGCAGTTCTGTGTGCATAACAGCTGTGGGCATCTGGGGAGTGAGATCATGGGCCCTAACGTCCCTTCCACAAGGTGCCACTTTTATTTTAGAACTGCAGTCATGTACCTCTGAATGGGATGGGTTGCACTAACGACATGCTTTGTTTGTGAGTAAAGTGATGGAGGTCTGCTATCCTTTGGAGGCTTTGGTCTAGTGCTTAATTTGAGCTGGTGGTTTCTGGTGCCCGGCACAGCCCTTACTTAATTGCCAGCACTGGTGCTTGTGACAGTCTGCCACAAGGTGGCACTCTCTGCCTGGTTTAGAGAAGACCACAACAACAGCTAATTATTAAATCAATATACATTAAAAATGTAAATTCAATATCCATTGAACAATGACTATTGCTGCTGTCCCAGCCACTCTTATAGCTTTGAGATGATGAAATAGCCTGTTTTGTCTCACTTGTAGGAGAGTGATGGTTTGTATTGCAGTTGTTACTATCATTGGCAGCTTCTCTGGGGTAATGTGTAGCTCATTTTTTTTTTTTAATTTTTTTTTTACAAACTAGGCGCTGCTTTCCATCTCTGAATTTGATCTCAATATTTTGCACAAGGTATTCTGAATGATCAACATTGATGATGCAGGATTTCTGTGAATCCTTACAATCGTTTTATTGTGGGTCTATTTAGAACAAAACAAAAAATGGGTAGTTTACATTTCAATTACACGGAAAGTACAGCATATTCAAAGCAATATGACTAATAACATCTGACCAAGTGTCTTCTACAACCACAGTGTTTCAACAATGCACACATCTTCTTGCATTTATATTTTGCAGGTTCTGGGAGTGATTGCACCAATGAGAAGTTAAATTTGCAGGAGACAGGTTTATTGCACAGCCCTTCTTCCTGGAATTCTTTTTTCCTGAACAAGCACAGATTTTCAAGTGGCAGCAGCTACAAAAGCAGGCTTAGCTCCATGACAGAGGACAGCGAGGACACGTTCTACTATACGTCAGTGTCGGATGACTCACCTAGTGAGACTTTCAGTCGGCAAACGAGTGAGGACGAGGAATGTTTCTTCCCGAGTGGAAATGGTGCGTCAGCACGGAAGCTGTCACTATGCAGGGTCCGAACCACCAGCGTGGCTAGCAGTGGCAGTGCTCCTGCCTCACCTGTGTGGGACACATGCAGCCTCTCTAATGCGTTTGGCACACTCCCCAGGAAAAGCAGAAGAGAGACCGTCCGAAAACACATTCTGAGATTTATACCTGGCCTGCACAAATCTGTGGAAGAAGAAGAAAGCTGTGTATGACATTTACATAACTGCCAAGGTTTCAGATTGCTTATGTGTGACATTTTCATAATTTCAAAGTAATTATGAGTGACAGCTCAATGACTATGAGTGACACGTTCTTGCGAGCAAAACTTTGCTGCCAATGTTGACATATACTGCTTGTAATGCAACCTTAAAATGGCGAATTTCATATTCTCAGTGCATTCTCAGCCACAGGCTGGGACCTCATAGCACTATGAATATACAAGTAACTATTCCTCACTGGGCGAATCAAGATTCAATTCTGTTACTCTCTGTTTACACATGGTCATGCTAACCCTTGCTGTCAGCGGATCAGCACCTGACTTGAATGTTACACATACCGAGCATGAGCCCGGCAACTCCACCTCAGTACACGGGTACTCTCCTTGGACAAGTGGAAGATCTGGTACTCAGGGTGGGAGTGGATGGGAAAACAGAAGTGCTGGAACTCAATAACGTAGAGTAGAAGTCTATTTAGCACACAAATCTTAGATTGACCACTTCACAAGACCACAAAGGCCTAAATGGTGCCTCTAGAAATAATATTAGCATGTCTAAATGCCAAGTGACTACAAAATGAGAGAAAAAAAAGTGTTGCACAGAGTGAGTTTTGTTTATGAGCTGTATGCTGTTATCATTAGAAATACTTAGCTTTTTAACACTGAAATAATATGGTGAATTCTCTCTGATGCCACTAGACGGCAGTGTCTAATTCTGAATACTGAGGGGCATATTTATACTCTGTTTGCGCCGAATGTGCGTCAAAAAGTTTGACGCACATTCGGTGCAAACCATGCACAATATTCAAACTTTGACGCCCGAGCCCGCGGACGTCAAAATTCCTCTGTGTGTGTAATTTTTTGGATGCGGGAAACTGCCTTGCGTCAATGACATGCAAGGTAGGTATTCCCGCCCAAAAAATTACTTTAAGGCCTGTGCGCCTTATTTATACTCCAGCGTCATTTTGACACACAGGAGGGGGCAGGCCTTAAAAAATGGCGCACAGCCTGATGTGCGCCGTTTTTTAACGCCTAGGTCAGGGCAGGCGTTAAGGGACCTGTGGGCTCACTTCCATGGACTCTGACCATGGAAGGAGTTCAGAGGTGCCCTTTCCTGCCCCCAAGGACACCACCTGCCACCCTGCCCACCCCTGGAAGACACCCATGGATGGGGGGACCCATCCCAGGTAAGTACAGGTAAGTTGAAGTAAGTATATCTTTTTTTTTAAGTGGCATAAGGGGGCCTAATTTGGGTCCCCCTACATGCCACTGTGCCCAATGACCATGCCCAGGGGCCAGAAGTCCCCTGGGCGTGGCCATTGGGCAAGGGGCCATGACTCCTGTCTTCGCTAAGACAGGAGTCATTTCAATGGGGGTTGTGTGTAAAAAAATGGCGCAAGTCCGGTTTGAGGCATGATTTTTGCCTCAAACCTGACTTGCACCATTTTTTAATGCACAACCCCCATTTTCCCCTACGCCGGCGCTGCCTGTTATGAGTAATTTTTTTTTACTCAGACCAGTCCGCAGTACCGGCTAACGTCATTCCTTCAATAAGGCACCCGCATGGTGTGTAGGAATGGCGTTAGTTGGCGTTAAAATTTTTGACGCAAACCAGCGCTGGCACTGGTTTGCGTCAAAAAGTATAAATATGGGCCTGAAACAATCATTAGAATGGTGCTTGGTGACAGTGAGCCTTAGAACCTGTTATATGAAAATTAAATGGTCCAGGTTATGCCAAAGCATTTGCGAGGCCAACTTTTGTCAATAATTATTCCTGCAGCAGTGGAGCCTCTCATGATCCCAACTGTGTCCAGCAGCTATGTAAATGCGTGACAAATGAATTTTTTGTGTGGTGATGGGAACAACAGCACTAAAATGAGTTAGTCTCACCCATGCTGTGTGGTACTTGGCAGGGCTGCATTTATTTTCAAATGCATCACTGGTATTCACATTTCAGCTTTTACAGCACATTGACCAATTCAAGGTTTTTTGTAGTTGCCGCTAACTATACTCATGACTTTTCGTCCTGATCGAAGTAGCCTCAAGATTCAAAACAATGTTTATTTTCGATTCATGTAGATTTAAATTAAATAAACTACCATGAGTCTCATTCAGGGTTCTCAGTGTGAGGCTTTGGGATCGAATTCCGAACCAACAGAGTTAATGATACTGGGGTCATGTTACCTCTGAGGGTGTATAAATAATGGGGATAATAGTGGGTTGTACTTGAGAATCCCCATAGAAGTTAGGAATTAGTGAGAAATCGGTAATTCTGGATCTGATTTGCTTGGTAATTTGTCATTCAGCCACCAGTTTCACCTGGAGTTTTTGGCTGACAGATCTGTGGTGTTCCCACAAGCATTGTAATTTCCATTGAAACTGATGACTATATTGCTAAATGTTACAGGCCCGTTCTGTCTTCCAGGAGACTTATAACTAAGGGTGTGTTTAATTTCCAATATTTCCTTTTATTTACTTATACACAATTTTAGGAAAACTTTGCAAAATTATATGTAATTATGTGAAATGTTAAGCTGCCACTTGCCACCAGCAAAAACAAATATGAGCACCACCCACAACAGCCGCTCGCTTTCTGGCCTTTTCCATTGTTTGTGTGCATCGATGTTCTTTTTTTGCCACAAACCGCATGTAATTACACAACGTAGCATAATTGAATAATTTTGCGTAACAAGCGAAATGCAAAGGTACACAAGAGCACTCCAGCATAACGGAAATTTCACCCATGCATACTCATAATGAAGCCCATAGGATAGGGCATCACACTTACATGAAGGACCCTCTCCCAATATTTATCAAGTGTTGGCCGCTGATGTTGCCCAGGAGCATCATGGTAGTTCCGGACAACTTTCTTATGCAATTTTATAACTGGTACAACTTGGTTTAGGAGAGTTTACGTTTTTTGGATTGCTGAAACAGGTAACAGCCACAAACCCTGACAAAAGTAAAGATGCAGATATATGCAGAAGTTAATGGGTCGTGAAAACCGTGCAACAGCAGTGTCAAGACACTTCTCTAGATTAATGCTGACTGCAATCAGTGAATGAAAAATACAAGTGCAAACGTGAAGCAAAATGTGCCAAATTAGCGATCAGACCTTATTATTCTCATCCAAGGTGACTTCCTGTGAGAGTTCTACCACACCCCTATATGACATTTCCCTTCATTTTGTTCTACTTTTCTATCTAAATGGTAATGAACGCCATAAAGAGAAAAAGCCTAGAACTTGTTTTGCTCATTCCAATTTACTTCCAGTCGTTTTTTAAAATGAATTTGTTGTCTTTGCAAGTGCAATTTTAGTACCCTGTGTATTATATGATATCATCTTGTTTTTGTCTGCTTGTGCATTGAGGAATCTAGGAGGAAAAGCCGTATTTTGTAAATATAGCTTGCATGGCATATGTCCTTAACACAATCGTTCAGTTCAAAGAAAGCCTTCATTCATGGTATTCTGTCAACAACTGAAAGAACATCTGGTCTAGCTGGCAAATAAATCCCACAGTAGTGGAAGCTAGAGCCACCACAGATTCCTGCAGAGTCCCTCACATAGTATACGTATTTATATATGTCTCTTGTTGCATAATTGTTATGAACTAACTGAAGCCGCATTTTGATTGAAAAGTACCTTACCGACTGTCATATGTTTCTAGGCTATTATCCTTAAAAATCATAACCAAAACAAACGTAGACTGTGTAATATTTTTTTTGCAGAACATGACATTTTCATAAATAGGTATGAATGATAATATTTAAGTAGTGCATAGAACAGGAGTGTTTGATTAGTGTTAAAAACGGTTGTGAGAGAACAGGGCTGATTGCAGCGGCCCCCTAACTTTTTGCCCCCATTTTCCACTTTTTGCTGGTGTTTTCCTGAGTATGATGGTGCACTGGGTACTGCTAACCAGTCCCAGGGCCTGTGCTCTGTGTAAAATCAGTAAGCAAATTAGGCTAATTATAATTGGCTAAGTCAACCTACCTATAAGTTCCTAGTATATGGTAGGGCATGTAGGTTTAGGGACCCCAGCATAGGTAGTGCACCCATAGGTGCACTGCTGAGGTACCCAGTGTCATTTTAAAGGCAGGCCTGCCTTGCTGGCTGCTTTGAAATTAAAGTTATGTGCAAATTCGACTTTGGAATTAAAAGTAGTTCCAAAGTCTTAAACTACCTTATTTTTACATATACGTCACCCCTAAGGTGTGCCCTATGTGCCCCTAGGGGTGGGTGCCATGTAACTATAAGCAGAGACCTTATAAAAATAGTTTTATAAGCTCTGGTGAGGCAAATAACAGCCAAATGTGTTCTTCCCTCATTGTAGTGAATGGCCTCCATAGGCTAGAATGGGGAGACTTTATTTTAATTTTAAATGTCCCCTTAAGTGACAGATGCAAAGAGTGTGGTATCAAATTAATTGTTATAATAAATCCCACAACTTCCAGTTGTCGGATTTAATATAACTTGTTCAGGTAAAGGGTTTTAAACTTTACCTTAAAAGTTGCCAACTTCAGCCCTGCATTGTTTTTGCTGCTGTGCTCTGATTGGCCAGCCTCTGGCAGTCTGGCCAGGCTGCCTTGATGAGGTGTGAAGTGTCCTGGCTTCACACAAACAGATGTGCCTGTGGGAGGGTATCTCCCCTCAGCAGATGGTGAGGCAGGAAGCGGGAGGGCTGCCAAACTGGTCTTCAAAAGCAGAGAAGGACATTTGGAGCAACCCAGCAACACCCCCACATCCTGCAACCCCAGACAACTAGGTGCCCCCTTGATTAGATTAGGAGAGGGCAGGAGAGGGGTGTGTTTATGATTGTTAGCCACACCAGTGGGAGGGCTCAGCCAGATGTAACCTCCAAAAATCACTTTCAGCCATGATGGATTTTTGAGGAATGTTGCCTCCTGGGATTGATTTTTGCCACACTTTCCAGGAAGTGGTCATCACAGGGGGAAGGACCCTGCCCCTGATTGGAGAACCAGGACCCCCCTGTTTTTCACCCAGGAGCAAGGATACAACTGTCAGTCCTGCACCCCCACCTCAGTTCCCTACGAGATCCCATTCAGATTCCAACAAGGAAGAACTACAGGAGAAGAAGGATTGCCCTGCTGGACCCATGACCTGCACCTGGACACTGCACTCTGGAGGACTGCACCAGCTGCGCACTTGGGCTTCACCACTAAAAGGACTTTACCTGTCTTCTACTTCTTCAAGAAGGGACTCCCTGTTTGCTACAGGTACAAAGGAGCTGCCCAGAGTCCCCTGCATCAAGTCCTGCAAGCAGAGCCCAGCTGACCAGCGTCCAGTGGCCATTTGAGGGTTCTGACCAGGTGCATTCTGGGAATTGTAGTTCCAACTCTCAAGGAGCAACTCAGAGCTTCTGGAACCTTGGATCAAGTTGTGGACACTTCAAAGACACAAAAAGGACCTCTGGAAGAAGACCCAGAAGTTTGGAGACGTTTGGAGCAACTCCATAAATTGAAGAGGTGCATTGTGGGAGTTGCAGTCCCAGACCCCAAGAGGCATACCAGAGCCTCTGAACCCTTGGCCGGTCCTGTGGACAACTTTCCTGAATCAAACACTTCTGAAAGTAAGTGTGACAGTGTTGCCTCGTGGGTGGCCTTAACTCTGGACTTTGTTCCTTTCCAGTGTGACCTTTTTTAACCATTTGAGCGCTATTGCTTCTATGCGCTCGAAAGCATTAATTCTTTATAAATTCATATCTCCGGTTCCCCTGATCCGATTTTATTCGTTTTGGTGTCATTTTAAAGATAAAAATATAATCTATTTTTTATAAATTGATTTTGGATTTTTAAACTGTTTCCTGTGTTTTATTTAATTACTGTTTTGTGATATTTGAATGCTTTACGCTTTGTCTCCTAAGTTAAGCCTTGTCGCTCGTTGCCAAGCTACCAAGGGTTGAGCTGGGTTTAATTTACTGAGACCTAACTGGACTTAAGTGGAGGTTAGTGGCCTATTGCTAAGTGTAGGTACATACCTGCCCTTATCAATAACCCATTTTCCAACAACAGTGATCCCAGTGTTAAATCTGTAGAAACATAGGTGTTTGGGAGGAGGGCCCCAAAGTTTCCATGAGCTCACTGGCGAATTCCTAGGTTGCTCATTAACAAAGCTGCCTATTCTTGATTTCACCACATGCTTCTGCCACCTTACATCTCACTTGTTCAACCAATCAAGTTCTTTTTGATCCCTGCTTTCTCCCTTGAGGCCGGATTGTCAGTCAGATGAGGAGGTATATCAAAGATACTGCTCTGCTTGATCATGAAAGCCCCAACGTTCCCACACCCATGATTACTGGTTAAAGGTACACTGCGTCCAATTTTATGGTATGGAAAAGCTGGCCAGTAAAATCAAAAGAGAGCTCAGCAAGGACTGTGGCTCCACCATTTACCTCCTTTAGCACTGGTGGAGCATGGAACACCCTCTTCTCTCTGTTCACACCTTCTGCTATTCGCTGACACCCTTACACCCCCATCCCACAACTGACGAAGGGACCCCACTCCCATTTACAAGCTGCTCAGAGCAGTTGGTAAATGGGAGTAGACTTGTCCCTGGAAAAGTGATTCTGCATACAGAAAAGCTCGTGGTTTTGAGTCAGAGTGTTATTCTCCATTCTGAGGTTAGAATCTTTGTGCGTTTCGGGGGTTCAATCAAATGCTGGAATTGGTAATTCAAGATCCAGTAACTATGGCGCCAGTACTGTAGCTAGTGTGTCATGGGCTTTTGTGCAGGGAAGGAAATTTGTCCCGTGGCTGCTATTTGAATTATAAAATAAAGTAATAATCAGGGTTCCTTGGACCCCTCAGGCCTCTGGGCTCGGGTGCCACTGCACCTGCTGCACCAAAGAAAACGACGCCTCTGTATGGCAGCCCTACCCCATACAATTCATAGTCAAGGACCTATTTACTGGTTTGCTTCTCTGTCTCCAACTTTCCCCTATTACTCTGTTTCTCTTGCTAAAACTAATGATGAAAAATAAGTCTTCGTCACCTAAAATGTGCACCAGGGTCCAACACAGGCAAAAATCTCCGTAGGCCACCTTTTTCAAAAACTTCAGGGTGCTCAAGAATCACCAGATTTTAAAACAAATTTAACTCACTGAAAATACCATAGCATTTCCTACGCTAGCTTATATCTGGAAAGTGATCCTTACATGCTTTAGTTTTTTTAGGCCTTCTGTGATGTGGGGCCATATCATGATGAACTGTGATGGCTCAGCGCTAAGGTTAGTGTCTGTATTTATGTACCTGCAAAGCATAAATAGAATTAATTTAACTTGATATTTCTCTCAGAAAGGGCTTGATTTCCATACAGGACAACTCGAAAACAGTGAGCAGGGTTTGCCTCTTCCCACTCACGATCAGAGTGCATAAAGGGTAGGAGTCTACACTGACCATCATGGAACGGCCTAGCAGCCCACTCAAAATGACACGAATGCCCAGAAAATGATCTGTGGATCTAGGCTGTATATAGCGCTGGACATACATAAATAAAAATCACACGAAGGTGTAAACATATTTTTGGATGCTCAAGCATCAGAGTAAATATAGTTGGCCCAGGGAAGCTGAAGTCCTAACTTTCACACAGCTCAATCATCAGAGATAGATCCACAAAAAAGCATTTTGGGAAAAAGTGACATTAATTTCTGATAAATTAACTGGAAATAACTTAAAAATAAAATAACAGATCACAAGAAGATGATAAGAGCATGCAATCGAGCAAGCAACAATACCTCTGTGAAAAGGCTTGAAGTAGCAGAAATAAAGTTGAATTACAACCAGCAGGGGTTTTAGAGAATCCCTGGGTGTCTCAATTTGTACAGATCAGTCATAGGCATAGACATTTTATTCATTTATTGATTTCCCAAACAAAATAGCTGGAATGACAGAGATTTCAGGAGGGCTATAAGAGGAGAGGACACCAGAGAGTGGTTCGAGTAAGTAATTAATATATTTTTAATGAAAATCCACGAATTCAATCGTAAGAAAAACCTATTTTATAAAACTACACATTATGGACTTTATGCGCAAAGCCACATTTGTAAATATACTTTCTTGACCGAATTTACATTTTTTCCTCTACCAGGAATTTACAAAGGGATTATTGGCAGACATAAATCTATGTTCAGGGGCGGAATTTCGACCTTATAACCAGAAATTAAGACCTGGATGTTGGTACCTCGACAGTAAACGTGCTTCCTGCCTGCATTTCTGATTCAACTTCGGATCTATTAAAAGGCATCTTCAATGCTGTGGCCCACTCATCAAAATGGTAAAGAAATTGGACTATAATGAAACACCCAGTTCTGGAGGAGCTGCAATAATATCTCAGAAGGCCTATATCGTCCTCAAGATGTGCTGCATAATGCTCATATTCTTAATAATCAGTGATGTGTGGAAGAGGCAGATATTGGCTGCCCAGAAGAGGAGGCAGAGACAGTAAAGGATATTCAGAGTCAAGCTGGCCCTGTTTGAGAAGACAGAGGAGGACATTATTGAGCAATACAGGCTGAATAGCAGTGTGATCCTGGAGCTAATAGCCACCTCAAAGCCACACCTTGAGAGCAGTATACTGTGCAGCAATGCAATTCCCACTCATGTCCGGGTCTTGTGCTCCCTCCACTTATTGGCCATTGGTAGCTACCAAAATGTCATTGGAGGGATGTCACAGAGTGCTCTGTCGCGTTTCCTGAACAAATTCCTAGATGTCATATTTTACCACATACATCATCACATCTACCTGCCCAGGAAAGAGTTAGAAATGCAAAATATAAAAACACAATTCTGTCAGATAGCCAGATTCCCACAGGTCATTGGCTGCATAGGCGGGACCCATGTGCACATATGTCCCCATCCCGCCTGGAATACATATTCCAGAACCATAAAAGCATACATTACATGATCATACAAGTTGTCTGCAATGCACAGAACATCATCACAGACCTTGTAGCCAAGTATCCAGCGAGCTATATGACTCCTGTTATAAATGGGGTCTTTGGTTGGCAGTCAGGTTACCCCTTGTCCAAGCAAGGACCCTCACTCTAGTCAGGGTAAAGGAGAATCACCCTCAGCTAACCCCCGCTCACTCCCTTGGTAGCTTGGCAAGAGCAGGGAGGCTTAACTTCAGAGTTCTAGATGTAAAGCATTTGTACCAACACACACAGTAACTTAGTGAAAGCACTACAAAACGACACAACACAGGTTTAGAAAATAGAAAATATTCATCCAAACAAAACAAGACCAAAACGACAAAAATCCAACATACACAAGTCAAGTCATTAAGTTTAAAAGCAAAAGAGTCTTAAATCCTTTTGTAAATAGGTAAAACACTGTTAGCATTGAAAAGTAACATCAAAATACCACACACAGGTGAGTGTGTTTGTGGAAAAAGGTAAGCGCTGCATCGATTTCCCTCCCGCAAGCGAGATCGTGTGTCTTTTCTCCTTTTCAGGTTGGGTTGGCGTGCGTCCGTTTTCCTCTCCGCTGGAGAATGATGCGTCGATCTGGGCAGCACTCCGGTCCAGATGGGCGTTGCGTCATTTTTCTGCACCCAGCAAGGTTTGAGTCGAAAATCCAGCTGCACGGTATCTGAAAAACCGCTCAGTGTGGGTTGCGACCTGTCAGCCTCCGTCAGCGGTGTTGTGCGTCATTTCTCCAGCCGCCTGCGTCGATCTTCCTGCCGCGCTACAAGCAGAGTGTATTTCAGCCGTGAAGCCCGCGGCGCGCTGTTTCTCTGCCGCGCTCAAGATGTTGCGTCAAAAATTTGCCCGCACAGCAGTCTGTGCTTGGATTTTCAAGCTTGGCCTGCCAGCTTCACCTATGAAGGCCCAAGGAACTGGATAGGGCCCCACTTAGCAGGGCAGGAGTCTCAGCAGAGAGTCCAGGTGCTGGCAGGTGAAGTCTTTGATGGCCCAAGACTTCAACAACAGGAGGCAAGCTCAGGACAAGCCCTTGAAGATTTCTTCACAAGCAGGAATGCAACACAAAGTCCAGTCTTTATCCCCTTTCACCATGCAGAAGCAGCAACTTCAGGATAGCTCCACAAAGCACTGTCACAGGCAGGGAAGCACTTCTCCTCAGCTCTTCAGCCATTCTTCAGGCAGAGGTTCCTCTTGATGTCTAGAAGTGATCCAAAGTCTGTGGTTTTGGGTGCCCTTCATATACCCATTTTGGCCTTTGAAGTAGGCTTACTCCTAAGAAAAGTCTCTCTTGTTTGTGAAATCCTGCCTTGCTCAGACCAGGCCTCAGACATACACCAGGGGGTTGGAGACTGCATTGTGTGAGGGCAGGCACAGCGCTTTCAGGTGTGAGTGACCACTCCTTCCCTCCCTCCTAGCACAGATGGTTCATCAGGATATGCAAGCTACACCCCAGCTCCCTTTGTGTCACTGTCCGGAGAGAGGTGCAAACAGCCCAACTGTCAAACTGACCCAGACAGGCAGAGTCACAGAAAGGTTTAAGCAAGAACTTGCTCACTTTCTAAATGTGGCATTTTCAAACACACAGTCTTAAAATCAACTTTACTAAAAGATGTATTTTTAAATTGTGAGCTCAGAGACCCCAAACTCCACATGTCTATAAGCTCCCAAAGGGAATCTACGCTTTAATCATATTTAAAGGCAGCCCCCATGTTAACCTATGAGAGTGACAGGCCTTGCAACGCAACAGCGAAAACTGAATTTGGCAGTATTTCACTGCTATGACATATAAAACACATTAGTGCATGTCCTACCTTCAACATACACTGCACCCTGCCCATGGGGCTACCTGGGGTCTACCTTAGGGGTGTCTTACATGTAAGAAAAGGGAAGGTTTAGGCCTGGCAAATGGGTACACTTGCCAAGTCGAATTGACAGTTTAAAACTGCACACATATGACACTGCAGTGGCAGGTCTGAGACATGATTACAGGGCTGCAAATGTGGGTGGCACAACCAGTGCTGCAAGCGCACTAGTAGCATTTGATCTACAGGCCCTGGGCACCTCTAGTGCACTGTACTAGCGGCATACCAGTAAATTAAATATGCCAATCATGGATAAACCAATTACATACACATTTGCTATAGGAGCACTTGCACTTTAGCACTCGATAGCAGTGGTAAAGTACCCAGAGTAACAAAAACAGAGTCCAGCTCCAATCAACAACCTGGGAGACAGAGGCAAAAGGTTTGGGGAGACCACGCCAAGGATGCCAAATCTAACAACTCCTCTATATTCAGGCACAGTGGTATATACCATTGACTAGAAAGAGGAGATTTTGGCAAATTATTCCTACTAGGTACTGGAGTGGATGGTTCACAGTAACTACTTGCAGTGCAATCATTTGTCTGTATGTTGTCTCACCCTCCTTTCTGTCTCAACTGGTGACAGTGCACATTTCCTGCAGCCATGGATCCTGATACCCTACTTGTCTCCCAGCAATCCACATGAAAGGCGTGACAGCATGGCACATACATGCACAATGTCTGTGATAGAACGTACCTTTGGCCTCCTTAAATCACCCTTTTGGTGCCTGCAGGAGTGTGGGGGAGCACTGCAGTATGCTCCTGAAACTGTGTGCAAGATAGGATAGCCTATGTAATACTGCACAACATTGCCTGCAGGTGAGGCTTACACGTAGAGGAGGTATCCAGATCCGACTCTGAGGATGAAGACCCTCCTCCATCAGCCCAACAGCCGGTCGAGGAAAGCAGAGCAGCAGAGGGGACCTAATACCTTCCATGAAAGACAAAACAAATATTTGGTTTCAACAAAATAGACAACCTTTAATATCAGGGTATGCAATAACATGGATGGACTCCCTGTCCATCAGATGTGAAATGTGTAATTGCGTTGCACATGTTGTGTGGTAAATTCACCACCCAAGGAAGCATAAATGTTAAAGAAAACACAGGATCACTGTCAGTGTAAAGTCACTTCCGTGAGGTCCATCAGGCATATGGGATGCTGGCTGTTGAAGAGGCAGGTTGTCAGCTGCTGCTCCTGTGGAGGACATGTGTGTCTGCAGGCTGGACACCTTGCTGTCTGGTGTGTCCTCTGTTGCATCACTTGCAATGGTGGCGGTCTGTAATGCCTTCACAGTTGCGGTGATTTGTTGCAGTCCTCTAGCTACCTCACCACTGTAGTAGCCCAGCTTGACCTGCAGGGCCAGTGTGTGTCTGGTGTGTTAGGTGGGAGCCTGGGTTAGGTTGCTAATTTCCCTGGTCATTGTGTACAATCTTGTGGATCGGCTGTGCTTTTGGCACTTCAGCTCGGGTCTGATTGCCATCCCCATGCAGAGTTGGCCAATCGCACCTGTGAGGGCATTGAATTTGGCACCTAGGTATACCTCGTTTTCAGACATCTGCTGTGTGATGTTCCCAAAACCCTGTGCGAGTTTGCAATTGATCGTGCCTATCTGTTTTTGAGGCAGGTGCTAAACCTACAACATGGCCTGTTCTAGCCCACCAAACTCTGCCTGGTTGCTGGATCCTGCCTGGGAGCGAGAGGCCTGGCTAGCCTGTTGTTGCCTTTGAGCCTGTTGTGTCAGGTGCAGTCGCCGGACCCTGGACACTTGGATGCATTGCAGAGTGGTTGGATGCTGAACTACTGGACCGTCAACTGCAGCTGAGTGGGGTGAGCGGATGGCAGCACTGGAATTGACCTGTAAGGTTCCTGGAAGTCTCAGGGGCACCCCACCCTGCCCCTCCTCCATCTGTGACTGTTCCTGGACCTTTCCCTTGTTATCCTCCCCTTCCTGTGTTTCACCAGGTGTTTCTATGTGGTAAATGGAAAAACAAAATAAAATGTATGTATGAAACACAAGCTGATTGGTTGTACTACATCATTCAACACATCATTCAACTACTGTCTGACATTAATAGCACTATTTATGTACATGACTACAGTACATGTCCCATAATGCACCAGTTGTGAAACTTTGCTTTTCTACAGGGACCATCCAGGCATATATGGGGGAGGGTGTGTTGCATACTTGCATGCTTATGGCCAACAGGGTTTTAGGAGCAATGTTGAGGTAATAGGAATATTGCACTTACCAGTAATTGGTGGGGGTGCAGAGGTATCAAAGGAACCAAAGCAGCGCACTGCTACTGGCTCCAAAGTGGTTTCAACCATCACATCCGTACATTAGGGTGGGTAATTAATGGTCCACCTTCAGTTCCCAGGGCATCCCACAGCCATGCAGCAACGGTCTCTTTGGCACATGAGCGCAGGTCGAACCACATCATCTTTTTTTCATTAATCAACCATTCTGCCACACCCAGGTCATTTGTTTCTATCTGCATCTCCCACCAGATACTATGATTGTCTAACTCTGGCAGCCAACCAAATAGCTCCACATGGTGATTGCAGCATTCTTCGGTGAGGATGTCCAATTCCCTCTCCGAGATCTTAAGTTTACCGGCGCGCCCCTGCTGCCTTCTCCCTTTGCTGGCTGGCCATTGCAGTGTGTTAATCCAAGCTAGGCAATGGTGTGTGTCTATGCTGTAAGTATCAAACATGTGCTGTGACTCCTGTGCAGGATTATCCTGGGCCTCCACTTCCTGTTTAGGGGTCCTGACACTGTTCCAGGAAGTATTTGGGCATTTTTTAAAGCCGCGATTGCTATTAGCGAGTGCAGTCGCAATCTGCGACTGAAGTCGCAATCAGTGAGCAGTTACGAACTCGCAAATTGCAAGGTCGGAAATAGCGATACAACTTCATTGTGAGTCGCAATATGGGGGTCAACATCATACGCACATTGGGAATAACAACTCAAAATGTATTGCAAATTGCGAGTCACTATTTCAAGTGGGCATACATGTGGCCCATAGCTTGTATCATGCTCCAACTAAAGAGGGACGCATTCAAATGCAGGCATCCACCCTACTGTGTTCATTATGTGCACAATCCTGCATAGTTCCTACTTTCTTTAAATGTGCTCCAATGTTTCCTTGCTAAGTGCAACCCATACAATTACCAATACATGGATACCGTTCTATCTGATAACTGCACAACAGAAACAGCACTTCATCCTGAGGAAGGGGTACCTGACATCACAGTGGCTCTTTGCACAGATGACCCTGACACGCATACATTTTTGAGAACCCAACACTGTTTTTAAAAGTACAAAACCAGATGACCTGAAAGTAGAAAATAACAGAAAAATGAAAAGAATCAAGAGAATAATAATGAGTAGTAATTCACCATGTTTATAGCATAGTCTCTAAGCATAGGATTAGCAAGGGCCCTCCATGCTGAGTTGAAAAATGACAAAAGCCTTTTATCATTACAGGCACAGTATTACAGCTCACCCAAGCCAACCTATAATGAATTAAAGCAACACATTTATTAGAAAGGCTGTTAGAAATGGGGTTTCTGGTTGGCTAGGGTATGCACCTCAGCCAGGCAGAACTTACCCACTCTAGTCCGGGCAAGGGAGTTACACGTCCAAGATAACCCCTGCTCACCCCCTTGGTAGCTTGGCATGAGCAGTCAGGCTTAACCCGGAGGCAATGTGTAAAGCGTTTGCACAACACACACAACACATGTGACACAATATCCCCACCACAAAGGAAACACAACACCAGATTATATGAAAATATACTGTATTATACACAACACAATTATCAGACCACACATCGCATATCAGTACTATCCTGCTACCTTAGCAGTTGTCAGAACGTTACACATTAGTTACTCTGCAACCTAGCAGTAGTCACACATAACACACAGGTTACTCAGTATTCTGCAACATAAGCAGTAGTCAGGAAAACACGTTATTACATCATAGCACTTGTCATAAGAATATCATAAAATGCCCATAGTAGGAACATTAGAAAACATATGGCAAGTTGGAAAAACATATTAGCAAGCATGTCCATAAAAGGAACATTTGCATAGACATATGTAAAAACATCAAACGCAGGTAGGTAATATATGAATCAAACAAAAGTCTGTAGAAAGAACTTTGGATTGCAACTATATTGGTCCTTTAAACAGTACCTGGTTGGATGAAGGCACCTCCAGTGCCTAGAAGGCGAACAATGGGGCCCCGGCGCTCCTATGCGCAAAACGGGGGCCTCCCTTACACTCTGGGGTCATAGGAGGGCGACATGCACCTCCTCTCTTTTATAGACAGGCCCCTCCGGGGACTGTGATTACTGGGGGCCCCCCAGGGCCTCAACTGGCCCTCACGAGGGGGGCCAAAGCCAGCAAAAACAACATAGGGTAGGAGGGGGGCACCACGCACCGCCTCCGGTTAATGACAGGCCCCTCCCGGGACCTGCCATCTCTGGGCCCCCCCCCGGGCCTCCACTGGCCCTTCCACCAAGGGGGGGGCCCCCAATAATGCCCGTTTTACCTAACAGCAGAAAAGGAGCGTCCTGCTCCTAACGCAGAGGCCAGGGGGCACCTACCGTGCCTTCCCCTGATCCTGCCGTGAAGCCACAAGAAGATCGGACCCCTCCTGGGGCCTGAGCAGACACTCGCCTGCACCCGGTGCGCGAGTGTTCTTCCAGCTTCCCAGGCCGCTGCGGTGATCTTATTTAAAGGGGCACAATGCAGCAAGGAGCCTACGAGCTCCCAAGGCTCCATAAGCGCTCTGCAATCAGCGCTATGGCAGCCGCAACCACGGAGAAGCACCCCTCGTGATGAAATGGATGCAGGGGTCAGGGGCCACAGCACTCTGCCCCTGGGGAGCAGAATCTTAAGACAAGGTCCTCAGGTGGAGGGCCCAGCTACAGGCCAGCACAAGGCAAAGGCAGCAAGTGGCAAGTCCTTCGCAGTGACCAGGCAGGTCACAGGTCAGCACAGCAGCAGCAGTCCATGGCGGTTCCTGGTGAGTCCATTCAGCCTTTGGTGTCCAGTTCCAAGATGATTCCAAGAGTCTCCAAATTGTGGGGAAAATTCCCCTGTACTTATAGTCAGTTCTTACAGTGTTTTACAATGGTAGGGAGAGGAGGTTCCAGACAGTTACAACTGGTTCTGGGAGTGCCACCTATCTCCTTTCAGCACAGGCTCCAAACATCAGTGGGGGGTTAACGACCCTATTGTGTGAGGCCAGGGCACAGTCGTTACAAATGCATGTGTGCCCTGCATCTCCCTTCTCTCAGCCCAGGAAGACTATTCAGTATGCAGATGCACCTCTGTGACACCTCCACCCTCCCCGTGTACAGGCTGTCTGAAAAGTATGCACAAAGCCCCAACTGTCACTCTGCCCAGACGTGGATTGGAGTCAAGCTGCAAAACACCAGAGTCATAAGCACAGATAAATGCGCACTTTCTAGAAGTGGCATTTCTGTGATAGTAATAAAAAATACACCCACACCAGTAAGCAGCATTTATTATCACCATCACAACCATACCAAACACGCCTACGCTACCCCTCATAAATCAGACAATACCCCTTACACATAAGGCAGGGCATTTCTAATGCAATCCTATGAGAAGGCAGCACTCACAGCAGTGAGACACCAAGTTAGGCTGTTTGTCACTACTAGGACAGGCCATGCAATATGGCACATGTCCTGCCTTTCTACATACATGGCACCCAGCCCATAGGGCTAGCTACGGCGTACCTTAGGGGTGACTTACATGTAGTAAAAGGGGAGTTCTGGGGCTGGCAAGTATATTTAGATGCCAGGTCCCTGTGGCAGAAAACTGCGCACACAGGCCCTGCGCTAGCAGTCCTGAGACAGGTCTGAAAGTCTACTTCAGTGGGTGGCGCAAGCAGCGCTGCAGGCCCACTAGTAGTATTTAATTTACAGGCCCTGGGTATAGAGATACCACTGTACAAGGGACTTATAGGTAAATAAATATGCAAATTAGTTATAAGCCAGTCATACCAACTTTAGATGGGAGAGCACCTGCACTTTAGCACTGGTCAACAGTGATAAAGTGCTCAGAGTCCTAGAGCCAACAGCGAAAGGTCAGAAAAACCAGGAGGAAGGAGGCAAAAAGACTGGGGACGACGCTGCGTAAGGCAAAAAGTCCAACAAAGGCATTGTCACATTCTAGTTCGGTATGGATGGCACTGTGCTAATCCTTTGCAGGAAAACTCTGCTAGATAAACAGACATTTTAAACTCTAAAAATTACTGAACTTCGCTAGAACATAACTATAATTCTTGGCTTTTTGATGCATAGTGTTGTCATCCACAATTTAATTTCAGATATCATAAGTGATGCTATCAATAATGTCATAGAAAATGTATGAGTGATGTAATATGTGAGGTCATAAGCAGGGCAGGCATGCCTGTGTTCCCACCCAGATCTGGTATATGTTTCTGCCAGACAGGAGCAATCCTATTTTCCCTGCCCTGGAGAGTGCATACACACAGTTAGTTTTGTGTTTCCTGCTTGTAGGTAGGGAACAGCACAGTGCCCCCAGGAGGTGGGGTCCAGTGGACATTGCATTGCATCAGGCATTACCCAGAGCCATTTTATGGCTTGGGGACAGGGCCCCCACATCCTCTCCCATTACCCTCTCCCTATTGAATACATTTAGCCCTAGTGGATGTGATCTGCAGAGCCACCACATGGCTTGGTAAGGGTGGTACATGCACCCCACTTTTTTGTTTTAAAAAACCGAGGCCCACACCGGGATGTGGGGGTTTATTTTTTTGTTTACATGTTACACAGTAATAACACAGTACCGCAGAACCGCAAAAATCTTGTGATTTTGTTTTTGCCCTGTGCTCCCTCTGGGCCTAAGAACCCAGGATATCTCTACCCTCTAATTTATATGTTTGTGTCTTTTTTTCTTACTACATCACAGAACAAAATCCCAAAATGGCTGCCAAATATCTTTGTAGATGTTGACGGCAGTCAGTCAGATCTACAGCACTTATTGTGACACCCACTAAAGTAGCTCTTTAAAACATGCCCGAGGCCTGCCACTGCAGCCTGAATGCAGTTCTAAACTGCCAATTGGACTTCACAATATAACCCCCTTGCCAAGCCCTAATCTCCCTTTTCTTTTCATATGTCATCCCTAAGGTACGCCACAGGTAGTCAATAGGGCAAGGTGTGTTGTAATTGAAAGCTTGGACATGTACTTTTATGTTTTACATGTCCTGCTAGTGAAAAACTCCTACATTCATTTTTCACTGCTGTGAGGCCTACCTGCCCCATAGGATAATATTGGATTGCCTTATTTCATTTAATACGGGCTAACTTTTGATTGAGACCAGGAACTTAGTGCATGTTTCTATCAGAATATTGAATTGTTACTATCAGAGTACAGAAATATCAGAAAAAACTATTGTGACACAAAAATTACATGATGCAGAAATATTGTTGTCAAGAATAGTGTTTTTTTCCAGTAAATAATATAATTATTAAACTTCATTGTTAATTTCCTTTCCAATAATATAATTGTAAACAATATTGTTTTTTAATTATTTGAATGTGTTTTAGTTCATATATAAATTTTATGTGATATTATTTTTTGTATAATTATTTTAATTTTTTATTTGGTTTGTCATTTTAAGTGATTTACAATTTTTAATATAATTGTTAACAGTCATTTATAGTTTTGTAGAGGGTTGTTGAGTTTGTAGGGGGACAGGGTGAAAAGGTAAATAAGTAATTGTTAAATATTAATGAATTAATATTTTTAAAGGAGGTCCGTGATTGATATTAATAGTGTATATTATGTAATATTTATTTAATAATTATATTTTAGGTGAAGGGCTGGAAATTAATTAGGTAATTAATTAAGAATTTATTTTAAATTTATTATAAATGTATTTAATTGATCAGAACTTGCATAAATTATATAATGATTATTTATTTTGGTCAACTTTTAGGTGCGGGTTGCTGGGTTTTTACGGGTATAGGGTGGGAAGTTTTTAAAGTAAATATTCATAATTAATAATTTATTAAATGATTATTAATTATTGGGCTGATTATTAATTATTAAGTATTTTAGTTATATTTTAGCTGCGGGTTGCTAGGTATACAGTAGAAAGTTCATTAAGTAATATTTAATGAAGACTTATTATTGTAAAATTACATATTTATTTTAATTGTGCAATAATTATATGTATTAGTTCGATTTTAGAAGTGGGCTTCTGGGTTTGGCGTGTTGTTTAGGAGAAGTTAATTATGTAATTATTATTTTACAAATTATTAATAATAGTTAATTCATTATTTAGTTGATTATCAATTATAAAATTGTGTTATACTTATTTATTTTATTTAGAAGTTGCTAGGCTTTTAGGGCTGTAAGTGACAAGTTAATTAAGTAATAATTAAATAACCATTATTTTGAAATTGAAAATTATTACTTTGTTTATGAATTTTGTAAATTGGTTAATAGTTTTTTAATTTATTTTATATATAGATTTATTTTAACTCCTTTGCTGCCAGGCCTCTTCCCCCTCAGGTGCCATGCCTTTTTTTTGGCTATTTGGGGCAGTTCACGCTTAGGCCCTCATAACTTTTTGTCCGCATAAGCTAAACACGCCAAATTTGCGTTATTTATTCCAACATCATAGGGATTCTATAGGTACCCAGAGTTTGTGGGTTCCCCTGAAGGAGACCAAGGAATTAGCTAAAATACAGCGAAAATTTTGGTTTTTTTAAAAACAAAAAAAGGAAAAAAGGGCTGCAGAAGAAGGCTAGTGGTTTCTTTCTTGAAAACGGCAATAAGAAAGGGTTTGCGGTGCTAAAATCACCATCTTCCCAGCTTCCAGGAATAGGCAGACTTGAATCAGAAAATCCAATTTTTCAACACAATTTTGGCATTTTACTGGGACATACCCATTTTTACAATTTTTTGTGCTCTCAACCGCCTTCCATTTAGTGACAGAAATGGATCTGAAACCAAAGCTTGATCCAAGAAAGCTAAATATTTCTGAAAAGTAGACTAAATTCTGAATTCGGCAAGGGGTCATCCTGTAAGGATTTCCTACAGAAAATAAGAGCTGAAATGAAGAAATATTGAAATTGAGGTGAAAAAAACAGCTATACATATACAGGGATAAATAGGGCTTGTAGGTTCATCAAGAACCTTAGGTACACACAGCCAATAAATGAGCTGCACCTTGCAATGGGATTTCCTTCTATACCGGGTATACAAGAATTAATTTGCTGAAATATAAAGAGTGAAAAATAGGTATCAAGAAAACCTTTGTATTTCCAAAATGGACACAAGATAAGGTGTTGATAAGCAGTGGTTATTTGCACTTCTCTGAGTTCCAGGGTGCCCATACTAGCATGTGAATTACAGGGCATTTCTCAAATAGATGTCTTTTTTACACACTGGCTTAAATTTGGAAGTAACAATATAGAGAAAGAAGAGGGGCAATAACACTTGTTTTTCTATTCTGTGTTCCCCAAAGTCTCCCGATAAAAACGGTACCTCACTTGTGTGGGTAGGCCTAATGCTCGCGATAGGAAATGCAACATGGACACATCACATTTTTACATTGAAATCTGAAGTGTTTTTTGCAAAGTGCCTTGCTGTAGATTTTGGCCTCTTGCTCAGCCGGCACCTAGGGAAACATACCAAACCTGTGCATTTTTGAAAACTGGACACCTAGAGTAATCCAAGATGGAGTGACTTGTGGGGCTCTCACCAGGTTCTGTTACCCAGAATCCTTTGCAAACCTCAAAATTTGGCCCAAAAAACAATTTTTCCTCACATTTTGGTGACAGAAAGTTCTGTAACCTGAAAGGAGCCACAAATTTCCTTCCACCCAGCGTTCCCCCAAGTCTCCCCATAAAAATGGTACCGCACTTGTGTGGGTAGGCCGAGCGCCAACAACAGAAAGTGTCCCAAAACACAACATGGACACATCACATTTTTACATTGAAATCTGAAGTGTTTTTTGCAAAGTGCCTATCTTTGGATTTTGGCCTCTAGCTCCGCCGACACCTAGGGAAACCAACCAAACCTGTGCATGTTTGAAAACTAGACACCTAGGGGAATCCAAGATGGGGGTGACTTGTGTGGCTCTCACCAGGTTATGTTACCCAAAATCCTTTGCAACCATCTGAGAGGAACCACATATTCCCTTCCACTCAGCGTTCCCCCAAGTCTCCCGATAAAAATGATACCTCACTTGTGTGTGTAGGCCTAGTGATTGCGACAGGAAATACCCCAAAACACAATGTGGACACCTCACATTTTCCCAAGGAAAACAGAGCTGTTTTTTGCAAAGTGCCCATCTGTGGATTTTGGCCTCTAGCTCCGCCGGCACCTAGGGAAACCTAGCAAACTTGTGCATTTTTTAAAACTAGACACCTAGGGGAATCCAAGATGGGGTGACTTGTGGGACTCTCACCTGGTTCTGTTACCCAGAATCCTTTGCAGACCTCAACATTTGGCCAAAAAACACTTTTTCCTCACATTTTGGTGACAGAAAGTTCTGGAATCTAAGAGGAGCCACAGATTTCCTTCCACCCATTGTTCCCCAAAGTCTCCTGATAAAAATGGTACCTCACTTGTGTGGGTAGGCCTAGTGCTCGCGACAGGAAATGCCCCAAAACACTATCTGGACACATCAAAATTACCTAATACAAAACAACCTGTTTTTGCGGGGGAGTCACCTGCGTTTTTGGTCCTGGGCTCAGCAGCCATCTAGGGGAACCTACCAAACCCAAACATTTCTGAAAACTAGACACCAGAGGGAGTCCAGGGAGGTGTGATTTGCGTGGATCCCCCAATGTTTTCTTACCCAGAATCCTCAGCAAACCTGAAATTTAGCTAAGAAATCACATTTTCCCCACATTTCTGTGTGGGATCACCGCACCGGGACACATTTCCTACCACCCAGCGTTCCCCTCAGTCTCCCGGTAAAAATGATACCTCACTTGTGTAGGTGGGCCAAGTGCCTGTGACATGTCGAAATTGAGGGGAAACGAAAGCGGGTCCAAAAGGGCAGTTTGAAAATAAAACATTTTTAAGCTGGCTGACAAGTGCAGCAGAATTGTTATTGGTATAGATGAGACAATGTCGGGTGGTAGGAATTTTGTGGATTCCTGCAGATTCCGGAAGGTTCCTTCACAAAAATCGTGGGAAAAATGTGTGATTTCCAGCAAAGTTGGAGGTTTGCAGGGTATTGTGGGTAAGAAAATAGTGTGGGATACAAGTGAAGCACACCACCCTGGAATCAACCAGATGTTTAGTTTTCAGATGTGTCTAGGTCCTGTGGATTTTTCTACAAGGCAGCGTCCCAAAGTAAAAAAAGTAAAAAAAGTGCAGCCCTCACCGTTCCAAGTGGGACGATTTTGAGAGTTACCAAGCTCTCATGGCCCAAATGTAAAATCAAAATCAAATGTCATCTTGCTTGCCGTGGGATAAGATGGTTTAGTGTGTGGGGGAGAGCTGAAAGACTGTTACCCCCTTCAGTTGGGGTGGGGGCATAACCAGGCCCATACTGGTTGGTAGCCACCACCCCACCATTTTTTTTATTCCCTGGCATCTAGTAGTCTTTCTGCCCCCTGAAGTGTGGATCGGGGGTAATTGCCCTATCTGCCCACTGGTGGGCAGGACAACTTTGGCCCCATTTATTTATGAATTAAAAAAAATCTTCCCTGGTCTCTGGTTGACTTTCTGCCCCTCTTGGGCCTTCCAAAAATAGGCCGATCTTCCCCCAAGGGGGCAGATATGGCCAACAGTAATGTGCCCCCATGGGGAATGATCCTTGCCCAAAGGGTTGCTCCCCAAACAAAACACACACATACAAACATACCAATCCCTGGTGTCCAGTGGTTTCTGCCCTAACAAAAATAGGCTGATCTGCCCCCAAGGGGGCAGAAATGGCCTAACTACAATTTGCCCACCAGGGGAGCGACCCTTGCCTATGGGTTCGCTCCCCAAACATAAAAATATAAAGTAAATAAAAAAATATATATCTCCCTGGTGTCTAGAGGTTTCTGCCCCCCTGGGGGGTAGAAATGGCATAAAAATAATTTGGCCCCCTGGGGAGCAGCCCTTGCCCAACTGGCCACTCCCCTTATGAGTAAGTATGATAAGAAAAAAATACCAGGTGTCTAGTGGTTTCTGCCCCCCTCAGCCGAATTATATTACGCCGATCTGCCCCCAGGGTGGGCAGAAATGGCCTAAAAATAATTTGGGCCCCCAGGAGCGAAACTTGCCTAAGGGGTCACTCACCACACATACAAAAATTAGCCTTGTGTCTAGTGGTTTTCTGCCCCCAGGGGAGGCAGAAATGGCCTATAAATCATTTGGCCCCCCGGGTGAGTAGCCCTTGCCCGAGGGGCCGCTCCCCTTATTGAAACATACACCAAAAAAAAAATCCCTGGTGTCCAGTGGACATTTCTGCTGCCCGATCGCATCGTGATCGGGCAACAGAAATGCTTCGAGAGACATGAAAGGAAAGGTGTTTTCTTTCCTTTCATGTCTCTCCCGCCCCACCTCCCGGTCGGAAGAGAAATGCTTCCAGCGCGATCCGAGGTGACCTCTGATGAGGTCAGCGTGCGATTTGCGTGCTGACATCATTAGACGTCACTGGGGGGAGGGGGTGGAAGGGGAAGCGATTCCCCTTCCATCCCGATTGGGGGTGTGGGAGGGAGGCCCATGGGGGGGGCTAGTGCTCCCCCCATGGGACGGGTGCAGGATGAGCTGGTCTCCGCCCAGGCACATGGGAACCGTGTGCCAGGATGAGACCAGCTCGCCCCACAGGGTTAAGTAATAATGTTTTTATTAAGAGTTTTAGATATTTTCGAAAGTAATACGATTGTGCAAATATGTAATATGTTTGAAGTGAAGTATTTTACCTGCTGTTGCACAGACTGGAGTGGGAATAGTAAATCTGCCCCCCGGAGTCCAACGTTTTCCCTTCTGTTGTATGAGTGGAGTTGGAATAGTAATTTTAACCCCTCTGAAGTCCAATGCTTTTTCTACTGTTGCACAGACTGGAGTGGGAAGAGTACGTTTTACCCCTCCAAAGTACAACGCTTTCCCTACTTTTACACAGGCTGGGGTGGGAATAGTAAATTTAACCCCTCTGAAGTCTAACACTTTCTCTAATGTTGCACAAACTCAGTTGGAATAATACATTTCACCCCTTCAAAGTCCAACACTTTCCCTTCTGTTGCACAGACTGGAGTGGGAATAGTCAATTTAACCCTTCCAAAGTCCAACACTTTCCTTACTGCTGCACAGACTGAACTGGGAATTGTAAATGTATCTCCTCTTAAGTCCAACACTTTCCTTACTGTTCCACTGTTTGGAGTGAGAATTATATTACACTTTCTCTACTGTTGCATAGCCTTGAGTGTGAATACTCTATGCATCATTCCCAGAAATGTCTCCTAATATTGTTTAACTATATTAATTACACAGACTGTAATGGGAATTGTAAATTATCGCCTCTGAACTCCAACACTTTCCCTATTGTTCCACTGTTTGGAGTGGGAATAATATTTAACCCCTTCAAAGTCTTTCTCTACTGTTGCCTTGCCTTGAGTAGGACTACTGTATGTATTATTGCCAGGCATATTTTCTCATATTGTTTAAATATATTTATTATTCAAATGTACTTATAATTGTCATTTTATATTATTTGTTTTTATTTTGGAGTTGAATTGTTAATAATTCTTATGATTTATGTATATATATATATATACATATATATATATATATTTATACATATATATATATAATAATGTGATTTTTATAGTAGTGCATTTTAATAATCCAATCATTAAACAAAAATAATAATCCAATGTAAATGTATATTTGTAATAATTATGTTATATATATATATATATATATATATATATATATATATATAATAATGTGATTATTGTAGTAATACAATTAAATAATTAAACAATTAAACACAATGATAATACAATGTGAATTTATAGTAACAATTGTGTTAAATATATACATATATATATATATATATAGGTATCTTTATATAAGTACATGTTTTATTATTACACATTAGTAAGATCTATTTAAACAACATAGTAATGACATATGTTCAAATGTTTAACATTTACTCCTTTAAGCAATATATATTAAGAAACAATATCTATGCATGTTTTTAACAATATTAGTGTGAAACAATATTTTTGTACTTTCCATTATAAGTATAGAGAAACAATCATTTTGTAAATTATATTTTTGACACACTATTTTTGTTGCAGAATATTGTTTGCTCAGATATTGTATTGGTGATCCTTGGTATCCATGAAATTGTAATGAAAATTCCTCTTTAATGCTTAAGTCAGATTTTTAATTACAATTTTGAAAATGCTACTTTTAGAAAGTTGGTATTTTCCTGCCCTGGTATTTTCCTGACCTTGCCCTTTTGCACCTGCAGCTTTTTGTGTCACATGACTGGATGTAATTGACAATTAGACTTTGTGAATTCCTCCCAGGCAGTCACACAATAAACAGATTAGGTGTGCCAGAATGGGCCATCTTCTAGCATGATGTGGGGACGGAGCTTAGCACAGCCCCACTTGCAACTGAATTGGGCATGCTCTGCCTTTACACAAAGAAACTAATACCTCCACTTTGCCACTGCAGCCAGCTTGTCCTGCCAGACCTGGATACCTGGTTGGGGTGCTAGAAGAAACCAGATGGCCAAAACTTAAAACTGCTTTGAGAAACAGAAGGAGACGGGGACCAACCTGCTCGCCTGTCCACCTGAGGTGCATCACCAGTGAGATTTACTTTGTGACTTCTTCCTCTGGGTTCTTCTCCATTGCAGGGAACCCTTTTCAGCCGTCCTTCTTCAAAGGGGTATATGGCCTTGCAGAACTGTCTTCGGCTATAGCAATCTGCCTCCTCCCTGCTGAAGATCCTTGACTCCCAAAAAAGAGACTAAGGGCATCATTACGAGTTTGGCAGTCCGTGCACCACCATAGTGGCGGTCCAACCACCACCAGCTTGGTGGTCGGATCACTGTATTACGAGACATGCCGGCCTAAGCAGCAAAGACTGCTGCCGTTCCGCCCCCGCAGACCACCGCAGCGATGAAGCCAGACAAACAGGCTGGAGGAGCCTGTGTTTCCTCTAGACACATTATGAGGTTGCACACCACCAATGTGACTGCGGCGGTCCAACCACCAAATCCCAGCACGCAAAAACGGAAAGTATAAAGGGAGCAACTCACTTTCAGGCAGTGTTACATGTCCTGTGCCGCCATGAACCCCATCACACACATCCTGCTGTTGCTGCTGCTCATCGAAGGTGCACAAAATCGATGCTGCTGTGGATGCAACAGACAATAGGAACACACACCTAACTGTGTAATTACGCTTAAAAACAGATAGTCGCACCAAGACACGATACGGGCACCAAGTACATTTCTCATTGTGTCCACAGTCAGAGTCATTCACACAGAAGGACACATTCACAGCTATTAAACACCCCCTTTGGGCCAGTGACTCACACTGCACTGCCACACTACACAAAACACAGGTCTGCACATCTTAGATACAGGGACAGTGACACAACATGCATTTAGCTACAAGATGTCACATCAATGGCCTGTAAATGTACATTGTGGCTAAAGAAATCTAGTCAAATATGGCTTGTCCTCCATTGCTACTGCAGTTGTACATGCAAAGTGACATGCAGTAACGGGTGAGGGAATGTGTCAGCCAACAATCAAATGTCCTATTCCTGACACAGGTTCGCATGCACATATAGGGGAGGGGATACAGAAATCATCCCGTTAACACAGGTAGACCATGCATGACACATCAGTGTAAATATTTTGTCAAAAGATAAAGGGACACATGCTAACATGCTGACCTGCAGACACATGGAATGATTGCACATAAATCATGTCAATGGACAATTCCCACTTACCAAGGGAAAGTATTCATCTGGAGCTGCACCCAAATAACAATGTATGCTCTTTCGCATGTATGATGGCCACATTCACATTACAGATAGTAGTGAGGCACCAGCACCCTTCACATGCAAATATACTCAATTGATCAGACATATGGCTGAGGACAGTGATCCATGACTTCCTTACCTTTAGCAAGTAACACTGAGGAGTAGTGATCTGTTGCATGTAATTGACACCCAATTGAACCATAAACATGACTTGATATCAATGTACACTGTCATGGGTTGCTCCTGGAGAGCAAATTGTTTGTTGATTGTACAAAGTTCTGTACTAGGTCCCAGGGCCACTAGGCAAGGGACATCAATATGCACAATGTGGCATATTCACACAAACAGTCACTCAACTACTGTGTCACACATGGCTCATCCTTAA
Source organism: Pleurodeles waltl (assembly GCF_031143425.1). Taxonomy (NCBI): domain Eukaryota; kingdom Metazoa; phylum Chordata; class Amphibia; order Caudata; family Salamandridae; genus Pleurodeles; species Pleurodeles waltl. The sequence continues at coordinate 1,557,022,988 of NC_090440.1, forward strand.
TTGCCAGGGGGAGATGTCAGAACCTAACACAATAACTTGGCAATGTGACAGGCAGGAATATGCCCTGCACTCACGCCCTTGTGGCTGCTGTACTCCCCTCAAATGCCCTTCAAGGTCTGGGAATACCATTGCCAGAATGTGGGCCATTGGGGTGGTTATGGTCTGATGTGTGCCCTGCCCTCGTTAGGAGGACAGCCCCAGCTGGACCTCTGTGATTTTCTGGGCCCAGTGTGTCAGGTCCTCCAACCTCTTGCAACAGTAGGTGCTCCTCCGGCTGTGAACTCCGAGGGTCCGCACCTTCCGGGCGATGGCTCTCCATATCTCCTTCTTCTGATCAGCATTGACCTGCAAGGATGCAAGAGACAAATCAAGAAATAAGAATCATACGTTTTCGCACAAATGGTTGAGTCACACCCAAGTCAGAAACACCAAGCTAGAAATTTTCAATGTCTTAACACACCACAAGAGTAAAGCACACAAGCCAATAACTACAGGGACATGACTACAAACATTTATATCAATCTGCAGACTAACTCACTACCCTGCAATAACCAAACAAGCCTACTGACATCAGTTAGCCCATACTCCAGCAACATTGAATGTGTTGTGAGCCACAATGAAACACTACACACATATGTGGCTTCTGAAGGGTAAATCCTTAGGCCTGAATGGACCAGCACTTTCAATCAAACTCTGCAAGATTGACTCCCTCAGACAGTTCCTATAGGCAACTTCCATAGTACACGCTTCACCATTATACTTGAGTGACAATGAAGTGGGGGTGGCATGGTGGGTACAGAAGTGTATTCCTTGTGCATGTGTGGACATGTGACCTACTAAATGCAGACTCATGCCACTTCTGGGGGTGGGGTCTGCGGTATGTACCTGTACCACAGAACACTCCTTTGGACATATCTGTCTATCCTACAGAAATGGCATTCAACATTCAGAGGTATACACTGTGCAATTACTGGGAGACACAACTGACAGGCCCTGGTCTCAACAGGCTGAGCATACAGAACCTATATGATGCTCACAATTCGATCACACCCATGCATGACAGTACATTATGTGGCCGTCAGCAACTTGGCAACTACCACCTATTTCCAGGCTGCCATGTTCCTGGCAGTCTGCCATTTTTGCTTGGCGGTCAGTGGTCCTGCTTGTGTATCTTGTAAAAGGGTAGTCTCAAAGGCTGCCCACATGGTGGTCTTTCAGGATGGCAAACATGGCTTTCTGCCGGTCCGACCGCCAACAGCGTAATGAGGCCCTAAGCCCAAACTTAGAAATCTTCACCTTGGCTTTGACTCATGGCTCCCCGATGACTACACTTCCTTCCAGGACACCAACTGCAGCCTTGCCCCACTGAATTTTACCTTCTCAGAACATTTTTATCAAAATTTCTTCTAAGACCGAAGGTAAGTGCTGACCAGGCCCACTCCACTTCTTGCACCCAAACTGCGTTCCATCACGGTCGGTCATATTTTTAGACTTTGACCCACTCTCGTGCAACTAAATGTCTACAGTTGGTGCTTTGATCTTTTTTTATATGCTAGTTTTTATTAAAACCTTTAAAAATTCTTAACTCCACTTCTACTAATTGGATTTTTGTTATTTTGGTGTCAAATAATTAATTAAAATGTACCTGTTTTTCTAAATTGGTGTGAGCTTTTTCTTGTGTTGTTTTTTTTGCGTTATTACAGTGCATGTGATGCATAAATACTTTGCACATTGACTCTAAAAGTCTGCCTGCTTTATGTGCCAAGCAACCCAGAGTTAAGCACAGGTTAACTTGGTGACTTTTTTTCATTCACTCTGCTAGGGACTGTGGCTGTTGCTTGATTAGGGCTCACACCCCAGTCAACCAACAACCGAAATCCTCACACACATCCTATCACAGATTGCCCACTCCCTCCAGATAGATAAGCTCCTTCGGGAGGCTACCCTCTTCTTATAGAGAATGTTCACTGTAAATTGAATTCTTTGTGGCTAGCAAATGTCTGGTTGCGGACTTATAATACGTGGGTAGGCAAGCGTCTGCTGCAGGAGGTGCTTGCTTATATGTACAACCCGTCATGAAGAGCACACTCCTGGTAAACACCCAAGCCAAGTTAGGTGGTGGTCTCTATACTGACCTCCTTGAGGGTATCTGACCTATTGTGGGTAACCACATGAGCTTGGAATAGTATCTGCAGTGGAAAGTCTTCACCCAGTGCACAACCTCCCTGCAAGAGTCCACTTCTCCAAGATACAGAAGGTAATTTAGGATCCTACTCCTGTACGACACACAGCCATTGCCCTGTACTAAACCCTTTGTGCTGATTTAAGGAAAGTGGCTCTGCACTCAGTGCAGCACCAATTTCCTTGTACCCCTTAGTGTCTGTATGTGCGGTATCTAAGATACTGCACACCAAGGCAGTAGTTTGGGAACTAACGTCAACATTTTCAATGCTAGTTTGGAGCTTTGCAGGATTAGCGTAAAAAATGTTGACGCTAATCTTGCAAAGCCCATTGAGGACCATTGTAAACAATGGTTTGCCTCCTTTTAATGCCTGCTCTGAGCAGGAGTTAAAAGTGCGAAAAAAAATTACACAAAGAAATCTCTCCAATTCCTTTGCACCATTTTTCGGTCCCCCCTAACGGGGCAATGCCCCCTTTGCATACATTAAGCATGCACAGGCATTATGTAGCGCAAAGGGTTACAAAGTGGCTCCATGCATGGATGTTCCACTTTGTAAATTTGGCACAGTGATTTTGGCCATGTTGAGCCACATTAGCATAAAAAAAATTGAAGCTAATATGGCACAAGGAGGCACTAAGGCTCCTAAATCTTCGACTTTGTGGCTAATTGACCTCTTGTGGATAATCAGTCAGACATTAGTGAGCAGCACACATACAAAGAAGAAAAAAAACCAAGAAGAAATAAAAGATTTTCTCCTCCTTATGCCAGTGTCAAAAAGGCACTGGATTTTATGTTTACAAGTCTTTGTAGATATGGATTTGAGTCAAAATGCATGCGTGTATGCACATGAATGCCCATACACCACCCATGGAACGCTTCCTTGATGCAAATTAATACAAGGCAGCATATTCCAATCCATTGCACTACCTTTGTTCACAAAGCAACACAAATTGTGCAGACCTGATGCAAAATCTCGGTAAAGTTGGTACAAATCTATTGGTAGCTTGCTTTTCACTTACACTAATAACAATAGGCTTATTTTTTATTGTTGTCCACTGGCACTGGTGTTCTTACACCAACTTGTCTCTAGCTGACACACTGTGGTCTCCCATGACCAGAAAGTTGGAGCACTTGCTGCAATAAATTATCATGTGCTAGTAAGCACAGCTGATATCTGTCTACTCCTGCAGCACTTGTTGTGGAGCAGTATCCCCAGGCCTGAAAGAGGCTTCAGCAGTTGATGTCAATGCCTCTTCTGCATTTTGTCACTGCTGAGCTCTGTCCGTGTGTGTTTCCATAAACCAGAGGTTCCTAGGGAGTACTTTTTAGAAAATATGCCTCCAGAAAGCTTTGAGACAGATGTTACATGTAACAATCTTGAGCTATACCTTTGCTTCTCTGGAGTGATGGAGAAAAAGTGTCTAATAAGAGACTTCCTTTGGGTCTCCTGCTACTCCCCTGCCCTTGCTCCTCTCCAGCTGCCATACTTTGAAAAAGGTAAAATACCTAAACAAATTACACAAATGTAAACAAAATCAGCAAGACCCAGCACAAGAGTTGGAACTTTCAGGAAATTGAGCAAGACAATGGTTTTAACCAACCAGATGTCTTTCTTGTCTGTCATAGGTTCTGCAATAGCACATTCAGGTACTGTGGAACTGAGACCCCCAAAACAAAGAAGCAATTTAGCAAAAAGACTAAAATGATCCTTATTAAATTACCCAATAGGAAAAGCTCTAGTCTCAAACTTAGATGAAAATCACTCTTCCATACAGGCATACAGAACATGATTGTTTTTAACATTTTTTACAGGTCACATGATATTCTGGTGGAACCTGGAACAGGAAGTTAAACCCATGAGGAATTCACATGAGACCTTTTCATTCCCTGGAGCACTGTAAGACCTTTGGAAAGTGAATACAAATAATAAAATTAAAACCACTAACACACTATGCTGATCTGATAAGTTAAAGCACACACTGAAAATTCACTAGAAAAAATAAAGATAAGGTTGACATTATACTTAACTATGCTAATAGAATTTTACTTTATATTAAAAAAACACTAGAAATTGATTGAAAAATAAAGGTGAAAAGGAAAAGGACATTATAGTTCGGTATAAAAATACCCAAGAAGTTCACTGGAAAACTAAAGCTTAATGGGATGTTATAGCTAGGGGACAATGTCACTTTTAGTCTGACTAGTTAAATCTGAAAAACAAAACTGAAATCACCAGCTATAGTACAGCGAGCTAACTGTAAATTGCACACCCGCCATGTGCTTATCATCTAACATATTGCATCGCTAAATACATATTCAATTACATCACTGATTGCCTCACAGATAACATTTGAAATGGCATAATTGGTGACATTACTGATGACATTGATGATGACATCTTCCAACTAATTGTTGTTCAAATTACAGTATAAGCCAGTACTGCATTTCAGATAAAAAAGTAAGTTCTGAATGGTGCAGAATCATTAAAAAAAACATAAATTACCAGAACAAGCGTGTATGTACTAAATAGTAATACCGTTGGTCTGAAGACAAGTGTTACTCACTTTGGAAGAACTTAAATAATGCATATTTAAACTTTCTGGGATGTTTTAATTCAAACAATACTACAGAAAAACAAGGTAAACACAGCAAACCTAGTAAGAGTTGAAGAGATACTTTTCAGACAAGTTGTACATTTGGGGCCTGATTAGGACGTTGGTGGATGGGATATTACATCACAAACGTGACGGATATCACCTCCGCTGTAGTGCAAGCTCCATTATATCATGTGGGAGGGATATCCATCACATTTGTGAGGGAGTAACCCATCCGCCAAGATTGTAATCAGGCCCTAAATCAATTGCCAGTTATTAAAAAATCAAGAGAAAAAAATAATGCTTCTGTTTTCATTAATTTACTTACCTACACATTTCTCTGAAGAAGGTGACATGATAGAGTAGATATGTAGTGCATTAGACAAGTAGAATATACACAGCAGTGTGATTAAATACAGATGTTTCTGTACAGAAGTTCTGTGAAAAACATGGGACATTGGACATTGTTCAAGAATATATAATGAGTGACTAATTTACTTACAAACACAACAAGTCACAGTGTGATTGAAGGCCCTGATTCACAAAGGTAACTTACACATTTGAGTATGTTTCCACTTTTGAGTAAGTTTACTGCTTTCCGTATTGACAAACTCTGAAAAAACACACTAGTAAGTCCAGCATTACACATGGTCAACTACTGGTACTACAACACCCTCCCAAAGAGAATAATGGATGTAGGGACTTGAAATAAAAGCCCTAAGGAATAATGTTAGATCAAATTAGATAAATTACAGAAAAGAGTTCAAATATAAATACATGTAAATTAACAATACATATAAGTTAACAATATTCAAAATAGGACATATTTATTAATCAATTATAAATATTTGAATAGCCTTTGCTGAATTTAAGAATAATGTAATAATAATAAATGTTATTAAAATATAATCAAATGAGATTTAGTTAATTCTGTACATAACTTTTAATACTTATTAATACATAATAAAAAAACAATGTGTAGTTCTCCCATATGGTAAAGTATAGGGAAAGATTTAAAAGTGTATTAAATTTGAAAAATTGTTTAAAATAATTTTATTTGAAATATTAATGCATATTAAATGTGCATTTTCATTTTAAATGTAGAACAAAATAAAAAATGCTACAGCACTATTGACTTCATTTTGAATTAAATATTTGATTAATTTAAATGTATTAAATTCAATATTTTTCTTACTGAAGCTTAAAATTAACAATCCCACCTAAAGGAAATCAAATTCTATTTCTTTTATTGAGTATTAATACTCAATGTTTTAATTGAGTATTAAACATTGTTTAACAATTAACAATTAAACAATTGTTTAACAATTACATTAAATTAATGTATTACTATATTATTGAACATTAATGCTACATTATCTTTTACTTAAAAAATGTGATTAAATAGTTTAAAGAATATTAATCATAAACATGGTTTATTTCATGTTAATATTTGTAACATTTGATTATATTAGTTTACCTATTTTAACTAATTTATATAATTGAATTAAATATAATAATATTTCGTATGGGGTGCTACTTTACGTCCTTACCTGCATTATTTTCTATGATATGGGGTTGCAGTACCAGGGGTTGGCAATGGGTGGTGATGAATTTATTTCAACTCTGTGCTGGCATAATTTACTACTATTTTAGGTCCATTTTGGCTTCAGTAACTTTAGAAGTGCGGTTGGTGAATACCAATTGGCTTATTCTGTTGGTGGTGGGTGCATATCTCTTCCAAAACCTTTCAGTTCCTTCTACATTCACTACTAAAAGGTATCCTTACATTGTGGAGACTTCATAGTATTGGCAGATATCGCTGTACTGAAAAAGATAGCATTTTGCAATATGTTAGAATTGCTACTGCAGTAATACTAAATGTACTACAGAATGTAGTTTGTGAATAGGAATGCATGTTTATCTAGTTGAGAAAGAACTGCATACAGGGCTACATTCAGTCAGCCTGTCAGTTTCAATGCATACATTCCATTTGAACCTGATTGAATTAGAAAATGAGCATACACAAGGGGATTCACTTTCAAGTGTATTGTTTTTCTTGGTTATTTAGAGAAAGAAAGAAACTTTAGGCCTGATAATTGAAGTAAGCCATGCTAGTAATAGTTTGAAAAGAATCTCTGCAGTTCTTTAAGATTGTCTAACAGTAGACACATTTTTATGGCATATGCTTTTAGGACCATTCCACTCCTGTTGGAGAATAATAAATCATTGGATCAATTCTCAATGCAAAATGACAAGGTTTTTGCAGTGGGCAAAGGCCGGAGTTGCACTCCCAATGCTTCAACAGCAATAGCAACATTTTGTGAGTGCAGGTACCTCTCATTATCACCACATGACCCTGTTTCCCCCATCCAACAATCCACCCCTGGAGCTCAACTCATCTGTATGTATGTGTGTATACATGTAATAGTTCTATAAGGCAAACCTAGCCTAAAGACAGCGGGTATTGTAAAGGGTGAAATACAATTATTAAGTCAATCAGTGTTTAGAAAGGTAGCTGGTTCGTGGAATATGGATGCATTGTGATATAGCGTTCTTTAAAGAAGTACTGCATCAACTCTCTGAACTTGGAACAGCAGCGGAGCAGTCTTGATGGATACAGGGATGTTGTTCCAATTAATGGGTGCAGCATTGTTGTTTCTTTTTTACACTTCTTGGTCTGCAGTCTGATGGTATCCTGGCTGTAGGTGTGTAGAGAACCATAAGAAATGGTGAGCTTTTCTATGAGATAAATAGGTGAATTGGCCATGATGGTTTAGTAAAGGTTTCAGCTGGTTTTGAAGATGGTGCGGGTCAACAAGGGGAGCCAATGGATTTCCATTAGGATGAGGGTGATGTGACAATAGTTCTTATGGCCCTAGATGAGATGTGCTGTTTCATGTAAAATGCCCTTAAGGATTGGCATTTTAAAGTCTTGAAAACTATTGAGCAGGGTGTTACTACCATTCAGATAAAATAGTACTAATCTGATCATTTATCATTGTATCTTGCTCCACATGACTCCCTGCCTTTGCCTCTATGTACTTTGAAGTTATATCCACTAGTTTGCTTTTTCCATCATTCTGGCATTAGGAATATCATTTAACACCCACAGTGTAGATAGGCTGCCCCTAATATGTATTCACATTGAGGTTTTCAAAGACAGTCTTTGCTTCAGAGAGGATATGTTTCTTTTTCTCAGACCAGTACAGTGAAGGAGTTCCTAATTTCTATGGTCTGATGAACCACTACTCCACCCTCTACTTGATGCCATATGATCAGTAATGAAAATGGAGAAGGTCCAATTGCCTAGTGTCAGTACCCTTGTCTAGGCAAAATCTCTACTTCAATGCATGGATTATCAGGTCCTTACATACATATCACTTTCATTGTGTTTTAGAGCAAGTATTGAGAATAATTTCTTGAATAATAAATCATCTCTTACATTTGTTAAGGTTCTGAGGGTGAACAAATAGGGTTTGGTCCCTCAACTGAAGTGGTTTCTCACTTCCTATTCTGTTTGCTTTAGTGGTGACATTTCATGAACCTGTGTGGGGGTAGAGTGGGCCCAATTTATTGTGGTTCATGATGCCAACCTTACTAAGTGATTTGCACCATGTTCACAGAGGATCAGTTCACCAGTTATTTGATTATGAGAATGCCCCAAATATTGATGATTTAAGATTCTTCGACACTCAGATTGAGATTACACAACAAATTATTTTTTACTGTGGAGCTTCCACCTATGCAGAGGTGCAAGTTATACCTTGCTCCCATCTGTGATATATTTACTGAAGCTCACTCTGCTCCTGCCACCTTTGCAGTTGCAGAAATAAAACATGTTTCTTTAATGTGGTTCTCATGGTTTGGCGCACTCTGGCTCAGGTTCTTACAATGTAATGTGTCTAGAGTTCCAGTCCTTGCTGTACTCCTATCATCTCATCCCAGGCAGGGAAGCATCAGTCTGTGGCACCACAAGGGGCTGGTTGGATCATGAGAGCCAGCATTTTCTGCATTGCTCTCTTCCTCTTACTTAGCCCGGCTGTTGGAAAGTGGATTATTGGTAATGGCAGGTAAGTACCTACACCTAGCAATAGTCCACCAACCCCCACTTAGATCTCAATAGATTAAGCCCAGCTCAACCCTTGTTAGCTTGGCAATGAGCTTCAAGGCTTAACTTAGGAGACAAGTGTGGAAAGCATTTAAAAATCACAAAACAGTAAATACATAAAACACAAAACACAATTAAAATCCAACACCAATTTATAAGAATAGATTATATTTTTATCTTTAAAATTACACCAAAACGATTAAAATCAGATAAGGGAAACCAGAGATATGAATTTTTACACATTAATGGTTTTTCTGCGTATTGAAACTAAAGGCACCAATCTGGTCATCTGGTCACACTAGACTGGGGCAAAATCAAGGTTTGAGGCTGACCGTGATGGAGCCCTGCTCGGTTACAGCAAGCGGGAGGCCTCGGTCAAAAGTTACCTTCAGTCTTTTTCTTGAAGATTTTCTTCAGCGGGACAAAGCCACCAATGCGATCCGATCTCCCATCTTTTACGGCAGTGGGTGCTCTGTCTGTGGTAGACCCCGAGGGTCCGGACGTCCTTGGCGATGGCACGCCAAATACCCTTCTTCTGGTGGGTGCTGACCTAGAGGAATTGGTACAGGGGGAAAGGAAATTACTCACCCGTCCGGACCGTCATAGTCATTGCCCACCAGTTCTCACCCATGCCCTGACGCACATACACTCACCATCCGCACTTGCAGTCCTCAGCCCCCCATGTCTCTTCCATCCACACCACTCAAAGCAGGCATTGCCCATGCAGCATGCTCACAGTGTACTCACCTGTTTGTCTGGAGCACCTTACAGTTGCGTGTACTGGGGGAGGACCCCATCCACCAGTTTCTCCAACTCCTCCGAGGTGAAGGCGAGGGCCCTTTCCCCAGACACTGTAGCCATTGTCGCTTCCAGACACAGGTCACAGCAGCACTTGCAGTGTAGGTTCTCTCCTGCTGAAGGTCAGGTATCAAGTGAGGGAACAGACATAAAATGGCGGTCATGTCCGCGGCGGTGCGTACCGTCACCTTCGGCGTACATCGTCATTTGCTCTTGGGACCCATAGGGCCCAATGTTAACCAATGCAGAATTGCGCAGCGGTCTTCGTCCGCCCACCGCAACGGTGTACAACGCCAGTGCAGTTACCTCACATCCCCTTGTCCCACCTTACAGGACAGGCAGCCGACATTTCAGGTGGCCACATGGGATGGATAAAAACTGCATCACACCTATCTAGGCCGGGAATACAGACAGATACAGGCACATTGCGGATTAATAACGTTTCTGCAAATAACACATTGTGATACCTCAGTGTTGGATGACTCTCTGCTCGCTGTTCTCCTCCATAGGGCACGTCTGCTGGGGCAGGTGATGAGATGGCGGCATCCTCCGGTGTACAGACCCCTGGTGGATCTGTCGACAATGGAAGAGAGACACATCATAATCACATACAGACTTATTTGTCCAACAATCCTGGAACTGTGTGCCCAGTTGGAGCCAGACCTGATGTCAGCTATCCGCCATCCCGCAGGGATACCTCTAGTGCAGGTCCTGTCTGTACTCCATTTCCTGGCCAGTGGGTCCTTTCATACAACAGTGGCCATGGCATCAGGGATGTCCCAGCCAATGTTCTCTAACGTGTTGTGCAGAGTGTTGCCTGCCCTGCTGAAACACATGCGCAGCTACATCATTTTCCCTCAGGTGGAGGATTTGCCCACAGTGAAAGGTGACTTCTGTGCCCTGGGACATATCCCCAACATCATTGGTGCCATTGATGGTACACATGTGGCATTTGTACCCCCCCCCGAAGGATTGAACAGTTGTACAGAAACTGGAAGAGCTACCATTCGATGAATGTGCAGATGGTGTGTTTGGCAGACCAGTACATCTTCCATGTCAATGCCAAGTATCCTGGCTCTGTGCATGACGCCTACATTTTGAGAAATAGAAGCATCCTTTCTGCGATGGGGCAACTCCTGAGGCACCGTGTGTGGATAATAGGTGAGGCCAAGGTCCCAATACAGTTGACATAGGTGTCAAGGTATGGGGCTGTCCCTAAGGGTTAGTGTGTGTCTAACGTTGTCCCTCGACATTTGCAGGTGACTCTGGTTACCCCAACCAGTCATGGCTACTGAGCTCAGTGAGGAATCCCAGGACAAAGGCAGAGGAACGCTACAATGAGGCACATGGGCAAACTAGGAGGATCATCGAAAGCACCTTCGTCCCTCCTGAAGGCCAGATTCCGGTGCCTCCATATGACAGGTAGTTCCCTATACTACTCACCGAAGAAGGTGGACCAGATCATAGTGGCCTGCTGTATGCTGCACAATCTGGCTTTGCAACACCAGGTGCCTTTTCTGTAGTAGGATGGGCCAGATGGTGGTCTTGTGGCAGCTATGGAGCCTGTGGACAGTGAAGAAGAGGAGGCAGAAGAAGAGGATATCGACAACCAAAACAACATCATCATGCAATATTTCCAGTGAGACACAGGTAAGAAGATGTAACTGCTTCCCACATCTCATACTATTGTTGGAGCTAGCATAAGTCTGTCATTTTCACTCAGTGTATGGACACTGACTTGACACTTTGGCTTTCCATTTCACAGATCTGGGTCCCACTTTGTGCCCTCTGCTATATTTTACTCCTGGCCTACAGCTGTGTTATATTGGTATGTGAACAAGTACATTGACATTGCTATATTCCATAGATATTGCAATTACACATTTGTGAAAGCACAGACTGACTCCAGATTATTTTGTGATGATTGAAGTGTGTTTATTCCAGTGCAAATAAGTGGAGGGGGCTGTAAAATTGGCTGGGGTGATGGTGGAGGTATGTCCATGGCAGAGTCCAGTCTATTTGTTTCACAGGTGCATTGTCCAAAGGGGCATAGGAAGTGGAGCAATGGCAGTTTAAGGATGGACAGGGTGACAAAGTGGGACAGAAGGGTGACATTCAGGGGGTTCTTATTTCCTGGCGGGGGTCTTGGCAATGTTATCTGTCTTGTTCCTGGATCTCAGGGACCGTTTGCAGGGTGGTTCTCCATCTGTAGGGGGTGGGGTGCCGGTGTCCTGTTGTTCCTGTGGCGGTGCCTCCTGTCCACTAGCGCCGGCGGAGGTGGAGGGCTGTTCATCATCCAGGCTAGTGTCAGAGGCCCGCTGGTGTGCCACTGTGTCCCTCCTGATGTTGAGAAGGTCTGCCAGCACCCCTGCAATGGTGACCAGGGTGGTGTTGATGGACTTCAAGTCCTCCCTGATCCCCAGGTAGTGTTCCTCCTGCAGCCGCTGGGTCTCCTGAAACTTGGCCAGTACGTGCCCACGGTCTCCTGGGAATGGTGGTAAGCTCCCATGATGTTGGAGCTTGCCTCGTGGAGAGTGGGTTCCCTCGGCCTGTCCTCCCCCTGTCGCACAGCAGTACTCCCAGCTTCCCTATTATCCTGTGCCTCTGTCCCTTGAACCGTGTACCCACTGTCACTGCCCCAGGTCCCTGATCGTCCTGTGTTAGTGGGGTTGCCTGGGTTCCCTGTAGTGGTGGACACACTGCTGATTGACGTGTCCTGAGGACAGAGGGATGGGCCCGCTGGGTGGGTGCTGTGGTGGTGTTTACTGAGGGGGGAGGTTCTGTGGTGGTTTGTGACTGTGTCAGGGGAACCGACTGTTCCGAGGTCCCTGATGGGCCGGGCTGGTCATCTCGATCCAGGCATGCAGAGCTTCTGCCATCACTGTGGGTCTCTTCTGTGGGGGGACTGGATATGTCTGTCACCTCCTGTCTGGTGACGTTGGGTATGGGTCCTGGTAGGGGTGTAAAGCATAGTTATTGTATCTGTGTGTGCCATCTTGTGCAGTGGGTGAGTGGCCCTCTACTCCTGTGCTTGCATTATTGGCTTGGTCCTTGTGTGATTGGTGATTTTGGGGCATGAGTGAGTCTCTGTACTGGACATGCTTTGGTGATGGATGTCCATGCATTGGTGTTACATGCAGGACTTGATTTTGGGATGTGTGGGTTGTGTTACTGGGGTATCTGTGGGTTGTTGGGGTGATGGGTGTGAGGGTAAGGGTGGCGGTATGTGATGGCATGCAGGTGGGGTGTCGGGGATTATGTAGTAAAGATTTGACTTACCAGAGTCCAGTCCTCCTGCTACTTCTGCGAGGCCCTCAGGATGCATAATTGCCAAGACTTGCTCCTCCCATGTTGTTAGTTGTGGGGGAGGAGGTGGGGGTCCACCGCCAGTCCTCTGTACAGCAATCTGGTGTCTGGATACCACAGAATGCACCTTCCCCCATAGGTCGTTCCACCTCTTCCTGATGTCATCCCGTGTTCTTGGATGCTGTCCCACTGCGTTAACCCTGTCGACAATTCTGCGCCATAGCTCCATCTCCCTTGAAATGGATGTCTGCTGCACCTGTGATCCGCATAGCTGTGGCTCTACCCGGACAATTTCTGCTACCATGACCCTGAGCTCCTCCTCAGAGAACCTGGGGTGTCTTTGAGGTGCCATGATGTGGTGTGGGTGATGTGTGAGGTGGTGTCTGTTGTGATGTGTGAGGGGATGTGTTGGTGTGTGATGTTTGAGGTGCGTGGATGTTGTGTAAGTAATGGTGTTGTGTGTCTGTGGATGCTGGTATTGTTTTAGGTAGTCTCTCTCCCTGGCCTTCTTTCAAAATTTTGGTAGTAAGGGTTTGTGGGTGATGTGGGTGTGTGCTTTATATTAGATTGGGTTTGTGGGAGTGGTGTGTGTATGTGGATCAGGTGTGTGTATTTCAAATTGTCCAATGTGGTTGTGTTTTGTAAATGTGTGTGTATTTTGAGCGCTGCGGTGTGTACCGGCAATGGAATACCGCGGTTGAAAGACCGCTGCGTTGATTAGTGGGTCGTGATAGTGTGGGCGTATTTTTGTTGGCGTGACGGTGTCGGTTTTGGTATCAATAGTTTATCACTGACTTTTGGTGTGGCGGAATTGTGTGGGTGTCTGTATTGTGGCGGATTCCGAGATGTGGGTCGTAATACCTGTAGCGGAATTCCGCGGCCGCAGCGGTATGTTGGCAGCCTTCTGCACAGCAGAAAGCGGGATTTACCGCCAGGGTTGTAATGAGGGCCAATGTGTTCATTTTTGGCTTAATGTGGGTCTCCATAGCGTGACGATCTAGTAAATGCGTTTTTTGATTTAATGGTTGTATTTCCAGTTATATTGTGGACATCTTTTGAATGCTTGTGGCTGCTACTGCTTTAATGTTGCGTCTGTCATCCATGGCATGATGGAACCACTTTAAGGCATAATTCTGGCTCTGATATCTGAGTAACAATTCCAGGTATTGTGCCTATTCATTTGCATGCTTTACTAGCAAGTAGAGCTGTGGATGGTGTGTTGAAAGAATATCTATTCACCCACTTACATATTCATCCATCCATGCATTCATGCATCAGTCTATGCACTCAATCACTCATCTATCAATCCATTCTTTTAATTATTAACTAATTCTAGCTTTCACACATTGACCTCACCTCACAAACACACACATAAACACACAATCACACACATAAACAACAATCCATGAAGAAGCACTTTCATTTTAGACATATTGGCATTTTTCAGCACTTAGCTTCTCTTGGTTGCTGATAGAACAAGCACTGACTCTCATTTATTTCCAAATATATTAGTTTCTCTTCTACTTTACTCATCCGTTCTTAAATAGGTGATTAAATATGGATAAAATAAGGAATGATTTGAATTGTCATGATTCCATGTCAGCACTTATTAACCATTTGTGACAAAAATGATGGCCGTTTGATAAGCTGTCACATGATTTATTCCCAATACCGTGTGTATGACTGTCTGGAGATTATGCATAAACATACACACATGACGCCAAGATGTAGCTACTTACATTGTTTATCTTACTGAAATAAACAGACATCTAATATTTGCAACCAACATGTTTTAAGAAATAAGTGGGCTAAGGATTTAAAATGTATGCCTTGTTAAAGAAACGCAACAAAAGAAGCTAGCTTCCTCCTTGAAAGTGTGTAAGAACATGTGAAGAATATGTGAAGTAAAGGACTAAACAGATGGATTTGCATATTTAGAGTGAGGCTAAGAGACTTATAGAAATGTAATGAGAAACAATTTTATACCGGATAACATAAATAAATGGACCCCAGATAAGAGTGTATAATTATACATTTTAATGACTCGTTGTTAGAGAAAATTACAATGTTACTATTGTATAGTCCAAGGGTTGAAAAAACAGAACATTGGTACAGGCAGAAATTGCATCCTTTTCAACCACATTTATAGAAATAGTACAAAAAGGCAGAGGCTGCAAGAAGATGACAAGTTCAGTTTGGTTAATATTTGAACGCTTTAACCTTCCTGCCACAGCTTCATTTTCATATCATGCTGACAAAAATGGCTACTGAGTGAAAACAGGATGTGGCTGGTGGAAACGTCAGAGGCGTGTGCACCGTGTGCTAAATTTCTATCTCACACAGTCGAAAGAAACATTGACATATAGTTTCAAACCTAAACCTCACAAGAAAACGTCTTGGCTGTAGGCACAAAAATAAATTGATAAGTAAATGTAAGTTTAGGACCAAATGTATCTTTTTTATGCCTGGTAGAATTAACAAAGGGATTACTGGAAGGCAATATATGCATATATATGAGGCTATATATGAGTTATGATTTTTGCACCACAAAGGCGTACAAATCCACTCCTGTAATTCCCACTAGAAGTCTGGGATGTGGGCTTTTCATGATGAGATTTGCCTGGACATTTGGGACACCCACTAATATGAAAATTTTCCGGCATTCACTAACTGCTCTCTGTTCCTTTTCCACCCCAGAAATGGTCAGATTTACTGAAGTAAAGGGCTGTAACAACTCCCCTTACAGGGGTTTAAGGAACACGGGTAACCCACACATTGCGGGGCAGCAGGCTAAGGGTTTTCTCCATGAGGAAACGTTTATTCCCCATGGAGAAAGAACGTGTGTGCATTTGCATGGGGGTGAGGGACACTCTAATCCTCTTGTGCAGACGTCTCTGCTATGGAATTAAGTGTGTCCATGTCTTAACACCATACATGTAAAGTGAAATACAAGCATCACATTTGTCAATTAGCGCAAAAGGATCTATTGGTACCCGTTGTACCAAACATCATCAAAACAAAACAATATTAAAAGAGACCTAAACAATCATCTCAGAGTTTCGTCACTGAGTAAAGTTTCTCATGACGGTCTGTTCTGTAGGACCACCGATTTCATGCATGGGTTATTGGGGTTGAAAAGGACCTAAAGTTCCAAGTACCCTAAGAGCAGTTTGTCAGATCACTGATTTTATCAATGGGCTACTGAGAAGAGAGAAGAACTTAGGCGGTCATTATTAACCTGGCTGTAATCACTACACCACCGGCGGTGGCAGTAACTACTGCCAACAGGCCGGCAGTGCAAACCGCCAAATAATGAAGCATAGGAGAAACAGGCTGCGGTCCATCCACCCACTGCCATCTTGGAAGCCCTGCCGATAACCGCAGAGGCTGTTGTCAGATCGGCGGAAAGTCCCAACACGACCACCATATTATAAACACCACACCGCAATCAGTTCCGGGGCGGGAACCAGTGCCACTCAAAGCCTGGTCGTAATGACCCATAAAAAGGGAAACACTCACCGGAGGTACACAGAACACGACGACGCCTACATCGAGCAAGAGTTAGAAATAATGCCAGTACTTCTCCTTGCCATATACCTCCAGGATCGTGACCACCGAAGAAGACGACGACTGTAAGTGCCGCAGCCTAACACACAAGGGAGGAAAGGGCACAATTACACATCCACCCACACCGCAACGCACACCCAACCACTCCAACCACCCAAAGCCATACACACCCTAACAACATGTACTTACCAGACACAAGCCATCAAATACCTGCACCAATGCACACACCCGTGTACACTTCACCTCCACATTGAAACGCTGCACAACGGCTCAGATTTGCACCAACAGGACCTTCTGGGCAACAAATTGTAATTTTTAAAATAAAAACTATTCACAAAAGGCCATTGGCCAGTCCCAAGTCCTGGTAGGGCAAATATAGCCCACACTTGACACCCACGTTGGAAAGGAAAACTCCACTGAGAAGGGGCATCAATGGGGCAGCCAGGCACCTCAGGGTTCAGGGGCAGGGGGTGGCAGGGTGGGGACTCAGGTTTGGAAGGGGGGTCTTGGGCATAGGTTCTGGAGGCAGAGAGGTTTTGGGATTACCCTTGGGAGGAGGAGGAGGAGTGGGCCTGGGGTGGGGGGTGGCAGAGAGACCAGGGGCAACACAGGCCTTCTTCTTCACTGGGGAAGGGGCATGGGAATGGGTAGGGCAGACTGGGGAGGACTTGGATGAGAAAGGAGTGGGTTTCTGGAGGCCAAGGTAATGTTTAGGGACAAGACAGGGTGAGCCAGTGGCTTCGAACAGGTCAACATGGGAGAGGGAAAGCTTTAGAGGTGCAGATGGAGGGGTTTTGGAGACAGGTTTGGGAGTGGAGAATGAGGGAGTGGTGGTATGAGGTGTAGCTCTGCTGTGCTCGGATACAGTATGCCCATGTGTGGTGGATGTGTGTGAAGTGGAAATCTGGGACCGTTTCTGTGTCCTGGGAGGAAGGGGGTGGACACAGTGGGGGAGGTGGATGTTGCTGTGTCTGCCTTGGAATGTTGGATGTGTGCCTGCATGTGGTGGGGCGTGTGGTGCTTCTGTTTGTCTGCCTGCTTCTTGGGTATTGATTTGGGTACATGGCTGTCTGGATGTGTGCTTGGGATGGGAGAAGGGAGTGGGGTGCTCTAAGGGGGAGAGGTGATGGGAGGGGGGAAAGAAAGACCAGGGACACTGGCCGCCATCAAAGAGGAGGCCAGAGCCTGAAAAGATCTTTGGAGGCCAGACATGGCACCGTGAATGCCTTCCAGGAGCGTATTGCATTGCTGCATCTGGGATGCCAGTCCCTAGATGACATTCACAATGGTTGTCTGGCCGACAGAGATGCTTCTCAGGAGGTCAATCACCTCTTTAGTGAGGGCAGCAAGGCTAACGGGGCAGGAGATGAGGTGCCCAGGGTGAAGGAGACACCCTCCCCCCTTATGGGTTGGCAGGCACGGGCTACACACTGGGAAGCTACTGGGAGGGCAGTGATGGTATGGGGGGTGGAGGAAGATGACAAAGAATGGCTGGGCCCAGTAGTGTCCTCCACCACAAGGAGCTGCCATTGGAGGAGGTGTCGTAGTCATTATCTCCAGTGGTAGTTGCCTCCCCTGTGGTACTCCCCTCACTTTCCAACCCACTGGTCCCCTTGGCGTTGGTGGACTCTGCCTCCTTGGAACCATGGGCTGCAGCATTCCCACTCGCTGGTGCCTCAGCTCCCTCGCCAGATGATGCTAAAGCACACAAGGACACAAGAGCACAGAGGGGGGAACAGACAAAACAAGAAAGAAGTAGGTCAAATTTAGATCAAACATACCTGTTGGCATACATATACCCACACCCATCTCATGCACTAACCCCCAGCAGACAGAATAATCCACCTGAATGTGCCCCTGACTGCTAGGCAAGATCCCACAGTACACTACATGACCATCCTGGCCCTCTACTCTGATCCACTTTGCAATTGGATACAATGAGAGACAATGCCAAGACAACAAATCTGCTAATCCATGAGGCTACTTCTAAACCAATAGCCCAAACAGGGGACTGCTCACAGGCCTACATTCCCAGCCATATCTACCTAAGGACACCATCCCATGGAGGTAGAGGGGGGCAGGACTGTAGGGACACACCTGTCTATGGGCCTGGCACTACAATGCATACACCCCATGGCACTTAACTACACTCAGCATAGTAGCATCACATTAGTGCAGGTACTCACCACCTTGTGGCTGCTGTGTTGCCTTCAAGCACCCATCCAAAGGATAGGCCACCGTCAGTATGCGGGCCATTAGGAGGGTCAGGGTCCGACGGGCACCTCTCCCTCGTTGGGAGGCCATCCCCAGCTGGGCCTCTCTGGTCTTCAGGGCCCAGAGGTGCAAGTCCTCCCACCGCTTCCTGCAGTGGGTGCTCTGCCGCTTGTAGACCCCCAGGGTCCTCACTTCCTTGGCGATAGCTTGCCACAATCCTTTCTTCTGATGGGCGCTGACCTGCATGGGACACACAGAGTAAAGAAACAGATGTCAGTGTGGGTGCCCCATACACAAATGCCATGCTAGTTCTACCTCACACGGCCCATGTAGACACACATATTGACAATAGCCAAGACAACAACTGCCAGACACATTACGGATAAGCATTCACATAGGCAACAAAAATGCCTACAGTCATCTGCCACATTCTCACACATTCATGGAGGACAAATAGCAACTCACCTGAGCCTCTGGTCGCCCATACAGCTTTGCATACAGGGGTAGGACCCCATCCAACAGCTTCTCAAGCTCCTCCGCGGTGAAGGCCATAGCCCGTACCCCTGTGACACGTGCCATTCTAACGACCAGAGTCAGGACACAGTAGCTCACACAGTGGAGTCAAGTGGCTAGGGCATAACAAAATTGCGGTATTTGCCATGGCGGTGTGCACGTCACCACCGGCGGTGATCGTGATTGGCCCTGCTTCCCCACAGATGCCAATGTTGTCCAATGAAGAGGTGCACAGCGGTGAACACCGCCTACCGCCATGATGACTAACGCCAGCAGAATGAAGTCACTTGCTATACTACTCTACCTGTAGGGCAGGGGGCTGCCATTTTGCATACACCAGGCCTTCATAGTCTGTCTGGGGTCTTAATCCATGGCTCCACTCCCTCTCCCCTACGTCGAGTGATGGTATGATAAGTGATCCTCCTTATAGAATCATAGTGGGAAGTGTGCCTACACTGTGATGCAATGCAATATACACACACCACACCAGACATTACTCTTACAGGATTACCAAGTTCTCTGTGTCTGTGTGAGCGACAATAGTGTTGCATGTACAAGGTGAATTGTGGTATAATGTGATTAAAGTGTTTGTGGCAACTCAATGGGTCTGTATCCCCCCCATAGCTACAGACCCATGTGGCGAGGGAGGGCCCCATCCGTTTATAGACCCCTGTTTGATCTGGCCACTATGGTGGAACGTCACATCATCATCACTTACCACCTGAATCAAGCCACTATCCTGGAACGTTTTGCATCAAAATGACGCTGGCTGGACCCAGGAGGGACCTGGGGGCCTCAACTCTGTGTGAGGAGGAAGAGGAGGCTCTCAGCACTTTAGAGAGCCCTCAGGATGCCAGGCAGCACCCACAGGAATCCCAGGACACAGGGACAAAGGAGGTGCAATACACGGTTGGTGCAGCGTTACAAAGAAGGGTCCCACGCCACCAGAGGTCAACTCAGTGAGTTGAGCATCGCAGGACAGAGTGCTGGGGGCCTGGGCCAGGCTGTGCACAAAGGAATTTTGCAAATAGTGCACAGAGGCATTAGGAGGTGAAGAAAATGCAGTGCACAGGGATATTGTCGCTCTCAGAGAAGGCAAGGTCTCACCTCCTCCAAATTGCGTCAGCAGGACCTCTGGACAGTCTGTGTCCGTGGGTGTCCACCCTCTGTGTTCCTAGGGGCACACTCGTCACTGTGAGAGGAGTCCAAATGTACCTGTTGTCGTCTTAGAAGGTGCCTGTGTGAGCAGGGGAGTGACTCTGTCACCCAACAGGAGATTTCTTCGGTCCTTCTGGTGTAGGATGAAGACAGAGAGTCCTCAGAGCGTACACACCATGGAAACTGTTGCTGGCTGGAGCTGAAGTTGCAGAAGAAAAGTATCCCTTGTGGATACTTTGTTGTTGTTACAGCGGTTCCTGGAGCAGGCTGCGTTTGATCCGAGGACAGAGGATGAAGTAGTAGCTGCAGAGGATTCCTGCTGGAAGCTTGCAAGTAGAATCTGAAGAGAACCCACAGGAGAGAGGGGGATTGGCTATCTTATCAAGTAAGGACTTCTCAGGAGGGGTCTCTGATATCACCTGCTGGCACTGGCCACTCCGAGCCATCCAGAGTGCCCCCACACCTTGCAAAGCAAGATTGCTGAAGTCTGGGACACACTGGAGGAGCTTTGGGCCCCACCCTAGGGTGGTGATGGACAGGGGAGTGGTCATTCCCCTTTCCTTTGTCCAGTTTCACGCCAGAGCAGGGGTCTAGGGGTCCCTGAACCAGTGTAGACTGGCTTATGCAAGGAGGGCACCATCTGTGCCCTTCAAAGTATTTCCAGGGGCTGAGGGAGGCTTCCCCTCCCCAGCCTGTAACACCTAATTCCAAAGGGAAAGGGTGTAACACTCTGCTCTCAGAGGAAATGCTTTGTTCTGCCTTCCTGGGACTGAGCTGCTAAGACCCCAGGAGGGCAGAACTCTGTCTGTGAGGTGGCAGCAGCTGTAGCTGCAGAGCAAGCCTCAGAAACCTGGTTTGGCAGTACTGGGGGTCCATAGTGATGCCCCGAGGATGCATGGAATTGTCCCCCCCAATATCAGTTTTGGAATGGGGAGGGACAATTCCATGATCTTAGACACCTTACATGGCCATATTCGGAGTTACCATTTTGAGCGGTTCAACCTGTGGGTGTCTGTTGTTTGCTTACATGCCAATGTGTTTTTGTGGTGCTTGTGTCTGTGTGTGCTGCTCTTGTGTGTTGAGGTGGGTTTATGCAGATCAGTTTGTGTGCTTTGGGAAGGTAGAGGAATGGGGATTTGGATTGGGAAGAGGGAGGTGGAGGGGGAAGTTAGGGATGACTGGCTGCCATCACTATGGAGGCCAGAGCCTGAAAAGATCTCTGTTGGCCAGAAATTGCACCATGAATGCCTTCCAAGAATGCATTTGTCTTCTGGTGTTGGGTTGCCAATCCCTGGATGGCATTAACAATGGCTGTCTGACTCACAGAGATAGTTCTCAGGAGGTCAATAGGCTCCTCACTGAAGGCAGCAGGGGTAGTCGGGGCTAATGCGATTGTGCCTGCAGAAAAGGAGAAATCACCCTCTTGTGTGAGTAGGCACAGCCAACTAGGTGGGGAGCATCAGGGAGGGTGGTGATAGAACAGGGGCTGGCAGACAAAGATGGTACAGGGGTATGCCCCAGTGGGTCTGACACCACTAGGGAGTGTCCACTGGAGGAAGAATCCGATGATGAAGTAGATGTTCCGGTCTCCCCCGTGGCGCTCCCCTCGCCCTCTGGACCTCTGGGTCTCTCTGGGTCCATGTTGTCTTGACCCGAAGTTCTGTGGCAAGATGCATCCCCACTCTGATTTGTCCTGTCTCCTTCACTTGCTGGAGCTGATGCTGCAAATGCAAAGAGAAATTGGGTCATCACATGCCCAAGATCACATTTGAACAGCAGCTCTGATTAGAAAACAATACCATGATGTCAAGTAGGCACCCGCAAAAAACTCCACATAAGTGGCCCATACATGTGCCATACCATTCGCATGCATGCCATCTGAACTGTCAACAGTTGCCCACAGGAAATTAGTGATCTCAGACAACTACAATTGCATGGCTGACGTTGTGCAATAACAGTAATCATTCAACAAGTAGGACGCCTTTTCACCCTCAAAGCGTTGCCCCATGGAGCAGACTTCAGTTACCTATTGTCATACAATAGTAGGACAATGCCAAATGCACCCCTCAGATGCCACACAAGGTCATGCACACATCTACCAGTCACATACATAAAGACCCAACAATATGAAATTATGCTCCAAAATTCAGCCATGTTGATGACAAAAGTACAAGTACAATAGCCTGGAGAAGGTGATATGAAAATACTCATGTCACACTGGATGCAGTTCTACTATGTACAATTCATCAAGTGCTATTTGTCCCAGTAGAGTGGAAGTAGTACTAATATTGCTAAGATAGACCCCACATGTGGCATGGAAATGGACACTGTAGACATCATGTGCAATATATCAGGGAAAGATTTCCCTAAGCTCCACAACACGATGAATCAGCAAGCCCCAGGGTAATCAACACTAATGTCTGGCACCCCTGACAATGACATTTTCTGAGTTCATCAGTAGACACCATCAGCCCCTTGGATGTTGGAGAGGCCCAGAGATCTGCAAGTACTTGTTGAAGGCCCTCAACATGTTGCCCAATTGGAAACTACTTGATTGTCTCATGCTCAGATGTCTGTTTGTGGAGGAATGCTTGTACTCAAGCACATGTGATTTCAACATAACTGCAAGTAACTCCATGATGCATGCCAACAGACGGTTACAAACCTTACCCATTACACATGTGCAGTGCACTTTGCTACATGCTGCCATATCAATGGCATAGAAATTCACATTTTGGCTCAAAACCCTAGGCTTACCTGTCATGACCCTCATTGCTACTGCAGTTATACATGGCAAATGACATGCTATGAGGAAATGCGTCATTCAGTAAACAATTGTGGCACACTCCTGAATTTGACGCAACATGAAATGTACCCCACTGTAAATGGCTTTTTCCACACTGAGGGTGCCATACACATATATGTAAGGGAATACAGACACCAGCCCATCAACACAGGTAGACCATGCATGAAACAGCAGCTTACAAACGTTTTGCTAATGAGAAAGGGACACATGCTGACATGTAGGCACAAGGAACTTTGGCAACAGTGCTGGCACATAAATCATGTCAATGGACATTCCCCACGTACCAAAAGAAAGTATTGATCTGTAGCTGCACCCAAAGTACAGTGTAGGCTGTCACATGTATGATGGCCATCTTTCACATTACATACTGCAGTGAGGCACCAGCACCCCAATACACTGAAGGCAACTAGCCTCATTTACCCAGACACATGGCTGAGGACAGTGATCCATCAATGACTTACCTTTGGCCTGTAACATTGAAGAGTAGTGGTCTGTTGCATAGAATTGACACACACTACAGCAACAAATAGTACTTGATTGATCACTGTACATAGCCATATGTCGTTCCTGGAGAGCAAGTGGTTTGTGGATTGTACACAGTTGTGCCCTAGATCCATGGGCTACTAGGCAAGGCACATCAGTATACAACACATGACATGTCTACACAAACAATTGCTCATCTACTGTGTGATACATGGTTCACCCCTAACTGTCAGGGGGAGCTGTCAGATCCTAACACATTCACTTGGCAATATGACAGGCAGGAATATGCCCTGTAATCACCCCTATGTGGCTGCTGTGCTGCCCTCAAATGTCCATCAAGCTCTGGGTAGTTCACCTCCAGAATGCGGCGGGCCAATAGGGGGTCATGGTCCGATGCGATTTTCCGGGCCCAGCTTCTCGGGTCCTCCCACCTTTTCCTGCTGTGGGTACTCCGCCGGCTTTGGATCCCCAAGGTACGCACATTCCGGGTCATGGCTCTCCATAGTGCCCATCATAGT